>NC_079134.1:52590400-54990400 GCF_945859705.1 Episyrphus balteatus | reverse complement strand
TCACGATATTTTGATTTATATTACCCTCATTATCAACAACAACAATAGGTGTAGGAGTAGCACCAACAACAGCAGCAGCAGCAAGACCAGCATTCAACATCTTAACCTCTGATGTACCATCAATCACCTTTATATGACTTTCGTTGACAGTGACTTTAACTTTGGGAGCAGAAGTAGAGGTGGAAGGAGAATTAATATTTCTATTTCCCATCACACTCTCTTCATTCGTCGATATTGATCCAGAAACACCATCATCATGCACAAGTTGTGTATCAACATCATGCACATGATTTGCATTACCAGTAGCAAAAGAATTGAGAGCATCAGTTTGGGTTTGGGCATGCAGAGTTTCATTGTTTTTGTTTTTAGCAGTAAAATTCTCTATACTATCACTCATGCCTTGTAATTTTTTGTCCATTTTTTCAACTTTCTTACATACAGCACTAACGATAGGTAATAGGTCATTGACTTTTGTTATAAGATCGGTGATAATTGGAAATTTAACACAGTCATTGCACCGATAAGAAACATTTGGATTGTCATTAACAATTGCATTTAAAACTTCATCATGCAAATTCAAGCATAGTCTATGAAACAATTTTCCACAAAACAAACTACACTTTATCAATTTAGCATCTTTTAGGAAAGGATTTCCGCATTTAAAGCACTTGTTGTTAGACATTTTAGAGAGAAGGCAAATAACACGTCCGCACAGGGAGAGCGATCGAACTATATCGAATTCTAATTTTGTACATATATATGTACATATTGTACATATATATATGTTGACAACGCAATATTTTGGTGGTCCGGATTTAGGGGAGAGGCATTAGGGTTACCATTCGTCCCCCTTTTGGGGAGACTATCCCCCATTTACATCTCAACAACTTATTTGTCCCCCATAACAGAAAATGTGAAAGGGGAACGCAATGTCCCCCTTTTATGAGCCTCCATAGTTTATTTTTATTTGGAGCAATATGTTTTCTTCGCAAAAACATTTTCCAGTTCTGAATACATCCATCATAGCTATTCAATTTTTCATTAATTGTGATAAAATTTTTCTAACTTAGGATTCGAGCTCAGCACACAAAAAACATATAGAAAAGTATAATGAAGCTTTCAGAATAATAATGGGTCAAGTCCACTTCTCTATAGGTTGGATGTTTTAAGGTATTAAAAATTAGGGGTTTTGTTTTAAATCAAATAGAATGAAAGAAAGAAAATTTGGAGGTATAGATCTATTGACCTATGAAACATTTATTTCTAAAGTTCCCTTAGTTCCTGAGAAAAAGCTTCTCAAAGTTCACAATAATGCACAAATTACGAATGGACTTGACACTTGACCCGTTATTATTCTGAACGTCTCATATCTTGGTTTCTGTAAGCCCGACCAATTTTAAATAAAATGTTTGTCTTCATAGTTTCGATTTTCGCGTTTTAGTCCATATAGGCATTGATTTGATTTGGGGTGTTTCGACTCCCAATTCCTCTCGCCTAGGCCCGGGCCAAAAATATTGTGTTGTCATCTGTAGGTACTTTTACGAAGGAGAAAATACAAGAAGAATTACCTAAAATTGTTTAAACATATTTTTGTGCGCAAATAGTTTGAAAAGTAGTTTCTTCTAAGTAGAAAACGAAGTAAATCGGTTAAATATGTAATCGATTTTTCATGACTGTTTATCTTATCTAAATGCTTTTTCACTTTTATTTAGGAATCAAACACTGATAATGCAATGTATTGTTACTTTATTTTGTATACTGATTTCCAGAAAAAGAAATTTTAGTAATATGGAATATGCTAAATAAAGTGTTTGCATAGAAAATGGTCAACTTTTATAAATTGCTTTACATAAATCAAACCTTCTTTTAATATTGTGTGGATAAAGTTTTTGAATTAATTTTTTTAAAATGTTAAGCAGCAGGCATAAACTTTATTAATTGTTAAAATGAAAGTCATTTCTATTTTGTACGTAAATATAAATTAAAAGTCATAAAAGCCTTACACGAGTAACTGATAAGATTAATTAGTAACAAATTGGTTGGTATCATTTCATTTAAAATGTGTAATGTTGATGGAATTTCAGTTGAAATTAGAAATAGAAATTTTGTGGTGACTTTGAGTGATATGTTCTAGTTTTTCAAGGTATTTCCAAAACCTTTGTAATCATAAAAATAATCATATGTTTATATTTAAATATAACCTTCAAGTCTGAAGTTACACACTTTTCTGGTTTCACCGACGATATGTATGTATTATATAATTTGACAAGTTTTCTTTACTTTATAACTCCAAGAATTTTTTAAAAATAAATTTATACGAATCTATATCGTTTACAATCTTTGATTAAAGCTTTTACAGTTTGTAATTGTTGTACGTGTGTTGTCTTTTATTTGCGCTTTTTTTTAATTTCCGAGCATTGTGTTAACTTTTATTTTTAGGATTCTACAAGCAAATCAAGTGACAGTTCATCATTAAACGTTTCTGGAGAAGCTCTTAAAACTACTTCCCCATCTGAACAAATCGAAAAACCTAAAAGTGCGTCAAAAATATCTGAACGAGCCAAAAAGAAATCCTGGTATAACGTCATTTATCCATCCTACAAATCAAGATCGAAAGTTTTTAAGAAACTCTTCAAAGAAGTTCCCAATGATGAGCGATTAATAGTTGGTGAGTTTTAATAAAAAAACCTCAAAGGGCACATATTTTATCCCTAAGTTGCAACCTAAATAAAAAGTCATACTTTGTTCTAATGGAAAAAAAAAATTGTTTCTGTTTAATTAGGGCTTTTGTTTTATTCGGAAATGATGATGAGGTGATTGCTAACCTAGAGGTGTGAGTTCAAGCAGTTGTGAAGGCGGACACCTCGAGCGCCAAGCTGCAGGGTGCGCTTCTTCTTACGGTAGCTAAAGATGTGATTAAACGTTGATAGATATTTTTGATCTAATATGAGTGATGAACATAAACGACTTGTCGCACAGAAAATTTGTAAGGACCTTTCTGATTGGAAATATAATTACATATCTTTCATTCTCTAATTTCTAGTACATCGTTTTTCTATAGGCTTTATACTTTCAGAGTAAGACCAACTCAAAGTATTTTATTTAACTCTTACGGTTATAAAAATCATCAAAAAATAGACAATTTGAAGTGCTGTAAATCTATATGTATAGCTTCTATAGGAAAATTAAGTACTTGAGAATTAAAGATAATTATATTTTCAATGAGAAAGGTCCTTGCAAATATTCTGTGTGACAATTCGTTCTCGAGATATTGAAACATATACGCCCCACAAGACCAAACTGTACGCAAACTGAGATAACTGGATAAGCGTCTTTTCAATACTGTATCCAAATTTTGCTGACGTCAAAACGTTTTTCAGATTTCCCCATTGACTGAACTAACTAATTGTTCCATTTCTGAGGTTCGTGTTTTTGCATTTCCTTGTACCAGGAGTTTTTTTTTGGCTTAAATCAGTTCAAAATAACGAACAGAATAATTCCCTTATTTCTACAGATTTGTATTAAAGTTTTTGTGATATTTTATGATAAGAAAAATTTATTCAAGGAATGAATTAAAAAATCTGAAAAAAAATAAAAAGATTTACATTACAATTCTTTGCTTCTGATTTACATAGATACATCCAAACATAGACACAAAAAATAATTAACGCACATAACTCCAATCAAATATACACCAGGGTATCTCAAAACCCATTTTTTGGGCTCTCACAATTTTTGAATTGTTCATACCGAATCTTTACTGTTTTCGCTTATATTCCGTTTTTTTTTTTTTAATTTCGAAAAACTAGTACTTTAAGTACCTAACCCTAACCTAAGTTTTGTTTTTTAAATTGTTTATACTGTTTTTGTTTTGATTTATTAGCTGGCGCAGATCAGAGGATCGGATAGACAATGCTGAGGTTCTATTCTGCGGCCATGCTTTCTTGCGATCATATTCGGCAGATCAGTTGGTGCATACTCCCAACCAGTTCCTATCCTGCTACTTTATATACATAGCTCTGCCGAGCCGTCAGTAAATTTATTGTAAATGAGCTTGGATATGACTTCCTTCTCTCCGGCCAGGTTGGCTTTCATCGTTGACTTTGAATGGTGTAATATGCCTTAACTCGTTGCAAGCACATACAAATGAGACAAGTTCTCTAACGGTGTAATTGTAGAAGAAAACCTTTAAAAAAAATGGCCACCTGTGCAGTGACTGCTTAAGTGTGAAGGTTTTCTTTGAAAATATATGGGCCAACAGTTGGTGCATAATAACTTACCAAGTGGAGTGAAGAGTGAAAATAATTTAAATGCATTAAAAAAAAAATTGTGTGAATTTATTAAAATTGATATAAACTAATACAAATAATACACATAAGATCATAAGTATATGAAATATTAACAATTTATAGTATATTTAAAAGTTTTTTAACTAATCTCGTTTTTAATTACCTCTTCTAGTGCTAGGGACTAATAGAGCCCAATCTTATTTATAAGATGGGTACTCTTGGCTTTAGCCAGGATGGTATGCGGAAACTCTATTATTATATTATTATAACAAAAAAACTTGAGAAAATTTCACCACATTACTGTGACTCGCACTGGAAGAACTACTGTCTCATGAAGAATATCTTTAAGAGTCAATCCATATTCGACAATTCTGTTTATTTACAACTCCGTTTAAGCGTTAATATTGCCTTTTCTAGCAATAAAGAGAGTTGCGCTTCTCTAACCATTTTTTAGGAATTTCTTCGCTGGGAAATCCTACCAACATTATATGGTCATCTGCTCGACCGCCACAACTCACTTTGGCCTCCATACACGATAGTCCATAATGCAAATATTACTTTCACTATCGTAATTGTTTATTATTGTTCAATGTAAATAATAGTCCTTAAACCAAAACCAAAGTAGAGTTGATTAAGTGCTCCGGAAAAATATTACTTTTTTTTCGTAGCTATTTTCATCGACCATTAAACATGAACTTAATAAATTGTGGTACTCATATTTAATTTGTACTTAATTTATTATTTATAATATTCTTAGAGCTATTTTCTTCACTAAATGTTGAATTCAACTTGAGGATTTTTTTTCTCAGCTTTTGATGTGTGTTTTTCTTCACTCAAAGTTTACAGTTTTAACTTTTTATTCTGAACTCTTTAAAGTTGAGAAAGCAAACTTTAGATTTTCTATCAAAATGTCATATTTGTTCATATAATTTTTGTTTCGAACATTTTTACTTGCTCTATAGGGCAAGTATTGGTTCCGCGTAGATCATGTTCCTTGTTTTGTGGACGCCACAAATGTGTTTTACCGTCCGATCCAATTCGACAGAACTTGGATTCATCGTTCTAAAGTACACCATTAAAGAAGTTAAGCAAGGTGGTGGAAACGCGATGGTGTGGGCTGCCTTTTCTTGGCACGGTGCTGGTCCAATAGTGAAGATAAACCCTAAAATGGATCAGAACTTGTACAAAGATATTATCCTGAACCTTCACACGAGAGCGTTACACATGCCGAAGAAAATTCGCAGCTCTCATGCACGAAAATGACCCTAAGCACACTTCAAAATTAGCGAAAAGTGCCTTAGAGGTCAATATAGTAAATGTTTCAAAGTGGCCTGCCCAATCACCCAGTCTAAATCCGATAGAAAATTTATGGGATGACGCTGAGGAACGCATTGAAAAACAAAAACCGAAAATTTTAACAGATTTGTGGCAAGAGATACAGAATGCTTGTTATTCAATACCTAAGCAACGCAGTGAGGCCTAAGTCGAGAGCTTGCCAAGAAGTCTCAACTCAGTTTTAAAGAATAACGGATTTCCAACAAATTATATTAAAAAAATATAGTTTTAAGTATCATATTTTAGTAAGTATCATAAATAAGCAATTTTATTGAAATGTGCTAATTGCGTGTCCGCACAAAAATGGATATTTTTAGTATTTTTTTAATTTTTTGTGAAGTGAAGAAAACTATTGTTCAACTTGTGTTTCAACTTTCGATTTGATGTCAACTCTCAAGTTCGCCAACATTTGAGTTTACTTCAAGTTGAGGAATAGTGAAGAATATGGCCCTAAAGGCGATCTTTACCATGGACTTGCATCTTTTATCATTCTAAGCTAGCAATTTCGTAAAATAATTTAATACGTTTAAGCAAAAAAACTGTGTACGCATTTCCAGCTCTTTTATCTTTGATCAGCCTTAATATTTATTTGTATGTTCAATTTATTCACTCTGCATTATATTTAAAGTTCCCATTTAATATAAACAAATCTGTCAAATCACATACAAATTTTAAAATTTACCGTTTTTAATCGAGGCTTTAAATTAAATGAAGTTTAAATTGGCCCTTTATGATTTTTCTGAGTTAAGAACTAAAATTTGTACTTTATTTTTGTAAAAACCTTCGTATTTTGTCCCGGCAGATTATTCGTGTGCTCTTCAACGGGACATTCTTGTTCACGGACGACTGTATGTTTCACAAAATTATCTCTGCTTTTATGCGAACATTTTCCGATGGGAAACCTATCTAACAATCAAATGGAAAGATGTCACATCCATAACTAAAGAGAAAACAGCTTTAGTTATACCGAATGCAATTTCTGTGTGTACCGAAAAAGATAAACATTTCTTTGCATCATTTACAACTCGGGATAAAGCGTTTTTGATGCTCTTTCGAGTATGGCAGAATACACTAATGAACAAACCTATGTTGCCGCAGGAAATGTGGCAATGGGTGCATAATTGCTATGGTGATGAATTAGGACTAACTACAGACGACGAAGATTATATCGATCCACTTACAATCGAGGATTTACCGAAAGAAATAGATAGCAGCGTAGGTGAGCACAATAGCAACGATCCGCAAAAAGTCACTCCTAATACCACAAGTAGCTCCGATAAAACAACTAGTGATACTAATAGCGGAGGGGGAACAGGTAGCGAGAAAGATAAAATGAGTGTCAAAGAGGTAACCAAATTCGATGAGAGTTTAAGTGCCGAAACTGTCAATGGCGTCGGTGAAAGTACTAAAAGAAAAGTTTCTAAAAATTCCCGACAAAGAGACGAAAGCTTAAACAAGAATTCTGAAACTTTGCCAACAGATATGTCGGATTCAAGTGATTCTGAAGAGAATAATATTCCGTAAATATTATCATAAATCAATAAATCAATATATTTATATTATTTTTTTTAGCTTTGTGAGTACTGTGGAATGCACATCAACACACGAAGGACGTCAATTAGTGCACACAATCCTTCCAATCAATATTGATACGTTATTTAACTTACTCTTTTCAAAATCAAAATTTTTGTTGGAATTTCATGAGTTGAGAAAATCTACTGACCTTTTTCTTGGTGACTGGGTAACAAGTTCAACTGGTGTTAAAACAAGAACTGTCAATTTAACAGTTATGCTAGCACAATCGGTAGGACCGAAAAGTTCTAAGGTAAGTTAGTTTGTTTAATGTACGAGTATATGAAGCTTAGCTTTTATAGATACAATAATTGTGTTAATAATCAAAATCAATCTATTTATGCTATTTAATTGAAGCATTTCCAAAGAAAATAACACAACTATATTCTCTTCCAAGTTTTGTGATATGCTTTAGTACTTTTTAAAATTTTTTGTTTGAATTGAGCTTTCGTTAAATTCGGGTCTATTACTATGGACCAATGAATTTGGGTTCAGTAAACCTACAAATCACATTTTTTTTTCTAGGAGCGCTAGTTGTTGGAATATATGTAGTTTATATGAGATAGATTCATAATATATTTATAGTTTTTGTTATAAGATACATTTATTAAAATTTTACTGAAAAAAAATGTATATCAAATTTTGGTTCCATAAGCAAATTAAAAAAAAAAAAACAATAAACAAAAACTTGTTTGCTTCGTGTGAATTTTCATGTTTGAATCATTCACCAAACTGCTACAGTAAAACTAATGTTAGTTTCAGTATCAACGAACGCCCTCCATTTAGTTAAATCTGATTATTACTCCGTTCAGAAATGAAAGCGATTTGAAAAAATTATTTTTTTTTAACTATTGGATTTTTCCGTACACTGTAATTTACATTTGTCTTTTATGCGGTTTGATCATGTGTTTGGTTATTGGTTAAGAAAATGTATACGCATAGAAATAGCATACAATTCAGTAATAATTAATAAATAGGTTTACGAACACATCTCGGCAGCTGAGTTTTGCTAGAAATTATTATTCCGTAGTTCCAATATTAGGCGAGTCGATTATTTTTAAAAACTCTGCAAAGAGTAAGAGGTTCCGAAAAATGTTAAAAAGCGCACACTTTTTTTTATTGTTTCAAAAATTTGGCCTTTCCTGCATATTGTTCCAAATGTTTTCAAATTTGTATAGTCTTTAACCCCAAACCCTCTCCAAATTCATTAAAACAGTAAAAATATATGTATCTTGTTCTTTTTCGTCGGCTACAGGTCTGATTTGAATATATATTTTTTACCTAGTTTTCGATCGACGTTTCGATTGTGGTTACAATCTTCTTCAGGATCTAAGAAAAATATTTCTAAAAATTGCTATTATAAATAAAATTTATACTTATCTTAAACCTTTTATATTAATGGATTTCTTTTTATTCTTGTTTGATTTCTTGGTTATGTTGAAATATTTCAAAACTCGAAAAAGGAAAATGTCTTGAAAAAGACGTTTTCAATCATCGAAATTTCAAAACATGATTGAAAACGTCTTTTTCAAGACATTTTCCTTTTTCGAGTTTTGAAATATTTCAACATAACCAAGAAATCAAACAAAAATAAAAAGAAATCCATTAATATAAAAGGTTTAAGATAAGTATAAATTTTATTTATAATAGCAATTTTTAGAAATATTTTTCTTAGATCCTGAAGAAGATTGTAACCACAATCGAAACGTCGATCGAAAACTAGGTAAAAAATATATATTCAAATCAGACCTGTAGCCGACGAAAAAGAACAAAATATTTTAATAAAGAAAGGTCACGAAATAAGGAAGAATTTGTAAAAATATATCTATATATTATATATTACATCATTTTATAAATGAAATCCTACTTAAAAAAGTAAAATCCTTTAATTGTAGGTAACTGAATCGCAGGTTATGCGCGATTGTAGTAAACCCGGCGAACTGTATTCCATTGATATCGATAGTACAAACGCCGGAATCCCGTATGCTGATAGTTTTGGAGTTCTTTTGCATTACTGTTTAGTCAAGTAAGCCAAATTTTTATTTTAGAATAAAATAAACTAAAATGAAATTATTTATTTAGAACTATTGATGATAACACAATGTTGTCCGTACATGCGCAAATTAAATATAAAAAATCCATTTGGGGAGTTGTTAAAGGCTTCATTGAAAAGAATGCTTGGGCAGGCTTGGAAGATTTTTACAGTGCTCTTTTGCGTGCTCTTCAGAGTGAGACATGCATACCACCAGCTAAAGGCAAAGGACGTCGACCTAGAAAAGGTTTATTCTTTTTAATTGCATTTTTTTTTGTTGTATTCAAATATAACGAAATTTATATTTCTAGGAACGACTGCATCTGTTCGACCGTCTGTGGAAGAAATTCCTCCTGTCGTATTTATACCAGAGGTTATCGAACCAATTATTCCAATTCCAGTACAAGTTGTAAGCGAACCCACCATCAATTACAAATGGATGTCAATATCTGTTATTATTCTGCTATTTTTACTGATTTTAATCAATGTGATATTACTACTTAAGTTATGGCGACTAGAAGACCGCATCCAAAGCGATCTCAGTACTCGCCTCGTGCCTAATCTATCTCAGATTAAGTAAGATATTATGTGTTTTGATTTTGTTTCAAATTTGAATTCTATTAAAAAACATTATGCTTAAAACATTTTTCGATCATCCTTAGAAATCTTCCAAACAATCATGAGGACTGGATTGATCTTTTAAAACAGCAAGAACAACTTCATGATACCGAATTGAAAAAATGGCATACGGTGCTACAAACTGCCATCGAGCTTTTAAAGAAGGTGAGCGTTGTTTGTCAGACCATATATAGGAACGAAAAATTTAATCAACAAATAGATCAAATCAGTGATGAGCTTTAATGTAAAACAGCTAAATATAAATAACTATAACTAAATCAGTCTACGCGCAATAGCTTGAGCTACAGTAAAATATTATTTTTAAACAATTAAAAACAATTTGGCATTGCACTTCATTTTTATTAAAAATTTCATAATAAGACTTTCAAATTCTTTAAGAATGGAAATTTACATACATTAATGTCTTAAGTAAATATTAGAATGTTAGCAAGTCCTACTATGTGTGTTTAGAATAAGCAAACAAATTAAAAATGTTGTGTTCGTGTCCTAGACTGATACAAACTGTCATAATCAAAAATGTTTCTCATATTGTTATAATTTTAAAAATATGACAAATGCACTGCACTCACTCAATGTCTCGAGTTTTTCAACTATAGGTACATATAGCAATTCTTTATTTCAGTTTTTTTTTTGTTAATATTTTGTTGATAAGGCTATCTATAATAATTGACGGCTGCATTTCTACCGCCTGGCGATACTAGTGATTATTGTTGCCCATAGGTGTGTTTATTGAGAGTTTCATTGAGAAAAGAAAGCTGTAAACCCCAACTTGCGAGTTTTGAATTTAGCTAATTTACCCATTTTCCATTTTGCTACTCTAAATCGTCCATAGCGAGAAATCTGTTGGAGCGGAAATTCATCCGATTTGAATTGTGTACTTTCATTGTTCATAAGTAGAGAAATTGTTATAAAAGTAACACTTAAGTCCTTATGACATTTTTGAATTCAATAAAATAACTTCCTTAGTTCACACACAGCGAAAAAAATCGAACAAACCTAGGAATTTGAAGGGAGCTATCAAAAAACAGTCTGTCATGCAACGTATTCTATGATTCACACCTCTCCGTCCCATTCGTCAACCATTGTGGCAACGCACTCAACGGATTCTATGGGTTGGGCCTTTGAGCTTAATTTAAGCTCGGCCAAAATTTTGGAAAGAATTTTGTATGGGAGCTTAAATTTAACGCGATAAGATAAGGATACAATACTTGTACTTATAACTTATCTTTTTGAATGGGTAATCGATCGAGTCCAAGTGAATTATTTCAACTGAACGAACATTTTTTTACTAAATTTGAAAATAAATAGAAATCCTATATAAGAACTTATCTTAAAAAGATACATAATAATATACAATGCAATATTGTTAAACTTAACTTTGCGTCATTTTCTTCGGGAAACAGCCGTAATTGTTTTCTTAAAATACGCAAGTTATAAAAAGAAAAGTGATGTATGCCCTAGCATAGCGTGACATCAATGTCGATATGTAACAACAAATTTCCTCGATTTGGTAAGATATTTCAAAACGTTTCAAGTCTGTCTACTGGTTTTGAAAACTACGATATATTCTTTTCATTGAATGACTACTAAAAAATTTTGTCGTAGTTTTCCCATTTTTTTTAAACCTTTTCTGGTGGTCAAACACTACATACATTAGAGAAACCATTTTTTTTTATTTTACACATTTTTTTCCAAAAGTTTTTATATTATACTACATTTATTAATAAAATGAAGAAAGTTAAAGTTTTATGACAAAGGTATTTCATATGAAGTTGTTTGATGTTTTACTACAAAAGGGATTAAAGATCATTGTAATTGAGTTTCCATTTCACGAAATCTAGTATTAAAAATCAATAATAGTGTGTAATTGTTGACTCTTTTGATTTGTTTTTGTGTTTTGTTTCGTAATCTTCTGCTTTTGAAAACATTTCCAAATTGAATTTTTTTTGTTCCTTCGTTCCAGACTGAGAACGTTTTGGCCGAACTTTTATATATAAATCTGTTCCAATCGACGAAGATCAGTGCAAGCATTTAGATTAAATCTTTCTTACTACTCCTCTTCACGCAAAAAAAAAAGCGAAATGAGTAAGGTGCATTTGTGTTTATTTATCAAAACTAGTATTTTTATAGATTAATTTTATTTTAAAGTAAATTTTTGTGAAAGTAAGTGTAAATGTATAGAGTTAGAGTTCATAAACCTTCAATTTTGTTTGTATTGGTGGGGCGTTTTTGCAAACTCAACCTCTAATCTGATTAAGTTGTAAAAATATATAATAAATAAATAAGTATATAAAATATAAATCATTATAAATGTAAAAGTTTTATCAAACTCAAAATGTATTTTTTGTTTTTTTTTTTTTTTATAATTTAAAAAAAATAGTATTTATGTATACTCAAATTTAATATAAAATGTCTTCTAAAGGTGTTTTTTTTTTCTATCCAGCATAAACAGAATAATGCTTTTTTTTATAATAATAAATTTTTAGCGAAATACAACTGTTTTCTTTTCATAGATATAATATAATAATTTATTTAAAAACAATAGAGATCACCTTTAAATGCTTAAATCAGCTTGAATAGAATTATCAGACTTTCACAACTGATTTTTTAAAAGCTTTATGTTTTTCGAATTGATTACTTGTGACATCTTTCTATATTGTTTCCGGAGAAAACTCTTTGAATCATGTGTAATTTGAGTTCTTGTTCCGATAAAATTAAAAAATCATAAAAAAGACCATAAAAGGTAATAGAATATGTTTTTTTAAACAATTTTTTTCCGTGGTCGTTTTAACGGGAAGAAAATAATATTCAAATAACTAAAAATTGGTCTTCGACAAGTTTAAAACGTCCAAATGGAAACATAAAAAGGAAGGAACAGACAAAGACAGATGAAATATATATTCCCCATTGTTCGGCAACTTAAAAACAAATAAATTCCACAAAGATACTTTAAAATTCAGTCACAAAAGTAAGTACACTATACACAGCCCTAACTTTGTTTTATCCTTGTATATATAAACTATAGTATATTCTTCTGTTTTGTGGGCTATAGGTCTTTTCTAATGATCCTTGACTTCATGTAACTTGGCTTTAAAGATGAAATTATAATCTAAACCACACTGCTAACGGGTAATGAAACGGGAGAATGCGTCATATTTTTTGTGTATGCAGCCGAGTTTCATCGATTTATTAGACGTTATCATGTCAGAAAAAAAACCCTAAAACCAATTTTGACTGCCTAATTTATCAACTTTATTAAAATTTAACATAGGTACACGTTATTAAAATTTGAAAAGAGTCGTATTTTTTAAGCGTATGGAGTCGTTTAATTAAATAAAAAGATTGGAACTTTCATTTCAAAATAATCCAATTTAATAAAATTTAAACTTACTTAATAAGTATACAAATTTCGATTGTAGCCACGAGGCGTAAATGATTATCAACAAGAAAGATTTTGGATTAAGCCTTCTATTTATACATTTTACATTTTGATAGAAAAAGGAAATAAAAGAAATTAAAAGAAATGAATGAAATTTAAAAGAATGAGTGATGGTTTAAAGTAATTTCAAATAAATTTAAAATTCAGCGAATTCAAAAATTTGAGATGTCGCTATAAGTGTATTGGCAAATTGCCGTATTTCTTAAAAGCCCAATTTTTGAAGCGCCGAATTTTTAAAACGCCGCGCCATTTTAAAATATTTATGAAAAAAAGTTTGAAGGAGTTGAAAACTAATTGTGCTACTTTTTGTGATGCACTACAGAAGTGAGCATTTTACAATCTTACTTACATAAGTTCTAAATAGAAAGTTTAAAAGTAAACTGATTTTACTAACTAAAATGGTCAGTTGATTTTAAATGCAAATAAAAAAACTTTATAGCCCGGGAGCCAGCGTCATTATTCAATGTTAATGATGATAACGCTTAAATTATTTTTTTATCTGTAGTTTAGGCAAATGTAATCAACAAAATCGATGCCTGCCACCTCAACAGTGGGGCAATAAGTGGCAAAAAATTTTCAAAGTTGTAAAAAAAACGAGGTCACATGTCTAACATGATAAGACTTGAAACCGGTCTAGAACGTTAGTTGGCACTGCCTTGACAAAAAAAAACCATGCCTGCCACCTGGACAGTGGGGCGAAGTTATCCTGCCGCTGACCTAAAGTTGTAAAAACAAACCGTCAAATTGTTATATGTGATAAGGGCTGAAGTATGTTTAGATAGTTAGTTTGACATTTAAAATAGAGGAAAAACCATGCCTGCCGCTTGCGTCCCGGGGAGAAGTCGCCGGCAGGATCGAAAATAGTCGCACTGTCGCATACTGTATACAATCCAAAAATATTTTGTTTTTGGGTAGAAATCTGGGCGAGAAACAATGTTTTGATGAATTTTGTAGACCGTTTAATAAAGAACACTGACAAAATAATATCAGCTCTAAAAGTCTAATATCACTCAAAAAAAGGGGGCAAAGAGGGGAAAAACATCCTTTTTAATCTATTTATTATTTAATTTTATCTAAACAGCTATGAAACTAAATGTATACAAGAAATATGCATATTTTTTGCATAATTTTATATATTATAACAATAATATAAGAAAAAGGGGCACAAAGAAGGGCAAATGGGATACAAACACATTTTTATATGGTTTCTTGATACCCATATATTCAAAACGAAATTCTTTTAGAATAATTAGTTTTATTTCTGGCACTAATATAAATCAAACCATAAAAATTTGAGAGTGGTGCAGTGGGGGTGGTTATGGGTCTAAAACACCCTTAATTTTTTTTTTTGTTTCATAACGCAACGTAATGTGTATTTTTTTGCAAGAAATAAGGGACAAACTGGAGTTTAGGTGGTTTGAAGGTGACCAATTACCAACTTCGGTCAGCGAAGTTTTGATTAAGGATCATTCAAACATTAATGATTCAGGTAAATACATCAACTTTCCATCTTCCTTTGACAATTCATACAGTTTTTAATCTATGTTCCTTTAAACAGACGCAAATATCCAAATTGACAACGAAGAAGATGATGAAGAACCTACCCACAACCAAGTCAGCATTAGCGAAGATTCTGATGAAGAAGATATTTCATGTTTAAAGGAGTCATTCAGAAGTGGCGAAGATGTGCTGTCCAGCATTTTTGACTAAATTATAATCTTATAAAGTTTTGAAAACAAATTAAAACCAAAACTAAAAGCACACACAAAAATGTTTTTTTTTTTAAACTTATTTGTTTTGTAAAGATCTTATGCCAGGTAACAGCAAAAGGTGATTCCCCCCCCCCTCCTTACCCTTTTTCTGGTATAATTGTTATGAGGTATATATTAATGCAAAGTATAGGTATATTTTAATATACTTTTACTTTTTTAGACGTTTTGATAAAATAGATTAAAATGGGTATTTCCCCCCCTTTTACCCCTTTGCTTTGGAGTTATAAAAGACTTTTAGAGCTGATATTATTTGTTCGGTGTTCTTTATTAAACGGTCTACAAAATTCATCAAAACATTGTTTCTCTCCCAGATTTCTACCCAAAAACAAAATATTTTTGGATTGTATACAGTATGCGACAGTGCGACTATTTTCGATCCTGCCGGCGACTTCTCCCCGGGACGCAAGCGGCAGGCATGGTTTTTCCTCTATTTTAAATGTCAAACTAACTTTCTAAACATACTTCAGCCCTTATCACATATAACAATTTGACGGTTTTTTTTTACAACTTTAGGTCAGCGGCAGGATAACTTCGCCCCACTGTCCAGGTGGCAGGCATGGTTTTTCTTTCTCAAGGCAGTGCCAACTAACGTTCTAGACCGGTTTCAAGTCTTATCATGTTAGACATGTGACCTCGGTTCTTTTACAACTTTGAAAATTAACTGTAAATTAATGCACCACGGGTGCGCCTGCAGGCATCGATTTTATGTTTTTCTAATGTAAAAACTGCCCGAAAAAAATAAATTCATCCATTATCAAATCTTTCAAAAATGAGTAACGCTGGCTCCCGGGCTATTATTCCATCTTTTACCCAACGTTTCGTCGCTATTCACAACTTCTTCAGGGTTTTTTTTTTTTATTGATATGTTGTTTTTTTTTTTTGTATTTTATATTGTTTTGTTTTTATTTAGTTTTAAAAAAGAAAAAGTGAAGAAAAATATTTAAACTATTTAATAAATGAACATTAAAAACAAGAGACTAATAAATTAAAAAGACAAACATAAATTATCACAGTGTAGTTTCTACCTTATTTTATTGCTAATGCGTAGCTTACAACAAACTTGACTTAACTGTTAACACTGAAATAATTTGGAGGGGACTGGATCATTTCTCAAAAATTAAGAGAACGAAAAATGTTTCTATTATTTTTTATTCAAATTTGATCGAGAGGGAAGCGCTGTGCTGCGGTACTGAAAGTGGTATAGTAGCTTTTAACTGCTTCGTACTACTGTCTCCTCCTTTCACATTCAGAGTACCTAGTGTTTTTTCGAAGTTCTTGTGTCGCAAACATTTTACACAAAAAGCAAGGAGTTGAGTCATCCTTAAAAAAACACTTTATTTTGTTCGAACTTTGTCATGTGCTGAATCCAAAACTGTTTACAGATTTATTACGCCTATAGTTTTTGAGCTATAGGTACTTATCACTATTTTCGCGATATATACGCCCATGTTCTGCAATTCGACAAAAAGTGAATTCAATTTACTTTTCAATTTCACGAGAAATGAAATATCAATATATTCTTCATTTCGATCGATTTCAAAAATTTCGAAATTGTTTCGAACTATCAAAACTGAAGGATCTTCTATTTTTATTTTGTTTCTAAAGTAAAATTATTGCTGCTTTTTTAATTGCAGATTCATTGAAAAATGCCCCAAATTCACGAACAGAAACATAGTGAATTGAATTCGATCAGAAAACCTAAATGAGTGAAAAAATGCAGAACACCTAATTTCACTTTCGGCAAGTGAATACGCAAAAAGTGAAATGCAGAACGTGAAAGTCTCAAAACTAATTTTGAATGAAATTCTTTTTTGATGTTTAATCCAAAATATACCTACTATGTATATGTTTTTTCGTAATATGTTGCTTTTTTAATCCAAATCAGAAACGCAAACGCAATAATTTAAATTTCAGAAAACAATAAATAAAAAACACTGATTGAGTGTTTTTATTTTGACATTTGAGTGAATTCTGATTTGAATTCTGTTTTGAAATCAAGAAGAGAATTTTTATTCTGAGAATCGTTCTGCCTGTCAAACTCGGGCGAATAAAACATTTTCAGAAGGCTTATAATTGATTCCGGACGCTTCCGGAGAGCCGATCGAAAACGCCATAAGTATATCAATAGGTATCACCTAACACGTAACAGAATAGGCTAATGTGAAATTTTTCAATGATTAAATGGCGGCCTAGTTCAGGATGATTGTAAACTGCTGTTTTTCACCAGGCGACCAACTAACTCCAACAGTTTTTAACCGATCGGGCTGAAACTTTTTTTGATGATTAACAATACTAACGACCAACTTACTCCTACAGTTTTTAACCGAACGGGCTGAAATTTCGTGTGTAGCTAAACAATACTATTCCCCAGTGAAGTACGTAGGATTGTTTTTGATTTATTGGTTATTTAAAAAAAATCATTTATTCCAAAAACAGAATTCGGTGAAAAAAAGACCACAAAATCGTTAAAAAAAATCCTACGTACTTCACTGGGAAATAGTATTGTTAGGCTACACACGGAATTTCAGCCCGTTAAAAACTGTGGCCTAGTTATCAATCGATTTGGGAGGCAAATTTGAAGTTTTTTATTATTGTTTTCGCTTTCGACCGTGGATTTACGACAACTTTTTCTTGGTGGATTTTTTGTTTCGACCGATTCTGAGAAAAAGTGCTAGTTTTTTAAATGATATCGAACCAAAAAAAAAGTTTAGCTTTACAACAGTTTATCATTCCCTGAAACCAAAAAATTGGTTTAAGTGAGTTTATCGTTCAAACTTTGATAAATTATATTTTTGGTATCACGTATGCTTGAACTATTAGGGTGACAGTAATTTTGTTGGTATTATAACACAGCCACACAAAAAAAAAAAAAAAGACTTGTGCCACTCGAGGACTGCCGCGGTTAAGCTATTGCATTGCATTTTTTATCAACTTATGCAATTATAATTTGTTTACCTACACTACACAAAACCAATGATTATGTTTTGTATCTACGAGTACCTATCAATTCATATACAAGAACAAGGTCACATTTGAAAACATGCATACACACAATCTCATGCCATAAACTTCTACAGATAAAAAAATATGAAAACACAAGAATACTTTTTCTCTTCTGATTTAATATCACAAGCGCAATGAAACGCTTTACTCGTTCACAAATCACAAAAAGTTGAACAAGAAACAGAAGAATGGGAAGACAAAACAAAAGAAAAGAAAATACAGATAATTTTTTTTGCTCCTGATTTATCGTGCAGACACAGCATTTACGGTCTTCTTCCTTACTCTTCTCTTTGTTTTCTAACACAATTTATATAACCCTCTCTGTCTGAACCAAAACCATTCACACATCCATGCAAGCTTCGTACAATCCAATCGTATCATATGCATACACACATACCATCATAAATGTAATAACTTTTCGTTACGTTTTTTCTTGGTTAGCTCCCCATCCCAGGCCTGCGTTAAAATCTATGCAATAGCTTAAAAGTTCTGACCTGGGGTTGCGACTATGTTTTGTTCATATAGTTTTTGGGTCTCTGAAACCGAATCCGAAGTCTGTTCTGTTTTGCCTCATCGAGATAACCTCAAAAAATGTCACGAAATTTTGCCTTATAACGGCAGGTTTCTCAGATATCCTCAAAAAAATATCAAAACCAAAAAAAAACAAAAGTTCTTATCTAAGGGTGTGAATATGTTAATCGCATGTTTTTTTGGGTCGCTAAAACCGAATTCGAAGTCTATTTTGCCGTATCTCGTCAGGTTTTTGATATATCCTCAAAAAATGTCAGATAAGAACTTTTTTTTTGGTTTAGACATTTTTTGAGAATATTTCAAAAATCTGACGTGATACGGCAAAATAGACTTTGGATTCGGTTTTAGCGACCCAAAAAACATACGACTAACATACTCGCACCCCCAGATAAGAACTTTTGTTTTTTTTGGTTTTGACATTTTTTTGAGGATTCTCGGAAACCTGACGTGATAGGGCAAAATTAACTTCGAATCTGGATTCAGCGACCCAATTAATTCGTTTATTTTTATTGGAAAGAGTTGCCTTAATGAATATTTTTTTACCTACTCAATTCAATTTCTTTTTAAAAGTTTGAATATACTT
Source organism: Episyrphus balteatus (assembly GCF_945859705.1). Lineage (NCBI taxonomy): Eukaryota > Metazoa > Arthropoda > Insecta > Diptera > Syrphidae > Episyrphus > Episyrphus balteatus. The sequence continues at coordinate 54,971,205 of NC_079134.1, read as the reverse complement.
GTTCGAATTTTAACTCTATCCAAAACTCTAGAGCAGGTCGAATCACGGCATACGATTACGATCATACGTTAACGTTTTGACTATTTCTTTCTCTATTTAATTTGTAGAAAAAGATAGAGACACATAGCGACGAAACGTTAACGAACATATCGGCCATTCCAAAGTAACGGAGAAGACATATTGACCTTGTTTCCAGTTTATCTCGTTGAAAAAGCAATCTTTTTTATTGAAACTTGGTAGGTCTTAAGGGCTTATGATAAAGTTGATGTTCTAGAAGTTTCACGAAAAACGAATTAAACGTAGCCAAATTATTCACAAATAAAGCGGTAACGGAGAAGATGCGAACAAATCTTCTCCGTTACCGTCTTTGTCTGTTAATAATTCAGCTATTTTAAATTAGTTTTTCTTGAAACTTCTAGAACTTCAACTTTATAATGACCTACCAAGTTTCAAGAAAAAATATTGATTCTTCAACGAGATACACTGGATAATAAGAGTGAAAATGTCCTAAAAATGCAAATGGAATGGCTGATATGCCTTAGTTCGACCCCAGGACTCAACTTGGTGTCTATCAATCCTAATACAGGATAGCATTCGCTAAAAATATATCATGATACCATGTTTACGCCGTTGTCATCGTTATAATGGACTTGATGTTTTTTTTTGTCCACTGGTCAACGCACTGTGTGTCGGTGCGATAAAGCCCAGATATCGTGTTAAAAACGTAAACAAATTTTTATATTCATAATTCATTCAGGGTGATCTATTTATTTTATAACATAATAACAAAAAAAAAAGGAAAGCAGTTTATAATATAAGTTTAATAAAAGTCCTTCAACTTCAAATGCGTTCTCAGTTCTGATACCTAACCACTCTATTATACTTAAGTTCGTCTTCATCGCCATGACCACGACGCACGCTGCTACTGCGCTTACATATTTCGTGCAGTTCGTCGTCATGGTAATGTTTATTAAACTGCTGAACATCAGGGCATCTTCATGATATCTGCACTTTGGTCGTTTAATTTGTTATCATTATCTCCACAACTATTCTCCTTCTGAACTTCAATTCAGGTTTTATCTACCCTAAGTTAGAATAAACTTTAATTGTCTTGGTTCTCGAACAACCGAAAAAAGCAAACAAGACCTTGAAAACTAAATAACCCTAACTTATACTTATGTACGAATATTATAACAAAAAAATTAGAATGAAATCTCATGTGTGTGAGTTTATATAAAACTGATATTATATTATAACTTTTAATATTGCATTACGCACATGAGTTTAAATATGTACGTGAACGCTGGTCATTTCTAATGATAACAGTGGCGCGACACGCATGAAAAACAAATCTTATCTCAAAGAAATATTTTTTTTCTTCTTGTTGACTTTTTTTTGTTCATATACATATCTACGTACATACATATGTACACATGATTTTTTTTTTTCAGAGAAATGAGAAAAATATAACTGTTTATTTAATGCATTTAGAGGCAGTTTACATTGAACTTGTCATACATTTACATTCAACTTGGTTATTCATGTGAAACCAAGACTTTAAACTTGTTGTTTAGCTTAGCAATCAGGGAAATGGATCAGGAAAAAATGAAACAGTACGATTACTCCAGCTCCAGCGTAGTTGTGAATCTGACTACATCACCTCACAATTGGTCTTTGGCAACAACTACGAATTAACCATTCTAAACAGAACTGCATGGGAAAATGACGAGTTTCTGAGAGGTGTATCAATTAATTTCTACATAGACGGTTCAAAAACTAATGATGAAGTGGGTGGTGGGGTTTACTCAGAAGGACCTAATCTTAGTCTCTTCTTCCGTCTCCCTTACCACTGCAAGCGAAAACTAGGTCAAAGAGGTATTAACTTGGCTCAAAGAAAATCTAATATCCAATTTCACACAGAAAAAACAATAACTTTTACAATAACCGGGATAACTATTTTAAATAGTCATTATTGACTATTTGATTAGTCACATATGATATAACTATTTTAATAGTAAAATTGAATATTTTAAAGTTAATTTGGAGAATACGAGTACTTCGATTGACTATTAAAATAGTCACAAATAACTATGTGACTATTTTAATAGCTAGTATCCCAATATTAACTATTTTGTTGTTGTTACGTTGGATACCCACATCTTCTCTGATAACCAAGCCGCCCCCAAATCGTTAGCTTCTGCTTCCACAAACTTCGTAGCTGGACGAGATTGTCGATCGTCTCTCATGAAGATGCTGGAACAGTTTGACATTCAACTCTTTTTTATGCCAGGACAAAGAGATATTCTGAGAAACTCCGGAGCAGACGAACTCGCCAATTTTACCTTAGTAAAGTAAACATAGGTAGGTATACCAATCGCAACGTGCAAACTCATGCTGAAGCAACAAACTATAGAGGAAACAAACAAGAGATGGTCAAACATTATTACAACATGCCAAACGATCTAGCATTGGCTGAAGCCAAAACGTTCTAAACATCTAGATATTTCATGCATAACTTAAGGGTCCAGGGGAAAAACATCACATGTCCACTTTTTGTCAAAAATAAACAAATGATGAAGTCTTGTAGTATTTACTGAGCACTATCTAATGTGATCCTTACTTTTATAAAACAAATTTAAGCCTTCCTGAAAAAATAAATAAAATTTGTGCTTTTAGTAGGTACTAAGTAGGATGGAGAACAAAACTTAAAAATGCGTTTTTCTCGAAATGAGTTGGAATGGACTTATGCTGTTTTTCCACTGGACCCTTCAAGTATATAAGTATGTAAGTAATTGAATTTATTCATCAAACATTTTGGGTACATTTAGTTTTTTTTACAATTCATAAAAGCAATGGCAACAGCAATGGATTGACAGTTAATATGATTAAATAAATTTTGGTTTACATAGAATTAATAAAATTATTTTGATGTGATGTGAACACAATGAGTTGTTTGTATAATTGGCGACTCGACAAATTGGCGGATGGATTTTTTTGTCTTGTTGTCTTGTATTTAACATTTTTGTTGTCATGTTTCTGTATAAAAAAATATTGACGAAAAAATGTAAAATTTTCGGAGATGATCGGGAATATTGAATTTTTTCTCCATTCAGGTTCTTTTGAACGAAAAAGTTCATATAATAACTTTAGTACATCTCAAAATTTCCTAAATTTTGGTATATTAAGATTTCTTGTACCTACGCCCAAAAAAAAAATTAATTTTAGTGCATAACACCGATAACAAGCATTAAAAGAATGGTCATTAACCAGGTGGTGGAAATTTGGTTTTAGGCTTTTTAGACAGTCCTCTATCGATCCATCAAAAAATGACGTTTCACTGTTCGAAGGGTTAGGTCGTTATTTCCGACGAAGTAGAAATTTATTTCCGTCATAAAATTAGTTGCATATCTACAAACCGCCAAGCCAGCCTATTCTTATTTTCTGATTGATATTCACACAAAAGAGTATTTCGTTTGCAGTGGAACAAGAAAAAAGGAACTTATACATAGATTTGTACACGCTGGCATTAAAAATGAATCTGCATTAGGAGGATATAATATAATAGCTGCGTTCCTTTGGAAATATTTATCTACTTTTTAGTACTTAAAGCTGCTTTGAACTACTTTTTCAGTATAGCAAAGTAGATCAAAGTAGTTTTAAGTACTAAAAAGTAGATAAATATTTCCAAAGGAACGCAGCTAATATGTAGGTAGTAGGTACCTACAATTTTAGCGAAATTGAAATGAGCTGTATCAATCGATTACACTGCCGAACACACACAAATTTTCGTTGTTTATCATTTCTTACTAAATTAAGGGTGCTGATTCTACAACATTAGTTTTTTTTTCTAGCAGCTCTAGTTCTTAAATTATTCATACAAGAAAAGGCAAAGAAATTCATACAATTTTTTTTTTGTAAATTTTTTTTTTATTAAAATTTTTTTAATTTTTTTATTTTTTCTTAACTTACTGAAATACAATACGTTCGAAATAAATTTTTCCAGCAAGACGGTAAAAACGCTTGTAATAATAAAATCTAAAAAAAATCCAAAATGTGAAAAATGAAAATATCTAAAAAAACTAGAGCTCCTAGAAAGCAATCAAAGTGATTTTTAAGCTCAGTGAACCCAAATACATTAGGTTCGACAAAAAAATTTCTGGAAAGTGGTAACAAACAGGGATGGGACTTTTAGAAAAAAACGTCGAAGTAGATTTGAACAAATAACGCAGTAGATTCACTTTTATAACAGTAGATTTTTATAGAATTTCATAAAAAATAACAAAAACTAAACATTTATTTCTTTTTAAGAAAATATAACAAAAACGGTTCAATTTTCAATTTTGTTTTTATTGAACTTGTTATTTACAATTGACTTAAAATTAACTTATGTCTAAGATTCATTGATAGATACAAAATTTTGTTGGCACAGAGGGGGCCTAACCTTATACAATGACTAAGTTATAAAATATAAATAAATATTATACATGGATAAACTTAATTTAAAGTCTGCTGACTAGGTTGTCCTCGGGGTGTTCAGACCCGGATGTCCAGTTGTGGGGTTGGTTGAGTTGGGTTGGTTTGGTTGGCGTTAGCCACGGTAGTAAGCCGACTGGGTGTCGGCGTAAAAGTTAACTTCTTCGTTGTCCATTGAAATTATGTTCTCAGCCAGTATATCCAAAGAGCAAAGGTACTTAGGTTCCGGATGTCGTTGTTGGGCTGTCATTCTTCTCATCAGTTGATTGGGATGGTTGGCGATATTTCCTACCAGTACCTTCGCCGATTGCAGTAGATACTTGTCCAGTGGTATGATTTTTGCTTCCTCGTAGAGTCGCTTGTTGCTATAGTATTTCTGCCGCTGTCGGTCAAAGATGAGTCCAGTGCAAATCCTCAGTATTTTTCTCTCGAACATTTGTAGTTCCTTCATGGCTGTCTTGGAGATGGTGTACCATACTGGAAAGCTGTAGGCAATGACTGGTCGCAGAAGCTGCTTGTAGATCAAGAGTTTCGTTGGTTGACTCAATCCTGTTCTCCTTTTCATCAGAGGGTGAAGGCGATGGAAAGCAAAGTTGGCTTTTTTGAGGACCAAACGGGAGTGATTGTTGAATCTGAGGAGCTCGTTAAAGTTGATTCCTAAGTACTTGGCGTTGCGTTTGGCTGGCAACCTAGTTCCATCTGGAAGTGTCAATGTGATGCTTCTACAGCTTCCAGCCGATCGACTGCCTCTTCCTCCTGATCTATAACAAAAACGGACCAAAACAAAACGTGGAAATTTTCCACACGAAACATTTTTGTTAGCATGGAATTTTAAAAACTAAAATTTAAGTGAGAAGAGACCATTGTCGACTACCTCGCACAGTGTTGCCTCAAATATAAGAGGCAAGGAGCCGATTTTGAAAAATCTTGGAGCCAAAAATAGCCGCTTTAAAATATGGCCTAAAAAACGCATACAATTTTTTTTTTTTTGGTATGCGATTTTTTATTTTTTTTATTTTCAGAAAACTTTTGGATATCAGACCTCAAATACAATTTTTTCATTTCTTGATATTTGTATATTCTGGCTCATTGGCGGGCAAGAAATTGAATTAGTAGTAGTTAGTAATGAAAAATGTATGCGAATTGGTTATCTCTGTTCGCATCTCTAATGGATTCTTGTTGTAAAATGCTTTGATTTCAAAGGAGGCTTTTAGTCGCCGATACCGATAAATCGGAAATCAAAATTTTAAGTAGCGAGTGAAATATTCAAGAAGCCTGTTTGGCGATAAATAGCCGGCCTTGGCAATACTGCCTCGCACATTACCTGAAAAAAATCGGGGAGTTTTCTGAACATCAACAATTTCCCGCACGGAACTCATAATAGGGTAAAAGTAAAATTCAATTTTTTCGGGTGAAATCTTGTACACATGAAACTCACAATAGGCTGATAATTTTTTTTGTAAAATAAAAAGTGCAGTAGATTATATACTTATTATTCCTTTTATTCTTCATTTTCCATATATGTAGTTTTTTTCTGGGTCGACATCAGCGTTGCCGCGAAGAAAAAAGCAGAGAGGGCCATTTCGAATTTTTTTGAGGGCCATTTGAAAAAATTATGGGCCAAATATTTTACTAACAAAATTTTCCTGAAAACATAATAATGCAATTTATTAAAAATTTTATTTATTCTTTTTTATTTGTTTAAAGCATTAGTAGCCGATTTCATAAACATTTAACAGGCTTTTAAAATTTTAAATGACGTTTTTGTATGGGGCACAAAAAACGATAAATATTTAAAAGGCCTTTATTGGCCATACATTTGTTAAATCTTATTAGTTTACAAAAGAAATTAAAAAAAAACACAGATGTACATTTTAAACTTTTAATTCACAGACATCTTTTAGCTTTGAGCCACTTATTAAAAATAAATAAATAAATAAATACAACTGACGTGAGAAAAATCAAATTACTAAACGAGATAAATTAATTAATTCAGTATACATAGGTACCTATTTATGTGTGGTGAATACACATTGTAGTTGCGATGCATAGCGATGATATATATTTAATTTTGTAAAGCCTTTTAATTATTACTAAGCACCATATGAAGATGAATCTACTTAAACTTGGATTCGTGGGCCATTTCTAATTGGCCCGGGCAAAGGGCCAAAATATAAGACAGGGGGCCAAATGGCCCGATCGGGCACTTTGTGGCAACGCTGGTCGACATATGCTTTGACACTATGCTATCATGATAGAATTTTCCGCGCAAGAGATAGACTTATAACCTGTTTTCACTAGAGCCGAAAAGAGTTCGAATTTCAAATTTAATGATTTTTCTATAAGTCGGGCGGCTTGTCATTAAAAAACAGCTCAATTGTGCGCTCTGTGATAAAAGCATGAAATTTACATCATTGGTAGTAATCAATATAAGAGTTATTTTAAGATATTGGGCCACCTTGTATTCCATCCGGGAGGGTAGATATAAGAGTTTTTCTGTGTTGCACTCGCTTTGTTGCATTGCATAGTATAGGTAATAGGGTGGGTCAAAAAAATCGAAATTCTTTTTTTTTAATTCGTACTCCGAAAAATCGATTGCTAGACCCCTCTAGAATATACACACCAAATATGAGCTCTTTATATTAATGGGAAGGTCCTCCGCTTTGCAATTTTCCATTTTTACATCAAGCTTCCACTAAAAAAAATAATTTTTTTATTAATTGACTTTTTAGCAAATTTCTTTTCATATTCTTGTAGGAAATTGAACGCTCTACAAAAAAGGCCTTATACACTTTTTTCGTTTATCTAACCGTTGAATAGATATTTGAGGGCCAAAAATCGAGAAAATCTTTAAAAATTCGTTTTTTGTCCTTAATTTTGTAACAAATTGAAAAATTATAATGATCAAACGCGCAAGACATATTCTTGTTGGAAATTGATTGCTCCACAAAAAAGGTCTTAATAACTTTTTTCATTAATCTAACCATTCTAAAGATATTCGAGGTCAAAGTTAAAAAAAAATATAAAAACATTTTATATTTTTAAAAAATTTCTAATTCACTGAAACTTCATTATTTTCAAATTAGCAAGATAGATTCTTGTAGGGGATTAAACGTTCTACAAAAAATTCCTTGGAATGAAATTGGTTGCTTTAACCGTTTAGAAGATATTCGTATCCAAACCAATGCTCACTGATTTCAATAGTTTTCTTATGACCCGTATGCATTGCGATTTCAAAAAAAGTTATTAAGACCTTTTTTGTGGAGCAATCAATTTCCAACAAGAATATGTCTTGCGCGTTTGATCATTATAATTTTTCAATTTGTTACAAAATAAAGAACAAAAAACGAATTTTTAAAGATTTTCTCGATTTTTGGCCCTCAAATATCTATTCAACGGTTAGATAAACGAAAAAAGTGTATAAGGCCTTTTTTGTAGAGCGTTCAATTTCCTACAAGAATATGAAAAGAAATTTGCTAAAAAGTCAATTAATAAAAAAATTCTTTTTTTTAGTAGAAGCTTAATGTAAAAATGGAAAATTGCAAAGCGGAGGACCTTCCCATTAATATAAAGAGCTCATATTTGGTGTGTATATTCTAGAGGGGTCTAGCAATCGATTTTTCGGAGTACCAAATCAAAAAAAAAAATTTCGATTTTTTTGACCCACCCTAATAGGTAATGAAACATTTTTATTAATATGATACATGATTTTGAGGTATTTTTAAACGCCCGATCAAATAAAACTGATACCACAATGCCTCGACCATCACGTACAAAGTTATTGGACTCTTTATGAATATAGTCTTTTACTTAAGCCAGAACTATAATTGGCGGATGGAGTCGGATGCTACTGTCAATTGTTGTTGTTTTCCATAAGTTTTCATCCGTCGAGTGCGGTTGCGAGCGCACTCGTCGGATGAAAATTTCCGACTCCATCCGCCAATTATAGTTCTGGCTTTAAGGAGCTAAAGTTAGAATATTACCAATTGAAGATATTACTAATTGAAGATAGGTGGTAGGCTGATGAAATTTTGTATGTATATACGTTTATACAAAAGAAAATAAATTGCACGACTGGGGTCGCACGTACTTGCTCTTATGGTAAAAGTTACTCTAATGTTAAAGTTTTCAATTGAACAAAATAAGGGAAAAATTAAAATTTGATATTTTCACGGAATTCGTTAGTGGTGCAAAAAAATAAAATCTGTTTTTATAAATAATTAAATACCGTTTTAAATGCTCTTTTACAAAAAACTAAGTATGCCATTTTATTTCTAGTATAAAAAGGAATTTTTAGAAAAAAAATTTTGAAAATCGTTAGAGCCGTTTTTTAAAAAATTAATTTTTTATATAATAAAATTTCCTAACATTTGTCAAAAAAAAAAGTTGATATGCAATTTTGAATAAATAATTAATTTACACATAAAAACGAAATTTCAAAATTTTTCACCAACCCGTTTCCAAAAAATTGATTTTTCAAAAAAAAATTTTGAAATATTTTTTAAAAATCGAAAAATGTGTTTTTTGAAAAATTAAAACTTTTTTTAAATAATTATTGTTTAAACGTTTCTGTATTAAAAATTTGGTCGAAATCTGTTTTGTCGTTTATGAGAAATTCATAAATCCAAAAAACCGTTCTATGGCAGGTACCGTTAATAACGGTACAAAAAATATTTTTTGTATTATCAAAGGCGGCTCTTATCAATAACAGTAAGCATAAAAATTTTAATCAAAATCGTTAGAGCCGTTTTTGAAATAAATCAACTTTTCTGTTTCCGTTATATGACAGGTACCGTTAGTTTTGGTCCTTAAAAAAAAAAATTCAATTTCTCCTCTAGGGAATCACCCAAAACTGTTAACTACCAAGTTTGAAGAAAATCGCTTCAGTAGTTTAGGCTGTAGCTCGAGGTTCTTACAGACAGACAGACAGAATTGCCGGACCCACTTTTTTGGCATTCTCCATCATCGTAATGTCATGTAAAATTGTTATCTCGAGTTCGATTTTTTTTACGAATCCTAAACTTGCCCTAAAGTACCTATATCGCAAGTAAAAATAATAAAATATATGCCTATCAATATTATTTTTGTTAAAGGGTGTTTTTTTAGGGTGAAAGAACACTTTTGAAATGGCACCATTGCACATAATAATTGTGCAACTTGTGATAATGGGATCAAATTAATAGGATTGTTAATACAATATATAACCCTTATTTAAAGGCCTTGTAGGTGGGTTTACAAAATTCTCGAACCATCATTACTGAAAGTAATCGATTACTGACAACACTGATTGTGTCACTATGTGTGACACCAATGGGTTCACATTCCATACAAAAACCCATTCCCCTGTAAAACAGAAAAATTAAACAACTTTTTACTAACCGATTATTATTATCTTTCATATTTAAATTCACGCTTTTTATACATAGTTCGCTTGAACTCTTAATGGCGCAAAACTTTAAACGATTAAGTAAAATGCTAAGGCCATTGTAGTTAGTTACTAAGTTATAACGAAGCCTAACTTTTAACTCATCAGTAACTTAGGTACTAAAATGGATTTAGTATTTTACTAAATCGTTTAATATTTTGCCTGCAACAAGTAAAGTAAAAAGTCAGCATTTTAAGACTCAGTAATACCAATAATTTTTTCTATACCCAAAATTCTATATTAATCTTATCAAATAAAATCAATTTATTCTTCAAAATATGTAGTTATATTTAATAAAAAAAAACTTGAAGCTTAAAATTCTGAAAAAGTCTGTTATCAGTAGTTTTACAATACTTAACTATTATGAAATTATCAGTAGTTATATAAATTAAACATCTGGTTAGGCCTAATAATCAACTTTTTGATCAGCTGCTTGATAATTTTTTTTTTATTTAATATTTATGCCTATATGACTTGCCGAAAAAAATTGCAAACTTATTGTTTTGTAAATTTCTTATCAGGCCTTATGCGTCTTGTGCAAACCTTCACAATTGATATGAATTCTAAATTAAAAAGGTATTAGTTAGGTGATGCAGTGATACAGTGTTCAGAAAGCATTTTTATTATTTTTTTTTTCAAAAATAATAATAATAATAACAATAATAACAACCTGTCAGAACTCAGAACAAAAATATGTTTTACAGTTTAACTTGTTGAATTAAATGTAGGTTTCTTGTTGCTTTTTTGAATTCAAAAATTATTGTTAATAATTATTGTAAGTCCAATCACTTTGTTTCACCATATTTGTTTTAATGTCTATAATTGTTCAATTTATTTATTTTGTAAATAAAAGATCCCCTGAAAAAAATGGCAATCACCATCGAAACGTGCGTGGGGAAACTAAAGAAATTGTTGTTTCATTAAAACACCATTATGACCAAAACAGCCGATGAGAAAAAATTATAATTTTCTCAAACATCTTTTATTACGTATGTATATGTCCCAGCTGGATGCTGGAGTCAGATTTGCCTAAAAAATCGAAACAGGAACTGAAAACAGTGTACTGATAAGGCTTCGTCTAATGTAGTGATGAGACTGACTCGTAACTTACCAAAATACCAATGAAAACTATAAGCTGTGTTATGAACACTCTGGGCCCTATTTCAAAAACATTGCCAAATGCAACAGGTGTAGGGCTGCCAGATAAAATTTTATTAATGTCGGGTCAACAGGGGTCAAACTACGGCATACGTTCGTTAACGTTTTGATTATTGCTCTCTCTATTTAATCAGAAGAAAATGATAGAGACATAAATCGTCAATACGTTAACGAACGTATGCCGTAGTTCGACCCCAAGTCTTAAAAGTCGAGACAGCAAAAAAATACATGAAATCGAAAATTAATAAAAATAAAAATAATTAAAAATAATAGAACATGCATTTTTGACTTATAGACCGGCGCGGCGGCCACTGCAGAAACGTTCAACTCATCGGGCTAAAGAAAATTTCAAATGGGAAGTGAAAGAGGGGTATTAGTAGTTACGAAAACTACAAGTCTTCCCGTCCGCATCCTGGCACGATTTTAACCTTTATTTTCCAAAACCTCAAGAATATCAAACGAATTTTTGGACAGAAGTGACCAATGCCGGAAGTTATTAACTCAAACAATGGAGAAGCAACAACATCTTAGGAAAAGCAGAAGTATTGCATTTGCAGCCCACTTTTCAGCGACACCAATCCTGCAAGTGGAAGTGATCCAGTTGACAGCCCAAACCTGAGTACCGCAGAAGAGATTGCCGAAATATTTAGCCTATCCAAACTTAAGAAATCAGCCGGACCGGATGACTTCGTCATTAAGAGGCTCCCGCAGACAATAGTAACCCTGTTAACCATTATCATCAACAACAGCTACTTCCCGCAGAAATGGAAAACTGCAAGAATCGTGGCAATTCCTAAGAAAGGTGCTAGGAACATTATATCTAATTACAGGCCAATTTCTCTTCTCAACAACCTTAGTAAGCTCTTGGAAGAGCTGACACTGAGGAAGCTCAAGAAGTTTTGCAGCGATTTCAACATTATCCCAGACATGCAGTTCGGCTTTCGGGAGAAGCACTCCACACTGCGACTGCATCAACTTATGAAGTTCCACCAAGACATCACCTCAGCTTTAAACAACCATCAAGTTACCATCGCATGCTTTCTGGATGTCGAGAAAGCATTTGACAGCGTATGAGTAGAAGCCCATATCCATAAACTTAATTTACTAGGCTTTCCTATAGCACTAATAAAAATCATTTTTTCTTTTCTTTCTTCTAGGAACTTCTTCGTACAAGTGGGGGATAGAAAATCAGCAATGAAGTGCATTCGAGCTGGAGTTGCCGAGGGATCAAAACTTGGCCCTTCCTCTATAGTATCCTGACGTCAGACCAGCCGCCTGCAAGTGAATGCGAGAATCCGTCTCGGCAACGATAGCTGCCAGGAAAGTTGAAGCTCACATTCGAAAACTGTATGAGTTAATGGGGTATCCGGATCAAATCAAAATCGGAATTACTGTGCTTTAGATGAACAAGAGGACGAAGCATTCGGTCAGCTGCAAACTGTAGAGGCATCACACTAACACTACCTGATGGTACTAAATTGGCAGCCAAACGCAACGCGAAGTATTTAGGAATCAACTTTAACGAGCTCTTGAGGTTCAACCTACACTCAAAGTTTGTCTTGAAAAAGCCAACCTCGCCTTTCATCGCCTCCACCCCCTGATGAATAGAAGAAATGGTTTAAGCCAGCCAACGAAACTCCCGATCTACAAGCAGATTCTTCGACCTGTCATCGCCTATAGCTTTCCGGTATGGTATACCATCTCCAAGACACCCATGAAGGAACTTCAAATTTTTGAGAGGAAAATCCTGAGGATTTGTACCGGACTTTACTTCGATCGACAGCGACAAAAATACTACAGCAACGAGCCACTCTACGAGGAAGCAAACATCATCACGTTGGAATCTGCAAATCTTCAATCTGCAATGAAACTTGTCGAAACCATCGCCAACCACCCCAATCAGATATCTTTGTGCTTTGGATATTCTGGATGAGCACATAATCCCAACCGACAACGAGAAAGCAGTTTAAGGCCCAACTATAATAGGCATATGCGCGCATGGGCTTATGTCAAAATCGAACGAACTGCTTCGTCCTGTTTCTGAAAACATGAAGAGTAGCCATAATGAACATACGCGCGCATAGCCTTCTGTCACAATTTACATTTTTGTTTTCCATAATTAAAAAAAAAAACGCGTTGAATTTACACAAAAATATTTTTAAAACTATTTTAATTCAATTCACAATTCGTTTATCACATTTTTATTAAGTGAAAATGAATTTAATTTTTCCATCCCCTTTGCATCCATGTTGTTTACTTTTATTCTGAGAAATTTTCACATGTCGTGCGGTTCAGCGCACGTTAACGAAGCGCGCATATGCGCATTATGGCTATCCCATAAGAATTGTGTGTGTTCGACAACTCACTCATGCCATTTTGACATAAGCCCATGCACGCATATGCCTATTATAGTTGGGCGTTAACTTTGACACCGATACGCAGTCGGCCTACTACCCAACCCACCATAATCAATACCCAGAGCTGCCATTTCGAAATTTAAAAAAACATGATAAAAAACATTATTTGAGTTCAAAAAACATGATTTATAAAAAAACAGAAGAGGCAAAAAAATGTACAACCACATCAAAACGAGCGAGGAACTAAACAAATAATTTCGAATATTTATTTATTATTTATAAATCACAAAGAAGGCAGGAATAAAACATAAATAAGTCCATAATTTCTACTCATTAAGGCATAACTAAAACGAGCACTTTTTGTAAAAAGTGGGAAGTTTACATAAGTAAAAAAAAAATTGTTTCTTTCTAGCGCAGTGATTCTGAAAAAAAAACTACCAAAATTGTGTTTGGAACAAAAAAATAAGTTTTCGGCATAATTGTTTTTCATTTTTCGGTCTGAAAATTCTCACAAAATGAATCTGAAAATGTTCACTTTTTTCTAAAAGTGCTAGTTGTAGTTATGCCTTTAAGGTTAATTTCATATAAACGGACTTCAGGTATGGAGTTGTGGCTTACAAAATGATTTCTAAGTCTGAACTGCATTGGCTCTGAAAGTGCAAAAGTACAAAAGTGAACATTTTCAAACGCATTTTTGTATAGTTTTTCGGGCTGGAAAATTAGAACAAATGATGCAGAAAGCTTATTTTTTTGGTTTAAAAAACAATTTCTATACTCTTTTTCACAAAAAAATTGCGCCAGCCAGAAAAAAAAAATAATTTCACTTTTGTACTTTTTCAAAAAGTGGTGTATGTAGTTAAGCCTTTAAGCGTTTTTCCTTGAATTAAAAAAAAAACATGATTTTGTACACGAAAACAATAAAACATGATTTTAATTCAAAAAACATGAAAATCATGGTAAAACATGATTTCTGGCAGCCCTGTCAATACCACAACTGGACAACCGAGACGGAATACCCCGACTTGTAAAATTAAACCTATTCATGTACTATATTTATTTATATTTTATCTGTTATCCATTGTATGAGGTTAGGACCCATATGTGCCAACAAATTGTATATCAATCAATTTATCTTATTAGAAATAAGTTAAGCTTAAGTCAATTGTAAATAGTATGTTCAATAAAACAAAATGGGAATTGAAATTGATTTTCCATAACCACACAAAATATCGCAGAAAAGACCCATTGGCAATACTACTGAATCCCAAATCCCAAATTTCTCTTGCAATCTCTATTAAATGTTTCCAAAAATAAAAATACCAAACAATCACAAAAGAGTAAATAATTTAAGGAAGAGAGAATTGCTATCAAAACTTTCCAGTGTGCTCCCGGAGATTTCCACTCCCCCCCCCCCCCCCCTCCTTTTAAAATGTTTCAGGAATTTTTTTCTAGCCACAAAGCTTCTTTGCCACACGAAAACTTGCAACATTTTACTTTATAGGCCTGCGGTTGGACGTTGTTAGAGTCAGGCAGTGTGTGCCCCATGAAGACGCATTCGAAATTTTGAAACTTCATACGTAGTGCGATCATCATCGACGTCGGACTAGATCGCTTGTAGTCTTTCTTTGCTGCCGCCTGGTGTTTGGTTGTTTTATTTTTTTTCTTAAATTTTTTTTTTATTTCGATAAATCGTTTTATTTTTCAATAAGTGCTCAATGTCTCATAAAGATTTGAATAAACAATTAAATGAGAGCAGTTTAAAAAAAAAAATTTCTTTGTCTCTTTTTGGAAAAATTATTACTATACGCTCGATGCTTTATCGGTCAGTGATCTTGCTGATGATCGTGTTTTATTTCTACTTGCTGCCCGAGAGAAAATATTTGGATTATATGTTTTCGTAATATTTGGAAATTACTTTTTTCGTGTGCGGTGTTAACTATTTTAAGCTAATTTTACGGTTCACTATCTCTTGCGTGCTAAGAGAGAAACTATTTGTTTTGTTTGGATTGATTGAAAAAAAGTTTCATGTACCTACCTAGATAAATTGAATTAAAGATTAAATGTGGTGTATGCAAGTCTATCAAGTCTTATAGTAATATAAATGAAAATATTCGCTCCCAGCCAACAAAAAGAGAGAGAAAAAGTGAGAGAGAGATAACAAGTAGATACAAACACAATATTGAAGGGGAAAAAACGAGTGAAAATAATTCAGAAAAGTACAAAAAGTTGTTTATGGAAATTTATTAGAGCGGAAAAAAAAACATACAGTTAAGTGATCTTCGCGATCTTTTTTTTTTCTTGAAAATATGTTTATTTATTTTTCTGATAAGTGCTGATTTTTGTGCAGGTTCTTATTTAGTTTGTGCATTTGAACGGCTTATGATAATACAAGACAATTCGCCGCAAATACTCTTTTTTTTGTTTTGTTTTGTTTAAACCAAAAGCTTTCTTATTTTTCTTTTTGTTCCGGTCGAAAGAAAATTAATGTTTTGTTTGTTATATCCTTAGTTTTTATTATTTTTGCTATTGGTTATATTATGTGATTTGAAAAACAAAATTTAAAAGCGTAAGCATCATAATATTCCACATGAAAGATATCAGTAGCAAATTTTGCTTGTGCAATGATTATATCGAAAGATCTCTTCATTTTTGGTGAACAATTTTTAGCATCGTTAATTGAGAGCGGAAGTGAAAACCTATCAAGTAGTGGTTCTGTCGCCACCGATCACAAGTTACTGCAGATAGAAGACGAAGAAACAGATATCATCAACATTTCACCTACAGATACAAGCATCATTGTGGCGGCGATCACAGAGGAAGAGCTGGCGGTTACAACGGAAGTTGGTGATCCAACAAAACAACATTTGTTGGTGGAAAAGGTGCCGCGCATCGTGGTCAAAGGAGGTAGAATCGGAGGAGGAGGAGGCGTAGCAGCAGCAACACCACCAGGGGCAGTTGAAATCAATATGGGAAAAGTCGTGCTGGGAGCAAACACAAGGTTCGTAGGAATTCTTAAATTTTTATTTTTATGTGGACTAGTGGGGAAGTCGGTTAAACGTGAAAATGTTGACTGTGTAAGTTGGTGCGGAAAATAGATGGGAACTAGGTTTTTGCTTTAACCGGATTGTATGGGAGGAAAAGTTGTAATACAAAAAAAACTACAGGCAAAAAGATATAAAAGAGTAAGTAGATATCTTGTGAGTCGAAGTGTAGGCTTGAAAAAGTTGTTTGCGCGCCTATTAGAGAAGAGGAAGTAACCTACTTTTGTAGCGTGAACTGATTGGGTTTTAGATTAGAAACTTCAAATGTCATGTTGAATTTGAATGCAATCACAATTGAGTTTCTGGCACGGTAAGACGCACATATATGCTCTGATTTAAATGACGGCTGAGTGTGTTGTTGGGTTGAAAATACTTCCGTATTGGTAGCAAAGGAATAGGAAAAGTTATTTTTTGCAAAAATTTAAACTTTCTATAAGATTTAAAAGTTATTTATTAAGCTCTGAATGAAAATTCTAATTCTAATTTGAAATCAATGCAAAATTAAAGTATTATAACAACAGTAAATGTGTTTGTCTTACATTTACCATGATTCTTTGTCCTGATGATAAAGATTTAAAGGAGAATGGGTGATTTTGTCCCATATCGGTGTAACACATCGTGACTTACATAATATACAAAAGGTCTCGAATCTAGTGGTCCGAACTAAAGATGCGTAAAATTTCATTTTGTTTAATAAATTGATTGCAGTTATTTTTATAACAAAAGCGTCAATCATTGCATAATTTGTAGAGACACAACTACCTCATTTTCATACAAAAAAAATAATTCAAAGCCGTGAGTGTTTTTCTTCAGGATAATCAATTTTGTGCGAGTCCCTGATTCTCCGAGTCCCCCGAACTCTTTGATCAAAAAGACTTTTATCTTGAAACAAAAATGGAATTGAAATCCATCTCAGTTAAGAGGTGTCCAAAACTTTTTCATTCCATAGTCGCGTCGCATAGAAGCTCTAAAAAACTTAAGGCGGCCATTCTAGTGGCTATTAAAATAAACAGAAACACCGTTAGTTTTATTATTATTTCAAATCTGATTTGTACTTGATTACATGCAAGCCACTGGATTAATGTTATAAGACACTTAATGCATCACTTCTCATGGCGACTTTGAACTGCATTTAATTCATCCAACAAAAGTCCAATTGAAGGAAATTTGTTTTACATATATATTTTTTTTTTGTTTATTTTGGGGGAACTAAATGGAATTATTGTATAATACCCCACATATATTATGTCTTTTGACTGAGGTAATTTTTGTTTGTATCATTGTTGTATTCATTTTTCCTTTTTTGTAAAATGGTTTAAATGTAGTTTGTAAGTAGGTCACTTTGAATTTTACAAAAGTACCTTCATTGAGTTTTTTGTTCCATTCTTTTGTGTAAATTTTGTGATGCCAAAGTTTTGCAGACGCTGTCAATCATACTTAAGCACTGTAGGGCACGTTTAATTAAAATTAAGTGAAGGATTACAGCTATAGTTAAGGTTTGAGATTTTTACTTATTAACTAAATCAAAACATTAGCTGGGTTTTCGTACAAAAAATTATGAATTATGAAAAGGAAAGTATAATAATAATAACTTTTCACAAAAGCTACAAGTATACTGATTTTAGAGCTATATTTCATGAGTACCTACCTACTTTATCAGAGATTTTTAATAGAACGCACTCTTAGAAATATCAATACAATTTCCATCTCTTTGTTTAGAAGATCATAAGCAGATGTAGAAATAAATGTACTGATCATCTTCTCATGAGTAATTTTTTACCCCCAATTGGACGCGGTTAGTTATGTACCTACCTGTTACCTAACTGTGGGGATTTATGTTGCATTCAAATTACACTGACCTGCAATGAAAAACGCCTTTGAACCAAAGCATACTTTTCTAACAGAGTTGAAATTAATTGGATATTCCTGTTTTAAAAGATTTAGACATGTATAAACGCAAACAGGTCAAAAACATTAGTAAAATGTTAATATAAGATGAATAGCCAATATATCATCAAATAAGTTCTTCAGTCCGGATCAGTCCGAAATTTTATTTATTTTACTAATTCCAAAATTCATTGAAAAAAAACTGTAGAGTCGGACGGGGTAAGTATTTGCAGCGGGGAACTATACTACAATTTATTCTTGTCTCGAACCAACTAACACGCTGCAACTTTTGGCACATTAGTCCTGAATCACCTACCTAGACCTAGAAGACTCGAGATATCAGTTCCAGCGTTACCGCTAAGCGACCCTTTCAAGATTTCATAATAGCGAATTTTTTCTGTCTCTCGAAAAGAAGTTGTATGAGTTCTGAGCTTAGCCATTTCAGTGGAATTTGGAAGAAAAACATTAACTTAGTCTACTTCTAGGTATTCATACAATTATTGTTGAGAAAAATAAAAATATAACAGTTTTTTTCTGATTTTATTCATTAATTTCAATTCATTTATTTTTCAGCAAAATGGTTAAGTTTTTTATTTCCACTAAATATCTTTTGTAGTAGGAATTGTTCTCCTTAATCTGAAATTTGCCAAATACTTATTTGCTGTAGTATGGAGTTTATTGTGAAAAATATTTCTAACTTTAACTACTTTTGTTGGAATGCAAAATACACAACATCGTATGGGTAATTCCGACTTTCCACGAGTCGATTTTTGCCGTGCCTTTTTTACTTGCGATATAGGTTCTATATATCAAGTTATGCATTCGTACAAAAAAAAAGTTGAGATAACATTTCCATGATATTACGATTGTAGAGATAGAGAATGCCAAAAAGGTGGGTCCCGGAAGTCCGTCTGTCTGTATAAGGAGCTACAGCCTAAACGAATGGACTTATTGACTTCAAATTTGGTATATAGAATTTTTTGAAGGCTATCCAAAAGAGTTTTTGGAATACATTTTTTTTGGATCAAAAATAACGGTAGGTACTTGTCAGATACCGATTTGAATTTACTTTACTAAAGTAAAGTTTAAATTGCTCAAAAACGGCTCCAACGATTTTGTTTAAAAAATTCAAATGTAAGTTTTAAGACAAGGTCTATCTTTTAATGAAACAGTTTGTTTTTTTTTTTGACAATCATTATTAACGGTACCTGCCATAGAACCGCTTTTTTAAAATCCAATATTCTCCTAAGCGGCTTATTCTATTTCAACGAAAATTTTTGTGAAGAAGCACTTATATAACTCAAATATATAGGCTATTAATTATGTAGTTTAGAAAGGAACTAAGACGTTCACGGGTTTTTATTGTAGAAATCGTTGAATGGGTTATAAAAGAAGATAAAACCGCGGAGTGCTATTAAATGAGAGGGTGGAAATTGAAGATAGGGGTGCAAAAGCCCCCTTTTTGGTTTTTTCAATATATCTCGTAAACCGAGCAAAATTTTGATGTATTGCTCTCAAAACTTTTTGTAGAGAATTGAATTTCCTATTAGAATAATGTTTTTTTAAAAATTGAAAACAAAAATTTCCATACCAAAATAGTCGAAACTATCATAAAAAAAATATCAAAAAAATCGATTTTTTGAGTTTTTTTGTTTTTTTAGTTGTACATTTTTCTTGGGTTGAGATAGACATAAACATTGCTCCAAAGAAAAAAAGAAGATTAAATTTCCTTCAAAATGCTGTGCTCACTAAATTCAATGAAAATTAACCGAAGTATGGCTATTTTAATCTATTTTTTTTTCGCATTTTTAGTTTTACTCAAGTAAAACAGAAACATTTGAGGGGAAAGTACGATAACTTAAGCACCAAGAACTGATAATGAGATTTTGTAGAGGGGTTAAATACAATCATTGTTTACTATGAGAGGGGGGTCAATGTCCCCCCGTTTTGGCGGGAGGGGCAATTTTCTAAAAAAAATACTTAAAATAAAAAAAAATTATTAAAAAACAACGGCAACACTTACAGCTTTGATTGATACTTTTTTCAAAAGCTAGAATTATAAACTTTATATTAATTTTAAAATGAAGTTATTTTAATCAATTGTTTTTGAAATAAATGAGTGATTCCGATAAAGAAAGTATTTTGTTTATTTTTCAATTTTCTCAAAAAGTAGAAGGCGTAGGAACATTATGATTTTCATGATTTGATAAGAAATCAATTAAGGCAGTTTAATCTGTCGATCAATTTTGTATTGAAGTCCACAGTCTTGGTGAAAATTGTACTCAATGTACTTTTTAAACTTTTTTTTCACAAGTTTTGACTTTGAAATCGGGTATTTCAAAAACAATTTATTAAAATAACTTCATTTTAAAATTAATATTAAGTTTATAATTCTAGCTTTTGAAAAAAAGTATCAATCAAAACTGTAAGTGTTGCCGTTGTTTTTTAATATTTTTTTTTTATTTTAAGTATTTTTTTTAGAAAATTGCCCCTCCCGCCAAAACGGGGGGGCATCGACCCCTCCTCCCATAGTAAACAATGATTGTATTTAACCCCTCTACAAAATCTCATTATCAGTTCTTGGTGCTTAAGTTATCGTACTTTCCCCTCAAATGTTTCTGTTTTACTTGAGTAAAACTAAAAATGCGAAAAAAAATAGATTAAAATAGCCATACTTCGGTTAATTTTCATTGAAATTTAGTGAGCACAGCATTTTGAAGGAAATTTAATCTTCTTTTTTTCTTTGGAGCAATGTTTAATTCTATCTCAACCAAAAAAAAAAAATGTACAACTAAAAAAACAAAAATGGAAATGGAAATTTTTGTTTTCAATTTTTAAAAAAACATTATTCTAATAGGAAATTCAATTCTCTAAAAAAAGTTTTGAGAGCAATATATCAAAATTTTGCTCGGTTTACGAGATATATTGAAAAAACCAAAAAGAGGGCTTTTGCACCCCTATCTTCAATTTCCACCCTCTCATTTAATAGCACTCCGCGGTTTTATCTTCTTTTATAACCCATTCAACGATTCCTGCAATGAAAACCCGTGAACGCCTTAGTTCCTTATTACCCTGTTTTTTTCGACATAATCAATAGCCTAATAAGCCAAAAATAAAATTTCGAAAAAAATAATTTTTGGATTTGTAAAAAAAAATTGAAAAATTTGTTTTGGAAAAACAAAATTTTTGAAAACGGGACATTGTATTTTTTTGAAATTTTGTTTTCAGATTTGGATTTATTTTCACGATATAAATTTCCTAACATCCAAATGTATTTTTAAACTTTTGAATAATATGGCCTTAAAAGTGTAGAAATTAAATATGAAAATAAAAGTAGAATTGCTAAAATGGGAGTCGTACGAAATCCCCTTAAAAAAATATCACCATGAGACGAAATCTCTAAAGAATATAATCCAACTTGCCATATACTCCAGTCAAAGCGTCATTTGACCTTGCGATGAGAGGCACTGTCTGTTTTTATTTCATGGATCGATAGGGGTATATTTAAAAGGCTTAAACCCAATTTCTCACCACCTGATGATTCTTTTTAGCGGAGTTATTCACAAAAATGCATTTTTTGGGATATTTTACTTCTAAGCTAATATCTTTGCTCCAGATTATTGTAGACCAAAATATAAACATACATTCTCTTCCTTATAATATTTTCTATCGTTGTATGTAATTTCATTGTATTTGAGTGAGTAAATATAAAATGGCAGCCATTTAAAGTCAAATTCTTGTTGTAAAAAAACACATTTTTGTCATTATTTCGAAAAAAAGCTTATATCATGATTGACATTTTTCCTATTAGAATAATGTTTTTTTAAAAATTGAAAACAAAAATTTCCATACCAAAATAGTCGAAACTATCATAAAAAAAATATCAAAAAAATCGATTTTTTGAGTTTTTTTGTTTTTTTAGTTGTACATTTTTCTTGGGTTGAGATAGACATAAACATTGCTCCAAAGAAAAAAAGAAGATTAAATTTCCTTCAAAATGCTGTGCTCACTAAATTCAATGAAAATTAACCGAAGTATGGCTATTTTAATCTATTTTTTTTTCGCATTTTTAGTTTTACTCAAGTAAAACAGAAACATTTGAGGGGAAAGTACGATAACTTAAGCACCAAGAACTGATAATGAGATTTTGTAGAGGGGTTAAATACAATCATTGTTTACTATGAGAGGGGGGTCAATGTCCCCCCGTTTTGGCGGGAGGGGCAATTTTCTAAAAAAAATACTTAAAATAAAAAAAAATTATTAAAAAACAACGGCAACACTTACAGCTTTGATTGATACTTTTTTCAAAAGCTAGAATTATAAACTTTATATTAATTTTAAAATGAAGTTATTTTAATCAATTGTTTTTGAAATAAATGAGTGATTCCGATAAAGAAAGTATTTTGTTTATTTTTCAATTTTCTCAAAAAGTAGAAGGCGTAGGAACATTATGATTTTCATGATTTGATAAGAAATCAATTAAGGCAGTTTAATCTGTCGATCAATTTTGTATTGAAGTCCACAGTCTTGGTGAAAATTGTACTCAATGTACTTTTTAAACTTTTTTTTCACAAGTTTTGACTTTGAAATCGGGTATTTCAAAAACAATTTATTAAAATAACTTCATTTTAAAATTAATATTAAGTTTATAATTCTAGCTTTTGAAAAAAAGTATCAATCAAAACTGTAAGTGTTGCCGTTGTTTTTTAATATTTTTTTTTTATTTTAAGTATTTTTTTTAGAAAATTGCCCCTCCCGCCAAAACGGGGGGGCATCGACCCCTCCTCCCATAGTAAACAATGATTGTATTTAACCCCTCTACAAAATCTCATTATCAGTTCTTGGTGCTTAAGTTATCGTACTTTCCCCTCAAATGTTTCTGTTTTACTTGAGTAAAACTAAAAATGCGAAAAAAAATAGATTAAAATAGCCATACTTCGGTTAATTTTCATTGAAATTTAGTGAGCACAGCATTTTGAAGGAAATTTAATCTTCTTTTTTTCTTTGGAGCAATGTTTAATTCTATCTCAACCAAAAAAAAAAAATGTACAACTAAAAAAACAAAAATGGAAATGGAAATTTTTGTTTTCAATTTTTAAAAAAACATTATTCTAATAGGAAATTCAATTCTCTAAAAAAAGTTTTGAGAGCAATATATCAAAATTTTGCTCGGTTTACGAGATATATTGAAAAAACCAAAAAGAGGGCTTTTGCACCCCTATCTTCAATTTCCACCCTCTCATTTAATAGCACTCCGCGGTTTTATCTTCTTTTATAACCCATTCAACGATTCCTGCAATGAAAACCCGTGAACGCCTTAGTTCCTTATTACCCTGTTTTTTTCGACATAATCAATAGCCTAATAAGCCAAAAATAAAATTTCGAAAAAAATAATTTTTGGATTTGTAAAAAAAAATTGAAAAATTTGTTTTGGAAAAACAAAATTTTTGAAAACGGGACATTGTATTTTTTTGAAATTTTGTTTTCAGATTTGGATTTATTTTCACGATATAAATTTCCTAACATCCAAATGTATTTTTAAACTTTTGAATAATATGGCCTTAAAAGTGTAGAAATTAAATATGAAAATAAAAGTAGAATTGCTAAAATGGGAGTCGTACGAAATCCCCTTAAAAAAATATCACCATGAGACGAAATCTCTAAAGAATATAATCCAACTTGCCATATACTCCAGTCAAAGCGTCATTTGACCTTGCGATGAGAGGCACTGTCTGTTTTTATTTCATGGATCGATAGGGGTATATTTAAAAGGCTTAAACCCAATTTCTCACCACCTGATGATTCTTTTTAGCGGAGTTATTCACAAAAATGCATTTTTTGGGATATTTTACTTCTAAGCTAATATCTTTGCTCCAGATTATTGTAGACCAAAATATAAACATACATTCTCTTCCTTATAATATTTTCTATCGTTGTATGTAATTTCATTGTATTTGAGTGAGTAAATATAAAATGGCAGCCATTTAAAGTCAAATTCTTGTTGTAAAAAAACACATTTTTGTCATTATTTCGAAAAAAAGCTTATATCATGATTGACATTTTTCTAACCTATTTTGTAGCCCTGTTCATGTCCTGCATTTTACAGAAAAAATGAGCTCTTTATCACCAAAGATGGCCGAGCTATTGATAAATGAACGCATGCAAAACCTGTGCGAAAACACCCAAAAATATCGTTTTTTGGGAATAACTCGACTTCAGAATGTCCTACGGCAAAATATAAAGCAATGAATTGTTCGTTACAACATTTTCTATCAATTTAGTGCACAATCTTTTTGTTGAAACAAATAAAAAATAAGTAATATTAAGTCAAAGTCGTTTTTTTGTTTAGCAAACTCTTGCCTTATTATTTTGCAAACGGTGCGAGTATTGGCTAAGAAAATAAAATATTATTGTAGTCCTTTAAATTATCTACAATTAAAAAAAAAATTTAGCTTTCTACGACCCACGGGAGCCGAGCTATTATAATTTTAAGAAAGCATTAATGCGTACGAAAATTCAAAAAAATTTCCCTTGTTTATGATTCGAATACTAGTTCTCAGTGAGAGGGGTTGTTTTCATTGTTTCTTTTTATAAGAGAATTTGTCTTATGTTTTTTCGTTGGTCATTTGGACCTTTTTTAAAAAATTAATTTCTCGGCTCGTGTGGGTCGTAGAGAGCTAAATTTTTTTTTTAAATTGTAGATAATTTAAAGGACTACAATAATATTTTATTTTCTTAGTCAATACTCGCACCGTTTGCAAAATAATAAGGCAAGAGTTTGCTAAACAAAAAAACGACTTTGACTTAATATTACTTATTTTTTATTTGTTTCAACAAAAAGATTGTGCACTAAATTGATAGAAAATGTTGTAACGAACAATTCATTGCTTTATTTTTTGCCGTAGGACATTCTGAAGTCGAGTTATTCCCAAAAAACGATATTTTTGGGTGTTTTCGCACCGGTTTTGAATGCGTTCATTTATCAATAGCTCAGCCATCTTTGGTGATAAAGAGCTCATTTTTTCTGTAAAATGCAGGACATGAACAGGGCTACAAAATAGGTTAGAAAAATGTCAATCATGATATAAGCTTTTTTCGAAATAATGACAAAAATGTGTTTTTTTACAACAAGAATTTGACTTTAAATGGCTGCCATTTTATATTTACTCACTCAAATACAATGAAATTACATACAACGATAGAAAATATTATAAGGAAGAGAATGTATGTTTATTTTTTGGTCTACGATAATCTGGAGCAAAGATATTAGCTTAGAAGTAAAATATCCCAAAAAATGCATTTTTGTGAATAACTCCGCTAAAAAGAATGATCAGGTGGTGAGAAATTGGGTTTAAGCCTTTTAAATATACTCCTATCGATCCATGAAATAAAAACTGACAGTGCCTCTCTGCGCAAGGTGAGGCCCTTTTTTCCGACGCTTTGACTGGAGTAATATATTTCTCCAAGAGAAAATCGCCAGAGAAACAATTTTTATGCAAAAACCCAGTGTCCAGTTTCTTCTACTAACTAACTACTCATTCATGATATTCTTTTACCGTTATGACATTATAACGATTGTGTTTCTGAAGAACAAATTATGAATGCACTTGAAGTTTGTCAAAAGTATTAATAAACTGAAGTATCTCCTCTGTTTCGTAACAATAGTTAGGTACTATGGATCACAGTACTGTGAGACTGTGAATATGGATAAAATTGTTGTATGAAGATAAAATAAAAGACGAAAAAAGCTCATATGAATAAAGAAAATCATTTACCTACAAAAAAAAAAAAACAAAAAACTAATTATTATGTCTAAAGCCGAGATTCTAATCTTCTAATAATAAACTGTTCGACGAATAAAGTTATTAGCCTCATAAACAATCAGATAACAATATTGAATTTTTTAATCAAGAATAATTTATTCTACAGAAAAGCAAAAAAAAAAATTGTCAAATTCAAAAATACTCAAAATTAGACGTCATTTTTATTCATATTTATTTTGTGTTCTTGTGTTCCTTTATATTTTTTGTCAAAATTCTTTCAAAGCAACTTTGAAAATGACACAATATTTTTGTTGAAATTATTCCTTAGAATAATTTTTATTCGTCTCTGAAAGAAGCAGATAGTTTTATTTCTAGGAATAAGCTTTATCTGCCTGTTGAAAAAATGATTTTTCCTTTATCAGGGGAATAAGTACTAACTGACTGTAACTGACTATTGAAAAATTGGCCCTAAAACAATTAACGCGAGATTTAATCGCATGATTCACTAACTTGAACATATTTTTGGAGATTTTGGCTTGGAGATTTTTGCTATGGGGATTCTCTCTTTGGAGATTTCGCTGCCGGAAATTTCAGTTTGGGGATTTTAGTTTGGGGATTATGTCTTGGAGAAAACGTTACCAACCCGCTAAAGTTCACCATTTCAGAAAAAAACTTACAGTTCATTTATTAGAAGATCCATAAAAAGACATCTTTGAAAGCGAGTATCTACCACAAAATTGATATTTAAACCTTTTTTTTTTCAATAGTGGGATATTTACCTACCATATCATACTTTTAGTATAAATTGAACAATTTCTTTAAAATATCCACAAAAAAGAAGGAAAAAAGTCATGGGAAATTAGTATGGAATTACATACATAATAGGCGCGTCTCACAAAGAAAAATCTTTGAGGGCTCCTCAATGTAATTTTGAAAGAGAGCAAAATAATTTTGTGGGACAAATTTCTCACATGAATCCATTTTTTTTTTTTTTTCAAATCCAACACTTCAACTGCAAATTCACACAACTGCAACTTTTGTTTAAATATTCAATTGTGAAAAAAATTATTTCGAAATAAATTATTTTGTGAAGCAAGCTCAAAATAATCAACATATTCTTTTTTCATTTTCATTAAATTTTTCATGTTTTTAGCACTTTTATATCTTCACACCACAAAAAAAAAAAAACAAAAAGGTCAAGACAATAAGAAAAAAATATAAAAGACAGACAATAAAAACTGAGAAATGAGTCCCAAAAATGTTCAATATCCGAAAAAAAGATAGCGCTCAGCTGAGATTTTTTGTCTCACTTAAAAAATCTCCGATCCCTCAGAGTTCAGAGACCTCTCTTAGGTAGTACGCACCTATTGTAATTCTTTTTTTTTTTAAATTTCGATTTCATGTGTGTTTTTGCTGCCCCAATTTGTCCCGACTTTTGGGACCTGTTGTCCCGACATTAAAAAAAAATTATCTGGCAGCCCTACCTTCATTTCGGTTTATGTACTTTTAAACATAGGAAAAGTCTTAACCTTGACCTCTATGCTCTACTTCTACGCCACGGGGGAAGATAGACCCTAAATAATTGTATCAATTAAATGCAGTTCTTGTTAAATCTTGAACCCATATGGGTTGTATGGGGACATTTGCTTCACAAAATATAATTAAAAGTAATTATTATCTATTTTGTAGCTATGTATTTTCTGTTCAAAAATAGTTATCCGCAAAATTTCATAGAATTCAAGCAAGTGACAATTTTGTTCCTCTAAAACAATCCTTTAACCTTATTAATCATTTTGAAGGACCAAATTATTACTTGTTCCTCGATGAATAAACTGTATTAGTTATAATTTTCAAAATACAAGATCCAGCCATGGTTGTAGAGGTCAGGACAGACATTTACTTTGTTTAATAATATGTCGAAATGAAAATCTCCAACAATTTTCAGCTTTAAATCTAAAGTCAAACAACTCTTTTGGAGCAAGAAAACCTGGACAGTTAAATGTGAATAAAAAGTTTCCAAATATTCGACCACAGGAAAGAATTTCACTGTTCATGTTGCGTACTGTGAAACGAAAAGTGAATATATTTTTCGTTTATGAATAGTTCCACAGCGTTGGGTTCGGTATCCCGATTTTCATAATCCTGTTTTTTTAAATTCCTGCCACTAAAATCCCGTTTTTTTTAACTGTTTTTAAAATCCTGCTTTTTTAAAA
Organism: Episyrphus balteatus; assembly: GCF_945859705.1. Lineage (NCBI taxonomy): Eukaryota > Metazoa > Arthropoda > Insecta > Diptera > Syrphidae > Episyrphus > Episyrphus balteatus. The sequence goes on along the minus strand of NC_079134.1, from coordinate 54,942,888 downwards.
TCTAGTTTTTTGCATTCCGTTCATTAAATTTCCGCTTTTGGAAACAGCACAAGGTGTTTTATTTTAAAAATCGCCGCGATTTTTAAAACAAAACACCTTGTTGGCAATTGAGACTCATTTTCTACAAAGTGACGCACTTTGGAACGTTTTGAGTACTCTCAGCAAACCTCAAAACTTTATTTGGCCGTTAAATGGCTGGATGACTCTTAATAAGGGTTGTCATTTTCAGTTTCTATTGTAATGCGTATGTCTTTAAAAATTTCGAACTCCTCTAGCCAATTTTTATGTTTTAGAATAAACCGGTCTCTGCGATTTCCAGCCGACTTCCATTTAAAATCAAAATTGGCTGATTTCGAGCTGATAATTCAGTTAAGCTTAGTAGTAGGTACCTTTTTAAAAAGGTTTTTGGTTTCGATAAACTTGTTCGAAAAACTCGTATTGGCGATTGGTAAAGTTGAAATGCGCTACCGGTGGTCGAAACAAAAACTAAAATTAACAGGGCGGAAGGAGCTAGCATCCGACATTTTACTTTTTTTTTTGTTAGGACTTTTGACATGGACGCCATTTTTAGAAATACGAAATATAAACATCCGTCCTGTTAAAATTAGTTCAAAAGTTGAAACTACGGCGTTAGTAGTATGTGCTCCAATCGCCAATACTCCAAAAGTTTTTTTGTTCGAGTCAATTTGGAATTCGAACACCAAAACTTCGAAAAATTCCTTCCTTGGGACGCAGAAATCTATTCCTAAAAAGTGGACAAAAAAGGGTTTTGCAAATCTTTACGAGGTATAACACATACATTTTTAGAAAGTAGACGTTCACAGCTATTCAATTTTTATTTTTAAAGCAACATTAAGCACATATTTAGTCGAGTCAAATTAGACATAAAATTTGTAAAATCTCGGAATCCAGGGAAAGTCGATGCATCTGAAAAATGAGTATAGGACTGCATTATAAAAGGGTCAAATAAGAAAATTTAAAAAAAAATTTCACCGCTCTAGATTACAACAGTTTTTATGGACTGTTTACTGTCATTCCGTATGCAAGCGTCAATCGGAATTGCTGTCTCATTTTAGATTTTGCTCAAACTTTGTAGGGATGTTCTCTAGGACTGTTAGGAAGCAAATCCATGATGATTTAATTTTAAGTTGCGTGGTTTCCCCGCTACCCGCATTCGAACTTTTTCAGAAGGTCATTTTTATGTTATTATAACTTTGCGTCTACTAAAGATATCTTTTTGTTTGAAACGCCATTTTAAAGCTTAAGAATAGTAATTTTTGAATATATATTAAAAAACTACGTAATAATTATCCCTGAATTAAAAATAATTTTTGAAAAACTGGTAATTTTGCTGATTTCTCATGGTTTTTGACTGGCTCCAGAACCTTGGCTATTATTTGTAGGAAGCTTATACTTACCAAATATTAAATATAGATATTTTTCAATAAAATAAATCTAAAATGAACTCGATGGCTGTACTCCTTATGCAAAAATTTTAAGTTCAAAGTATTGAGTATTTTAAAAAAGCTAATTTTTATGCTGTCATTTTCCACGATTTGACTAAACGAAGAAATGTGAAACTTACAGTGTGTTAAGTTAAGAGTACGAACTAAATATACTATTAATTTCATGCTTCTATCTTATGTCAAACATAGTGCAATCATAGCCTTAAGTAGGGGTTATTTTGGCTTTTTAGCATTTTTGCGAATTTTCAAACAAGCGGTAAACTAAGAAGATATGAAAATAACACAATTTTATTTAGAGGACTTAAAGTGAAAAGTTTCAACTTAACACACTGTTAGTTTCATGTTTCTATCTTTAGTCAAATCGTAAAAAATCATAGTATAAAAAAATATTTTTTCAAAAAACTCAAAACTTTGAACTTAAAATTTTTACATAAGGAGTACAGCCATCATCATTCATTTTAGATGTAATTTGTTGAAAAATATCTTTATTTAATATTTGGTAACTATAAGCTTCCTACATACAAGGTTCTGGAGCCAGTCAAAAACCATGAGAAATCAGCAAAATTAACAGTTTTTCAAAAAATATTTTTAATTCAGGGATAATTATTACGTAATTTTTTAATATATATTCAAATATATAAGCTTTAAAATGGCGTTTCAAACAAAAAGATATCTTTAGTAGACGCAAAGTTATAATAACATAAAAATGACCTTCTGAAAAAGTTCGAATGCGGGTAGCGGGGAAACCACGCAACTTAAAATTAAATCATCATGGATTTGCTTCCTTACAGTCCTAGAGAACATCCCTACAAAGTTTGAGCAAAATCTAAAATGAGACAGCAATTCTGATTGACGCTTGCATACGGAATGACAGTAAACGGTCCATAAAAACTGTTGTAATCGAGAGCGGTGAAATTTTTTTTTTAACTTTCTTATTTGACCCTTTTATATTGCAGTTCTATACTCATTTTTCAGATGCATCGACTTTCCCTGGATTCCGAGGTATAAAGCTAATTTCACTCCACTAATTTTAGAATTTCCAAAATAAACACGATAACAATTTTTTTTTGTTATTCCAATAACAATTTTTTTTTTAATTCAACAAACAAACATTGAGCCAATTTCAACACAGATTTATAGGAACATTTATACCTTCACGAAGATCTGCCATTTTTTTCACTCAAAATCGTAATTTTAATAATATTTTTTCTAAATAACTGAAACGATTAAAAAATGATTTTTCACTTTCACTTTTTTAGATCATGCTAAACTGGTTTAAACAAGACAAAAAGTGTTTTCATACTTAGCAGTTATCTTTATCCTTTATAGATAGAAAATGAATTTTTTAAAGATTGACTTTTTTTTAAATTAACTTTTTCACGTCTAAATGTATGGAGTCAATCCACTGTGCATGTGCATCGTTGGCCGAAGGAATTGCAATCCAATACGACAGTTTTACCCTTCAAGCAAAGAAGTCCGACCTCGGTCCGATTCCGCTCCGCCTCAGGCGGAGCTGAGTCCGGGAGCGGTACGATTGATCGCAAACTAAAATCTCTTATAACAAAATCTCGCATTTTTGCAAAAATCACGCAAAGCAAAATTTCGCATTTTTAACATCTCACATAACAAAATCTCGCACTTTCAAAATCCTGCATATTAAATTCTCGCATTTTAGAAAAAATCTCGCAAATTCATTAAATTCTTGCTATATCAAAATCTCGCATTAGAAGAATTAGTTTAGAGCGTAAAGTATCTTAAATTTAAATTGCTTTTTTGGCAGCAAAATGTACAAGCAACAGATTAAATGAAAAGAGAAGGTCGAATACAACAAATTCACATGCATTAAATACTCTTGACTCCAACATTCAACAGTTGACCCTGAACACTATAAAAAACTGGCATAGGCGCCTGACAGTTAACAAACCTTTTCCTTTTCTATTTATCTCTTCAAAACAAAACGAAAAAACAGAAGAGGGAGGTTCTTTTTTTTTGATTGATTGATTTGTTTATTAATTATAACACTGTGCAAGTCGAAATTCTTGACAGGCGCGCGAATAACTGTTTCGCCATATTTCGGACCCGAGAAATCCATTGGCATCATTAGTTTTTCGATTTATCGGTACGACTTCGAACAAAATTTTTTTTGAAAGTTTTTTCAATTATTTTGAGAATTTTCCACTGTTTTTAGTCATTTTTCAATCAAAAACATTGTTTATATTGCTAATAATTCTGCTCAAACGTTATTTGCTACCAGTAGAAAGACATTTTAAACAATTTTGAACAATTTATTTGAAAATTTAGTGATTTTTTTTGAAATTTTTTTAAAAAAATCGAAATTTTTTACATTGTTATCGTTTTTTCGCTGTTTTTGTTCTCTTTTGCACAAATACATAGCATGTTTTCCATTAAAAATTAATTTAACTGTTAATTTAGTGTTGGTTAAACTTTGACATACTATCGATAGCATCGATAACAAAAAAATATCGAGTATATCGATACTTCACAAAACTATCGATAGTTTCAATACTTCCAAATTATTATACCACAAGGCTACCGATATTTTTTCTTAAAACTATCGATACAATCGACAATGGAAACTATCGATATCTACCAAACACTATGTTAATTCGTTGTTTACATCCAATGTCAAACGAAAACTTAACTTGTAGTTCAAATTGTGTTTAATTAATTTCAAAGCTATCGATAATATCGGTAGCCTTGTGGTATAATAATTTGGAAGTATTGAAACTATCGATAGTTTTGTGAAGTATCGATATACTCGATATTTTTTTGTTATCGATGCTATCGATAGTATGTCAAAGTTTAACCAACACTAAATTAACAGTTAAATTAATTTTTAATGGAAAACATGCTATGTATTTGTGCAAAAGAGAACAAAAACAGCGAAAAAACGATAACAATGTAAAAAATTTCGATTTTTTTAAAAAAAATTCAAAAAAAATCACTAAATTTTCAAATAAATTGTTCACAATTGTTTAAAATGTCTTTCTACTGGTAGCAAATAACGTTTGAGCAGAATTATTAGCAATATAAACAATGTTTTTGATTGAAAAATGACTAAAAACAGTGGAAAATTCTCAAAATAATTGAAAAAACTTTCAAAAAAAATTTTGTTCGAAGTCGTACCGATAAATCGAAAAACTAATGATGCCAATGGATTTCTCGGGTCCGAAATAGGGCGAAACAGTTAATCGCGCGCCTGTCTCAAAATTTTTTTTCAAAAACCTTGCACAGTGTAATTATAACTACCTATAAGTATTTACAATCTTATGTTAATATAAATTTCAATAAATTATGTTAACATTTTGGTTAAATTTAAATATTAAGGCCCCAGCCCATAGAATCCGTTGCGTCCGTTCCGTCAATCCATCCGTTGAAGTTGAAGTTTGGGACAGAAAGGGGTGACCCATAGAATACGTCGTACGACGGATTGCTTTTTGACAGCTCACTTCAAATTCCTAGGTGTGTTCGATTTTTTTTCGCTGAATGTGCTCTAACGAAGTTCTGAAACAATTTTTAAGAACTATCGTTGCTCTTTTTTTGTAAAATAAAAGGGAATTTCTGATATTTTCTGATGTAAACAACTTTTAAGAGTTAAGAAAGAGTACTCAAATTGTTCTTTTCAACAAAAAATATGTTTTTCTGCATCATTTGTCTTAATTTTCCGGTCGGAAAAACTATCGAAAAATGCGTTTGAAAATTTTCACTTTGGTACTTTTTCACCTTTTGAGCCAATGTTGTTAAGGCTTTCAGCCTAGTACGTAGCTGAAGCGAAGCGAAATTTTGCATATAAAATTTCGTTAACAAAATCTTGAACGAAATTAAATTTGTTTTGTTTTTGCTCCCAAAGTTATTTTCTGATGTTTTTTCTCGAATTTTTTGTTTTGTACTTTTATAATTTTTACTTTGCTATAATATCCGATGTTATTTTTTCGTTAAAATGTTCGCTGTTGACTCTTCAAAATTTTTCGTTTCACTTCAGCTGAGTACTATAGGCTTTGCGTTTAAATTTGCACAAGCTCTTCATATAATATATTCCTTAAAACAAAAGGTTTAAATATTTTTGTTTTAACATTTTAAGGGTATTCATGGTGAATTCACATATCTAATTAAATTCAGAAATAACATAGGGAGTTAAATGTTACTTTTATTACAATTAATTCACTAATGAATACTGAAATTTCACAACTCATAAAATCGGAGAAGAAAAGAACGCAGTTCATTTAGTTCTGAAATTCCCCGGTGTGCACTCTCAAACAGAAAAATGAACAGATCTATTGTTGACAACCAATGTCAAACCATACGACGGATGAAAAAGTAGAAAGTTGGGCAACTTCTTCCGTCGAAACCGCCCGTCTCCGTCCGATCCGTCGCTTATGGGTCGCTTCCCATAAGAACGTGTGTATTTTATCGAGCTGTCAGTCAAAAACTTCGACGGAACGGACGCAACGGATTCTATGGGCTGGGGCCTTTAGTGAAAATTGATTTTAATATGAGTAATAACAAGTTTTTTAAATCGATGGAAATTAGTTTCTTCTTTTATCTCTCGGGGCAGATTATTGAAAAGTTGAACTCCTTGATACATAATTGATCTTTGAGTGCTGCTTCTGTTGTATCTTTCGAGTCGGAAATCATTTGCGGATCTTAGGTTGTACGGTTGTGATTCACCAACAATCGTTAAGTTTTCTTTAAGATACTCTGGAAAGATATCATATTTTATATTAAAAACAAATATCAAGACTTTAAACATAAGACGTTGATTGACATTTAACCACATTAAGGACTGTAACATGTAAACAGAAGGTGTAAAAATATTGCACTTAAGTATGATACGCATTGCCTTATTTTGTAGAGTTTGAAGTCTATGTTTTAGGTCCATATTGCACATATATAGGATTGTTGCACAGTAATCAAAATGAGGCAACACAATCGAATTAAAAATCATAATCGCATTTTGGAAGCTCAGCCTATTTCGGATTCTTCGTAAGAGACCCACTTTTTTGCTTATTTTTGCACATACATAGTTTGAATGTTCTTTGAAATTCAGGTCCTTATCAATCCAAATACCTAAATATTTTATTGATATAACCTGTTCGATATTTTCACCACCGATTTCTAGGTTAATCGACTCATTACAATTAAGTGTCATAAACTTGGTTTTTGAAACATTTAATTTTAGGTTGTTCATGCATAGCCACATATAGATATTCCAAAATCTTTGCTTTAACGTCCGTGAAGTTCTTAAAATCTATATAAAGCAATGTATCATCCGCGAAAATCACACATTTACACCATTTTAACACTGAGGTTATATCGTTGATGTATAGCAGAAATAAATCTCCCCCTAGGTTTGATCCCTGGGGCACCCCAATATCAACCGATTTTTCATCAGATTCTGCTTCCATTATTTTAGTAGTTTGCGTTCTTCCATTTAGATAAGACTCGAACCACTTTTTCTCGTTTCCTCTAACTCCATACTGTTCCAATTTGCTAATAAGGATCTCTCGGTCAATCGTTTCAAAAGCCCTCTTCAGGTCCAAAAATATGGCTACGATTTTCATTCGTTCATCAATTTTCGTTTTCCAATCATGGATTGTGTTAACAAGCGCTGTTTCACATGAGTGACCTCCTCTGAAACCTGATTGTTGATCAATCAATATTTTATTCAACTTTATGTGTTTATTCAATTGATGGCTTACGATTTTTTCTATAATTTTTTCTAAGGTAGGGAGCATGTTTATCGGCCTAAATTCTATTGCTGTTTTCGGATTAGACACCTTGGGTACTGGAATAACGACTGATTTTTTTAGCGATTTAGGGAACACACCGGTATTAAGAGATTCGTTTACTATACATATTTAGAATGTCATTTCCAATTAAATCGTAGTTTTCTAAAAAAATTGCAGAGTTATAACCGTAAATATCTTTTTTATTGTTCATTTCTCTTATAACTTTTATAAGTTCATTATGGTGCAAAGCACTAAAACAGAAAAGGGTTTGGACAGGGATAATATTTGAAACATATGGAACATGAAGTATAGATCTATTAATTTCAACAACACTGTCAACAAAAAAGTTGTTAAGGTATTTAACTATTGCACTTGGGTTTCTTATTATTGCACCATCTATTTCTATTTTTGAAATTTCTTTGTTTTCATTTCCTAATACTAAGTTTTTTATTGCACGCCAGAGTCCCTTTTGATCACATTTTTTTGAAGCTACTATTTGTTGCACATATATGTTTTTAGCTTTATTAATACTATGTTTATACTTATTTCTAATCAGTCTATATACGTTCCAGTCTTCAGTTCTCTTTGATATCACAGCTTTGTTGTATGCATTGATCTTGTTATAATTTAAGGAATTAAGTTCATCGTTATACCATGGTGCAGAGCCCTTGTTATTAAGAACTTTAAAACAACTCATTCTGTTCATAATGTTTTCTAGCTGTGCGCCTAATACATATGCTTTGTCAACTTGGGTATTTTCAATTTTATTTCTATCTGGCACATGGTTACTCCAAAGTTCTCTAAAAGTCTCCTTTGTATTTATTTACTTTTATCCTCTTAGTTAATTCCTTGTCCTTTGATTGGTTTTTGATTTCAATAGATACGGTTTCATGGTCAGTTATTTTAATATCCTTAACAACTTTTGCTTCAACTGTTTGACTATCACAATTTGTAACTACATAGTCAATGAGTGTTTCAGATCTCGAAGTTACTCTCGTTGACAATTTGTAAAAATTGATTATCATTAAGAAATTTAGTTATCTTATTTTTATCACTTGATGTTTGTAGATAATCGATATTAAAATCACCTATTATTATTATTTTATCTCTATCATTAATCGAACTTTCCAACCATGTCTCAAAGTTATCCATGAATGTAGTAACTGAAGAGTTTGGAGATCTATAGATTCCAATAAAAACGATTGGGATGTGATGGAACCAAATCTTTACTGCGATTATCCACATACAATAGTCAATACTAAAGGTACCTAGCTGTTCAAATTGTAAATTTCGTTTTATGTAAATTAATACTCCACCAGTATGTCTTGAGTTTGAGTCACAATAAACGACACTATAGTTTTGTAAAGTATATTCAGATTTTTCAATTTCATTTGTTATACAGGTCTCAGACAGTACAAGTATATCAGGGCTTTTGTTTGAAACAGGGATCTCAATTTCACTTAAATTACTTAGTAAGCTTTGGGAATTAAGGTATATGCACTGAATTACTTTGTTTGATTGCTAGTAGAATTTATTTTTTTCGGCTTCTACTTTTCGTTGGTATATTCTGGACTTTCCTAAGCTAGCAATATCATGTAGGTTTATAATCTCGCATTGAAATAAAATATTTATTAATTCGCGCGCGCGAATTAATAAATATTTTATTTCAATGCGAGATTATAAATTTCTAGATTTTAGTTTGCGAGATTTTGGTAAACGAGATTTTGAAATTGCGAGATTTCGATAAAAAAGATTTCATAATGCGAGATTTTAAGATGCGAGGTTTTAAGAACAAGATTTTAAAATGCGGTCAATAATACCCAACCCGCTGAGTCCGACTTCAGAAACGGGTCCGAAGGCGGCTCAAATTAGTATGGAAATTATAATCACCGCGGAGCCGATTTTATATGTATTGTGTTCATACACAAAAAGTTGCAAGAGTGTGTGAGTGCAACCCCGTTTTTCTCGGTCGGAGTGTCTTTTCTGAACTCCGTTTTCTTGCTTGAAGGGTATAACATTGTAAAAGTCACGTAGGAGTAAAAAAGGTATATGTACGGATATCGTTGGCCGAACGTTCGGCTGCCGAATATTCGGTATTCGGCCGAAAAGTGTTGCCGAGTTCGGAAAAATAGCTATTCGCAGCATCTCTAAAAATTATGCAAATCATTTGGTATGTTTATAGAGTTCAAAGTGCGCTCCTGGAGAATTACGCCCTTTGCATTTGCATATCTTGTTTTGATGGTAGGTAGGGCTCTGAATATCAACCTCACGAACATACCGGTGTGAAACTTTTAAGTGTTTTATCTTTCGGTTTGCCATTATATTATAACAAAATACTTACATATATATGTACCTACACGCTTACATACACAGAAGATACCTATGCGATAAAAGTCAACAAATTGTTTCAATTCCAAATTGTCCACCTCTAGCGTCTTGCACACCCGTTGCTGTGGCTCAAACGTTGTCGATCTCAAAGCCAACTTTAAGACAATCCACAACCCTTCTTTAACATAGCATAGGCACAGCATATCTTCCAATTGCATCTTCCTTCTTGTTCTTCGTTTTTTGTTCTTCTGAATGTGTTTTTTGTTTTATAGTTTTTTTTTTTATCAGCACAAATCTTGACCTACATTTGAGTTTATTAACCGGTTCGGGCCAATTCATAAGTTTTTATACACATCTGTCTGATTCCAGTTTGAATAATTTTTTTTGTATAGAAATAGAGAGCGGTGTTAATACATCATACACACATACCTACATATATGTGGAAAAGTGTAAACTGAAGATGCAATTTTTCTTAAACTTCAATCTATAGCATCGGCTTCATTATCTACGTTTTTTGCGTTAAAATTAAAATGCGTTTTGTTACAAGGTACCTACGTTTGATGCTGTTATTCATAGTGTGCTAAGAATGCCTTTAAAGAATACTAGCAAAAAAAAACCTTAACATAAAAAGAAAACACAAAATGCAAAAATAACCTTGTTAGGTAGAATACTCGTAGATATGTCCATAAAACAGAAAAAACAACGTGTTTTCGATTGGCAAAAAGGTCAATAAACTCGCATAGCATATTTTGTCACTCTCTCGAATGTCTAGAGAAACGAAAATTTTTGTTATGCTCCATGCTTAGTTATTACTGTGTAAATTATTGAAGGAGAAAAGTAAACATGCTGAAAAGATGCATCGGTGCTGCCGTGCCGTAACTATAGGACAGGATACCAGTTCAACTGCAAAAGAGTATACCTAATAAAAATATATAAACGCAGAAGACGCAAAACTTCAAGTTTTCCCAATACATTTCCATAAACCATAGGAGAGATTTGTTTTATAATACAAGCAAATAATACCCGTTTAAATGGCAAGGAAATTCATGAAAGCTTTGTTTTTAATAGGTACGGAAGGTTTATATTCCAGTACTTTTTACGGAAATATTCCTTATACTACGTTTCCACCTACGCTAAATCCGAGATTTAGCTAAGTAGATTTAGCGTAAATCTCGAGTTTTATTCTAAATCTTTGATTAAAAATAGGTGAAAATCTTAGATTTAGGGTAGCTGAACCCAAATCTGAGATTTAGCGAAGTAGATTTAAAATAAATCTCGAGATTTATTCTAAATCTACTTAGCTAAATCTCGAATTTAGCGTAGGTGGAAACATAGTATTACTCTGGAATGCGAAAATCTTGATAAAATAATATCATTCCTTTTTTGTTTTATTTTTGTTATCTTGCTGTTAATAATGATCAAAAAGCAAAATTTAACTAAACTTTTTAATTGGGAGCCCTTCTCCCGAACACGAATATGGAGCAGGATTAGGGTAAAAAAAACGGAAACCGAAAAGGGGGTTTCTCGATTCTGTCTATCCGCCTTTCTGTCTCTATTTTGATCTGCAGCCTGAACCAATGACGCGATTAACTTCAAACTTCGTAGTTAAGTGTGTTTTTGGTGATTTCCTAGAACCTAGACCATCAGCAGTTCTTAAACTGTGTTCCCGAAACCCGAGAGTTGTGCCTTCTGCAACACGTTTTCCACATGGAGAAAACAAACCACAGACAGCGGATCGCACCTTAATTTAAGCGGATTTCTGCATAGTTTTTTGCTAAGATGACTTTCAAATCCAACAAAACCATTTTTTTTCTATTCATAACATTGTTGTCTACCGCTACTTGAAACTGAAATTCGATGGCTTTCGAGAGGACGTGCTTTAATCAGTTTTTATAAGCTTCGATGTGATTTATTTTATTTCGTAATATTATACTAACGGTACAGATTATATAGATTTAAGATTAAGATTGGATTAAAAATTAATTTTTAACGATATTGATTGAAAAACATATTCCTTATACTTTGTGATTTAACAATATCATTACAAGAATAAATAAGAACATAGTTTTTATTAAATACATTAATTAATAGGTTTAAAGGACTATAAGCGCCATAGTTTGATCTACTAAAGATGTTACAAAGTTAAATTTCTCTTCTTACATTATAACGACTTACTGTTGAAATCGAACCATTAATTATTCCTATGAACAGAACAGAACTGTTAATACTCTCTATGTCCAAAAAGAGATGGCAGATTTATAAGTTGTAATCGATGGGAGTAAGGTGGTATTACAATTCTATCTGATCAATGAAGGAAACGTAGACAAAATCTCATAAACCTTCTTTGAACGGATTCTAATCTGTTGATATGAGTTGCATAATAAGGTGCCCATACAACACACGCATATTCAAGAATTGATCTTACAAACGACACACAGAGGGTTTTAACGTAAGGCGTAAGGGTCATGAAATTCACTACTGTGGCACCATCATACTAATTTCATACATTTAAAATTTGACAACGCTACAAACTACAGCCACAGCTCATTTATTAGTTGATCTCATTATTAGTTGATTGTTAAGGCTACAGATGGTTTACAGATAGCTCCCAATCGAAAAAATTCCGGATTCTAAGTTAAATTCCCGCTTTTTTATTACATATTCAGAATTCAGATTCACCCCTATTACGGCTGTCGTTAAAAAACTGAGCAAAGAGCTGTCGATAACCTCTCAAATTGCCTGAAAAAGAGTTAAAAATAGGACAAGTTACCCGAATATGAACAACTTTTTGCCCGAGCTCACAAGTACGTACAAGTAGTGCAATTCAATTTTCCGTACAGAGAAAAATATGACCCCCTAAAAACTAACAGATTGCCTTATTGTTTTACTGTCCATACATTTCATAAGGAAATCTTATTAAAGTCAACGATTAATAAGGTTTTTTTAAGGAGATTTCTTATTACTTTTATAGAGAAAATCTTCTTAAAATTTGAGTGAAAAATTCATTTTAGTATTCATCTTGGCACTAGAACGAAAATTGCTATCAATATTTTTATAGCAGGATGGTTCAGGTGGTAAGGTGTGCGGCTCATGATTTAAAGGCCCCAGTTCGATCCCCGGCCTGGTCGTCTTTTTTTTTTTCCTCTTAAAACCCTACAAGTGCAGATTTTTAAACAATAAGGAAAACCCGATTGTTTTAATAAGGTTTCCTTCTTGTATGAAAACCATAGAGAAATCTTATTGTTTTTGTTCTATTTTATGTGGTCTATTTTTCTCTGTGCGGTTGGAATTTTATTCACGATCAAGATAGGGCTGAATTCGAATTTTTCAGTGAATACATTCAGAGTGAGTGAACGTGGCTCAGTGCTTAAAATTTTGAAATGGACAACAATCAAACTTTGAATTCGTACTAGATACTAAAATTTTTGAAAGGGGAGTAGAATCGAGACACAAAAATTATCCACGATAAACTTAGAAGTGAAGCAGTAGATGCAGCCGAATCCGCTTAAGGTGACATAAATAAAACATCTGTTGTGTCGGTTTATTAAGAAAAAATTTCTGGTAGAAAATACAAACAAGAAAGGACTTCTTTTTTATTCATTGAAGGCCAAGCTATTTGCTTTTTGTTTTCAAAGTCTCTCAACGGTATGTATGAGTGGATTTATTGAATGAAAGCCGTTTAAAATTATCGAGAGTTGCCAATACTCTAGAAGTACGTGTGCTGATAAGCGTTAATAGATATGAACAGAATCTGAATAGCAATAAAATTATGTGTTAGTAATGCGTTGAAATTTCCTTCATTGTATTAATAAAATACAACTGACAAGGATTTCATGTGATACTTACCGACTTGAGCGATGTGATATATGTATAGCAATAGCGAACAGCATGGGTTTTACTGTTTGTTTTAAGCATAGTTAGGTACATGATTTACTCGTCACAAAAAATTCTTACTTTTATTGCACTTATCATTCTTATAGACATTTATTCAATGTCAATAAGCACAGCAAATAGAACTTTTCAGCTTGATCGACATGTGGCGCTTTGAAATTAGGGCAAAATAAAAAAAAAAAAACACAGACGCCCGATGGATTTGACGCAGTACCCAATAGGTGAGTGATTAATAAAGCGTGAAATTCAATAGATCTGTGGAAACATTTCAGGTCGATTCGATACTATTTGCATACTGAAATTGAAAAACAGATCTACTTCACTGCGTATGTATAACTTGTAATGTATATTAATAGTGACACTTTTGGTTACAACATGGCTACAAAAATAAATAGTATGCCTTACAATGTTTTCACAAAATCATAAGCAACGACAGCTCTAGCCTCAGACCGCCATCAATGATGCGGTATGTCTACATTAATTTTTGGTATGATTAAATATGACTCCTAAGATGTAGGTAAGAGTTTTTGGGTTATTATGTTTTATGCTGTAGGTACAATAGTAACGTTTAAATTAAACTAATTAAACCGATCTTTTAAACTTTTTTTACAGGAAATAAAATTTCAGGAAACGTCATTTAACAAAATTTTATACAGGGTGTCCCAATTTGGTAATTTTTGGTTTTCAATTTAATGCAGTTCTTGTGAAATTTAAATTTGCAACAGTTTTTTGTTATCTCCGCCCATAATTGATTTTTGTTTTTTACAATTCTTTCACTAAAACATTGCCTAATAATTGGAAACTATTAATTGATCAAAATATTTATTTCTACACATTTTACAATGGCATTTACCTCAGCTTGAAAGATACTTGGGGATTGACCCAAAGGTACGGAGAGTCCCAAAGACGCCTGTCCCTGTACCTTCCGCTGTTCTCGACCCGTCTGTGTACCATTTGATGTTTTTTTCATTAAATGAGTAGTTGGTAGATTCACCTACCCAATCTTTTTTACTACTGGGATGTATATTGTAGTTGTAGTTTTTCACAAATTTAAAGTTTGTGGTTAGTGTCCTTGTACATGGTACAGTTCGATTTTCTTCTCCAATCACCATCAATGCAGACGGGACCAAAAAAATCCTCCAAAGAATTTTTCTCTAGATACAATCCAAAAGGTGTTGTTGTACGCCATCCTCAAAGGGTATGCCTCTGTTGTTGTATTTGTATTGTATCAGCGTTTTTTTTTTTCAAAGCTTATAGAAATGTGTTTTACAAGAACGCTTTCTTTTACTTTGTTTAACTTTTTGTTTAACGATATACCTATGCTATAAATACCTCGAATTTATTCTATATATTAACAATTTTCTGTTCCTTTCGCTACAAAATAGCTTTTCACACATTTTTGTTTCACTTCTGAATGTTTAAACAATACGAGGTAAAAAACCCAATTCATTAATAAAATAAATAATTGACAATCGCAATTGGCACAAAAGTGGTGCGAATCTGCTTTCGATTATAAATTTTGGCGCAAAGTTTAATACGATCTTGTAAAATGCTAAAGCCAATTTAGTTATTTACTAAGTTAAAAATCAGTCTGCTTTTTGACTTAATAACTTTTTAAAAATGGCTTTAGCTCGTTTAAAATCGTTTAAAATTTTGTACTATTGTTTTAAATAGGCAGACCTCATGTCTACGATACGAATATCCAACCTAAATTATTTTTGTATTTATTATCACAACAAAAACATTACTGTTAAAAAAAGAGCCAAGTTCTCCTATGTTGAAATTATGCTGGCACAAAAAGTATTGAGATGTAAAAGTATACCAAGTTCTAAAGTTTGGGTTCAAATTCGTATCAATAAAATTTTGATTGTTCTCTTGACAATTTTTCTTTTAATTACCGATTTTTAAAGTTATTTCAAAAATTCCAAGTGAACAATCAAAATTTTATTGATACGAATTTGAACCCAAACTTTAGAACTTGGTACACTTTTACATCTCAATACTTTTTGTGCCAGCATAATTTCAACATAGGAGAACTTGGCTCTTTTTTTAACAGTAATGTTTTTGTTGTGATTTCACTACTTTTTGTAAGGTATGGCTGTAGAATTGAAAATCTCTATATTTGATGAAAATTCAGTGAAAATGGGCGGTTGCCACGCCCCTGGCTGAAATTCTCAAATTTTAAATTTTTTCCTTTGTATAAACTACCAGCTCTACCATTCCACCAAATTTCAGGATTCTACGATAATCAGAAGTGCTCTATAATATTTAATGATAATTCAGCGCAAATGGGCGGTTGCCACGCCCCCTGGCTGAAATTTTCAAACTTTAAATTTTTTCCTTTGTATAAACTACTAGCTCTACCATTCCACTAAATTTCAAGATTCTACAATAATCAGAAGTGCTCCATAATATTTGATGAAAATTCAGCGGAAATGGGCGGATGCCACGCCCCCTGAATTGAAAATCTCAAATTTTCGATTTTTTTCTTCAAGTCCTATCACCGTGTAAAATTTCAAGTTTCTACGATATCGGGAAGTTCTCCATAATTTTGATGATCTGTCAGTGAGTGAGTGTGTGAGTCAGTCAGTTACGGTTTTTGCGATTTTTGAAGCCCTATATCTCAGAAACTACTCATCGTAGGAGGCTGAAATTTTGTGAGGTGTTTGGTTTTGACTAGCTCAACAAATGTAGTTTGAAATTTCTAGCATCTTTGGTGTGGAAGTTAGAGGGGTGTCGAAAATGGCCTGAGTTGTTTCCTGTAAATAAGGGTGTAGTGCCAAAGTTGCTAGAGAACTTGGCTGGGCACTACCGTGCCCCTTGATTCCAAGACCTATAGTTAAAGGTGTGACTTTGGTATCTGAACGATCTTGAAGAAACTCAAGTGCGGCGCACTTCTAATCGCAAGAATTATTGAATGCCTCTCTCCTCAAACCTAGATTAATTTAAAACCGAGAATATAGGCATTTTTATCCAGTTGTGTAAATGAATAATACTGCTTGTTTAATTCACCAAAACAAAACAAGCCTCTGGATTGGATAGACCCATAACCTCGCAAGTTCAATTCACTTGTCGTCAACGCTCTTGAACTCCGTAACCGACCGCATGTAAAATACTTACGTGCTGCTACATCGTTTCTTTGCCCGCTGGATATCAATCAAACTATACAATAACGCACAAAACAATGCAACCGCGAAGCAAGGCAAAGAGCCAGAGATATCAGTTCAGCATAGCCGCACCACAACTATTCGTAGTTTTAGCAGCAGCAGCAGTAGCAACAGCTCCACTACAGAAACATTGGGATGTGACAGCAAAATATTTTTATTTTTATATGTATATATTTTATTGCATTTGGTTACTTTGAATAAAATCAAATCAAATATAGTTAGCGTAGTGTAGGCTTCGTTCGTCCGTCCGTCCGTCGTGGTCGAGCGTCTGTCGTCTGATTTTTCTTTCAGATGATAAAGAGAGGGGGTTATAGAGTGCCATGGAGGGTTTAAAGACTGAGACGCAGGCTGATTGGCCGTGGTATCAATTCATTTAATTTCCTCGTGCGTACGCTTGATGTGTGTTGTGAAAGCAACACGAGTTCAATAGAACTTCAAGTTCAATGAACCAATACACTTCGTTGTTAAATAGGCTGCTTTATTTTTGTTTTTGTAATAGCTTGCCGCATTCTTTATTAAAAAATAAAAACACAAAAAAGAAGTAGTGCAAAGCAGTGACGAGAAAGGGAACAAAAACTATATTCTTGATTTGTATCTAAATATATCACTCTCTCAATCGGGTACAGTCACTTGAAAATAACTTCAATAATTCGTAATAATAAAGAATATTATCTGCATTTTGGATTGCGTTTATTAAACTATTTCAGTTTCTTTGCTCTTTATGTTGAATAATAATTGTTTAATTTAGGTATTGTTCATAATATTTCTAACTTCATAAGAGTAATTTTTTTCTCATTCGATAGATATTTATCGCACTCGTGGAGTTCACCTTTGGCCGCCATCTTGGATTTTTTATTAAATATCAGGACTTCTGTTCATCCTAGGTAATATTAAACATAGACAATTGCTTTACCCGTCTTATATGTTAAGAACTTTTCTTACAAGTTACAAGTCAAAAAAAAGTGAAAAAAAAGTTTTTTTTTTTAATTTTAACCACTATCAAAATTTTGAAAAATGTCCGAAAAAAGATTGTTCCCCTTAAAATTCTCTACATCTCTGCTATGCAACATTTTAAATAAATACAAAAGTTATTAGTATACCCCTCTTTTGTACCAAACTTAGCAATTGAAAAATAATAAAATACAGGTCTTAAAGGTATGAATTTTTTCTTGAAATATAAGGCTTTAAAATACACACTATGTAGTTAAAACTGAAGATTTATTATATTTAAGTTACTACATATCGTCGACTCAAAGGAAAAACTCACTAACTAAAAAATTTTTTAAAAATGTGTTTTTAGGGAAATTGCCATATATAGATACTCTCATTCTATCACTGAAAAAAATCTGGAGGTCGAAAATATCGCTCTAACGGGATTTAGAAACATTGAAAAATCACTAAGTGCAAACAATTGATTTATCTTAAGAGGAAAAACTCGCTAAGCACAAGTACATCCCTATTTTTAGTCACTACAGATTTTGATCAAACTTTACATTACGATAGTATAGATTCTATACTTTAGAACATAAAATAAGTTTGTAACGTAGTTATTGATCTATATATGGCATAAATAAATCTTTAGGTCATCTTTAAACCAGTAGGTACAGTAGGTACCATAAGATGTACGTGCTAGCAAGTCGTGGCTTTTAAATTTGGGTGTTAAGACTGTAAATATTATAGCAACGGCTTCTTTTGCAAATGTAAAAAGTAGTACCTTCCAAATGCGCATGTTCGAACCTGTTCGAACAATTTTTAGAAAGGGTTTATCAATGAGTGAGTAATTAGTCGTGCGCATTTCCATTAGAGTTCGAGTAAATTCAATCACATTGATCATGAACATTTTGTTCACTATCATTTTATTCGATCTTACTCGAACAGAAAAGTGATCGTTTGAACTCGTTTGAAATCTAGGATGACTAACGAGTCATCATACTCAGAAACAGGAAACCTCGAACATATTTGAGTTGTGTTGATTCTGTTTGTTCGAGATCGTTTTTTTCGAGTGAGTATTCAATAAAAAACAAAACAATACTCGACAAAAAATAAAAATTTTAAAATTATAGTCACACTTTAGCTTAAGTTGCAGTTTTTCATACTCATTTCCATTTCCATTTCGCCTAATGACCTAACAGTTGTAGGTTCCATCCCCAGTGGATGCCAGATCTTTTTATTGAAAAGATTTAAACAGGTTTCGAAAGATGGAAAACAGTTCTTATAGAAACCGTTACTAAATATTCTCAAACAATTTTCCTTATACAAAAGAATAAGGTCCGAAGAAATCAAAAAAACGTTTTTTTGCACTTTCTAACGGTAATATCTCAAAAAACTGGAGCTGATTAGTTATTTCTGACTTCGGATTCGAGTTCAACACACTGAAAACCTCCAGAAAAGTATATTTTTGTTTCGGCAACAAAACCCTTGTAAACCAGTGTTATTATTCTTGCTTAAACAGCATCCACCATCTGAATCAAAAATTCTTTGTTTTCGGGCCTAATTCCTATAAAAAAACACTACTTCCGACAACAGAAACAAAATAGCAGTACAAATAAAAATAGCAGTGCAAAAACACTATATACGAGTATGTATATAATTCAGACGGATTTGTATGAACCTTGTACGAATTTTAGTATTTTTTTTCTGTAATGCTATTTTCATCTGTTGATCTACCTAGCAGTTAACCTGCTTCCATTTGATTTTCATTTACATATCTGCAAAACAATGTACCTACTCAGCAGGTTTCTTATACTCATACAATAATATTCTCAATAAAACGCTTATGTAGCATCTTTCGCTAGTCTCGAAGTCACATTTTCTTTTGAAAAAAAAAAAATCTACAGTTCATAATTTTATTAATCTTTTCGTCTTTTCATCTTCAATTTCTTCGAATGAAACCATCACCCTTTTGCCAAAGTTCAATAACCGTTTAAATGCTTGATCTTCATTCAAGTATTAATTTTTTCTTATTTTTTTTTGTTTTGTTTTTGTCGATGTCTTCGTGATGTAATCACCTCAAAACTTCTTCACAAAAGAATATCGGGAGTCTCAGACTTCATCGTTCGTTACTGGCCGTTTCGGTTCGGTATCGCATTTCAGCATTTGCCTTCTATAAATTCCGAACATAAAATTCTTCATTTGATTCAATTTAAAATGAATCAAATCCAGACAAACTGATAAAAAATAATAAATTAAAAAAAATACTTAACTCAATAATTTCTTCAAGCTCGACCAAAGACCTGATTATGAGTTTTTTTTCTTCTTTTCTTTTGCGTAACAAAGACACAAACAAAGTAAAATTCTTAAAATTTTTGTCTACTGATAATTTTACCTCCAAAATTTAAATACACCATCGATTGAGGGGAACTATCCAAAGAGTGGAGGCCAACAGAAAAGAGCTATAAAAAAGCTCATTTTTTATTTGTATTTTTTATTTGTATTTTTTAATGACCATATACAGTTGGAGAACCTACATACCTACATTTAAAACAAATTGTGCTTCAGTCTTCTAAATGGAATACTGGAGACGTATACGATGTCGGATAGTGTGCTTGTATGCTACATCTACTCCATTAAACAGTGGGGCAACCTATTTGGCAGATTGACCAAAACATCACCCACAAATTGTAATTTATAATAAAATACAGCGGCACAAACTATTCCTATTTTTAATAGCAAAGTTGGTAAACCTTTATATGAATAAGAGAAGTTAATTTGTATGTTTTAGTCTTTAACTGTATCAAATAACATACATTTTGGATAAAAAATAGTGAAGCAAATTTGTAGACGATTTATAATTCGAAACTTAAACCTATTTACTATGATACATATTTTTTCTTTAAAACCATCCTCTAACTTTCAAACCAGCCAATCCTAATTTTATCTTTTTAGTATCATACTAGGAAATCTGTGAGAGGATTTGACTTTTCTTTCTCGAAATCTCTTCTCTGGAATAAAACTACACACAAACACTGCCTAAATGCAACAACATCTCTCACTGGAAAAAAGTACTGGAAATTAAAAATATTTTTTTAATTTGCCCAAAAGTTAGAGGATGCCTTTATAGTTATCATGGTGTTAACTAGTGTAGATAATGTTAATTCCCTTAAAATAGGCTGACTTAAATTTGCGCCAACATTATTCACAGTACACAAAATAAGGCTATATGCCCTATCGAAGTATCTGTTCGGAGAAAGTCCCGAAACGATCGGAACTTACATTTCTTTCAACCACTTCTGAACAAAAAAATAAAGTATACAATCGCATTCATTTGACACATGTGTCAGTGTGATTTATTCAATAAGTAAAAGTCCTTGTGGTGCTCAAAAGTCTTCTTAATTTCAACCAACTTCTCTTGCTGAGGCTTTGCCGCTGTTTTTTATTAATCTGTGAAATTCCACTTTTCTTAAAATATTCCGTAAATATTTTATGTCGGAGAATTTCCGAAGAAATTTAACCTAAAACTGTAAAAAAGTCTTTGCTGAACACACCTCATCGCATTGCGTTGATGGGCTCCATGTTTCATCGGAAGATTATCGGATAGAAAATTCTCCGACTTCGAAAAAATCGGAAGGAAAATTTCTCCGAGCGGATAACTCGATAGGGCTGAATATCTTCCGAACGTTGTAAAAATTTGTTTGTAAAAAACGGAGACCTATCTTTCAGTTCGGCCTTTAATTTATAGGTATATTTGAATCACAGTAAACAGGAAATTTGTTTTTGTGTTAATTTATAAAATGTCATTTGAAAAAATTATTAATTGAAAAATAACAAATTTTCTTTATGCTTCTTGTCGGAAAATGGTCAAATATTGGTAAAAAAATTAGTTGTGTGCGTGTTTTTTCTGGTTTTTGTGCGTTTTTCGTCGGTAATTTAAAAGTAAAAAAAATTGAAAAGGTCTCTGGTTTTATAAAACTTGACAATCAAATTTTGACAACGTGCGAAGATATTACCTTATTAGTGCTTTTTAGCATTTATGTTGCTACGCACTTGTTCGTATTTTTGAGGTGGCACCCGATATTTTGAAGATAGAAGAGATTGTTAGATAAAGTTTGGTGTTTACGTCTTGCAGTGTTTTGCTTCATTTGGTAGGCCTAAATTTGTTTATATTATTTTATTTCTTTTTTTCACTTTTAGGCTTTTGTTTGGCATTTCATAAATCTTCTTTCTTATAAGTAGATATTAGTTATGTGATAGTTTTTTCCTTTTAAATAGGGTTGCCGCATATATGTTAGTTCCCATTTCAAAAGTGGTAACCCTATTTTTCATTTTCATTATACAGGATGAGGTAAGAAGTTTTTTGGGGATGATTCTTGGGTATATTCTAAGAAAAAAATTGTTCCACAGTAACTCTCTATCTGCAAAGTTGCTACCCTTAAGCGATGATTTAAGAAAACGCTTACTTTGGTATGCCTTTACTCATATTAATGTTATTAACTCCGTTAATACTTATGATAAAAACTTCATTAATGTCTTGATTTTTAGAAGAAATGCTTTTTTGTAGCTGCATTTAAAAAATGTTAATGTCTTTTTTAATTGGTCAGATATTAATTTTTAAATTGAATTATTTTTTTCTTACCTATGATAATTTTTGACTTTGGGGCCGATTTTCCTCGATAAATGTGTTATAAACATAGTGTTTTATAAATGTATTCTTATAAGAAAAAAACAATGATGAACAAAAATATTGTTCACAAGCTTGCCAGAAAACTTATAGATTTTATGATATTTGGGAAAACCTGCACCAGGTAAAATCTCAAAAAAATGAGTTTTTTTGCTTTAGTCAAAAATGGGTACGAATTAAAAATTAATTTTTGTATTTTACCTCACCCCGCGACACCTTGTATTTAAGAGAAAAAATTGTCGGTTTTTATGGTATAGAATTTTTAAATATGAACACGCTAAAAAGTTTTATAACATTAAAAGATTTTAACATCGATGAACACAAATGAAATATTATTAATGAATTCAACATCGTTAAAAAGAATTATGATTTAAATTTGCAACCTATTACTCCAGTCAAAGCGTCATTTGACCTTGCGATGAGAGGCACTGTCTGTTTTTATTTCATGGATCGATGGGGGTATATTTAAAAGGCTTAAACCCAATTTCTCACCACCTGATCATTCTTTTTAGCGGAGTTATTCACAAAAATGCATTTTTTGGGATATTTTACTTCTAAGCTAATATCTTTGCTCCAGATTGTCGTAGACCAAAAAATAATAAAACAATCTCTTCCTTATAATATTTTCTATTATTGTATGTAGTTTCATTGTATTTGAGTGAGTAAATATAAAATGGCAGCCATTTAAAGTCAAATTCTTGTTGTTAAAAAACACATTTTTGTCATTATTTCGAAAAAAGCTTGTATCATGATTGACATTTTTCTAACCTATTTTGTAGCCCTATTCATGTCCTGCGTTTTACAGAAAAAATCAGCTCGTTATCACCAAAGATGGCCGAGCTATTGATAAATGAACGCATGCAAAGCCGGTGCGAAAACACCCAAAAATATCATTTTTTGGGAATAACTCGACTTCAGAATGTCCCACGGCAAAAAATAAAGCAATGAATTGTTCGTTACAACATTTTCTATCAATTTAGTGCACAATCTTTCTGTTGAAACAAATAAAAAATAAGTAATATTAAGTCAAAGTCGTTGTTTTGTTTAGCAAACTCTTGCCTTATTATTTTGCAAACGGTGCGAGTATTGGCTAAGAAAATAAAATATTATTGTAGTCCTTTAAATTATCTACAATTTAAAAAAAAATTTAGCTTTCTACGACCCACGGAAGCCGAGTTATTATAATTTTAAGAAAGCATTAATTCAAAAAAATTTCCCTTGTTTATGATTCGAATACTAGTTCTCAGTGAGAGGGGTTGTTTTCATTGTTTCTTGTTATAAGAGAATTTGTCTTATGTTTTTTCGTTGGTCATTTGGACCTTTTTTAAAAAATTAATTTCTCGGCTCGTGTGGGTCGTAGAGAGCTAAATTTTTTTTTAAATTGTAGATAATTTAAAGGACTACAATAATATTTTATTTTCTTAGCCAATACTCGCACCGTTTGCAAAATAATAAGGCAAGAGTTTGATAAACAAAAAAACGACTTTGACTTAATATTACTTATTTTTTATTTGTTTCAACAGAAAGATTGTGCACTAAATTGATAGAAAATGTTGTAACGAACAATTCATTGCTTTATTTTTTGCCGTGGGACATTCTGAAGTCGAGTTATTCCCAAAAAACGATATTTTTGGGTGTTTTCGCACCGGTTTTGCATGCGTTCATTTATCAATAGCTCGGCCATCTTTGGTGATAACGAGCTGATTTTTTCTGTAAAACGCAGGACATGAATAGGGCAACAAAATAGGTTAGAAAAATGTCAATCATGATATAAGCTTTTTTCGAAATAATGACAAAAATGTGTTTTTTAACAACAAGAATTTGACTTTAAATGGCTGCCATTTTATATTTACTCACTCAAATACAATGAAATTACATACAATAATAGAAAATATTATAAGGAAGAGATTGTATTATTATTTTTTGGTCTACGACAATCTGGAGCAAAGATATTAGCTTAGAAGTAAAATATCCCAAAAAATGCATTTTTGTGAATAACTCCACTAAAAAGAATGATCAGGTGGTGAGAAATTGGGTTTAAGCCTTTTAAATATACCCCCATCGATCCATGAAATAAAAACAGACAGTGCCTCTCATCGCAAGGTGAGGCCCTTTTTTCCGACGCTTTGACTGGAGTATATTTACAAGTTTCAAGAATAAATGGTTCAACATTAAATTGTAGTTTTTGTAACATCATAAATTTGATTACCCACGCATTTGTATAGTTAGTGCAAAGCAAGTTCAAATACAAAAACTTTGATTGTGAATTACACATACCTTACAAATGTATGGTTGTAATTTATAAACAGGTGCAGTTGGGAACAGAATTTCCACTTTTATATGAGTGTAAATGCAATTGAATTGCTTCTCGAACTTTTACTAAACGAGTCTTAAACATGATGCAAGGGCATTGTTAAAATATTTCCGCTTTAAAGTAAATTTGTCCCACTGTATGATGACTGAGTCGTGATGGCTGCGATCTGATGGTTTGGTTGGTATATCCATCACTTTCCCCAGCAGCGAACAAGTTGCGCGTCGTGGTGATGGTGATGGTTCAGCGTACGAAAGGTGGCGATAGTGATGTGTGCTCGTGACTCGGCATGCGGTTCAATGCACTCATTCGATAAGGCAAGCGTTTATGTTTATCACTGTTCGCAGAGTTGCCAAATTATTTTGTTTGGTGAATTGTTTTGTCATATGGGCATTGGTACTCAGACATATTACCAATATGATAAAACATATGTAATACCTAATACATAATGTATGTTTTACATAATAATTTGTACTAACAGAATAGATTTCGATAATTGTGAAATTTTATTAATGGAGTGATTCTTAAAGTTGTTCTTATTTGGTCAATAGCTACAAGTTCTTTTTTATTTAGTTTAGTTAAGGGAGAGAATTTTCTCAAACACACCCCTAACTTTGTTTTAAGACCGATGATCTTCTTTTGTTGTTTTAATTTTTAATTAAGTCTTTTTAAATACTGGGTTTTGAAAGAATGGTTTTCAAATACAATAGCACGGGGAATTTAGAAATTTTTGTATGGAGCTCTGGGAAAACAATCCCATTTTGTTTTTAACGTTTATTTTGATTTTTA
The DNA here is from genome assembly GCF_945859705.1 of Episyrphus balteatus. NCBI lineage: Eukaryota > Metazoa > Arthropoda > Insecta > Diptera > Syrphidae > Episyrphus > Episyrphus balteatus. The sequence continues at coordinate 54,917,569 of NC_079134.1, read as the reverse complement.
CACATAACTCACTTGTTTTCGATCCTATAAGATCAGTTATGAGACAAAATTGTAGCAAATTTAATTTCGTACTAAAACGTTAAGTATCTTTTTTCGCTTATTGCAACTGTTAAAAAGTTAAAGTGCATTTTCTTAAAAAAAGTTGGGGTTAACTTTGAAGAAAAATATTATCCAAACATTTTTCTTTCTAACAGTTTATATTTTAAAATATACTATTCCTCTTACTACACCGAAGGTCCACACTCACAATAAGTTTTGGTGTGATAGCTACGGTGACCATCCGTCCTTTTTTAGAAGGGACAGTCCTCTTTTTCATTATTTATTTTGTTTAATATTTTTACTAATATAAAGAGGTTTATTGTTTTCTTGCTCCTTATACTAAATTGTCATTGTTTTGTCTTTTTGCTGCCAAAAAGTTTTTTTTAATAAATTAGTATAACTTCATTAGCATACTATTCCCACTAAAAAGTATTTTTTGGTGGATTTATTAATCATTTTAAGATACTTTCCAAAAATGCAACAATTATGTGTTATTTATTTTTATTCAATTATTCTGAAACAGAAAAAGCTTAATCGTAACGTTTCAGTTAAAACCATTTATTCGAAAAAATCAAGTTTGATCCATATATAGCATCTTGGATTTAATGAAAAACAAGTTTTACGGCCATATTATTCACTAGTTTAAAAAATACATCTGGATGTAAACAATGTCAAATGTCAAAAATAAATCCAATTCCATATTATTCACTACTTAAATCCAATCTTAAATCCAATTTTTTGAATCCAATCTCGTTAAATCCAAACAAATTTAAACTGCTCTCTGGAGGTCTGTTTAACTTTATAAATCCAGATGTAAAATTCATTTTTACAGTGTTCAGTTGTTTTGTCAAGTATTTTGTGAAGGAAAAATAAAGATAAATCCAAATTTAACAAAATTTATTAAACAATCACATAATTTATTTTGAGTGAATAATAAGAACAAAAAATTAAATCCTTGGATTTATGAAATTCGGATTTGAGCGATTAGATTTAAAATTAACTTTCATCCAAACTAAATCCAGAGTGAATAATATGGCCGTTAGTGACTAACTGGCCTATTTTTTAATCTTTAACAAGAATGATTGAGGCAAAACTTGTAGAAAATTATATTTTCTAAAACTTTTATGTTAATCAAGGGGCACGGTAGTGCCCAACCAAGTTCTCTAGCAAATTTGGCAACGACTCAGGCCATTTTCGACCCCCCTATAACTTCTGTTCCAAATATGGCAGACATTTCAAACTCGCTCCATTTCTTGAACAAGACAAAAATAAACTCCTCATAATTTCAGCGACTTAGGATGATTAAATTCTGAGATAAAGAGCTTCAAAATCGCAAAAACCGTAACTGACTGACTGACTAAATTACTCACTGACAGATCATCAAAATTATGGACAAGCTCCCGTTATCGCGGAAACTTGTAATATAAAATTTGAGAATTTTAGCCAGGGGACGTGGTAACCGCCCATTTTCTCTGTATTCTCATTAAATATCTTAGAGCACTTCTTATTATCGTTGAATCTTGTAACTTGGTAGAATGGTAAAGCTAGTGGTTTAAAATGGAAAAAATTTAAAATTTGAGAATACAATCACACAACTGCCTCAAAAGAATTAGCAAATATCAAAAGCTGTAGATTTTCTAGGGAAAGGTGCTGGAATGACCAAATAATATAGATTTAAAATTTTATAGCAATACCTTGCAAAAAGTAGTGAAATCACAACAAAAACGTAACTGTTAATTTAAAAGTGTACCAAGTTCTTAAGTTTGGTTTTAAATTTGTATCAATTAAATTTTGATTGTTTATAAAATAATTGTTTGCAAATAATTGTCTATAAAATCGATAACTAAAAGGCAAAATTGTCAAGTAAGCAATTAAAATTTAATTGATACATCATACAAATTTAAAACCAAACTTAAATAAATTGCACGACTGGGGTCGCACGTACTTGCTCTTATGCTTAAAGTAACTATAATGTTAAAGCTTTTTATTCAAGAAATTTAAAATTTGATATTTTGAAGAAATTTCATAAGTAGTATAAAAAAATTAAATCTGCTTTTATAATTAATTAAACTCCGTTTTAAATTATCTTAAATAAAAAAATAAATATGCTATTTTATTTCTTGTATAAAAAGGTATTTTTAGAAAAAAATTTTTGAAAATTGTAGGAACCGTTTTTTAAAAAAATAGTTTTTTATATATAAAATTTTTTTAACATTTTTCAAAAAAAAGTTGGTATGCCATTTTGAAGAAATAATTAATTTATACATAAAAACTAAATTTCAAAGTTTTTCATTGATCCGTTTTCAAAAAATTGATTTTTCAAAAAAAAATTTTGAAATATTTAAAAAAAAAAAAAAATGCGTTTTTTGAAAATTTTCTAAAATTTTAATATTATCTTTACTTACACACTTTTGTATAAAAATTTTCATTTAAATCGGGTTAATGTTGTACGAGATATTAAGAAACGAAAAAAACCGTTCTATGACAGGTACCGTTAATAACGGTACAAAAAATATTTTTTTTATTTAAAAAGTTGGCTCTCATGTGTAGTACTACACACAAAAATTTTAATCAAAATCGTTAGAGCCGTTTTTGAAAAAAATTAACTTTTCTATTTCCGTTATATGGCAGGTACCGTTAGTTTTGGTCATAAAAAAAAAAATTCAATTTCCCCTCTAGGGAATCACCAAAAACTGCTAACTACCAAGTTTGAAGAAAATCACTTCACTCGTTTAGGCTGCAGCTCCAGATAGAGACAGACGGACAGACAGACAGACAGACAGACAGACAGACAGAATTGCCGGACCCACTTTTTTGGCATTCTCCATCATCGTAATGTCATGTAAAATTGTTATCTCGAGTTCGATTTTTTTTACGAATCCTAAACTTGCCCTATAGTACCTATATCGCAAGTAAAAATTGGTACACTTTTACATTTCAGTACTTTTTGTGCCAGCATAATTTTAGCATAGGAGAACTTGACTCTTTTTTTAACAGTTATGTTTTTGTTGTGATAAATTTTCTCTATGATCAATGCTCAGCCAAGTTCTCTAGCAACTTTGGCACTACACCCTTATTTGAAGTTAACAACTCAGGCTATTTTCGACCCCCTTCTAACTTCTAGGTACACCAAAGAAGCCAGAGGCTTCAAACTCGTTGAGCTAGTCTAAAGCAATTCCAATTACTTTTAGAAAATTTAAGCTTCATAGCATGAGTACCTAGTTCTTGAGACATACAGCTGCGGTCAAAAAAATAGCAGTGCATCGAAAAATATTTCAAATAAAATATAAAACATAAAAAGAGTTTCGATGTTGGATTTATTTTTTAGTAAAACTATTTTAGATACATTCTAGATTAATTTTTAGTATGAATGAAATTTAATTTATTGCTAATAGCTAAGCAATAATCCAAAAACAAAATAAACCTAAAAATTAAGCGGTCAAAATAATAGCAGTGATTTTCTTTTTCTAGTAAATTTAAGTAAAACAAAGGCACAAAAAGTTCAAATAAACGGTATTTTACTTGGCAAAAGCTAGCATTTGCTCCCTTGACCTTTATTATTAATTAAAGCTTGGCAAAAACCTTTTATGGGGCCGACAAGACGCTGAGATCTGTGAGGTGTTTTAGCTCACCAAACCTGCTCAACAACGGTCCATAACTGCCGTTATGTTTGGGTTTTGCTTCATAAACTTCTTCTTTTATATCCTCGCAATGATTCTTGAAAAGATCGAGGTCCAAAGACTAAGCAGTCCACTCCATAAGCTAAATCTTAATGTTTTGAAACCATTGTTTGGCTGCTCTTCTGAAGTATTTTGGGTTATTATCTTGTTGGAAGACCCATTTAAGCGGTATTTTGAAGTCGACGTATAGCAGCATACTGTTTTACAAGATATCCAGGTACTACTGCTGGTTTATTTTAGTTTTAATCTAATATAATAGACCAAGTTCGTAGTAGGACAAATTCCCCCAAACCATTGTACTGGATCCTCCGTGTTTAATAGTTTTTCTGCTATACCTAGGGTTATATTTCGTGTTTGGTAGTACTACCGAGACCCTTTGCCACCATGCGGAATCAATTTGGTCTCATCAGTCCAGAGAATATTCCAGGGTCCAGTATAAGAATTTGGAGAAACTTGTCCTACTACGAACTTGGTCTATTATATTAGATTAAAACTAAAATAAACCAGCAGTAGTACCTGGATATCTTGTAAAACAGTATGCTGCTATACGTCGACTTCAAAATACCGCTTAAATGGGTCTTCCAACAAGATAATAACCCAAAATACTTCAGAAGAGCAGCCAAACAATGGTTTCAAAACATTAAGATTTAGCTTATGGAGTGGACTGCTTAGTCTTTGGACCTCGATCTTTTCAAGAATCATTGCGAGGATATAAAAGAAGAAGTTTATGAAGCAAAACCCAAACATAACGGCAGTTATGGACCGTTGTTGAGCAGGTTTGGTGAGCTAAAACACCTCACAGATCTCAGCGTCTTGTCGGCCCCATAAAAGGTTTTTGCCAAGCTTTAATTAAAAATAAAGGTCAAGGGAGCAAATGCTAGCTTTTGCCAAGTAAAATACCGTTTATTTGAACTTTTTGTGCTTTTGTTTTACTTAAATTTACTAGAAAAAGAAAATCACTGCTATTATTTTGACCGCTTAATTTTTAGGTTTATTTTGTTTTTGGATTATTGCTTAGCTATTGGCAATAAATTAAATTTCATTCATACTAAAAATTAATCTAGAATGTATCTAAAATAGTTTTACTAAAAAATAAATCCAACATCGAAACTCTTTTTATGTTTTATATTTTATTTGAAATATTTTTCGATGCACTGCTATTTTTTTGACCGCCACTGTATGTAGACCTTTAAAAATCGTTATCGTAGATACCGCTTTGAGTAATTTGTGTTTAATTGTTGTCGATGAGCTGTTAACTATCTATGCTTTAAAGACCTTATTTGAGTTTATTTTTTTAAGAGTTTATTTACGTCAAAAATCAAACTATCAATGAAACTAGAAGCACAGTCACGCTGTGAAATGTCATTTTTTAATTCAACTGCCATTCCACTGTCATTCTTTGATCTTTACCGATTTCAATCGGGTTGCGTTCGGGTCAACAAATAACCGAATTGGTAAGGCAAGCTACAAGGACTTGATTGGATTGATCTTTTACAAAATGATATTTTTTTAAATTCAAAAATGTTCGATTTGCAACAGGTAGGAACCTAATAGATCAGTGGTACCACTTTAATTCAATTGAAGTAGATCCACCATCACAAAAACATCTAATCTACTTCATTTTAAAATCTCTGTTCCAATCTACTTCAAATTATCAAAATATAAGCCAAATCTACTTCTTTTGTTTTAGTAAAACCAAGTGGTGCAGGGAACTAAGTCCACGGGAACTAAGTCCACTGAGGGACTTCGTTCAATCCACTTTAGTGAAGTGGTTTTCTTTCCCATTCAAGGTGGGATTGAATTCCACTCTCTAATGGGAACCTAGTACACACTCAAAAAAATCAAAAGAGAATTTATTTTCAACAACGATTTTTTAACGAAAAACGAAAGTAATCAAATAAGCGTGATTTTTCGTAAAAGTACTTTTTAGTAAAAAAAATCGAGCAGGGGCATAAGTCCCGATTTTTTTTTTCGGAATTTATGTCCCACTTTACTAGAATCCAATTCGGGACTTAGGTATGTCCCTCACTACTGAGAAATAAGTCCCAAAAGAAGAATTTCGGTACTCATTTCCCACATGTATTTTTTTTTATTTTTGCGTATAAATACCTGAAGAGACAAGTTAATATGACCACTGCTGATGCAATAGTAGAACCGGTCTTGATTTATTTTTGTCGGTAGTACCTAGTCCAATGCAAAGCACAATTATAAGATGTTGAAAAACAAAAAAGAAGTTGGCAAACTTAATGGTTAGTCGAAATAGCATCGTGACAAAATAAGATCATGGAAAGTGAAAGTCTTTTCGAAAATATTTTTGATATGTATTCTTTTTAAGTTGATAACACGGTGAATTGGAAAAACTTTTGCTCACATGGGAATCTATTTAATTTGTACAAGCCAAACGCGAAGCGGAAAAAAATTTTGCCCAGGGGAGAATCAATTTTGAGGTGTGAAAATAAAAATTCGCGCGAATTTTTATTTTCACACATATATTTATACCGAAAATATGGAGTCTGAAAGAATTTAAAATTTTTAATAATTTAATATTTAACTTAAAAAAAAAAAATAATTTTCTTAAATTTATTTAACATTTAACATTATATATAAGATAAATATCTTATAAAACTTTTCAAATTTGTATAGGTAGACTATTTCAAAAATAAATAGCAAGTACAGTGCCCGACAAAATTCTTCGTACGATTTATAAATTTCAACATTTCAATATTTTTACAAATTAATGTTTTCTTTTATATGTATTTTTCTTCAGCACAAGTGAAATAATATTAATAACGTATTCTTTATTCATTGTCTCCCTAATTTATATATTATAATTACAGGGAAATGGAAAACAGCGTTTTTACTTTTTGTACAAAGAATTGTATCGGCCAGTGAATGTATCTTCGTTGCTTCATTGCATATTTTAAATTAGTAGCCGTTTAAAATGATGCAAAGAAAATAACAAGAAAAAACTCGAACTTTATCAGGAAGACAGATTTCAGTAAATAAAAGGTTCATTGAACCGTCTAGGGGTCAAGACAGCTCACAACAAAATGTTAAACGATAAGATTAGATAAAAGACTCAAGTGCAACAAAAACAAATGTACATCTTTCGGGTCGAAAAACATATAAATTATGAAATTAAACAAAATCACTTGGAGATAGTTACGAAACGCACAACATCTTCGTGAAAGCGTCTCTTCTCGATCATCTTATGGGTGCAGACTATCTTTATGAGATTATTCACGTATTGCCAAGTTTAGTAAACAAAATGAAATATGAATATTGTGGGTTTTATTTGTTGGTAAATAAATACAATCGTAGTCGGCATAATTTTTGTCTCTCATTATTATATACTCTTCCTGTATTGTGAGCTTTGAGATTAAAAAAAATCTCAAAATTGTGTTTCACAGCTTGACTAAAAATAGGTTCTGGATGGTAGCAAATAGCCCTGTCATATGTTCCCAAGACTTCGATTACCTTTATTAATTTCATTGAATTGAATTTCTTTGTGAAAACCGAATGATTTGATTTTGTTACTGATTTTGTTTTTTTACGAGTCATAGTAGTCAGTAGGGCATGTAACAAGTTTTTTATCAATCGAAATAATTTTAGGTAAATAAATAAAAAATAATACATAATTCTAACTGTGAAAATCAAGGGGTCCTTTAAGTAGGTAGTAGTAGATTAACACATCCTATTTATCTATTTATTTTCTTTGGCCACTGAAAGGAAAGATGACAAAATATAGTTTGTCAGCTATATAAATATAAATGTATGTTTGCCCCTCTTTTTTTTTAAATGCCTCAAATGATCGCCTGTTTATGTATTTAATTTTTCTGGGGCTCAATCAAGCCCGTAGCCTGTAGTCTTATCTGGTAGGGCATTGGTAATCGTTTACATTTTTTTTCATAATGAAATTATGCCTCAAAAACAAAATGAAAAAAGGCTCCAAAAATGAAACAACACGCCAAAATTTGTTGATTTGTGTGTATCTTTTGAGCCTTATTTCATTTTTTATTGAGGTCTTATTTCCTGGGGCCGCTGAACTCGAAACCGAAGTCAAAATATTTAGGTACTTTTTTCGTTTTTTAAATATCAACGCTATGCTGGAAAATGTACTGTTTTTGAGGTAATGCTCTAATTTACCGGTTCCTTTAAAAAACGTTGTCTTCTGTCAAAACTGTTTAAATCTTTCCGATATTTTTTTAATGTCTGAGATATCTTCAGTTGTTTTTCGCTACGGGAATGGGCTCAATACACATCAACCTCCCCTCTCCATTCGACGATCTCCAATTTTTGAACCCTTCCCTTTAAAATTTCTAAACTCACATCCTTTTTCCACTCATCAGAGATACCCAGAAGGAGATGGGAAACTTCTGACGTAAAAGCTCGGATTGATACTTTTATGCGTGAAAACACTGTGGTTACACTAGGCGTGTTTTTTTTGTCAAAGCTATCCGCAGTAGGATTTCCCAAATACCAGCACAGAACAAAAATGTATACGCATGCACCAAGAGATAGGAAAACGTAAACTTATACACTTCGTTAAAATTCTATCGCAAGCTTGGTTTAATTTCTATTCCTATCGGCAGCTGCGTGCTGTTTTTGTAATGCATGTAAACGCCAACTGCGGATACGGATAGCGCTGCCAAAAAAACACAGCTACTATGTGTGTATATGTGAAAAAAAAAATGGGTTTTGGGGTAAAACGTACGAAAGTTTCCGATCTCCTTCTGGGAATGTATCTCTGCTACCCATTCTCTTTCCGATGACAGTTCCTCCACTCATCTTGTCACGGAACAAAGAAATAAGTAACCAGATGTACATATGTATGTATATGTAAACTAAGAAAAAATGTCGGCTTTAAAAAAAAATGCAAACTACTTTCACTGTTTTCTCATTATTTATTAAGTAGCCATATTCACACATCACATTATTTATTTTCATATTAATATCATTTGCAAATTTGACACTCTTAAATGTTTTTGCCTTTTCTTAGAAAAAGTCATTTGAGAAAGTTATTTTGTGATTGTTTAGAAGTCTCTTTCCTCGAATTTACCCTTTTTGTTTTTGTGTGTTTTTATTTGCTAGAGAGATCTCAAAAAATTCTTTTCTTTAACGGATAGAATCAAAAATTGGATTTTGCAAAAAAAGAAAACAGACCCTAAAAAACTATGTTCCTTTTCATTTCAATTTCTTGGAATTTTGATTTTGCTGCTGTGCAAAAAGTATTGCGAATTTTTTGCGTTTTTTTTTTTTTTGGGACATTGAAGTATCCTGTTGTTATAAGATTTCAGGTGTGCGTCTACCTGTACGTTTTATTATGTTTCTAGGAAATAATCTCCTTTTATGTTTTTAAGTAATGTGGTCATTAAAACGAAATATTTTAATAAGAAAATATAGAGGCGAATGCTATAGATAAGCTTCTGAAACGAATTATTTTAATTTATTCGCAGTAAAACGACACCGACTCTCAGAACTAATCTTTTATTTCAATATTGAGAGTTGTGATTCTATACCTGCTTTTCAAATTTGATTTTCTGTGCATGATTAGTGACTATACTGACTTTTATATCAAAGCTTATGAAATTATTACTGTTTTAAATTATGTGGACCGGAAACAGAGAAGAAGCTTTGATTAACTAATAAATTAAATCTTCTAATAGTGGAGTGCTAAGTGCTAGATAAAGCAGCTCTCTACCACACTTGAGTTTTGATTTCATTTAAGAAATAAAAGCTTAAACTGAGGCAGTCCTAAAGTAAAAATCTCGATTTGGGTGCTGAATGACTTTGTTGCGTTAGGTTTCCACGTGATTGGTTATATTTTTCCCCCTTGGGACAATCGTAAAAATTTACCGGATGACCTTTTTCACTACAATCTACATATTCCCGGCCAAATCGGGATTATTGGGTTCTTCGTGGTTTTCACATTATTTCACACACCTAGCTGAATAGGCACAATAGGGTAGAGTTGCCTATTTTCGGCCGTCTCCAGTTTCCGGCCACCTTTCGGAAAATCGTTATAACTAGTGATTACAAAGAGGTTTATTCCAAATTTTCACTCGTATGCTGTTCTAACATATAAGAGAACAGCATAAGAGCAAAATTTTGGAATGAGGCAGAATTTAACGATTTTATGGTCTTTTTTTCAACGAATTTTGTTTTTGGAATGAAATAATTTCAAACTAATGCCATTTCTTTAAAAATTAATATTTCAAAAAAATCCTACGTACTTCACTAGAGAATAGTATTTTCAATCTCCACACAAAATTTCAGCCCGATCGGTTAAAAACTGTAGGAGTTAATTGGTCGCCCGATGGGAGCAGAGGTGTTATTACCCCTTAATCAGCAGATTGAAAACATTTTCTGCAAAATATTGTTTACACTAGCTTCTTTGTTTTTGCAATTGAAATATTTTTATTTTCAAATGAAAATATTTATACAAATTTTGTTGCTGTGATAAAAGTTGGCCATTTTTTAACTGTGTTGAATAATGTACCTAAAGGTTTTTACAGAGATACACAGAAGGAGATCGCAGACTTTCGTAGGTACGTTTTACCCCCCAAAACCCATTTGTTTATTTCTTGTTGTTGTAATTTCTTTTGTATCCGTGAATTAATGTGAAATACACACATAGTGTAACCAGTGTTTCTACGCATACTAAGCCAAAAGCGTCCGACTTTTCACGCAAACTTAGCCAAAAGCCTCAATCATTTCAAGCATACTTAGCCAAAACTATCAATCCGATCTTGCAGGCAAACCAGTATGACGTCAGAAGTTTCCCATCTCCTTCTGGGTATCTCTGATTTTTTCTTAGGGCCATGGTGATGTAGGTATAAGTTGAGAATTTGTTTTCATTTTCATTTGGATTATAGTGAAAAGATCCATGTCATTCGCCAGTAAACTTACTAATGAAAATTCGGAAGAATTAGCTACTCCAGATATGCACTGGTTTGAGAGCTACTAGCTGGTCCTGATTGATTTATTGTAGATATATCCGGTTTTTATTTGGTTGTTAAATCAAGTAGATATTTGGTTTTAAGGTCCGATTGTTTTTGGTCGCAAGGTTCGGTTAATTGGCTGCTAAGGCCAAGGTGAATTGCGTTAAATAGTTAAATTGTGTAAAATTTTTGACACTATTGAGGTGAATAAAAAATTTTCAGCTGTTAAACATTTATTGGGCTCCGGGACCTGGTTAAATTTGACTTAAATTTTGTTTGCAGATGGTTTTGTTTTGTTTTTTTTATTAAAAAGGAGTACCTATCTTGGCAGAAAAAAGGCAGACAAAATTTTAAACAATAAATTCTTTTTTTGAAATTATTTTGTTCACCTCAATAGTGTCAAAAATTTTACACAATTTAACTATTTAACGCAATTCACACACGGCCTAAGTCCGGTTATTTGGTTGGTATTTGAATTTTCATATCCATTTTCAACCTCCATATATCTATAATTGATTAAAATCATTTCGATTTAATAGCAAATATGCGGGAACTATCTTTGATTTTTATTCAAACCAATTGAATAAATTGGTATAATTGGATAAAATTAGTATCATTAGCACTTATGTACATCGGGCTGCTGTTCATTTTATTGGTCCATAGTTCTTGACTTTTTTTTATTTTTTAAAATGGTTAAAATATTTTTAGTTTATTTGTTAGAAACAATAAAGTAATTGACTTATTTTTTCCTTCTTTTGTTTGTCGTTTTTATAAATTTCTTAAGCTTAGTAAAACACATCTGTACCTATCCGTTGAAATTCAAACTCAACTTCTTTGTGGTTTGATTGAGTTTTGACAAGTGCTTTTATTTCAAATGATTAAGTAATTTTCAAAATCTTTTTTTCTTTAGTGAGTTTCCTATTTTAAATTTTCGTTTTTATTTTTTTTATTTACAGGAGTGATCATGCTATGGTCACCTTTCCTTTTATATCAGAGCAACATCGAGCACTTCAACTAACATTTCAAAATATAAATGTTCTGCACAACGATAAAAAAATTCTAGCTGACGTCAGTGGAATGGTAAGGTAAGAAAGGTAAAACAGAAACTAGCAGACTTTCAATAATTTATAAAAAATCCTTTCTTTTATTTAGCCCCGGGGAAGTTCTGGCAATTATGGGTCCATCAGGATGTGGAAAAACAACCCTACTCGACAGTCTTAGTGGTCAACGGCATATTGAAAGTGGTTGTATCTATTTAAATCGCGAGACTATATCAAAGAAATGGCGTCGGAAAATCTGTTATGTTCAGCAAGAAGAAGTTTTCTTTGCTGGACTGACTCTTCGAGAAACAATAGTTTATACAGCACTGCTGCGTTTACCTGAAAAAATTCCATATGATGATAAAATTAAATTAGTAGATAGAGTCCTTGAGGCTCTTGAGCTTACGAATTGTCAACAAACTAAATTTGGAGATTATATGAACAGAGGACTCTCTGGCGGGGAAAAGAAAAGAGCTAGCATAGCTTGTGAGTTACTGACAAACCCTCTGTTGATGCTTCTTGATGTGAGTATATACAGGGTGTCCCGGAATGAAGAACATTTTGAGCGATGATTCTTGGGTATATTCTAAGTTTTCCACAGTTTGCATAGTTTATACCCTTTAGCGATGATTTAAGAAAACGCTTACTTAAGTATGGCTTTACTCATGTCAATGTTATTAACAATGATAGAAACTTCATTAATGTCTCGATTTTTAGAAGAAATGTTTGGAGAACCTCCATCAATTAATATTAGCAATAAAATCCAAAAAACGGGCTCTATCAACTTTGCAGATAGAGAGTTACTGTTTAACAATCTGTGGAAGAATCATCCCTCAAAATGATCTTATCTCATTCCGGGACACCTTGTATACAAAATGGATATATTGAATAAATAGACTAAAAACTTAATAATTTAGGAACCTACTTCTGGTCTTGATAGTTATTCAGCGATTTCTCTGATGAAAGTACTAAAAAGATACGCCATTCAGGAGCAAAAAACTGTTGTCATCACTGTTCACCAACCATCATCACAAATGTTTCACATGTTCGATAAATTACTTCTTTTGTACAATGGAAGGACAGCTTATTTTGGTGAAGTGAAGAATATATTCAGTTATTTTGAAGGTATCGGAGTCACAATTAAGCCACATTATAACCCTGCCGATTTTGTGTGTATGTTCATATAAATATGAATGCTTCGACTGTTTGCTATAAAATTTCTTGCTCATATTTTGGCTTAACTTCCACTCCCAAAACTGGCATTGTCCCTTAGTCAATTAATTTAGATAAGACTTTTATTGAAATTTTGTGGCATGCATTTCGAGGCATTCTCTCAAATCCGAATTAAAAAAAGAACTGTTTTAAAATAAAATTATTTATTGTCAGTGGAACAAATAAAATCCTATCCAGATATTAGAGAGAAACTATTTATCGCGGCTCGAGAATCTCATGGGAACTTCTTGAACCGCAATTGCATCACAGCTAATACTGAATACACAAACAAAAATCATGATACTCTGATCAACGACATAATAAATAATTATTATAAGGATATTAAAAATAATCACAATAATGAACTGAATCACGAGGATGCACAACATCTTTGGGCTGCAGCAGATTTACAATCAAATTTCAGTTCCGCATCGAGTGAATACCATGAAATGATGCACAATTGGTTGGACTATCCGACGAGGTTTCATACCCAGTTTCGGGTATTGTCGAGTCGAAATTTCAAAGAAGCAAAACCTCGGATGTTATCGAAACTTAATTGGTTGCAAACCATTGGATTGGGCTTAATGGCGGGTGCCATATGGTTTCAAATTCCAAGGACTGAAGAGTTTTTGCATGATTTGCAAGGATGGATGTTTTTCTCGCAAACATATTGGATGTTGTTTGCGCTTTTTGGTGCCCTTAATTCATGTAAGTTTTTACAGAAAAAAACTTATCGGTAATATCACGATTTTTTTTTTTATTATTTTACATTATTTTAATATCAAAGGCACCGTCTTGGATTTAAATTTAAGAAAAAAAGTTTTAGTGAATAACTCGGCTATTTTTAACCCTCTGTCGGCACACGGGTGCGAATTTGGCAGGACAAAAATTAAAAGTGGTTACAAAAAACTGTCTTTATAAGGGTGAAAATACATTTTTTTGAATTGTGAATAGAATATTCGAATTCCTCGGAATATTCTACATCAATTTCATATATGATTCTCTATATAATGGTGAGACCGAAAAGAGTTCTTGCGACATGAAAAAGTTTAAACCAAATTCGCAAAAAAGAGGTGTGCCTACAGAGGGTTAATTTTTGATAAAAATTATTGAGGCAAAACTTGCAAAAATTAGTAAATATTATAACATTTTTTTTTTCCAATCGGTTCATTATTACATGAGACATGTGCAATTGTTTATAATAAAAGATAAACAGAAAAAGAGACAACGGCGTATACAAGGGGGTCAAGGGGTCATGACCCCCCCCCCCTCAAGAACTCAGAACCTAAAAAACAAATTGTTGTGTGATATTGAAATCTCTTGAGTAAGATGATTTTCAAAATGTTGAAGTTTTATAACATGAACGAAAATTAAAAGTTAAAAAAATTTTTGGTATTCAAACTATTTTACCATTTTGGGGATGTGGTCATATTTTTAGTGAACGCTATGCTGGATTAGGATTATTTTGATTCGTTGGATAATATTAGTTGAGCTGTACTTTGCCCATAATCTCGTAAAGGCCCTAACTACAAAATTTTCGATTTTGATTTTTTTTTTGCATAATTGGAGTTAGGGCATTGTCTCTGATTTATCAACATTTGTTTTTTTAGCCTAGGTCTTCAAATACATCAGAAAATTCAAAATGTACTTTTGATTTTTTTCATTTTTATATGCAAATTGGGATATTAGATATACCTACTGTCTGATCAAATTTGGTGGATTTTGTTTGCTTACAGAATATAACGGTATTTTGTACTAGATTAGCTAACTCTGTTACATTTTTGAAACAACTATCGATTTGTTAATCATCAATGGCAAACCGATTATAGATACGAAAGTAAGCAACCTTGTCTAAGGCAAATTAAATATCACTTAGGGCTAATTTTTTAATAGTCAGATAAACCTCAGTTAGAGCATATTCCTAGGAATAAAAGTTTTTTATATTGACATTTATTCTTCTGATAGTATAACTCACGATTGAAAAAGCAGGGCTTAATCTAATAAACAAAACTGAATTAGTTTTATATTGTAAACCGCTGAAAACTGACGAATTCCAAAATATCGCCAAAAATATTTTTTTTGTCTTTACCTAATATTTTGATAGGGTTATTTGAATCAGAAACTATCCTTAACATGTGTCGGTGTTAGGTTTTATGCAAACAGCATTGAATTCTAATTTCTTGTAAGAAAACTGTATCCCCGCGTCATTAAAATAAAATTCCCATACAATTTTAAAACAAAATTTAAAAAAAATTATATTTTCAAATGCAATTTTTTTTACAAAACTTTGCGATTCGTTTGCCTGAGGTTCGGAAGACTTTTAATTCAAAATTTACCACTGCTATTAAGTAAAAAAGATTTTTATTCTAACTTTCTGGGCTAGCGGAGAACAATGAACAGTTGTTATAAGGCAAATTATTCAATCGAAGTACTCGTACAGTACAGTGTATTTTTAGGAGAGGATAGCTTTAATTAGTCAAGACTAGTACGCTGCTGATGCGAAACGAAAAATCCCATGCATTTCTTTGTCTTCGTGGAGACTGACGAAAAATTTCGTTTCACATCAGCAGCGTTCTAGGTCCTAAGGCTTAACGCTAAACTTAAACGAATCTCCGTTTTGTTTGGTTATTTTTAGAACTATATTCGGGACTTTTCGATACGAAATGCAAACAAAACGCACAAATTGTAATGTTTGTAATAATTCAAAAAGCAGATTTTCAAGTTTATGCCTGCTATCGAAACTTTTGAAAAAAAAGTTTTGGCATGACCCCCCAATTCCTCACATCTTCGCACTAAGGGTGACCAAATAGAATTTTGAAATACGGAGTTTTGAATTAAAGTATTTTGATCATACAGTATTTTGTGCATACAGAATTTTGAAATGTAGTTTTATGAATTTCAGTATTTTGAATACAGTATTATGACCCATACACTATTTCGACCCCAACCTCACTTCAAAAGCCTCATCTCTGATGGTTTCTTGGCAATGTTGCCATTGGCTCGCTACATCCCACCCTAAGTTCAAAATTATAAAAGAATAATTTTTTGTCACCTCAAAAATCATCCCAACAAATTCCATCGCTATTTTTTACACAATAAAAAAAATTTTTTTTAATAGTTGGCATTAAAAAAAAGTTTTTTTGTACTAACTTTTGAACGTATACAAAAAAAAAGTGATAGAATTTGTCGGAATTCCCATGGTTCGTTGGAATAAATTTTAAAAACGAAAATTCAGATTTAACCCTTTTGATTAAATTGTAATCCTAAAACAATTAAACAAACAAATACTGTAAATTATTGTTGTTTTTCTAAAACGACTTTAAAACTTTATATTTTTAGTCCCTTCTGAACGTGAAGTTATTAGCAAAGAAAGGCGCTCTGGAGCATACAGATTATCAGCTTATTATCTAGCCAAAATGTTCGGTGAACTGCCATTAATAATTACTCTTCCTACAGTGTACCTGCTTATCAGCTACCCTATGCTTGGTTGTTCGAGGTTAGTATTTTTATAATTCTTTTCTCCACTAGTACTTATTTCATATTTTCACTTTTTTTTTAAATTATTTTTTCATGTTCTTCCTCCTCTCCAATTGATTAAAAATTGATTTCAATCTCCTGCCTCAAAATAATAATAAAAAACAAAACAATTACTAGTCTCAAGCTTTTCTTCTTGATGTTGGTATTTTTACTGCTCAATACAATTGTGGCTCAAAGTGTTGGATTTTTCATAGGTGCATGTTGCATGGATATGAATGTCAGCATAACTTTGAGTGCTTTATATACACTAGCTACACAACTTTTTGGGGGGTACTTATCGTCGAGGATACCACCTGGCCTCAGCTGGATACGATACACGTCGATGATACACTATGCATATCAAAATATGCAAATTCTGGAATTTGGAGAGGGCCCGGCGATAAGGTTGGTAGAATAAATTGTGACAAAAACAATTTCATTTATATTATTTATTAAATTATATATTTCAGATGTGGCAATCCTAGCAGCTATGAAGTGTGCAAACACAATAGTACCGAATACATTCCATACGAAGATATTCTGAATGCACAGAACTCAAATTGTCCTCTGTGGTTAAATACTATGGTGTTGATAGTGTTTTTTATTGTGTTCCGTACTTTAGGTTATTCAGTTTTGCGCTATGTACGATGTCCAAAATCGTGATAAAATTTTACATTCTTTACAAACGTATTTTAAAGAATGTTTAAATCAAAATTTTATATTAATATCACGGGTCCTGCCCAGAAACTCGTTTTTAAAAACAAAAAAAAAATTGTTCGCCATTTGCTGTAATTACTTTATTCCTTATTTTAATTTTATTCTAAGCGTCCTATTATCTGATGTAAGTTAATAAACTGGTGTTCACATTCTTTGTAGATATAATATGAAATATTATCATATTAACTATTTAAATACATAATTCGTCATCTGATCACATCTTAAACAAAATAAAATTATCAAAGCACTTTAAACCCAACAAAATGACAATATGATAATTTAAATTAAACAAAATATAAAACTATAAATTTTTAAAGTTCTGTGATGTAGTTATATAATTATATTAAAAATCTATTATTTTCAATAATTATTGTGAATGAAAATATTATACAATTATCTTCTCGTTATAATGTTAGTTTACAAATTAAACAATATGTTATTTAAAAATTCAAGTTTATTTAAATTTTTCAAATGTTTGCATGAAATTTTTACAACTGGACAATTTTTGAAACACTTGTTATTTTCCCCAATTTGATTTGACTATAAACTACACTTCTGCTCAAATTTAACGCACATCCTATTTATTTTTTAGTAAAGTCCTGCTATTACTTTATGCCAGAGTATCATGGTTATTTTCTCAAATGAGACAATGGTGATCTTAAATTCAAGGTATGGAATCAAGATTTTAATATTCCAGTTTCGGATTAACCACACAGAAATCCGGATTTGAATTCAATAAAACATGTGTAGGAAATATTGAAAAGATGCATTCGCGACCGAAATCCAACTCCAAGCAGTCTTGATCAACTTAAAACTTCAGTGAAAGAACACAGAAGTGTTACAACAAAACCTTCAAAAGTTAATTATTGGAATGAACAAACGACTCCAGGTTGTCATATGCGCTAGAGGAGACTATACCAAGTATTGAATACAATTATGGGAAAGAACCGTCACCCGCTTCCATTTTTTTACATTTTTCTTCTTAAAAACAAAAATTATTTTATAATCAGTTTTCAGACCTTGAATTGTTAAATTTGGTTTATCTTTTTTTTTGTTGATAATACTGTTACATATTAACATTTTTTCGACTTGCTAAACAATAAGCAATGCAAAAAAATTTTAATGCTTTTTAAAATAAGATGCAGGGGTATAACTTCTGAAGAAAAATGTGTGCGTTAATTTTGAGCAGGAGTTTATAAATCATAGGGGTCAGATAAGGCTATGTGCAGTTCGCACCCCCGAATTCAATTTTTTTTTCTTCAGTTTAAAAATTGTTGGTTTTGCACTGTGGTTCGTTTGCCCAACGTTAGCCCAAGATAGTCCAACTTTTCTTTTTCTTTATTCCACTATTTTTTTCAAAAGATACAACAAAAAACTTTTTTTTCATATCAGAAACCGAAAAAATTATGATTTTCTTCCTGTGAAAAAATCGTTAGTTTAAACAAAAATTTGTTTGCCCAACGTTAGCCTAGGATAGCCCAACTTTCATTTTCAACATCCTACGCTTAGTTTAAAAATTATAGAAGCATACACCACAGTGACCTTTTTTAATTTATAATTTAGAAAAAGTAAATCGGCTGGTGTGGACATTGCGCCTCAAATGTTAATTATTTGACATAGATTTCTTACTTTATTTGAATGTAGGCAAAAAGGGAGCATGAGCCAAAAATCAAAAAATGAGTTAGTGGCATATTTGAAAACGTTAAGCAGCACTTTATTTTTGGGTGAGATAAAAAAATCGTATTTCCAACTTGAAATAGCCCAAAACCGCAAATGAAAAAGGGCACATATCTATTTTCTATCATGATAGGGCGTATGAACCATTTACTAAGCAAAAAAGGCACAAAAGCCATAATTCTTTGCGTATGTGGTGTTCTTTTTTACTTAGTATCTCACAACTTTGTTGGTTCATACACCTTTTTACTTAAAATCAGTAACTTTGATTTAAAAATTAAGAAAAATTTTCAAAAATATTAATTTCGGATTTTTTTTTTTTTTGATTAAAATTTTTTTTTGAAAATCAAATTTTTCAAAAGTGGTCAAATTTTGTGTAAATATGTCGATTAATTCGTCATTGAAATTTTGTTGAAAATTTTATCAAAAAAAACGGCTTAATGCCTGGAAAACACTTTCCGTTTTTTTTTTGGAAAATGACTGAGATACATTCAAACTATTTAGTAAAATGCTAAACCATTTTTAGTAAATTACTAAGTATGTTTCATGTTGTATTATTATTTTTGATGTTTTTTTTTTAAGTTATTTTATTTTTTTAGTTACGAATTAATGTTATGAAACATCTTTTATTTTATTGATTTAAGTTAATTACAAGATTATGGCAATTTTTCCGAATCTTTTCATTTAGCCAGAAGAGCATATTTGCACTCTTCATGTGTTTTACTTATTAAAAAAAGGCGTAGGTTTTTCCATATTCTTTTAATTTTTTTTTTAAATATTCAATTTAAAGGTGCGAAAACCAGAAACAATAAAATTCAATTTACTAAAAACTACAAAAGTGGATATGCGCCCTTTTTACTTAGCACGGTATTGCACATCTTATATATTTAACTAAGCAAAAAGGGCGTATGTCCATTTTCTCTTAAAATACACAACATATAATAAAATCATGAATGCCATAAAATAATACATTTTTTTTTAAAGAATATATACATAATTTTTTAAAATTTTGAAAAATAATAAATTTAAGGGTGCGAAATCCAGAAACACTAAAATTCATTTATCTCAAAACTACAAAAATGTATATGCGCCGTTTTTGCTTAGCACGGCAGTATAAGTCTAAGACACTAACAAATCTGATTAAACAAACATGGAAAATTTTCGGACGGTGGTGTATTCCGTTTGTATGCCGTTTGCACTTACCTGCTCCAAAACCACTGTCTGGAAGAAGGCGGTTCCAAGGGTGTCCGTTATTTCCGAAAGTGATGTTTTCGGGGGAGACACCCCCTAGATCGAAAGCTTAGGGCCTAAATAAGGGGAATTTAGCAAAAAAAAGTTTTTTGGAGGTCATTAACCCGTGCCTCTAGGGTCATACTTTCCCCATACAAATTTGTATGGGAAATTTTTAACTCATACATAAAATTTTTTTTCTCTCGAGTTAAATCATATTTTTTTTAATGTTTGATAATTCTGGTTGGAAAACAGTTACTTTAAAAGATCACATTCAAAATTTCCCGTTAAAAATTTTTTTTATATTTTATTTCGGATTTTGAAATTATTAGCTGTTTTCGTAGTTTTTGCTTTTACCTATCACACAATTTTAAATGCAGTTTTATTGCTTTTTAATTCTTTTCAAATATTGCATTCAAAAATTTGTGAATAAATCAAAAATTTCAATTTTTGAAATTTTTTTTTGAAATTTTTGCCGTTTTTATACGTTTAAATTTATTTTTCTCGAACTACAAAAGATATGTTTACAATATTTTTATTGAATTTTGTTTAAAAATGATTCACCTAAAAAATTACATAAAAAAGTTGCAAACAAGAAAGGGTAAAGTGTTTAATAATATTTATTTATTATAAAAACGGCAAAAATTTCCAAAAAAAAATTCAAAAAATTGAAATTTTTGATTTATTCACAAATTTTTGAATGCAATATTTGAAAAGAATTAAAAACCAATAAAACAGCATTTAAAATTGTGTGATAGGTGAAAGCAAAAACTACGAAAACAGCTAATAATTTCAAAAACCGAAATAAAATATAAAAACAATTTTTAACGGGAAATTTTGAATGTGATCTTTTAAAGTAACTGTTTTCCAACCAGAATTATCAAACATTAAAAAAAAATATGATTTAACTCGAGAGAAAAAAAATTTTATGTATGAGTTAAAAATTTCCCATACAAATTTGTATGGGGAAAATATGACCCTAGAGGCACGGGTTAATGACCTCCAAAAAACTTTTTTTTGCTAAATTCCTCTTATTTAGGCCCTAAGCTTTCGATCTAGGGGGTGTCTCCCCCGAAAACATCACTTTGGGAAATAACGGACACGGTGCCGTGAAATAACGCCGAGCGAAATAACGCCGAATTCCAAAATTCGGCGTTATTTCACTTTACAAAAGCGAAATAACGCCGAATTTCAACATTCGGCCTTATTGCACTTTGTCAAAGTGAAATAACGCCGAGTTCCAACTGAGAAATAAGGCCGAATGTTAGAAAAGTGAGCATAAGAGCAGACGCAAGTTAACCGGTATGTTACCCTTTTTCTTATTTTCAAAGGCATATAAGGCCCAAGTTTATTTGGGCACAATGGCTCCCATACTAATTTAAAACTTATGTCCATCCCATCGAGGTATAGGTTCAAAAAAAGTTTTGGCTCTTATATGCCTCTTAATTATTCATTAACCTAGATAAGTTTCAAGAGGTGATAAAAATGTGGCGCAGGGACATAAGACCCAAGGACATAACGCCCACTCTTTATTTTTGGGAGTTATGTTCCACTTGAGTGGGACGACATTTAATTTAAGAATTATATCCCACTTGAGTGAGACATCAGCCCAACATATTTTTTATTTAACTGGGACATAAGCCCCACACTTTTCGAAATATAAAATAATAATGTAGAATAACTTTTGTTCTATTTTATTCGCGTTTTGTTGCAGATTCTTTAAATGAAAAAGAAACTTTGAATACAACCAACCTCGCATGATAAGCGCGGGTCATTTGGAAAATTATATCGCAAATAGGGCGGTCACCACAATACAAATATAAGAAACGAATAAATCCCACCTGTTTTAATTGGTGGAAGGTAAAGCGGAAAAAAATTTGCTTACATGAGAATCTATTTAATTTTCGGAACCCAAACGCGAAGCGGAAAAAATTTTGCCCACGGGAGAATCAATTTTGAGGTGTGAAAATAAAAATTCGCGCGAATTTTTATTTTCACACCTCAAAATTGATTCTCCCGTGGGCAAAATTTTTTCTGCTTCGCGTTTGGGTTCCGAAAATTAAATAGATTCTCATGTAAGCAAATTTTTTTCCGCTTCGCGTTTGCTAAGTTATAACACAAACATATCTTTGTTGTTGGCATACACATAAAAACAATAATAATACCCAGGACTTAGGCGTATAAACAGTGATGTATGTTTGGAGGCTGGGGACATGCTGTCCTGCTTTGGATACACTATTGGATAGGCGTATGTGCCAATAGGGTGGGACATAAGTGCAAAATCGAACTTTGTAACTATCCCAAATCCAGTTGGGAAATAATTTTATAACTTGCGAATTCTTCGTTAGTGAGACATAACGTCCATCTTTTATTTGTGGGTCTTATGTCCAACCTGAGTTTGACAATCAATTTGGAACTTATGTCTAACTCAAGTGGGACTTAAGTCCACAAATATAAAGTGGCTGTAATGTCCATGGGCTATGTCCCTTTGCCAAGAATATGGCATTTCAATACCAAAGTGACTACAGGTGGTTACATTGCAATTTTTCATAAGCTCCACTTAGCAGGATTTGCCTCACTGAAAAAGTGAAATAATGCCGAATCGGCGTTATTTCACTTTGTCATTGTGAAATAAGGCCGAATGTTGAAATTCGGCCTTATTTCGCTTTTGAAAGTGAAATAACGCCGAATTTTGGAATTCGGCGCTATTTCGCTCGGCGTTATTTCACGGCACCAACGGACACCCTACTGTTCCATATGTGCTCGCGGCTGATGATGCATTTGCATTGCGAACAAATATAATGAAACCGTTTGACCAACGAGATTTAACCTTACCGGAACGTGTTTTCAATTATCGACTGGCCGAACTCGTCGTATACGTAAAACCTGCTAATCGAGACACTCTATAATCCGACCACCTCCTATTCGGACCGCCCTTAATGCTTGCCCTGCTATTTTTCATACAAAGTTCTCTCTATAATCGGGACAACTGCTAATCGGACCATGTTTAATTGGACAGTTAGAAATATGAAATATGTGTGTTCAATGTTCATGTACATAGGTATGCATTATTTTGTTTTTTTCTTGGTTTGCTAGTAAATCCTGTTGTAAATCTGTTGTATTTGTTTTATGCGGCGATTCCTCAAAATGTCTAATTTAAATTATCGTTTCTTAGCAAAGGAAACAATTTGAAAGTGCAGTAGAGTTTTAAAAGTTGATAGTTTTGTTTATCAATAATTGTTTAAAAAAAAGGAAAAGAATGAGCAACGTAATATAGTGAACTTGATTTTAAAAAGAAAGTTAAAGATATAAAGCCTTTTGAAATCTGTTGGTACCTATATTGGCAGTCATTTTTTACGTGGTTTACAGGTATGAACGACATAAAAATCTTTCTAAATATCGATTTTAAGAAGAAGTTTCAACTTACATCACTAATTTCTATATGTTTTTGTTAACATATAGAAAGAAAAAATAAAAGTTGTTGAAACTCCTGTTGGAATGCCATTTTTTAAAGGTGTCCTGAAACGAAAATCTTTAAATCCCAATTTTAGGAGGATGGAAGAGGAAACCGAAGAAGCTTTCAACGTTTTCGTTGGCTCAATTCGTTTTGGAGGGTGTTCCGTTTCTGTTATTTTTTTTTATAAATAATAGCATCAAATAAAAAAGGCTAATTTTACTTTTAACAAAAAATGTATTTATTTTTATTCATCGACATTGAATTCATCGTTCCCACCATCTTTGAACGTTTCTAAATTTATGTTACCGGCGTCTGTTGTCTCTGAATCTACTACCAGGATAGGTTGGGCAGTGCCCAAAGGATTTGTTATCAACTCCGCTCGAGTGATTAGAAATTCATACATGACTTGCATCAGCCCGGCTTCAAGCCGCAACGAATCATTATTCATTAATAGGTAAAGAGCGAAGATTTCGATCGACGAGTTCGCCGAAGGTCGTGTATCTGTCATTTTGCTGCGATCTTGTGTGAAAATTTGTAGATACATGCTTCATGCTTCCGGAATTTCTGGAATGTGTTCTTGATGACTCTCATGAACTCCTAATTTTATCTTTTTTTCTAGGCGGAAATAGATTTTCGTCGACGTTCTTGGAGCTCAACTGCTGGTTCAATTAATTCAGAATTGAATCATTCGTGAAAAATATATATTTAACGACATAATTTATAAAAAAATATAAGCTTACCAAGTCCAATGTTGACACTGATTCGGATGTTTGAAACACTTCGGCAGACTCAATTAACATCATCATTTCTGTGAAGTGAGCCCATTACACGGTCGCTATTTCCGAAATTCCTTGGCTCGGATCTTACCTAAATTTGCTTTGAAGAGGCTTCGAAGGGCATTCCATTTATTTCTTGCTTCACAGCTATCGAGATTTTGGATCCCAAGCTTCTCAGCAACTTGTATCCAGCACTCACATTTTATGTAAGCAAGCTTATACTCACTGAATCCTCCATCCCAAAGCGCTGGTCGCTTTTGGACAGCTGAAATCAACGCAGATATTTCGGATTGTTTGGCCCAGGCGAATGAAATTTTCCTTTTGCGTTGAGCTTTTTTAATTTTTTGGGCTTCATCTTGGAGTCATACTTTCATACGCTAATAGTGCATTTTTTGATATTTAAAATATTTAAAAGAACCCTTAGTTAAGTGGGAAATAACGGAAAATTAGGTACTTTGCGGTTCTCTTACTCTGAAAGTATAACTCCTAGGTCCTAGATTATATTTTTAATCTAAAAAGTCCTTGCCAGTTTTCTGTCCCACCAGTCGTTCTCGCGATATTGAGATTAATTCGTTTTTCTAAATGGCGGACACCCTACAAGACCAATCAATACGCAAACTGAGATTTATACTCAGGATAAACCCCTCTTCAATACTGCATCCAAAATTAGCTAACGTCAAAACTTTTTTTTCGGATTTTTCCCCATTGACTGAACTATGTATAATAACGAAGAAAAAAATAACAAAAATTATTAAAATTATTTTTATTTTAAGTGGAGAGATTGAATATAATTCAATATAAGTTCTTCGTTATTATATCAGCCTGACCACGGGCATACATTTTCTACATTTCTAGAATATTAAAATTCACGGTATATTCATGCTCTGAGTTTTATATAGTGTCGGTAAACATTGACCAAAATAAGGCGTCTTATGTCGTTTTCTTTCACTCTATTAAGGAGTACTCTAAATTTTTACTCCTTTTTCTCGAGTGAAAGAACATAATGAGAGTAATTAAGAAATATTAATTTGTAAGGAATGTTGAAACGTTAATTTTTCTTCAACAATATTTGTAAATTGATTTTTTAGTTTTTTTTATAATTTTTTTTTTTTTTTGAAAATTTTATGTTTTTTTTCTTAACTGACTGGAGTTTTGTTTGTAAAGCTTATTGAAGTAATTTTCGAAAACTCGCACAAAGCAAATAGGCCAGTCATTATATACATTTGGAAATGCAAAATGACCGAGAAAGCTAAATTTTGGATATGTTGTAGAGGATGCTTAAAAAAGCTTAACTTGAAGTTTTCGACCAAGATTTCCTATGAGCTTTTTCCGCCATTTTGAAAAAAAGGATAAATTTGGTTTTTTGACAATAACTCGGCCATCTGACGAGATGCGAAAATTTTACAAAGAGCTTTTTTGTAGCTTTTAACGAGTTCTACAATTCATGCATACACATTTTTTGTGTATCATGAACCGTTTTCGAGATATCGATTAAAAAAGTCAAAAATTTAGGACATGCCATTTGTTTTTTGACATAATCTATTTTTGGGTGATGAATATCGAAAAAATTATTAACATAAAATTTGTAGACCACATTCAGACCTACAATGTCGTATTTTTATATTTTTTTTGGACAAAAATTACGACTTCCAGCCGGCCGCAAAGTCGTTTAGTCCGCTCCCACCGCCAAGCAAGCCGCCCGTTCGGTTGTAAAAAAACAATAATTCATGTTTTTTTTTAATGTTTATATCATTATATCAGTAACACATACATACAAATGTATGTATTTATTTAATAAATAATGAGAAGAAGATGGTAATGGTTTTTTTGTTACCCCAATTTTATTAACCCAAATTTTGTAAATACAGTATACCGGCTTTTTGTGTTGATTGTGCATTTTGTAATTTGCTTCAATCTCTATATTATTTAGTTCATCAAAATTGCAATTAGATCAGTGCCAATAATTTTTGAAAATAAAAAAATTATTAGCAGCATATGGGTGGTTGGAAAATTTAGGATAAATGGTATATGAAAGCGGAAAAATAAATTGCCCACAAACTAATTGGTGGAAAGGGGGCGCACAGTGCGGCGACTAGTGGAAAAAAATCAAAAAAAAAAATTGCCAAAAATGTGGAGCAAGTATGCCAAATTCAAGGTAATTAGTCTGAGTGAATGAATCAACAGTTAGTTTATGATAAAGTTCAATCTTCTGTCGTCAGAGATGCTCAGAAGATCAATAAAAAAAAAAAAATAATGAGAGTAAGATTTTTAGTTAACGGTCAAAAGAGCATTTGTTGAAGAAAAAAAGAACATATGATATTTTTTTTGCTAGATTCATATTCAGGAGAGAAAATTTAATTATTCTAACTGTATTATTTTTTTTTGCATGTAAATTTATATTTTTTTTGAGAGTCCAAATCAAAGCTTCTATGTGCGTGTTTAGTACTAACTTCGATAAGCTATATATTTTTGGAGGGGTCCGATGGGAAAAAAGTGTTTTTATTTAAAGAAAGTAAACAATTATACCTTTTAAAAAAAGTAAGTTTTTTTTGCAGAAGCCTGCTCTTTCTCTTGCAACAAGTGTTTGTTTACGAGTATTTTTTACATAATGTGTTCCGCTAGGGAGTTTTTTGATGCTTGTTTTTCCAACCCAACAGCCCGATTGCGTGGTGTTTCGCAGTTAATGAAGTCAAAACTAAATATGCAATCAAATTTAGAGCCTGAAAATCAAGAAATCTTAGCAAAACACTTGTTTTTTTATTTTTTCCCGAATTCCCATACATACAAGTTCCTGGATTGAATCATGTATACAAAAGTAGGCGTGGCAGGGGACGAATAGGGTCGACACTATTTTGTATTTTTGAACTCGCCTAGATAATCAAATTTCTTCAATTTTATTCAAATTGTGCAAGCCGTTTTCTAGATATAAATATGCACACTCAGGAGTGGGCGTGGCAGGGGGCGTGGAAATTTCGCTAAAGTTTGTAAAACGTGTTGTAATAACATTTAAAAACAATTTTTTTTCCAAACTCAACTTATTTTCAAAAATTTGATTTTTTTCCAACATCTCCATACAATCGACGCACTGTGGGGCGGGTGAATGCCTTGTTCGATTTCACTAGTCAAAAAGTTTTTTTTTATAGAAATCAAAGTATATTTTTCTAATGATTTTTTGTATACTGAGCTGGAATCTTTAGTCAGAAAAATTCTATAACGTTGAGATATAACCATGCCAATACATCACAAAAATAGTGTTTTGAACGTTCAAAATTCAATATCTCAAAAACTTTGCACGTTAGAGCTATTCTAATGCTAGATTGAATTTAAGAAGGTCAAAGGCCATTAGAAAAGTATAATTTGGTTTCTATGGAAAATTATTTCTCGCCAATATTATGTCATTTCAATTTTTCTCAATATTTTCGAAATCAAAAGTATAGTTTTTCCATACAATCTTAAATAAAAGGTTTTAATCTAAGTAACTACATTCCAAGCTTTTCAAAAATCAAAAACTTTTTGGATTGAAAAATAGGCTATTTTATCAAATTAAATTCGTCAAAAATCCAAAAATTAACTTTTTGCTCAAAAAACATTGAAAATACATAGAAAACATAACAAAGTAATTTTTAACCAAGATTTGTTAAAATCAAACCATTTTGGTAAAAGCTAAAAATAAAAAAAATCTTTTTTTTGCATTTTTTCAATATTTTTGAGATTATATAAATAAAATGGTTTTAGTAAAAGTTATGACACTTTTATTACCCTCAACTTTTGCATTTAACTTTTTTTGATAGGAGGTCTACTTTTGACAGAAATCGTAAAAAACCAAGATTTTCGACACCAACACTTTTTCGCCCACCCACCCTTTTCCACCAATTAGTTTGTGGGCAATTTATTTTTCCGCTTTCATATACCATTTATCCTAAATTTTCCAACCACCCATATGCTGCTAATAATTTTTTTATTTTCAAAAATTATTGGCACTGATCTAATTGCAATTTTGATGAACTAAATAATATAGAGATTGAAGCAAATTACAAAATGCACAATCAACACAAAAAGCCGGTATACTGTATTTACAAAATTTGGGTTAATAAAATTGGGGTAACAAAAAAACCATTACCATCTTCTTCTCATTATTTATTAAATAAATACATACATTTGTATGTATGTGTTACTGATATAATGATATAAACATTAAAAAAAACATGAATTATTGTTTTTTTACAACCGAACGGGCGGCTTGCTTGGCGGTGGGAGCGGACTAAACGACTTTGCGGCCGGCTGGAAGTCGTAATTTTTGTCCAAAAAAAAATATAAAAATACGACATTGTAGGTCTGAATGTGTTCTACAAATTTTATGTTAATAATTTTTTCGATATTCATCACCCAAAAATAGATTATGTCAAAAAACAAATGGCATGTCCTAAATTTTTGACTTTTTTAATCGATATCTCGAAAACGGTTCATGATACACAAAAAATGTGTATGCATGTAAAATTTTCGCATCTCGTCAGATAGCCGAGTTATTGTCAAAAAACCAAATTTATCCTTTTTTTCAAAATGGCGGAAAAAGCTCATAGGAAATCTTGGTCGAAAACTTCAAGTTAAGCTTTTTTAAGCATCCTCTACAACATATCCAAAATTTAGCTTTCTCGGTCATTTTGCATTTCTAAGCCGTTTTTTCCGACATAATGACTGGCCTAAAAGAAGAACAAAATTTTGTTCAAAAGACGATTAGTTTGGAGTCTCATAGTGATAATCGCCACTTATTTGGGGAACAATCTCGCAAACAAAGCGGACTAGTTAATTATCACATGGAGATTAAAAACAAATAAATCCCAATTAATTGGCGGAATGCGAAGCGGAAAAAAAATTGCTCACATGAGAATCTATTTAAATTGCACAAGCCAAACGCGAAGCGGAAAAAAATTTTGCCCACGGGAGAATCAATTTTGAGGTGTGAAAATAAAAATTCGCGCGAATTCTCATGTGAGCAATTTTTTTTCCGCTTCGCGTTTACCGAGTTATAACATAAACATCTTTGGTGTGCGGTATTATCATACAATTGCCAAAACGGGATTTTTTCATTTAATGTTTTCAATGTTTATTCAAATGTTTTTAAAAGCTTTTGAATAATTGCATATTTATAAATGTTGAAAATTGAAGTAAAACCAGTTTTTGAAAGTTGGTCTTATTTCACTTGGACTAATTTCATGACACCAATTGAACATTTAATGAAGAAACTTTCGAAGATTGACGATTGTTCTAGTTTTGAATACTTATTAAAGTAATTTTCTAAAATTCACTCGAATTTAAAAGATATTTGATCACTTTTTTTTATAAATGTTTTGGAGAGATATTGCGAAAAAAAATTAGAATATGAGAACTTAGCCGCATAATGAATTTTTGCTTTCCTAATTGATTATACATTATTAATCGATGGGCCAAAAGTCCACAGGAATTTTGTGTGAAATTTTGACCCACTTGGGTGGGTTGTTAGTCCATAATTGATTTATGGAGCTATGACCCACACAAGTGAGCCAATAGTCCATTATGGACTTTTGGCCTGTGGACTTTCGACCCTGCACCTAATTATACACGAAGAGGGAAGGCGCAGAAATCATCTTCCAATTTCCTTTTGATTTTCGTTTCGGTGCGCCACGCGCTTCTACACGTATTATTTTTTTGAAGACGCTAATTTGACAGTTATTTTCTTTGGTTTTATTTTGTTTTCGTATGACGACTTCTACAGGAAGACGTAGACGCACGAGATGCACATAAGAACAAGAGAGAGAGAAAGATCGATTTCTCCTTTGCTCTTATGTGCATCTTGTGCGTCTACGTCTTCGTGTAGAAGCAGACTATGTATTTTAATTCCAAAAAAACAACTCCCGTGCGGGGTCTATGTGCAACGAAAACTTTTGAATAAATTAAAAACGTTACTATACACGCAAATAATACACAACCGACGAAGCAGATTCCGCAACCGACGAAATAAAATAAAGCAGAACAGCAAAAAAAAAAAGAACAAGATCAAAGAGAAACGTCAAAAAGAGTCACAAATTTTTTTACCGGAGATTCACGGTAGAAAATCTTCCTTCCATTTTTTCGAACTTTATAAGGAAACTTTGGATGTCTCATAATTACACTCCACAAAAATACGTATGTTGCTGGCAAAAACGCTCATACTTCCCATTCTTTCTTACGGTTGTGAAATTTTAGCAAGAGAAAACTTAATGTTGCGTTCAATAATACCGTACGTTATGTGTTTAATCTGAGACGATCTGATCGTGTTTCAAACTATTCGAAGTTATTTTTAAATATGCCATTTGATCACCTCCTTGCCTATAGGGCATTGGTTTTACTTTCGAATGTGATTGAAACTCGTCAACCTAGTTATTTGTTTGATAAGCTACGCTTTGGATCCTCTAGCAGATCTCATCAACTCATTTATCCACGATTTACATGTTTAACATCTGAGCGACAATTCCTAGTAAGCTCTATTCGCCTATGGAATTCTCTACTAGGGCAAATACGGAGGTGCGGCGGGACTGAGAGATTCAGGATCGAACTTAAAGCTCAATTTCATTTTGGAAAAAGTGAAGAATTAATGCAAAAATGGGAGAAATATATCTGGCGGAATATAATACAATAGAAAATATATTCATATTGGTTGTTTCTGTTAATAACAAAAGAGTTTGAATTTGTCTATTCCCCCTCGTTTAGCGGGGAGGGGCAATTTAAAAGAAAATTGACTTATTTTGGAAAAATATTATTAAAAATCAATGGTTATACTAACAATAACGTGCTAGGTATACCTTTTTGTAAAGCCAAAGCCTTTTACAAAAATTTTAAACAAAGTAATTTTATGGCACGGTTTTTGAAAAATTAATTTTTAAAATCAAAATTTTGAAAAAAAAAAAAATTTTTTTAATTGCAAACTAATTTTTTTCAAAATTTTTTGTAGGTAATTTAGTACTAATTTAGTTTTCAAAATTTCATGCTCTTATTTATTTTTAAACAAAAACAGAAAACCAGATTCAAAAATATCATGTCATTTTCGAGAAATTAACAAAAAACCGAAACTACTTTTTTCCAAGCAACGTCTTTCTTTCTGTTTTTACGTTGCAGGACTTGTTGATAAATTAATTTATGAAACATTAACCATTCGTCAGTTATTTTTTAAACATTCAGACTTAAATAAGGTTACAATAAAGTTATGCAGTATTAGATTAACCCTGAATTGATCAACTTTTTTCATTTATAACACCTGAAAACTTACCTGAGAATTTGTGTTGCTATTTCTGGGGTGCTCGCCGCTAATGGATTCTAGCTTTAACCTTTAAGGGCCATAATAAAATTGTTTTATTTTAATGAAAAACAATGAAATAATACTTAACGCCAGACCTGTCTTTCTATATGTTTTTGGACCCGCTGAATCCGAATTTCAAGTCCGTTTTGCCCAATCACCCTCCAGTTTTGAGAAAAATGCAAAAAAGACCCCAAAAAAGGCAAAAAAAACTTTCCTTTTTTTAGTTTTTTGCATTTTACTCAAAACATGAGGGTGATAGGCCCAAACGGACTTGAAATTCCGATTCAGCGGGTCCAAAAACATATCGAAAGATAGGTCTGGTTCCTGGTACACGACACTTTTTTTTGTGTGCCGGTGTAATTGTTGTAACTAGTTTTCAAACAGAAATAAACTAAAACTACAAAATTTGTAATTTTTGACTAAAGCAAAAAAAAAACACATTTTTTAGAGATTTTGCATGGTGCAGGTTTTCCTAAATATCATAAAATCAATGAGTTTTTTTTCTGGCAAACTTGTAAACGACTTTTTTGTTCATTATTGTTTTCTTCATAAGACTAAATTTATAAAACACTATCAGCCGTATTTATTAGATTTGCTTAAATTGGTTCTCAAAGGTTGTTTAGTTAAGCTTGCTTAAATATTTAGGCAGCCTTTAAGCAACGTTAATTAAATTTGGATTTAAAATCTTTTTTTCTTTGATGCTTAACTAAACACGGAAAATATCAAAAAACGTAAGCGAATTACAAATCTAGTACAAAAAAAATACCTTTACATTTCACTTTTTGACATTTGCAACAAATATAATTCAAAAATAAAGCTATGGAATCTAAACGAAAAAGATCTGAAAATTGGGACTCTTCCGACAAGGTAACATTTCATGTATTTAGAATTCATAAAATCAATATAATAAAGAATTATTTCCAGACTCTCTTGAAACAGCTAATAGAGGAAAAAATGGCCATAATCGAAGACAAATGTTTCGATACAATCACTTTTAAGAAGAAACGAGAAGCTTGGCAGAAAATCCTATCGTCGTAAGTATTTATAAGTCGTGAATACATGTTTAAAATCCTTATTTACTTTTCTTTCCACACCACCACAAGATCATGAGGATGACCATTTACAGCGGTATTTATTAGATTAGCTTAAACTGGTTCTCAAAGGTTGTTTAGTTAAGCTTGCTTAAATATTTAATTCGCCTTTAAGCAACGTTGCTTATTTATTTATTATCAGCCCTATGATGGTAGCCGATCGGAAAAATATCCGATCGGAGAAAAGTTCCGATCGGAAGATTTTTGTATTCATGGTACCCGAATTTGAGAAGAAAAATTGACGTCAAACAACGGACTCATTTGACATTTACCAGTTTGTAAAAATATTTAAATAAAAATATAAAATAAACATAAAAACAAACATAAAAACATACAAAAATAGAAATTACTTACTCATTATTGGTTTGTGCACTTATTTGTGTGTTTTTGAACAATTTATTTGTTTATTATTCCAATTTTGTTGGTTTTTATTTTTTTCGGATAATATTTCACGTTTGAATTTCTGTCGGGAAGAATCGGAAAGAAAAAAAAGCGCAAAGCACAACCCGTCGCAAATATTTTGACAGTTCACTGCATAGCATCGCATGTATTTTAAATTTTCAACGCACCTAAGATTTTTTTTCGTAGATCTGTCCGATTTTACTGTCGGAAGGGTTTAAATCATATGAAAATTGAAAAATTCGTACAAATCGGATAAAATTTTCTTCCGATCGGCTACCATCATAGAGCTGTATAATCGAATTTCCACAGATGATTAACTAAACGATAGTTGTGTCAAAAAATGAAGGGGAATTGACTAGTCTAGTACAAAATACTATTACATTTTAGAAACATCACGTGGTTTTTGACAACTTGAGGGTATTTTTTTTTTTTGCAAACAAAAATTCTTAACCTTGACTGCGCAAAAAAAAAAGATTAGGTCGCTGACGATGAGTTTGCTTTCGTCGGATTCCTTAATAAAATGCACAGAGCAAAGCCAGACAGCATTGATTTTTTCATTTGTACTAACCATTTTATTTTTTTTAACATTCTTTAATATTTTGATTTGAATTTAAAATTCAAGCTCCTTTGAGAGAATAATTTCATTTAAAACCAAAATGAAGTCTTCACCCCATACCCTAGATAAATTAATAACATGATACTGAGCTCACGATCTTAATAATAATTCATATGTAGTCAAATCAATCTTAAAATGGCTCTAAGCAAGCTCTAAACGCGGTGAATGGCGTTTAAGTTAAGCAATCGTTAAGCAACGTCACAGTACACATGAAAAGGTAATATATTCCGAACTGACATTGGTCGCCAGATTGTCAAAACATGACACTTTGGCGACCAATGTCAGCTACCGAATTCTTAATTGTTTAAAATACCGACGAAAAACGAACAAAAACCGATAAACCACGCACACCACTAATTTTTAAACAATTATTTACCATTTTCCGCGATGAAACACGAAGAAAATTTGATATATTTCAATTTATAATATTTTTAAATGACATTTTATAAATTAAAACAAAAACAAATTTCCTGTTTACTGCGATTGAAATATAAAAATTAAAGGCTGACCTGACAGATTGGTGCCCATTTTTGACAAACAAATTTTGACAACGTTCGGAATATATTACCTTATTATGTGTACTGTGAAGCAACGTTGCTTAAATGTGTAAATTCTTTATAAATACACATTTTGTACTTAAAAGCTATTTAGAGGTTGTTTAACGTTAAACAACCTTTAAAATTCTTTTATAAATATGGCTGTTAATGTCTATGATCCCCGATGAATTTGCAGTGGATCACAATAACTTTGATTGCGATGGGAGAGAAAACACCGATAGTTTCGCTTAAATCGCCATCAACATCAACGAAATGGATCCTGCAGATAAACCAAACACTGAAAATAATAAATTTCGTAAAATTACGAAAATCGTTTCATACAGTACATTTCCGTTGGCCCAACGAAACTTTCGTTGGCTCAACGAAAATATGTAATTTTTCGTAATATGAAAACCTTCATCAATTAATGAAAACGTTTCAAACACTTTTTCTCCCTTTTGAGTGCCAAAAAATCCAATTTAATGAAAAGATTCACCACTTAACGAAAAATTTCATACTCATTTTAAAGAATAAAAATAAGAATTTTTTCCTTACTTTATCAATGTTTTAATTAAGTAACGAAAAAATTCATTAACTTATGAAATTCAACATTGACTAACGAAAATCTTCATAAACTTATGAAAATTCTTCATATACTAATGAAATATTACATCGGCTTATGAAAAAATACATCAGTTAACGAAAAAAATCGTTGCCTTACAGAAAAAAAAAAACATAGACTTGGGTGCATTTCTGTTTTAATAATGAAAAACTTAATCTTGCTGGATATAGTTCACATTAGGTTTTTGTTTAAAAATCTATGTAAGTTGAGCTGAATATTAACAATATTTGCGTATTGACATTGACAAGGTGTCTCACGATAAGTCAGTGAACTGATGAGTCCAAGTGAGTTCCAGCGGGACAAACGCCAATTTTTTGTTTGGACTAAAGGCCATAAAAAGCTATATTAAGGGGTAATAACACCTTGTAGACACGAAATCGGTTCACAACTTTCATCAGCGTATAATACAAAGGAGAAACATTATTTTCTTTTGGAGTTTGTTTAGTTTGTTTCAGTATATCAATAGGTAACAGAATAGGGTAATTTGAAAATTTTTAATGACGTGAAATTTTGTAAATGGCGGCGTAGTTCAGGATGATCGCAAAATTCTGTGCTCCCAACGGGCGACCAACTAACTCCTACAGTTTTTAACCGATTGGGCTGAAATTTTGTGTGGAGCTTAAAAATACTATTCTCTAGTAAATTAGTAAAAAAATTTTGATTTCAAACAAAATAGTCTGAACTAGAATTTCATGTACATAGGTACATGACTTGACTATGTTCC
Source organism: Episyrphus balteatus (assembly GCF_945859705.1). Classification (NCBI taxonomy): domain Eukaryota; kingdom Metazoa; phylum Arthropoda; class Insecta; order Diptera; family Syrphidae; genus Episyrphus; species Episyrphus balteatus. The sequence goes on along the minus strand of NC_079134.1, from coordinate 54,881,984 downwards.
TTTTTTTTATGTGATAATATCTGCGTTCCTTTGGGCACATTTATCTATTGCTTTGAAATTAAAACAGGGGTCGAATACGAATTACGACATACGTTCGTTAACGAATGGTTGCTATGTGTCCCTATCGTTTTCTTATAATTAAATAGAGACAGAAATAGTCAAAACGTTAACGTGTGATCGTAATCGTGTGCCGTAATTCGATCCCAGCTTTTAACTACTTTTTCAATAGAATAAAAGTAGTTGACAGCAACTATTAAGTACTAAGCAATAGTAATGCCCCAAAGGAACGCAGCTAATGAAATCAAATACCTGAATTCACTTAAAACTATGTATGTATTTATTTTTTTTTCTGTTTTGTTTGCCTAAGTATTTATTAAATAGCATTATTTGTTATTTCCTGTGAACTATAAAATAAAATTCTTAAAAGAAAAGAATTTCAACTTAAATTTATGAAGTTTTTTAATAACTTAAATCACACTTAATGATATCAATAATCTGAAATATGAGTCAGCCCCTTCCTCCAAAACCACTTGGTGCAATGATACCTATTATTTTTGTTTTTTTAAGAGTCTCTATTATATTCCCCCAAACATACCATTTAGCGTTTTTTGTTCCAAGAGATATTTCAAATTTCATCCTCAAAAAGAAGTTCCAACTTTGACCATTTTTTTTTTTCTACATGAAAAACCAAAATCTGAAATACGGGAAACCCCCTCCCTCCGAAGCCGCTTGGTGTAGTGACCTGATTTTTTGTTTCTTAGAATCTCTATTATATCTCCTCAAACAAACCATTAACCGTTTTTTGTTCCAGGGGATATTTCAAACTTCATCCTCAAAAAGAAGTTCCAACTTTGACCATTTTTTTTCTACATGAAAAACCAAAATCTGAAATACGGGAAAACCCCTCCCTCCGAAGCCGCTTGGTGTAGTGACCTGATTTTTTGTTTCTTAGAATCTCTATTATATGTTCTCAAACAAACCATTAACCGTTTTTTGTTCCTGGGGATATTTCAAACTTTATCCTCAAAAAGAAGTTCCAACTTTGACCATTTTTTTCTACATGAAAAACCAAAATCTGAAATACGGGAAACCCCCTCCCTCCGAAGCCGCTTGGTGTAGTGACCTGATTTTTTGTTTCTTAGAATCTCTATTATATCTTCTCAAACATACCATTTACCGTTGGAACTTCTTTTTGAGGATGATGATTGGAATATCCTCTGTAATAAAAAACGGTAAATGGTATGTTTGAGAAGATATAATAGAGATTCTAAGAAACAAAAAATCAGGTCACTACATAGATTCCAAACTCTCCAGTTTGGAATGATAAATCCAGTGCCGGTTTGAGCAGGGGGCGCCGGGAGAAAAAAGGCAATAGCAGATTATGTCTTACCTCTCATATACTTTATAATACATTTACGTAATAAACTGCAATTAATTATTAAAGTTCATCAGCTTAACTTAAAAAAAAATTCAATATTTATGTTACTTAGGCTCAGTTAACAAGTTTAACTTTATCTCTGACTTTTTTGTTTAAACACATTTAAAGAGTAGATCCTGTAGGTGCAGTTGGTTTTATTTGAACAATTTTTTCAAAAACATTTTCAACTACGTTAATGTCGTTTTCGATTGGAATCACTCAATGATTCACTCATTCTGAAATCCAGTAAATTCAGCCCTGGATAAATCAAACTAAACTGATTTTGTTCGTAAAGAAAGAAACATAAAATAAAAGTCATGGCAATCTATGATTTCAAAGTTATTTTAATTTTTGTTAAGACTGCGGTGTTCTTGAAAAAAAAAAACATTAAGAAATCCTGCTAATTAAATTTAGAATCAATTTGTTTTTAGTAGGTACGTCCTTTTTCTCCGTATATGCAGATTGAGGTTAATTTCAGGTCCCATTTTTTATTTAAGCACCTCAAAATTGATTCTCCCCTGGGCAAAATTTTGTCCCGCTTCACATTTGGGTTGTGCAAATTAAATAGATTCTCATGTGAGCAAATGTTTTTCCGCTTCACCCTTTTACCAACTCATTCATGATCTTATTTTGTCATGATGCAATTTCCTAACCATTATGTTTGGAAACTTCTTTTTTGTTTTCCAACAACAGCTTGTAATTGTACTTTGCATTGGAGTGGGTTCTACTATTTCATCGGCAGTGTCCATATTAACTTGTCTCTTTAGATATAGGTACGAAAAAATAAAAAAAAAAACGATGTGGGATATGAGTCCCGAAATTATTTTTGGGACTTATGTTTCAGTAGTGAGGCCCATTGGCCTCACTGGATTCGAGTAAAGTGGGACATAAATTCGGAAAAAAAATCGGGACTTATGGCCCTGCGCTTATATTTTTACTAAAAAGTAATTTTACGAAAAATCACGCTACTTTCGTTTTCGTTGAAAATAAATTCTCTTTTAATTTTTTTGAATGTGTACTAGGTTCCCATTAGAGAGTGGAGTTCAATTCCACCTTGCATGGGAAAGAATACTACTTTACTAAAGTGGATTTTGTTCCCACTGAATGAGAACGAAGTCCCTCAGTGAACTTAGATCCCGTGGACTTAGTTTCCTGCACCTTTTTGAAATGCTACTTCGCGGTTTGGTTGTCTCATGAGTTTCGGGATTTGTACATTAACAAAAATCTAGGTTTGACTGTTTTCAAGGATTGAGTCAAGCACATAATATAAGATAATAAACAATGCAATTCAACCTTGTGGACAGTAAATACTTCTATAACTATGTTAAATTTATTTAAAATTAATAAGTTTTTATGTACAGAAAACTTAAATTACTACAAAAATTATGTTCTCTTTTTCATCAAATCAGTTATAAGTTGAATAGCTGAGAGAAAAATTTTCTATTTTAATTAAATCTCAAATCAGCTTCCAATAGATTTATTCCCAGGAGCAAGTTACATATACATAAATCACCCTAAAACATTGGGCTCCTAGTTATTTTCACGATCCAATGACTTTCCTTTTGTTTCTTTTAAATATAATAAGTTGAATATAAATCCAAACAGTGCAACTCCACCACATATCCACATGACCCCACTTAGTCCGATGATTGTCATTAAAACTGGGAACGCCTTCAAAGCAATGGTTGCAAAAAGTCCCATGAGAACTAAGCAAAACGTTGACCCCAGAGATCGAATCTTAAAATTAAAAACAAATAATGAAATATCAGTTTTATATGTTTGAAAATGTGAGCCGTATCTATAATAAAATAGAAAATGAACATCTTCAGTAGAAAAAATATATATCAATCGAAAAATAATAACTATACGTTTATAATGGTTGTTAATACATGCCTTTAAGGGAAGAACTTCAACAAGGATTACAAAAGATACCGAAACTACTCCCAAATTTGCTGAAAAAATAACGAACGAAATCATAATCAGAGGAATCCATTCATAGCCGCTCAAATCGTTGTGGTGTGAAAAATATGAATATGCTCCAACGATAATGCAACCCAAAGAAAGGGAAATTGTAGAAAGCAACATCAAAAACTTTCTTCCAAGTCTATCTACTAAAATTGTTGCGCTGCACGATCCTAATATCTGAGCAATTCCAACAATTATTGAGCTTGCGTTTGGAGACAATATTGAACCTGCGTCAGCAAAAATCAAAGACGAATAATTGATTATGGCAAAATTTCCAGAGAGCATATAAACTCCCATTAAAATGCTTCCAATGCCAAGAGCATTCAGAGATCTTTTAGTTACTAAGAAGAAGAAAAAAATAAAACAAATTCAAAACAAATGTCAATAATAGAAAAAGAAATGGAAAACTTACAGAAATCAAGAATTGTTACTTTTTTCTGATTTTCAGATGACTGAATATTCATTTTTAGTTCATTGAAATCAGCACATATTTGCTGATCATGTTCTTTACTTTCGTTACTGAAATTCTTGTAAAATTTAAATGATTTTTCTGCGGATGCAGTTAGTCCTTTTCGTAGCAGGTACTGTGGTGTTTCCGGATATCTTAGTAAAAGTAACAAGTTGAAAATAGGCAAAGTCAAAATAGCTCCAGGAATCACATAATAAGGAATGTAGGAAGCAATCACGAAACCAGATACCATGCCGCTGTTTATTGAAAATATAAAAAGTGATCCCAGGGAACCGCGAATTCTGAAATATACGTCAATTGTTATCAGAAAATAAAACCAAATAATGTTCAATTATTTATTCGTAAGCTCACTTAGGATCAGCTATTTCGGCAATAAAGATTGAAATTACCACAAATATACCACCACCTGTTAGGCCTCCCAGAAATCGGGCTATGTAGAGATGATAGACTTCATTAGCGAAGTAAATAATGATCCAAAATGCCTAAAAATGTATATTTAATGACTTACGCCTGGTTTATATGTAATTCTGTGGGAAAAAATCAAAGCATATGTCCTATATAAAACATATTTTTAAATAAATAAATAATAAAATCGGTTTTCTGACAGATAGCTAGTTTTTAATTAAAGGAAATGATAACGAACAAGGAGCAATTTTAGGGCCATTTTCTTCACTATTGCTCAACTTGAAGCAAACTCGAGAGTTGGCGAACTTGAGAGTTGACTTCAACTCGAAGGTTGAAACACAAGTTGAACATTTGTTTTCTTCACTATTTTTTCTCAACTCTCGAGGTTTAGAAACAGAAGTTGGCCAACTTCCAGTTTGAAAAATATCCCTGGGATATTTGTAACATTTAACACAAAGACTTTCATTAAAATTTGAAAATCAATCGTTTATGTCATTTAAAACGAAGTTTCGGATTTTTTTTAGTTCGAAACGTCAAATTTATTTTAAAATTAAAAAATAAAATAGTATAAAATCGGTGTTTAGAATTCATTTTTCTTTGTTTTTTTTCCTATAAATTAATTTTAAACAAATCTATTTTTTCTTGTGTTAATATGTGTGTGCCGTTCAATAATTTTGAAGTGATTTAAAGCAAAATCGGTGGTTAATGTTTATCATGATTTTGTATTGAATCAGAACTGTCTGCTTATGGAAAAATACATATATTTTTACTAATTTGATTTCAAGTGCATCATTCAGGGATTTAAATAAAAGTGGAAGTAAACCCTTGGATGTACATAAATAATATGTATGTATGTACTATGTATGCACGTTTCTTTTAAAAAATCAAAATTCCTTGGAGCCATTTTATTCGCTATTTTTTAGTTAAATTTCCAATTTTCCATAAATAATGTTTCCTATCAGCGTAAAATAATGTTTGAAATAAAATTTATAGAAAAAAAACATGACATTTGATATAAAATCTAAAGTTTGCTATCACAACTTCTGCTTTTTCGGAAGTTGAGAAAACCAGAAGTTGATCAACTCGAGAGTTGAGAATCGAAAGTTGAAACTGTCAACTTTTAGTGAAGAAAAACAAAATCTCAAGTTGAGTTCAACTTCTAGTGAAGAAAATGGCTCTTAGTTGATAGAATTTATGGAAGAAAATTTTTCACTGAAAAATTGGTTCCAAAAAGCCAATGATTCGTGTAAAACTTCTAAGAACTTAAGTATAAACGTTTAATTTGTCATCAAAACCGAAAATAAAATGAATTGTTGGCTTTTTGGGACCAAATACAGATTTTACTGTCTTTTCGAAAAAAAAACACCCTTTTTTTATGAAAACTCTTTATTCTTGCTTTCTATCCCAAATTCAATGTTTTCACCAAATTTCATTAGGGTGACCCATCATTTTTGTTTTCACTCAAAAAAACACCCTTTTAACCATGATATTTTTATAGATTCTTGTTTCTAATCTTAAAAGTAACATAATTGCTGAATTTCAATAGGGTACCACTAATAATACTCTAGGATTACACACTTTTTCAAATATACCCATATTTTCTCTACACCTAAAAAAAACACCCTTTCACATGAAAAACAATTTATAGTTTTACTTTATTCGTAATTCCCGAGGAAAAGACAACATTTTTAATAAATTTCCATTGATTTTATCGGACTTTTCACGGATTTTTCCCTTTAACCTAAAATATTTGTATATTGTTTGTATTTGTGGGTTCTTGGTTTCTGTCATAAATGTAACATTTTTACCAATTTCATTGGTGTAACAATTTTGTCACCAATTTTTAAAAATTAATAAAATATAAGTCAGCTGTTATGATCTCTTTCTCACACATAACTCAACCCATCAAAAAACACACTTTTAATAAAAATATTAAGCACTTTTTGAATCCTATGTCCCTGCTTTATCTAAAACGTTCATCCCGAATTTCATCAGTGTAGCATGTTTTTCACATGGGTTTCGGTTATATTTTACCTGTTGAGGTATAAAAACAAGCATCCTCGTTTTTAATCGGCAATTACTTTTCTCAGATAAATCGTATTGACTTTATTTTTATGTCATTAGATTCAGCATCAAAAAATACCTTAAAAACATGTGTTATATGATAATATTCCACCAACAATTTTGTTGACTATATTTTTGACCTTCACCCCATCCCTCTTGTCCGCGAATAAACACCCTTCCACCCAACTTTTTTGTATAGACTTTTTTTATTTTTGGTTCTTCTCCCAAAAGCAAAATTTTGCCAAGTTTCATGAGTGTAACAATTTTTTTTGTTGATTTTATGTATTACTAGCTAACCCCACCCGCTTCGCCGAGTGCATTTGAATCATTTATTTTCAAAACATGATAAGTCCACTTTTTTTCAAAATTCGTTTTTTTGACTAAATTGTTACTCTAGGGATAACCACGTCTATCTTCAAAATAATGTAGTATCTACTCTATCTATATCCGATCTTACAGCTAAGCGAAATATTTTTTTAGTATCAAAAACAGAATAAGTCCCGGACTTATCATCTTTTGAAAATAAACAACAGTTTTTTTATGTGTAAATGCTATATTAAGCTACTGGCTGAATATCTTAAGTTTAAAGCTTCTTTAAAGTTAAAGAAGCACTCCGGACATTATATATACATTATATTTTAATCTCAAATACTATTTTGTGATAGACTGGAGATGAAAGCAAAATTGTGTACCCATTTTAAAAGTAATTTCGCATCCGTATATTTTCAAAGTATGATAAGTCCAAAAGCGTTTTTATTTTTTATCTTTTGAACTATCGCTCCAAAAATTAAAAACGAAACGGTATTTTGTACCTAGGCAAAAGTTCTACAAAATATATTTATTATAAATTTTGCTACACACATCAAAAGAAAATAGAACGTTTTTTTTCTTCTCCTGCAAAATTTAAAATCATGGACTTTCATGTTTTGAAAATAATGATTCATTCATAAACAAAATTTAACCTGTGTGAAAATATATTCAAACCGAAAAGTGAATTTATATTCATTGCAGTGAACATTTCTAAATTTATTCTAATGTTTTTTGGTTAGATCAATACCTCATATTTTCAACAATGGACTTTGCGCTTTATTTATGGTTAAAGCGAACGTAAGATGAACACAAAATCAAAAAAGCAAGTCTGACGGAATCATTTAACATCTTTGTCTTTGAATTTTCCACAAAAAATGGTAGCGTCTATTTCGAAAACTGTTGATTTTACAGAAAAATGCATACAAAAAATAAACAAAGATTTTACGATTCTGAGAACAAACAGGCAGGGCTACCTTCGTAGATTTTCAAAAAGAGGCCAAAAAAGAGGATTTTGTTAAAAAAAAGAGGCCCCAATAAAACAATGTGAAAATAGAATAAGTTAAGCACGACATACAATCACACGAATAACCTCATTTGCGCCTTTTCCGAACCGCAACACAAACCTTTTAACACAATTTCTTAAAATTAAAATTGTATTATGTTGATACAATTTTAAAAACAGAATATTATAAAAACATTGCTTGTGCATAATTTCTTCAAAAAAGAACACAAAATTTATCAAAAATAAGCTTATTCAAATCAAATCAGCGCTAAACAACAGTAACGTATGTATTTTTTTTTACAATTAAGTCGTTATAATTGAGAGTGGTATAGGTCACATTTTCCTTGATTTTCAAAAATATGCCAATTTTTTTAATCAAACGTACATACCTAATTTTAAAAAAGTTTCCTCTAAAACTAAAATAACTAAAATATCAAAAAGAGGGATTTTTTGACAATTTTTAAAAAGTGGAGGGAAAGTGGATTGGGTGAAAAAAAGAGGAAAAACGCCTCTTTAGAGGCGCAAAGGTAACCCTGCAAACAGGTAACGTCCACAGTACACATAATAAGGTAAAATATTCCGAACGTTGTCAAAATTTGTTTGTCAAAAATGGGCACCAATCTGTCAGGTCGGCCTTTAATTTTTATATTTCAATCGCAGTAAACAGGAAATTTGTTTTTGTTTTAATTTATAAAATGTCATTTAAAAATATTATAAATTGAAAAATAACAAATTTTCTTCGTGTTTCATCGCGAAAATGGTAAATAATTGTTTAAAAATTAGTGGTGTGCGTCGTTTATCGGTTTTTGTGCGTTTTTCGTCGGTATTTTAAACAATTAAGAATTCGGTAGCTGACATTGGTCGCCAAAGTGTCATGTTTTGACAATCTGGCGACCAATGTCAGTTCGGAATATATTACCTTTTTATGTGTACTGTGGGTAACGTCTAGTCTGATGACTATTGGCGTCACATGTACATAATGTATATTATACAATCAGTCACAAATGAGATAATAATGACTTGTGATAATATTAAAAGATTAATATATAAATTCACTTACTATGTGTGGTAAAGGCATTAAGTACAAGGATATTTTTCGTCCTACAAGATCCAATAAGACTCCAAATCCTATTGTTCCAGCCATTGACCCTATGCTCGTGAGGGATCCAATCCATGAAACTTCTTCTACGGTGACTTTAAACATTAATGGCGAATTTTCCGATTGAAATATCAAAAGCATCGGTGAAAGCCATCCCAAGCCGATTCCATAACTATATGAGATTAAAATAACTTCATGTCTTACTATAAGAAAGGATCAATTTAAAATATTTTCATATACAAATATTTACCGGATAATGTGGCCGTCAATTGCCTTCGAAAGGATTTGTTCAAGATACTCTCTTGGTTATTAGAACAGCAACTTGTCATTTTGGTTATATTTTTGAAACTGATGTTTTTTTTAGACTGAAAAAAGAAAATGTTAAATTTGGGAACTTTTTCTTTTCAATTATTAATGTGATGACTTTCTTGCATCACCCAATTAAGCCATGTGGTGAAGCTCTCACATTACTTACTTCGGTTGTTAGTAATTTTGTGATTTCTTGACAATGTCGTTGCCTGTGTTTAATCTTATCATAAAGTGTACAAATATTTATTAAATTTGCTTATATCTATTATACCGCTTGAACAAGAAGGAAGAGTGTCATTTATTAAAGCCATATTTGCTTTAATTTTAAGCTTTCAAAACAATAAAATTATTTTAACTATAACGTTTGTCAATAGGTATTAGGCTGGGTCACAAATGTATGGAGACATTTTTTTTTGCTTAGGAAACAACTCAGGAATTTTTCGAACCCTTCCAACTTCTATTTCAATAATGTCAAACATTTCAAACTCATTTTATTTGTTAACATAGTCAAAATCAAGCTCCCCAGAAATTTTCAGTTACGTAGATTAGTAGTTTCTGAGAAATAGGTCTTCAAAAATCGCAAAAACAGTAGCTGATTAACTAACATATCATAAAAATTATGGATAACTTTTCGTTATCCTAGAAACTTGTTATGGTGATGGATCCTGAAGTACATACAAGGGCAAAAAATCTGTAAACTGTCACATAAGAATCTATGTAGTTCTTAAATGCTTAAGTTTCGATTCAGCAAACATCTGTTTTAAACAGCTTTATTTGAAAGCAAAATAAGAGAGAGATTTTGGGCTTAGAAGAAAGGTATAACATGTTGTTGAAGGTACAACCGTTGATTTTTAATAATATATTTTCTAATTAAATCATTTTTTTTTTTAGAAAATCGCCCGTCCTGGCTAAACGGAGGCGAATATAAACCCCCTCCCATACGATTTTTTCTTGTCTCGACCCAACCTACACGCTTAAGCTTTTTGGCACATCCTCCTGAATTAGCTTGTATAAGAAATGAGATAATAATAATAAATTAAACAAAGCATGTGTGGTTTTTAGGCAAAAATCAGCTTTTTCAAAAATTAAACCACAATCCGGAGGCACTTAGACTTAAAATAATGAAATGAAACTGTACTTATAAGTTAACCGAACCATTTATCACCTTTTATTGGCTGAATCTTTTTGAAATCAAAAAAAAAAAAAAAAATAATTTGACCCACCCCAATAGACATGCAAAAATAAAAGCAAACATTAAAATTTCAAAAGTAAAGTTTAAAATAGTTCAAGTTCTGTTGTAGCTTTGCCCGAGTCGATTTTCGCAAAGTCATGAGGCCTTTTCTAAGTTTAGCTGTTAAGCCCACTTTATAGTCTTTAGATGTAAGTAGCTGAGAATTGTCAAATTGAGGCCGGTGTTTTTCAATCGGCTATAACTAAAGAACCCTTAGGGTCAATGTGGGTAAATGTAAACAACTTCATGTCTTTTTTTTCTTTCGACTTTAGATTTTTATATGTTTTCACGGAACAACTTGAATGGTATCTTCAAATGCAAATATGAAATGATGGCAATTCTTCTTTAAAAATATAAACAAATATTTCCCAAATTGTTTACATTACTGTCAAATGTGGCATGTTTACAAATACCCCACTCGGGGTAAATGTAAACGGTGGTTTAAAATTTAGAATTTCCTCTTTATCATATGGATAACAACTTGAAAAACGTTCAAGAAGGTATTTGACAAAAACTTTTTCAAATTCCAATAAAAGTTTTTGTTTTCTTCCTTTGATTATTTATATAGGCGCCCAATATGCATCCTGAGCAGCTCTGAACGTCATATTTTTTGTTTTTTTACGTCAAAGACCGATTTTGCAACATCATCCACTGAAAATGATGGTGTTGGATACTTTAAAATGTGGCTCCGCGGCACTTTAGCAATAGTAATTGACTAAAAATACGTTATTTTTATTAAAACCAATAATTTCAGCAAAAATATATTTTTATATTTGCCCCCAGAATACGTTGTTTACATTTACCCATTATGAAAAATATTCTTAGGTAAATGTAAACACATGCAAATCGACATAAATGTCCTGTATTTTAAAATTTGCTTATATCACATAGAATCTACGTCAAAATTAAAAACAAAAAAGTATTTGCAAATTGTATTGACTTAATTGAATCTGCAAAAATATTTAATTTTTCTGAAAGGCTAACGACTTGTTTGGCACTTTAAAAAATTATCTTTCACGGAAAATACGCTCGTCGAATGAATTCTCTCTTGACAGCAATGAGCTTGACGTAAAAGTTAAAAGATACATGTGTCCGCGATTTGTACTTATGTATGCATCAAAGAGATTTAACTGAAGCTTGTTATGAGCCATGTTTTCATTTACCCCTGTTTACATTTACCCACATTGACCCTAGCACGTTATTGTTAGTATAACCATTGATTTTTAATAATATTTTTCCAAAAACATTGACCCACATTGACCCTGATTGATTGATACTGGTCGAGTACACTCATACGAGTAAGTTGTGTGAAAAGTGTAGTGAATAGATACTCTTATGATAAATTATTCAATTTAATGAGGAAACGCAATTATTCGTTGAAAAATGACACTTCATAAGTTTATAAAGTTTATCTCTTTTTTTCCGCATCGAATTCGTGAGATAAATTTGTCTGATATTGATAATATCTATTTTCGACTGTTAGAAATCAACACATACTGATGGGAAAAATGATATTAAGAGAGAGATATAAGTAAAATCTGCAAAATTCAGACATATGTAGTTAGTTGTTCTTGTTTTAATATGTTAATTGTTTTGATTTCAAATATATCTCGATGTCGTTTTTTCGCACAAAATCTATATAGATAAACAAAAAAACACAACTATTATTATTAAACTTTGACATACATATGTAATACTCAATGGTTTTTTTTTCCTTTACTTAATCGCTTTTGACTTTGGAGACTTGAACTTAATTTTATTTTTATTATCAATAATAAAAAGTTAGAGCTCCTTAAAGCGGTGGCGTTCCAATTTACATTTTCTAGAAAAAAAACGTCAAAAGAGGAAAATCCTCATTCCTCTTGCCTGCCTACGACATAGGCGATTGAAAAATCAACGAGTAGCCAGGCACTTATGTAATACTACGTTTCCACCTATCCTAAATCCGAGATTAAGCTAAGTAGATTTAGCACAAATCTCGAGTTGTATTCTGAATCTCGGATTGAAAGTAGGCGACAATCTTAGATTTAGGGTAGCTGAACCCAAATCTAAGATTTAGCGAAGTAGATTTAAAATAAATCTCGAGATTTAATCTAAATCTACTTAGCTAAATCTCGGATTTAGCGTAGGTGGAAACATAGTATAAGTGTACGTATATATTTATGTGGAACTCATATTTTTTATTTTATTTATTAGTAAAGCAAATGCTTTCTTGATGTTTTTTTTATTCTGAAATACTTTGTTGCGTGGGTGTCGTCCATTTCCAATTGAATGTACCGAAGTGCTTGATAAAACGTTTGCTCTTCAAAAAATATTTACATAGTTATAATATTTTCAAAATAATGAATAAGTTTCTGGTTTAAAAACCTTAGGCGCTGCGTGATGTAAATGACATCACAAATAATGAAAAAATCGTAGCCATGTATTTTGTGATTAGTGGCATTCGAAAAAAAAATCGAAAATATAGTCATCCCGTGACTGTTTTTCATGTGCCGTGACTACAAATCTTAAGTTTTGCTATGGAACCTTGAAAACATTTTTGCTTACGTTATCCTCAACAATGATGTATCATTTTGAAATAAAAATTGTACACGCGTACTTTTAAGGTAACTTGCTGTAATTTCGCAGAGCATTTTTTTTACACTACAGTCATTAAATTAGGGTCATCGGTCATGTTAAATTTTTGAGTACTTGGTTGGCCAAAATGACTAATAGCCATTAGATATACAGGGTGTCCCACAGTCACCGCCCCAAATGAAAACATGGATTCCTGAGGTAATTTTAAGTCGAAAAACTTAAGAGGTAATTTTCTCGTTTTCGTCCCGTTTTCGAGTTACCACGGTTTTTATGATTTTTGCTCTCTTGTCCTTTAACTGGCCTTATCTTTGCCAAACTAAGTTTGATTTGAAAGATTTTTTTACAACCAATCAAGAATTTATTACAGGTTAAGTTTGTCTCAAAAGTTTTAATTCATTTTAATTAATTTTGAATTTAAAAATTATTTTTTTTTAATTCACTCAGTTTGTTTATTTTTTTTAATTACTTTTAGTAGCCTTTTTTAATGAAATAAAACTTATTTTTTTTATGAAAATAAACTGGGCTTTAATAAAAAGGTCAAAAAATTAATACTCATTAACGTGTTTTTTGACTTAAATGATATGAAAGTGTAAAAAACAACTTAAAAAATGAAGAAAATTGTGTTTGATGCAAAATTGTGGAAAAACGGCTGTCCGCAGAAAAAAATGTTTTGAGACAAACTTAACCTGTAATAAATTCTTGATTGGTTGTAAAAAAAATCTTTCAAATCAAACTTAGTTTGGCAAAGATAAGGCCAGTTAAAGGACAAGAGAGAAAAAATCATAAAAACCGTGGTAACTCGAAAACGGGACGAAAACGAGAAAATTACCTCTTAAGTTTTTCGACTTAAAATGACCCCAGGAATCCATGGTTTTCATTTAGGGCGGTGACTGTGGGACACCCTGTATATATTTTACTTACCTACAATGCTAAAACTTGATTCTATTATCAAAAAATTGCAAAATTATTTTTCATACTTAAACAACTTATACCTTCAAAACATTAATTTGTATAAAAATTTAATAAATAAAAAACAGGCTCCTTAAGTTTCCTATCAAAAATATCTATTTCATAATATGATATACATATGTATTAGGGTGTCCTTGGTTTTTCAACTTTCTTTTTTTTATCGCATTCACCCTCATTTTAAAAAATGGCGTCATTTGAGGTTCATTTAATGGACGCGACTTTCAAGCTTACAATTCCAATTCATACCTATGGAAATAAGCACTTGATCTTGATCGAGAGAGAATTGCAACATTTCGGTTGTCGACATCATGTTTATGAACTTGTTATAAAAAGCGCGTTTGAAACGAAAGTTTTCCAATAAACGGTTAGTCCGGACATTCTTTTCGAGAATTTCAAGTTTCGAGAAATCTGTAGAAATAATGAATCTTGTTTGTAGGTATTCTGCTGAGTTCCAAAAAAGCAAGTACACCAAGAGTGTACTATCGAGAACTAATTGAATTGTCCATCATATTTTAGAGAGGAAATGCTGAAGATCTAAAGATGAGACCTAGAAATTAGAAAATTAAACAAAAAGGAAAGACAAGGTCTCGGAGATGTTTATTAATTTTATTGTCACATCATATACGAGTATGTTATATCGTGTGCTGTCGCTTCAATGTAAATTCGCTGTAAAGGCACCCTTTCAAGATTTAAATTTTATGAAAATATTAAAACCCTACGATTGGATTCATCAATTTTGAATTATTTTTCATCGTAACCGATACGATACTTTGGTTGTCCAAACAAAAACGTAGATGGTTAAAAACCTAACAAAAGACTTGTGATAGCACAAAACGATATGCACAGGATGAGATGCGGTTCTCATTAAAGGGTAACTTTACCTTTATGTAGGACTTATTTCAGAAAAAAACTTATAATGAGTGATCCTCAAAATATGTCCTTATAGATGGAAGCAACAGTTTGAGTTTAGGTGCAAAACAAAAAGCTCTTCAATTAAGGCCCATTTGCTCATACTTATCATAAATTTGAATCTTAACTAGGTCGAATATAGCACTTATATTTAACTTAGTTTATTCTAAGTTGCTAAAAAATATTTATGTTCAACCTAGCAATGATGTACTTTCATGCGAGAAATCGCTGAGAGCTTTAAATAAAATTGTCAAATCGACACAAACGTCATTTAATTCGAATTATTTTTGAACAATTAACGGAAAATAATTTAACAAATTTGGTTATTCTATCTATTTTAATTGCAGAGAAATTGAATAATAGTGAAAGCGGCAAAATAAATGGTGTTTAATTTAATAAAAACAATTTATTCATTTGAAGGATTATTTGTGTGTATGTATTTGTGTGTCATTGTATTTGTTGGTATTATGTGTGGAAATTTTGACAACAAAATGTTTAAAATTTAAACGAATTTGTGCGGCAAATTGTACCATCTGCTAATGGTTAACACGGATAAAGGAACTGTTCTTAAACTTATAATTACACTGTGATAGTTCGATTTTGCAACAGAGCGGATAGTCCAGTCAAATTATATTTGGTTGTATGGAGGTCTGAGAAATAATTCGCAACTGCAATTCGTACCTAAAATATGAAAGCACACTAGTACAGGAACTAAACCCCCATTTTCCACACAAATGTCTGGACGACTTTGGCCGCCATTTTGTTTTGAACAGTTTTGCGACTATCGCTTGTAGTTCGGCTAGTTTTGGTGTTAGAGAAAAATGTTATGACACAAACTTGTAGTAAATTTTATTTCCCACAAAATATATTTTATAGCTTTTTACTCTAAAACCCACCATTTAGGAATTATAATGAATTTCGTAAAATGCTATGCTCACTTTTTTTTATATGCACCATAACTTTTTATTTTAAACTTTTATCAAAAAATTGTTGTTATAAAAATTAAAGAACTATTAATTAACTAAGTTTTTCTCATATAAGGTTTTTTTGTCCGACGTACCGTTCCCTCACTTGAACGAAAAATCAATAAAAAAAATTAGAAAAAACAGGATGAGGGGAGAGTACGATAACTATGGCGCTGAGATTTGATAATTGTATTTTGTAGAAGGGTTCAATACAAGTATTTTTTACTTTGGGAGGGGGGGTCTATCTAACCCCGTTTAAGCGGGAGAGGAAATTTTCTAAAAAAACAACCTAATATTTAAAAAAAAATATTAAAAAACAACGGCAACACTATGAGTTATGAAGGATATTTTTTTCAAAAGCCACAATTGAACGCTTTAATTTAATTTTCAAATAGTGTTATTAAAATTAATAGTTTTTGAAATAATCGATCTCAAAGTTAAAATTAGCGAAACAAATTAAAAAAAAAAACACATTCAATACTATTTTTGTCATGACCATTAATTTCAATACAAATTTACTATTACAATAAAACTACCTTCGCTGATTTTCTATGCCTTCTTGTTTTTGAGAAAATGGAAAATGAAACAAAAAAAAACAGATTAACAATTTTTTATTTTTTTTTGCTGTTTTGATAACTTTGGTACTAACAATATCATAAACAAAAAAGATCTTATGTTTTTATTACATATAGAGTTAGTTGAGAGCTTTATGCGTTAAAAAAAAACAAACATTTTACGCTCACCACAGAGATGCTGAGAACCCGCAAAGCAGGGCAGGCAAGGTACTTTTTAGTTAAAAAACTGTTGACATTGGCGCCTACCTGACGACTTTTCGTACCCTAAGTGGAGCAGAAAATTGCCCGCTTTTTTGTTGATGGCCAAAGTTATCAAAATAGCAAAAAAAAAAAAAGTGAACATCTGATAAAAAACTATTTTTTTTTTATTTTCTCAAAAACTAGAAGTCATGGAATATACGGTTTTCAGCGTTTGACAGAAGATCAGCCAAGGTAGTTTTATTGTACCTAATAGTAAATTTTTTATTGAAATTAATGGTCATGACAAAAATAGTATTGAATGTGTTTTTTTTTTTTAATTTGTTTCGCTAATTTTAACTTTGAGATCGATTATTTCAAAAACTATTAATTTTAATAACACTATTTAAAAATTAAATTAAAGCGTTTAATTGTGGCTTTTGAAAAAAAATATCCTTCCTTTTTAATATTTTTTTTTTTAAATATTAGGTTGTTTTTTAGAAAATTTCCCCTCCCGCCTAAACGGGGTTAGATAGACCCCCCTCCCAAAGTAAAAAATACTTGTATTGAACCCTTCTACAAAATACAATTATCAAATCTCAGCGCCATAGTTATCGTACTCTCCCCTCACCCTGTTTTTTCTAATTTTTTTTATTGATTTTTCGTTCTAGTGAGGGAACGGTACGTCGGACAAAAAAACCTTATATGAGAAAAACATAGTTAATTAATAGTTCTTTAATTTTTATAACAACAATTTTTTGATAAAAGTTTAAAATAAAAAGTTATGGTGCATATAAAAAAAAGTGAGCATAGCATTTTACGAAATTCATTATAATTCCTAAATGGTGGGTTTTAGAGTAAAAAGCTATAAAATATATTTTGTGGGAAATAAAATTTACTACAAGTTTGTCTCATAACATTTTTCTCTAACACCAAAACTAGCCGAGCAAAACTGTTCAAAACAAAATGGCGGCCAAAGTCGTCCAGACATTTGTGTGGAAAATGGGGGGTTTAGTTCCTGTACTAGTGTACTTTCATATTTTAGGTACGAATTGCAGTTGCGAATTATTTCTCAGCAAAAGTATAACTTGACTGGACTAGGAGACACATCGATTCTAGTTAATTCGAGTGTGCTGAATTCAGTGGTGGCAACCGTTTTAAAAACTCGGCTCAGGTTTTCGAGATATTTCGAAAATAAAATCTTAGGTCGGGACTATTAAAATACTGATAATTTCGAATAATTAAGTTTTTTTTAAGCAGTTTTTAGTTTAGAGAGAAGCTATTCCTGTATATAGCTATATGTTTAACACTATTCCAACCTAGATTGTTATGTTTCGGTCGCTTACAAAGCATTTTTAAAAAAAAAACTTCACTTTTTCATGTTTTTTTTTATTTTTTGACTTTCAAAGCCTTTAATATGGATGCAATTGAGACAATGAATTATTATTGTGGGTTGTAATGGCATGGCGATATTTATTTATTTAATGTTTCCTGCAACCAAGAATATATGCGGTTGAAATTTTATCTACTAAGTTGAACCTTTTACGTAAATAAAAAACAAAGCGCCTTTGAAATATTGCATATTTACATTATTTATTATATAATTTTAATAACGAAAGGGGTTACCATCGCATGTTTTTCAACCTATTAAAATCCAAGTTCAGGCCATTAGTTATAGGTTTTTAATTGCTATTTTTAAAATTTTTTAAATTACATAATATAACTAGAGTGAGATATGAAACCGGGATGGTGAAAAATCTTGTTTGTAAAAATGTATATGTATATAGATTTTCCACCTTAATGAGGCATTTTAGTTAACCTGAACTTACTGTGAACTAAGTGCTGTGAACAACTTAATTGCTCATAGTTTGCCAAAAAGATTAATCCGATCAAAAATAAAGAATTGAGAATGGGCTAATGGTTGTGGGGGAAACATTTTGCCTAATTTCGTCTTGCAAAAATGTTTAAAAAAAACAATAGTACAATAGGTACGTAATCAAAGAGAACACATACAAACTATGATCAAAATTAAATGTTTAACTTTGAGAATAACTAAATCATATACTTGCCCAGTGATCTAGTTCTTTTATTAACTTCTTACACTTACATTTCAAAGTAAAAGTTTCTTGAGTTCTAATTTAATTTTTTTTTTTATATTTTAACCAAAAAAGAAATCAAAATACGCGTTTACGTATAATCTACTTATACACATACCTACCTCTACCTATACATTTTTATATCTGTTATAAATAAATATATTTATTTCAATGGCAACAATGCGTAGTGAAAACTGTAACACTTCAATAAATGAATTTTAAGTCAACGTTCATTGTTTGTCAATTAAGTTATTTAATCGGGATTGTAATGTTTTAAGTTATGGTATCCCTGAAAACTTACTGTTTGTACATTAAAAATGTCTGCTGCTGATGGGACTCCAACTCTTCCATTAAAATCTTTAAGAGAATTGAATTATCTTTACACCCTGAAGCCTGAATAAGAATGCTAAGAGAATTGAAAACTATTTATGAAATCAAAACTTTTCTTATGAGATCTCAAATGCTTTCTCAGGACAGGACTTAGATTTAATAAAAGTGTAAGCGGGACATAAACGGCAAAAATAAAATCAACTAGCAACTAACCCTTAAGTGCGAGTGAGAAGACATCATTGACGAGTGAGAAGAAAAGAAAACATACATAATTTTTTTTCCTACTGATTTATTCTGCAGATGCAGACACAGCGTTTATAGTCTTCTTCCTTACTCCTCTCTTTGTTGTCTAATGTCGTTTTCTTTCACTCTATTAAGGAGTACTCTAAATTTTTACTCCTTTTTCTGGAGTGAAGAACATAATGAGAGTAATTTTTTTTTTGGAATAGTGTGTGTGACAAGGCAAAAATGGATAATTTCCATGAAAAAAATAGTGATAACAGGCCTAAGGAAAAATTTTATGAATTGAAAAAAAAAATTAATATTAATAACATATGAAGCATAATAATACTATGTTTCCACCTACGCTAAATCCGAGATTTAGCTAAGTAGATTTAGAATAAATCTCGAGATTTATTTTAATCTACTTCGTTAAATCTCAGATTTGGGTTCAGCTACCCTAAATCTAAGATTTTCACCTACTTTCAATCCGAGATTTAGAATAAAACTCGAGATTTATGCTAAATCTATTTAGCTAAATCTCGTATTTAGCGTAGGTGGAAACGTAGTATAAGCGTTCGTTGATAAGTCTGCTTCTACATGAAGACGCAAGGCGCAGAAATTATCTTTAAATTTCCTTTTGATTTTCGTTTCGGTGCAAGATAGGGTCTTTGCCATAAAGCTAAGAATGTCACGTTACTCCTCCGTCCAAAAATTTAAGTATTAGACCGGTCTGGTAATTTTCTAGGCATGAATTCCATAGAAAAGGTCTTTTGGAGCTTTCCCCTTTTGTACCTTATTTTTTTATGAAAAAGTATCAGTTCTTTAACTTTTTAGTCAATCCGTATCTACATGATAAGTGTAAGTAAATGAGACAAAAACAAATTTGAGATGTGTCGACAAAAACTTTAAAAATTCAGCAACTTGAACCAAAAAATTGTATTTTTTTCGCTTGAGCCTGATAATATGGCAAGGTACTGTATGTGCATCTTGTGCGTCTACGTCTTCGTCTAGGAGCAGACTATGTTTTTTAATTCTAAAAAAAAAAAATGTACAAAAAAAAACAACTCCAGTGGGGTCTATGTGCAACGAAAACTTTTGAATAAATTAAAAACGTTACTATACACGCAAATGATGCACAACCGACGAAGAAGACTGCGTGACCGACGAAATAAAATAAAGCAGACCAGCAAAAAAAAGAACATACAGAAAAGAATATCTAGAGACGCGACTTCGATTGGTTTTCTCTTCTTTTTTACCGGAGACTCACGGTAGAAAATCTTTCTAACCTTTTTTTCGAACTTTATTTCTCCCATTCTCTTATGTGCGTCTCGCGCTTTGCGTCTTCGTGTAAGAGCGGACTTAGTTTTACTTTTGTTATATTTTTCATTACGCTTCTGATCGGGTTTTTCAGCCTAATTGACACACACCCTTAGTTTGATAATTGTAAAATAAAAATATCCCATCAACAGAGAAAAAAATGGTATTATTTTGTTATATGGCACAGGATTTTTTTTGTTATTGATGAAGAACACTGGCTGAAAAATGTCGGGGTACTCCGTAGTATTAAAATTACTCCGGAGTAATTTTTTTTAAACTTTTGTGGCGTCAAAGAACACAAAACCTTCAAAAGTGCAAAAATAAGTACTAAAAGGGTACTCTCATTGGAGTGAAAGAAAACGACATAACACAATTTATATAACCCTATCTGTCCGAACCAAAACCATTCACACAAACAAATGCTTGCTTGCTGTAGTTCATCTTGATCAATGCAAGCTTCGTATCTCTTTAGGATCCTATTGCAAGACTTTTAAGGCCCCAACCCATAGAATCCGTTGCGTCCGTTCCGTCAATCCATCCGTTGAAGTTGAAGGATGGGACAGAAAAGGGGGAACCCATAGAATACGTCGTACGACGGATTGCTTTTTGACAGCTCACTTCAAATTCCGAGGTGTGTTCGATATTTTATCGCTGAATGTGCACTAAAGGAAGTTCTGATGCAAGAAATTTTTAACTATTACACCGGCACACAAAATAAAAAAAGTGTCATGTACCAGGAACCAGACCTATTTTTCTATATGTTTTTAGGCGCGCTGAATCCGAATTTCAAGTCCGTTTGGCCCGGTCACCCTCCAGTTTTTCAGCGAATTCAGCGGGTCCAAAAACATATAGAAAGATAGGTCTGGTTCCTGGTACATGGAACTTTTTTTTTTGTGTGCCGTGTGATGAAAGCGACATTTCGCGACAGTGCCAGCAAACCAAAAAAAAAGTTGTATGTGACAGGAACAAGACCTATCTTTCTATATGTTTTTAGACCTTCTGAATCCGAATTTCAAGTCCGTTTTGCCCGGTCACCTAAATAGATTACGAAACTACTTTTAGAGCAAAATTTTCATAACAAGATTCTTTTAAGACTTTAAGTTTGTATAATCCTATTCCAAGACGAAAAATTGAAGATTTAAGTACTTCGAAGCTACAGAAGTGTTCAAGTCTTAAAATAAAACAGTTATGGGAACAATTTAAGTTCCATAACAAGGAATTCATTCTTCAGTATTGCAATGGGACATAAAAGAGTCTTATGAGATCTTTTTTCAGATTTCGAGAGCTTAGCTCTGGAGAGTTTGTTAGTTGGGGGTGACACCCGAGAGCTACCAGGGGGTAGTTATATATAGTGTTGTGGCAAAATTGTAACCATATATTAACATATTATGTAGGTACCTAAACCTACGCGTACCTAGCAGTTTCTATTTGCACGAAAAAACTTACTCGACTCGTTCTTTGTATTTACTTTATTTGTGTAGTTCCAAACGCAAAATCATGCAATTACGATAAAAGTATGGTTGGTAGTGCTGGATTTAGAAGTAGAGTAGATACAAGAGTTGTGCTGTGTTGTACATGTTTTATTGCATTTCAAATTACATCAAATGCAATATTTTTACCCATATGGTGTCTGATTTTGAGATAATTTTGAGCTTGACTTTTACTGAGAAAAACACCAACAGAACTTTGAATTATAAGCATTTATATTTAATTTTTTCAAACTACCACAAAACACTGCTTTCACTTACAAACCACTTTAAATTCTAAAACTATCTCAAACGAAATACTTAAAATATTTTACTCAGCCAATTGATATGTAGGTATAACAAATTATATGTATCTATGAATGTATATTGAAAGCGAATCTATTATTCACCAATTAATCCAGTCAAATAAGGGTTTAACCTCGGAATGAATGTTAGTAGAATTTTTTTTTGCTCAATATCTTCCTTTTGCCATTCTATAACATATCTCAAAAGTCTAGAAAAATCTCATGTCCGCTTGTCGCGATTTCAAGGTCAAATCGCGAAATGGAGATTTTCAAAATTAGCAAAAATAGGCTATGGTATTATATACACATATCATACATGATTTCAAGGTATTTTTTAATGCTGATTCCAAAAAATCTAAAGTCAAGACAATCTGACGTCTCTTTAAAAAGTTATACCTGTTTTTCATCTGTCAACTCATATTATTATAACAGTTGGAAACTTACTGCCGAAAAACCCTTAAAAGTTATGGTAGATGAACCAAATTTTGCATGAAGATTTTAGGATCCATCATTATTAAAAATCAAAACAATCCATTACAAAAAATATATATACCTACGAAATAATGGTATTTTTTGATGGAGGGGCAAATTTTAGGATATGCACTAAAGAAGATTCTTGTTCATCTTAGGAATAAGTGCTAATAGGCTAATTTTGTCATTTTAATCTTTGTTTGGATATTCTTTAACTACCCTCAAAAATCTAAAAAAATCTCATGTCCGCAAGTCCTAATTTTCTTGGTTTGAAAATAAGGTGCAGATTTTAAAAAATTAATAAGAAAAGTTTAAATTTTTATGTGTATACCAACATAAGCGACATGATTTAAAAGTATTTTTTAACACTTATTCCAACAAAACTCACAAACAAGTCAACCTGACCATCCCTGAAAAGTAATGCACCTTATTCATGTTGATCTGACACAAATATCTGAAGAGTAGTTTTCAATTTTTTCAAATCTGCACCTTATCTTCAAACCAAGAAAATTAGGACTTGCGGACATGAGATTTTTTTAGATTTTTAAGGGTAGTTAAAGAATATCCAAACAAAGATTAAAATGAAAAAATTAGCCTATTAGCACTTATTCCTAAGATGAACAAGAATCTTCTTTAGTGCATATCCTAAAATTTGCCCCTCCATCAAAAAATACCATTATTTCGTAGGTATATATATTTTTTGTAATGGATTGTTTTGATTTTTAATAATGATGGATTCTAAAATCTTCATGCAAAATTTGGTTCATCTACCATAACTTTTAAGGGTTTTTCGGCAGTGAGTTTGCAACTGTTATAATAATATGAGTTGACAGATGAAAAACAGGTATAACTTTTTCGAGAGACGTCAGATTGTCTTGATTTTAGATTTTTTGGAATCAGCATTAAAAAATACTTTGAAATCATGTATCATATGTGTATATAATACCATAGCCTATTTTTGCTAATTTTGAAAATCTCCATTTCGCGATTTGACCTTGAAATCGCGACAAGCGGACATGAGATTTTTCTAGACTTTTGAGATATGTTATAGAATGGCAAAAGGAAGATATTGAGCAAAAAAAATTTCTACTAACATTCATTCCGAGATTTACCCCTTTTTTCTCCTTATTTGACTGTATTAAATTATTTTTAATTGACTGTAATTTAAATGTTTTTTAATTGTAAGATTTCTTTTAAGGGATGCTGACATTTAGCTATGAAAGTTTGTCGTCACATCTTCGAAGTTGATTCTTCAATTAAAGAAAATTGACATTTTGAGCCTAGAATTGAAATCATGGATCATATGGTCATCTATAAGTTATGCGCTAGGAGCTAGCAGTGGCGTATCCAGAAAAAAATTTGGAGGGGGCTAGAAAATTTTTCAAACATTTTTTAGAGGGGTACGAAAAATTTTTCTCTCTAATATATTCACCTTTGATCGAGAGTGAAGCTCTGTGCTGCGGTAATGAAAGTGGTATAGTAGCATTTAACTGCTCTCGACGTCGACAGCTTCGTACTACCTACTGTCTCCTGTTTTCAAAGTTCTTGTGTGACAAACACCATTTTCGATATAAACGTCCATGTTCCGCAATTCGACCGAAAGTGAATTGAAATCACTTTTAAATTTCACGTGAAATAAAATATCATATTCTTCATTTGGATCAATTTCAAAAACTTTGAAATTGCTTCGAACTGTCATAGCTGAAGGATCATCCTTTTTAATTTTGTTTCTGAAGTTAAATTATTACTGCTGGATGCCATTTTATCGGCAATTTTAATGGAAAAAAAGAAGAATTCAAAAGAAAAAATAAGGAGACACAAATAAGTTATGATAATATTTTGTCCAAAAATTATAGATTCATTGAAAAAGGCACCAAATTTACAAACCGAAATAATGTGAATTGAATTCGATCAGAAGATCTAAATGAGTGAAAAATGCAGAAAGTGAAAGTCTAGAAACTAATTTTCCATTAAATTATTTTAGATGTTTAATTCGAAATATATATTTTTTCGTAATATGTTGCTTTTTTAATCCGAATTCGAAGTCCAAACTGGCATTTTCTGAAAGAAACCATTAGTTACATATGATGACCACTAAGAATTTGAGATATCAAATATTTCTATTTCCAATAGCTTTGAGAAGTATATAATTTTTGAAAAAAGTGTTTATTGAGATTGCATAAGAACTTTTGCAAAACTAAACGGTAATGTTATTCGACGTACGTATTATACTAAAAAGTGATCTGAAGAATTTTGAAGTGGACTTAAACCCGAAAAAAAACCACCTAACCCCCAGCTACAGCTAAGGCTCTTACTCAAACAAACACAAATAGCCGTTTCAGAATTTGGAGGGGGCTCGAGCATCTGAGCTGCCTCTAAATCTATAAGATTTACGAAAAAGTTTCAGTCAAGCATATATATTACAATGAAATTAGGTACAAAATAACATGATCTGGAAGGCTTGGGGGGGGGGGGGGCTTGAGCCCCCTGAGCCCCCCCCTCAATACGCCACTGGGAGCTAGGTGGTAGTTAGGGCCTGCAGAAGGAGAAAATTGAATTCGATTTCGTACGGATTGATTACGGCTGTTCTGATTTCTGTTCGGATTCACATTTAACAAACAGCCCTATTCTGCTATTCAGGTGAATCTCAGATCCGATTCACACATTCGATTCACTTTAACACTACCTTGCCATTCTGCTACCCATCGGGTAAACTGCATTATCATACCTCTAAATTTGACGTCCACGTGAACGTCAACTTAAAAAAAAATTGCGAGGAAGTAAATTGAAAGAAAAAACAATTTTTTTTTGTGAATTAATTTTTAAAACCAAAAGTGACAGATTTGTATGCGGATTGGAAATGTATGGAGCAAGTTCATTCACGTGAATAGTGAAATACCGAACAACATTACCGATAAATAGCAGAATGGTAACTGATGAATATTTAGAGATTATTCCCCCCGATGGATAACAGAATAGGGCTGAAAATATTTTCGAACTCAGCGATTCATGTTTAAAAGACCTGTTAAAAATGTTAAACCTTGTTTGAATTCTTAAATTAACAATTGAATTAAAATAATTAAGGCTAAATTTTGGAGAGAATTTTTTATAAGTACTTACGCTCCTTCTGTGTACTAGGCTTTTATACTGTAGTTCATCTTTCTTCCGTTGCCGTTGGAGCATGAGCAATCTGAAATGTCACTTCTATTTGTAATTCGCTTTTATCCGCCGTTCGTTTCTTGGACCCTTTTTTTAAGAGTTTAAAAATTGAAAACTGGCACATTTGAAAATGATCTTACAGCTACAAAATGGAATTGGACTTTTTTCGTAACGATATTACACCAAAACCAAATATTTTAAAGGCTTGCTTTTTTAACTTTTTCTCTTAGCACCATTTATTGAAGTTATACTTCTTATGGGACGGTGGGTATGAAAATTTGTTTTTTGACAAGAATGTCAAAGGGATTATGACGCGATCTCCATCTCCGAGGCAATTGAGCAGCAGGGCTCGTTTCACCTTTAGAGTTGGTAGTACTTTAGTATTTAAAAATGCAGTACGCCGCAGTACGATAAAAAAAAAACACAACACTCGTGACAAGCTGCATGTTTTATGTCGCAAGTTGCATGTGGCATGTGGCAATATTGTAAAAAAATACGCTGTTTGATTATTTTAATAATAATATAGGACGAAAATAATAAAAATATCAAATGAAATTCATTTTATATACTGAGTGAGAAGTATAACTTCAGTCGCGTGTACATGTGTACACACACTCTTTTTTTTGTCATAGAGCCGACATTGTATATTAAAATAAATTTCAGATTCTCATTTTAAGACTGCGCTGATAAAGTTAGATTTGGATTTACTTTGCTTGGGTGGCAAAATCGCATCGTCACCTCCTCGCGGTGCCCGCTGGATATCCAACTAACGACGAGCGTTGGATCCTTTCGATCCACGAGCTGAGTCACCTGAGTTATCTTTTCAGGAACTAGGAGCAAAAGAACAGAAATATCGCTCTGAATGTACCAGCTCACAATTAAATCCAAGAACGTCTGACACATATTGTGCGGCACACTGGTCAGCGTCTGTACCCTGTGGGGCGGCTGAATATAAACTATGGATAGAAGTAACTGACCTATTTATGGTACGAAAATACAGTTAAAAAAAAATTATGGCAATGAACAAAACGAATAGATTAAATACCCCAGGTGGCAATCCAGTTAAACTGGTAAATCCACTCTCTTTAAAGGTCGGTCCTATGGATTCTGGGGAGGACCAATTATTGCTTATAAATATTGAGAGACGGAGTTCAAAGATGCAAAGAACTCCCCCAAACAAATTAACTTCAGGGGTTACATCATCGACAACCTCAAACAATACTACAGATGTTAAAAACATCAGCGAAAAAGGAACCAAGATCAATGAAGAGATCGACATCACAGATCAACAGAGTTCCATCGAAGAAAAAAAGAAAGACCAATCAGAAAACTACTATGATGAATGGCAAATTGAAATAGCGGCAAGAAAACAACTTGAAGTTCTAGTTCAAAGTCTTCACCTGCAAGTGAAAAAACTCGAAGAGAAAGTTTCCTTGATTAGCAAGAAAGATGCAGAGTCCACGCTTCAGTTAAGTCCAAGATATATGGAACCTGAATATCAAACTGATGAAGAAGAACTCTTGTTCGAAACTGAGAAAAAGAAAAATAAGCGTATCACAAAGAAACGTAAAGCAACAGGTAGTCCTGAGATTTGTTTAAGAAATCAGAAAAGCTCTGAAGCTGTAAATAATAAAGAGTTGATTACAGAAACTAAAAAAGTGAATAATGCGGTAGCTGATGCTAAATCAAAATCTCACGCTAAAGGCAGCATAAAAATTACACCACCACCAATTATGATCTCAGGATTTCCAATTTTTGGAGATCTCAAGAAAATAATAGAAAAATGTACTAAAAAAGCTTGCAAATACACATCGTACAACAAAGACAACTGGAAAGTCATAGTCGAAGAAGCCGACGAGTATAAATCTGTCACTGAAGAACTGAGCAAACACAAAATTCAATGGCACTCATACGAGAACAAAGCTACAAGGCCAACAAAAGTAGTAGCCAGAGGTCTTCATTCATCGTGCTCTCCCGAGGAAGTAGTGGATGATCTTGTAGAAAAAGGCTTTCAAGCCCTTGATGCAGTCAATCTATTTAAGAACGAGACAATTAAAAACTCCTCTGGAGAATCGACGACAAGTAAGAGGTTACTACCTTTATTCATGCTAACTTTTGACAGTAAACAAAGTATCGAGGAGATTTATAAAGTAAGATCAATCTTGGGCATAGCTGTTAAAATTGAACCGCTCCGAAAATCTAAAGTTGTTCCGCAGTGCAAACGTTGCCAAGCTTTTGGTCATACCCAAAAATACTGCAACCGCGAGTTTGCTTGTGTAAAGTGCGAAGGAAAACATGCAACGAAAAATTGTCCGATGAGCAAAGATCAGAAAGCAAAATGTGTGAACTGCCAGGGTAATCACCCGGCAAGCTATAGAGGCTGCCCAGTTGCCAAAAAATTCCAAGAGTTCAGAAGCAAAAATACATCTGCTAGAGACAAACCCAGAAACGTAGTAAATACCGATTTAACTACTGAAAACAATACTAAGAATGAACCGCCTAAAAAAGCTGTTCAAAGTAAAAGCGATGAAAATAAAGCCTATTCTCAGATTCTAAAAAATGTGCGGAAGAATGAAGAGACTTCCATAAAAGAAATGCTACACCTCATTCCTCAAAGAATTGATAAACAGGATTTGAATATCAAACAGTTAAGCGAAAAAGTCGCTCTTAAAAAACAATGATGGACAGAACACTTAAAATCGCTACATGGAATGCAAACGGTCTTTTACAACACTTATCCGAATTAAAAATCTTTTTAGATCTAGAACATATAGATATTTGCCTGGTGTCCGAAACTCACTTCTCCAATGGACAAAGTCTAGATAATGTAATAGAAAACTATTCATGTTACCACGCTCCACATCCAGCTGACAAGGCAAGAGGTGGATCGGCGATTCTTATAAAAGAAAGCTTAAAACATTATGAAGAAACCAAGCTTACCAATGAAAATATGCAAGTAACAACTATTAGTATTGGTATGAAAAAGAAAGAGTTTAAGATAGCAGCTATATACTGCCCACCAAGGCGCTCCCCGACAGAAGATGACTATACAGATCTATTAAATCTTCTTGGGCATAACTTTCTTGTTGGTGGAGACTTCAATGCGAAACACACCTATTGGGGTTCAAGACTTATATCAACTAAAGGCAAAAGACTTTTCCAAGCAGGCCGTAAATACAATTGTGAATTCTATTCCTCCAGGTCGCCTACTTACTGGCCTTCCGATACTAACAAAATACCAGACCTTATTGACTTTTTCGTAGCTAAAGGAATCAAACGAAATCACATTAGTGTCGAAGGTAATTATGACTTGTCATCAGATCATACTCCAGTGATTCTATCACTAAGTGAATCGGAAGTAATAGAAAAAAGTAATCCAAAGCTTGTAAATAAGAAAACAAACTGGAGTGATTTTAGAGAAAGGCTTTTAAGTTTTATAAATTTAAGATCTCCCATGGATACAATCGAGCAAATTGACCATGAAGTGGAACAATTTATTGCTGATGTGCAACAGGCCGCTGAAGAAAGTACTCCAACATTTTCTAATAGAAGACAAAATGAAATAAAATATCCTTTAGAGATAAGAGAGTTGATAATAGAGAAAAGAAGAGCTCGAAGAAAATGGCAAAATACTAGATTTCCAGATGATAAAACAACGTTTAACCGTATAAGCAACAATCTTAAAAAAACAAATTTATAAATTCAAAAATGATTCACTCAGTACATTCCTAAAGAATTTAACGACTGATGCTTCAACCGATTTTTCGCTATGGAAAGCAGCCAAGCGCCTGAAAAGACCGCAGTTACTTAACTCTCCCTTGAAATCTCAAGATGGGAAATGGATCGGTAACCCAAAAGAAAAAGCTAACCTTTTCGCGGAGCATCTTGCGAATGTTTTTAAGCCATACCCAACAAACGCGGCTGAAAATAGCTTACAGCTTGTTGATAAGATAGATGAAAGTGAAATACCAATTGTAAGATTAAAAGAAGTAAAAAGTATGTGTTTACATCAACTATCAAATAAAAAATCACCAGGTTACGATCTTATTACTGCTCAGGTTATGAAAGAAATGCCTTTGAAAGCCTTCATAAAACTCCAATATATAATAAATGCATGCCTTAAGCAACGGTATGTCCCACACCATTGGAAAATTGCTGAAGTTATTGTCATACCCAAGCAAGGTAAGCCACCTACAGAAGTGACGTCTTACAGACCAATATCGCTTATACCAATTATGGCAAAAGTTTTTGAAAAACTGCTTCTGAAGAGACTTAGCAAAATTATAGAAGAAAGAAGGTTAATCCCAAATCATCAGTTTGGCTTTAGAAATAAACATTCCACGATAGACCAAGTTCATAGAATAACGGATGTAATAGAAAAAGCATTAGAAGAAAAACAAGTCTGTTCAGCTATTTTCTTAGCTTGAGGGACTTGAGTACAAACTGCAAAGGGATCTTCCCAGACAGTACTATGAAATATTAAAATCGTACATCTCAGACCGATTGTTTAGAGTAAGGTACGATCAAGAATATTCGGAATTGAAGAAAATAGAAGCCGGTGTACCACAAGGAAGTGTCCTAGGTCCTACCCTGTATTTACTATACACAAGGGATATCCCAGTTGGGAATCACACCATAATGGCTACTTTTGCAGATGATACCGCAATTTTGGTACCCGACAAATGTGTCTCTAGGGGAGCAGTAAAGCTGCAATATGCCGTCGACACAGTCAGAGATTGGACCGAAAAATGGCGTATCAAACTCAATGAAACAAAATCTTCACATATAAACCTTACAAATAAAAAGATAAACAATATTCCAATATTCATTAATAATCAAGCTGTACCTTACGCCAATACGGCCAAATACCTTGGAATGACTTTGGATGCAAAGCTAAAGGGGAAAGAGCACATCAAAAAGAAAAGAGAAGAACTAAACTTGAAATATAGAAAAATGTACTGGTTACTTGGTAACAACTCTGATTTATCAACCCAAAACAAAATAATGCTGTATAATCAAGTACTAAAGCCTGTTTGGACCTATGGTATCCAATTATGGGGCTGTACAAAGAAAACAAATACCGAAATCATCCAAAAATTCCAAAACAAAGTCCTTCGTGGAATAGTTAATGCACCCTGGTACATAAGAAATAGCGATCTACATCGTGACTTACAAATAGAAACGGTTACAGAAGTTGTTAAAAAATACGCTGTATCCCATAATCAGAGACTGCAATGTCATACCAATTCTGAAATGGTGTCCGTCTTGAATACAAGAAACCATGTTCGGAGATTAAGAAGAACCAAGCCTCATGAGCTTATGGTCTAAAAAACCATGGGAAAGTATTAAAAGTTTAAACTTCCCCCAAAGTGATTTTACAAAGTTAAGAAAGAAAAATCTGATGTCGATCTCTCAAGATTGGTCCTGATAAAGAGGTGGTTTTAGTGGTTAAGAGTCCCACACTACTTGGTGTCGAATACTGCCAAGTGTCTTTTGAAGATTTCCTCCCGTCAAAAAAAAAAAAAAAAAAACTTTGCTTGGGTTTTGGAATTTCGATAGCGACCATCGTCAAAAAAAAATCTGTGAATGTACATATCTCGTTTTAAGTATGAAAGTATAGTAAATTCGATTATCAGATAGCCTGATAGCTTTGCGTGGAAACACTTCACTCCACGCCAGTAGTATAGACTAGAGGGTTCTGG
The DNA here is from genome assembly GCF_945859705.1 of Episyrphus balteatus. Lineage (NCBI taxonomy): Eukaryota > Metazoa > Arthropoda > Insecta > Diptera > Syrphidae > Episyrphus > Episyrphus balteatus. The sequence goes on along the minus strand of NC_079134.1, from coordinate 54,850,473 downwards.
AACACCGGTATCACCGGTATCACCGGTATCAGCGGTATCACCGGTATGGGTTTTGACATATGCTATACCGCTATACCGGTATGGATTCTAATCTATGCTATACCGGTATGGGTTTTGATCTGTGCTATACCGGTATGGATTTTGATATATGCTATACCGGTATGGATTCTGATCTGTGCTATACCGGTATGAGTTCTGATTTATGCTATACCGATATTATTTTGGGGTTCTAGACCATGCTTAGCAAACGGTAGAACGCAAAAAAAACGTAAAATTCACGTTCACGTTAAAACGCAAAAACGTAAAATTCACGTTAAAACGTAAAATTCGCGCTCACGTTAATACGCAAAAACGTAAAATTCACGTTAAAACGTAAAATTCACGTTAAAACGTAAAATTCACGTTAAAACGTAAATTCGCGTTCACGTTAAAACGCAAAAAACGTAAAATTCACGTTAAAACGTAAAATTCACGTTCACGTTAAAACGCAAAAACGTAAAATTCACGTTCGGTTCACGTTCACGTTAAAACGCAAAAACGTAAAATTCACGTTAAAAACGTAAAATTCGCGTTCACGTTAAAACGCAAAAACGTAAAATTCACGTTCACGTTAAAACGCAAAAACGTAAAATTCACGTTAAAACGTAAAATTCGCGTTCACGTTAAAACGCAAAAAACGTAAAATTCACGTTCACGTTAAAACGTAAAAACGTAAAATTCACGTTCGGAACGCAAAAATCACCATCATAGGAAACTAAACAAAATCATGAACAGAACATGATGTTTAAGAGTAAAGTTTTCAGTTAAGTCCATTTGAGCGAAGAGAGAAAAGATTAGTTAAGTAAAAAAAAAAAATAAAATTGATGTGTGCATTGGATAAACATATTCTCAATAGGATGTCCATATGCTTAAGATCAAATAAGAACTAGCATTCCAAAATACTTACCTCTGTTGGTTGTGCTGCTTAGAATTATATACAATGCAAGAGAATTTCAGAAGAGTTTGATTAAAAGACATATTTTTTTTTTTTTTTTTTTAATATTTATTTTTATTTAGATCAGTTTTATATGTCATTTTCAAGTTCTATTCGAAAATGACCCCAAGCTAGTGTATTTACATTATTGCTACATATAAATCTTTTGTTATCAGAAGAACTTAAACTTAATTTGTTTATACATTCAGTGTATATAGTATGATGTTTAGATCTAAAGTTCAACATTTTACTATAGAAGTTTTGTTTGTGTAGCAAACAGTCTCTGTAATTTTGTAAAGACATTTTTTTACAGCTGATGATTTAACACCCTTAGCCTTTTTTATTAGAGCTGCATCTTCTATGTCTATACTATACATTTTAGCTCTTAATCCTATAAATTCCTTCATTATTAGACCATTATTTTCATCCTTCATAAATCCTAACTTTTTAACATTGAGCTGGGCAATACCGTAGCGGTTTTGGGGTGGATAGTCTGAAGTATCAAATTTATCTATTATATCATTTCTTATATCATTATAGAAATCATCTGTTCTTATTTTATAAATAAATGAATCGGTATCCATGTAGGCCAGATGTAGGTTGTCATTAAATTTAGGTTTCATGTATGCATAATGAAAGTCGTACATTTTATACTTTGAAATCTCCAAAACACAAAAACCTAAGTATATAGGCTTATTATATACACTGTGAATTCGTTTTAACTGAATAGCAGCCATGGTTTCCGAAAATTCTAATATGCTATGAAAATTAGGTTTAGCTATAAGAGCGCGACTACCGAGATGGGTACCTTTGCTTTCTATAGAATCGACAATTCGAACATCTTTTCGTTTGTCTACATTTTCCATAGTTTTTCCGAATACAGCATTATTGCAAAGTTTACGCTGATCCTTTTCAAACTTTGTGGTGGCTTTTTTTCTTAGTTCATTGTTTAAATCAATATATTTTTTAAGCCATTGAGATTGTTCAAATTGCATCACTCTATGAATTTTCTTAAGCACCAAACCATTATCAAGACATTGAATTAATGTTTTGTAATGAATTATATAATTAACTTTATTATTCAAATCAGCAATTAATTTTTTATCGGATTTACCAGACAATGAAATGTTTGAAGGACAGAATGGAAGATCATTATGATTATCATGTATTTCTAGGGGGTACTCGAGATCCACTTCTAAAACATAACCAATGTTTATATTTGAAATTAACCAGCCTTTAATATCATCTAAATTAGTTGGAGGTTCAACCCATTTAAAGTTTGAATGTGGGAGGTAATCAGACATGGCCCAACCGTATAGGTTATTAGCATCCAAGTACATTAAGTAATCAGATGGTTTACTTGAATCATAACCAACCATATATTTATTATTTGCTTTACAATGTCGCAAGCTACATTGTGTTAAACCTCCTCTTATACCCTTAGCGAAAAAGTTATACATGTTGATGTCTGTCAAAAGTTCAAGCTTAACACCTGTTTCTTTCAACATAGCATCCCACGAAAAACCTGGCAATGTATAATAGTGACAGGGATCTAGACCATAAATTGTTCTAGAATCAATTCTAAATTTTTCAAAAATGTCTGATAAAATTAAAACGTCTGTAATTAAATAGTGTTCAAGATATTCTCTTAAATTACTACATTTAAAATGTGACCAAACTTTCTCAGCATGATTATAATCATCTTGGTTACAATCCTCTTCAACCAAAGAATTTCTAAATGATTCTATTGGAGGAAGCTCCGTCTCACTTAATTTTTCTATAGAATCTAAATAATCATAGCATAAAACACCCTTACGAGTCATAAGTTGAATAGATTCATCATCTTTGAAAAATGTTGATAAAATTTTAAAATTTAAAATTTTCAGCATTGAGCTGTTTGCAGAGTTTATAAAATATATAACAGTGCATGAAGAATCAGAAAAAACTGAGATAAGTATAAAATCTTTTAAATGTCCAATGCAGATAGCTCTTCAAAATGATAACTTGGAAGATATACTTGAAAATATGAGTAAGATCATTGAGACTAAAAGTATAGAGTTTGAGGATAGAGATTCTGGATGGATGCTATTTTGTATAAAACATATTGAAGTCAATATTAACGAATATAAGCCCTTAAGGGGTTCAAGTTACTTAAAACTACCGAAAAGTATTGACTTGAAAAAAGCCTGTGTTAATGTGCAAAATAATGATAAATTCTGTTTCAAATGGGCAGTTATATCAGCTCTTTCCCCCATAGATGACAATTCGCATAGAGCTAGTAAATATCGGATTGAAAACATTCAAAACGGAGTGATAAGTTTAATGAATGGAACTATAGTTTACTTTACAAATTTAGTTTTCCCTTTGAAACTTAAAGACATTTCGATTTTTGAAACTCTAAACCCTGCAATAAGTGTAAATGTGTTCGGAGTAGAAAAAAATGGAACTGGAGAAAACTATAGAGTTGTAGGTCCATATTATAATTCCAACCATAAGAGAGACCTACACATAAACTTGTTACTTATACAAGAAGGCGAATACAATCACTATGTGTGGATACAAAATATGTCCAGATTAATAGGAGCTCAAATAAATCATGGTAAACGATCAATTAGAATGTGTAATTCATGCCTGCTAATATTCAACACAGATAAAGGATTTGAGAAGCATGAAACTGAATGTAACAAAATTGTGACAGCCCTACCAAATGAGACAAATAATATACTACAGTTTGAGCATCAATCGAGGTCACTCGAAGTACCATTTGCCATCTATGCAGATTTTGAATGTATGCTGGTGAATATTGATAGCTGCCAACCTGATCCCTCAAAATCATCGACTACATCGATTAAAAAACATGTCCCGATTGCTGTTTCATACTTTATCAAATGCTCATTTGATCCATCTCTAAATAAATTGTTCAAATACACCGGTAAGTAAATTTGTTTTAAAGGATTTATCTCTTATGCTATATGAAAATTATGAGCGCTCTCTCTAGGTGAAGACTGTGCACGAGTTTTTGTTACGAACTTAATTGAAGACTCCAAACATATTTATCAACATCATTTGAGTAAGAAGATTAAAATTAACATAACACCCCAGGATGAAATCAAATTTCAGCAGACAACAAGATGTCATATTTGTAAGAAGTCAGTATGGGGCGATGTAAAGGTACGAGATCATGATCACTTGACTGGTAAATTCAGAGGAGCAGCGCATTCAAAATGTAACTTAAACTATAAGATACCTAAATTCATTCCAATTTTTTTCCATAATTTAACCGGTTATGATTCTCATTTATTTATAAAAGAGCTGGGTAATATCAAAGGGTTTATCAATATTATTCCTCTCAATAAAGAGAAATATATATCCATATCAGCAAAACTATTAATAAATAGTGAGCAGAGCGAGTTTCTAGAATTACGGTTCTTAGACTCATTTAGATTTTTACCTTCAAGTATAGATAAGATAGCAAAAACTCTTGATGAAAAAAAAGATTTCAAAATTTTATCAACATTTTTCAAAGATGATGAATCTATTCAACTTATGACTCGTAAGGGTGTTTTATGCTATGATTATTTAGATTCTATAGAAAAATTAAGTGAGACGGAGCTTCCTCCAATAGAATCATTTAGAAATTCTTTGGTTGAAGAGGATTGTAACCAAGATGATTATAATCATGCTGAGAAAGTTTGGTCACATTTTAAATGTAGTAATTTAAGAGAATATCTTGAACACTATTTAATTACAGACGTTTTAATTTTATCAGACATTTTTGAAAAATTTAGAATTGATTCTAGAACAATTTATGGTCTAGATCCCTGTCACTATTATACATTGCCAGGTTTTTCGTGGGATGCTATGTTGAAAGAAACAGGTGTTAAGCTTGAACTTTTGACAGACATCAACATGTATAACTTTTTCGCTAAGGGTATAAGAGGAGGTTTAACACAATGTAGCTTGCGACATTGTAAAGCAAATAATAAATATATGGTTGGTTATGATTCAAGTAAACCATCTGATTACTTAATGTACTTGGATGCTAATAACCACGGTTGGGCCATGTCTGATTACCTCCCACATTCAAACTTTAAATGGGTTGAACCTCCAACTAATTTAGATGATATTAAAGGCTGGTTAATTTCAAATATAAACATTGGTTATGTTTTAGAAGTGGATCTCGAGTACCCCCTAGAAATACATGATAATCATAATGATCTTCCATTCTGTCCTTCAAACATTTCATTGTCTGGTAAATCCGATAAAAAATTAATTGCTGATTTGAATAATAAAGTTAATTATATAATTCATTACAAAACATTAATTCAATGCCTTGATAATGGTTTGGTGCTTAAGAAAATTCATAGAGTGATGCAATTTGAACAATCTCAATGGCTTAAAAAATATATTGATTTAAACAATGAACTAAGAAAAAAAGCCACCACAAAGTTTGAAAAGGATCAGCGTAAACTTTGCAATAATGCTGTATTCGGAAAAACTATGGAAAATGTAGACAAACGAAAAGATGTTCGAATTGTCGATTCTATAGAAAGCAAAGGTACCCATCTCGGTAGTCGCGCTCTTATAGCTAAACCTAATTTTCATAGCATATTAGAATTTTCGGAAACCATGGCTGCTATTCAGTTAAAACGAATTCACAGTGTATATAATAAGCCTATATACTTAGGTTTTTGTGTTTTGGAGATTTCAAAGTATAAAATGTACGACTTTCATTATGCATACATGAAACCTAAATTTAATGACAACCTACATCTGGCCTACATGGATACCGATTCATTTATTTATAAAATAAGAACAGATGATTTCTATAATGATATAAGAAATGATATAATAGATAAATTTGATACTTCAGACTATCCACCCCAAAACCGCTACGGTATTGCCCAGCTCAATGTTAAAAAGTTAGGATTTATGAAGGATGAAAATAATGGTCTAATAATGAAGGAATTTATAGGATTAAGAGCTAAAATGTATAGTATAGACATAGAAGATGCAGCTCTAATAAAAAAGGCTAAGGGTGTTAAATCATCAGCTGTAAAAAAAATGTCTTTACAAAATTACAGAGACTGTTTGCTACACAAACAAAACTTCTATAGTAAAATGTTGAACTTTAGATCTAAACATCATACTATATACACTGAATGTATAAACAAATTAAGTTTAAGTTCTTCTGATAACAAAAGATTTATATGTAGCAATAATGTAAATACACTAGCTTGGGGTCATTTTCGAATAGAACTTGAAAATGACATATAAAACTGATCTAAATAAAAATAAATATTAAAAAAAAAAAAAAAAATATGTCTTTTAATCAAACTCTTCTGAAATTCTCTTGCATTGTATATAATTCTAAGCAGCACAACCAACAGAGGTAAGTATTTTGGAATGCTAGTTCTTATTTGATCTTAAGCATATGGACATCCTATTGAGAATATGTTTATCCAATGCACACATCAATTTTATATTGCATGCCGTGCAGGTGCTAATGTTGTGCTATTCAAAAAATCCAACTATGAAAGTATATCCCACAACCAATTTATCACTGAAAATCCAATCTCACAACTAATGTTGAAATGAAAAAAGAGATATGGTGTTAGAAATCCAAACGTGAATTTTACGTTTTAACGTGAATTTTACGTTTTTGCGTTTTAACGTGAACGTGAATTTTACGTTTTTGCGTTATAACGTGAACGCGAATTTTACGTTTTAACGTGAATTTTACGTTTTTTGCGTTTAAACGTGAACGCGAATTTTACGTTTTAACGTGAATTTTACGTTTTTGCGTTTTAACGTGAACGTGAATTTTACGTTTTTGCGTTTTAACGTGAACGTGAATTTTACGTTTTTTTTTGCGTTCTACCGTTTGCTAAGCATGGTCTAGAACCCCAAAATAATATCGGTATAGCATAAATCAGAACTCATACCGGTATAGCACAGATCAGAATCCATACCGGTATAGCATATATCAAAATCCATACCGGTATAGCACAGATCAAAACCCATACCGGTATAGCATAGATTAGAATCCATACCGGTATAGCGGTATAGCATATGTCAAAACCCATACCGGTGATACCGCTGATACCGGTGATACCGGTGATACCGGTGTTCCAGAACCCTCTAGTCTATACTACTCACGCCGCCGTTCAGCTTAAAACATCTTTTCGTGACAAACTAGTGATAATTGATTGGTAACAATATATAGTGTGTGTTTCGGTGTCTTCAGCATAACTGATGACTCTATTGATTAAACAGTTCCGAAATGAACTAGAATTGACGAACACAGGCTCTTCCAAAAACAGAAAAATTTCATAACCAAAGAGATCGAAAACAGTTGTTTTTTTTAACATTTACTGTGGGAAATTAAATTATCTTCAAGTTTTTTATACTTTATTTCCTTTAGGCTAAAAATTACGCTAGTTATGTATTTGAAAAAGTAAAAATAAAAAACAAAATGGCGGCCAAATGAATCTAGGTGATATTGTGCAAAATTTGGTTTCCGTCTCTTTCGATAAGGGCTCAGTTAAAGCTATCAGTAAAATCCATCAGTAAAAATTGGAACATCAAGAATCTAAAATGTTTTACTGATGAGCCTTTATAGAAATCAGTAAATTTACGTGATTAAACTCAATGATTATTTGACATTCGAGCCTCAAACAATGTTTTTTCTTTTTCTTTTACTGATCATTGCATCAGTATTTTTTTTAATAATGGCACCGGAACAGTAAACAAATGGAACGCCATAAGTAAAACGGAATGGAATTTTTTTGGCATTTAGCAGTCAGTTGTTCAGTAAAATGCTTTAAAGAGAGACATGTTTTACATACAGTGGCGAGCAAAATAATAGCAGCGTAATACGCAACAAGCTATAATTTTTCATAAATCATTAACACAGCCACTTTTTCGCACCTCTACTGTATTTTGGTACTCAGAGTAATTATGTTAACAGGTGCGAGTGATAATTTAACGGTAAATTCTAATTGCTTTCTTCAAATGTCGCTTTGTGTGGTGAAATCCATTATTTTAGGCTAGCAAAATAATAGCGGCGGTTGACAAATTTAATTTAAATAATTGTGTTTTAGATAAAATTTTGATTTTGAAAGTGATAAAAAGTAAGTCCTGTTATTCGATTTTATATATCCATTCAAATTTTTATAAAATTATTGAATTTGTGAATTTAAAGTGGGTCGAGGTAAAAACTGTACACCGGAGAGGCGGGAAGTTATAAGAACGCTTATTTTGGAAGGCAAAACTTATAGCAGTATTCAGAAACTTCTTGGCTGTTCGGCGAACATGATAAGGAATGCCATAATCTTTGAAGAAAGAGCAGAAACGAGGGGCCGGAAACAATCTCTTACACCATCTTATATAAAACGTGTGGTTCGATATTCAAAAAAAAAATCCTACGGCACCAGCTACAGGGATAGTGGATGAGCTTGAGGTGCCGTGCGGGGTGCATACGGTGATGAGAATACTTAGGGAACATAACTTAAATGCCCGTAGTCCAAGAAAGGTTCCACTTTTAAAGAAAAACCACATAGCCAAAAGGATGAAGTTTGCGCGCGAGCATTTAAAGTGGGCTCCTGAATAGTGGCGCAATATTCTCTGGACCGATGAGAGCAAGGTGGTTCTCTATGGTGGCAGAGGATCTCGGCAGTTCGTAAGAAGACCCCCGAACATGGAGTATAACCTCAGATACACTACAAAAACAATTAAGCATGGGGGATCCAGTATAATGGTTTGGGGTTGCTTCTCCTATTATGGAGTTGGCCCACTATACTGGATCAAAACCATTATGAACCAGCACTCTTACGTCGATATACTTCAAAATATAATGCTACCATATGCCGAGTACGAAATGCCGCTCAAATGGGTCTTCCAGCAGGACAACGACCCAAAGCACACCAGCAGAGCGGCCAGAAAGAAAATGGGATTGAGGTCATGGAGTGGCCTGCTCAGTCTCCTGACCTCAATCCCATCGAGAATCTTTGGGCAGACATTAAAAAAGACATATCTAAGGCAAAACCCAAAAACAAGAAGGAGTTATGGAGCGTGGCTGAGCAGGCTTGGCAATCTATAACACCATCAAGATGCCAGGGACTTGTAGAGTCAATGAAACAACGTTGTGAAGCCGTTATCAAAAATAATGGTCATGCTACAAAATACTAGTTTTAATTTAATAAAAAACCATTGAAAAGAACTTTTTGTGTCCTTGTTTTATTTAAATTTCAGAGAAAAAAAAAGTCGCTGCTATTATTTTGCTCGCTTTATTTTGAGGTTTATTTTGTTTTTCGATTATTACTTAGCTTACTAGCAATAAAAAAGTTTCATTCTTACTAAAAATTAAATTCTAATGAATCTTAAGGAGTTTGACTTCAAAAAGTTCCAACATCAAAGCTCCTTTTATTGTTTAATGTTTTATTTAAAAAAATTTTCGATGCGCTGCTATTTTTTCGCTCGCAGCTGTATTCGGTCTTGTCGCACAACATAAACAAAACATACTATAAACATGGCGTTGTGGTTTTTTCTTGTGTTTTAATTTTAATTTATTGCGTTTTAGTGGCTTTGTGATCAAAATATATTATAAATTATAATACTCGAAGTGAAAATTATAAAAAAAAGTGTTTGACGTGTTTTGATATTTTTTGTGTCTTTATTTTTTTTTTAATTGGTGTTGTTTACATTTTTTGATGAAAAAAAAAAAAAAACAAACTTAAAATATAGCGGTGTGGATTTTTTTGTGTTTTTATTTTAATTTATTAAGTTTTACTGGTTAAATGCTTAAAATATATTAATACATATTTGAAGAAAAAATAATAAAAAATTGTTTGAAAAAAAAAATGTTTGATATTTTTCGTTTGCTTATTTTTTTTCTTTGTTTACTTTTTTGGAAGCAGAAAAGTTTGAACAAAAAGCGTTTGGGTACTTTTGGACAATTTTTCTTTCTCTGAGAGGATTTCATCCCCACTCCTAAAAATTTGACAGGTTTCATATTTTTGTACAAAAAGAACCCAAACAGACCTAATTTTTTCTGCCTCAGCAACTCAGTACAAATTTTAAACACTGATCATTTACTTTACCAATCCCCATTTGAAATGTGTACCTACTTTTAGGATTAAACATTTCAAATGGAAAAAATTAGATCGTGCAATTTTTTTTCATAGGACGGTAAAGGGGATCACTGAAAGCTTAAAACCAGTTTTTCGGGAAAATCGACCTTGAGCCAAAGCCGCCATCTTGGATTAAAGGCAAAACACGTTTTAGTGAATAACTCGGCCATTTTGAGCTAAAATGGATCCCATACAAAATATCGATAACTTGTATGAGAATTTTATCTCAGCTAAAATTTAGCGCGAGCAGCGTACCAGGCTTATACCTACCTACATAATAACCCTGAAAGAGCTTTAAAGAGAGACATATCGCTGGTTGAGAATTATAAGGGTGTATATCATACAAAAAATGAGTTTTATACACCAAAATTTTCGTAATTTCAACGGCTTTCAGATAAAATTTAAAAAAAAAATTAGAAAAAAAGTAATGGCGACGGTACAGGTAAAAAAGACATACAACTTTCCTGATTTCACATAAATGTATTAATATAATAAGGTTCTATGTTATTCCAATTGCAACATAGAACCCTTTTACTGATTTTTTTCAAACAAAGAAATACACTGATTTAAGTTACATAGAACTTTTTTACGCAAATTTTTCAAAATGAAATCTTATGGAAATGATATTTCTTTTAATTAAAGTAAAAATAAAAGATCTTTTGATGTTTTTGCGGGTATTGAACAACAGGTGTGGAATCGGCTAACTTGATAGTCAATAGTTGACAGTCAAAAACGACGATTTTGTTCCATAATTCGTCGTTTTTGACTATAAACTATCGACTATCAGCGGATTTCACTCTAGGGCTTTTGCTAAACAGCAAAGAATTTTTGTATCTCTTTCTGTACTCTTTAAACCAAAACTTTTGCAATAATTCTTTCGGGTTACCTAACCTAGATATTCTTACATCCTAATTAAATTAGAGTAATGTTTTTTGTGTGCCAAGAATTGAAAGTGATTTTTTGAAAACTTTTTTTTCATAATCGAGGTTGGGAATTTCATAGTTCGTATTGATAAACCAAAAGTTAAGGAAATACTTAGATTCCTTAACTTAAGGGATGAAATCCCTCTGGAAGACAGCTTTTTCAATAATTTTTTTTGGAAAACCGAAAGCATTTATTAAAATTTGGAAAAATAAATGATTATACTGACATTATGAAGTAATGATAGAATTTTTTTGAAGTAAAATAAAAACAAAATGGCGGATCAACAGCTCTTTAAAGTTGGCGTCTACAGTTTGCGCCATGCAATGCCCAAGTCAAGAAAATTATTTATAATCAAAAAAGAAATTTTTTTACAATAAAATATATTTATACGCATTGCATGAACCTAAATTTAGTAAAAAAAAAAGTGCAAAATAAAAATTAGAGGCCAAAAAACGAAAAAACACAATGTTTTTTTTATAAAAAAATTGTTAAAAAAAATATTTATTGTAAAAATTTTAAGTTTAAAATTTTATTTTAAACTTTTAAGTTCATGTCCAATAAGATAACGAGTAATTTGCATTTTATTTCAAGTCGATAGCTTCATTAGTTTTTGAGTTACGTTGAACGGCGCGGAAAAAAACCCGTTTCGAGAAAAATGCGTTTAAAGTTTTCGTTTTGGTACTGTCGTAGGTTCTAAGCGCGTATGTTTCAGGACTGTCTAGGGACTTTTCAGGCTTCATTTAAGGCTAAGACCACTGAAAATAGTTCTTCGGTTGATAAATTAATTTATTACGCAAAAAAAAAAAAATAATGCAAAAATAAAAAATTCCAGAGTGATTTCCCCTCTTAAAACAAAAGAAGTCAAAACTCAAAAAGTACCTAAAAAGTAACTTCGGACAAACCTAAATCCGATGGCTAACTAATAACTAATAAGTTGTATTTAGTTGGAAAATTGTGTTTTTTTTTTTTAAGTCAAGATTTTACTCTACTAACCGAAGTGAACTCTTCGTTATTTATCTTTACAATTATGTTAGTTTATTTTTCTATTAATAGTTTCATCGAATAAAACTTTTTTTTTAACTTGAAGCAAATTTACTTACGTTATACATGGAGACAAAAAAGGCACATAGAACCAAGATGATACTCCTCTAAAATCCAATCCTCTTGTTAATACAAATTCTAATTGTTTTAGCATTTCTTTTTTCTGTGTACATAATTGAACAAAAGCAGGAATTGTTGTTTTCTATAAATGCAACAACGTGATTTGTGGTATTTCTTTCTGTTATTTAAAATAGAATTTGACTATTTTGTGCAAAACTTAAATAAAATTAAATTAAATCAAAGCCTATTTCACGATGAAGTTAGTTTTTTTTTTCATATAAAATCCATTTGTTACATGTAAGCTCTTTATAACTTTATATCCAGCGATATGTAATGTATACAACATAAAATGCAGACGTTCTATTTTTCTTACACTGGCAAGTTTTGGTGAACAATCATACAATATGTACCATTTTTTTGGAATACATTTTTTTTGTAAAGAATACATTTTTTTATAAATAAAATAAGAATCTTGTCAATTATCACAATAACTTCGTCAATATGTATTTTAATTGAATGCATTATCGTCATCTAAAGATTTGCCTTTTGTTTCTTGCAGACAAAACAAGAAGAAGAAGAATCCAAAAGATGCAACACTAGCGAATATCCACATAACACCCCACAAACCAATATTCGCCATCAGGATTGGAAAAATTTTAAGGGCTCCGAATGAAAATATTCCCAAAATTATTTGACAAATTGTTGTTCCCCATGATCGTATCTTAAAAGAAAAAATAAAATATTTTTAGTTCTATTTGAAAACAAAATTGATGATTTCAACTAACAATAAATAATATGGCCAGCCATTTTCGAAAGATAAATTTAAATTATTTTAATGACGAAAAATTAAAAAAAAGAAAGATAAAATTTTTATTTTACCTTTTTGTAAGAAGAAGAAGTAGATAAACTTCTTAAATAAAAAAATAATCCACCAATACAAAACTAAATATATGCCTAAAATTTCGTTAGTTAATTTTTTTCAAAAACACTTCATTCAATTTAGGTACTTGATGTTGATTTTACTGATAGGAAATAACTTCTAACTTTTTTTTTTAATGTAACTATGGGTCGTATGCAATAAAAATGACTTAAGCTCTTATCTCACTTTTCAGTACATTTTCTTGAGATCTGTCTCATTTTCTTGTGATAAGATAAATCTCTAGAAAATTACTGAGAAGTGAGATAGAGCTTAAGCTCATTCTTTTTGCTTAAGAGCCTATATCTTAATTTTGTTGATGTTTCCGTTATGTCCAAATACTTTTTTTTACGTTTGAATTTGTGAGAAATTGCTTCTACCGCTCTAACCATGAAAAAGTATCTCCACTCCCATATAATTATATTTTTAAATAATTTTAGTATTATAGCCTTATGCGTTCTATTAACGAATTAAAAATTTTGGCAGCTTTAAATCGCAACTTTATATGGTTTTCAGAGGGTTAAACGTCGCGAGTTTTCCAATTAATGTGAGTAGGCTAAATTAACACAAAATCCACTTTCTGAACATAAGGTCTGATGCTCGGTCATTTCCCTTAAGCCTGAATACCTCAATCTCGGCGATGCGACAAATAGATATCGAGATATAAGCATTTTAATTTGATATCGGCTCTATCATTGGAGAGTTTTGAATTCAAACAAACAAACAATAAATAAAAGGGAAAAGTCTCCAAAACATAGCCGCTTAAAGCCAAGTACGCAAATCGGGGAAAAGAACAAATTTTATCTCTACAATTAGGCTTAGGAAAAATAACAGAACAGCAGTCCTTATATTCAGAATGTGATTTTGTGTTAATTAAGTCTACTCACAATGATTGGAAAACTCGCGATGTTTAACCCCCCGAAAACCATATAAAGCAGTGATCTCATCTAACGCTGCCAGACTTTTGAATTCGTTATAAGAACGCATAGGGCTATAAAACTGGATACTTACATTTTGGTTATACCTACCTCCACTCCCAAAATTTGCTGTGGGCTCTTAGACTACTAAGAAATTCCTTTGATATAATTTAATTTTTAGTGAAATTTTTGAAAAAAAAAAAATTTTTTTGTTCACAAATATTGGCGCAAAATCTTAGACGATTTAGTACTGCTTAAGTGATTTTAGTAATTTACTAAGTTAAGCCTAGTACGCAGATCGCGCTAAAATTTATCTTTCATACAAATTTCCTCCAAAGATAAATTTTAGCGAGGATTTTAAGCCAGGTAGTACGCAGTTCACGCGCTAAATTCGAATTCTCATCTACTACTTTTGCAAAAAGTCTCCACTCAATTTAGCTCGCGAAATAATGCTCAGCGCATTTTTTCACAGATAAATTTTGACATTTTTGTGGTTGTTGTTGTTGCTTCAAGGAGTAAGAGGCAAAAAAAAAACCTTGGAATATATAAAGGAAGAGGAATAAAACAAAATGAGAACGTAAAAAAGGTATTCTGCAGGTAAAAAAAAAATGTAATGTAATATTAGGTGTGTTTTTTATTACAACCGGTCTTAACTGGACAAAAAAAACGCAGTCTGGGCTAAGCAATTTACATGTTAAATACAACAACACCTTAGCCCCTTGGGCTTAGTTGTTTAGCCCGGAGATTTCTCAGGGCTTAACTTTTTGAACAGTTTTAAATCTGTGCTACCAAACTAATTTTTTCATAAATTGTTTAGAATTTGTTTAAAAACGTGAAAACTCACGTTTGGAAAAACAAAATGTATTAAAATAGTTTTGCTAGCATACATTTTTGTATCTCTTTGTAAAACATACAAGAAAAATACAAGAAAATGACTAAAGCGAAAAATATGACAACTCTAAATTTTTGTTGTGTCTGCTGTTTTCGGAACATTCAATATACAGTGCTGCCAAGATTTCAGGTTAAGCCCCGAGGCGTTTTTTTTGTCCAGTTAAGACCGGTGGTAATAAAAAACACACCTATTGAATGTAAGCTGGTATAAGTATGGTAAACTGGGGTACATTCATCATCGGGGCACATTCGTCAAAGTCATTTTCGGTTGTATGCACTATGAATTAAGAAATGAAAATGACACAGAACGCATCCTTTACTGAATTCATGAACACGCTCTTAGTTTGGCATTTGAAGTTTAGCGGTAAGAAAAGTTGTGTGTTGTTTTGTCTTTTTTGGGTCTCCGGTGAAATTTTGGCTAGTGGACAAGTAGGTGATTTTAATATTGAAAAATTAATTGTAGAAAATCCTGGTTACGCTAATTATTTAGTTCATTAAATAAGGAAGTCGAATTAAATAAAAAAAAGGGTATTTTAAATTGTAGTAAGACTATGTGCGAAAAATGTTGTCTTTTGGGCAATCGGGGTAGATTCGTCATTTTGATTGGGGCACATTTAGCAAGTGCCGAATCTACCCCGGGTTTTCAAAAGCTTGACCAAACAATGAGCATTTGACTAAAATAGACAAAAAACGATATTTTCTATAAATACCTACCACTCTTTAGAGCGCATTGCCTTTGAATCGAAGATTGTTACTAAGACATTTCTTAATTTTTTTGTGAAAAATGTTATAGTGTATGAAGTGAGTTAAAAATATATTTAAAAAGAACTCATATTTTAGAAACTAGGTACAAAAATTCCCAATTTTTTAGTTTTGACTAAATAAAAAAAATCTTTTTATATTATCAACCAGTTTTTCAAATAGGTACAACTTTTCGATAGGAATCACCGTTTAAGAGAAATAGGCAAAAAACCGTTATTTTCGACATTTGACACATTTTAAAATCACGATATCTTCTAAGCAATATCTCCTAGAAAAAAAAGTATCGCAACATTCTCTTAAGGAATTTAAAAACCCACAAGTCTTTCATATACTTTTTTTGATAGCTTCTCTCGTTTCAAAGTTATATATGAAAAATCTCATTTTCGACATTTAAACTTGAATAACTTTTTATGCACACATGGGACTTTTAGGGACTTTTGACATTATACTTTAATCGATATTTCAATGCTCTGTACCATTTTCTATGCGAACTATTTCAGGGTTAAATGTCTATTTTCATCGGACTATTCCTATGCTTGATTTGTTTTATATTTATATTATATTTTTTTAGTGTTAAAGTGAAGAAAAATAATTTTTTTTTATTTTAAATTTTTTAAGTTTCATAGT
Source organism: Episyrphus balteatus (assembly GCF_945859705.1). Classification (NCBI taxonomy): domain Eukaryota; kingdom Metazoa; phylum Arthropoda; class Insecta; order Diptera; family Syrphidae; genus Episyrphus; species Episyrphus balteatus. Next base: position 54,834,231 of record NC_079134.1, on the reverse strand, counting down.
ATAACCTTAAATTTTGTTTATATTGTATTTTTAAGGAAATAAAAATACGTTTCGAACATAATTTTCACGTATTCTTAATAGTTTTTTTCGATGCTAAATGTGCCCCATTGAATGCCGAAACTGCCCCGGCCCGGGGCACTTTCATTAAACAGAATTGAATTTTTAAAAACGTTATTATAACGTTTTGGTAAGTAGATTACAAACTTTTTCTTCGTAAAACTAAAGTTTAATGTTGAAACCACCTGTTGAGCAAAAAAAAAAATATCTTGTAAGTATAAACAACGAAGTAAAAGGCAAGTGAAAAAAAATTGCCGAATGTGCCCCAGTTTACCATAAATGAAACTGTGATTCAGCCGTTATTTTTAAATTAAAAGGACCATGGGCATTTTGGGCCCAATTTCAACATTGCTCAACAGTGATGAAACGCATGTCAAATGAAAGGTCTTGAGGAGTACTTCAATTTATTATATGGGGGTAAAGTCAAAATCGAGCGCAAAAGTGGTGTTTTTGACCATTTTATAAAATAGTACTCAAAATGAAAAAAAATATATTTAAAAAAAGTGGCAACACTTACTATAAAGTGTTTCACCTTTTTCAAAAGCTAGACATCCCACCTTTAATTCAGTATTAAAATAAAGTTATTTCTTTTAATAGTTTTCGAAAAAAATGATTTATAAATAAAAAAATGTAAAAAAATAAGGTAAAATCAAAATATTTAGTACTAATTTTTTTCACTTTTTGAGAAATAAAGCTCTAAAATGACTTTTTATTCACTGCACTATCGATTTATCAAACACTGAAAATTAAATTGTTTTATCTCTTCTAGTTTCTAAGAAAATCGAAAATTACTAAAACTTCATTTTTTCCATACGATTTTTTATGCTGATTCATTGCTGATGTTTTTCCAATATTTTTTTCATATATGTATATTAATTATTTTATATTTACTACACCTACTAATTCGTCTTACCAAATCGTCATGGACCAAATCGTAACCGGTATCAGCTTTTTGTTGACAGAAAATAAAATTACAGTTATCCAGACTAGAGCTGTAACAAATTGTATGTATTCATTACTAAGATGCGGGTATTCACGTCAGTAAAGAGTAACGAAATGTTATTTTCTAAACAATGTCGTTACATACTCGAATTCATAGAGGAAGGAATACCTAGAGACGCGACTTCGGTTGGTTTTTCTCTTCCACCCTACAAGCTGCAATAAGAGGAAAAACTCCACAGTGCTTATATGTGGTAGTTTTCCCGTGCATTTTAAATGGCACCAACACATTCAACTGTGGAGTTGAGCTCAAAACAATTAAAAACAATTTAAGTGCTCAGTAGGAAATAAATTTATAAAAAAATAATATAATAAATTCAAAACACGAACCTTTTTTTTTATTTCTGTATACATATGTATTGAAAGGTGGGTGTCTGGAGTGAGCTATTTGAGCTATTCAAGTTCATGTACAAACCAAAATCATGTTTAAATTCAAAATTTGTGAGGACATCTACTGGTGAAAGGAAGGTATTAAACGAATTGTACTTTTCACACGTATTCACAGATAGGAAAACAAGAGAAAAATAAGAGAGATTATCTGAAATTAAATTTGCGGGTGTTTTAGGTAAGGGGGGTACGAGTCGGCTCTCTAGGTATTCCTTCCTCTATGCTCGAATTTTCCGTAAGATTTGAATAAAAAAATATCCTAAACGAATTATTAAATTCCTATTCCGTTTTCATTCCATTATAATTCTAGTCCAAACCATGAAAAAATAACTAAATAAAATAAAATATTTTAAGTAGGTACCTACCAAACGTACTTCGTACCATACCAAAATCAAACGCTCGAAATATACTAAAAATACGAAACTTACGAAAGTAACGAGTAACGTTATTATTGATACTGGCACTAGAACCAAACCATATGCCATTGATTTTATAACTGTAAAGCCCAGTTGTAAAAATATTAAATCCGTGGTTCAACAACTTTTATCTTATGAAATCGGTGTTAAGGTTCCAGTTTAGCACTAGTGCAAGGTCCACATATGTATGTAAAAACAGCCACATCCATGTTTGAACCGAAGTTGATTCGCAGCTAATCCGCGGAAATCGGTGGGTTAAATTCCTGATCCGAGGCTGAACACCGTTTGTACAACTGGCCCTACATAAGTATTAGGAATAGGTCTATTTTCACAAAATAGGAGACTTCGATTACACTTATCCAAACTTGATACTCAGGACTCAGCATAAAAAATCGTATGGAAAAAATGAAGTTTTAGTAATTTTCGATTTTCTTAAAAACTAGAAGAGATAAAACAATTTAATTTTCAGTGTTTGATAAATCGATAGTGCAGTGAATAAAAAGTCATTTTAAAGCTTTATTTCACAAAAAGTGAAAAAAATTAGTACTAAATATTTTGATTTTACCTTATTTTTTTACATTTTTTTATTTATAAATCATTTTTTTCGAAAACTATTAAAAGAAATAACTTTATTTTAATACTGAATTAAAGGTGGGATGTCTAGCTTTTGAAAAAGGTGAAACACTTTATAGTAAGTGTTGCCACTTTTTTTAAATATATTTTTTTTCATTTTGAGTACTATTTTATAAAATGGTCCAAAACACCACTTTTGCGCTCGATTTCGACTTCACCCCCATATAATAAATTAAAGTACTCCTCAAGACCTTTCATTTGACATGCGTTTCATCACTGTTGAGCAATGTTGAAATTGGGCCCAAAGTCCATACAAAAGTGCCCATGGTCCTTTACCTTGGCTTTTTGCGAACGCGTGTAGAGATAAAAATTGTCGAGATAAGATTTAGTTTAGCGCGATCTGCGTACTGGGCTTTAAAAACCAGTCTACTTTTTTACTTAGTATATTACTAAAATGGCTTTAGCTAAAATCGTTTAAAATTTACTAAATCGTTTAAAATTTTGCGTCATTGTTTTTTTTTTTTTGTTAATTTAAAAAAAAACAATACGGCAGCAAAGGAATTTTAGAACCATAGGTAAAAGTTTGGAAAAAAAAACAATCGAACCCGAGCTGTTCCGCCCGTTTCTTGATTTGTCTAATTTTTGGTTAAAATGATCCTTCCGTATAAACAGACAATTTTCACTTGGTAGAAACAATTCTCATTGGTTGCTATTGGAAGACTTTTGACAGGTCGGCCAATATTGGAAGATCTTTCAATCGTGTATACTGTTGTAACACCCAATATAGTCCAATAAATGAAACTAAAATAAGGGGGGTAACCCTACAAAAGGTCCGGTAGTTCTAAATTTTTGATATGTTGTTAGGTATGGTTAGTAGATAGAAAAACCAAATTCCCACAACCACGCCCCCTCCGCCCCCTTCAGCATCACCGAAAAACCATAGAAATCTGGAACTTTTTTCACTTTTATGCCCATAACTTTCTTCTGGTGCATTTTATTGAAAAAAAGTTGTTGGTAGACTTGTAGAAAACATAATTTCCTAGGAAAATGACGTTGGTAGTATTTTTATACAACCAAAACCAAGGAAGTTATGAAGCTTCCAAAAACATATAAAATTTTGGATTTTGCAATATTTTCAGTTTTTTGTCACTTAACAGTGCTATAACTCTTTAATTGACTTTTACGAAAAAGTCTTCATAATCAATCTTATAGACAATTTAATTACCTAAAATAAACCATTTTGCAAACCATTTTCATTTTGTGAATCAAATAACCGAGTTAGGGCTAAGATAGTAAAAAAGTATTTTTGATAGTTTTCGACACTTTTTGAATTATCCATTAAATGAAGGATTTGTATCGCACAAAAGGTTGGGTGGTTCTTATTTTATATTTAAACAGGTTTTAATGGTAGATTGAAAAAAAATTCATAGCCACGCCCCCTCCGCCCCCTTAACCATACTCCAAAAACCAACTCTGCATTTTTTCAGTTTTATGCCGTATGCCCATAGCTTCCTTCTGGTTATGTGAAAAATTAATGTGCAAAATTGTAGAACACAAAATTTTCTACAACTTGCACATCCAATATCCACCAAACTAAGAATTTTTGAAAAAACTTACAATTTCCGATTTTTTTTAGTTTCAGTTTCTTACCTGTTTACAGCGCTATAACTTCCTAATTTTTAATTTTTAGCCAAAAATCCTTTTGTAAGGAATTCATTTTCATGAATACAACTTTTATCTTTTGATAAGAACCAGGTAAGTATTTTTATTTAATAAAAGTCATATTTCTTAATAGCCTAGTTTAATATCTCATGCGCTTATAAAGCGGTGGGCTTTGGACGAATGTAAAAGAATTGGGGTATGAGGGGCAGGGGTAGCAGATGGGGAAATATAGGAGAAATAGGTGGAGTTGAAGATGGTGAATTATGAGAAAAGTTGGCTTCGTTGAATTTTTCTTCAAATTGATCGATGATATCTGATCTTCTTCGTCGTCATCTTCATAAAAAATTCATGTGAACGATTTTGACAGGATTGTCCACAGCAAAACTTACAGAATGTGGACCATTTAGGTCCCTCTTTCCTGCATCTGCCAGCTCCCATGCATCTAGGCACATAGGTATTTGCATGACACAGCTTTCATCAATTTTTGGGGAGCAGGATCTTGCACAGTTTTAATGGGTTGCAATACGTGGCATCCTCTCGTCCAGCCCCATTCCAAAGGATTTTTCTCAATACCCATCCACGCCATGATCTGGTGATAAGTCCGGAGGAAATGAAAGTGTGCTGGATCTGTTGTAGGCGGTAGTTTGTACAAATTAAGTTTTGTTGAACTGCTCATAAATTTGAAATATCGAAGAGAGCTTAGAGATTGACCACTGTCCTCTCCATATATAGCCAACAAGATATGTTCTTCCCTCTCCGATATTTTCTGAACTCTGGCATTTGGGTCCTTAAATTCTCTGCAACTTCAAGCGCAGAGGGGTTTTTGAAACATTTTGCAAAATATGTTTTTTCCGACACCAAAGATGTTTGAGGTGGTGTCACATTCACTTATGGCATGAATGAGTAAGACGTTCTCCAAAGAATTGAATGTGAAAAATGAGAATTCATCAGATAAATTGATCCTCCCAGGTTTTCGAAGGTACACGTTCTCGGCCCTAGGTATAATAAGTCGATGTCTTCCTCAAAAATCTTTGAAGCTCTATGTTACCTGCTTTAGATACTAATTCTGGCGCAACTGGAAGAAAGCATCCGTACGTTCGAGTTGAATCAGGGGTGGTTGTGGTTGCATGATAGTAGAAACTTCAAGTAGCTGCGCCTCGTGGTGATTTGATGAAAAGCCAAGGGATGTAATCATATCAATAAGAAGCTTAGGACCTTCCTATACATATACACTTATTCCTGTTAGAAGGGGGGAAAGGAAGGATCGGGGACGAGCAGCAGCTTTAACAGCATGGGATAAGGTCAAACATTTCCTTTTCCATTTATCCACTCTTATTCTTCAGTATTACAGTTTCAAAAAATAGAGGATGGGTACTCATCTGTATTGTAAACTTATGACCGAATGACTTCCAAAACTGTGCCTGCAGCTGCTTTGACTACTCTCAACCTTTTAACCTTCTCCATACTTCTTAGGCAAACAGGATTTGACTGTTCTATTATCAATTTTATAATCACCCGTATTGTGATTTACAACTGTCAATCGATTGTTGATAAATTAATACTGAAATTTGGGATTTTTAAACCAAAATTATAGGAAACTGGTCAACTGGAATTTTGTAATTAGATTTCTTTATAACGACTAGGACCATTCTCTGCTTTCAAAACTTTTTTTAATTAAGTAATAAGATATTAAAATTTAATTTGTATCAACTATCGATTGATAGTTGTATATTAGGGTGATCTTATTTTTTTTTCAAATTTTTATCTCTGACAATTCCTGGCCCTATTTTGATAAGAAATTACTATAGCAGGGCGATATTCTGTGTTCAGTGTTGGGTAAATGGCGGATTTTTGATATAAACTTTTTAATGAAATATGGTCAGGAAGGGTTAGGAATAAAAATTTGAAAAAATTAGGTCTTTTTTTCCTGATTTGGAACCATTCTAGGGGGCGTCGCCAATTTTTTGTTCCTAAGGACCACCCTATTGTAAATAGCAATAAGGCTGAACCTCCTTCAATAGTAGGGGAAGGTGGCCTAAAATGGCCCCCCTAAGGAAAATGTCCTATATCTCGAAAAACAGTAGCATTCAAACTTAAATGCTATATACTTTTCAAAGTTTAATATATTACTCTCACATTTTTTTCATTTGCGAGTTGAAAAAGTTCCAAAAAGTATTTAATTTTTTTAATTTTCAAGACGTCTACAAATTTCACTGATCAAATTTACTCGGGTAAAATGGCACACTGTCCTAGGTTTTTGACGGAATCAAGGGCTTTCCTCAGTCCAGGACTTCCTCTCTGTACATCGTTCATAAATAGCAACTATTTTCACTTTAAAAAAATGAAAATGTGAAAAAAAATTTAAAAGACATGTGAAATAGGTATGCCACTTTACCTGAGCACTAAGTAGGCCATTTTGCCCATTTTGAGTTTTTTCAATTTAATTTTTACACCAAAAAATTTAAAATTGTTTTAAACCAACTTATTTCAGTTAATTAATAAGAAATACTTCATGCGTACACACATTAACTTCTTTTTCCAAAATACAATGTTTTTTATACTTTTTTTTTGCAAAAAAAATTTCACAAAATTTTAACGAGTGTACTTTTTGATGTGGATAGAGACAGTTTGACCTGTCAAATTTCAAATAATGGCTTGAAGTTCCTGAAATTTCGTATATGTTGGTTTTGCCAGATAAACTAAAGAATCGCGTTCATAAAACATTCTAATTATTTTCGATTCCACGATTTCTAGCAAGGGGGCCATTTTACCTTGGGGTGCCATTTTAGGCCACTTTCCCCTACTTGTCAACTCACTAACTCATGTATGAAACTTCCTAAAACTGAAAAAATGCAGAATTGGTTTTTGGAGAATGGTTAGGGGGCGGAGGGGGCGTGGCTATGAATTTTTTTTCAATCTACCATTAAAAGCTTAAAAGCTGTTTAAATATAAAATAAGAACCACCCGACCTTTTGTGCGATACAAATCCTTCATTTAATGGATAATTCAAAAAGTGTCGAAAACTATCAAAAATACTTTTTTACTATTTTAGCCCTTACTCGGTTATTTGATTCACAAAATCAAAATGGTTTGCATTTTATTTTAGGTAATTAAATTGTCTATAAGATTGATTATGAAGACTTTTTCGTAAAAGTCAATTGTTAAAGAGTTATAGCACTGTTAAGTGACAAAAAACTGAAAATATTGCAAAATCCAAAATTTTATATGTTTTTGGAAGCTTCATAACTTCCTTGGTTTTGGTTTTATAAAAATACTACCAACGTCATTTTCCTAGGAAATTATGTTTTCTACAAGTCTACCAACAACTTTTTTTTTCAATAAAATGCACCAGAAGAAAGTTATGGGCATAAAAGTGAAAAAAGTGCCAGATTTCTATGGTTTTTCGGCAATTCTGAAGGGGGCGTGGTTGTGGAAATTTGGTTTTTTTATCAACTTACCATACCCAACAACATATCAAAAATTTAGAACTACCGGACCTTTTGAATAAATACAATGAATTAATTTATAAATCAATTCATTGCATTTTATAATCCTACGGTTAATTTAACATTTGTTTTTATGAAAAGAGGTTAAATGGAAGAATTTGAAAAATTGCAACAGAGGTGTAAAATAACGGTCATGTGTTTCTGGAAAAAGCAGCCAAAAAACGAAGAAGTTGCTGAAGAAGTTCAATGACGACCAAAAGCATTACAACAACAGAATAACACACGTTTCTACGCATTTATAACCATTTTTTTATATTATCTCAAAAATATTGAAAAAATGAAAAAAATACTATATTTTAATTTTTTATTTTTATCTTTTACCAAAATGGTTTGATTTTAACAAATCTTGGTTAAAAATTACTTTATTATGTTTTATATCTATGTTTTTGAGCAAAAAGTTAATGTTAATTTTTGACGAATTTAATTTGAAAAAATTGCTTATTTTTCAATCCAAAAAGTTTTTGATTTTTGAAAAGCTTGGAATGCAGTTACTTAGATTAAAACCTTTTATTTAAGATTGTATGGAAAAACTATACTTTTGATTTAGAAAATATTGAGAAAAATTGAAAAAAAAAAACAAAAAAACGATTTTTAAGATCGATTTTTCCGTAAATGACAGTAATATTGGCGAGAAATAATTTTCCATAGAAACCAAATTATACTTTTGTAATGGCCTTTAACGTTCTTAATTTCAATCTAGCATTAGAATAGCTCTAACGTGCAAAGTTTTTGAGATATTGAATATTGAACGTTCAAAACACTATTTTTGTGATGTATTGGCATGGTAATATCTCAACGTGATGTGATAGAATTTTTCTGACTAAAGATTCGAGCTCAGCATACAAAAAATCATTAGAAAAATACCTATTCTTTGATTTCTATAAAAAAAAACTTTTTGACTAGTGAAATCGAACAAGGCATTCAGCCACCCCCTTTCCCCCAATTAGTTTGTGGGCAATTTATTTTTCCGCTTTCATACATCATTTATCCTTAATTTTCCAACCACCCATATGCTGCTATTATTTTTTTTTTTTTTTTTAATTATTGGCACTGATCTATTTGCAATTTTGATGAGCTAAATAATATAGAGATTGAAGCAAATTACAAAATGCACAATCAACACAAAAAGCCGGTATACTGTATTTACAAATTCTTCTCATTATTTATTAAATAAGTACATACATTTGTATGTATGTGTTACTGATATAATATTATAAACATAAAAAAAACATGAATGATTGTTTTTTTTTACAACCGAACGGGCGGCTTGCTTGGCGGTGGGCGCGGACTAAACGACTTTGCGGCCGGCTGGAAGTCGTAATTTTTGTCCAAAAAAAAATATAAAAATACGAAATTGTAGGTCTGAATGTGGTCTACAAATTTTATTTGAATAATTTTTTCGATATTCATCACCCAAAAATAGAGTATGTCAAAAAACAAATGGCATGACCTAAATTTTTGACTTTTTTAATTGATACCTCGAAAACGGTTCATGATACACAAAAAATGTGTATGCATGAATTGTAGAACTCGTTTAAAGCTACAAAAAAGCTCCTTGTAAAATTTTCGCATCTCGTCAGATAGCCGAGTTATTATCAAAAAACCAATTTTATCCTTTTTTTCAAAATGGCGGAAAAAGCTCATAGGAAATCTTGGTCGAAAACTTCAAGTTAAGCTTTTTTAAGCATCCTCATATCCAAAATTTAGCTTTCTCGGTCATTTTGCATTTCTAAGCCGTTTTTTCCGACATAATGACTGGCCTACTACCCAATTTTTAACTATTGTAGTAAAACCATATAACTGTTTATTCTACACAAAAAAAAAATCCTAACGATACCTCTGAAAGTTGTTATACATACACGAAACTTTTCTTAGAGATATAAGGTAGTATTAATTGACATAATATTTCATTTATTGTAAATGTATGCTATTGACGTTGAAAAAGGAACTAGGCCATGCTATAATAATTGCAAATTATAAAAATTAAATAATAATACTAGTTTTAGCTATTTATAGTATGGATACATTCCGCTAAGAATGTTTTAAGCTACATTTCTAAAATTGTCCAGGAAACAAAAAAAAAAAAACGTCTCATTTAGGGCCAATTTATTGATCTTCCATTAAATATTGAATTTTATCGCTTTAGTTAACGGCGTTGTTAAACTTATAACGCCATTAAGTAAACACAATTAAACATTTAGTTAAATCATTAGTTTTTAATGGAAACTTTAAATTTAAAACTCTGTTAAAAAATCCTAAGGATTTTTAATTTGTATGCAAAAATAAATATGTCAAAAACAACGATTTTGCCGAACTAAACTAAGGAGGAAGAATAAATTATACAAACTTAAAAACTGTGGTCCTTAAGGGACCACAGAAAAACATCTGGCGAGAGAAAAATGCCAGTGAACAAAAAACGGAAGCAATTCACCCTTATAACGTACATATTAGTATGTACATGTCGTTTTGACTAAAACAACACAAAAACTACTCGTTCTGAAAGCCAAAATAACCAATTACCAAACGGTCTTATGAAATTGATTGAACACATTTTCACCATCCCATTTTTCCATATTCATGCATGTTTTATTTATTTTTAATTGTCAATTGACACTGAAATTTTTTTTAATAAAATAATAAATGAAATGACATTTGACGCAAATGGAGAGGGAATAAATAAAAATCCTATTTTAAAACTCCATTTGCTCTAAAAATCCCTATTAAAAGATCGAACTTGGGGTTTTCACTAAAGGGTCTTTTCACTTTAATGCTCAATCAGTTAATGAAGTCAAACTTCAAAAAATTACTTAAAAGAGACTGAATAAATGAGTTTTGTTTTTAATTTTAAACTTCCCTGTTTTAATGACAAATTTAAATTTATTGTAGAATCAATAAATTGGGCCTTAATTATTCATTCATTTATTTTATTGGAAGGAACAGATTCTGAAAGGGATTTTCAGAATTCAGATTACAAAACTTGACAACATTGAAAAAATGCATTTTACCTTTATAAAAAGTTTTCGTCGCTTAGTACATTTTCGTCTCAGTGGTTTGGGCTGCAGCTCGAGTAAGATACACACACACAGAATTATGAAACCTGCTCTTTCACACATACAATGCCAATCACTAGGATCAGGCCAGATATTTTTCAATCGATTTTCGCTCTTTATACCTGTTGGAAATTTCTTACCCGTAAAAATTTACTACATGTGAGTAGGTAGATAGTCAAACAATTAAGGGGTTTATTAGAAAAGACCGTTGGAATGTCCCTACATCAATTAAATAGCTATCTACTTAAAAAGGGTGTGTGGATGAGGCATGAATAATCTTATAAATTATCAAAAAAATAAAAGAAATGCTTATCTACAGTTTTTGTTTTCGAACATGGCTATGGCAAAAGCTCTACGTCATCTGAGGAAATTCAGCATTTGTCAACCATGGAAGTGTGAAAGGGGGCATTGTCTTGTTGGAAAATCCAAGGCAAAGGTCCAAAAATGTTTTTCATTTTTGGAAATGACCGTTCCAACAAAAAAATTGAAGCTGTTTCCGTTCATTGTTGTAGAAAAAATTGCAACTCGATTTTGCCATAGACAGTGACATCTCCCCATACCCAAGACACCATAGGTTTGAGGATCAGCAAGATAGATGTTTACAACTGTCCGGAACCCATTTGTGATTAAAATTAATAAAAAAGCCTTATTTATGAAATCTTCCTAAATATTGCAACCACAATTTAAAAAAAATCACTGATGTGAATTCCTACAACGAAATATTCGCAATGGCCTCATCCAAGTGACGCACTTTTGTATACCCTTTTCAAGACGCGCTTTCATTGATGTAGCGAAATTCCAGCGGCCTTTTTATATTAACCCCTTAATTTTATAACTTTTTTTTAAGAAATTATGTACCTACTCACATGAAGTAAAATTTTCTAGGTTAAACCAATTCCAACATATAGGTAAATAGAGCGAAAATCGGTTGAAAAATATGATAACATTAGTTATCATGAATCTATGGTCCTACAAATATTTTAACAGGCTGTGCTTACGCTCTACTAGATTTTTAAATATGAGTAAAATTGCAGTTGCTTATATGTAGGTTACAGACAAAAACAATTACCTTTGGCGGGAGTACTTCTACTATTAAAACAGAGTTAATTGCAGCTATTCCAGTACTTCCAGCAAATATTATAAATGAAATTATAACGACCGGCAGCAAAGGAAATTTCGTCAGGTCAATCCAATTGGTCAAGTATGCATGAGTTCCTATTGCGCTCAAGCCTAAGGCCATACTTCCAGACGATAACATCATTAGAATCCTTCTACCAAACTTATCAACAAAATACGATGCAAAGTATGATCCTAATATCATAACAACGCCAATAACAATGGTACTTGTGTTAGGATCTATAGACGATTTAGTTTCCGCAAAAATTAATGTAGAATAGTTAGTAATGGAAAAGTAGCCACAAAAGACATTGATGAATATAATGGTTATTCCAGTAGCCATTGCCGTAATTGCTCTCTTGTTACCTGTAATTGTTTATATCGAATTTTACAAATATATTACAATATTTTTTTCTCGTTACCTTAATACTTACAAAAGTCGTTGAATGTAACCTTTTGTTGTTGGTTTGTCACCTCTATAGCCGTTTTTAGATCCATAAAATGTGTGTCAAATTTTGATTCATCATTTGTATTCTTCTTCTTGAAGTTTGTATAGTACTCTAAGGAGCGTTTCGCTTGGTCATAGTGTCCTTTCCGCAGTAAATGCTGCGGAGTTTCTGGGTAATAAATCATGAATAAAAGGCTAACCGCTGGTAGTACTATAACTACTGGAGGAACAATATAATATGGAACATGTGATCCAACTATATAGCCAACTAGAACGCCCACATTTGTTAAAAGAGGTATGAGAGATCCCAAAGTTCCACGAATTCTAGAAGTTGAATTAAAAATACCTAAATACTAAATTTAAGCTATAGAATTTAAGAATTCATTACTTACTTAGGGTCAGCTATTTCTGATATGAAAATCGGGAAAATGAGGAAAATGCCACCACCGGTTATGCCACCAACAAAGCGAGCTAGGTAAAGATGATAAGCATTTTTGGAAAAATATACAATGATCCAAAAGGCCTGCGGAAAATTTTATTGTTACTGGAATACCATAGATTGTCAAAATAGTAGGGTGTCCATGTCCACCTGTGACCTTTCTAAAAAGGAGAGCATTTTGCTCTCGAACAGTTAAAAAAAGAACTTCTAAGAACAAAAAAGAAAGCATTTGATTTTCAAAAAAAAAGCAAGCAAACAATTTTCTTTTTCGTATCAAAGAAATACAAATTGTTTTTTGTTTCCAATCAGGTAGGTATACCAATAAACAGGTAGGGGTTGTTGCAGGACCAAGCAGGACTTTCTTTTATAACGATAAAAAATAACTTTGCTAAAAAAACGCACCCGTCTACTCAGTTATCGTAAATGTTTTCAAGGCTGTTTACCATCGACATAGAAGTAAATTTAAACTGAATATTTTAAAATCTTGACTTCCTAGAGGCTGATTGATTCCAAAAAAGGTCGACCAGATATTTTGAGAACTATTACATGTAAAATACAATGGGGGTAAACTAAAACTACAACTACACAGACAAATTTGGCAGCATTGTATTTTGTATTTGATGCAATAGCAATAGGGTTAGGGTATAGCAAAGGTGTAAAAAAATTGTTGTCTGTATATTTGGTTGTTTTAGTGTAAGAAAATGTTACACTTTTGCATTTTTGCAACAATACAAGACCATTTGCATCGAATCGTGAATACCCCTCCCTAATCATAGAGCGTGGTGCAAAAGTAATGTCATAATGTGAATTGGATATTTCTTTGTTAGAAATGAAAATAGACAAGCTCTGTTTTCATTAAAAGTTTATTGAAAATGTAAAATTATTAATTATTGAAACCAAATATGAGAAAAATGAGTTTTTGTACACAAATGTATCTATCAAAGTACACGTTCAACTCTATCAAAAACAAATAGTTTAGTCCCCAATCAAACGACCAGCGCACACGTGAAACACTTAGGTCCATTTCACACCTCACACGTCGTCACACGTTTTGTTAAATATGAGTTTTCTTTTTATTTATGAAATAAATTATTATTTAACTTGAAACATGGTTTAATTTCATTTAAATCAAGTGAAAAAGTTGAACAGTGAAAGACGTCAGATTGCCTTTTTTTGCTAATTTTGAAATACCCCATTTCGCGCTTTGACGCCTCGGGGGTTAACCTGAAATCTTGGCAGCACTGTATATTGAATGTTCCGAAAACAGCAGACACAACAAAAATTTAGAGTTGTCATATTTTTCGCTTTCGTGATTTTCTTGTATTTTTCATGTATGTTTTACAAAGAGATACAAAAATGTATGCTAGCAAAACTATTTTAATACATTTTGTCCTTCCAAACGTGAGTTTTCACGTTTTTAAACAAATTCTAAACAATTTATGAAAAAATTAGTTTGGTAGCACAGATTTAAAACTGTTCAAAAAGTTAAGCCCTGAGAAATCTCCGGGCTAAACAACTAAGCCCAAGGGGCTAAGGTGTTGTTGTATTTAACATGTAAATTGCTTAGCCCATACTGCGTTTTTTTTTGTACAGTTAAGACCGGTTGTAATAAAAAACACACCTATTACAAAATAGAATTTTCAAATTTGGTCCTGGTCTCCTTATCTTATACGACGACAGCGCCCTTTTAACCCGACAGACGTTTAACCCCTTACCGCACAGTGGCTCATATATGAGCCAAACCATAAAAAGCCTTAATACTTTAAAGTTAAAAAAAAAATCTAGTTTTGTTAAAACTTTTCGAATTAAGTAATATAAGGCCTCTAAATAACATTATAAAACGCCATCTGTAATGATTTGGGCGAGCATAGTTATCCGGTAAAGTGGCCGAACTGGTGATAGGCAAGACGGAGCATATTTGAAAAATTGAAAATTGAATAAAAAATATAAAACAATGAGTAAGAACTTTTAAAAAAATATTCCAATAAAGGATATAATGTGATTATTATTGCTAATATATATTTTGTTACATTTATCAAGTTTTAGACATTTGAAAGTGGCATTAAGTGATTGGATCATATATGAGCCACCGTGCAGAAATGTTCCTCTCCTGTTGGTCCATATATGAGCCATCGTGCAACAAGGGAACAAATTAATTTTTTTTCTTATTATCTACACCCGATTTTTTCTACGTTTTCGTGCGGAATGTTATAAATTTAATTTAAAATAGATTAAAAGGCCTTTTAATCTATTTTATTGAGACACATACAGTTCCAGCGCGTAGTTTTTACGTATAATTAATTTAATTTACATTTGAGCAGAAACTCAATGTGCCAAATATGATCCAAACCGGAAAAACCAAAATTTTCCGACTTTTACTCAAAAAATTGAAAATTCCTGAAACACGTGTCTTTTTATTTAACAAAATCTACCATATATATTTTTTTTCACGAAAAAAAAAAAATCATGCGGTAAGGGATACAGAAACCAAAGTGGATATGAAATTGCATCCAATTCTTTGTTGAGCGAAATCAGTTCTTCTGCTGTACCTCAAGATTTATACGTAAAACATCTTCTTCAAGCACCCCTTACTCTTATTTCTGAGCAAGAACAAAAAATCAAGTAGCATCTTGGTCCTTGCATTACTATGGTTTCCATTTAATGAAAGCAAAACGTACTTCTTCTAAGGTCCGTCAAGCTGGGTACGCCACAACCGAAAATCCAAAATCTGAGTATGCAGGAATTTGTTGCTAATTTGTTGCTAATTTGTTACCCCAATCCCGAATTTGTTGCTCCTGCCCTTACCCCTTAAATCTGTGGCGTACCCAGCTTGACGTCAAGCTGGGTACGCCACAAATTAAAATTCAAAATTTCAAAAATGTAAGTATGCAGGAATTTGTTGCTAATTTGTTGCTAATTTGTTACCCTAATTTCGAATTTGTTGCTCCACGTTTTGCCCTTCAAATGCACATTAACAGATTATGCAAAAAAGCTAAATCGCCCAAAAATTATCGCACAGACAAAAAAGTGGTATCAATAGAAAGAGGTCCTTGAAACCTTTTCAAAAAGGTCCCTATCAAGTTTTTATTCCAATCCCTTCATGTCCAAAATGCCTTGTGGAGCTTGAATGCATTTGTGGAACATATGTGGATGAAACGAAAAAACGCAAAAACACGTAATACTCAAAATTTCAAAAAAATAAGTATGCAGTAATTTGTTGCTAATTTGTTGCTAATTTGTTGCTAATTTGTTACCCCAATCCCGAATTTGTTGCTCCCCCCCTTACCCCTTAAAACTGTGGCGTACCCAGCTTGACGTCAAGCTGGGTACGCCACAACGCAATTTTGAAAATCTAAGTATGCAGGAATTTGTTGCTAATTTGTTGCTAATTTGTTACCCCAATCTTGAATTTGTTGCTCCACGATTTGACCTTCAAATCGACTGCAACAGATGCAATTTTGTGGAGACTTTTTATCTATACGCTTTTTCAAAAAACTAAAAACGCCAAATTATAGACAGAATTTGTTGCTCTGCAAAAAGCTATTTTTAAATTTTCTATCACTACCCAATCCCATCTTACAGGAGAAAAACTAATTTTTCGATGACGTCATCCAACAACGCAAAAAATCGTAATACTCAAAATTTCAAAAAAATTAGTATGCAGTAATTTGTTGCTAGTTTGTTGCTAATTTGTTACCCCAATCCCGAATTTGTTGCTCCCCCCCTTACCCCTTAAAACTGTGGCGTACCCAGCTTGACGTCAAGCTGGGTACGCCACAACGCAATTTCGAAAATCTAAGTATGCAGGAATTTGTTGCTAATTTGTTACCCCAATCTTGAATTTGTTGCTCCACGATTTGACCTTCAAATCGACTGCAACAGATGCAATTTTGTGGAGACTTTTTATCTATACGCTTTTTCAAAAAACTAAAAATGCCAAATTATAGACAGAATTTGTTGCTCTGCAAAAAGTTATTTTTAAATTTTCTATCACCACCCAATCCCATCTTACAGGAGATAAACTAATTTTTCGATGACGTCATCCATCAAGCTGGGTACGATAAAACACAAATTTTAAAATCTAAGTACGCAGGAATCTTAAGCTATTTTGTTGCTAATTTGTTACCCTAATCTCGAATTTGTTGCTCCACGATTTGACCTTTAAATTGGCTGAAACAGATGCAAGATTTTGAAACTTTATGATACAAAGTTAACAATGCATAGATTTAATACTCTTTGCAGATTAATGCCCAAATCTTTAATTTGATGTAAAAACTACCTTAAAATACTGTTAAAAACTTCCAAAAACAGAACATAACGCACTTAAACCAACTAGCTGCAGGTAATTCAATGCTCTTTAAAGGCTACGTCATTTCCAATATTTGGATATACATACATACCTACCCTTACCCTTTCATATTTAAAAACCTTTAAAGGCTGGACCTACCTTCAACCTACTTCACTCCCTTCAATAAAACGCAAAGTAAAATTCAACACTCCAACTTGATTTTTATGGATGCTCCTCAATTCTTAGTTTAATAAGTGTTAGGTACTGCTACCCATTCAATTCCTATATTGCCAACAGCTTTTTTGTTCTATTTTTCCCAGAAGTTAGGTTCCTCAATTTCAAAAATAAATTGAATTTAACGTATTTTTGCATCTTCCTATTTTAAACATATTTACTATATATGTAACTTCTTCAATATCCTAGAAAAACCCTTAGACATCTTTTGAAAATACCCCCAATTTTTTTCCATCTTTAAATTTATCTCTATAGCCCTAGTTTTGGAGAGATGCATTTCATTTACTACCACACTAACGACCTAAGATCTCAACTCAATTTATGTACCTACTATTCATCCAATCAGATTATTGCGATTTGCGACTTATTTTTATATTATAAAAACAAACCAAATACCTACATAAAAATGCGTACCTACATTATACTAAATACAAAAAAATCACACATTGATTTTCTATTTTCATAGAAATAATCGAGTGTGTATGCGTTGACTCTAAATTTGACTCCGCCCCCAACGGTCTGCTTTGATGAAAATAATACATATACTATTACAATTAGTTAGTATCTATATCTACGCACTACGCCTTGAAATGTTTTTTCTTTAGTTAGTCGGCCTCAGACCTCTAGTAAGGTAAGTACCATGTACGTTCTTTAGAGGCAAAAATGTTATGAAATAGGAACCTACATTTATAATGTTATAAACACACATATGTAGGTAGGTAGTTTCGTAGGGTTTTCAGTTGAACTGAATTTAAAATTTTTAATTCTGGAAATATGTATGTGCAAGTTTTTTTTATGTTTTGGGTCTGCTATTGATGTGATGAACAACGCTGCATATTTTTAGGGAAAAACTTTAAATTCTAATAAACCGAAGACCCGCTTATTGTAGGTATTCTAAATAAAATTAAAACTCTTATGAAGGTTATAACGGTATTTAAGTGAAGGTTGAAACGTCTATTTTTTTAACTTAAAGTTTCTGCTTTATATTATGTAAAGAAGTGAAGAAATATTTTTGTTCATATGTTAAAATGTGCAGAAGCAATTATTATTGCTTTTTGTTTAAGATAGATAGATTTTTTCTGACTTCGGATTCGAGATCAGCACATAAAAAACCATTAAAAAAATATACTTTGATTTCTATAAAAAAATCTTTTTGACTGGCGAATCGAACGGGCAGAAATAATCGAATGCCTTGTTCGAGTTCACTAGTCAAACAGTTTTTTTTTTATAGAAATCAAAGTATATTTTTTTGATGTTTTTTGTGCGCTGAGCTCGAATCCAAAGTCAAAAAAAATCTATCCCTTCACATTTTTGACATATTACCATGCCAAAACATCAAAATACAATATCTCAAAAACTTTTCACGTACCTAAGAGCTATTCTAATGCTAGATTCAAATTAAGAAGGTTAAAGGCCATTAGAAAAGTATAATTTGGTTTCTATGGAAAATTATTTCTCGCCAATATTACTGTCATTTACGGAAAAATCAATCTTAAAAATCGTTTTTCTGTTTTTTTCAACTTCCTCAATATTTTCTAAAACAAAAGTGTAGTTTTTCTTAATCTTAAAAAATAGTTTTTAATCTAAATAATTGCATTCCAAGCTTTTCAAAAATGAAAATTTTTGTCGGTACCTTTTTTGATTGAAAAATAGGCTATTTTTTCAAAATAAATTCGTTAAAAATCCAAAAATTAACTTTTTGCTCAAAAAACATATTAAATAGATAGAAAACATAACAAACTAGTTTTGCTAAAATTCAATCATTTTTGTAAAAGATAAAAATAAAAAATCCTATTTTTGCATTTTTTCAATATTTATTTATATTACATATATTATATAAAAAAATGGCCTGAGTAAAAGTTGTAGATATCTATACTATCTACTTTTGACAGAAATCGTATAAGAAACCAAGATTTTTGACACCCACCTCACTTTTTCGCCCACCCACCCCCTTTCCCCCAATTTGTTTGTGGGCAATTTATTTTTCCCTTTTAATTTATCCGGAATTTTCCCACCACCCTCATGCTCAAAAGTAGACCTTTTTATCATAGCCGTAGCTATGATTTCGTTTCGGGGGGTGGGGGGGGGGGTTAGCTCAGACCAAACAAATTTTTTTTTTAGAAATCACAATACATTGTATCAACTATATGTAACTGCAGTCGATTCTAAATCCCGCTAAATCAAATAGTCATTTGAACTGTGTAGAAGCGAAAAATTTGCCAATATCCTTTTTAAGTATTTTTTAGGAGAGGAATTCGTAGTTAAAAGTTTAAAAAAGCCCTGCTTACGGTAAACGAATTTAAAAATGGCCGAATATTCAGCGGCATCTCTAGTTTTGTAGGTACAAAGAGTGATAAGTTGGTTGATATAAATTGCGAGCGTTACGAGCAAGGAAATTTTTTTTAAGAAATAAATTTTAACAATTCTAAGGCTTTATAAAAAAAATTATTTCGTACAATTTAATATATAAAACATTGAAAAATGGACTTTTTCTTGCACTGAAATTTTGTAGCAGAAACTTGACAGGTACATTCTATCTAATGAGTTCTAAATGAAATTAGCAATACTTAAAAATTAAAATTTTAAATAATCCAAGTTGTTTGATATGAGCTAATTACACTGGTCAACAAGGTTTACTTATTTTTTTTTTAAATTAAATTTGTAACAGTTTCTAAAAGAATTGTGTCAAAATTTGAAAGCGATTGGTACAGAACTATTCGATATTTGCTATTAAAAGCAAATAAATATGAGATGCCCCAAACACTTTGATTTCAAGTTATGATTTCTCGAGGAAGAAAATAGATATTTAAAAGATTTAAACGGATTTAGAGAGACAAAACTTAATTCTTTTAGAAACTATCACAAATTCAATTTAAAAAAAAAAATATAAGTAAACGCTAAAAAATAACCCTGAAAACTGGTAAAAAGCGGCATTTTCGATTTTCTAACGGGAACATCTCCAAAACGTGATGTGATAGAATTTTTCTGACTACGGATTCGAGCTCAGCCTATAGAGAAGTATACCCTGGTTTCTGTAACAAAAACCTTGTTGACCAGTGTAATTAGCTCATATCAAACAACTTGGATTATTTAAAATTTTAATTTTTAAGTATTGCTAATTTCATTTAGAACTCATTAGATAGAATGTACCTGTCAAGTTTCTGCTACAAAATTTCAGTGCAAGAAAAAGTCCATTTTTCAATGTTTTATATATTAAATTGTACGAAATAATTTTTTTTTATAAAGCCTTAGAATTGTTAAAATTTGTTTCTTAAAAAAAAATTTCCTTGCTCGTAACGCTCGCAATTTATATCAACCAACTTATCACTCTTTGTACCTACAAAACTAGAGATGCCGCTGAATATTCGGCCATTTTTAAATTCGTTTACCGTAAGCAGGGCTTTTTTAAACTTTTAACTACGAATTCCTCTCCTAAAAAATACTTAAAAAGGATATTGGCAAATTTTTCGCTTCTACACAGTTCAAATGACTATTTGATTTAGCGGGATTTAGAATCGACTGCAGTTACATATAGTTGATACAATGTATTGTGATTTCTAAAAAAAAAATTTGTTTGGTCTGAGCTAACCCCCCCCCCCCCCCCCCCCCCCGAAACGAAATCATAGCTACGGCTATGATAAAAAGGTCTACTTTTGAGCATGAGGGTGGTGGGAAAATTCCGGATAAATTAAAAGGGAAAAATAAATTGCCCACAAACAAATTGGGGGAAAGGGGGTGGGTGGGCGAAAAAGTGAGGTGGGTGTCAAAAATCTTGGTTTCTTATACGATTTCTGTCAAAAGTAGATAGTATAGATATCTACAACTTTTACTCAGGCCATTTTTTTATATAATATATGTAATATAAATAAATATTGAAAAAATGCAAAAATAGGATTTTTTATTTTTATCTTTTACAAAAATGATTGAATTTTAGCAAAACTAGTTTGTTATGTTTTCTATCTATTTAATATGTTTTTTGAGCAAAAAGTTAATTTTTGGATTTTTAACGAATTTATTTTGAAAAAATAGCCTATTTTTCAATCAAAAAAGGTACCGAAAAAAATTTTCATTTTTGAAAAGCTTGGAATGCAATTATTTAGATTAAAAACTATTTTTTAAGATTAAGAAAAACTACACTTTTGTTTTAGAAAATATTGAGGAAGTTGAAAAAAACAGAAAAACGATTTTTAAGATTGATTTTTCCGTAAATGACAGTAATATTGGCGAGAAATAATTTTCCATAGAAACCAAATTATACTTTTCTAATGGCCTTTAACCTTCTTAATTTGAATCTAGCATTAGAATAGCTTTTAGGTACGTGAAAAGTTTTTGAGATATTGTATTTTGATGTTTTGGCATGGTAATATGTCAAAAATGTGAAGGGATAGATTTTTTTTGACTTTGGATTCGAGCTCAGCGCACAAAAAACATTAAAAAAATATACTTTGATTTCTATAAAAAAAAAAACTGTTTGACTAGTGAACTCGAACAAGGCATTCGATTATTTCTGCCCGTTCGATTCGCCAGTCAAAAAGATTTTTTTATAGAAATCAAAGTATATTTTTTTAATGGTTTTTTATGTGCTGATCTCGAATCCGAAGTCAGAAAAAATCTATCTATCTTAAACAAAAAGCAATAATAATTGCTTCTGCACATTTTAACATATGAACAAAAATATTTCTTCACTTCTTTACATAATATAAAGCAAAAACTTTAAGTTAAAAAAACAGACGTTTCAACCTTCACTTAAATGCCGTTATAACCTTCATAAGAGTTTTAATTTTATTTAGAATACCTACAATAAGCGGGTCTTCGGTTTATTAGAATTTAAAGTTTTTCCCTAAAAATATGCAGCGTTGTTCATCACATCAATAGCAGACCCAAAACATAAAAAAAACTTGCACATACATATTTCCAGAATTAAAAATTTTAAATTCAGTTCAACTGAAAACCCTACGAAACTACCTACCTACATATGTGTGTTTATAACATTATAAATGTAGGTTCCTATTTCATAACATTTTTGCCTCTAAAGAACGTACATGGTACTTACCTTACTAGAGGTCTGAGGCCGACTAACTAAAGAAAAAACATTTCAAGGCGTAGTGCGTAGATATAGATACTAACTAATTGTAATAGTATATGTATTATTTTCATCAAAGCAGACCGTTGGGGGCGGAGTCAAATTTAGAGTCAACGCATACACACTCGATTATTTCTATGAAAATAGAAAATCAATGTGTGATTTTTTTGTATTTAGTATAATGTAGGTACGCATTTTTATGTAGGTATTTGGTTTGTTTTTATAATATAAAAATAAGTCGCAAATCGCAATAATCTGATTGGATGTGGAGTAGGTACATAAATTGAGTTGAGATCTTAGGTCGTTAGTGTGGTAGTAAATGAAATGCATCTCTCCAAAACTAGGGCTATAGAGATAAATTTAAAGATGGAAAAAAATTGGGGGTATTT
Organism: Episyrphus balteatus; assembly: GCF_945859705.1. Classification (NCBI taxonomy): domain Eukaryota; kingdom Metazoa; phylum Arthropoda; class Insecta; order Diptera; family Syrphidae; genus Episyrphus; species Episyrphus balteatus. Next base: position 54,811,584 of record NC_079134.1, on the reverse strand, counting down.
TCAAAAGATGTCTAAGGGTTTTTCTAGGATATTGAAGAAGTTACATATATAGTAAATATGTTTAAAATAGGAAGATGCAAAAATACGTTAAATTCAATTTATTTTTGAAATTGAGGAACCTAACTTCTGGGAAAAATAGAACAAAAAAGCTGTTGGCAATATAGGAATTGAATGGGTAGCAGTACCTAACACTTATTAAACTAAGAATTGAGGAGCATCCATAAAAATCAAGTTGGAGTGTTGAATTTTACTTTGCGTTTTATTGAAGGGAGTGAAGTAGGTTGAAGGTAGGTCCAGCCTTTAAAGGTTTTTAAATATGAAAGGGTAAGGGTAGGTATGTATGTATATCCAAATATTGGAAATGACGTAGCCTTTAAAGAGCATTGAATTACCTGCAGCTAGTTGGTTTAAGTGCGTTATGTTCTGTTTTTGGAAGTTTTTAACAGTATTTTAAGGTAGTTTTTACATCAAATTAAAGATTTGAGCATTAATCTGCAAAGAGTATTAAATCTATGCATTGTTAACTTTGTATCATAAAGTTTCAAAATCTTGCATCTGTTTCAGCCAATTTAAAGGTCAAATCGTGGAGCAACAAATTCGAGATTAGGGTAACAAATTAGCAACAAAATAGCTTAAGATTCCTGCGTACTTAGATTTTAAAATTTGTGTTTTATCGTACCCAGCTTGATGGATGACGTCATCGAAAAATTAGTTTATCTCCTGTAAGATGGGATTGGGTGGTGATAGAAAATTTAAAAATAACTTTTTGCAGAGCAACAAATTCTGTCTATAATTTGGCATTTTTAGTTTTTTGAAAAAGCGTATAGATAAAAAGTCTCCACAAAATTGCATCTGTTGCAGTCGATTTGAAGGTCAAATCGTGGAGCAACAAATTCAAGATTGGGGTAACAAATTAGCAACAAATTAGCAACAAATTCCTGCATACTTAGATTTTCAAAATTGCGTTGTGGCGTACCCAGCTTGACGTCAAGCTGGGTACGCCACAGTTTTAAGGGGTAAGGGGGGGAGCAACAAATTCGGGATTGGGGTAACAAATTAGCAACAAATTACTGCATACTTATTTTTTTGAAATTTTGAGTATTACGATTTTTTGCGTTGTTGGATGACGTCATCGAAAAATTAGTTTTTCTCCTGTAAGATGGGATTGGGTAGTGATAGAAAATTTAAAAATAGCTTTTTGCAGAGCAACAAATTCTGTCTATAATTTGGCGTTTTTAGTTTTTTGAAAAAGCGTATAGATAAAAAGTCTCCACAAAATTGCATCTGTTGCAGTCGATTTGAAGGTCAAATCGTGGAGCAACAAATTCAAGATTGGGGTAACAAATTAGCAACAAATTAGCAACAAATTCCTGCATACTTAGATTTTCAAAATTGCGTTGTGGCGTACCCAGCTTGACGTCAAGCTGGGTACGCCACAGATTTAAGGGGTAAGGGCAGGAGCAACAAATTCGGGATTGGGGTAACAAATTAGCAACAAATTAGCAACAAATTCCTGCATACTCAGATTTTGGATTTTCGGTTGTGGCGTACCCAGCTTGACGGACCTCTTCTTCTAGACTTTTGTCAGGAACCAGAAAGCTCGACAAGTATATGAACGACATTAAGAATTTTTATGGAAAAAAAATATGTACATATCTGTTATTTTTAGGTTGTATTTTTTTTATTATGTAGAATGCGTTAATTTAACATAAATTTGGATATAGTTTTTGCAAACTAATTTTGTTTTTTAATTCTTACAAAACCGGAGTGATCAAAATAAATTGAACGAAAATGAACTAGTTCATTAGTGTGATTTGAACTAAAGTGATCGATCACTCAAATGAACTAAAGTGCCCAACTCTACTTTTGAGGTATGTTATAGAATGCCAAAACGAAGGTATTGAGCAAAAAAAATTCTTTTAGCATTCATTCCGAGGTTAAACCCTTATTTGACTGGATTACTTGTAATATTTCAAATGAAGTAAGAATTGTGTTTGGTTTTTGGTGTTTTGTGAATATGTGTATATTTTGCAATATGGCGCAGATGTTGCATCCCGAGGTTAAACCCTTATTTGACTGGATTACTTGTAAAATTTCAAATGAAGTAAGAATTGTGTTTGGTTTTTGGTGTTTTGTGAATATGTGTATATTTTGCAATATGGCGCAGATGTAGGGATGCAACATAGTTAAAAAAAACATCGATGTTTGAATACATCGATGTTTTATTTACAACATCGATGTTAAAAAAACATCGGTTCTATCTTCGATACATCGATGTTTTCCCAATGTATTTTTGTTGGACATAAATACTTTCTACTGTATCTAAAGAACAAAATATTTATGTCTTATCTGTTTAAAACCCAAAAACCTAAGTTGAATTCAATTTTTAGGTACCACAAAACAGACAAATTTATCAACAAAATGAAACATATTTTCTTAATACGATCTTCGTTTTTATTTATATATAAATACCATCAATTCTAATCAAATGGAATCAATTTTTTTAACGTTCAGAGCTCTGAACGGAACTCACAAGCATGTCAATAATGGTCGCCATAGGCGTTCACACCATTTGGCCAAGCGGGGCGGTGCCCCGGGGCCCCAACTGACGCTAGGGCCCTGACTGGAGACAATGCAGAGAAGGAAACTGTTATTATAAATAAAGTAGAAAAAATATTACCTCAGGGACCTCAAAAAATGCTACTAAAATAATCTAAGCGACCAACAAATAATACTTCTGGGACCCCCAAAAAAAGAGAAAGGCGTATACATATACATATCCTTTTAAAAAAAATGTCTATATCGAAATGGCCCCTTAAAATTAATATTGTCCCGGAGCCCCGGCAACTCAACGTACGCCTTTGATGGTCGCGTTCTGATTTCTGAACACAGAGAAACAGTCTTTTGAATGAAAACATTAAAAAAAACTTTGAATCTTTGAACACTAGACAAAAAAGATTGAGTTTGAGAGTTCAAGTTCTGTTATTATGCAAAAAAAGAAAAACGAGTACCAAAATGAACGATGTCGATGTTTTGCAGATTTAGCGTCGATGTATCGGCTTAAGAAACATCGATTTTTTGAAAACATTGATGTATCGTTTGCATCCCTACGCAGATGCAATAAGGGCATTATGGCGCGACATTATACTCGACTGCGCCATAATGCTCTTATGAAGTTTCTAATTTCAAAAATAACTTACATAATGTCTGCTTTTTTTTAAATTTCAAAATAACTTCGTTAATTTTATGATACTTATTTATAATTTTATTTCAGAAATGCCGAATATAAGTAAAAAAAAGTAAAGGGCTCCGATGTGAATGGGGTTCGCCATATAGCCCGTACATAGGGCAATATGGTTTTTTTTTTGACTATTTTTAATTTAATTTATTTTTTGTTAAAAAGCTTGAATTTTTATTCTTATATAATTTATTTATGATAAGTTTTTATTAAATTTAATAAAAAACAATGATTGAAGTAAAAATTGTTGTCCGTAAAGTTATTTGAGTTTGTGCTTAGGTATGCCATAATGCCCTAATTTACCTATGTGACAATAATTCACTAAGTCTAGTTAGTTAACCTGACCCAGTTTTCCAATGCTTTTTTTTTTAACAAAGAGAAACTCTGCTATATCAATTGAATAGTTGTTTATGAAGCAATATTATGTACATTTATTATGAATGTAACACTATTAATAAGATACAATAGTCCTGTTCTATTGGAAGTCGTAGTTCACTCATGAGTAGAAATCTTCTACAACAACTACAAATTCCTATCTCCTAGAGCAGAAGTTTTTGTGTTGATTGTAGTACTAGATCTCCTATTCATCTCATGAGTAAACTACCACCTCCAATGGAACGGGGCTAATGAAGGTTCATTGTGATTAAAAATACCGTTAGCACTCTCCTTACAATTTCAACTACAGTAAATAAACATGCGCAACTTACTATGTGTGGCAGCGGAAGAATATACAGGCATATTTTTCGTCCAGCTCGATCAATTAGATATCCAAAGAAAACAGTGCCAATAAGTCCACCGGCATTCGAAAGAGAACCAATCCACGAAGTATCTTCAATGGAAATTTTAAATGTCAAAGGAGAATCATTTGACTGCAATATGTAAAGCAGCGGTGTTATCCATCCCAAAGAAATCCCATAGCTAAATACTACCATAAGCGCTGCGTTAATTGTTAAAGAAAATTAGTTTTTTTTTGGTTGATTTTACTTTAAAAAAAGATATGTAGGTACCCGTTAGAGTGGCCGATAGTTGTCGGTGAAACTCTTTAGAGAGCACAGAGTTCTTAAAACTGAAACAAATCATGGTGTTGTATCCGTAATCCACAAACACTCAGTTCTGACTACTAACGCATGAGAAGTCTAATTTGAAAACAACTAATTAACAGATGAACTGTCTTCACTACAGAAGACGACTGAACAAACACTTGATTATAAAAGTACTACATAGCTACTAAAAATGTCACTCATTTTTGTAGATTTTTAGATCTTAGAATTTTTCAGCTTTTATCTCAAATTTAGCTTCCAGATGATATTAGAATTCAATTAATGAAATATTTTTAGTCCAAATATGGAAAGAGCAGTAGGCAATTATTGTGTTTCACCTTTATTTGTTCTTATATTTTCAGTAATGAAGGGAAAATTTGGGGGGTACGGTATATCCTATGTAACATAAGTTGTTAAAATTAAAAAAACCATTCAGATTCCTTTATGTGAACTATATAGTTTAATGTTTATCTAGTGACTAATGTTGTCACTATATTTTTGATAGTTCCATTAGATATAGCAACACTGTTTGTTTGATAGGTTATTTAGTATTTGATCAAAGATACCTTAACGCTTTTCTGTAGGCGTACAAAAAATATTAACAAGGGAGCTGATTGAAGATCTTATACCAAACGTTGTAATGCAGAAAGAAAGATCATTGTTTTCTCTTATTAAAACGTCACGTAATCATTAGAAAGGACTTTAACTATTTCGGGGGCAGTGGTATGAAAATCGTACCACCTTTCTAGCATTTTTTCAAGCTTTAATGTGTAATGGTATTAAATTAATACCACATTTCTATGTAATTTTTTTTTTTCTTAAAGACATTGTTTATTATTAAGATACAAAAATCTAATAATCTATTGCAAAGTTATATTTAGATCGTGTTGTTATTTTAATCGTGGTAAAAACTCATAGACGCTTGAATTATTCAAAATTTGAGTAAAATATACATTAGGTGTGTTTTTTATTACAACCGATCTTAACTGGACAAAAAAAACGCAGTCGGGGCTAAGCATTTTAAATGTTAAATGCAACAACACTTTAGCCCCCTGGGCTTAGTTGTTTAGCCCGGAGATTTCTCTGGACTTAACTTTTTGAACAGTTTTAAATCGGTGCTACCAAACTAACTTTTTCATAAATTGTTTAGAATTTACTGACAAACGTGAAAACTGACGTTTGGAATGATAAAATGTTCAATTTTTTAATTCAATTTTGTTTTATTGAACATACTATATACAATTGACTTAAGCTTAACTCATTTCTAATAAGATACATTGATTGATATAAAATTTGTTGGCACATATGGGGCCTAACCTTATACAATGGATAAAAGATAAAATATATATAAATATAGTACATGAATAGGCTTAATTTTACAAGTCTGCTGACTAGGTTATCCTCGGGGTGTTCCGTGCCGGTTGTCCAGTTGTGGTATTGATTATGGTGGGTTGGGTGGTATGGCATTTAGCAGCGGTAGTAGGCCGATTGCGTATCGGCGTAAAAGTAAACTACTTCCTCGTTGTCGGTTGGGATTATGTGCTCATCCAGAATATCCAAAGCACTAAGGTATCTGGGTTCGGGATGTCGTTGTTGGGTTCTCATGCTTCTCATCAGCTGATTGGGGTGGTTGGCGATGCTTCCGACAAGTTTCTTTGCAGATTGCAGCAGATACTTTTCCAACGTCATGATGTTTGCTTCCTCGTAAAGTCGCTCGTTGCTGTAGTATTTTTGTCGCTGTCGATCGAAGTAAAGTCCGGTGCAGATCCTCAGGATTTTCCTCTCAAAAATTTGAAGTTCCTTCATGGCTGTCTTGGAAATGGTATACCATACCGGAAAGCTATAGGCGATGACAGGTCGTAGAAGCTGCTTGTAGATCAGGAGTTTCGTTGGTTGGCTTAATCCGTTTCTTCTCTTCATCAGGGGGTGAAGGCGATGGAAGGCGTAGTTGGCTTTTTTGGAATGATAAAATGTATTAAACTATTTTTGCTAGCATACATTCTTGTATGGCTTTGTAAAAGATACACGAAAAATACAAGAAAAAGGTGAAAACGCAAAATATGAAAACTCTTAATTTGTGTTGTGTCTGCTATTTTCGGAACATTCAATATACAGTGCTGCCAAAATTTCAGTTAAGACCGGTTCTACTAGTTAACAAAAAAAGAGCGAAAAGTAAACTAAATAATTTGATTTCATTTATTAAATAATATGCCTTTAGTTCCTTTTGAATTCTTTCTATCATTAATATTCCTAAAATGTCGTGATAGAGAGTTCCAAAGCCGAACGCCGTAAACGAAGAACTGAAAGAATTGGTTTCAACTTCCATAGAAATATGGTATTAATTTAATATCATTGTCCATTAAAGCTTGAAAAAAATGAAATCGGTGGTATAATTTTCGTACCACTGCCCAGGAAAAAGTTGCGGATTATCACTAAAAAAACAAAAATAATCTAAGTTTTTTTAAATTATTTCTTGGTGATAAATAACAACCTTTGAAATATTAGTATTAAAATAGTTATAAGGCCGAAAGGCATTAGAATTAAGAAAAATGAAGTATAACTTAAAGTGCCCGTATATTAGAGTGGAGCGGTTTTGGACTTTTCTTTCAGATCACTGCGTGCAACTCATGGTTTATGCCTTGTGCTCTTCTGAACATATTCTTATACTTTTTTTTTCGACAATGGAAAAATAAAAATCGGGAAGCCTCTGAAGATTGCTCGTATTTCACGAAAATCGATATTTTATGAGGCGTTAGAACTTAATCTTTTTCATTTCACTACCAACTGCTCCTAACTTATGCTGAGTGGTCTCTAGAACCAGATCTGATCCCCTATTTTGAGTCGTTAATGGAAAAAACGAAATCGGGAAGGCTCCGAAAATACACATTTTCGCAAAAATTCAGATTTTTTAAATTGTATAAAATCCCACCCAGAACAAAGTTCTTTTACAACTTGTTTGTATTTGCTATATTTGTTAGAACCTATTTAAACCTTACAAGCTATGGAGCACTCATACTGAGAACTTTTCTGTAATAATGACGTCGTTTATGGGGGATTTAAGAAAATGCTACTTTGACATCCCCTGACCCATTTCAATAGAATTTTAAATTCTAATACTACCCATACTAAATTCTTGCCCATGCTAAATTTTTATTTCGAAGTCAAAATGGCGTAATAATTATACCGGTTAACGATTTGTTTTTATGAATTTAACAATATCAAGCCTTAGATATTTGACATTTAGGTTTTTCCATAATTCTTGCCCATTGTACATTTTTATTTCGCAGTCAAAATGGCGTAATAAATATACCGTTAAACGATTTATTTTAAAAACATAAGTTTGTGGAAATCAAAAGGTTGTACGGTATTTAAGAAAACCGGCTGCAGGTAAAGTTAAAAAAAAATTTAGCATGGGCAAGAATTATGGAAAAACCTAAATGTCAAATATCTAAGGCTTGAAAGAAGATATTGACATAAACTAAATGCAGTTGCAAAGGTTAGTGTTTTATATAAAAATTAAATTATTAATTAGAACCCTAACACCTCATAAAATATTGATTTTCGTGAAAAACGAGCAATCTTCAGAGGCTTCCCGATTTTTATTTTTCCAATGTCGAATAAAAAAAACCTCGAATTATTTTTTTGACACGAAACCAATACTTGCCCTATAGAGCAAGTAAAAAGTATCAGAATATGTTCAGAAGACCACAACGCATAAACCATGAGTTGCACGCAGTGATCTGAAATAAAAGTCCAAAAACGCTCCACTCTTGGGCAGTAAGTTATTGATAAGAAGGCTAGCTTTTATGAATTTTTGTCCAGCTTTAAGATAGTTATAAGTTGATGAATAATAAAAATGAATTTAAAATTGAAAAAAAAAAATATAGAAAAAATGTCGCTTAAAACATTCGGTATCGATATACATATTAGGCTTGTCTTGGTTCAAATTGTGATCATTTCGATTTGTTTTATTCAAAAAAATTTCGGGGAAAGGGGGTTTACATACCATAACCCCGCCGCTCAGTGGTGCCTTTGGTGCTTTTTGGCGTCAAAATTCATTTGCACGGCCATTTGTCGACGAAAAGTCATGAAATTTAGTACACTGAAGGATATATGTACAGTAGCGAGCAAAAAAAATGCAAACAATAAAAACATTTGCATTTTTTTGCTCGTCTAAAATCGCATGTTTAGGTAAACTTTTGACCAAATAATGTTTTTGGAGTAAAATATTCCACAAATTGAATCTGTTTGATGAAAATAAAACAGTTTCAATATGCCAAATTTGGTAACTTAGTTCGTGTTCACAACTCTTTAAACTTTTTTCGTTTGCATTTTGTTTTGCTCGCTACTGTATGGAGAATACGAAAAAGCTGCAAGCTTTAAATAATATTAGAAAACATGATATATTGAAAAATTTCAATTCTAACAGATTTTAATATTTTAAATTCAAATCTCAAGTCATGAATTCAGTTATAGTCTAAGAGCCGGCAGCATATTTTGGCAGTTTTGATATAACCGAAATTCGAGTGTGCACATATCTAGATATGCAGTGATCTTTTTCAGCTTTCCCTTGCCAGACGCATCCAAAGTGCAGCAAAAAATCAATTTTTGGCGTTTTGGTATAACCGAATAAATGATACACCAAAAAATCATAAAAAATCCCCTGATTTCGAATCTGTGGGTACCGCAAGTTTCTTTTTCAGCTTTCCCCCCGCCAGACCGCTTTAAAGCATTTTTAAGTGCATTTTTCTAATAAAAAACCTTATTACTTATTTTCTGTTAGGTATTACTGTATGATGGTAACAAATTAATATTCTATGTCTATTCCAGTACTAGAAAATATAATTTTTAGCCAGCTATTTTTCGGCCTTCCCTCTGCCAGACGCATCCAAAATGCAGTCAAAAATCAACTTTTGGCGTTTTTGGATACACGAAAAAATCATAAAAAAATCCCCTGATTTCAAAAATGTGGGTACCAGAAGTTTTGTTTCAGCTTTCGGCCCGCCAGACCGCTTTGAAGCATTTTGAAATGCATTTTTCTAATAAGAAACCTAATAGCTTTTTTTCTGTTGGGTATAACCGTATAATGCTAACAAATTAAAATTCTATGTCTATTCCTGGTTTAGAAAATATAAGTTTCCCAAACAGGTTTTTCCATAGAAAAAACACCTAGTTTCTGTTTTTTTCTTATAAAATTGAAATAATATTTTTTGTTTAGAGTAACCATATGATGGCCAGATATTAACTTTCTCTGCCTTTTCCTGATTTAGAAAATGTAAGTTTAAGCCAGTTTTGTTTCAGCCTACCCTCTGCCAGACGCCCTAAAAGGTATCTCAATAGTACGGGAAAGTTAGATTTTGCTTTATGGGGCATGGAGGTCTGGGAAAAAATCCGAAATGCATTTTGTCTTCAGGGATTAAAAGAGCATAAACCCAGGGATCGAAAGAGTCTAAAACCACATTTTGTACAACCGCACCAAGAATCATTTTGTTTGTCCCTATACAAAAAATTGCAATTTTTTGAAGTTTTTTGCCTACAGATCGAAAACGGTGTGTCAAATCGAAAAGCCAATATTGTAACAAATGAAGGTAATTAAAAGATCTACAACTTTTACAACGAACAAAATTTTTGAAAAACGCTCAAGTAAAAGAGATATGACAAAAATAAGAAAATCACTTTTTGACGTGTTTAAAAAAAAAACACCCTAACTTTTAAACCAAAGGGATAATCGAAAAATGTTATTTAACATATATTGTAGAAAATTAAATTATTTCAAGTTTGTCATACCTACATTGTTTTTTCTGTATGTTCAAAAATACGCGAGTTATGTGAAAAACTAAAATTTGTATTAAAAAAAAAAAAAAAATGGCGGCCAAATGACTCTTGGTGCGATTGAACAAAATTTGGTTTACGACTCGTGTCTTTATGCCTTTCGAGCCCTGAAGTCAAAATGCATTTCGGATTTTTTCCCAGACCCCCATGCCCCATATAGCAAAATCTAACTTTCCCGTACTATTGAGATACCTTTTAGGGCGTCTGGCAGCAACGGCGTATACAAGGGGGGGGGTCACGGGGTCATGACCCCCCCCAAGAACTCAGAACTTAAAAAAGAATTTTTTATGTGATACTGAAATCTCTTGAGTAAGATTACACCGGCACACAAAATAAAAAAAGTGTCATGTACCAGGAACCAGACCTATGTTTCTATATGTTTTTAGGCACGCTGAATCCGAATTTCAAGTCCGTTTGGCCCGGTCACCCTCCAGTTTTGAGCTGTGACTGCATTTTGTTTGGATTTGTATGACTTTTTTGGAGTTTTTTGCATTTTTCTCAAAATTGAAGGGTGTTCGGGCAAAACGGACTTGAAATTCGAATTCAGCGGGTCCAAAAACATATAGAAAGATATGTCTGGTTCCTGGTACATGGAACTTTTTTTTTGTGTGCCGGGGATGAAAGCGACATTTTGCGACAGTGCCAGCACACCAAAAAAAAAGTTGTATGTACCAGGAACAATACCCATCTTTCTATATGTTTTTGGACCTGCTGAATCCGAATTTTAAGTCCGTTTTGCCCGGTCACCCTCCAGTTTTGAGAAAAATGTAAAAAAGACCCCAAAAAAGGCAAAAAACTTGCTTTTTTTGAGTTTTTTGCATTTTACTCAAAACTGGAGGGTGACAGGGTCAAACGGACTTGAAATTCGGATTCAGCGTGCCCCAAAAAAATATATAGTTCCTGGTACATGACACTTTTTTTATTTTGTGTGCCGGTGTTATTTTCAAAATGTTGAAATTTTAGAACATGAACGAAAATTAAAAGTAAAAAAAGTTTTTGGTATTCAAACAAACTATTTTACCATATTTTGGGGATGTGGTCATATTTTTAGCGAACGCTATGCTGGATTAGGATTATTTTGATTCGTTCGATAATATTAGTTGAGCTGTGCTGTAGAGTTTTGTATGGAAACAAAATCCGGATACGTACCTATTATATTCAAAGCTTTTTAAAAGAAATTGAATCTGGTAGGTACACAAAAATAATATCTTAAGGGCAAGACACTGCTTACCAGCAAATAAAAGAAGCAGCCATTTCTTCTATTTTTTTATATGATGAAGTGAATAAAATATGTTTTAAATAGGGAAGCTTTCTGTGGCTTTGCTGTGTGGAGGTCAATTCTGTTGATAAAATTCGTCATCGGCAAAATGTTAAAGAAGGATATCATTTCTCAAATCTTTTTAGTTTTTTGCAATGTTCCAGTTCAATACATTTGTCTGATAAAATTTGGTGAATTTTGTTTGCTTACAGAATATGACAGTATTTTGTACATACTAAATTTGCTAGATCTGTTGCATTTTTTGAAACAACTATCGATTTGTTAATCATCAATGGCCAGCCAATTATAGAAGCAATGTAAGCAACATTATCTAAGGCAATTTAAATATTATTATTAAATATCACTTAGGGCTAATTTTTTGAATAGTTAGATAAACCTTAGTTAGAGCTTATTATTAGGAATAAAAGTTTTTTTTTTAGAGTGACATTTATTCTTCTGATAGTCTATCTGACGATTGAAAAAGCAGGGCTTAATCTAATAAATACAACTGAATGTTTTTTATATTGTAAACCGCTGATTAATACCTGAAAACGGACGAATCCGAAAATATCGCCAAAATAATTTTTTTTGTCTTTACTATTTTAATAGAGGTATTTTAAATTCCCATTCAATTTTAAAACAAAATTTTAAAAAAATTATATTTTCAAATGCAATTTTTTTTACAAAACTTTGCGATTCGTTTGCCTGAGGTTAGGAAGACTTTTAATTCAAAAGTTAAAACTGTTATTAAGTAAAAACGATTTTTATTTTAATTTTCTGGGCTAGCGGAAAACAATGAACAGTTGTTTTAAGGCAAATTATTCAATCGAAGTACTCGTACAGTACATTTTATTTTTAGGAGAGGATAGCCTCAATTGGTCAAAGTTAAAGCCTAGTACGCTGCTGATAAGAAACGAAAAATCCCATACAAAAATGAAACAACGAAATGGTAAACCAAAAATTTCGTTCAACTTTTCGTTCTGTAGTACGCTGTTCGGCACAACGAAATTGAAAGTCTAAACTTCTTTTTCGCACACAAACAATTGCCGGGGACATTCATTGTGTGTGGAAAAATGACATTTTGATTTTTTTTGTTTGTTTTTGTTGTTCATTTTGTCATTGCATGTCTTTCTGCGATGCGTGTTTGCTTTTTTTCACTTATGTTTTGCAATTTTTGAGTATTTTTCGGTCCAGATTTCGTTCTAGGCTTTAAGGCTTAACGCTAAACTTAAACGAATCTCATACCGTTTTTGTTTGGTTATTTTTAGAACTACATTCGGAACTTTTCGATTCGAAATGCAAGACGCACAAATTTTAATGTTTAATAATTCAAAAAGCCCATTTTCAGGTTTATGCCTGATATCAAAACTTTTGAAAAAAAAAAAAAAAAATTGGCATGACCCCCCCCCAAGAAGCAAACCTGTATACGCCCCTGTCTGGCAGAGGGTAGGCTGAAACAAAACTGGCTTAAACTTACATTTTCTAAATCAGGAAAAGGCAGAGAATGTTAATATTTGGCCATCATATGGTTATTCTAAACAAAAAATATTATTTCAATTTTATAAGAAAAAAACAGAAACTAGGTGTTTTTTCTATGGAAAAACCTGTTTGGGAAACCTTTAAGGGAGTCTGGCAGAGGAAAGGCTGAAAAATATCTGGCTTAAACTCATATTTTCTAAACCAGGAATAGACATAGAATTTTAATTTGTTACCGTCATACGGTTATACCCAACAGAAAATAAGCTATTAGGTTTTTTATTAGAAAAATGCATTTCAAAATGCTTCAAAGCGGTCTGGCGGGCCGAAAGCTGAAACCAAACTTCTGGTACCCACATTTTTGAAATCAGGGGATTTTTTATGATTTTTTCGTGTATCATTTATTCAGTTAATACCTAGGAAAACGCCAAAAGTTGATGTTTGACTGCATTTTGGATGCGTCTGGCAGAGGGAAGGCTGAAAAATAGCTGGCTAAAAATTATATTTTCTAGACCTGGAATAGACATAGAATATTAATTTGTTACCATCATACGGTTATACCTAACAGAAAATAAGTAATTAGGTTTTTTATTAGAAAAATGCACTTAAAAATGCTTTAAAGCGGTCTGGCGGGGGGAAAGCTGAAAAAGAAACTTGCGGTACCCACAGATTCGAAATCAGGGGGTTTTTTATGATTTTTTGGTGTATCATTTATTCGGTTATACCAAAACGCCAAAAATTGATTTTTTGCTGCACTTTGGATGCGTCTGGCAAGGGAAAGCTGAAAAAGATCACTGCCAGACTTGTTCCGTTGATATACTGTGGTGCATATCTAGATATGTGCACACTCGAATTTCGGTTAAATCAAAACTGCCAAAATATGCTGCCGGCTCTCGGTCTATTAGGGTTCCCAACTGTCCTCCTTTTTCAAAAAAAAAAACATTACATTCATTAAAATTTAGAAATATTTATTCTATTTATTTAATTTATTTATTTAAAAAATGTTTACTTTTTGTCTTAAAAATATTTGAGAATTTACATTAAAAAACAGTTTTTAAGTTAAAATACTTATGAATTCTGTGATGTATTTAATTTTTTTTTACTATAGCTAGAAATACTAGTTTTTGGTTACTTTGTTTTAATTATTATCAATAATAAAAAGTAAGAGTTCCTTAAAGTGTATTTATAAGAGTGGTCCTTAACACAAAATCAATGAAGACATCCGTTCAATCGTCACAAAATAAATTTTAATTTCCTTGTAAATAAAATCAAAGAAATTAAAACACTTAAAATTTTTAGTAAGTATGCAACATTATTTAAAAATTGCATATAAACGTGTTGACGAAATTTGGAAAAATTATTTGAGCCGTTCTTGAGAAATCTAGAAACAAGTGTAATAAACGTAATAGGTAAGTACTAAATTTTGATTTTTTATATTCAAGAATTTTTTTATACTATCTTGGAATGAAATATTACTAAGTATAATTTTTATTATAATTGTGCAAAAGTAGAACAAAATCGCTCAAGTCGTAAAGGTGATATAAGGGAATAATTCAAAAATCTATTAAGGGATGTAGATAAAAATCTGCACAAAATTAGATGATTTTTTTTATTTGGAGACGATTGAGCATATAAATTTTGCACAAAAAAACGGCATCGAGATGTTTTAAATCAAAACTATTTACGTATTAAGGATAACAATAATTTAATGATGTGGTAGACTGAGTTTTATTGCTAATTCTCTTTAAAAAAGAATTTATTTTGATTGGTTTTGCTTTTATAACTATAGGATTAAAGAATAAACAAATTATTATGTATTTTTCAACACATATGTATAATATCCTTCTTCATTTTTCCACATTTAAATCAAGATAAAGACTTCACCCAATAATTTTGTGAGTGACTGTGTTTTTTTTATCTGACAGCATATTTTATGTTTCAATCAGTTATTCAAAGTCAAAGTGAAAGCTGAAACACAATCACGCTTTGCCAGACGGCGTTACGTTTAGATCCTCAAAGCGCCCTTCTGTCACTTTGACTTCGAACAGCTGATTGAAACATAAAATCTGCTGTCTAATAAAAAAAAACACAGCCACTCACAAAATTATTGGGCCAAGTCTTTATTTTGATTTAATTGTGGAAAAATAAAAAAGGATATTAATGTGTTTAAAAAATGCATAGAAATTTGTTTATTCTTTAATCCTATAGTTATAAAAACAAAACCAACCAAAATATATTGATTTTAACAATAAAACTCAGTCTACAACATCATTAATTTTTTTTTGTTTTTACTACGTAAATTGTTTTGATTTAAAATATATCAATGTGGTTTTTTTTGTGCAAAATCAATATAGAGAAATTAAGAAACACACATAGTTTTGCAATAATTTGTTTTTTTTTTTTATTCATACTTGGCGCAATAATAATGTGGGTGACTGTAACTATGTCTGTTAAATGTCAGAAAGCGAGCAAAAGTTCAGTCTGGTTGAACTTTTGCTCGCTTTCTTACGTTTCCTTACGTTTGTCAAAAAAAGCGTACGTTAGAAAAGCGTCATTGTGTGAGGTTACACAGATTTCCTATAGTTGAACTTTTCGTCAAAATCGACGGCAAAGCGTGATTGTGTTTTGACAGAAGCGCGCTTTGAGGATTTCTCAACGTAACACGACGACGCGTCTGGCAAAGCGTGATTGTGTTTCTGCTTTAAATATGTATTCATTAAATAAAAAAAAAGTCAATGAGGACCGGCTTAATATTTTATTATTAGTATTTATTTATTAACAAAGCAAAGGTTTTTATGACGTCTTTTTGTATCCTGAAAAAAATATTGTCCTCCTTTGTTTCCAAGCAAAGTAGGGAACCCTAATTCAGTCTGAAGTTGATATATAAGAAGTTCAAAATGAATTTTTATCTACACTACGTGAATACGTGAATTTAAAATAATAAAATCTACCTATTAGAAAAGTCTATTTTGGTTTACCGAAAAAATAAATTTCAGTTTTATTGAACATCGAAATTTTTCAATACATCATGTTTTCTAATATTTATTTAAAAAAATAGTTGGCAATTATATAACCCCAAAATACTCAACTTTTTTATGAAACTTAAATGGAAGAGATGTCAAAATTGTGCTAATTTACAAAAATATCCATGAAATAGCGTAATAAGAGGTCCAAATGTGTGTTTTACTAATTTGGCAATTTTTTGACTTTGTTTTAAAATTTTTTGATTTTTTTTATGGAATATAATAAATATAAATTCTATATTTAAGAACTAAAAATCTAGCTTATATCTATACTGTTTTGAAATAGAAAATTCTATTTAAAGGCTTATTCTGGCCGCCATTTTGGAGCCGCCATTTTGAATAAAAATTGGCAGCTTTTTCGTAATCTCCATACAAATATCTTTCGGCGATTTCATCAAGAAATGGCCGTGCTAATGAACTTTGACGCCAAAAAGTACCAAATGCCCCACTGTGCGCCGCCTAGATACGGTTATGAACTCAACCGGAATCTATTTTCAAAGAGGTTTGTTTTTAGTGTTAATTTATGATTTGAATGCGTTATCTTTATCCAAGCCATTTTTATAATAAAGCGTTTTTCTATTTTTATCTTTATTTCTTGTTTTTATCTTTATCTTTTTTATCTCCGTAAGTAAAATGGGTAGTACCTAGTCACTAAGCAATTGAATGCTTTGAGACTGATGATGATGGTAATACATACTTGCCACCAAAATCTCGTTAGTAAAAAAAACATTGTGCAACTGTATGATTTACTGATTAACTTATATCCCAGCTCCTCCGCCACATAAATCTAGATTTAGGGTGATTTACGCTAAATCTTTTTTAAATCACAAGATTTACTATAAAAATGGCAAGACTACGATAACTAAGGCGGTGAAAAATAGTGACGGGATTTTGTAGAACAGTCAAATACAAGCATTTTTTAGGAAGGGGGGGGGGTCTATCTCTCCTCATTTAGGAGGGAGGTGCAATTTTCTAAAAAATAAAAAAAAAACAAAAAATGATAAAAAAAAAATATTTAAAAACAATAGCAACATTATTATTATTATTAAAAAGACACCTTTTTCAAAAGCCAACATTTTATATACTTAATTTTAATTTTCGAATCAAGTTATTGCAATCAATAGTTTTTGAAATAGTCGAATTCAAAGTCAAAAATTGTGAAAAAAAACATTTGAATACTATTTTTCTTAAGACTGTGGACTTCAATACAAAATTGATTGATGAAGTAAACTGCCTTAATTGATTCCTAATCAAAAACTGAAAACCATATGTTTCTATGCCTTATAGTTTTTAAGAAAATTGAAAAACACAAAAACTACTTTTTTATCAGATTTTTCAACTGTTTTAGATAAAGGAGAGTGGGCATTTTGGACGTTGAGCGGCCATCAATAAAATTGGTATCAAATGAAAGAATTATAGCCCAGGAAAAACTTTTACTATGGACGTTTCGCTGTATTGCGTTAAGAATGCAAGATAATGCAGTATTAGTATTGTTACTGCATTGTTCAATGTATGAAGGAAAAACTGATTTATATTTTTATATGGAATTTAAAATATGATGCTCTGTCATTTTTCCTGAGCATGAAGACATTAATCTTGAAAATCCGACCAATAGAACTCATAATATAAGATTTTTAAGACAACCATTTCAGGTTCGAAAGTTTTCAAACAATTCAAAGTAACAAAAAATTGAACAAAAAAACTCTAAAAATAGGCTTGAATTTGTTGTTTAAAAATGCTTATAGTTTGGGTTCTAGTGGTTGGATATTCAAGATAAAGGTCTTCAGACTCAGGGAAAATGACAGAAAATAATATTTTGCACTTAAAATACACAATTGAGTTATAACATTGAGACATACATATATAAAGTGTTAAATGCAAAAATGCATTTTATCTGTTATTGAAATACATCACAGGGATAAAACTTCTGCACAATATATGTAAACCTTAATTACATCAAAAAATAACAAATTCATTCCTGGGTTCTGGCCGCGTAACGTCCACGTTTCATACAAACTTGCCCATTCTCCTTTGGCATTACATTGCCACCATTAAAAAGATTTTTGATATTTTATACATTGAGTAAGTTGAAAGCTTTGTGTAACTCCAGGAAATACACTAGATAGATACCAATCGCCAATACCAATACCAAGCGCCAATGTCAAAATTTTTTTAGGTAAACAGTACCTTACCTGGCCCGCTTCGCGGGTTCTCAGGATTTTAACTTTACTTTTAGGGTCCTCTGTCTCGCTCACGCAACTTCGTTGCTCCGCTTAGTAATGTAAAGTCGCCAGGCGGGCGCAAATGTCAACAGTTTTTTTTATAGGTAACTTTAACTTTACTTTTTGGGTCCTCTTACCAGCTTAACAACTTCGTTTCTCCGCTTAGGGTATGTAAAGTCCCAAGGCAGGCATCAATGTCAAAAGCGTTTTAATTAAAAGTCCCCTTCCAATAATAGGCTATTGATTATGTCGAAAAAAACAGGGCAATAAGACGTTCACGGGTTTTTATTGCAGGAATCGTTCAATGGGTTATAAGAAAAGATAAAACCGTGGAGTGCTATTAAATGAGAGGGTGGAAACAGAAGATAGGGGTGCAAAAGCCCCCTTTGTTTTTTTCAATATACATATCTCGTAAGCCGAGCAAGATTTTGATATATTGCACTCAAAACTTTTTGTAGAGAATTGAATTTTCTATTAGAATAATGTTTATTTAAAAATTGAAAAAAAAAAAATGTCCATACCAAAACAGTCGAAACAATCATAAAAAAAATTTAACTTTTTGAGTTTTTTTGCTTTTTTAGTGGTACATTTTTTTTTATTGAGATAGAAATAAACATTGCTCTAAAAAAAAGAAGAATATATTTCCTTCAAAATGCTGAGCTCACTAAATTTTTTCATTTAAAATTAACCGAAGTATGGCCATTTGAATCTATCTTTTTTTCGCATTTTTAGTTTTACTCAAGTAAAACAGAAACATTTTGAGGGGAAAGTACGATAACTTAAGAATCGAGAATGGATAATGAGATTTTGTAGAGGGGTTAAATACAATCATTGTTGACTATGGGAGGGGGGGTCTGTCTTCCCCCGTTTTGGCGGGAGGGGAAATTTTCTAAAAAAAAATACCTAAAATAAAAAAAAATTATTAAAAAACAACGGCCACACTTACAGTTATGATTGATACTTTTTTCAAAAGCTAAGATTATACACTTAATAATAATTTTAAAATGAAGTTTTTTAATCAATTATTTTTTGGAAATACACGAATGAGTCAGATAAAGAAAGTAGTTTTTCTATTTTTCAATTTTATCAAAAAGTAGAAGGCGTAGGAACATATGATTTTCATGATTTGATAAGAAATCAATTAAGGCAGTTTACTTTGTCAATCAATTTCGTATTGAATACCACAGATTTTGTGAAGATTGTATTCAATGTGATTTTTAAACGTTTTTCCCAAATTTTGTTTTTGAAACCGTTTATTTCAAAAACAATTGATTAAAAAAACTTAAATTTGAAATTATTATTAAGCGTATAGTCTTAGCTTTGGAAAAAAGTATCAATCATAACTGTAAGTGTTGCCGTTGTTTTTTAATATTTTTTTTTTATTTTAGGTATTTTTTTTAGAAAATTTTATTTTCTCTTATAACCCATTGAACGATTCCTGCAATTAAAGCCCGTGAACGTCTTAGTTCCTTTCTAAATGACATAATTAATAGCCTATAAAAGGAACTAAACCCCTCACCTCATTAACAATAACATCATTAAAACACGTGCAATAAAATTTCTTCTTAAAAAAAGTAGTTTTCCTATTTTTCAACTCAATTCAATTCTCAAAAACTAGACAGCATAGGAACATATATAATGGTTTTCAGCGTTTGATTATAAATTAGTTAAGGCAGTTTATTTTATAAGAAAATTTTGTATTTAAGTCCACAGTCCTTACAAAAATTTTATTAAATGTAATTTTTTAACTTTTTGCAAAACAACAAAAAAAAATGGCAAAACTTGCAAAAAACTACAGTCACAGCTCAAAACTGGAGGGTGATCGGGACAAATGGACTTTAAAATTGGATTCAGCGGGTCGAAGTAGGTACATGTCGCTAGGTACCCTTCAAGCAAACAAGTCCGACCTCGGTCCGAATCCGCTCCGACTCAGGTGGAGCTGAGTCCGACTTCGGCTCAGAAACGGGTTCAAATTAGTATTGAAATTATAATCACCGCGGAGCCGATTTTATATGTATTACTTTTTTCACCACGATTTCTCCTTCGACTTCGTGTTCATACACAAAAAGTTGCAAGTGTGTGAGTGCAACCCCGTTTTTCTCGGTCGGAGGTCGGAGTGTCTTTTCTGAACTCCGTTTTCTTGCTTGAAGGGTAGGTCCGATCCAAAGTACTTACCACTTTTTACTTGCTATATAGGTACTAGGTAGTCCAGTGTTGGCAAAAAAAGTAATCTGATTAACGATTACTGTTTACAAAATGTAATCAGTAATCCCGATTATTGATAACATTTTGTTATAAGTAATCGATTAATGATTACATTTTGTAATCAGTAATCGATTACTTACAGTAATTTGCAAAAAAATAAAAAAAAATTTGGAAACAGAAAACTCGAAAATCTTATCTAAAAAAATATTAATGGATAGGTTTTCGAGATATGATTTTTCAAAGTTTTAATAATACTATCTTGAGTAATAAACGACCAGTGCCGGTTTAAGCACTACCGGCGCCCCTGGGCAAGATTGCAAGTGGCGTGGCGCTTCTAAAAAAAAAGACTTGTGGCACTCGAATACTGCCGCGGTAAAGCATTTTGCATTTTTTATCAACTTGTGCAATTATAATTTGTTTACTACACAAAACCAATGATTATTATTTTTTGTATCTAGGTACCTATCAATTCATATACAACAACAAGGTCACATTTGAAAACATGCATACACACAATCTCATAAGTCATAAACTTCTCCAGATCAAAAGAAAAGAAAACACAAGAATACTTTTTCGCTTCTGATTTAATATCGCTTTAAGGGCCCAACCCATAAAATCCGTTGCGTCCGTTCCGTCGAAGTTTTCAACTGACAGCTCGATAAAATACACACGTTCTTATGGGAAGCGACCCACCCATAAGCGACGGATCGGAAGGAGACGGACGGATTCGACGGAAGAAGTAGCCCAACTTTCTACTTTTTCATCCGTCGCATCCTTTGACATTGGTTGTCAACAATAGACCAGTTCGATTATCTGTTTCTCAGTGCACGCCGGGGAATTTCAGAACTAAGAACTGTGTTCTTTTCTTCTCCGATTTTATGAATTGAGAACTTTAATTGTTTATTTGTGAAGAAATTGAAATAAAAGTAACATTTTATGATATATATAATAATATATATCAATTAAATATCTAAATTCTCTTGTAAAGTTCAATTTTAAGGCCCCAACCCATAGAATCCGTTGCGTCGATCCATCCGTTGATGTTGAAGGATGGGACAGAAAGGGGTGACCCATAGAATACGTCGTACGACGGATTGCTTTTTGACAGCTCACTTCAAATTCCGAGGTGTGTTCGATATTTTATCGCTGAATGTGCACTAAGGAAGTTCTGATGCAAGAAATTTTTAACTATTATTGTTGTTCTTTTTTTTAATAAAATAAAATGCGCGACTAGATTTCATGTAGGGACTTGCTCTTCAGTTAAAAACAATTTTTAATAACAGATTATCATTTGTAGATATGACTTTGGCATAGTAAAATTGAACTCTACAACAGAATTTTAGTATTTAATTGATATAATTTATAAGATATATCATTAAATTTTACTTTTATTACATTTTCTTCACAAATAAACAAATAAACGTAAAAGTTAACTTTTTCGTTGTCCATTGAAATAATGTTCTCAGCCAGTATATCCAAAGCGCAAAGGTACCTAGGTTCCGGATGTCGTTGTTGGGCTGTCATTCTTCTCATCAGTTGATTGGGATGGTTGGCGATATTTCCTACCAGTACCTTCGCCGATTGCATTAGATACTTGTCCAGTGGTATGATTTTTGCTTCCTCGTAGAGTCGCTTGTTGCTATAGTATTTCTGCCGCTGTCGGTCAAAGATGAGTCCAGTGCAAATCCTCAGTATTTTTCTCTCGAACATTTGTAGTTCCTTCATGGCTGTCTTGGAGATGGTGTACCATACTGGAAAGCTGTAGGCAATGACTGGTCGCAGAAGCTGCTTGTAGATCAAGAGTTTCGTTGGTTGACTCAATCCTGTTCTTCTTTTCATCAGAGGGTGAAGGCGATGGAAAGCAAAGTTGGCTTTTTTTAGGACCAAACGGAAGTGATTGTTGAATCTGAGGAGCTCGTTAAAGTTGATTCCTAAGTACTTGGCGTTGCGTTTGGCAGGCAATCTAGTTCCATCTGGAAGTGTCAATGTGATGCTTCTACAGCTTCCAGCCGATCGACTGCCTCTTCCTCCAGATCGTCTAAGGCACAGTAGTTCCGACTTGGATGAGTTTATTTTGGATACCCCATTTACTGTAGAACTCATACAGTTTCCGAATGTGAGCTTCGACTTTCCTGGCAGCTATTGTTGGCGAGATGGACTTGCAGTTAGTGAGTGAATCGTCCGCGTAAAGCAGGTTCTCGTACTCACTTGCAGGTGGTTGGTCTGACGTCAAGATGCTGTAAAGGAAGGGGCCAAGTTTGGATCCTTGAGCAACTCCAGCTCTAATGACTTTCATTGGTGATTTCCGATCCTCCACTTGCACAAAAAAGTTTCTGGAAGAGAGAAAAGAAAAAATAATTTTAATTAGTGCCAAAGGAAAGCCTAGTAAATGAAGTTTATGGATAAGAGCATCTATCCATACGCTGTCTCGACATCCAAAAAGCATGCGACGGTAACTTGATTGTTGTTTAAAGCTGAGATAATGTCTTGGTGGAACTTCATGAGCGGATGCAATGTGGAGTGCTTTTCCCGAAAACCGAACTGCATGTCTGGGATGATGTTGTTATCGCTGCAGAACTTCTTCAGCTCTCTGAGTGTCAGCTCTTCCAAGAGTTTACTAAGATTGTTGAGAAGAGAGATTGGCCTGTAATTGGAGATGATGTTCCTAGCACCTTTCTTAGGAATCGCCACAATTCTTGCAGTTTTCCATTTCTGTGGGAAGTAGCAGTTGTTTATGCAGTTGTTGAGGATGATAGCTAAAAAGATTATCACTGTTTGCGGGAGCCTCTTTATGATGAAGTTGGAGATACCATGGGGTCCAGCTGATTTTTTCGGTTTGGATAGGTTAATTATTTCGGCAATCTCTTCTGGGGTACTCAGGTTTGGGCTGTCAGTTGGTTCACTTGCAGGATTGGAGTCGCTGAATGTTGCTTAATCGTTGTTAGGTAATAAGATCCTTTGGATGGATGCTTCGACTTCCTCTAAGAAGACCGGGACTACGGAAGGGTGAAGTTACTTTCGAAGTGGACTGCAAATGCTTCTGCTATTTCCTGCGATGTCGTTGCTTCTCCATTGTTGGTATTTATGACATCCGGGATTGGTGACTTCTGACCGACGATTCGGTTGATGTTCTTGAAGGCATCAGGTCCGGGCTTTATTGACTGTAGTTTCTTCTGGAATTGTGTGTTGTAGAAGCGCTGAATGGAGTTTTGCAGCATGATATTGGTGCATTGCATTGTAGTTCACTCCACAGCGTTCGGTAGTTTGGATTTGATGTGTTCAGTTCCCGCTGGTGAATCCTTTGGAGTTGCTTCCTTAACCGTTGTCCATGTGCGTACATGTTTTGTACGTGTTCAGGAAGATGTTGATAGCGGTCTTTTGATGTCTTCGGTTGCTTTTGACTGTCCAGTAGAGTGGAGCGTTTTTTGACTTTTCTTTCAGATCACTGCGTGCAACTCATGGTTTATGCCTTGTGCTCTTCTGAACATATTCTTATACTTTTTTTTTATTCGACAATGGAAAAATAAAAATCGGAAGCCTCTGAAGATTGCTCGTATTTCACGAAAATCGATATTTTATGAGGCGTTAGAACCCATCTGAATTGACTTAATCTTTTTCATTTCACTACCAACTGCTCCTAACTTATGCTGAGTGGTCTCTAGAACCAGATCTGATCCCCTATTTTGAGTCGTTAATGGAAAAAACGAAATCGGGAAGGCTCCGAAAATACACATTTTCGCAAAAATTCAGATTTTTTAAATTGTATAAAATCCCACCCAGAACAAAGTTCTTTTACAACTTCTTTGTATTTGCTATATTTGTTAGAACCTATTTAAACCTTACAAGCTATGGAGCATTCATACTGAGAACTTTTCTGTAATAATGACGTCGTTTATGGGGGATTTAAGAAAATGCTACTTTAACTTCCTCTGACCCATTTCAATAGAAATTTAAATGCTAATACTACACTTAAAAACTTGATATCTTATTTCAATCCTTAGATATTTGACATGTAGGTGTTCCATAATTCTTGCCCATGCTTAATTTTTTTTTTTAACTTTACCTGCAGACGGTTTTCTTTAATACCATACAATTTTTTGATTTCCGCAAACTTATGTTTTTAATATTGTTAAATTCATAAAAACAAATCGTTAACCGGTATAATTATTACGCCATTTTGACTTCGAAATAAAAATTTAGCATGGGCAAGAATTTAGTATGGGTAGTATTAGAATTTAAAATTCTATTGAAATGGGTCAGGGGATGTCAAAGTAGCATTTTCTTAAATCCCCCATAAACGACGTCATTATTACAGAAAAGTTCTCAGTATGAGTGCTCCATAGCTTGTAAGGTTTAAATAGGTTCTAACAAATATAGCAAATACAAACAAGTTGTAAAAGAACTTTGTTCTGGGTGGGATTTTATACAATTTAAAAAATCTGAATTTTTGCGAAAATGTGTATTTTCGGAGCCTTCCCGATTTCGTTTTTTCCATTAACGACTCAAAATAGGGGATCAGATCTGGTTCTAGAGACCACTCAGCATAAGTTAGGAGCAGTTGGTAGTGAAATGAAAAAGATTAAGTCAATTCAGGTGGGTTCTAACGCCTCATAAAATATCGATTTTCGTGAAATACGAGCAATCTTCAGAGGCTTCCGATTTTTATTTTTCCATTGTCGAATAAAAAAAAGTATAAGAATATGTTCAGAAGAGCACAAGGCATAAACCATGAGTTGCACGCAGTGATCTGAAAGAAAAGTCCAAAAACGCTCCACTCTACTGTCCAGTGCTCTTGTGATTGCTATTTCCAGGGAGTCAATAGCAGCATCAATTTCAGTATTCTCCAAGTTCCTGTTTTGTGGAGGCAGTGTCACGGTTTGTTCGACATCCCTCTGCAGCCTGTCTACATCTAGACGTCTGTAGTTAATGAAGTGTGCTACTGGTTGTTCTATAACGTAAATGGGATGGTGAAGCTTGATTATTAACTGTACTGCTTCATGATCCGAGTCGCTGGGTACTGTTGAACAGGTGAAGTCTGGTTCTATATGAATGAGATTTGAAGTTGTGAGGAAAAAGTCCAGGGTTGATGGTGTTCTCGGGTAGGTTGGTTTCGGTCGGGAAACTGGAACTAGGGAGTGTTGAGAACAGTTGATATCTAGCCAGTCGGCTATCGCTTTGCCTCCAGCGCTAACAGTTATATTCATCCAAAGTTGATGTCTAGCGTTAAAATCAGCGCCGATGAGTCCATAGGTGCTTCTTGAGAGGACGCCGTTGAGGGTTTGCAGATCTTTATGGATGCCTCTGGCGTTGGAACTGCACTTGAAGTAAACGCTGATAATCGTCAATGATTCATCTCTTCCTGTGTTTAAGTTAATAGCTGTGGCTTCTCTGGTGAGGAGTCATGTGATGATGGTTTCACTGGTGTTTAGATTCTTCTTAACAAATATTGCGGTCCCTCTGCGGTTCTCCGTTTTATCCTGCCGATATGTGTTGTATCCCCGGATATCGATGTTTTTCTTCCTTGTCACGTTGGTTTCGCTGATGAGGGCGATGTCTGGATTGTTGTTCTTCATGAACAAATTAAATGATGTCCTCTTTTCCAGGCTGTACAATGAATTGACATTGTACGTCAGTATGCGGAGCTTCTTTAATGGCATAAGGTAAATATGAAGGTTGCTAAGGCCGCGGACTTATCTCCCTCACTTAGTTGCCTATAATTGCTTGGAACGGCACTCCGGGCTTTCTGCATCACTGTGAGGAGATTATCCCCGAAGAGGCGCTCTACTTCGTTGTTGAGGTTCATCGATAGTGGTGTTGAGGTTGACCCTGATCTTGTTGTCTTCGTTGGCCCTGCCTTGACAGGGATAGTTTTAGCTGGGGTAATTGCTTGCTGTTGTTGTGGCTGCTGCTGGATATGGCTCTTGGTGCTTGTTGGTTTTGGTGTTTTTGTTGCTGCGGTAGCTTTAACTCCTCGTGCTTTTTGGGCAATTGCTGCATAACTGATTGCTGGGCGGGTCAGCGCATAGGCTGATTTAGCAGCAAACTCTTGCTGAGCCTTTTTCTCTGCTTTCATGGTATATTCTCTCTGTGAGCTTAGCCTTTAGTGTTGGGCATCCCTTAAAGCTGGCTGGATGTCCTTCCTTTTGGCAATTGGCGCACCAAACGTCCAATCCGGTGTTCTCTTTCCTTTTGCACTGGCCTGGTTCGTGTTCCTCCTTGCATTTGACGCACACGTACTGGCGCTCGCAGTTGGTGGCACAGTGTGGCCAATGCGTTGGCAGTTGCGGCACTGCACGATGTCGTTCGACCTTAACCGCTCCCAATAAACCTTGTGGTTCATTATCAGGGTCTTGGAGAAGACTTCAGCGATGTCACAATTCTTGTTGAGTTCGACAACAAAGTTATTGTACTGCTTTGCCTGCGCCTTCTTTGATTTAAACTCCGTGGCTTTTATTACTGGGAGACCCTCAATCCTCAGTTCATCCTCCAATTCTATGGCTGCCAGTGTGAAATGCAGTCCTTTCAAGAGCAGTAGGTTCTTCCGGTCCTCACGGGGAGTAAAGGTGTTAAACTGAATCTTCCTAGCTTTTAAGAAGTTCTTTACATCTTCAAATGATTGGCGATTTCCTGTCGAGATGATTGTCGTCTTGGTGTTGCGATTCTTGAAGGTTACGTTGATGTTTTGGCTGATGCAGAATCTCCTGATTTCCGCAATGTTGCCGGAAAAGCAAAAGATTGGCGGCATTCCTGTTGAGTTGGTGCTTGATATTGTCTTCGTTGGCTGGGTTGAGGTGCTGCTGGCAGTCGTTGTTTGTTGGTTACTTAATGGCGTTTTAGTTATTGGCAGGGTTGGTGCTTGTGGTCGGGCAGTAGTTGGTGGCCCAATAGATAGCAATGGATTGTTAGTTGCTGTTGTTAATTTCTTAGCTGCCTTGGAAACTTTGGTCGGTTTACGTAGTCTCTTCTGACCTGGCTGGGGGATAGGCTGCCCACTTCAGAGTTGGAAGCAGAATCGCTGGTATCCTCTTCTTCACTGGTATTGACTTCATCGCTGTTTGGGTCTTCGTTGGCTGGCTTCTTCTTATTTCCGTAGCTTGGGTCGCTCTCCGTCTACATGGCGTCATCTTGTTGATTCTTCTCCTCCGGTTCTTGTTCTATATTTGGCTGGATATAACTTTCCAACGTCTTGTTTAGTCTCGGACCATATTAAGGTCCCAGGTCGTTAATTATTTTTTGGAGGAGTTCATCCAGGGCAATAAATGCTGTTTCGGGATTTAATGGTTCGCTCATTGTTAATTACTTTTAACACTTATTATTTATGACCCTGATTACCTGCACGCACAATATTTTTAAAAAAACTTTCGCGCGCACATTAACCCTTAGCTTAACGGATTAGCTTTGATAATTAGGAGTAGGTATGTTTTATTACCAGAGGGTAATAAAACTTAAGCCTATTTCCAGGTAATCCTCCGTGGGTAGAAAAAAGGGTTTTCTGGGGATTACGGTCGGTGGTTGTATAAATTTCAATATTTATCCGCGGCACGTCTGTGTGCGTCGAATGACTGACTGAAACTGAGCTGTATGGCTTATTGTTTAATATTTTTCTCTGCCTCTTTTCTGCCATGAAACTCCTTTTTAATAAAAAAAAAACAAAACAAAACCATCGACAAAAAAAAATTTAACTTAAATTTAACTAGGTCCCAGAGCCCAATAAATTTTTAACAGCTGAAATTTTTTTATGCACCTCAATAGTGTCAAAAATTTTACCCGGTGTTAACTATTTAACGCAATTCACAAACGGCCTAAAATCACGAAAAAAAGCAATTGTAGATTATTTCTTACCTCTCATATACAGTGCGGTTCACTTGGTTAGACGCACCAATGTTCATTTACATAAATTTCATTTTTTTGAAGGTGTGTACAAGAATAACCAAAAAAATTGTATTCATTAGAATGGTTATTTAGTTCTTAATAAAAAAACAAAAAGAAATAGTGGGTGAGTGGAAGTTAACGGTACTTTTTACTACTTCTTGTCTCTGACGTAAGAAAAAGGGCACTTTTTTTGGTTCACATGATTAGACGCACACCTTTAATTAGTTAGTTTGGCGAGATCTAATGCGCTGATTTGATTAATTTTGGAAGATTAAGCATCATGGAGTAATGTTTTAGGGCCAGTTGTACAAACGTGGTTCAGCCTCGGATCAGGAATTTAACCCACCGATTTCGGCGGATTAGCTGCGGGTCAACTTTGGTTCAAGTATGGAAGTGGCTATTTAAACATATATGAACCTTCAACAAGTGCTAAACCCCAGCTTTAGTACCGATTTCAGAAGATAAAAGTCGCTGATCCACGGATTAAATACTTGTACAACTGGTCCTTATTGGTTTTCATTCAAAATCTGTAAAAAAAAGTTCTGAGCGCGAAAGAAAAAGGGAAAATGATGCGGTGGATTCCAAAGGTGTTTCCATAAGCGCCATTGCCAAAAAAATAGGATGAAGGCATTTCGAGAGGAATTATTTTTTAGACAATGCCTCCTACGATAAAAACATCAAGAAAGAAACAATAGAAGCTTTAGCACTTCAGGAAAAAAGAAAATTTATAAGAAAAGTTTCGAATTCAGCCCTATCCACGAGCAAAATTAAAGAAAAAGCTGGGATAACGGAAAGAACATCAACTTTTTGGCAAATTATTTTGAGTGACGAACATCCTTAGTTAAAATAAAAGTTAAATATAGTCTATAAAGAACAGCGGTTTGAAACGAAAACCAAATCGAATGTAGTATTAAATGGCTCCCAAGTCCCAAAACCATTACACCTCTTTGTATTGATTGGTGGAGTGTCAAAAACTTTTCCTCCTTGTGAAAATCGTGAAAGTAGTGGTAATACCCATGAGAACAATTCAAATTAAACTTTTTTTCATTAGAAAAAAACACATTTGGCCAATTTAGAAAACTTCAAAAGCTTGTTTCATACGTTATGTAGACATGCGATCTCCAACCGCTATTCTTTTCAAACAGCTTTTTTTTAGAGACTATATTTTACTTTTAGAAAATGCAAAAAAAAAATGTTTTTTTGAGTTCTTCGGACCTTATTCTTTTGTATAAGGAAAATCGTTTGAGCATATTTAGTAACGAACGGTTTCCATAAGAACTATTTTCCATCTTTCGATACCTGTTTAAAAATACCAAACAACTGAGGATATCTTGGGCAGTAAAAAAGATATCGGAAAGATTTAAAAAGGTGGAAAATAGTTCTTTTAAAAACCGTTACTAAATATGCTCAGACAATTTTCCTTATATAAAAGAATAAGGTCCGAAGTACTGCATTTTCTAACGGATCGAGTTCAGCACACCGAAAACCTTCAGAAAAGTATATTTTTGTTTAAGCAACAAAAAAAAAGTTTAACTTTGTTAACCAGTGTAATTATTGTATGTTTAAATTGTTAATTGGCATTAATTTTATGTTTCAGTTAAAATTTCAGTGAAACACAATTTTGAAAAGTTTTTTTTTTTTCTCTTTTATTTTCGGGATTTTGGCCTTTCTGGATTTTAGGTTTTCGGGGTTTTGGTTTTTTCTTTTTTGGGATTCTGGGTTTTCGAGTTTTCGGGATTCTGGGTTTTCGGGATTTTAGGTTTTTGGGTTTTCGGGATTAAGGGTTTTCTGGATTTCGGGCTTTCTGGATTTTGGATTTCGAGATAAAGTCCGTCTCCCTTGTGTTTCTTTATTCATTATTACAGTCTGGATATTCTCCATAAAATATTTTGTCTCGTGGTTATATTCTTTTGCATAACCGGAAAAAAAAGAAACACACTCCATCTCTGGTTTGGACACCATTGTCCTTCCGGAAGCCAAATAAATTGACCCCAAATTGGGGGCGCCTTCATTCTTCAAAAAGTTTAGGACAAAATATACGAGCGCCGTTGAAAAAGTAAAATAGAAAAAATTTGGGGCACCTTTGTGAAAGTAAAATAAAATATCGATTGGAAAGACTTCGTTATTTATATAACTTTTGTAAAAGCTCGGGCGCCTTCGGCGTAAAAATTATAAGAAATTCGACTAGTAGCAGTAGGTACCTATACCTAGCTAATAAAAAGAAAAAAAAAATGAATACACACATTTTGCATTGATTTTGTTTCTATTCTCAATGCAGAAAATTTTTAATTTGTAATAATTTTTTTTTTAATTCAAAACATTTTTTGTGTTTGCAATAAAAATTTTATTTTAAATGCAAATGTTTTTCAGTTGCAATAACATTTTTTTTTAATGCAAAATATTTTTAGTTGCAATTTTTCAATTGTCACAGAACCATAACATCTATAATTTTCTGAATTTTTTTTGGGTGCTGAACTCGAATTGGATATCAGAAAAATTCTATTAGCCTTCCTTCTGGAAATATTACCATTATAAAATGCAAAATAAAGTTTTTTTCATTACGGTAATATTCCAAAAACGGAGGCTAATAGAATATTTCGGATTTCGCATTTGAGTTCACCTACTTTCAAACATTCAGAAAAATATATTTTGGTTTTTGTGGCAAAAAGCTTGTTGACCAGTGAAGAGTGACAAACTTTAGATTAAGTAATGTTTGTCTTTGGCTTATTAACTTAAACTTTAGATATCTCGGACATTAAAGAGATATTGGAAAGACAGTTTTTGGAAGAAGAAAGTTTTCATAGGATCCGTTACAAATTTCTTTGTTATGAATTACATCACATAAAAATATAGTCTCGAAAAAATTCAAAATTACGTTTTTTGCCATTTTATAACGGTAATATTTCAAAAACGGGGGCCAATCAATTTTTTCTAACTACAGATTCGAGTTCAGCACTTCAAAAACCATCAGAAAAGTATATTTTAGTTTTTGTGTTATTTTTTTTAATGCAATTCTTTTTTATTTGCATTGAATACTTTTTTTTAATCTGTAAAGGAAAACAATTCCTAAAAAAAAATGATTTGATTGACTGGAAAACGTTTTTGGAAGAAAAAATATTGCTTTAAAATAAAAATAAATTACATAAGCTTAAAAAAATCCACGATTTTGCCTCCCCTTTTCACATTATCAGTTATAATTTTTTTTTCTTTAATAAAAGGTTTTAAATGGTCTAAGGACTCTGTTTAATAATAATTATTAGATTAAGATTATTATCTTAAGATTATCAAGGGGCACGGTAGTGCCCAGCCAAGTTCTCTGGCAACTTTGGCACTACACCCTTATTTACAGGAAACAACTCAGGCCATTTTCGACCCCCCTCTAAGTTCAACACCAAAGATGCTAGAAATTTCAAACTCGCTATATTTGTTGAGCTAGTGAAAACCAAACACCTCACAAAATTTCAGCCTCCCACGATGAGTAGTTTCTGAGATATAGGGCTTCAAAAATCGCAAAAACCGTAACTGACTCACTGACAGATCATCAAAATTATGGAGAACTTCCCGATATCGTAGAAACTTGAAATTTTACACGGTGAAAGGACTTGTGGTGTATACAAAGGAAAAAATCGAAAATTTGAGATTTTCAATTCAGGGGGCGTGGCATCCGCCCATTTCCGCTGAATTTTCATCAAATATTATAGAGCACTTCTGATTATCGTAGAATCTTGAAATTTGGTAGAATGGTAGAGATGGTAGTTTATACAAAGGAAAAAATTTAAACTTTGAGAACTTTAGCCAGGGGGCGTGGCAAACGCCCTTTTCCGCTGAATTTTCATCAAATATTATAGAGCACTTCTGATTATCGTAGAATCTTGAAATTTGGTAGAATGGTAGAGATGGTAGTTTATACAAAGGAAAAAATTTAAAATTTGAGAACTTCAGCCAGGGGGCGTGGCAAACGCCCTTTTCCGCTGAATTTTCATCAAATATTATAGAACACTTCTGATTATCGCAAAATCCTGAAATTTGGTAGAATGGTAGAGCTGGTAGTTTATACAAAGAAACAAATTTAAAATTTGAGAACTTCAGCCAGGGGGCGTGGCAAACGCCCTTTTCCGCTGAATTTTCATCAAATATTATAGAGCACTTCTGATTATCGTAGAATCTTGAAATTTGGTAGAATGGTAGAGCTAGTAGTTTATACAAAGGAAAAAATTTAATATTTGAGAATTTCAGCCAGGGGACGAGGCAATCGCCCATTTCCGCTGAATTTTCATCAAATATTATAGAGCACTTCTAATTATCGTAGAATCTTTAAATTTGGTAGAATCGTAGAGCTAGTAGTTTATACAAAGGAAAAAATTTAAAGTTTGAGAATTTCAGCCAGGGGGCGTCAACCACCCATTTTCACTGAATTTTCATTAAATATAGAGATTTTCAATTCTACAGCCATACCTTGCAAAAAGTAGTGAAATCACAACAAAAACATTACTGTTAAAAAAGAGCCAAGTTCTCCTATGTTGAAGTTATGCTGGCACAAAAAGTACTGAGATGTAAAAGTGTACCAAGTTCTAAAGTTTGGGTTCAAATTCGTATAAATAAAATTTTGATTGTTAACTTGGCCCATTCACATTAAGTGGAAAACTAAAGTTATTTAATCCCCCGAAAACCGTATAAAGCACAAAATTAGAGTTGTCAGACATTTGAAATCGATATTAAGACGCGTATGGCTGCAAAACTGCGTACTTATATTTTGGTTGTACCTCTACTCCCAAAATTTGCTCGGCCTACTAGTAAAAAACTAACTTTTTTCTCACTTTTGACTAGTACATGGAGAGTTTCGGAGTTAGATTACTTCTACAATATGATGGTTACAATAACGATTGTGGTCTCATTTTATAGATAATTATAAATACTATAATTCATTTTTGAAGAATTATCCAAACAAATCAAAAGTTTGTCAGATATATGAACAAATGTCATTTTGCCCCAACCTTGCGATACAAACACGCACTTTGACCAACTATAAAATTTTATTTAATCAACTCACGGAATTGTTTTGTATATGATTTTTTAGATAATTTTATTGTTAATAAGTCTTACATTTGTCAGTTTTTGTTAAAATGAATAACAATGGAGCTATTCAATAAAAACGATACCAATCTCTTTTCCAAGATGGCGGCTGTTCCCAACCTCCAATTATCCCAACAAATTGACTTTTATGATAAGGACAACCAACCGAACACATTCCATGAAAAAAATTTTGTCCCGCGAAAAATGCAATTTCATGCCCATATTTTGACTAATTTCCCTGAGCTAAGTATAAAAGCCTTAAAAGTATATGCAAGGATATGAAGAAGAGAAAAACGCCACACAGGAAAGTTTCGGAGGTCATGGGAGTTTTTTGACGACCTCGACATTGAGAAATTGAAGACCACCAGTCAATCTGGACCTGGCAGGGACACAACAACAGTAGAAAAAAAAGTTATGATAATTCTGTGTCATTATGGAAAATCCAGAATGCATTAGGTAGGAACATAGTAGGTTTTTATTTTGTTATAGAAATACTATCAATTAAATTTGCTTTTTAGACCAGTGGCAATCATTTTTGAAAATAAAAAAAATTATTAGAAGCATATGGGTGGTGGAAAAATTTGAGTAGTATATGAAAGGGAAAAAATAAATTGCCCACAAACAAATTGGGGGAAAGGGGGGTGTGTGGGCGAAAAAGTGGAGTGGGTTTCAAATATCGTGTATTTTTACGATTTCTGTCAAAAGTAGGCGTCCTATCGATAAAAGTTAAATGCAAAAATTTTAGATACCTAATAAAAGTGTCTACAACTCTTACACCGAGGGAAAAGCCACCATAAAACAACGTGAAATCAATGAAAACCACATTGATTTTACTATTATTCGCAATGATTTTGCGTTGAAGAACATTTTAAAAATTTTAATTTTTGATGGTTACGTAAATCAAAGAAGTTCATCTTTGAAACAACGACGTTTCAAATTCAATTTATTTTTTCCCTCAGTGTACTCAAACCATTTTTTATATAACCTCAAAAATATTCAAAAATACGTTTTTTTAATTTTTTATTTTCATCTCTTACAAAAATGGTTGGATTTTAACAAAATCACCGTTGAAGTTCAACACCCTTAAAACCTTCAGAAAAGAATTAAAATATCGGTAGGTCCTACAAAAAATTATTTCTGAAACTTATTTGCAGAAAAAATGGTCTGCATTTCAAATCGAAAACAAAGTTAAAAAAAAAACATTTTAGATAAGGTTGGTGCGTTGTGTTTTTTTATTTGAACTAAATTGTTAAGTTATACTCTCTAATAATACTAGATGGCACCTGTTAATAGAAGAAAAAATTGAGAAAATGAATGATTCCCCAGCAATCAAAAAAATGTGACCCGTAAACAAGTTGAGTACCCATCTTCAAACTTGATATATTGTATCCGTATTGTATAGGTAGCATTAACACTAAAGAAAACATAATATAAAAATGGTCTAAGATTCCCAAAACTTAAAATGAATTGCTTATTTCCGGTTATTTTCTACTAAAAAGGTGTTTTTTCCACGAAGTCCGCGAACTAAACTGTGTATATTTTCTAAACGACTGGGTATCCCACTCTGAAACTTGGCACATAGTTCCTTAGTTGTATAAGCTTTATTTTAAGACTATCTAAAGAAATATCAAGTGTTGAAGATTCTTAAAATTTGATTTAAAATGTCAACTTCCGGGTTTCTATCAAAAAAATAAATCGATTTTCGGTTTCGAATTTATATTTGAAAAGAACGTCGAATTTTCCATATAATCTATCATTAAAAGAATTTTGTTACCCCGTCGTTTAATTAATGTATTTAAATTTTTCAAATGAACTCATCCCCACAGTTTTCCAAAACTTTAGAAGCCCATAACCAGGGCTGCCAGAAATCATGATTTAGCATGATTTAGGATGATTTTCATGTTTTTTGAACTAAAATCATGTTTTAATGTTTTCGTGCCCAAAATCATGTTTTTTTCAATCCAAAAGAAAAACCTTTATTCAATACCTACATGAAGTATGTGTATGAAATTAACCTAACGGTCATATTATTCACTATTAAATGAGTACAAATAATAAGCTGATTTATGCTTTCAAGTTTTATTCCTGCCATTTTTGTAATTTAAGTTATAACTACAATGGCCACCTTTTGAAAAAAAGTGGGAAAATTACAAAAGCAAATAATTTATTTTTTCCTACAAAAGGCAATTTTTCCCAAAAAAAAAAAACTATAAACTAAATTTTTGAAGCCAATATCTGTGATTTCTGCACCATAAAATGAGTTTGAAAATTTTCACTTTAAGACTTTTTGCAAAAAGTACCCTGTGTACCTTTGATACTTTATTAATATTTTCTAAAATGAACTCGAAAAAATTTGTTTTATTCCCCCCTAGTCACGATGTGGATGTTCACTTTCTATCAGTTTTTGCTTTTTTTATAAATCATGTTTTTTCAACTGAAATCATGTTTTTTATCATGTTTTTTTAAATCTCGAAATGGCAGCACTGCCCATAACTCCACTATCTGGCCTTAAAATTCAAAATCTTTCCAAATGTATTTTTTGAATCGATTGAGGAATATATATACCAAATATGAACAAATTTGGCGACCCACGACATTTTTCGTTGCTGGTTTCACGTAAAATGCCCCATTTTTGAATAAAAAAAAGACCATTTATACATTTTTTTGCTTTTTACACACCTTTTTTTCTATTTAGTTTGGAATAGCTTTACTCTAAACTAAAAACTGTTGAGAACTTTGAAAATTATTCGAAAAAATTATTCGAAACTACCAGTATTTACCCTAAGATCTTATTTTATGAATATTTTGAAAACCTGACCCAAGTTTTTAAAACGGTTGCCACAGCTAAAATGAGCACACCCGCATTAACTCAAATTGATATGCCTCCGCTCTGCTACAGAACTACCACAGTGTAATCTTAAAGAGATTTGGATGGAGTCTTTTTTATTGTTTTATTCAATAGCAGAAACATTTACAGTACTAGAATCTAGAAATAGGAAATCTAACAATATTTATTATGTCTGGGCTCTATCAAGTTTCTCCGATGAGTTGAAAAAACAACTGCTTACTAAAAAACAAACACAATGTTTACCCATTCTTTCTTTCTTTTAGTTCATCGTTTAAGAGTTGTAAACAACAAAACAAAATATTACTGTCATTCAACCTTGAATAGTAAAAAACCCGTTTGCTCTTTGGGTGGTTGATATCTACATACGACAAATATTAGCATGATGATAACGATATCTCTTCTCGACAGTAAAATTCATTAGAAAAAAATTAGAATTGCCAACTTGAATCGTACAAATCAAACAAAAAAAAAGCAAAACTAAACAACAAAATCGGTCATAAATTATTTAAGTCATATTTTTAAGTTAATTAATTATTTGTAGTTTTATAAGGTCGTGGTGTATACAAATTCTATTTTACTTAATGGTATGAACTTTCATCGTTTAAATTTTTTCCTTTTGTTTCTTCTATGAATAACAAGAAAAAAATAAATCCAAATGCAGAAACGGCTGCAAATATCCACATAACACCTGAAAGTCCAACAGTGATCATTAATACTGGAAATACTTTTAAGACTATAGTGCCAATAGAACTCGAGAAAACCAGACACAATGTTGTACCAAATGATCTTATCTAGAAAAAAGAAATTAATTTAAAACCAACATCAAATTAGTATACAAAGTTACCTTTGGAGGAAGTATCTCCACAAGTATTATAAAAGTAACTGAAATAACACCGATGTTTCCTGCTAAAATAATGAAGGACATGAGTAAAACTGGGAGCCATCTCGCACTGGTAAATGACATTTCAGTGGACATGTACGAGTGTACTCCTAGTAAAGTAAAACCAAGACTCATTCCACCCGTGGATGCGATCATGAGAATCTTTCTCCCGTACTTATCAATCAGAATAAACGCAAAATATGCTCCAATTATCTGGAATGCTCCAATGATAATCGTGTTGGTTTTCGGATCCATTGAAGAACTTGCTTCTGCGAAAATCATTGACGAGTAGTTGAGAATAGTAAAAATTCCTGTAATATTTAAAACGATCATAAGGACAGTTCCAACAAGAAGAGCCTTCAAAGATTTTTTTGTACCTAAGATCATGAGATTAATTTCAAGTTACAGTGGTGTTCAATGAAATACCTACATATATCATTCATGGAAAGACTTTCTTTAGTTTTTGATGACAAAATGAGCATTTTCATCTCATTGAAGTTTGCATCAAATTGCTGTTGTTCATCCTTCTTATTTAAGTTGACGTTTGTATAATATTTCAAAGATTCTGCAGCTGCATCACATTGATTTTGGCTTATTAAAAATTGTGGTGTTTCAGGGAATTGTACAATGAAGAGAAGAAACAAGATAGGCAGCACTATTACTGAGCATGGAATAAGTAGATAGGGAATCTGAGATGCAATAATGTTTCCCGAGAGCATGCCAGTGTTCATTGCAAAACAAAAAATTGCACCCAGTGTTCCTCGAATTCTGAAAGAGTAAGTTAATATATTATGTATGTTCAGATTAAATGTGT
Organism: Episyrphus balteatus; assembly: GCF_945859705.1. Taxonomy (NCBI): domain Eukaryota; kingdom Metazoa; phylum Arthropoda; class Insecta; order Diptera; family Syrphidae; genus Episyrphus; species Episyrphus balteatus. Next base: position 54,773,803 of record NC_079134.1, on the reverse strand, counting down.
TGCTTATAACCGGACCCTTACTTTGAATCAGCGATTTCGGCCACAAAAATGGGAATAATAGCATATGTGCCACCACCAGTGGTACCTCCTAATAATCGGGCTATGTAAAGGTAATTAACGTCATTGGCGAAAAAAATTGTGGCCCAAAAAAACTGAAAAAAATGGTTATGTAAATTCTATGCTCTGTCAAATTACAAAAAATTTGCATATTTCTAAAAACCGTTTAAAATAAATAATTTTCATAAAAATGTTGTTTTTGTAGCGTTTTTATCTTGTAATCTTTAATTTAAATTCAGCCGTCCTTAAAAATACATAAAAGATATATTTGCATTAAATGTTCATAGACACTGCTTTTAAGAAAAATTCGATTTAATCCCAATTCAATTGCATTGTTAAACTCCAGTTTAAGTTAAACAAACTTTTGTTTTGAAAAAAATTAACGAAAATAATATATGAAAAAATAAAAAAATAAACACAAAGTGTCAGTAAAGGATAATAGCTGCGTTCCTTTGGTAGCATTTATCTACTGTTTAGTACTTAAAGCTGCTTTGAATGAACTACTTTTTCAATAGAGAAAAAGTAGCTTTAAGTACTAAGCAGTAGATAAATGTTCCCAAAGGAACGGAGCTAATAAATCAAATATTTTTTAAAGTGTGCACCTCGTCTAAACTCAATACTCAATGCATTACTTGTCAAAAAGTCAAAGAAAACAACAACAACAAAAACGTGAATTTGACATTAGTATCCGCTTCCTCCAATTATAGTTCTAGCTTTAATCTAGTACTATAATCTACTCATGCCCTTCTTCCCGAGTAGATACGATTTGTATTGAATTCGTTGAAACTGCGTTCCATTGAAAATCGCTAGTAAACTACTAGTAGTTCTTTGCCACCTCCCAAAGGAACAGGGCAATAATACGAAAGGCAGATCCTATAAAAATGTTCTGAAAAGAACAACAACTTTGGAGGCGATTGGAAAGGAGCTAAACATACCAGGTGCTTTGGTAATCATATTTTTTCTAACACAAAATTATTTTTTTTAGCGAGTGAGTGCAAACAACAACGGACTTCGTCCGCCAAAAAAAAAACTGGAATTACCTTCTGGTAGTGCTGCGGCAACGGACGACAAATGGAAATATTTGTCAACAAGAAGGTAATTTGAATTAAAGTGTAATATACTCGACCCTCCTGAGACCCGGTATCACCAATGATACATTGTTCATAGTTTTCATAAAAAAACCTTTGGGTCTAAGAAAGTTGTACTTTTTGTATTTTTAGTGAACTATAGATGCTCAAAACAAATCCCAAACTAAATCATCTATGATTTACGGAATGTAAAAATATCGGATTCTTCATGTGATGTATCTGATTTTGTCTAAATTTTAGGAATATAAAATATGAATACTATCTATCCTATTGTACAATACAATCCTATTACCTTCTGCAAGTTTTCATAATTCTTTTAGAACGCAAATTTTTAATAATCTTATTTGAACAAATGTGTTGACAATTTTGCTCTATCATTCCCCCGAAAATTATTTTGTTTTCAGATTTTTAACTATTTGTGAAAAATATTATTGAGTAGGTACGTTCTTACTATGTGTGGTACAGCTAGAAGATATAAACACTTCTTACGTCCAATATGGTCAAGCAGGATACCAAATGTAAGATTGCCAATTAACCCGCCCACACTGACAAGGGCACCAATCCACGAAGCTTCTTGTACAGATATGTTAAAGGCCAAAGGTGATTCAGGTGATTGAAGTGTCAAAAGCATTGGAGCAGCCCACCCAAGCCCAATGCCATGAGAAAATGCAAGTAAATTTACTGGAGATAAAAAAAAAACAGACAAATTAATAGAACAGTAAAAATATTAATTAAATACCTGTTAGGGTTGCCCCCAATTGTCGCCGATAGTTTCTATAAAACACACTATCGGGGTGGTTCAAATGTATATGAAGCATTTTTAAAGCGATTTCTTCTTGCTAAGCAATATTGGATAAAAGCACAATTTAATAAGGTAAACAACGTGCTAGCGCTCTTACATTAAACTCAAAACTGAATATTCAATCACTGAATATCTATTTGAAAATATTTTGTACTTAGGTACCATGCCTCTCTCTTTCTGCAGGTGTTTGTTTGTTGCTAAATAAATACATATTTTATTTAATTTTTAAAGGCTTGAGAAATAACTTGATGAATATTGAGTATTATTTTGAATCTGATACAAATTGATGCGAAGCTTAATTAAAACCGACTTCTGCACCACGAAATTTGGATTTGTTTTTAAAATGTCTTTAATTTTGAAATAAAAATTATACCTAAATAAAAGCTTGAGTTGTTATAAGACATTTGAATATTATTTCTTTGTTCTTAAAGGATGACGAAATGCAAAGTTTCATACAAATATTTGTCCAATCAGTAGGATATTATTTTGCCTGCAATGTATACTCTGCTTTGTTTGTGAAGTCAACATCATTTTTCATTTTAGATTAGGGGTTCTGATTTAGTAGCGGGATTAAAAAATTTATTAGGTACGTTGACTCGTTGACTGTGAATTACTTGAGAATTCTTTGTTTAGAAAGATAATAGATGACAATTCACTTTGTCTAGCTTTACCTACATTTAGCGGTGGAATTTAATATGCTGAATACGAATTTTTATTTAAAACTGCACAGGAGCGTTAAGCGCTATGCGCCATGTTTGTGTCTATTCATTGAAATTATTAAGAGCATTTTGCAATTTATTTGTCGATTCGTTAATTGTTTTGCCTACTGCTGCAAGTATTGGGGTATCGTCAGCAAAGGTAGCTACAATTTTGTTGTCTGTTTGAGGTTTATCGCGTGTGAATAGAAGGTACAGAATGGGACCTGAAACACTACCTTGTGGTAACACAGCCACTATTTCCGTAAAGTCTGAGTAATCATTTCCGTTCCTAACGCGGACAATTCAGTTCTCTAGATATTCTCTAAGAATGGTAAAGAGTCCTTCAAGGTAGGACTTGCCAAACCTTGAATTTGAGGCCCTTGTGCCATTCTTTGTCAAAGCTTGAGACACAACTGAAAAGGCCGCTGGACAAATTTTCTTTTCTTCAAGAGCTTTCTGAATGACATCGGTGATTCTATGCACTTGATCAATCGTTGTTCGAGTGCTTGCTTCTAAAACCGAACTGGTGGTCAGGTATGCCTCTTTGACCTCAGCTTTCCGTACGCTACGTTGAACTAGCTTTACGGGCGTTTCAAAATGACATAAAAAAGCCTTGTTCTTGTTCCTGAACTGCGAATTTCTGTAATTTTAAACGTCATATTCATACAATTAAAATAATAATTCCATAAAATCTCCAGTTCGTTGAACATTTATCTAAGTTTTGATAGCTGAAAAAAAAATTGTATGCAAATAAGAACTAAATTAATTTGTTTGGCAATATCCTGAAGAAAAAAATTATAATAAATAACAATTTGACTTCAACAATTGGTCTTGCTGCAAATTTTTTTTTGTTTAAGCCTGGTACGCAGTTCGCGCTAAATTTTAGCCAAGATAAAATTCCCATACAAGTTATCGATAATTCCTATGGGATTAATTTTAGCTCGGCTAAAATTTTTCGATAATTTGTACGGGAGCTAAAATTTAGCGCGATCTGCGTACTAGGCTTTAACCTAAATATTACAAATCCAAACTTCAAACGCAAACAAAAGTTGAAATATTTGGACTTTTGCTTCGTGCTCGCTTCATGTAACGTTGGTTTGTGTACATACTAATAGTTTCCGAAACGTTACGTGAAGCGCGAAACGTCATTGTGAGCATTCTGCATAGTTTCCTATGTTTGAACTTTTGCTTTGCTGTCAAAGAAAGCCAAAGCGGCATTGTTTAGCGGCCATTAGACAAATTTGTTTTTTACTTTCGATAAAGGTTCTATATTATATCAAGTTAAGCGTTCGTACAAAAAAAAAGTTGAGATAACTATCAGAAATGACATTACGATGATAGAGAATGCCAAAAAAGTGGGTGCCAGACAGAGGCGTACGTTGAGTTGCCGGTGCCCGGGGCCGGGGCAAGTCTAAATTTTCAAATTTTTACATAAAAAAAATAAAAAAAAGTGCGTATACTCCATAGTTTTTTCTTGGGGGGAGGGGAGAGAGGAGGTGTCTGCTTACATATATATCATCATTATGTGATGGTCGCTTAGATTATGCAAGTAATATTTTTTGGGCCCTAAGACAATACATATATAATTTTGCTGACAAAAAACTAATTTATTTTTTGGGTCCCCTAAAGTAAATTTTTTTTTAGATGAATATTGTGTATATTAGGTGTGTGCATCGAGGCTTAACTTGAAATGTTGGGAGTCTGCATATGGAATGTTCCGAAAACAGCAGACAACTAAAATTTAGAGTTATCATATTTTTCGCTTTCAGGTTTTTCTTGTATGTTTTACAAAGAGTTCAAAAAATGTATGCTCGCAGTAATAGTTAAATACATTTTATCATTCCACACGTCGTCAGTTGTAAACAAATTCTAAACAATTTATGAAAAAAATAGTTTGGTAGCACAGATTTAAAACTGTTCAAAAAGTTAAGCCCAGGGAAATCTCCAGGCTAAACAACTAAGCCCAAGGGGCTAATGTGTTGTTGCATCAGTTAAGAGGTTTTGATAAAAAACACCTACCTATTATGTGGCTGGCTACCAATCAGTGTTGCTGTTTGGCCCCTTTTTTAAGCTGGGTCGTCTTGGCCCCCACTTTTTTAAAAATAAGTAAAATGGTTCCTTTTTATTTTTTGTTAAAGTTTTTGTTCTCTTAAGCCTAGTACGCTGCTGATGCGAAACGAAAAATCCCATACAAAAATACCACAACGAAATCGTAAACGAAAAATTTCGTTTACGCTGCTGACACTGGGTTGCAAAAGTCGATACGATTGTACTTTTTTCGATACACTTGGCTTGGCTAAAGTACACAAATACACTATTACTAAATTCGATACTGTTTTGTCCTTCCGTTTATATCAATGTAAAAGGTATTCTGGATCAATTTTTTCTTTTCAATTCTTCCAAGATATTGTTAAAACTGCAATATTAGTCAAATACACGTTTGATTTGAATAGAACATTAAACGGTCAAGGGTGAATTTAAAGTCTTTATTTAATTTTCTTCAAAGAAATAAAATTTTCTTTTCAGGACATTACTTTTTTGTTTACATGTGAGATTTATTAAAATAAATTGCACGACTGGGGTCGCACGTACTTGCTCTTATGCTTAAAGTAACTATAATGTTTAAAATTTGATATTTTGAAGAAATTTCATAAGTATAAGTTTTTATAATTAATTAAAAGACCGTTTTAAATTATCTTAAACAAAAAAAAATATATGCCATTTTATTTCTTGTATTAAAAGGTATTTTTAGAAAAAAATTTTCGAAAATTGTAGGAGCCGTTTTTTAAAAAAATAATTTTTTATATATAAAAAATGTTTAACATTTTTCAAAAAAAAAGTTGGTATGCCATTTTGAAGAAATAATTAATTTACACATAAAAACAAAATTTTTCATTGATCCGTTTTCAAGAAATTGATTTTTCAAAAAAAAATTTTATTTTATATTTTTTAAAAAACCAAAAATGCGTTTTTTGAAAATTTTCTAAGATTTTAATATTATCTTTACTTAAACACTTTTGTATAAAAATTTTCATTTAAATCGGGTTAATGTTGTACGAGATATTCAGAAACGAAAAAAACCGTTCTATGACAGGTACCGTTAATAACGGCACAAAAAATATTTTTTTTATTTCAAAAGTTGGCTCTTATGTGTAGTACTACACACAAAAATTTTAATCAAAATCGTTAGAGTCGTTTTTGAAAAAAATTAACTTTTCTATTTCCGTTATATGGCAGGTACCGTTAGTTTTGGTCATAAAAAAAAAATTTCAATTTCCCCTCTAGGGAATCACCAAAAACTGCTAACTACCAAGTTTGAAGAAAATCACTTCACTCGTTTAGGCTGCAGCTCCAGATAGAGACAGACACACAGACAGGCAGACAGACAGACAGACAGACAGACAGACCGACAGACAGACAGAATTGCCGGACCCACTTTTTTGGCATTCTCCATCATCGTAATGTCATGTAAAATTGTTATCTCGAGTTCGATTTTTTTTACGAATCCTAAACTTGCCCTATAGTACCTATGTATATCGCAAGTAAAAAAATTGGCACAGGTTAGTTTTTTTAATTTTTTTTTTTTTGTTGGAAAATTCACCTCAATTTTCATAGCCATTTACGGTAAGATTAAAGCCTATATTTCGAAGTTCAATACACCTGCAATAATTCTGCATATTTTGAATTGTAATGAAACATCAGTGTTTTGCAGTTGTAAACTGTAAATAGGATAAAAATGACCTCAAAAGTTTTTTCGATTTTTTTGAAAAAAAAAATGGATTTAGTTTTTGGTTTATCTTAAAGTTTTTCGTTCATTTAAAATAAATTTTTCGAATTGTTCTTTTATAAAATTTGAAAGATTCAAAAAGTACAATTCGATACACTTTTTATTTCACTTTCGATACAATGCTCAAAGACGATTTTTCAACCCTGTGCTGACACAGCGAAATTGATGGGATAGCAAAGTCTCCACTTCTTATTCGCACACAAACAATTGCCAGGGATATTAATTGTGTGCGGAAAAATGACATTTGAGTATTTTCTTTGTTTTCGTTGTTAATTTTGTCATTGCATGCCTTACTGAGATTGTGTTTGCTTTTATTTTGTTATTTATGTTTTGCAATTTGCTAATATTTTTCCGTTGAGATTTCGCAAGCATTTCGTTGTCCTAGTGGAGACCGACGAAAAATTCGTTTCGCATCAGCAGCGTACTAGAAATGTTGTGTTTGTTTTTTTTTTTTCAATTTATTTTTAGCTCAGGGAAATTAGTCAAAATATGGGCATGAAATCGCATTTTTCGCGGGACAAAATTTTTTTCATGAAATGTGTTCGGGTGGTTGTCCTTATCATAAAAGTCAATTTGTTGGCATAATTGGAGGTTGGGAACAGCCACCATCTTGGAAAAGAGATTGGTATCGTTTTTATTGAATAGCTCCATTGTTATTAATTTTAACAAAAAATGACAAAGGTAAGACTTATTAACAATAAAATTATCTAGGAAATGATATACAAAACAATTCCGTGAGTTGATTAAATAAAATTTTAGAGTTGGTCAAAGTGCGGGTTTGTATCGCAAGGTTGGGACAAAATGACATTTTTTCATATATCTGACGAACTTTTGATTTGTTTGGATAATTCTTCAAGAATGAATTGTAGTACTTATAATTACCTATAAAATGAGCCCACAATCGTTATTGTCACCATCGTATTGTAGAAGTTATCTAACTCCGAAACTCTCCATGTACTAGTCAAAAGTAAGAAAAAAGCTGTTTTTTTGCTAGTAGGCCGAGAAAATTTTGGGAGTAGAGGTAGAGCCAAAATATAAGTACGCAGTTTTGCAGCCATACGCGTGTTAATGTCGATTTCGAAGGTCTGACAACTCTAATTTTGTGCTTTATACAGTTTTTGGGGGGTTAAATAACGTAAGTTTTCCAGTTAATGTGAATGGGCTAAATTTATACTATTTGAAATTATAAATAAACAAGCTGATGCTCTATTATTTTTCCTAAATCTGGACACCTCAATCTCGGCTATGGGGTTAATAGAACTCACGATATAAGCTTTTTTAACTAACCATATCAGGCTTTTCAATTCAAATAAACTAACAAAAATCTAAACAAAAAAAGCTTCTAAAACATAATCGTATAAACGGCTTATATATAGTTCTATTGGTCACATCCTCAAGATTGGGGTGTTCAGATTTAGGAAAAATAATAGAGCATCAGCTTGTATATTTATAATTTCAAATAGTATAAATTTAGCCCATTCACATTAACTGGAAAACTTACGTTATTTAACCCCCCAAAAACTGTATAAAGCACAAAATTAGAGTTGTCAGACCTTCGAAATCGACATTAACACGCGTATGGCTGCAAAACTGCGTACTTATATTTTGGTTCTACCTCTACTCCCAAAATTTTCTCGGCCTACTAGCAAAAAAACAGCTTTTTTCTTACTTTTGACTAGTACATGGAGAGTTTCGGAGTTAGATAACTTCTACAATACGATGGTGACAATAACGATTGTGGGCTCATTTTATAGGTAATTATAAGTACTACAATTCATTCTTGAAGAATTATCCAATATATATGAAAAAATGTCATTTTGTCCCAACCTTGCGATACAAACCCGCACTTTGACCAACTATAAAATTTTATTTAATCAACTCACGGAATTGTTTTGTATATCATTTCCTAGATAATTTTATTGTTAATAAGTCTTACCTTTGTCATTTTTTGTTAAAATTAATAACAATGGAGCTATTCAATAAAAACGATACCAATCTCTTTTCCAAGATGGCGGCTGTTCCCAACCTCCAATTATGCCAACAAATTGACTTTTATGATAAGGACAACCACCCGAACACATTCCATGAAAAAAATTTTGTCCCGCGAAAAATGCAATTTAAATTACTAATTTCCCTGGGCTATTTATTATTAAAAGATATAAAAAAAATAAAACGAAATAAAAAGAAAGGTGGTCAAAAACACCAACATTCAGTTGGCCTTAGAAATGGAACAATACTAAACTGGGAGGCTTGCCGCCGATTTCTGAGGTCAACACAGCAAACCCCACAGGCGGATCACTAGTGTGAAGCAGATACACGTGGGATAGCTATGATCCCCTCGACATCGAGGTCATAACAGCGCCGAGAAAAAGGAAGAAGAGGAAAATTTTACTATTAAAAGTTTATATGTTTTCGGTGATGTTTATATAATAGTGCGACAGTCTAGGGTGAAAAGTGGGACTCACGTTCAACAAACAAATTAAAGAAAACGTGAAATAATAAAGTAACTAGTATATAATTAAGTAATTTATTTTACTTTAATCCATTTCTTCAAAAAAGTTACAAAAAAAGGAAAAACACCTCAAAATCATATATTTTAAAAATGTTTCACTGTTGTTTACTCTTTGTGATTTCTTGGAAAAATATAAAATTACAAAAAACGACAAGGAATTCTAAGGACTTATTATTATAATTTATTTATTTTTTGATGAAAGAACATATCAATGTAATACTTTATGTAAAATAAAGTTCTGTCCATTAACCTGATTTTGTTGTGTTGGAACAAAATTAAAACACACAGAAGGGGAAATAAACGTTTTGACGCAAACCAGCGTTACTGTGCTTGCTTTCAGAAAAGAGAAAAAAGGATTGTCTCACTCTTTGCACTGTCTCACTGTTCGCACCTATTCCCTATCTAAAAAAAAAAAAAAACTACACCACATTTGCATGTTTCTATCTTCTCTGTGCACTTCCTTCTCTCTCCCTCTCTTTTCTCTGAATGTTTTAATCTTATTTTTGAATTATTTGAAAAAAACTTCCAATTCCAACCTCAGCCGGGAATTGAACCTGGAACACTATTTTGCTTCTGAGCAACACATCTATCCACTGAGCCACAGCTAAAACATCTTGTTCTTACCATTGAATAATTACAAATAGAAGTGGACACCCAGGGAAACTTCCGCTGTAAAGTAATTGTCGCTTGTATCGTGCATTGAATTAAAAAAGCAAATCCAACAATCCAAAAGCAAATCCAGCAACCCAAAATCAAATCCTAAACAGCTTATACATATAGATAAAAGTTTTCCTATTTCAAAAAGTGGAGATAGCCTAGAGGATAAGGTGAATGTGTGTTAAGTTTACCTGCCTAGGTTCGAATCTGACGGGAAATTGAGATTGTTTTTTTTTTTTTTACATTACTAGAATAAAAATTAATTAAATTTCTCAAAAAAAATCTCCGCAAAAACAAAAAAAAAAACAATTTCAAATTTTACCGGTTTTCGAACCTAGGCCAGTAGGAGCAAAAGGCATCGTCCTTGTTCTCTAGACTAATATGACTTTTCAAAACACGAAAACTTATATCAATATAAGCTCTTTGAAATGTATAATAATAAATTATTAATTTGTTTATGAAGGTTTAAAAAAATTATTAGTTAAGACTGAACTCGAAAATACAAAATAGTTGAGGCGCAAACATGTAGTTCATCTATCTTCCGGTACTCTTATAGTTGCAGAGTAATCTGCGGTGTCACTTCTATTTGTAATTATTCAATGGTTCTTACATTGAAAAAAAAAAATGGAGAATCATTATTTAAAAAAAACATCAATTTTTCCTTTTGATTTTACATTAGGTTTGTTTTTCTCTGTGTTCACTTTGTATTTATTTACTTGTTGATTATTGCCTTCTCTATGTCAGCTATTACACGAAGCCTCAAGGAGATGGGAAACTTTCGTACGTTTTACCCCCCAAAACCCATTTGTTTATTTCGTGTTGTTGTAATCTCTTTTGTATTCGTGAATAAATGTGAAAAACACACATAGTGTAGCCACGGTGTTTTTACGCACACCTAAGCAAAAATCTACGATTTTTCACGTATACTTAGCCAAAAATGTATATTTTTTCACGCATACTTATCCAAAAATGTCTAAAGCAGCTTGTAGGCAAACCCGTATGACGTCAGAAGTTTCTCATCTCTTTGGGTATCTCTGCTCAAGAGGCTTGACTCTTTTTTCGAATTTTCTTTTGATAATCATTCTGTGAGGCGCGTATTATTACACGATGCCTCTTGTTGAGTCAAGGATTCAAATTTGACATTTCTTTTGATTTAAAATGTGTTGTTTTTGTATTGCACCAAGAAGCAAAATGAAAGAAACGTCAAAAAAGAGTCTTAGAACTTCGACCCACGACTCTCCGGTCGGATAATTTTTTGTTTTATCGTTTTTCTCTTTTGCACTCATTAGTTTTGAAAAGAGGTGCGCCTCTTGAGGCTTCTTGTAATAGCTGACTATTAGTTTTTTCATTCTATTACCATCGAATACTGTTCATTGGAAATACTAAATTTGAGATTTAAAAAAAAAATCAAAACAGATTTGTTTTTGTCAATTCCTTAAATAATTTAAAGAGCTTTTGGTATAATTTACTCGTATCAATCTCATAACATTTAAGTGCACTATGATTTTATTGTATATTTATTAATCATAAGCGTTATCATCGTCCAGTGACTTTCCTTTTGTTTCTCGTAAAAATAATAAAACATACAAAAATCCAAATCCTGATATTGAAGCACAAATCCACATGACTCCCGCCAGACCAATGATTACCATCAAAATAGGAAATAGTTTCAGAACCGTGAACACAAACACACTCATGAGGACCAAGCAGAATGTTGACCCCAAAGAACGAATCTAAAATAATAAAATGTATGTTAGTAAAATTTATTAACAGCTCCTATAATGCTAAACAATATACCTTTGGAGGAAGAACCTCGACCAAAAGCACAAACGTAACAGCAACTACACCAATATTTGCCGAAAATATGACAAATGATATTATAACGACTGGCAGCCATGACATTGATGTCAAATCGATTGTGTCCGCAAAGTATGAGTACGCTCCAATTGTGGTTAAACCAAGAAACATTCCACTAGTAGATAGGAGCATTAATATCTTCCTCCCATGACGGTCAACTAAGACAGTAGCGCAATATGACCCAACAATTTGCACTGCCCCAATTATAATAGTATTTGTATTTGGGTCCATTGTGGAGTGAGTTTCGGCAAAAATCATTGACGAATAGTTAAGGATAACAAAAACTCCGGATGAGCTGTTAACAAAAGCCAGAACTACTCCACTGCACAATGCTTTTAAAGACCTCTTTGACACTAGAAATTATTTGAAATGTAAAAACCATGCTTTCTTAGTAACAAAATAGTAAAATAGAAAAAACTTACAAAAATCCTTATAAGAAACTTCCTTTTTATCATCCGTACATTGCACAGATAGTTTAAGTTCGTTAAAGTCAGTGCTGAATTTTTGATCGTTTATTTTGCTGCTTCCTTGGTAGTTCTTGTAAAACTTCAGGGACTTTTCAGCGTCATCAACTAATCCTTTGTGCAATAAGTGCTGAGGTGTCTCAGGAAAGTGTATTGCCAGTAAGAGATAAAGTATTGGTAGAATCACGACTAAGCATGGAATCACCAAATACGGAATATGTGATGCAATTATGTAGCCCGAAAGTATGCCCACATTAAGTGAAAAGCAGAAAAGAGATCCAAGTCTACCGCGGACCCTAAAATAAAAAATTTATTTTTTAATATAGGTATATCTACACAGGAACGTTCAAAAGTAGGTAGATAGTAATTTACTTGGCGTCAGCAATTTCTGATACGAAAATTGGAATGAGAACGTAAATGCCTCCTCCTGCAAAGCCTCCAAATAAGCGGGCCATATAAAGGTGCGAGACATCAGTGGCGAAATAAACCATAATCCAAAAACCCTGCAAAATGTATAAAAAAAATTCGTACAATTAGATACAATAAAATGCAGTTAGTGTTATTAATATAAAGATAGATAGATAATTTTATTGTGTCAAAGAAAATTACATAGTTTAAAATATTTTATAAGTCATTGCACAGCACAGAGATATGATAACAATTTTGTATTTTTAAATGCCAAATAATGAACTAAAACAAAAAGTTAACCGAGTTTCTAACTTTTGTGTGTTTTTTACTTCAAAAAGTTATTCTAATAAAAAATTTTACCAAAAATCCAAGTCAAATTCCATATTTTTTTAAAATATTGAAATATTTGTTGGAAACTTCCCGTCCAATTTATCTGTTGTTGTCTTCTGACTTTTTCCCATAGCGCAATTTTCACAAAAAAAAACAGTTTTGAATGCTCGAAATTCGTCAAAAGCCTCAGAGTCACAAGGATTCAAATCGTTTCTCTATTTCATAATGTAGATTACAATACTATTTGTGCACATTCAGAAAACTGGGACACATTCGTAATCTTTGCATTATCATTTTGTTCCAAAAATTCTTTTTTGTTTCAACAAAATTATAAATACTGATCGGATAGGAAAACGTTAAACAGGGTGGGGGAAAAAACTGATCCTCCTGCAAGGATATTTTTTGGGTGAGAATTTTCCCCGCTCAAAAACACTGAAAATTGTCTATTGCACAAAAAGGTCTATATAATACTTATTAAAAACCTCAACATTCTTTTAGAATGAGTTTATGTATTAGGGGCATTCCATGAAAAATGGTAACTTTTTATAATTAGGAAAAAGAGTAATAGATGGCATTTATTGCAATCAAAAACTTCTTTAGAGGCAGAAAACTCTTTATCAAGAGTTAACAAGTGTTTGCGAACTTAACTCCTTAATCGATATTCACCTAGTTTGAGGTAAAAATAAACGCTTAAACGTGGTGGACTTAATGTCGCATACATTGTATCTAATTTATGGTAGGTAACTATATTTGTTAAATTGCGAATTGTGGATGCCTCATTACATAGAAGGGATAATATAAAATTATTTCTAAGTGTTAAAATCGATCTTAAAACCGTTTCGGCACTTAAAACCTATTTCAAACACCAAAAAACATGCAAAAATTTCATATGCGTTACAATGGAAAGCTCCATTAGTGCATTATGCCACACCGTATAGAATGCCTTTTCAAATCCTAAGAGAACTAGGCCCGTCGAAGTACAATATGACAGTTCAATGGAAATAACTGATGTGGGGTGACAAACAGAATACAATGGGGCATATTCAAAGAAACTGTTTAAGCTGCTTTTAAGAAAAACACGAGTTTATCCCATTTAAATTGCATATTGCATTGGATAAACCACAGTTTAAGTTAGACAAGAACTATGAATATGCCCCAATATTTTTTTAAACAAAGTTTTACATAATTTATGTAGGCATTTTTATTTTGGTAAGAAGAATGGTGCAAACACATAATCAATAAATTCTTTTTTAATATCCATAGGCTGTTGACCTGAAAATGGAAGTTCTTAAAAGAAATGAAATGAAAAATTTCTCCTGACTTAACTTAGGGTTTCCAGAACATCTCTTTTAAAGAGAACATGTTCTCTTTTTCAACTCTGGGGTCGAATTACGGCATATGCTCGTTAACGTATGGCTGCTATGTGTCCCTATCTTTTTCTACTAATTAAATAGAGACACAAATAGTAAAAACGATAACGAATGATCGTAATCGTATGCTGTAATTCGACCCCTGATCTTTTTTACACATCTTTTTTCATAAAATTCTTTCAAATGTCCTCTTTTAAGTATGTTTCTTTTTTATTTTCGTCCATAGTTTTTCAAGAGTGTTACGATTATCTGTCTCCCACCTTAAAATTTGTTTCAACTCTGCCCACTCACAGTTAAGGTAAAGTGTTCATCGCTTTTAAATTTAAAGAGATAAGTTTTTTTTATATAATTTCTTTTTCTACACGGATCTCATTTTGTTCTAATTGTCTTTAAGCTCCATTTTTTTTATTTCAATTTTTTTATCTAGGTACTTCCAACAATTTAAATGAATTGTGGATCGTAAAAAAGCTGATTCTTTTTCAACTCTGATCTTTTTTACACTCTCTTTTTTCATAAAATTCTTTTTTTGTTCTCTATTTTTCAAATGTCCTCTTTTAAGTAGGTATCTTTTTTATTTTCGTCCATAGTTTTTCAAGAGTGTTACGATTATCTGTCTCCCACCTTAAAATTTGTTTCAACTCTGCCCACTCACAGTTAAGGTAAAGTGTTCATCGCTTTTAAATTTAAAGAGATGTCCTTTTTTTCGTTTTCGATCTACATATTTTATAATTTCTTTTTCTACGCGGATCTCAGTTTGTTCTAATTGTCTTTAAGCTCGATTTTTTTTTTATTTCAATTTTTTTATCTAGGTACTTTTCAACAATTTGAATGAATTGTGGCTCGTAAAAAAGCTGATTCAGACAACTTAGAATATATGTATGCAAGAATATACTAATTAGTACCCTCCTCGACTCAACTCACGAATAGATATAGCGTTGATGCGAGGTTTGGGTTTATGGTTTTTTTTTTTAAACCAAATGTTCCAAAAAAAAAACTTGTGAAGTTATTCCAAAGTGTACTTCTCTAGAGAAGTTAAACATCCATTCAAATGGATTTACAATAACTGAGAATATGGAGGCGTTTTTCTTTGAAAAAAATACAAATTTTTGATCATTTTTATCGTAATTCCTGTTTGATAAGTATAATCTTGTGTCCTAGATCCACTGCTTTTAAGTAGCTGTTTAGGAAAAATAAATTTGTACTGTTTATGTTACGTTCTTTTTGTTCTCCTTTTTTATCTTCTAAGTCATCTTTTTTTAAAGGTTTGAGAGTAAAATGTTCTCTTTTTAGTAGGTTCCCAAATGGACACCCTAACTTAACTCCTAAGAGCCAAATAAATATTAACTTGATCCTGGGGACCGAAGTCAAAAAAAAGAATATAGTCAAAACATCGTGAGCGGCATGGCACTTACAAATTCTTATACATAAAATAACTATAGATCTTTCACTAGGATCTTTTTCGTTGTCTTTTATTTATTTTCTTGCATATGAAATATAATAACGGGATAATTTTGAATAGTGTAGTGGAGTGGTAATTATCTACATTAAAAAAATAAATATTTATACAAAATTATTTAAAATAAAATGCGCGACTGGGTCGCACATTCTTGATCTTGTAGTTCAAAGTATCTTTATCTTAAATATCTGTTGGAAAATTAGCATTTTGTTAGGTTTCGAGAAAAAAAAATTAAAAAAAAATCGAAAGTTAAGAAAATTTCAATTTTTTTTCAAAAAAATTTTTTTTGACGTGATAACGTCTTATAAATCGATGAACCATCGCAGTGCGGCACGAATTTCAATTCAAAATATTATACGATTATACCTACAAATTATACAAAAATCTTCTATAGCTTATTTGAAAGATAATAACCTTAAGTTGAATACATTTGAAGGATTTAAAAAAAATTCCATCTTTTAATAGGGTAAATAGGGGTAAAACTAAATTGCAAAAAATTAGTTTTTTTCTAAACGCAAAAATTTAAAGAGTTGAATTTTTTCTTGTCGATAGATAAATTTATTACAAGACTGACAATGGTATTGAAAAAAATTCTAAAAAATTTCAAAACCAAGTAATAAATGGTTTTCTAAAATTAAAATATGAAGTAGAAGTAGAAATAGTAATTATAGGTAACCAAAAATTTTTTTGACAATTTGAAAAACGTCACTCGAAAGATAATAAAAAAAAATTAAAAGTCTTATACGGATTTTTTTTTTAAGTCTCTGGGTTTCGAAATAGGAATTTTTGAAAAACACCTTTTTATTTTGGCGTTTAAAAAATCTCAAACCTATAGAACATGAAGTCTATGACCATGCGCATACATGTGCAAAAAATTGGTATTTTAAAATGATTTTTGACTGATTAACGGGAAAAACAAGTTTTTTTGTCCCAAGTTTTTTTAACGTTTTTAATCGTTTTTTATTTTTATCTTTTTTTCAAAAGATAAATAAATGAAATTTATATTGTAGATAGATAACAGGCAGGACTTTATCTGTGCAAAATTAATTTTGTTGTCACAATTTTGAGATAACTGTAAAATAAAGTTCTATTTTTCAACACATAATATCTTTTGATCTAGTGCTAGATTTAACTTTATTGAGCATCCTGATAATATTATCTTTCATTTGGTATATCACACATAACTGAACATTCACTACAAGCTACACAATGTTAAATAAAAAAACTTCAGAAATGCCTCAAAACTCCTGTGGAGATCTGTTGCCCATGACCAGAGATACCCAAAGGAGATGGGAAACTTTCGTACGTTTTACCCCCCAAAACCCATTTGTTTATTTCGTGTTGTTGTAATCTCTTTTGTATTTGTGAATAAATGTGAAAAACACATAGTGTAGCCACGGTGTTTTTACGCACACCTAAGCAAAAATGTACGATTTTTCACGCATACTTAGCCAAAAATGTATATTTTTTCACGCATACTTATCCAAAAATGTCTACCGCAGCTTGTAGGCAAACCCGTATGACGTCAGAAGTTTCTCATCTCTTTTGGGTATCTCTGCCTATGACCATCCACCAGTGTGGGAAGTACCGTAATATCAGTTTGTAATTTCGACATGGTTGGCTTTAAAAAATTCTTACTTTTTTCTAGGCATCGCAAAAATATGATTGAAACGTCATTTGAAAGGTGAATTAATGAGCTTTCACATATAAGATATATTTTATAGGTTGTCATTGAAAAAAAATTGATTCAATAGCGTGAGAAGATAAAATTATATGTTTTTTTTTTTGCTTTTTTTGATTAAAATTGATCGAGTTCAAAAAATTCTAGCTCTTTTTGTAGAAGTCTAATAGACATGATCGATATAATATTTTGAGCTGAAGCAATAAACTTTCAGGTGGTATAAAATTTATTATAGGTCGTTGTATCAAAAAAATGGATTTTTGGGAGATGGAAGTGATTTTTTCACTTTTTTCAAAAGTTTTTCAAAAGAAATGATTGTTTTTAATAAATTATTTTAATACATTTTGATTGTAAACATTTTAAAATGGTTTTATTCCTTAGAAGAAATATTTGGCAACAGCATATTTCCGTTCCCCGAATATTTTGAGAAAAACTAAAAACGCAGTTTTGTTAGAATCTATAAGACTATTACGTACATCATATTTTATAGAAATCGTTAGAGCCGTTTTCGAGAAAATTGCAATACCTCGAAAACGGTATATGGGAGGAAATTACGCAAAAATCATCTGAACCAAGTTTCAAGCAAATCCATCCATTCGTTTATGCCCCAGCTCGATGTACAGATGGACACAGACCGAACGGATGGCATGAAGAAAACAACTATTTTGATCTTCTCTACATCGATATGTTAATTTTGATTAAAACCTTGAATTTTGTTTTCTACACGAAACCAATACCTTGCTCTATAGAGCAAGTAAAAAACGGCTCTAACGATTTTGAAATTTTTTTTCTAAAAATTCCTTCTTATACAAGAAATCAAATGGCATACTTGGT
The DNA here is from genome assembly GCF_945859705.1 of Episyrphus balteatus. Classification (NCBI taxonomy): domain Eukaryota; kingdom Metazoa; phylum Arthropoda; class Insecta; order Diptera; family Syrphidae; genus Episyrphus; species Episyrphus balteatus. The sequence continues at coordinate 54,755,802 of NC_079134.1, read as the reverse complement.
TTTGCGTAAGAGATCAAATAAAACGGTGTTTATTTAATTATAAAAACAGGGGTCGAACCACGGCAGAGATACCCAGAAGAAGATGGGAAACTTCTGCGGTCATACTGGTTTGCCTACAAGCCCGGATTGACACTTTTGAAGTATGCGTGAAAAGCCGCATATATGTATATGCGTAAAAAGAAAAAGCAAATGGGCTTCAGAGGGTAAAACGTACGAAAGTTTCCGATCTCCTTCTGGGTATCTCTGATTAAGATTTTAGGTTAACTTACTGACTCTATATATTTAACTATTTGTACACTACATATTTATGAAATTCCTTAAAAATATCAAATTATAAATGTTCCCTTATTTTGTTCAATAAATCAGATTCCGATGCGAATTGCGATCATACATTAATTTTTGGTTCAGATATTAGTCATCTAAATGAATATATTATTGATGCCTGCACTGTACGCATACACTTTTATGAAGGATTTTGGAGTCATAAATGAGTATTTTCAACGATTTAGAAAAGATGCTATTTACCTTCGTTTTAATGCATCGTATTCGGACAAATACCATATGATTCGAGAATGCACCATTTTAAAGTCGTTGGAATGAATATATACTTATGTAGGTGCACATCCTATTTACCTTCGTTTTAATGGATCATTTTACGAAAAATTCCATGATTCAAAAATGCATAATTTTTAAGCCATTTAAATGAGTATTTAGGTACTTGTACGCCTTCATTTAAGTGAAGGATTTCCGGAGACAAAATGAACCATTAAAAGATTCAGAAAGGTGTTCCGCTACCTACGAGTTTGAGCCCAAACTTGTTCAAAAAAGAATTCAGATCCGGATGTTTTCTTCATTTCTGCGAATTGTTTTTGATTCAATTATGAAGAAAAATGTGTGCTGGACGTTAAACAGTTACAACCGTTACATCTTTTTTGAAGATATTCCCCAGCAAACATTTCCTTTTAGAACTGAATCATAATTGGTTCACATAAGTGAACAAAACCTTCATATTATATGAATTCAATTCTGAACCTTTTTAAGTCCTTTCTCCTGGGTAGCGTGGCAACACATTCGAATCATTTTTATTGTTCATAAATGATCAGGGATTTCTCCACTTAAGCGAACGTAAATGGGACATTTACTAAATGTGAATAAAAGTGAACGTACCCAAGATATACCTTTTTTGAGGTTAAACTTGTGAAGGAAAATTGAATCTTTGTTCAGGCATTCATATTTGATCCAGAAAAGTGAATGTTTTTGTAATAAACTGGACGTCCAGTTTAGTGAACATTCACAAAAATGTTTGCTGGGTCTCAGAATACTTTAAGTTCAGTCAATGAGGAGTCAAATGCAGGGGATCCGAAAAAAAGTTGTGACATCAGCTAAGTTTGGATGCAGTATTGTAGAAGGGTTAATCCCTGAGTATAAATCTCAGTTTGCGTATTGTTTGGTCTTGTGGGGCGTCCGCCATTTTGAAAAACGCATTTGTCTCATTATCTCGAGAACGACTGCTCGGACAGAAAATTTGTAAGGATTTTTTAGATTGGAAATATAATTTATCTTTCTTTCTCTAGTACATCATTTTTCTCTAGGAGTTACACTTTCAGAGTAAGAGTACTGTATCCCACTTTCAGTTATTTTCGCATTTTGGAAGTAACTGTGTAAATAAATGCCTGAAGGAAATGAATTTTATGAATTAAGTTAGCAATTAGCTTGCTTCAAAATAGTGTCTGCAAAAAAAAATTGAGACTAGGTATAAACCGTGCAAATTTCAAATATTATTTTGCAACAAATACTATTCTTAGCATTCCTACTATAGGAAACAAAAAACACATGTTTTTCCCCGGTCTAATCACACAGTAAAAGCTTGTCAAGAAAACATGCCATCTCTCTATATATTTATAAAAAAATAATAACTTCAAGGTCTCAAATGAGATAGCTCATTCAAATTTTTTGTATCACAGCTGAACCTACAATAACTTTTGGTTTATTGTTTGATTTCGTATTATTTTGTCCCTCACTCAATTAGATTTTAATTCAGAGCGCATTTATTTTAATATAAACCTTTATTCATAAAATAAAAACAAACGACGTCTTTAACTCCTCCGTCTCTTAAGCAAATCAATGTTTTTCAATAGCCAGGTTTATTCTTAGTTTGATACTCTTTTTTATTCTGACGTTAAAAAAAAGTTAATGTGAAATTGTCTGATGTGTTTTACAATTATTTATAAGAGGTTTTTTTTCATTTTATTACAGAGTAAAAAAAATATGTTCCTTGTTTTCACCTACAAGATTGAACTTTAGAAATTTGTGTATGCTTAGAACTTAAAGTTAAATTTCGAAATTAGGTAGAGTACCTATTAATAATTTTAATAAAATCCACAATTTTATTTCAAAACAACCTACCTATTCCCTATTGAAATAAAATGGCTAGTGTCACAAAAATACGGATATGACGTTGCCGTTTTTTTTTTGTCGAAAATTAACTTACTTACTGATTATATTTGCGTATAGCTCGCATTAAAAGCTGAACAAATACAAACAATTATTTCGTACAATTTTTAATACATATTTAAAATAAGAAAAAAAGTTTTTTAGAACTTTGAACTAAATGAACCAGTACGTGCAATTCAGTCGTGCATTTTATATTTGCAATGCAAGTAAGCTACTGGAATTTTGTATTTATTTCATGTTTTTAATAGAAATAAACTTCAACATAAATTATTCAAAACTAAATCGGATATTGTGAAATCACAAATAAGTTTTGGAATTATCGTAAGAACTCTGTGAAAAGAAGACAATGTTTTTTAATTATAGTATTGTAGTAATGTAATTACAAATTAGTATTGTAGTTCAAAATGCAAATTAATCAATATACGTAGGTACCTACTCAAAAAAAGGTAGGCATTGATAACATACATTCGCTTCAAAATACTGTACACATAGTTAAGTATAATAGCTCCATATTTCATATGCATGAAATTTATGTAAAGAAAGAAGGTAGGTTAGTTAAATTTAAAATTCTCTGAATGAAAGTAATGTCCAATTTTATGGAGTTACAAATAATTAATACCAATGCCACTAAAAAGAAATGTGGGTTATCATAAAAATAACTTTTAAATCGGGCCCCTAACGACATATTAAATTATTTATCTCCAAGGAATACTGACTGACTCAATTTCTTAGTAAATCTTTTTCGTTGTCCCTTTGTTGTGTTTAAATAAAATTTATGTGCCCCTTTTGAAAAGACAAATTATTAAGAGAGAAAAGGAAATGTCATGCGTCATTTTATTCCTTTTTGTCTGAAAAATATGGAGAAGGAATTGAACTCTTTCTTTTTAAAGAACACCTGCTAACAATGAATTTAAAAAAAATTTAACAACTACAAACAAAGAGTTTTTTTTACATGACTAATACTGGTAATTTTTTCAATCAGATGCAAATCAGATTGATCAATTCAGACACATTGAAATATCTCATAAATATGAATCTAAAAATACAATCATTATTTTGATTTTCTTTTCATTAAATTGACAAGCCCATTGACCTCAATGCCTAACCTTCTAACTCAGCCTTCTATGGAACTGTCTAGAGACAAGGCCACACACTCTCAATCACATGATACAAAAATAACTTAGATACAAAATACTTGCATGCAATAAATTGAAATCTAAAAATAAATTCTTACTATGTGTGGCAAGGCGACAAGATATATGCATAGCTTGCGGCCAATGCTATCCAGAAGGATGCCAAAAATTACATTCCCAGCCAATCCTCCAATACCGGTTAGGCCTCCAATCCACGAAGCCTCTTCTACCGAGATTCTAAACTCCAACGGAGAGTCATCTGACTGCAATTTGAAAAGCATCGGTGAGACCCATGCATACGCGATGCCATGGCTCAATGTTATTAAATTAACTGCAACATTATACAAATACATTATAAACCAACAGAACATAATTATTAACAAAATTATTTTACCTATAAGGGTTGAGGCCAATTGCTGGCGATAGTTTTTACAAAAAACACTTCCCGGGTTGTTGAAAGGAAGTCCCAACAACATTTTATATTATTTGATATTTTAAATATAAATCACAGAAAAATATTTAATTATTTTAAATGCACTAAGAGATATCACAATTTTTTATCGTTTTTGAAAATTAATTAGCTTCGCATCATAACGAAATGCAGACTAAAATTGAGATACAATATATTTTTTGTATCTGAGAACGTATTATTTTTTTGAACAACACATATTTCTTTCTTATTTCATTTTTTTTAAATCTTCTTATTTTGTATGTTGTTTTTATTTTGTTTCTTTTGTTAAGAAATGGTGATGCTGTGTTCTTTTTTTATTATTCTACTAATTTTTGTTTCAAAAATGTGTACCCTTTTATATCATATTTGTTTTTTTTTTTTCAGCCAAAAGGAGGTGATACATTAAAATCAATAGTAAATATTTAATCACGAAGATCTATTGTTTTTCCTTTGGTTGTGTTTAAAATAATCTACTAAATTTTGTTTGCATTTTTTTAAGCGATATTTTGAAGTTACTTTTGGTATTCACTATTAAAGTACGTAATACCATTGTTCCATTTTTAAGGCTTTAGTACTGTTTGTTTTAAGATATTAACAATTTCAGCTGGTGTAAGTATTTTTATATTTGTTTTTGTTTTATTTGATATTTTATGTACGATTATTTTCAAATTAAAAAATGCAGTAAACACAATTTTATTAAAAAAATCGAAATGATTAAACTTTCACCTGCGTGCGCGGTTTTTATTTTAATATAAATGATTTCTGGGCGAAGATGTAACGTAATCTGTGTCAGGCAGTATCCCCAACAGCACTTGCTACTACTGACCACACAAGCGAGCAATACGAATATAAGATACAAAAAAAAACACCAAATCTTTCCATCCGCCCGCAGGTGTAATACTGCACTCTTAACGTTGTTATTTTGTTTTTCGAATCAGGCCTAGCTTAGTCGAAGAATGCTGATTCATAATGTTGTTTGATACAAAAAAGTAAAAAAAAAAAATTTCGCACTTTTTTTAATTTTTAAATTTGTCCACGGAGACCACGACACTATGCAGATTAGATGATGATGATCTTGGTTTAAGGAACGGTTGGCTGGCAATTTGAGAAACCCACAAGTCGAACCGACTTCATGTTGTGTTAAACTTGTTTTTTTGTTCAATGCACATTTTTTTTCCTTTTATTTTTATTTTTTAATCAATAAAAACTTGAATTTGATTAAACAAACTAGGTTTTATACTGATTAACAATGTATGCAATATAACGACGACGAACCGAAAAACAAAATACATGTTGCACTTGATCAGCGAAAAAAAAAAATATATTTACCTTGTTTAGTTGCTGGCTGGGAGCCACATTGGACACAGGGATGGAGTTGAAAAATATATGCAAATAGGCGAATCTTATTTGTTATGTACGTATTTTTATGATTGAGAAATTATAATTATGAGTCTATTAACGTTTCGCATAACGCTTTTCACAAAAGTCATGCAAATTAAATATGGTTGACAATTTTGTTTGCATGTTGGTTCCACAGTTTAAAATCGGTGCAAGGAATTACTCTCTACTTATTTTTGAATCAAGAAAATAAATAATGTTTTTGTTTGAGTTTCTGAATTTGTAATCTTATTTCTTTGCATAGGTTTTCCACTTATGTGAGATATCATGAATTTTTTGGTAAAATGATTACAAAATCACAAGTGCCTCCGTGTGCTGTGTAACGCTAGTTTGACACAGATCAATTATTTTTTATACTAATAAGTAAAACTTTAAGGTGTAGGAGACGGAAAGTTCCAAGTTCCTATAAAAATTACACTGGTCAGCAAAATTAAAATTTATTTTATTTATTTTTTTGTCACAAGAACCAAAATATACTTTTCTGAAGCTTTAAAGGGTGTTAAACTCGAATCCGATGTTAGAAGCATTCGATTGGCCTCCATTTTTGAAATATTACCCTTATGAAATGCAATAAAAACGTTTTTTTTTACTGTTTTTGAGGTTATGCATAGTTGCATAAGTGCAAACTTTAGGTCATTATTCTGGTTCTACATATGACCAATAGTTGAAGATAACCTGCCAGTCGAATATTTTATGTTGTTAAAATATCAGTACGACATTTATAAATTATTTTTGAGAGAAATATCGTTACTTTAAAAATGAAATTAATACCCCAATTCTCCCCCACTCCCCACAGTCACAACTCATAACATGTGAGAATCACAATAAGCATTTATTCTTCGTTAAGTTGTGAATTTACCTGGTCTGTAAGAGATCACAACTTTGATAATTTTTGTGACTCGCACAAGTTGTGATTGGAAAGGGAGAATCGGTCTGTAAATCCATTTCCTACCGATTTCATAAAAAAAAACTATTGATGTTTAGGGAATTTTCACACACGTATTCTGTTATTGTGTATTTCCATTCCAACGGGTGTCGTATGAGACAGTTACTTCATTTTTTGTTATAAAACTGAAAGATCATAATACGTTAAGCACCAACAAAATTAATATTTTATTAGGGTCAGAATCGAGCAGGTATACATCATAATAAAAGCAGAAACACAATCACGCTTTGCCAAACGCGTCATTGCGTTACGTTGAGAAATCCTCATAGCGCGCTTCTGTCACTTTGACTTCGAACAGCTGATTTAAACATAAAATCTGCTGGCAAATAAAAAAACACAGTCACTCACAAAATGATTGGGCCAAGTTTTTATCTTGATTTAATTGTGGAAAAATGAAAAAGGATATTAATGTGTTTAAAAAATGCATAGAAATTTGTTTATTCTTTAATCCTATAGTTATCAAAACAAAACCAATCAAAATAAATTGTTTTACCAGTAAAACTCAGTCTACAACATCATTAAATTATTTTTGTTTTTAATAAGTAAATTGTTTTGATTTAAAATATCTCGATGTCGTTTTGATGTTCAACATCTATAAAGAGAAATTAAAAAACACACCTAGTTTTGCAATAATTTGTTTTTTTTTTTTATTCACATTTGGCGCAATAATTATGTGGGTGACTGTAACTATGTCTGATAAATGTCAGAAAGCGAGCAAAACTTCAGTCTGGTTGAACTTTTGTTCGCTTTCTTACGTTTCCTTACGTTTGCCAAAAAAAGCGTACGTAGGAAAAGTGTCATTGTGGGAGGTTACACAGATTTCGTATGGTTGAACTTTTGGCAGTTGTCAAAATCAACGGCAAAGCGTGATTGTGTTTCTGCTTTAATTGACTCGAGATTTTTTTGAGCAAAATCCAAAAAATAATAAAATATTAACCGATTTTATAAAACTGAAATTATTCAGATCATAATGGGTTAAGCGGGAAACCACTTTCAGCACTGTGTTTTTACAAATTATGGCATTCGCGGTTTAAAAGAAACATCGTCATTTATATCTAAAACCTGGTTAACAAAACAGCTAAAGCAAAATGGCAAAAGTATAGTTTTATTTGTGTTTTGAAATTTGATTTTATTAAAGTTGAATTTGCTCAAAAACGGCTTAACGATTTTGTTAAATAAATACTTCCTTATTCCGTGACCTTTCTTTTTAAATAAAGTTAATCTTCTTCGTTGGCTATAGGTCTTGTTTTGATTCTATCTTATTTTCTGTGTCTTGAAAAGACGTTTTTAATTAAAAACGTCTTTTTCAAGACATTTTTTTTTGATTTTCAAAATATTGAAACGAGACAAAAAAACCTAAAGAAACCTTTCACTGCAATCAATTGGGGATCATTAGAGGATTCAAGATAAGTACTTATTCTATACGTTTTTAGAATTTCCTAGAATTATTTTTCTTAGTTCTGAAGAAGCTTGTAAGCACATGTGAAACGTCGACAAAAAAAATAATAAGATAGAATCAAAACAAGACCTATAGCCAACGAAGAAGATTAACTTGATTTTATTAAAAAAATTAAATGTTTATTTTAAGACAAGGTCTATCTTTTAATGAAAAAATGTTTTTTTCCAAAATCATTATTAACGGTACCTGCCATAGAACGGCTTTTTTTTAAATCCGATTATCTCCAAAACTACTAATTTAATTTCAACTAAATATTTTTTACAAAGGCTTTTATATGATTTTAATATAAGCCAAAAATAAAATTTTTAAAAAATTGAATTTTGTTTTTTTTTGAAAAATAAAATAAAAATTTTATTTTAAATCTTTTTTTCGAAGATTTATTTATAAAAAACTATTTTAAAAAAAAACGGCTCTAATGATTTTGAAAATATTTGTTTTTAAAATGCTAAATTGCATAATTTTTTGAAGCTCTATTTGATTGTAGGATTTTGTTTATTTTTTCCTTTGAAAAACGAATTCAATTTTTTTAATATAAATTTTCTAAATTTTCATATAAAAACTCTTAAGAATTTTAGTAACTCGAACCCTTAGAGCAAGTTCGTGCGACCCAGTCATGAATTTTATTTTATTTGAAATCTAGTTCTTCCGATGTGCCTGCATTTAAGTTTGGTCCAGTTCTACTATTTCAGACTTTTTTAGTTCATACCTAACTGACAAAATAATGTAAACCCACATTTCATAGGTGCCTTAAATAAATAAACTGTGGTGACTTTATTTAAGGCGAGTTTTTGATAATTTATGCTTAAATATAAAAATAATAAATATGTGTTTTTTAGCGAGACAAGATTTCGAGTGTAACAGAAATTGTGCTGGCACAAATTACCTCAATGAACTTGTGCTTACAAAAAGAAGAAGTTAAGGCAAAAATTGTATTTATGGAAACACTGATTACTGAAATTCTGATAAATACGCTTAAAATAAAACGTAATTTTAATTTTGTAGCTCTTTTTTCGAACTAACAACTTTGACCTCAAAATTTGTATTCTAACTATCCCACATAAAAGCCATAATTCAAATATTTGTATTTGTAAATGTAGGTATAGAGTTATTCTCGTTAATTGCATTTTGCATTTATGTATTCATATGTTTATAAATAATTGTAGAATTGAGAAAAGTTATATCACAAAAAAAATTTGTCTACAATCAAATAACCTTTTAAAGCGTTTTATACTCTGCCAATTAAATGTGAAATGTGTTTTGAAAATAAAAAAAATCAATAATCATTTCATCTGTTCAAATAAAAATATTTTGCTCAAAGAAAAAACAAAAAAAAAAAAATAAAATAAAAAATACTAATAAACGTCAGTAAAATTTTTGTATAGAAAAAGCAAAAATTAAAAAAGCTAATTATTTTGCGAATTGGGTACAAAAAAGAATTAGTAAAAATTTAAGTAACACTTGTTGTTATCTTACCTTTGTTTATCTAATTTTGAAAGAAAGTTCAAATAAGGTTCTAACTTTCAACTTGTTGAAGCACTCAATTTTCGTCTTAGTACTAACATGATGGTATCAATATTTAAGTAGCGCTATTTTGTCTAGGTATTAACGGCCGGCCATGGTCAGTCTGAATCATAATTTGCGGCAGGATTACTACGGACGTCACTTCTAAAATGAAGTATTTTCAGTTTTTGCTTACAAGCTCTCTACGCTTTGTACAGTCCTTTGTAGTTGCAAAGCACCAGAGATTGAATGGAGTGAAAGGAAATAGTCAAGTAGCAACGAATAAAATGAAAGAAGAAGAAGTGAGGTAACGATTCAAGTCAAGTCGTCGAGGATCTCCGTGTAGGTGTAACGACCTTCAGATGTTGCTGGTCCATATGAGAGAGAATCTACCAACAGGTATTATGAAGAGAGAAATGCATAGCAAAGCCAACAACATCAACAGTGTATCATCATGTCTCAGATTAAAAATACTAAAAATACTTGACTATAAGCGTAACATAGAATTCCAAGAGTGTTTATTTTGAAAACAAGCGAGTTTGTCTAGTTGCGTCTATTTTTCTGAGTTGCCTTTGGTGAAGTCTTTCTTGATCAACAATTTGAGCAAAATTGATTTCATTGAATCTAGTTTGGCTTAAAATAGAAAAGAGGTTTGAGCGTTCGTTTTGTAATATTGCTTCTTGTTTTATGTAACTAGCATCTTGCTGGGTAGGTATTCCTGAAAATTGTGTGCATTTGCTATGTATTGAAAGTGGGCAAAAAAGTATTACTACGCTAAGCCTTAAAACGAAGCACATTTTAATTTTCAGTTCGTAAAGGTTGAGTAAGGACTTAACGTAACATATCACTTAATTATTACGAAGAGTTAAATTATTATTTTCTCTTGTTTTATAGGGCAAGTATTGGCTCCGTGTCAAACAAAATTTCGAGGTTTTAATCAAAACCATCATTACACTTTACAATTATAGAGAAGTCCAAAAAAGTGATTTTCGTTATGCCGTCCATCTGGTACATCTCTATTTATTAAATTATTTATTTAAGCGCATAGCCTATTAACTTGGTTTGAACATACTCAAGTTTCAATTATTTGTTTTATTATAGCAGAATGACTTGAAATTTCAACACTCTTTGCACATATCGCACCGGACCGCTCATGAACTAACCGTACTTTCATTATATCAAATAACCACTTCCACATTGGCTTAGAACTTTAAGTTATGTATTTATTATTGGTATCACGTTATCGGTTTCCCTGAAAACATTTTATTTATAAAGGTTGCACCGGCGTCTAGTACGTGTAGTTTTATTTTTGGCTACGATATTATTTAACTCAATCTATAGGACAAGTATTGGTTTTAACTGCAAACAAATCAATATTTTAAGCGTAACAACCTTTCATTTAATTGTGAATGATTATGTACTGCCACCAGTATTAACTTTATAACCTACTTTGTGTCTATAAAAATTAAAAAAATCTATTTATTTCTGAAAGCGTATCTATTTTAAAATAGTAGGTGTATTAAATTTTGCATAGTTTTGGATGAAACCTATTTTATTGTGTAACAAATCAACAATTTCACGAGCAAGAATTAGCGACGAACACGCTCATTTTTATTTAAAAAAAAAAAAATTTAAAATAATTATTGTTAAATAAATGAAAGTTGTTTGTTTGCCAGTCAATGCCTTTTCCTCTGTTAGGCACAGATCGGAAGTATGGCTTTTTCGTTCCATTTTTTCTGTAGTCTTGCCATTATTGTAATAAGATTAAATGATACACAGTTAACTACTTCCGAGTAATAAAGACAAAAAACATACATGATATCGATGGAGTTATTTTTTCTCAAAGGTTATAATTTAGAACGAAATCAATGGAACAAAAATTGTTTGAAATACATTAAAGCACAGGAAAGATAGACTTTTCCGTGAAACGAAATACAGGAAGGCTGATTTTTGCAAATCTGAAAGAAGGTTAATAGAAAAGCTTAAGTCCTGGTTTTCGGGACGCCAACCCCCTGGCGAAATCCACCATTTTGAAAAACTCGAATTGGTCTATATCTCCCAAACTATTGGCTTTATCGAATTAATATTTAACCAAAGTTGTAGGTAATATAAATATCTTTTATTATGCATTCACTGTTTTTAAGCGAGTTTTTCGGTTTTTTTTTTTAATTTTTCTCAAACTCTATGATAATAAAATAATTTTTTATTTTCATAAAAGTTGTAGAGCATTACTTTTGAAGATTATGTGTTTTTTCAAACCACACGGTTAAAAATTTTGGCGTAGGTAGATTCTACGAAAATTTGGGTTACATGTGAGGCAACACCAACATTTTATTTAAATTTAATACTTTGATTGTATACATTTTTGAGTCTAATACAAAATTAAATGAAATTTGATTATTTTTGTATTAAAAATTAAGGACGTATTCCTAAATTTAAACTTTAAGTTTATTATAATGATATTTCTTTCTTTCTTTTTTATTATTTTTTTTTTTTTTTTTATTTTTATTTCGTTCTTTTTTAATAATTTTTATTATTTTAAGTATTTTCTTTCTTACTTCTTTAAAATGAAACAAAACATTTCTGAAAGTGAACACTCATGATAAATATAATAATGGTCATATTATTATCTCGTTTATTTTTTTTCACAAACAATGTGAAGTGAAATCTTATTGGCGATCAAATATTGTCAGTAAATCATACATTTCACTTCGAAAAAAACACAAAGCCTCCCTTCAAAATAGTACAAATTCAGATTTTTTATTTTTTATTAGAAAAATGGTTACCAAATGCATTTTTCTGAACCAAAATAGTTTTATATACATAGGTACTTTTTCAGGTAGCGATAATCCTAAGTCCAGATACAAAAAATTTCTTTCTATTTTTAAAATGGCTCCCATTTTCCTTTACGTTTTGTTTAAAATTTGATTTTCTTGTATTAAAAAAAAAGAAGACGAGTATTTAATTTTAATTCTTAACCAGGTAAAGATATAATTTAGGTGCAAAGGAATTACCTAAAAAATATGAAAATTTTTGAAAAAAAAACGGAAACGCCATATTTTCGTTCTCCAATTTTTTTTAAGAAAAACTAAAAACGCAGTTTTGTTAGAACCTATAAGACTACTACGTAGGTACATCAAATTTAATCGAAATCGTTAGAGCAGTTTTCGAGAAAATTGTAATACCTCGAAAACGGTATATGTGAGATATGGGAGAGGGTCAAAATTCTGGCTTCAAAATAATGGTTTCAAAATTCTGCTTTTTTTCAAGAAAATTCTGTTTTTCAAAATTCTGCATTTTTTATATTCTCTTTCAAAATTCTATAAGCATTTTTTTTTTAAAGAAAAAAACTGCTAATTCTGTTTTTTTTTTCATAGCGTTTTCATATGTAGGTAATTTATGTTTGGTACTTTCCTAACTGCCTAGAAGACTCACATCAATATACCGTTGAAAAATAATTAGGTACTAATTTTTTTTTCAATATTTTTAAATTTATTAATTTATCAAAAAATTAATTCGTAAGTAAATTATCTCAAATAAGCAGCTAATTTTTCGAGATGATGATTTTACAAAATTCTGGAAAAAATTAAAGGGTTTAGAAAATGTTAAAAAGCGCGCGCTTTTTACAAAAACACGGAACTTTAAACAATCCCTCTCAATATTTTCAAACAATATATTATGTACTTATATATTTTAACATAAGCCTGGTACGCAGAGTTATCGGTAATTTGTATGGGAGCTAAAATTTAGCGGGAACTGCGTACTAGGCTTGAGGTATGAAAAAAAAAAAATGGTAAAGCTTACAATATTGTGACATACATATTTTGTTTTAAGTCAAACATCCATTCTTAATTTTTTTAAAAATAAATCTATTTGTTTTGATCAAAAGTACATTTGCTATTTGTAAATTCTGTATACCCAGAAAAATAATAAAACTTTCAATGCTAGTAACATCATATTTATCTTCGCATTTAAAAGTAAGCTACTATCCCGTTTTTTATAATCCCGTTTTTTATCATCCCGATTTTTCTATCAAAACTAGTTGTTTTAAAAAACAAATTAAATCACAATTAAAAAGTAAAGTACCTACATAAAAAAAATAATAAGCTCAAATCAATTAACAAACTAATATTTACTTAAAAGTTTAAGAAGAACAATTAAATCGTGATACTCCCATAGATTTATAATGACATAAAATGATTACAACACCTTTAATTCAGAATACAATCAAAAGAAATGTCATTTATTAAATTTCAACTTTTATTTGGATGTTATTCGACAATTTTGTAATTTATAAGAGTAATACTAGCCGTTTTGTTCTATCACTTGATCCATATATTAATTAACACGTATTACAAAAACTACATAAGATCTTGCTTTTCATCAGGATCACGAATCGTGATCTTGCTTTTCATCACGATTACGAATCGTGATCCTGATGAAAAGTAAGATCTCATATAGTTGTTGTAATACGTGTTAATTAATTATCTATATGGATCAAGTGGTATAATTAAAAGACGGCTTTTATTTTCATAATGTGTTCAACAGTAGGTATACTGTGGGGTTTATGACGCAAAAAATCAGTTTTGCTCATTTTTTGTCTATTTCTCATGATTTTTTTCTTTAGGTTGATGCATGTATATTGTAAAAAAACGGGATTTGACGGGATTTTAAAATGCGGGATTATAATTGATCGGGATTTAGAATAAGGATTTAAAAAAATCGGTATTTTAAAACCTTTTTTTTCAGGATTTTAGAAAAACGGGATTTTAAAAAGCGGGATTCCGATACGCTCCCGAAAAAAAATTAGTTTAGCGCATCCCGAATATAATGGTCCGGAAATGTATCGCATGCTTAGTGTACTATTTTTTACTTTTAAAAGCTAATACATAACTAAAAAAATGTTTATAGACTGTTTAAGCATTCAGACATATTTGATGAGCATAAAGTTTACATACGTGCAGAGAAAACAACAAATGAGAATAAATCCGGCGACCTGCAATATTTCCCAAGAACAATTTGAAGGCGATGTAGCAAATTAGATTTTAGATAGTATGGTGTCGTAACCAAGCCAACATTTAGTTTAGACGATTTTTTTATAATAGGTACATATGTATCTTTTAACTTTCGTTTTAAGTTTTACCTGATAATACAACTAAAAATCATCTTCCAGATTCCAAATCGATTTCGGAAAGACAGACAAAAAATTCCATAGCGGTTGTCAAAAAAAATTGCCAAGAAACTTAAGACTTGCAAGTCACACCTTTAACTTAGTTGCCACCTCTGACAATATTTGCAATAGGTACAATAAGAAGGTCCAACCGTCTTCCAAAGAAGCACAAGGTTGTTCTTGAAAAATGGAGTGTGGAAATTATTGCGTTCATAAAAAATGAATGAATGTCTGGGAATGCATCTGTGGATTTCATTTAAAAAACCAATAGTAGGTGATGGAACTCTTTTTACGACTGCATACATACTACTAAAAATAAAAACTCCTGGAACCCGAAATTGAGATTACACTCAACGATCCTTTGAAGGAAAATAATTTTAGATACTTTAAAGAGTATATAAAATGTACAAGTGACTTTCCAATTGCAAATTGCAATCCAAACTATGGGGCGACAACTATCCCTAAGGAATACTTTTCCCAACGCGTTGTAAGCCTTCAAAGTAAATTGAAAAACCTTAGAGCTACGCAGACCTCCAATATTGCAAGCTAATTGTTGAAGTAATTTTGTACAGTACCGAAGATTAATTTTTTTTTCGTAATGTAGAACGAAGTTTTAAATCCTGCAAAAGCTGCTGTTTCGCATTACTTATTTAAGGGTCGCTGGCTTTCCTGCCTCTCCACCCAAAAACAGAGCATTATTTAAGACACTTTTCTGCGAGTGGTAGCTATAGGAGCATCATACAACCAACCAGTAAATCTCGAAAACAAAGACTACCCCGAAGATGACTACGAATTCGGTGATAATAAGAACATTTTCGAAGAACAATTTGGTGAAAAGTTTTCTGCGAAACAAAAATACAAGCTGAAAAGTGTTAAATGAGTAACCAGGAATGAAAAAGATATTTTTGAAATATGATGATCATATGATCAAACCTGGCTCGGAAATTACATTGATCTAATCTAGAGTATTGGGGTTGGAACAGAAAAAGAAAAAACAGGTTTATCTTTCTGTGATGAGCATCATAGAACCAGCTCCACCAGAAGTCCTGTCGAAGTGGTAGGCGAAAAAAAAAATTGATAATTTTTGATCTTAATACGATTTTTATCATCTTGATTAACCCTCTGTCGGCACACGGGTGCGAGTTTGGCAGGACAAAAATAAAAAAATTACGATTTTTCAAAAAATGGTCACAAAAAAGTCTCTTTATAAGGGTGAAAATATTTTTTTTCGGAATTGTGAATACAATATTCGAATTCCTCGGAATATTCTACATCAATTTCATCCTTGATTCTCTATAAAATATTGTGACCGAAAAAAGTTCTAGCGACATGAAAAAGTATAAACCAAATTCGCACCCGTGTGCCTATCACGTCACAAAAAAGAGGTGTGCCTACAGAGGGTTAATAATAAAGCCATAGAAACTGTTTGAAAAACCATAAAACCCAGTTTTGATCCATGGAAGTCGGTTTTGTTTTTTTGATAAAAATTATTATTGATAAAAATGATTCCCCGCGTTCAACGCAGGCCACCTGAACTTAATATCTGAATTTTCAGAGGCTCTGATTGGTCAGATGTCATAAAAAGTATGGTGGCATTTAGTTACGTTTTTTGACATTAAGTTACGATTTTCAGTTGGAAATTTTTGTCTGAAAATTCAGATGGGTGCGTTTGTGGTGGTGAAGTTGGTAAACGTGCCAAATGTGCTACACACCAAAATTGAACTTTGTGATTTTAATACAAGTTATAAATGGGAAACCGACGAAGTTATGAATACCAGAGTTATGGGCGACAGAGTAACGCGAAACCGAAGTTATGAAAGACCGAAGTTATGAAAGACCGAAGTTATGAAAAACCAAAATTATGAAAAACCAGAGTTATGAACACCAAAGCTATGAAACGTGGTTTTTGGGTTAGCAACCATTGAGATGAGGGATATACGGGAGAAACGTACCAAAAAGCTGGATCGTATAGGTTTAGTCAAGGCAAGAAAAAAATTGTATTCAGTAGAAGCAGAGCCCGACTCAGGACAACGCGACTTTGTACACTCCGACTCACGACAGCCCGATTCAACCCATAGCCCGACTCAAGATAGCCCGACTCAAGATAGCCCGACTCATCGCAACTCGACTCAGGTAAGAACTCGACCTGAGTCGAGTTGCGATGAGTCGGGTTATCTTGAGTCGGGCTATGGGTTGAATCGGGCTGTCGTGAGTCGGGGTGTACAAAGTCGTGTTGTCCTGAGTCGGGCTATACCCTTCCCGTCTATTCCCCTCCGTTTAGCGGAAGGGGGATTTTCTAAAAAAATGACTTAATTTGGAAACCTGTTTATTTTTTTCATTTGTTAATTTTATTATTAAAAGGTTATGATATGTTTTCGGTGATGTTTATATATTTTTTCTTTTTTTTGCTGTACGAAATTGTATGGTTAGCCCCTTTTTTTGTCTCGGTCCCCTTTTTTGGGCCCTTTTTGATTTTTTCAAGCGGCAACACTGATTCCAAGTACACTTAGTTTTTTTGATGCAAACCAGCTTATTAATTTTAAATATGTATTTCTGCAAGGGTTTTATTGATTTTCAAAATTATATATACGAGTACAAAATGTACCACAATGGATGGGGAAGAGCCGACATCGAGCAAACGGTAACTGTCTTAATCTGGAAAACGAAGCAAAATATCGAAAAATTTTACTTAATCTTTTCGTCTTTACGACAAGAATCTAAAAAAGCCATTTTTAATTTGTAAAAATGTGATGTACGATTTTTCAAAACATCAAAAAATTGGTTTTTGCCCTATGAACCTGAAAAAATAAAAAAAATTGTATGGGTTCGCAAACCAGATACCAGACGCAAGAAAAGTTAACGAATTCTAACACAGAATATACCAACGGAGATTTAAGGCCCAATAACACGATGGATACATGAAGATACAAATAATGGGCCTAAGGTCTTAAAACAAAACGAAGTTTTCTTCCATTTGAGAAGTACACAACACATTTTTTTTTATCCTTCCACTATGATACACGGTTAAAAATTCTGGAGTATTTTTTAATACTTTTTGGGTTACATATAGGTCTACACCAGAAATGTATTAGAATTTAATACAAGACAAATATTAAAATTTTTTAGTTAATAAAAAATGTATTAAAATGTAATATAGTTGTATTAAAAAATAATAGAGTTTATATTAGAATTTAATACCAAATGTATTAAATTTCAAGTAGTACATATTAAAATTTAATCTTTTTATATTAATTTCCAATAACAATTTTATTAAAAGATAATACAAAAATATTTCAATTTAATACCAAATGTATTTAAAGTTAACAAAATGTATTCTTTTCCTCAATTCATTACTGAAAATAAATATTAATCATAAATGGTATCTGTTTCACAAACTGTGGCATGTAAAATCTTATTGCCGATCAAAATTCATCTGCAATGTATGCATTTTGCTTCGAAAAAACACAAAGCGCCTTCAAACTAGTACAAATTTACAAATTGTAATTTAATTTTTTTTAGAAAAAGTACCTCAAACAATGGATTTTTTTTTTCATTTTTAAAATGGCTGCTGCTGACCACAGTACACATCAAAACGTAATATCTTTCAAACTGACATCGCCAAACTATCGAAACATGACAATTTGGCGACCAATGTCAGCTACCGTAAATCTTATTTCTTTTATTTACCGACGAAAAACGCACAAAAAGCGAAAAACCACGCACACCACTAATTTGTTAAAAATTATTCACCATTTTCCGCGAAGAAACACGAAGAAAATTTGTTATTTTTTAATTTATAATTTTTCAAATTTATAAAATAAATTAAAACAAAAACAACTTTGTTTACTGCGATTGAAATATATTAATTAAAGGCCGACCTGAAAGATTGGTGCCCATTTTTGACAAACAAATTTTGACAACGTTCGGATTATATTACCTTATTATGTGTACTGTGGCTGCTGACGTTTGATTAAAATTTAATATTCTCGTATTGCGACTTAATACTTTTTATATTAGTTTTTAATAAATTTGTATTATATTTTATTACAATTATATTAAATTCTAATACAGCGGTATTAAAATTCAATACAAGATTAGAATTTAACCCACGGAGATTATTTTCTAATAATGTTTGTATTACAAGTAGTAAACTTAATACTTAAATATTGAAATTTAATACAAAAAAGATTAAAAATAATTTTAATATTTTGGAAGTATTAAAATGCAATATTTTTTGTATTGAAAATTGCTTTAATACAAGAGCTGTATTAAAAAATACTCCAGAATTTTTAACCGTGTAGAATAGGTACCAGAAAATAATACAAAAATATAAATTGTCAGCTAACTTCTGTAGTAACGAAATATGCAACGATTAGTTTCACCCGAAAAACTAAGTTCGTGCGAAAAGTATTTAGAGCAGAAAACCTTTTTAAATCAACAAAACTTTCTGCAATTGTTCTATTTATAAATTCTAATGGAAAATAATGTACTCACTATGTGGGGAACTGCTACTAAATAAACGCACTTCTTGCGGCCAATCCAATTTATTAAAATTCCAAAGGCAATATTTCCACACAGCCCTCCAAGACTTATCAAAGATCCTACCCATGACGCTTGAAGAACTGTTATTTCAAATGGCAATGGGGAGTCAATCGTCTGTAACGCTAGAAGCATTGGGGCAATCCATCCTGAAGCAAGTCCATGACTAAATGCGATTAAATTAACTTTAAAAATGTTAATTGCTTGACTAATTTCAACAATTGTTATTTTTTTAAATAATGTTACATACTTTTTAAAGTTACCAAAAGTTGTTTTCGATAAGATTCATAAAAAATACTTTCAGGATTGTTAAAACCCATGTTAGGAACCTTAACGATATGCTTCGATTCTTAATTTAATGACGAAACAAAATATTGGCAGATCCTCTAGTCGCCATTGTCAGACGATCCTAGGTACTAACTTTAATTTTTTCTGTTTTTTTCGTAAGATATATACTGTTAATTTTAAGTTACATCAAGATTTTATTTTTCCTATAAACTATAATAAAAACTCAAATAATGTTCTGTTCAAACATGTAAATAGTAATTTTTTGCAGTTAGGTCTTTTTATCAAATTTAATTGTCCAGGTTTTGTTTTTCTAATAAATTAAATGTAACAACTTTAAATAACTTTAATACATAATATATTATATTTACATACATATAAAACTCATGTATAATAAATAAAAGTGATGTATTGATATTACAACCAGGTAAGCATTTCAACCTGATTTAAACAGACACATTATTAGATGATAAGTGTTGATTTATTAATATATCTTATTTGTTTCACGTGTGGTTTGGTAACTTCTATTATCTAATAAATTTGTTCTAGCAAATATTTATTTCTAGTATACCGACGAGACGCCATTGTTTGATTATCTTCCAAAATTTAATATTTTCAAGTAAATGACAAATTTTATAGTGAATAATATCAAATTCATGGCAATGAAAAAGCGTGCAATAAGTTGAGAGTTGGTGGACGTTTTGGATACGGTATTCATGGTTGAGGTATTCATATATTTAAATACCTAAATAGATGGTGTTTTCATCATGGTTACAGTGTCGAATATTTTCGAGGTAAGGAGCCGATTTTGAAAAATCTTGGAGCCAAAAATAGCCGCTATCAAAATGGTAAAAAAAAAAAAACTCAAGAAAATGTTGGTGGTGTGAAATTTAATTTTTTTTTTATTTTCAAATAACTTTTACCTATCAGACTTCAAGTGCAATTATTTTTTTCATTTTGTTGATATATTCTGGTTTTCATGCTAATTTACGGCCGTAAAATTAAATTTTAAATGAAAATAAAATGAGAAATGTATGCAAATTGGTTGTTTGTTCACACTTTTTGTGGATTTTTGCTGTAAAATGCTTTGATTTTAAAGGAGCCTTAAATCGCCAAGTAGTGTCTGACCGAAGCTTCGGCCATCGGCTTCGGCCGATTCGGCCAAAAAAAAACAACATTCGGCCAAACCTTCGGCTTCGGCCATTTTAATCTGTTTATTATATGGAGCATCGTACTAGGCGCCGGAAAAAATTTCAATTTTTGAATATCCAAGAAAAAATTGCAATCTTTTCTTCGGTAGGTATTCAAAAATTTCAAAACACATGTGTGTCATCATAAATAAATAAATAAAAATAATATTTTTATCCATTTCGTCGCCCGAGAGTTGTTTTGTCGTAAACGCCAAAATGCACTTTTTTAAACTGGATATGTAGTAATAGGTTTTAGAACGTTCTCTTTTCATTTCTGTTATCAGATTTGTCCTATCGTTTACCGTTACTGAGATAATTAGTGTGCATTTTGTCGTATATCCACAAAATAAGCATCGGATTAGCGTTGGTTTGTCGTAAGCGCCAACTTTTGGCGTTTACGACAAAAATTCTATGTATTTTTCAGCTTTTTTTTCTTCAGTATTGGTTTGTCGTACGTCGTACAAAACAGGTAGAAAATTTCGAACTTGTTTTGTCTTACATGTATGTAGGTATATGACCCAAATAGAATATAAACAAATATAATAAACCTACTAGAAAAGTATTTATTGAAAATAAGGACTTCATGTGCTATAAGGACAATGAATTTAAAAACTAAGGGCTGCATTAAGCTTTGCGCTTCTTGAGGTTTTGCACTATTCCTAGAGGTGCAAGGAAAAAAATGTGCATCTGAGAGACATCTCAAATGTTGTATTTAATTTTGTCATGGTTCTTGTCGTTTGTTCCTGCCGCTAGATACTTGACCTCATCCTCGGTCACAAGTACCGCTTATAACTATGTACACTTGTTGATCTTCTATCGAACACAAGATCAAGAAGTCGACCGTCTGTCGCGGGCGCCGCACAGTGTGTCGTCCCCTTATGATAAATCACTTTTTTTTTGTTAAAAATTAATATTTTTGCTATTAAAATATAATTTAGAAGTGTCAACTCATATGAAAACATATTTATCTTACAAAATAACCCAGGTTATGTATTCAAAATAAGCTCCGAAACATGAGTACCTCGGAAATTGAAAATATTTTGAGGAATTTATGGGAATCTTTGAGAGTATATATTTCACGTTTGGTAATTGTTTGAAAAATTTTGTTAATGTTATTTTGTTTATTTGAGTGTTGTTGTAAAGCGTATAACAAAAAAAAATTAAATTTATAAAATTATATATGAGTTATTAAAATTTCTTTGATAAATGGCCAAAAAAAAAAATTTAATTTTTAAACTTAATTTAAAAAAATACTTATTAAATCATATCGATAATTTTTTTATATTATTTTGCCATAGGCCTATACTTAATATTGGCAAAGTTTGGTCTGCTTCTCTTTGCGATTACCAGAGATATTCACATTTATGTGCTACGAGTCAAGTACTCAAAATAATTCATTTTTTGAGAAACATCTTCAAGGGGATCACAAAAATGAAAAAATCGATGTTTTTAATAATTTTTAGCCATACACAAGTAACAAAACGCTGTTTATGTAATTAAAAATATTTTAAATATTGTTTTCAACAAGAAAAAAATTATATTTTTCTGCATACTAGATTTTTAATATAATTACTTGACCCGGCCACGGTCTACTGTGTATTATAGCGTATTTACCAACCTCGCCGATATAAGAATTTACGAAAATGCAAATAAAACGTTATTTCAAAATTTGAAAGCGATTGACAAAAAACTATTCGAGATTTGCTATGAAACGCAAATAAACATACGATTTTTTTGTATAGAGAAGATAAACAAAACAAGTTGACTTCAACTTAAGATTTCTCAAAGTACAAAAAAGATATTGAAAAGATTTAAACGGGCTTTAAAAGAAAACATTTCGTTCTTTTAGAAACTGTCACAAATTTATTTAAAATAAATCACCACGTTCAAGAACATAACCTCAAAAACTGTTAAAAAACGACATTTCAGATTTTCTAACGGGAATATTTCAAAAACGTGATATGATAGAATTTTTCTGACTTCGGATTCGAGTTCAGCACACCAAAAACCTTACGTAAAAGTATATTTTTGTTTATATATAAAAAAAAATTAATTTTGCTCACAAGTGGCTTCTTCAATAAATGTTAATTTCATATATTATACTAAAAAATAAAAGTAATAGGTTGTTTAATTTGTTAATTTGTAATTTTTTTTTCTATTCCTGCCATAAAAACACAAAAAAAGATATTAAAACTCCAAAAACTTAGCTGCAAGTATTTATGATAAACTTTTGTATGGGCTCGACACACTGTGCGCCGCTTCGTTCAAGCGCGTTGTCTTGAGCGAAGTGAAAAAAGGTCGCAGTTAAATTGTTTTATTGTTGTACACTTCGTCGCCTGAGAATTGTTTTGTCGTATACGCCAATTTTGGAATTTTGGGAAATCGCATTTTAAGGTTTGAGCTTTTATAAAAAAAAAACTGGCCGATAGATTTTTTAGAATAATTTAGATAGAATATTTTGTGCGATATCTTCTTCATATTTATGTTGTCAAAATTGTCACATCTATTTTAGCTTTCAAATTATCAAGGTTTTTATCCAAAATCAGTTTGTCGTAAACGCCACCAAAATCAACTTTTTTTTCCATCCCATACACGTACGACAAAGTAGGCGCACGTACGACATTCCAATACTAAAAAATAAATAAAAAAATTTTCACAGTTCGTTTTTATTTATTAATTAAACATTTAAAAAATAGTTTCTTATTACATAGAAGTAGTATTGGTTTGACTTAGAGGCTCAATTATTAAAATAAATAGATTAAAAATAAAGAAAAACCAAAAAATATGACCATAAACATAAAAAAAAAATTTAAAAAATGTCTTAACAAAAAATAGAAGTCATCCTATGGCTATGAAATATGAAAGACATAAAATAAAAATAAACCAAGTTTGGTTAAATTAATAAATTAATATATGGTCATAAATAAAAGTAAATTAAATAAATATCAAACTAAAGAATTTATTCTAATTTTTTGATTTGAATAACGCTTCATAATATTCTTGGTCTGATTTAGGCATAAATATGAAAAGGCTTTTAATATCAATAATCTTATCCTTAGTTATCGAGTTAGATTTTTTAGTAATTTGAAGACATTGGCTGAACAAATTTACAGAAGTTGCTATGGTAGACTTTTTATATGTTTTAAATATTGATGAGCTTTTATATTCCACTTTTCTACCGCTCGCTTTATAAAATAGTGTAAAAGTATCATCAGTATCATCAATATGTAAAACAATAGGTAACGCAAATTTAGCGAAGAACAATGGCGGCTTAAAAAAATAATTTTCGACCAGCAGGTGTTTTTTGCGAGCGGGTGCAATAACAAAACTCACAGCAACCCTTTTTCGCTTCGTTCACGACAACGCGCGTGAACGAAGAGGCGCCACGGGCTCGGCGCCCACGACTACAGTCGAGTTGTTGATCTTGTGTGTTCGATACAAGATCAATAAGTATACAACAATAAAACAGCAACCTTTTTTTCACTTTACTTCGTTGAAGACAGCGAGCGCGAACGAAGTGACAAGATCAATAAGTGTACAACAATAAAAAAAATAAAACTGCGACCTTTTTTCACTTCGCTCAAGACAACGCGCTTGAACGAAGCGGCGCCCGCGACCGACGGTTTTTAAATTCATTGTCCTTATAGCACATGAAGTCCTTATTTTCAATAAATAGGTACTTTTCTAGTAGGTTTATTATATTTGTTTATATTCTATTTGGGTCATTTACCTTAGACAAAACAAGTTCGAAATTTCTACCGTATCTGTTTTGTACGACGTACGACAAACCAATACTGAAGAAAAAAAGCTGAAAAATACATAGAATTTTTGTCGTAAACGCCAAAAGTTGGCGCTTACGACAAACCAACGCTAATCCGATGCTTATTTTGTGGATATACGACAAAATGCACACTAATTATCTCAGTAACGGTAAACGATAGGACAAATCTGATAACAGAAATGAAAAGAGAACGTTCTAAAACCTATTACTACATATCCAGTTTAAAAAAGTGCATTTTGGCGTTTACGACAAAACAACTCTCGGGCGACGACTTATTGATCTTGTCACTTCGTTCGCGCGCGCTGTCTTCAACGAAGTAAAGTGAAAAAAAGGTTGCTGTTTTATTGCTGTATACTTATTGATCTTGTATCGAACACACAAGTTCAACAAGTCCACTGTAGTCGTGGGCGCCGAGCCCGTGGCGCCTCTTCGTTCACGCGCGTTGTCGTGAACGAAGCGAAAAAGGGTTGCTGTGAGTTTTGTTATTGCACCCGCTCGCAAAAAACACCTGCTGGTCGAAAATTATTTTTTTAAGGCGCCATTGTTCTTCGCTAAATTTGCGTTATTGTTTTGCAAATTGATTATACTGATGATAGGTACTTTTACACTATTTTATAAAGTGAGCGGTAGAAAAGTGGAATATAAAAGCTCATCAATATTTAAAACATATAAAAAGTTTACCATAGCAACTCCTGTAAATTTGTTCAGCCAATGTCTTCAAATTACTAAAAAATCTAACTCGATAACTAAGGATAAGATTATTGATATTAAAAGCCTTTTCATATTTATGCCTAAATCAGACCAAGAATATTATGAAGCGTCAAATCAAAAAATTAGAATAAATTCTTTAGTTTGATATTTATTTTATTTTATTTTATTTAATTTACTTTTATTTATGACCATATATTAATTTAACCAAACTTGGTTTATTTTTATTTTATTTCTTTCATATTTCATAGCCATAGGATGACTTTTATTTTTTGTTAAGACATTTTTTAAATTTTTTTTATGTTTATGGTCATATTTTTTGGTTTTTCTTTATTTTAGATATTTTTATTTTAATAATTGAGCCTCTAAGTCAAACCAATACTACTTCTATGTAATAAGAAACTATTTTTTAAATATTTAATTAATAAATAAAAACGAACTGTGAAAATTTTTTTATTTATTTTTTAGTATTGGAATGTTGTACGTGCGCCTACTTTGTCGTACGTGTACGGGATGGATTGGTGGCGTTTACGACAAACTGATTTTGGATAAAAACCTTGATAATTTGAAAACTAAAATAGATGTGACAATTTTGACAACATAAATATAAAGAAGATATCGCACAAAATATTCTATTAAAAATTGAAAAAAATTTATCGGCCAGTTTTTTTTTTATAAAAGCTCAAACCTTAAAATGCGATTTCCCAAAATTCCAAAATTGGCGTATACGATTCTCAGGCGACGATTTGGTAAGGAGAATTCTTGACTTTTTTCAACCTTAGGTTTCGGCTTCGGCCGAAGATTTTCTTTCAGCCTAATAATTCGGCTTAGGCTTCGGCTGATAGATCGAAAATAAAAATTTTAAGGAGCGAATTAACAGTTCCAGAGCCCGTTTGGCGATAAATGGCCGGCTCTGGCAACACTGGTCCTAGATCGCAAGCAGTATATGCAAACGATCGTCCGAGAAAGTCGTCCGAGTATTTCCGACCCAATGTCGGCCGATAATTCGGTTTTGGTGTACGCGAATCGTAAGAACAAGTTCATACGAACCAGTCTAGCATTTTATTTTTTTTTGTCCAAGGAAATGCGGTAAAAACGGATTGTTCGGTTAAAATGAAGAACTTATTGAATTAATAAAACAGAACAAGATTGTTATTTTTTTTATGAATTCAATTAGTTCTTCTGTTTTAACAAAATCAAAACAAACGTTATTTGAATTTTTGAATACCTAATATATTCTGCTCATTAGAAAAAAGTCTGTATCGAGAACTGTCAGATGAAAGAAAAAACAAGATGGCTTTATAAGTTTTTGACAGCTGCCCCATTGAAATTGTTGTTGTCAACAAAATTGTCTTGGATGTTGTTGTTGCTTTTGACTTTGCAATATTAAACGTCAAAAATTATTACTCCATTTTGTTAAATGGCGACTCTAATGATCATACCTTGTCTTCTTATACCATGGATTCTGCTAACTGTATCAGTAAAGCCAAATAACAATTATTACTTTGTATTTTTGTTGTTTTTATTTTGTGGCTGCAATGAAACTTGGCAGCAAATTTAGAAATAGAGACTTCTTGCAGTCCTGTACTGCATGCAGATTTTTCTCCCCTAAGAGGGCGTGTTATTTTATTTTGCTGCAGAAAAAAAATTGATCGCCTGTTTTGACCACCAGGCGATTAGTCAGTTACTTCGAACTAATATTTAAGTTATAAACGACCATATAATTCACTTTGGATTTAGTTTGGATTAAAGTGAATTTTAAATCCAAGGATTTAATTTTTTTATTCTATTATTCACTCAAAAAAAATATGGAATTATTCAATAAATTTTGTATAATTTGCATTTATCTTTATTTTTCTTTTCAAAATGCTTGACAAAATAACTGAACACTGTGAAAAATAATTTTTCATCAAAAGTTATAAAACTTAACAGACCTCCAGATACAGAGAACAGTATATATTTAATTTGGATAAAACATTATAAAAACCTTTTAAAATAACATGTATGTATCGCACCCTCAGTGCAAAAGAGCGAGAACTCAAAAAAGTTCATTTCGAGAAAACGCTTCTGCAAAATACATACTGACTCTAAACTTTCCCCTATAACTTTCCATGGGACAGCAATTTCCATAATGTCAAAGCTCTATTACAAGAACCATTATGTTTATTTTGTAGTTTTAATAAACTTATTTTTTTTTAAATTGTTTAAATTAGGAAAGAGTTTGACTTTTAATATAGTAGGAATTGGATAAAAACAGTCATAATCTTTCGAATTTTTCGTTTACGTTAACAACAAGCCCTTCAAAAGAAAGGTAATTTAAAAAGCAACATTTCCTCATCATTATCTCAAAAATGTCATTTTTTGACTTATCGCTCTTTTGCACTGAGGGTGCGGTATGTAGAATAACAACCCACCTTCAAAAAAATACTTACTTCAATAGTTTAGGAAGATTCTGAGACGATTGATATATCTACATCGTACACTGCACTACAAAAACAAAAAACAAACAGGAAGCAAACAGTTGTAGGCCAAAGATTATGATTTTATTAAAAACGACCCCTAAATGATTAGATTGTTTACATCACAAAAATAATAGTTTGATAATGCAAATGTCAATGTTTACTGGGGAACACCATGCTAATTTTTCAAAAATTCAAATTAAAATACGGGTTATGATGAATTGATAAAGCTCTTTATTTTGTTCAAGTAGAAGCGCCAAAATCCCGTCCGAGCGCCTAATTAGCAATACAGCTGTTTGTCGAAGCCACCCAACATTTTGGAATACATAGGTATAACTCGTATCAACGCCATAGGAGTTCATTGTCTTTAAGAGAAATCTCACTTGTTGTTAGGGCTTTGTTTTCGAGATTGGTAAACGAGATCAAAATAATAAAATGCACGACCAGGTCGCACGTACTTGCTCGTGCAGTTCAAAGTACATTTATGTCAGTTTACTTGTAGATTTTATGAGCTGGCTCTATGTTAATTTAAAAAAAATTTGATATTGGGGAAGAACCGACATAGGGCAAAATTTTGTTAAATGAAAAAAAAAAATTTATTTGACTTTTTTGAGAAAAACTGAAAATGCAGTTTAATTGCAATCGCTTTGAATATTATGTCTGCAAAGTTTAATCAAAATCGTTATAACATGAAAAATTTTTATGGGAGGTACACTTTCTAAGCGAGATATAAAAAAAAAACAAAAAAAAATCTTTCAGAATTCCATAAAAATCATCTGTACCAAATTTGAAGAAAATCCGTCCACCCGTTTAGGCTGTGGAAATGTGTGCAGACGCCCATACGGACGGACAGAATTGCGACACCCACTTTTTCGGACTTCTCCGTCACGTAATGTTGGTTTTGATTAAAACCTCAAATTTTTTTTCGACACGAAACCAATACTTGCCATATAGAACAAGTAAAAATTATAAACAATATTCGATTAATATTCATGGTGTTAATAAGTTTACGCCTTAATCTGAGCAATATTGTTGGTGTGAGGGTTTCTATCTTTAACAATATGAACCTGCCTATCTGGTAATTTCTTTGACTAGATAAGTGACTTTTTAACTGATTCTACCGCTTGATTTCTCTTACTTAATATGTTAGATGCAAGTCCCGAAAACGTTCATCAAAATCAAAATACACGAGTCAGCTATTTTTTTTTAGCTTGCAACCATATGTCTGGCTTAAGGGGAAAAAATACCTCCAAGTCCCTGAAACATATTAAATGGTAGATGGAAAGATTGAACCATTAGATGTACTTAATCATACATTTGAATGTAGGGGAAAGGTGCTAACAGTGAGACATTTAAGTTGTTAATTTTCCTACACCGAGAAATATCACACAAAATCAGATGAAAGTAGTTTTTGGTGTGTTATAAAAAGACTGTATAACACACAAAAATCAGACCAATGAACTTTTTTTTACAAATGTATTACATTTATATGTTCTTTCATAAAAAGATAACAAGTACTTAGAGTTCCTTGTCGAGAAATGACAAAAAGCAAACAGTGAGACATTGAAAAAAAGGAATCAGTGCGAGAACTCAAAAAGACCTAGGTGAAAAGAAATCCATGAATTGAAAATGATTTCAGTAATGATTTTGGGGGTGAATTTTTCTTTTGTTTTTTTTTTCTGTTTTTTTTGTAACTTTTTTGAAGTAATTGGTTAAAGTAACATAGTTTAATAAAGTAACTACTAGTTACTTTCTCATTTGACGTTTTCGTCAATTTGTTTCAGTTTTATTCGTCCGTCTCACTGTTCGCCTTAGCCTGTCTCACTGATCGTACCCCTTGCAAACAGTGAGACGTTTTTACTATTTCTACATTTTAGTTTAATGCGATCCTTTCATTCATTCTTTAATTATAACTTTTTCTTTAATATTCTGCAATATCTGCAATTATGTAAGATAAAATACGTCTACTTCAAAGTTTGGCTGAGATAGCTTGGAAACTTTCTGAAATATAACAATTTGAAAAAAAAAGTGTCTCACTGTTCGCACCTTTCCCCTTATTTATTAATATAATTTTTATTCTTTTAACCTTTGTTAAAATATTAAAATAATTAACAATTCAGGTGTACTTTTCTTTCTTCGTGAATATATTGAGAATGTAATAAACATATTGAATTTAATTTGAGGGAGACTTTAATATTTGTAACCGGATGGATTTCTTTTATTATTTGGGTCCGACCGCGACGCCCGCCCTAGAGCCTTGACTATTCAATGATAAGAAGTGCTCTATAATGTCTTATATTCATTCAGAAAAAATGGGCAATTACCACGGCCCCTGGGTATAGAATTGAAAAGTTTAAAATGTTTTACAAAATCATAAACCACTAGCATTACAAATAAAAGTGACACCAGATGAACTACATTATAGGGTTGCACTGCACCTCAACTTATCATTTTTAAACCTTCATTAAAAATCCGGGTGATAATAACGGCCGTTTTGCAAGGTGTCTATGTCTACCTCTTTGTAACTATTTAATGCTACTAGCTTTAATATGTACCAAGTCTTTTCTTTCTTTTTTTCTTTTTCTATTGAGTCTGGGCCCAGGGCGTACACAGATGAGACTTGTATCTAATAAAAGCTTATATTGAGCTCTATTAGTGAGCCAAATATTTTCAAATATGGTTTTGGGGATTTCGAGATATTTGAGTCCGAAGTTGGGGACGGAAAAATCAGAAAAATCGTATATTTTCGAAACAAATCCGAGCATCCGAAGTATAGAACCTAGAAAAACAATTTTGGTACCAAAAATGGGTCATGTCCTTTGAATTTTTTTCTCTGTACAAACTACCAGTTCTATTATATGTGCCCTTAATTATGAAAGTGGACTAAGTCACTAATAAAAATGGCATCAAATCTAGCCTTAAAATAATTATTATTTCAGGGATAAAGTTTATTTGAAAGCGAAATTGCAGTAAATAAACTTCTATATTGCTCCTCTAGTGATTTCATAAAAGAAATATAATTAAATCGTTATAAGAAAATTATTATTTAAGTTTTTCTTCAAACAATGCAAAAAGTGACTTAGTCCACTTTCATAATCATGGGCACATATTACCAAACTTCAAGACTCTACGATAGTCAAAAGAGCTCGATAATGTTTTGCATAAATCCAGCGGAAATGGAATATCTCAAATTTCCGATTTTTCTTTTGCCAAAAGAAACAAGGCCAAAAGACCAATCAAAGTGTAAAATTTGAAGTTTTTACGATAAATTTGATGATCTATCCGTTAGTGAGTCGGTGTTACCCGTTTCAGTGGTTTTCGAAGATCTTATTTCAATAACTACTCATGCCAAGAAGCTAGACAACTTGACTAATCACTGCCGTGCCCCTTGATGCACGCAACTCCCTAGTCCCAGAAAAAAAATCACTAACATCAGAAAAAATCTTTCGTTTTATTAACAGTATATTTATTTTTCTTTGAGAAATGTACTTCTATTCGAGCATTTTCATGATTGCTTCTATACTTTTTCCTTTTGTCTCGGGTACAAAAGCTATGACAAATATAGCTCCTGCTAAACAGCAACATGCAAATACAAACATTGTTCCATGCATTCCCAAAGAAAGTGTCATCAGCGGAAGATACTAGAATATATAAGAAAAAAAAAAATAAATAAAATGATATTATTAGATTTTTTTTAAATGACAATACAAATTGTCAGCATAGCACAGAGAAAAATAAGAACCGCTAAAAACTAACAGATTGCCATATTGTTTTACCGTCCATACATTTCATAAGGAAATCTTATTAAAATTAACGATTATAATAAGGATTTTTTAAAGAGATTTCTTATTAGTTTTATAGAGAAAATCTTATTAAAATTTGACTGAAAAGTTGATTTTTTTTTTGCAACTTAGCACTAGAACAAAAATCGCGATCAATATTTTCATGGCAGGTTGGTTCAGGTGGTAAGGTGGGCGACTAATGATTTGAAGTCTCCAGTTCGATTCCCAGCCTGGTCATCGTTTTTTTTATTTTTTTGCAGATTTTAAAACAATAAGTAAAACCCGATTGTTTTAAGGGGTAATAACACGTTGTAAACAATGAAATCGAGCGTCATTTTCATCAGTGTATAAAACAAAGAAGAAATATTATTTTCTTTTGGTGTTTGTTTAGTTTAATTAAGTATATTAATAGGTAACAGAATAGGCTAATGTTAAATTTTTTAATGATGTGAAATTTTTTAAATGGCGGTGTAGTTCAGGATGATAATAAAATCCTGTGCTCCCATCGGGCGACCAACTAACTCCTACAGTTTTTAACCGATTGGGCTGAAATTTTGTGTGGAGCTTAGAAATACTATTCTCTAGTGAAGTTCGTAGGATTTTTTTGAAAT
This sequence comes from Episyrphus balteatus, assembly GCF_945859705.1. NCBI lineage: Eukaryota > Metazoa > Arthropoda > Insecta > Diptera > Syrphidae > Episyrphus > Episyrphus balteatus. Next base: position 54,723,936 of record NC_079134.1, on the reverse strand, counting down.
ATTAAAATTTAGCGGTTTTATGGTCTTTTTTTCAATGAATTTTGTTTTTGGAATGAAATAATTTTTTCAAACTAATGCCATTTCTTTAAAAATTAATATTTCAAAAAAAACCTACGTACTTCACTAGAGAATAGTATTTCTAAGCTCCACACAAAATTTCAGCCCAATCGGTTAAAAACTGTAGGAGTTAGTTGGTCGCCCGATGGGAGCACAGGATTTTACTATCATCCTGAACTACACCGCCATTTAAAAAATTTTACATCATTAAAAAATTTTACACTAGCCTATTCTGTTTCTTATTAATATACTTTATTAAATCATCAAACACCAAAAGAAAATAATATTTCTTCTTTGTTTTATACGCTGATGAAAATGACGCTCGATTTCATGGTTTACAAGGTGTTATTATCCCTTAATAAGGTTTCCTTCTTGGATGAAAACCATAGGGAAATCTTATTGTTTTTGTTCTATTTTATGTGGTCTATTTTTCTCTGTGAGGGAGTACATAAAATATATCTGCAATCTGCATCTCATTCTGGTAAGAATGTATAAACAGTAAGGTATGTAATGGGGAAATGCTGCTCTCCTGCAAACTCCCAGGACACAGCAAGTCCTGTATAAGACTTACCAATTTATTCATCTATTTCAAAGTATGAGGGTGGACCGGTGGACCCCCTCTTGTTTCAATCGAATTAAGTTTTAGTACTTTTTACTTAAAAAGCTGTTGGCATTTGCGCCTGCCCGGCGACTTTACATACTCTAAGCGGGGAACGAAGTTGCTTTAGTGGGACAGATAACCCGAAAAGTGAGTTATAATTCTGAGAACCCGCGAAGCGGATCAGAGATACTTTTTACCAAAAAAAGTTTGACTTTAGCGAAAACGGTCTAGAAAATAAAAATGGTAGGTTAGAAAGTTTATTTTCTTATTATTTTCTCAAATACTCGGAGGCTTAGAATCATAAACAAAAATAGTATTCAATATGTTTTTTTTTTAACTTTTTTTCCATATTTTGACTTCTGGCTTTTAAAAAGGGTATCATTCATAACTGTTAGTATTGCCGTTGGTTTTTAATATTTTTTTTATTCTGAGGTCTGAGCAGGGCCACAAATTTTATTTTAATAATTTTTTCGATATTCATCACCAAAAAAAAGATAATGTCAAAAAACAAATGGCATGTCCTAAATTGTTCATGATACGCAAAAAATGTGTATGCATGAATTGTAGAACATGGTAAAAGCTACAAAAAAGCTTCTTGTAAAATTTTCGTATCTAGACGGAGTTATTGTCAAAAAAACAATTTTATCCTATGTTCCAAAATGGCGGAAAATGCTCATAGGAAAACTTCAAGTTAAGCATCCCCTACAACATATCCAAAATTAAGCTTTCTCGTCATTTTGTATTTCTAAGCCGTTTTTTCCGAAGAAATGACTGGACTAGAAGTAAATGTAAATGTTAAGGAAATATCTGTGTGGCAAGCATCCTTTTTTTAATAAATGTTACCATACGTTTAGCATAACTTTTCGATCATAATTTTTTTTTAGTATTTTTAACTGAAAAAAGGTTTAATTAATAAGTACAAAAATTACTTAAGTAACATATTTTATAAATATTTTCATAAGTTTTGCTATCAGGTTTCCTATCTTTGTGAATGTTTTGTTCTAGTTTGTTTTGTTACTTCGATAATTTTTTTACCTGTGGAGTAACTAAAGTTGAAAAATTGGCAATATTAGGGAACCCGACCGAACAGCTTAGATGTTGATGATCTTTTTTTTCAAACGTCGGTAATTAAAAATATATAAATCTATAGATTAAAAATTGCCGGTGTTGCTGTTTTGATTTTTTAAAATTTAACTAAAGATTTTTGTGAACAAAAAACATTTTTTTTCAAAAATGTTTCTTAAATTTCATAAATTAACTGATGCCAAAAGATTGTCTAGGAAATTAAAGGAAACAAATATATGAGATTAAGGTTCCATGGTTCAAGCGATAGATGCAATCTTCTTATTAATTGGCTTCAAACACAAAAAAAAATATTTGAACACAACGGGAACAACTACAATATTTAAATATACATTTTTAAAAAGCTAGAAGCTTAGTCATATTTGTAAAATTTAAATTAAGTTAATTGAATGCAGGGCTTTTGAAAGAATGGTAATTGAACTCAGATTTCTGAAAAAAATAATTACTGACAAAATCTTAACATGTCGTTTTTAAAACTTTTTTCGTATTATAAAATGCATTTATTTTCAATATTTTTTGGTCACATGTATTATAATTTGAAATTATAAAAGGAAATGTCAAAATGTATTACGATTTTTGAAAAAAATTAAAAAGTATTTCATTTTCGAAGAAATTTTTTTTAATAGAAGTCTTGAAAAAAATTTAACTTATTTTTTTTTTTAAGTTCAACATTTAAATATAAAGTTATTTTTTATTCATTAAATACCCTTATTGTTTAAAGTTAAAAAGCAAAAGTTTAAAGTTCTTATTTGCCAAAGTCTTTGAGAAATTTAATTATTTCAATGCAAAAATTCAGTTTTTATCAAGAAAATCCGATGAAATTGAAGTAATTTTTATATATATTTTCAAAACTGTACTATATATTACCTTTTCCTCTTCGGAATTCAACTAATAATATTTATGGCCAAAATATTTTTTTTTAAATAAATTCATGTTTTACTACGAAAAAATTAAAAAAAAAGCCATTTAAAATTATTTAATAACGTTTTTTCCAAAATTTTGAGTTCAGGACTATTCTTCAAAAACTCTTGACTAAATTTAGTGGATTTAAATTTTACTGATAGAAATGAGATTCTGGCTTAAAAACGTGTCTGTAAATATTGTAGGTGTTGCCGTTGTGTTCAAAATATTTTTTTTTGTGTTTGAAGTCAGTTTGTGAGAAAATTGCATTTATCGCTTAAACGATGGAAGATTGTCCCTTACTCCCTCATATTTTTTTCCTTAAATTTCCTAGAGAATCTTTTGCTATCATTTGTTTTATGAAATTTCAGCAAAAAAATGGTTTTGTTCCAAGAAAATTTAATTTTAATTAAAAAAAAAAAGCACGGCAACATCGGATTGTAAATTTTGATTTATCCTTATAGTCCAAGAGGCGAGAGGCGACCGTCGAGTTACTTAGCTCATAAGGTTGGAGGTTAAAATTGGTACAATACTCTTTTTTAGAGTACGGTTGGGATTTGGGAACCCTACCAACCTATGTGTGTAATTATACAAGAATCCAGCTCCTATTTTTAAGAATAACATTTTAATTTTGAAAGGAGCTTTTGGGTGGATTTTTGTTATTTTCTACTTAAAATATTACTCGATCTTTATATGAATTCACTAATTTAAATGCACATCAGTAACTCAAATATTTTTTTATCAATTAAGACAATTACCTTGAGAACGAGAAAGGCAAACACCCATAAAACCTCCATACAAATCATGCAACCAATATTACGAATTTTCGGCGGCATAACTTCTGAAACAACTAAGAATGGTAGTGTCAAAACTCCCATTGAGCCTACACATACAGCAAATGAGAAACTTGCTATTGGAATCCAATTGAAATTTTCCAATTGATAGCCATTCTCACTAAGGTAGGAATAAAGCCCTAGTGAAAATAATCCAAAACCAGTTCCAATCGCTGATGTTGCAAGAAGAAGCTGCCAAAATAGAATATAGATAATAAAAAAAAATATTAATATGTACACTATAATAAATAAATTTCGTGCAACCTTTCGTCCGGCGCGCTCCACAAGCATTGTAGAAATATAAGATCCAATTAATTGAATGAAACCAACTATAATGGCTGATAGCGTAGGAGATAAACTTGATCCAGATTGTTTGAATATAGTTGCAGTATAATTAAGCATAGCGAAGCATCCACAAAATTGATTCAAAGCCATTAAAGCAATGCCAATCACAAAAGCTTTCCTTGCTATTGGATTATCTAAAGAAAATATTTAAGAACAAAAGGATGTTTTATAAAGACGTGAACAGGGACACAAGCAAAGACAACAACAGTCAAGCAGTAGGTATGTATATTAGGGTGTTTCTTATCCGATATATGAAGCTGGAATTAGTGATTTGCCAACCCGTAAATTTTTCAACTCGAGTTAAAATTCGTCTAACACGGGTTGTAACTCAAGTTAAGTAACTCGAGTTTAATGACTCGATAAAAAAAAAAAATAAAATAATTAAAAAAAAGAACAACAATTAAGGAGGGACTTTTCAAAAAGGGATAAAAACACTTCTCAGAAAATTGAAGAAACTAAAACCAAAGTTGCGATTTTTCATACGATTTTATATTTTCACCGTTTTTCATCCGATCAATTTGTCGTTTTCATTTAATTTGGACTAGTTAAATTAAGCGTTGGAATGTGGACAACAAAACTGCATACTTAAGGTATAACTACCACTGCCACTTTTTGCAAAAAGTGAAAATTTTCAAATTAATTTTGTGGCATTTTTTGCTACCACAAATTAAAAAAAAATGGTGCAGAAATCTTATTTTTTGGTTTAATAAAAAAATTTTGTAGTGTTTTTCCAAAAACAAATAGCGCTAGATAAAAATAAAAATTTTCCTTTTGTAAATTTCCCACTTAAGGCTTAAAGTTATGGCTTAAGCCTTTAAGTCTTAACTACAATACCTAAAAAGGGGGACATTTAAAGAAGTAAATTTTTTGTATTTCTCTCTAGCGCTATTTGTTTTTGGAAAAAACTACAAAAATTATTTTTTAGACCAAAAAATAAGCTTTAAGCCTTAACTACATTGGCTCAAAAAGTGAAAGTGGCTGGAAAATTAAAACAAATGATGCAGAAAGCTTTTTTTTTTGGTCTAAAAAACAGCAATTTGTATACCTACTCTTTTTCACAAAACAATTCGCTATCCAGAAAAAAAATATTTTACTTTTGTCCTTTTTCAAAAAGTGGTGTATGTAGTTAAGCCTTTATGCATCATTATTTTTAATTTTGTGGTCGCAAAAACTGCCAAAAAATGAGTTTTGCAACTCGAGTTGAATTTTTTAACTCGAGTTTGCTCTAACTCGAGTTGAAATTAAATTAGACGAAATAAATCATGATACAATTTTGACTAACTTTTTTAAAAATCATTTTTTATGTAGTTTAAGCTTTGTTTTTTACTTACTAAAATCATTCCATTCTAGTGGACTACTATCATTAATGGTTCCACCTTTTTTTACTTTCAGTTTTTCCAGTTCATCTTTAAAAAGTTCATTTTGCTCTTTAGATTTTCGTCGATAATTTCGAAAATACCTTAGTGATTTTTCTGCTGCCTTGAATTTAAATCGTTTTTTTTTATAAATCTTGTAATGGAATATCATTTTACCTCATGCTTATTAGACTTCATTAAATACTGTGGTGTTTCCGGTAGGAATATAACTCCAATCAAAAATATCACTGGAAGTGTAGCTAGAATTAAGGGCACAGCCTTATAAGATAAAAAGTTTCCCAAAACGAATACTATAAGAATGCCAAAATTGCATGACAAAACCAAAAAAGATCCAATAGTTCCACGTACGCTACAAAATAAAATATTTATTATAAATTAACTACTTACTTTAGATTTTAGGTTATGGCCTACCGATCCTCAGTAATCTCAGTAACATAAACTGGAACTAGCGAAAACGAGGCACCACCCCCCACTCCGCCCAGAAAACGAGAAGCTAACAAATAGTTTATACTCGTTGCAAAAGGTATTAGAAGCCAACTAAGCTGAAAATATTAAAAACTTCCAATTTTTATTCATTTAAAAGGAACTACCTACTTACTAATGAAGGAATTGCAACTAAGAGCAACCCAACTTTTTTTCCACAACGCTCTGCAAGCCAGGAGAATAGAAGGCTTCCAACAAATCCACCAGCACAGAGAATAGCACCCACCCAGGAAGCTTGTTCATTTGTCATTGGACCTTGCTCAAAAGGTGATTCAGTTTTTGATTGAAGTGTAAGAAAACCTGCTGAAGGCCATCCACAGAAGGCTCCATAGGATATTGAAGCTATATTTACTAGAATATAAGAAATACAAAAATAATAAGCTTAGAACTGTTTGAATGTGTTGTTTAAAACCGAAAGAAATATACACACCGAAAGGTGTGATTCTTGGCTATATTCTAAGAAATAATCCTTTTTATAAAAAAAAAAAAAACAAAACTTGGAAACTTGGATTTATGGTTTTCTCATGGATTCAGAATTGAGTTATAAAAATTTGTTTACCCAGTCCAAAGTTATGAGGTAACAAACATAAAAAAAAAGAAATACAGACGAATTGATAACCTCCTCCTTTTTGGAAGTGAGTTAAAAATTGTAAACAAGCTTTATTATAACTCTACATACAAAATCATTAAATGAAAATTATTTTTTTACTCAGCCTTTTGAGGCTAAATTAAAAAAAAAAAAACAAAGATTTTATTTGTTGCAGGTTTACCAAAGTATGAGGTTTCCCACAAACTTTTGAATGGCCTTTTTGTTTATAATTGTTTCCTCCGAAAAAATAACCTTAGGTATATTACATTATGTTAATCACGCATTTTTCAAAAAAAATCGGTCTCAAAGTAAAAATGGATCATGGACCAGAAAAAAGCTTTAAAATGAATATCTTAACAATCAAGGCAGTTCTAAGGAATTAGATTTTTCTTAAAAATAAAAATCTTAACGAAGTTTCTTCCATTACTATTAAAGAAATATTATTATCATTTACATGAGTGAAGGTGTAAACAAATGTAAGCGTTTTCTTGAATCATCGGTTAGTGGTATCAACTTTGCAGATAGAGCACGACTGTAAAACAATTGTTTAGAACACACTAAATAAAAATGTAACCTACTCAACTCACCGAAATTCAAAGCTCGGAAATAGACATATTTACTGAAACAGAAGAGGATTTCAACTATAAAAAAATTCTGATGATCAGACCAGGTAATAACTTCGAAAAATTGTATAACTCAGCAAAAATCTTGCTTTTTCCTTATTACCTTTATTTTTTCAGGAGGAGATTTTCCAATCACTTCTACAGAAATTGTATATCCCAAAAAAGATCCAACTATTAAAGGTTAGAATAATTAAAATAAAAATAAAAAAAAATTGCTGAATTTATAATTCAGTAATTGTTTTTGATTTTACAAACGACTCTTCCTACTGAAATAAATTGCTCATACACCCCAATGTACAGTGTATGTACATACTTTATACTATGAAGTATATGAGTAGAGTACAAAAAATACAGGTCCTACAAAACGTGATTTGTTTCCACTTGAGTTATAGTGTTTGCACATTATACAGGGTGTTTCGAAAGTAATGGATCAAACGAAATATGGGTGTCCCAAAAGTAATGGATCACATAAAATAGGCTGATAGAACAACTTAAAAGCTCTCAGAATTTGGTAACTTGTTCATCCCAAATTCTTACCGTTTTCGATCAAATGCAGTTCTTGTGAAATTTCACTGGTTGAAATTAGATCGAGAAATATTACAATTTGATTTCAACCAAACAGGGTATAGCAAAAAAAAAAAGAAAAAACAAACGAAAATTGTTCAAAGAGAAATAAACAAACAACAGTTCTAGAAAATTTGTGTCTATTTTTGTTTGTTTTTTGTTCTGAAAATCCCAGTTTTGTTGAATTCAAAAAGGTTACCAAATTCTGAGAGCCCTTAAGTTGTTCTATCAGCCTATTTTATGTGATCCATTACTTTTGGGACACCCTGTATAGTTTTATTATTATGTATCGCAATTTTTCTTAATTTTTATCTTTCATAATCTTCCTTTTTAATAATTTTAAGATACAACAACTTCAACTGTTGAAGCACCCTTCAACACCCCTACGAATAATAATGTCCTTAGATAATCAAACCATCAAAACTCCTAAATTTAAAAAAACACTAAAACGTTATAACTTTCCTTATTCACATGCTAATGTTTTTAATTATAGCCTTGTGTAATTAGCTGCGTTCCTTTGGAAATATTTATCTACTTTTTAGTACTTAAAGCTGCTTTGAACTACTTTTTCAGTATAGCAAAGTTGATCAAAGTAGTTTTAAGTACTAAAAAGTAGATAAATATTTCCAAAGGAACGCAGCTATTGTAAGGAGTTTAGGGACACCATCATTGCCAATCAAGAGGCAACCCAAAAAATGTTTAAACTCCTCACCGAAGAAGTTTTCTTGTTACGAAAAGAACTCCGTGAGGAAAGAGCTTCACGAGAAATGAAATCGCACACCGTCGTTCTTCCACAAAAACCTTTCGAATTGATAGAAGAATTCCTTGAATTCGAAAAAGGAATTCAAAATTCGCAGGAAAATTTCAACAACTTGGCAAATCTTTTTTTTTCTTAAAAGCTGCATTTACACTCTCGGTTTCATCGCCGGTATGTAAGTTGTTCGTTTTTTGAATTAAAACCGAACAACAAGAGGGTTTTACTATTTACATTCTCTCGTTGCACGGTGTTAGTTCAAGAACGAACATCGTACATCGGCGATAAAACTGAGAGTGTAAATGCAGCTAAGTCTTCAACTGCATTTAATACATTTGGCAGATCTTCTTCGCTTTGCTTCTATGTTGGTTTTTTTTAAAATAATAGCCTGAAATGTCGACGACGACGACCTCTCATGTACCTACTTTAAAATAACGGTTTAAACCTAGTTTACAGTTCAACGCATACCAAAACTCAATTTTCAAAACCATGGCACACGATTACGATCATACGTTAACGTTTTGACTATAACTACCGTCTCTATTTAATCAGTAGAAAAATATAGGGACAGATAGCGGCCATTCGTAAACGAACGTATGTCGTGATCGACCCCAGCTTGAAAGCAAAAATGGAATGATAAAATGAAAAAGTCGAATGAAAATTCCGATGATAAAAATAGCATTTCATTCTTTCACAGAACCAGAATATGCGCCCAGACAAAACGTTACATGCCTTAAAAAAGAAGACTCAGGAACACAAAGAAGATTTGGCATAAACCTCAAACGTGATGGTGGAAGTTTTCTTTGTAAATTAAAAGCTAGTATGTGTGAACTTAAGGCTAAAAAAATGGCTTAGTTTTTAGCGTGTGCATTAGAGTGTCCGCAAGAAATCGATTTTCGAAATTTGGTCGGGGGAACCCCATAAAATGTTCCGCCTTTGCAGATTTTTAGATAGCCAAAATTTAAGCTCGATTGGATAAGTCTAAATGGTGCCGACACTCGATCAAAGTATCAAAAATCTCTGTTTTTTTACTGTTTTTCGAAGAAAATTAGCTCTAGCTCCCAAACAGATGGGGTTATTTTCACTTTTTATATATTAAATGAAAGGTAGTGTTATTACACATAATTCAGATTCAAAATTTGTTTAGTTTTACAAAAAAAAAAATATTGTCATCAATTTAAATTTTCAGTACTTACCTCAAAAAGAGCTGAAGTGCAAACTCGATTTAAAATAAAACTTTCTATGTTATAGATTGATGTTACCTATCTAATTGAAATGCTTCTCGTATTATATATAATAATATATAATAATTTTATCAATTATAGAAGCACAGAGTAAAATTGACTGAAAAAAAAAAACAAAACAAAAAGGGCACCCAGTGGGGGTTGAACCTGCCATGCCTGGATTGATAGGCGAGCGCTTTAACATCGGGCTAACTCAATGTTGACAATTGTCGTGACAAACTAAAACAAATCTTAAGATATTCAACGAAGTGTTATGGAATTTTCAGGATTTAAGCTTTTAATAGAAAAAAAATTAAATTTTAGAGAAATAATTTTTCTGTTTATTTACGTTTTTTTTTTATAGAAACAAAATAAAATGCAGTTGTAAAATACATATTTGTTGTTTTTTTTTTATGAAGTTTAAGCTTCACGAGTCGTTTCGTTGGTAGTTCAATAATTTTATTAAGATAAACTCTCGCTTTTTGCTAATTTTCCTTTGTATATAAAATAAATTAACTTAAAATAAAATGTGAGTATTAATTCTGTTGCGTTTTTGTTTTAAGATTAAAAGAAGTTTTAAGAATTGTTAGTGTTTTCCAGATATATTTTGTGTTCGTTGATATGGCATTGGCAGCAAACACCCGAGAAAAAATTTTTCTTGTAGGCTATCCGTCTCATCAAATTACAGGGTGTAAATTACCCTCAAATCGTCAAGTTTTGTCAACACTATTTTTTAATTTGCGAATTGTAAAATTAAATTTAAAGGAATCTGCAAGACTTGTCATTCTTTTTTGGGAAAAAGCCAGAATTCAAACAAAATATGAAAAAGATGCCATTGTTAAATTAGAAAAACTTTACAATGAGTGGAGAAATCACCAACGAAATAAAAACAAAACGCTTGAAAGCACCAAAAATAAAATAAAAGAATTTGCGTTGAAAATGGACGATCTCTTTGATATAGCACATCGAGATGCCTTGACCATTACTGAAAAAAACGCAGAATTGAAGAATTCAGATTTGATATTGGTAAGCTTTAGTATTATTATCATTTTAATTAGATCTTTGCTAATGTTGACTGATTTTAAAAGATACTGAAGATGACGCGGAAACACAGGGGACGGAGGAGGAAGCTCAAGAAGAAGTATATAGCCAGAATTCTGCGGATTGGGATAGAATGGATGTTTCTCTATCTCAGGCAACCTCTGGGCCATCGGGTAGCAGGAAAATGAGATGGAAGCGTAGTTGGATTCAGAACACCAGGAGCCACTCATCATGCTAGGTGGATGGCCAAAGCTATTTATAGCTTAAAAATATTCATGTTTCGAAGCCAGTTTAAAATGAGTAACGAGGAACGTAACGCTCTCGGTGATATCTGCGTTTTCATCGTAAAAATTTACTGCAAGGCTTGGTTTAATGCCCCAAGAGCTTATCTGGCTCCTAAACAAGATCTTGATCTTTTGCGTGATTTCATTGAATACCGCAAGATAGACAAAGACATTTCAGAGAAGGCTCTTGCTAAATTCTCAAACCATTTATGGTATTTGAGTTCAGAGCTGGTAGGTCTAGCGTTCTTTGACCCAACTTTACCAGATGGCGAAAAATCAGAAATGGCCAACATAATTTTAAAAAACAGAGAAACAGAAACCAACAGAATAGTAAATCCAAAGCTACATCCACATGAAATTGAACAATTTGTCACAGCAGGGTTAAAAAATATTGTGAACAAAGAAACATTGAACTTTTTCGGCCGATTGAAAATAGACACAAGTTTTCTCAAAGAACCTCCAAATCTTTGGCCCGAAAACCCCCATTTTAAAGAAGGCTTTAAGAAAGTGAAAACACTTAAAGTCGTAAATGACATGGCAGAAAGAGGAGTCAAGTTAATAACCGATTTTAATAATCTCTTAACTAAAGATGAGGAACAAAAACAATATGTACTTCAGGTAGTCAGTGAGTGCCGAAAATTATATCCTGATGCTTCTAAAACTACTTTAAGTAAGTCACTTGATTAAATTTTTTAGTATTTACTTCAATAATTATGTATAAGAAATTTAACACGATGTTAAGTATTTTGTTTTTTAGAAATCTGTTAAATGTTTCGATTTTTTTTTTAAATAAAACAGTAAAAAAAGTTTCATTTTAAATCGAGTTTGCACTTCAGCTCTTTTTGAGGTAGGTACTGAAAATTTAAATTGATGACAATATTTTTTTTTTTTGTAAAACTAAACAAATTTTGAATCTGAATTATGTGTAATAACACTACCTTTCATTTAATATATAAAAAGTGAAAATAACCCCATCTGTTTCGGAGCTAGAGCTAATTTTCTTCGAAAAACAGTGAAAAAACAGAGATTTTTGATACTTTGAGCGAGTGTCGGCACCATTTAGACTTATCCAATCGAGCTGAAATTTTGGCTATCTAAAAATCTGCAAAGGCGGAACATTTTATGGGGTTCCCCCGAAAAAAATTCGACAAAAATTTTTTTCTATGGGAGTTGCGGTCACTCTAGTGTGCATGGAAATGATTGTCAAACAATACACACACCCTTGCATAAATCTAAAGAACCGTTTTCAGATTCCTTTCACACTTTTTTAAAGTGATTTTACACAGTCGAAAGAAGAGCCACTTATTTAAAAGCGCTACGCGACGCTTTATCATTTAAGTGAAGAAATACTGAATACCTTACCTTCACCTTAATGATTCATAATGCAATCATATTTATGCTTCAGAAATGATTTGCGAAATAGTCATTTAAATAAATATATAGGCCCTTATATACATTCATTTAAATGAAGTTTAAATGAAGAATTTTTGGATTATAAATCATTCAAAAAAGCGATTCATATCGGTGTCCAAGTACCCAGGTAAAAGAATTCAAATTGCATCATAAGTGAGTTCTTTTCCGGTCAGGTTCCTCACTTTTGTGATTTATTTTTGCTTCAATTCTAAATTAAAATGTTTGCTTTTTTTAACATTTTAAAGATTAAATCAAAGTCTAATCAAACACAAAAACAAGCAACAGGTCGAACTTATGTATGTAAATAGAAATGTCAAAATATTTACAGATTATTGAAGGTACATATCCTGCTGTCATTCCACTGGAAAGTGAAAAGCTGCCATTAATTTGACAAATGTTTGTTTGATGTATCAAATTTCTTAGGTATAAGACTTCTTTTTTGTTGAAAAAATTGATATTGGTACGTCAAAACATGACAATTTGGCGACCAACGTCAGCTATCGAATTCTTAATTGTTTTAAAATACCGACGAAAAACGCACAAAAACCGAAAAACCACGCACAACACTAATTTTTTAACAATTATCGACCATTTTCCGCGAAGAAACACCAAGAAAATTTGTTATTTTCCAATTTATAATTATCTTAAATGACATTTTATAAATTAATACAAAAACAAATTTCCTGTTTACTGCGATTAAAATATAAAAATCAAAGGCCGATTTGACAGATTGGTGCCCATTTTTGACAAACAAATTTTGACAACGTTCGGAATATATTACCTTATTATGTGTACTGTGGTGTTTATGGTTTTGTTTCTTATAAGCGAGTTTTTCTTATAATATATGTAAGTGTTTCTTATATCCGTAAAATACTGTATAAAGTGTTTAGAGATATGGAGGGAAAACAATTTCTTGTCATAAATTTTTTCAGTAAAATAAAGTTTTTCATTTCAACTTAGGGCCAATTTTTCAATAGTCAGTTAAACAGTCAGTTAGTAGGTACTTATTCCCCTGATAGAGAAAAAATCATTTTTTCAACAGGCAGATATAGCTTATTCCTAGGAATAAAACTATCTGCTTCTTTCAGGGACGAATACAAATTATTCTAAGGAATAATTTAAATAAAGATATTGTGTATATTGTCAAAGCTGCTTTGAAAGAATTTTGACAAAAAATACAGAGGAACACAAGAATACAAAAACAATTATGTATGAATAAAAATGACGTTTAATTTTGAATATTTTTGAATTTGACAATTTTTTTTTTTTTTTGTTATTCTGTAGAATAAATTATTCTTGATTGAAAATTTCAATGTTGTTTTCTGATTGTTTATGAGCCTAATAACTTTACAGTTAACTGACTGTTTATTAGAAGATTGAAAAATCGGCTCTTAAACAGATATATATTTGAAACGTACCGATGGAACTATCACAAAATTAAAAAAAAAATATGTCAAAGTTTTGTACAAGTTTTTTATAGTTTTGTACAACCAAAGCTGAGTTTTGTACAAGCTTACAACCAAAGATATAGCTTAGTGAAAGTACCAGGCTGGGGAAACGTTTCCCCAGCTCGTACCTTTCGCAAAAATAAAAAAAAAAATATGTAAAAGTTTTGTACAAGTTTTTTATAGTTTTGTACAACCATAGCCGTAGCTAGGATTTCATTTCGGGGGGGGGGGGGGTTAGCTCAGACCAAACAAAATTTTTTTTTAGAAATCACAATACTTTGTATCAACTATATGTAACTGCAGTGGATTCTAAATCCCACTAAATCAAATAGTCATTTGAACTGTGTAGAAGCGAAAAATTTGCCAATATCCTTTTTAAGTATTTTTTAGGAGAGGAATTCGTAGTTAAAAGTTTAAAAAAGCCCTGCTTACGGTAAACGAATTTAAAAATGACCGAATATTCAGCGGCATCTCTAGTTTTGTAGGTCAAAAGAGTGATAAGTTGGTTGATATAAATTGCGAGCGTTAGCGAGCAAGAAAATTTTTTTTAAGAAACAAATTTTAACCATTCTAAGGCTTTATAAAAAAAAATTATTTCGTACAATTTAATATATAAAACATTGAAAAATCGACTTTTTCTTGCACTGAAATTTTGTAGCAGAAAATTGACAGGTACATTCTATCTATTGAGTTCTAAATGAAATTAGCAATACTTAAAAACCAAAATTTTAAATAATCCAAGTTGTTTCACATGAGCTAATTACACTGGTCAACAAGGTTTTTGTTACAGAAACCAGGGTATACTTTTCTATAGGCTGAGCTCGAATCCGAAGTCAGAAAAATTTTATCACATCACGTTTTGGAGATATTCCAGTTAGAAAATCGAAAATGCCGATTTTAACCAGTTTTCAAAGTTATTTTTTAGCGTTTACTTATTTTTTTTTTAAATTAAATTTGTAACAGTTTCTAAAAGAATTGTGTCAAAATTTGAAAGCAATTGATACAGAACTTTTCGATATTTGCTATTAAAACCATTAAAAGCAAATAAATATGAGATGCCCCAAACAATTTGATTTCAAGTTATGATTTCTCGAGGAAGAAAATAGATATTTAAAAGATTTAAACGGATTTAGAGAGACAAAACTTAATTTAAAAAAAGTAAACGCTAAAAAATAACCCTGAAAAGTGGTAAAAAGCGGCATTTTCGATTTTCTAAAGGGGATATCTCAAAAACTTGATGTGATCGAATTTTTCTGACTTCGGTTTCGAGCTCAGCACACAAAAAAACCTATAGAAGAGTATACCCTGGTTTCTGTAACAAAAACCTTGTTGGCCATACTCAAAATAAAAAAATGCGATTATACTTTTGCAATGGAATCATATCACTAAAATACAAAACACAAATCATTTAGTGCTGCACATATTAGACTTGTATATGTTTATAATATAGGTATCTTTTGATTTTCTGAAAAAAAAATTTCGGGGGGGGGCTGGAATTTTATTGTTCAAGGAACAATACTCTAGGACCACGGCTTTTTGTCGCCGAAGACGAATAGCTAAATAGCTATCTATTAAATTTCCAAGAAAAAATCCTTTTTATACAGAAAATAAATGGCATACCTACTCCCTTGTGGTCATATCCATTTAAAACTATAAAAACGTATTTTTTATTTTTACATTACTTATGAAATTTCTAAGAAAAATTAATTTATAGTTTTGTTTTAGTATAAGAGCTACTTTTATGAGCATCCGACCCAGTCGTGCATGTTCTAAATGCCAGATAGGTATTTAAACTATCTAAAACTCTAGAATCTTGATTCTTGAATTTTATAGCTGGGAAACATACACAGAACTTTTTTTCTTAGAACCTTAGAAGAATATTTTGTTTTCCACATAACGCACGTTTAATTTACAGTAATATAGCATTACGAAATTCCGTAATGGTGACTTACTACTATTTCTTTTTATAGGTATTTACTACTTATACGATAATCTACGATTTTAAAATGAGGACAATTATTTCAAGCTCCCTACACATTATAGTTCAGTATGAAGGAATGATTCCATATCAAATTGACTTTTATACTAACCACATGCAGCCGCATAATATTGGTTGATCACTGTATTAACACTCATTATCTTATGAATTTGTTATGATTGATTAAGTTAAAAAATGATTCTTCTATAAAAACTCATTTAAGTTGACAATTATTATTTCGGGTACACTATTCGATCTTTCGCCGATGTCTCTTATTTTTGAGAGAATATCTATCCATCCAAGGTGTTTGAAAGACTTTAAACTTACCTAATCTAAAACTCGCAGTAGCAAAATTTTTTTGTTTATACAGTGATAAGATGCTTTTTAAACAATAAAAACAAATCAATTTATTCAAAGTCAGACAAAGAACATCAAGTGTGATTTTAAAACTGTAGTCTTGTTATTAAATTATTGAGGTAATCTACTGAGGTGGATTCTGCTGTAAATATTTGATCTTAGAATATTTTTAAATTTTAATCTCTCTGTACCTACGTTTTTTATCTTTTAAATCTTTTATTAAGCAATTTTAGTCATAAATATTCTTCTCTTAAGGATGAATTTTGGGAAGGTCGTTCAAGATCGTTTGTTGTTTTTATTTAGGAGTCAGTTATAGAGATTGCTGTATTGAACGACTGAGTCACACGTTCTTGCTCTTGTAGTTCGAAGTGTATACAACACTACTGGCCAAAAGTTCGAAAAAACCTTACCTACCTTATTTTGAAAAAGTTAATTTGAAAATACTATTCCCTTACTGAGATTAAACGTTATACCCTCTTTGAGTATAGATTTTAAGATCAACGCTGTATGGGAGTTTGTTATATGTTTTCTTATAAACAATTGAACGTATGTATCTCAGGCCTTTTTTTTTTATAAAATTTCAGGAATTTGCAAAAACAAACATCGCAGCTAGATTTATTACCCTCAAAAACTGGTTTTAAGCTCCCAATGCTGGTTTAAGCACTACCGGCGCCCCTGGACAATATTGCACGTGACGCCTCTCAAAAAAAAAAAAATAATAATAATTTTAAAACAATTTTTTAAAATCACGAAAAAAAGCAATAGCAGATTATGTCTTACCTCTCATACTTGTTAATGCATTTATGTATGTAATAAAGTGCACTTTATTATTTTTTATTTTATTTATTGACAATAATGGTTTGTACAGTAAGATTACATCTTTTATAGTAATTAGATATAGTTAAAGTTAACATTGATTAGGAAAGCAAAAAAAATAACAAAAAGATAAATTATGATGAGCAAATCTTTGTGGAAGTTGGGATTTGGGAATAGGATCAAAGTTGGATTAGGGCTAATGTTAAACTGGGAGGGATGAGAAAGGAAGAAAAATTGCAGCTTTAAATTTTTTAACGACCAATGATTACATTGGTGTGTTTATACCCAGATAAAGATCGGTCTATAACAAACCCAAGGCTAGTACAATGCTCAACTACTTTAATTTTGTCATCTCGCAGCCTTATATCCGGAATGATGCAGAGATCAAACTTTTTTTTGGATATAGGAATGATTAGTGATTTAGCCGGGTTCAAGAGTAGCCCATTGACGATAGACCAAGCGTTTATTTGACGTAGATCATCATTCATGGAGAGCGAAAGTTCATCCAGCTGATTGAAGGGTTTTGATAGATGGAGTTGAACATCATCCGCATATAGATGGACTGAGGCATGTGAACAGCAAGACGGGAGATCATTGATAAAAAGGCAGAAAAGTATTGGTCCGAGAATAGATCCCTGTGGGACCCCTTGCACAACAGGTTTAGAGAGTGAGTATCTACCATCAAAAAACACTTTCTGCGATCTACCAGATAGATAATCAGCAATGAGTTTGCATGCCCGTTCACCAAAACCAAAGAGGCGTTGCAGTTTGCGCTGTAAAATATTATGGTTTACTTTATCAAACGCGTTAGAAAAATCGAGCAGGCACAGAAGATTTAAATAACCCTTATCATAGTCCACCCTAATGTCCTCAAGAAGATTTATCATAGCAGTGGAGCAGCTATGTTTAGCTCTAAAGCCAGATTGTTTTATGTATAACAAATTATTGGATGTAATGTGCCTTAAAATTTGCTTCTCAATTATCTTCTCGAAGACCTTAGAGAGGCATGGCAGGATGCTGATTGGTCTGAAATCTGCCGGAGTCATACAATCTCGCTTTTTTACAATTGGAAGAACTTTGGCAACTTTCTAGGAAACAGGGAAAGTGATAGTTATAATACACCAGTTTATTATGTGAGTGAGATGGGAAATGATAAATGGCATTAATAATTTAACGAAGCGAATGGGCACTCCATCCTCACCTATAGAGTCAGACTTTATAGCCATCACACATTTCGCTACATCATCTTCATTGACCACTTGAAAATCTTCCAGGTTAGCAATGGAATCTGAAGAGTTGAGTTGAGTGTTTAGTTCAAAATCATAAACAGGAGTTGGGCCACCAAGGAAAAAATCATTTAGTTCATCAGGGTCGAGCAAACATTGAGAACCTTTGTTCTTACAAATACCAATTTTTCTTAAATTGCTCCATAACTTTTTTGATGGTAAAGAGGTGTTGAGTTTGGATGAATAATAATTGGATTTAGATACTCGAATTTTGTATGTTGCTTGATTGCGAGCGAACTTGAAAGCTTTCCAGTTTTCAGCAGTTGGTCTGTGCCTCCACCTACTATGCAGTATATTTCTATGCTTGATGGCCAAAAGTACAGACGAGCTTAACCAAGGACAACAATTATTGAGTACTCTTACCGTCTTAGTAGGGACGCATTCATCATACAGTTCAAGCAACACATTTTGGAAAGAGTTGACCTTATCATTGGCGTTTGCATGTAGGCGGCAATTGGTCCAGGGGGCAGAGACAGTAGCTTGATGGAGATTATTTAAATCAATCGATTTAAAATCTTTATAAGAGAAAGTTTCATTACTGGCAGGTTGTGATATCTAAAGTAAAGTTTAACTTAAAAAAAATGTCTGACTTTTTTATTTAAACACATTTAAAGAGATGTGATCCAGTAGGTATAGTTGGTCTTATTTGAACAATATTTTTTCAAAAACTTTTTCAACTACATTAATATCGTTTTCGATTCAAAGATTCGCTCATTCTGAAATCCAATACAAAAGTTCGAATCGCTTCCACTCAATTCTGAAATTTAATATCTGTACATATTGGTGGAAAATCAAATAACATTTTTTGTTTTTTCACTAGCAGAATTTTTTTGACATGGCCCTGTGTGAATTGCGTTAAATAGTTAACACCGTGTAAAATTTTTGACACTATTGAGGTGAATACAAAATTTTCACTTGTTAAAAATTTAATGGGCTCTGGGACCTGGTTAAATTAGGTTAAATTTTTTTTTGCAGATGGTTTTGTTTTGTTTGTTTTTTAGTAAAAAGGAGTTTCATGGCAGAAAAGAAGCAGGGAAATATATTAAACAATACTTTATACAGCTGAAATTTTTTTATTCACCTCAATAGTGTCAAAAATTTTACACGGGGTTAACTATTTAAAGCAATTCACACACGCCCTTAATGTCGTTGTCGATTGGCTCTCCGGAAGCGTCTGGAATCATTCAGAAGCTTTCTGAAAGTATTTAATTCGGACAAACATGACAAAAAGAACGCTTCTCAGAATAAAAATTATCTTCTTGATTTCAAAACAGAATTCACTCAAAATGAACAATATTTTATTTGATTATTCACCAATACAGATATAAAAATTCAGAATTGAGTGGAAGCGATTCAGACTGTTTTATTGGATTTCAGAATGAGTGAATCTTTGAGTGGAACCAATCGAAAAGGACATAGATATCAGTGATTTTGAGTGAATTCTGTTTTGAAATTTTTCGTGCGAATAAATAAACGCTTTCAGCAGGCTTCTGATTGATTCCGTACGGGCACGTACGACGTATTTTTCAATTTCCACACACAAGCGTAGTTTTTATGAGAAATAAAGGAGCTGTCAATTTTTCAAGAATTGGAAAATGAGATCGGGAGTAGTTCTCGCGTCTAGTTGGAAATAAATAAAAATTGTAAACAATAAGAATAATAAATACCGAAAGAGTGCTTACGTTGCACCTATTTGCAACTATTTAAATCTTCATCTATTTAAATCTTTAAAGTATCTACAATATTTTACAAATAACCCAATTAGTGAATATCTACATATGAATTTTGTTTTGACACATAAATAAATGACTGTACACTGTACAGATTGACATTCTTTTCTTTCCAGTTCTGTTTCCTTATTCATTATCATTACAGTCTGGATATTCTTCATAAACTATTTTGACTCATCGGTCTATTCTTTTCATATCCGGAAAAATAAAGAAACACACTCCATCTCCATATTACCAGGTATGATTTAGTGATTTAAATATAGGAGCGCCTTTGCAAAAATTAAATTGGTTAGAGGAATATTAGGATCACGGTTGCCGGAGTGGGTAGGATCCTACCAAACTGGGTAGGTTTTTTTACCTTGGGTAGGTTGGTAGGTTTGAAGTCAATTTGGTAGGTTTTTCCAAGTTCTTTCTCTAAAATAATTTTATTTTTAATAATTGACAAAAAAAAATTTAATTATGTCAAATCTACCCAAAATATTTTTTTGCCAAACAAATGTGCCCATCTAAACCGAGAGTAATAATATTAAGTAGTGTATGTAAACGCAGTATCCTCATTGTTGGTGTCTGAACTCATCCATTTTCATGTTTTGTGTTGACACTAATTTCACATTCTTGATTAGTGATTTCTACAAAATGGGATTACAATTTTATTTTAAAACTTTTTTTCCAAAAAATTATTTATAAAAAATTATTTTTTTAAAAAACGGTTCTAACGATTTTGAAATTTTTTTTCTAAAAATGCACGTTAATATATCAATCAAAACTGCATACTTGTTTTTGTTATTTTATTTTTTTTTTTAAACGAATTTTATTTCTATATAAAAAGTCTTAAAAATTTAAGCAACTTTAACTCCAAGAGCAAGTTCGTGCGACCCAGTCGTGGATTTTATTTTTTTAAACAAGAATTTATTCTCTTATGTCGTTTTCTTTCACTCCAATGAGAGTACCCTTTTAGTACTTATTTTTGCACTTTTGAAGGTTTTGTGTTCTTTGACGCCACAAAAGTGTAAAAAAAAAATTACTCCGGAGTAATTTTAGTACTACGGAGTACCCCGGATTTACTCCACATTTTTAGTCAGATTTACACCGATTTGCACACACACTTATGAATTTGAAGTTTGACATTTTTAAATTTTGTTTGAAAATTGAAAAATGGGAAAAGTTTTTCTTTCAAACTCTTTTGTTATTAACAAAAACAACCCTTATGAATATATTTTCTACTGTATTATATTCCGCCATATATATTTCTTCCATTTTTTCGTTAATTCTTCGCTTTTTCCAAAATGAAATTGAAAACCGAATAAAAAAAATTTTCAGCCAGTGTTCTTCATCAATAAAAAAAATCCTGTGCCATATAACAAAAAAATCCCATTTTTTTCTGCGTTGATGGGATATTTTTATTTTACAATTTATAAAATCGAACTAAGGGTGTGTGTCAATTAGGGTGAAAAACCGATCAAAAGCATAATGAAAAATATACCAAAAGTAAAACTAAGTCCGCTTCTACACGAAGACGCAAAGAGGGACGCGCATAAGAGCAAGGGAGAAACAAAGTTCGAAAAAAGGGAAAGAAGATTTTCTACCGTGAGTCTCCGGTAAAAAATTTTGTGACTCTTTTTGACGTTTCCCTTTGATCTTGTTCTTTTTTTTGGTGTTCTGCTTTAATTTATTTCGTCGATTGTGGAATCTTCTTCGTCGGTCGTGTATTATTTGCGTGTATAGTAACGTTTTTAATTTATTCAGAGCAAAGGAGAAATCGATCATTCTCTCTCCCTTGTTCTTATGTGCATCTCGTGCGTCTACGTCTTCCTGTAGAAGTTGTCATACGAAAACAAGAACAAAATAAAACCAAAGAAAATAACTGTCAAATTTGCGTCTTCAAAAAAATTATACGTGTAGAAGCGCGTGACGCACCGAAACGAAAATCAAAAAGAAATTTGAAGATGATTTCTGCGTCTTGCGTCTTCGTGTAGAAGCAGACTTATCAACGATATTATTATGCTTCATATTTTTTTGAATATTATTTTTTTTTGATTCATAAAATGTTTTCCCTAGGCCTGTTATCACTATTTTTTTCAAGGAAATTATCCATTTTAGCCTTGTCACACACACAATTACAAAAAAAAAATTACTCTCATTATGTTCTTTCACTCCAGAAAAAGGAGTAAAAATTTAAAGTACTCCTTAATAGAGTGAAAGAAAACGACATTAAAATCGAAAATTTTCGTTGGGTAGGTTTTTCTTTGAATTGGTAGGTTTTTTTGAAAAATTTGGTAGGAAATTTTTTATGCGAGTGGCAACCGTGATTAGGATTGCTTTAGTCCCGTAATTTTAGATTTGTTTTTTATGTATGCATCAGTTGAAAGTCATTTATTGTAATCTTTTAATGTGGCTTAGTTTTTTTGTGTGAAAAATTACATCGGTAATAATAGATTTTTTGTATTGTTTTATATAAAATTCTTGTTATGGAAGTTTCAGCTGCAGGTGTGTAGGTACTTTATTTAAAGAATTTATTCATTGCATTTGAAGCTTTAATTTATTGTAAAATGATTTTATTTTAAATGTAAGTAGAAAGGCAGTTTTTTTATTCTTCTGCTTTTTTAATGAACCTTTTGTGATATCATTCGGTGTTATTCGGTAACATTTCTAATACCATATTAAAGAGGAAGATGTCAAAAAGCAAAAACAAAAAAAAAAGTTTGCCCGTTAGTGTCCGTCTACCTTTTATGTGAACCTAGGTTTGTGAAAATTATCTACTGTTTTAATTAAAAAAAAAAAATTTGACGAATTGATATTTTATTATCAAGTAAACAAATATAACCGTGACATTTTAACTATCAAATATTTATTGATATTGAAAATATATCAGAATTCACTATTTTTTTTTTAGTTTAGGTATACCAACCTACAAATCCAAAATACTTTATTTATACCTAAATTCACTAGAAAAAAGCTTTATTACTGTCAATCGGTCAAGTACAACTTCATTAAGCGAAAAAAATTCTGATTAGCGGTTTTTGAAGGTAAATAGATACTATTGCTACGCGACGTTTCGTTTTATAAAATAAAAGAAAAGTCACTTAAATTGTTCAAGAATTTTTTAATAACATGATAAGTAACTCATATATCATTTTTTGTAATGAGGGACACATAAATTATTCAGCAAATGGCCCTAATTCTTTTTAGATTTTGAATTATAATGAAATGAAGAGCAATATATGTACATATTTTTTATTTTGTACGTTCTGTAACAAATGTGTTATAAGCCCGCACAGTAAAGTAATAAAATATCTCAACAAAGCTTAGCAAACTTGCTCCAACAAATAATCCAGTAGTTCCACCCATTGACACTGGAAATAATTTAATATCTTATAATTAATATAATTTTCTTTACATTTTGTATCGTAAAATTGGATGTTGGAGCACAGAATTAAATGCAAACTAAAAAACAAATTACTAACTCAAAGTTATGTACACATATAGAAGGTAAACGTACTCCGAATTTTCATTTTTTTCTAAATATATATTCAACAATCAATAATATTTTTTGCAATTATTTTTTACTACATACACGCACTTGCAATTTGACACTCCTCCTCACTTATGATCTTTTTTGTATGCACAGAGAAAAATAGACCACGTAAAATAGAACAAAAATAAGAAGAAGGAAGCCCTATTAAAACAATCGGGTTTTCCTTATTGTTTTAAAATCTGCACTTGTAGGGTTTTGAAATCGAACTGGGAATCGAACTGGAGACTTCAAATCATTAGAATCGTTAGAAAATATTGATCGCGATTTTCATTCTAGTGCCAAGTTGAAATAAAAAAATTAACTTTTCACTCAAATTTTAATAAAATAATAAGAAATCCTTGTAGGAAAACCTTATTAATCGTTGCTTTTAATAAGATTTCCTTGTAAAACATATGAGCAGTAAAACAATATGGCAATCTATTAGTTTTTAGGTGGTAATATTTTTCTCTGTGTGTGTGACCTGATTTTGATAAGATGCGCAATATATTACCTTCTATAAGTGTACTATGGAAGTGGATTGATAAAATGATAATTGTTCAACATTCGAAATTTAACCGACAACGTTTCCACTAGCGATAAATATGTATATAACCATCGCTAGGAGACGAAGAGATGGAGTGATTCATAAAAAGCTTTTACAGATGATACAAACCAACTAAATCCAATTTTCCTCGTACGACAATCCGTTTATAACGTTCGGTTGGAAGTTCCATTAATGATATTTGAACCTTTGAAATGGGATTCTGATGACCATATATGCTATAAGGAATACAATTTGGAAGAATAAGCCATTCTTCCAACCTAGATTTAGAATCTATTTTCTCACTTTTCTTTGCTATCGAGAACAGTTGATATATCGACTTCACTACATGATGGCAAACAATCGCATACCAATCCCTTACGTCCATATGACCATTTAGCAATAACCACTGAAAGATCTTCATAATATTCATTAAGGCACTGCAACCCGGTCATGTTACAATAAAGCCATTCCGGAGTATTTGGCATAAGGTGACTTGTACAATTGCAAAGCCTAAATTGCTTATCCTTGCGGCATTGAACAATGCAAGCGCTATAGCTGTAGTATTTATGAACGTTGAGAATATTTTCATCGTTGAATCGACAATTTCTTTGCTGAACACTAGTGCTGCGAGTTTGCTCATCATTTTGAATATCTTTCTTTGATATAAATCTTCTGTGAAAGAGAAAAGAATATTATATACTTATATTTGACTTTAGAATTTAAAATTACTTACAAATAAGACACATAAGGACCAACGGTTAAAATTTCTGTCTTTGGAGTAACCAGGTTTGGGACTTCTTCTTCACCAAGTACATAAATCTAATTTTTATAAAGATATAACAGATAGTTCTTTAAACATTTGAAAATTCAATGCCTGACTGGATTGCACGTAAATACCATCTGGGCGGCTTGGATAGTTTAAGATGCTTAGTTTTAAGTACATATAAGCTCAGAGAAAAAAAAATGTTATTTTGTTACTATTTGTAGAGAATTCGAAAAAAGTTACAATATAGTTAGAAATAACTATTACGATAGTCACTTGCCACGCCATAAAAGTTAAAAGTATCTATTTTGTATTTTGTAGAAGCAAATGTGTGAGTACTATGTATTTGGAGAAGTCTGTGGTACAAAAACAGGACAATTTAACAAAAAAAACAAAAAATAAATAAACAACAGTTCGAGAAAAACCAGTGTCATACCATATGTTTCAGTGTGTTGCTCTCAAATAATAGTAAGAAATTATTATTAATTATTAATTGTTCTAAATTATTAACCAATATTTCAGTCAAAAATTTGTAAAAAAAAAACAAAAATCAATTATGAACAGAGAGAGCAAGCTACAATCAACATATTTCGTGTTAACCTTTTTTTTCGGCACACTCTGTATAAAAAAAAACCATTCCAAATAAAACGATTTATAAACAATTTTTTTCATTTTTAGTGTTTTTTTTAAATAATTTCCCCTCCCGCCTAAGCGGAGGGAGACATACCACTCCCACTCAAAAAAACGCATTATATATTAGTCCCTCCAACTGACAATTTTAATAGTCACAAATACATAACTTTTTTAATAGTTAAAATAACTTTAGTTAATTTGGAAAATACTTCGATTGACTATTTAAAAAGTCATAAACAACTATTTTTAACTATTTAAAAAAATCATAAATAACTATTTTTAATTATATAAAAAGTCATAGACAACTATTTTTAACTATTTAAAATAGTCATCCGTTTTAACTTTGAAAATAGTTAAAAAGAAAATAGTTAGATTTAAATGACTATTTTTTATCTGCACTAAAACAAAATTGCTTGCATAGGAGCTGTTTTTAAGTAGCTTTATTAGTTTTAATTAAATTCGAGTATCGCGACATGACAAATGACAGTAATTTTCTTACTGCAAGAAATACTTTTGCAAATTTAATGAAACAAAATTGAATAATCATGAATATTGAATACCTTTGGGTATTCAATAACAAGAGTTTTTTGTATTGCTTTTGGGAACTTTCGACTTTCGAGAAATCAAAAGGACATCTCAGGCATTGTGATAAATTCTTAAATTTTTCAATCTTTGATCTTGTACGAGTATATTAAAAAAAAAAGAATTGTTTTTAACCAAAATGAATAAAAACAAAATAATTGTATAGTTACATTTGCCTCTGTTAGTACATCCATTATCAAAGAACCTGGCCCGGTCACTCGATTTGAGTACATAGACATTTTATCAGGAGAACTAAATGTCACAAAATATAAGGTATCATACAAATTAAAATTACCTATCAAAAAATACTCACCTTGTTTGCAAGGAATTAATAGCATAACAAATTCCGAGCTCTGTTTCCAATTTTACAAAATACTTGCAACAATCAAATGGAGAACCATTCCATTTACATGATGAAATGGTTTTTTCACAACTGCTCCGAACTAGTTTTGCATAATACGAAAAATTCGAAGTGAAACAATTTTCAGCCATTTCATTTTCACCGCATTCATGCACTGTATGATAAGATTCGCCTCGAAAAAATGCAATTTCACTTAGAACTTCTTCTAGGGTAAAATCATGTTCATATCCCCAAAGGCTAGAAACAATAAAGGTTATAGAAACAACGAAACGTTAAATAATTATTTTAGTTTGGTGTGAGCAACGGAGTGGAGTGACTTTAAAAATACAAAAAAATAAATTGTGTTCTACATACAGGGTGTCCCAAAAGTTAACGTCGAAACGAAAACGGTAGATAAGGTAGGTGGTGACAGTTATCAGAAAAATAATACAAAAAATCGCAGCCATATATTTTGGGAGTTATGGGCATTTGAAAAAAAGTCGAAAAAATGGTCACCCTGTGACGGTTTTTCATGTGCCGTGACTACAAATCTTAATTTTTCTCATTTTTTTCTTTTGTTACGGAACCTTGAATAACCCTGCTATCAAATGCATTCAAAAATTTTAACTCAGCTGCATCAGTTTTAAAGAAAATATTACTTTTTTACCCAACTTAGTACTAAAAAATTTTACATGACTCTAATTCAATGAGCCGTAGTGTAAAAAAAATGCACTACGATGTTTCGGCAAGTTGCCTTAAAAGTTGGTGTGTTCAATTCTCTTTTCAAAATGGTATAACATTGTTGGGAATATTTCATAAATAACCGAGATAAATTTTTTTTTTTCTTAAGAAATCCGACTTTTTTTTAGGTAAATTTTCCATATAATTTAAGTTTTTGTATTCTGAAAGGTTCTGATAGTCCAGTAATTTTAGGTTTTATCTGCGGAAAAATTCCTACTGGGCTGAATTTTAGTATACAGCTTAATGACGGCTTTGTTATGAAGATGTGAAAAATCGACATTGATATCGTGTCCGCGTTAAGAGTCATAGGGGTCAAAAGGTCACAAAAACTGGTTTTTCACGATTTTCAGCTAACGGTAAGTCTTATCAAAAATTTTTCAATGCAAGAATTGTAGACCAGATTATTATATATAAAAAGTGTCATGACACTTTTTTTCCTAAGACCCACCGTTTTTTAGGTATAACGATTCAAAAAGTTGAAGTTTAGTTGTAATCGTCATAATCCTATTCCTGAAAAAAAAAACTCCTAACTGAAAAGTTCCTGAAATTTCATTATTTTTTTAGCTTGAATTTCGTTCCTCAACTGTTAAGAATATGTGGAAACCAAAAAAAAATGGAAATTTTCTCCATTTTTCCGATTGGGGCCCTTCTCCCGAAACCATTTCCCTGGGAATTTTTGTTTAGAATATGTCTGAAAATATACAGGGTGTGCAATAGAGAATGAACAACCCTAAAACGGCTTATAGCTACACTTATGATTGTTCTATAAACAGATAGAAAATAGTTCTATCGCAACCAGTTCATAAAATATGGACTTTTTTTCGTTCAGTGTATTTTAAATTTTATCATCTTATGTTTTCGTTCACTACAACCACGAATGAATGAATTTTATTTATTTCTTTTTTTTATAATTTTCTACAATAATTGGATGAGTACATATACACTTTAAAAACTGCAAAGCTATTGCACATTTTCGTAAAAAAAATTTTGAAATCTGTTTTTTGATGCAAAATGTAAAAAAAGTATTTTATGAAAAATTTTAAACACCTGTGGTATAAAATAAATCTATAGAAACCTAGGTGGCCAACTTTCTTAAAAATATTCTGGTATAAGGAGAATATTTTTAAGAAAGATGGCCACCTAGGTTTCTAAAGATTTATTTTATACCACAGGTGTTTGAAATTTTTCATAAAATACTTTTTTTACATTTTGCATCAAAAAACAGATTTCAAAATTTTTTTTTACGAAAATGTGCAATAGCTATGAAATTTTTAAAGTGATAGATAGATAGATAGATAGATAGATAGATAGATAAAAATTTTATTTCCAAGAATATATACATAGTTAATTTAGTTTTCTTAACTTTAAAATTTAAATTTAATGACAATAACTTATAAAGTTGCCTGTCAGGTAAAGAGTTTTAATAAATTTGTATAATTAGTTTTAGCTTAGCGATTTGTTATGAATACTCATTTATAATTAAACTTCGATAACGTAGTGCATTTCTAAGAAAGTTGTAGAGATTGGTATAATTTTGTCCATTGAGGATATTAATGGACAAGTGTTTATGTTAATGTTTTAAAGTGTTTATGTACTCATCCAATTATTGTAGAAAATTATAAAAAAAAGAAATAAATAAAATTCATTCATTCGTGGTTGTAGTGAACGAAAACATAAGATGATAAAATTTAAAATACACTGAACGAAAAAAAGTCCATATTTTATGAACTGGTTGTGATAGAACTTTTTTCTATCTGTTTTTAGAACAATCATAAGTGTAGCTATAAGCCGTTTTAGGGTTGTTCATTCTCTATTGCACACCCTGTATATTTTCAGACATATTCTAAACAAAAATTCCCAGGGAAATGGTTTCGGGAGAAGGGCCCCAATCGAAAAAATGGCGAAAATTTCCATTTTTTTTTGGTTTCCCCATATTCTTAACAGTTGAGGAACGAAATTCAAGCTAAAAAAATAATGAAATTTCAGGAACTTTTCAGTTAGGAGTTTTTTTTTTCAGGAATAGGATTATGACGATTACAACTAAACTTCAACTTTTTGAATCGTTATACCTAAAAAACGGTGGGTCTTAGGAAAAAAAGTGTCATGACACTTTTTATATATAATAATCTGGTCTACAATTCTTGCATTGAAAATTTTTTGATAAGACTTACCGTTTTGCTGAAAATCGTGAAAAACCAGTTTTTGTGACCTTTTGACCCCTATAACTATTAACGCGGACACGATATCAATGTCGATTTTTCACATCTTCATAACAAAGCCGTCATTAAGCTGTATACTAAAATTCAGCCCAGTAGGAATTATTCCGCAGATTGGGCTTAAAAATGACTAAAATGACTGGGCTATGAAAGCACATCTAATATATAAAAATCTCATGTCGCAGTGTTTGTTATCAAACTCCTTCGAAACGGCGAGACTGATTTTTATGAAATTTTGCACACATATCGGGTAGGTCTGAGAATCGGCCAACATCTATTTTTCATACCCCTAAATTGTTAGGGTGGTCCAGCCAATTTTTTTTTTATATCTTCTTGGAACGATTTTTTCGAAATTTTTTGTGTATGTCGGGAAGTCTGAGAATCGGCCTTTCGACCAACATGAATTTTCATACCATTAAATCGTTAGGATGCACAGTGGGCACCGCCATAGGTCAAAAATAAAAAAAGTAAATGTTTTTTAAAATTCAATGATTAAACAATTTTCTACAATCTCCCACCAAACCAAAACCAAAAAAAGTTAGACGGTTGCACGTTTTTTCCATTTCTTTATAGCCATTCAAAGTCAATATATAAAAAAAGTATAGTTGGCTTATCGCTGCAGTTATAAGGTGTGAACTTGGGATAGTGATAACGGATGTTAAAAAATTGTAAACAATATTAAATTATTATGGATATTAAAGGAGAAGGTTAATACTTCTTAAAAACATAAATTATATTGTTAAATAACATTAAGGCTTATTGTAATGGGGCTCGTAAGCGAAGCATTTTTAACCATTTTTATTTAGCTTGATTTTCAGTTAATTGGAGATTTAGTTGGTTTGCCTTCGAGTGCCTTCTACAATTTAAGTTATCAAATGAAGAATACTGTCCTACCTTTCGAAATAATGGGGCAGTTTTTTCCCCTTTTTTCCCCTTTTCGAGTAATACGAGTTTAAATGACCCTACACTGAAAGAAAAAAATTACAACTTAAAACTAAAAGATTGCCTTATTGGCACTATTATTTTTATAAAAGACTGACCAAGAGGGTAAGGGTAAGGTGCACGACTGACAGTCAGGTTCGATTCCCGGCATTAACCATTTTTTTTTATTTTTCTTCAAAATAACAAAAAAAAATTAAAATTGACTTTATGTATTATTTTGCAATAATAAATCATATAAAGTCATAATACAGGCGTTTCATTAAAAAAAAATGGTCATTATATTTTTGACCGCACTTTGTATGGGAGGTTACCCACTGTGGGGTGGTCCAATCAAAAAAATTTCTATATTTTATTGAAATGATTTTTATGAAATTTTGTAGGTATATCGGGTAAGTCTAAAATCGATTTTTGAACGATTTTTCCAAGTTCTGGCTTTATGTTGTTAAAAAAAGTTAGCTTTCCAAATCATACGAATAGCCTAAATTCGTAATATTTCATATTATAAATATAGAAACTTTAAGCCTACAAACATCAATCTTGATAATGCGATCAATAGAACTCAAAAAAACACATTCTTTTATTTATAAAGACCTGAGGTCGAACTACGGCAAACGTTCGTTAACGTTTTGACTATTGCTCTCTCTCTACATATTTAATCAGAAGAAAATGATAGAGACATAAGGCGTCAGTAAGTTAACGAACGTATGCCGTAGTTCGACCCCTTTATACTATATTTGATGTTGTGACCCGATTTTTTTTTTGGAAAAGATTGACTCACTCCAAAATTTAAAGTAAATAGCCGAAGAGGCGTAACGAAGTCCGCCGGGTCAGCTAGTTATAATATAATACCTTTTTGGAAAGTTAAAATATACTACTTGAATTTGATGTTTATTTGAAGTTGAGAAATTTAATTTTAAAGCCATCATTATAGAAAAAAATATGTTTTTTTTCTTCAAGTTTATTTTATTCAATTTTTTTTTTAAATTAAGGGTATATTTTTTTACACAAATCAAAGCTTTCATTGATTTTAAGTCAAAAACACAAAAACCGCATGTTTATAAGCATCTTAGTTTTTGAAAAGAAGATGTATCTTTTCTCCAGAATTTTTTTTAGTATTTTCTTAATTTTTTTTCAAAAAAAAAAAAAAAAAATCATTTTTAGCAAAAAAGCAAAACCGATTTCCATGGATCAAAACTGGGTTTTTTGGTTTTTAAAATAGTTCCTATGGCTAAAAGTGAACGAAATTGATATAGGACCACACTGCACCCACCAGCTTTCCAATACAAAAAGAATTATCAAAATTGGTTCACTCAGTTCAAAGTTATGCGGTAACAAACATAAAAAAAAAAAAATACAGACGAATTGAATACCTCCTCCTTTTTGGAAGTCGGTAAAAATAGCATTAAATCAAATGGAAAAAAGGTCGCGTTTACACACAGCTGATCACGACGTCTTCATTTTTTTAAATTAACGCGAAAAGTCAACATGGATTCAAGAGAATGGGCTCCCACGATGAAAATCGAGAAAAGGTTTTGTGGTCCCTGAGGACCTGAACTGTGCGGAAATCTATGAAAATGTGGGATATTTTTCTGTTATACGTAACATTATAACTCTTACATTTCAAAAACAGTCTTGAAATATACAGAACGTAATAAAAATAACTTAAAAAATATATAATAAATTAAAAAAATAAAATGCACGACTGGGTCGCACGTACTTGCTCTTGTAGTTCAAAGTATCTTTATCTTAAATATCTATTGGAAATTTAAGATTTTGTTTAGTGTGCAGAAAAAAAAAAATTTTAAAAAAATCGAAAGTTAAAAAATTTTATTTCTAAAATTTTTTTTTTAAACAATTTTTGTTTTACATTTTACACTTCATTAATATATACATACATATGTCTGTAAATTTTGAATAAAATTGATTTATGCTTTGATGAAATCTATGAACTTAAAAAATATGTCAATAAAAAAAAACGCAGTTTTGTTAGAATCAATAAAAGTATTATGTGCACCAAATTTAATCAAAATCGTTAAGCCGAGAAAACTGCAATACCTAGAAAACGTTATATGAAAGGTATGCGTTTAAAAAGAGATATTAAAAAAATTTAAACAAAACGGGTCTAGGGAATCATCTGTACCAAGTTTCAAGCAAATCCATTTTGGAAAAAACTTGTACCTTGTAATTCAAGACCACCGTGATATACAATTATACAAACTTTACTATTATAATTATTGCTGACCATTAATGTGGACAAAAAAATATTTTTTTCGATTTTCGCTAAATTTGTTCCACTTATCTATAACATTGACGTTGTGAAATTTCAATTCGCTATCTTAGGCGCAAGAGCAGAGGCGAACGTTGAGTTGCTGGGCCCCCGGGGCAAGGCCTAATTTTGGGGCCCCTTTGATATTTGGAGGTCTTTTTGATATAAACAAAAAAAATACAAAATTACGTTACCTACGCTTTACTTTTTTTTTACGCTTGTTGGTCGCTAAGATTGGGGCCCTTATATAGCTAATATTTAACTTTTTTTTTCAAATATGCAATTCATTTTTAGGGGCCCCTGATGTATTATTTTCATGGATTCATGTCAAATATCTTATCTTTTTGCTTCTATTCTATACTTTTACTGCATTGTCTCCAGTCGGGGCCCTATCGTGTCGGTCGGGAGCCCCAGGGCACCGCCCCGCTTGCCCCAATGGTGTGTCCCTGCGCAAGAGCGTGCTAGTAACAGTTCAATTTTTAGATTTTGTAGGTAATCTTGATTTTTTTTTTAATTTTTTTTGAAAAGCAAATATTTTACAAGTTTTACTTGTCTTTATAAAACATATAAAATATTTTTTTTTTCGAAAAAAGTGGGCAATAATTAAAAACAATAAATAATAAGTAAAATGTGCAAACAAAACGTCAGTGTATTACCTATTGAGGAAATTTACTAGGAAGTGTTCCTTTTCCCAAAAAAAAATACAGTTTTTCAATATCGAGCAGCACCCTCTTCTATATAAGATAGGAGGCTGAAAATTCAACAGAATGATTCCAATAGGATGTGGAACCAAACTAGGGGGTGGCCCAACGTTTATTTGAAAATTTTATTTTTCCCATACAAGCGTGGACCACCTTAATGTACATTTTGATTTTTATGCTCATTAACGGGAGTCAATTCATTTAAAAATGAAAGCAAATTGGTTGTCTCTTTCACATTCCTGGTGGATTTTTCTTACATACGTTTCTTCAGCTTCTACGAAATCATTACCTTAGCTTCCGATTGTTCCTTAAAGCCACGTACATACAATTTCATTCAAATTCCAGTAAACAACTGAGCAATAAGCTTAAGCACAGACTTAATTTTTAAAAATTCACTTTGGCAGTGAGATAGAAATGAAACGCCTTTCACATTCTGAAAATAGTTACCCCAATATGTGGTTTTCGTTGATTTTAAGTTGTTTTTTCCTTTAGTGTAGCAAAAAAATATAGTGAAAAAAATATTTTTCAACTGAAGGGTCCAGGGGAAAAACAACACAAGTCCATTCCAACTCATTTCGAGAAAAACGCATTTTAAGATTTTGTTCTCCATACAACTTAGTACTAAAAGCACACAATTTATTTATTTTTCCAGCAAGGCTTTAAGGGGGGAAATCCCTCTGGAAGACAGCTTTTTCAATAATTTTTCTTGGGAAACCGAAAGCATTTATTGAAATTTGGAAAAGTATATGATATTATTGACATTATGAAGTATTGATACAATTTTTGTTGAAGTAAAATAAAAACAAAATGCCAGCTCTACAGCTCTTTAAAGTTGGCGTCTACAGTTTGCGTCGTGCAATGCCCAAGTCCAGAAAATTATTTACAATCAAAAAAGAATTTTTTTTCCAATAAAATATATTTATACGCATTGCATGAACCTAAATTTAGTAAAAAAAAAAGTGTAAAATAAAAATTAGAGACAAAACAAAAACGAAAAAACACAATGTTTTTTTTTATAAAAAAAATTGTAAAAAAAAATATTTGTAGTAAAAATTATATTGAACTTTTAGGTTCATGCTATGGCCATAAGTTAATGAGTAATTTGCATTTTATTTCAAGTCGATAGCTTCATTAGTTTTTGAATTACGTTGCCGTTGGAAATGTGCCGTTTTTTCCCAGGATCCTTCAGTTGAAGAATATTTTTTTCACTATATTTTTTAGTTTCAGTGCAATGCAGTATTGAACTTTTACATTTTAGTGATGGGATACTAATAAGAATAACACTTAAAAAGGTTTTTTTTTTTAAATAAGCAAACACTGAACACAATGACTTATTTACTCTTCGGCAATTTCTTGGATTCGATCCATATTTTTTAGTTCACAAACTACAACTGCAGGAAAATTAGTCTCCCAATCCTTGTAGGATGTCTCGGCAACAAAACTGATGGCATTATTTTCAAATGCCTCTGACGGAATATTAATAATATTAATATTTCACAAAAAAAAAATATTATTATATTTACCCAATGATGCAGAAATAAGAAGCCACGAGGCGAACCATGAAACTAGGACACAAATTAACCAAAAAAACTTCTCGATGCGCGACGCATCTTCATCTACAATAAATCGTGCTCCATGAAGAGTTGAGTTCTTTAAATATTCGTAAAGAATTCTTTGCAACCGCATTTTATGAGTTATTTGTTGGTAATGATAAGAGAGTGAACTCGGACGAAATTAAACCATGGTCCGTAAATGCTACTAATAGCACATGGTATTTTCTCACGCTTTATCTAATATCAACATTAAATGCAATTAAATATGCATATGACAATGATATCCATTTTTTGTAAAATAAAGAATCCGTTGTGGGTTGTGGGGTATTGCGTATTGGAAGCAATTTAAATATGGTAAAACATGTTCCTAAATAGGGACAAAATCTGTTTATGTATGCAATTAAATACAAACATATACAAAA
The DNA here is from genome assembly GCF_945859705.1 of Episyrphus balteatus. Taxonomy (NCBI): domain Eukaryota; kingdom Metazoa; phylum Arthropoda; class Insecta; order Diptera; family Syrphidae; genus Episyrphus; species Episyrphus balteatus. The sequence continues at coordinate 54,688,935 of NC_079134.1, read as the reverse complement.
ACTCGTGTTGAGATATGAATAACTTATTTCTATAAAGGTAGTAGGTACATTACCTTATTTTTTTCTGTTTTTCTTCTTCAAAAAACTTTCCAAAACTTTTCGATACCTATCTCTTTGTCGAGGTATCATACGTTTAAGTAAGTCTTTGGCTTTTTAACAAAAACTGACGACAAAGGTATAGTCGTATAGTATAAGACAATTAAAGGGATATTGGGAAAATTTAAACAGTTTTTAGGAAGAAGAGAAACAGTTTTTATAGATAGAGTAAGGTCAGTGAATATGGACCACCAATCATATTTTTGCTACAACCGTTACATTTAAGGTTTTATCATAGATAAATTTAGGCGTGTTTTTTGGCAAAGCTATCCGCAGTAGGATTTCCCAAATATCAACACTGATGAAAAAATTATATGCAAATTTTCTTTTTCGATTTTTGTTAATGAATAAAATTGCATCATTGAAGGTCAACTATAATTATAGCCATATGCGCCCTATGCGGACTTATGTCAAAATCGACCGAAATGCTTCGTCCTGTTTCTGAAAACATGAGGATTATAGTTGGGCCTTAACTCAATTTGAGCATAGTTGGGCCTTAACTCAATTTGAGCATATGTCGGACTTATGTATGCTGTTAACGTTCGCGTACACCAGGCATGTCAAACTTGCGGCCCGCGGGCCGCATGCGGCCCACAACGAATAACTTTGCGGCCCAGTCCACATTTTTATTAATTTTGAGTTTTAGATTATAATTTAGATTTTATGTTCACAGCGTTCGACACACATGCACCTCCTTTTTTTTCCTAATCAACAAATAAATATGGGACAAAACCAAAAAAAAAAATAACAGATTGTATAAGATCTCGTGGGTTAAATCATTGTGATTTCTTAAAGTGAACTAGGAAGCGAATATTCTGAGTTAACCACCTACCAACGATTCTGGGGCTTGGGAATTTTTTTATAATAATTCACGATACTAGATGTAGCAAAACATTTATCTGAGTTAAACTCAAAACTGCGAGGAAAATTCATAATATAACGAATATGTGAACAAATGCAAATGTGCATTCAAATACAACCTAGCTCTTTTGGAACATCAGAAGATAAACTAGAATTTGACGTATCAAAAATACTACGCAAAAAATCTAAACTATAAAATTGAATACGAAAAAGGCTTGCAGAATATTTCTTGAAAGACAAGTTCGCTTGATTTTTTTCGATTTGTTCCATAAACATAGAGTTAATGCCGAATCATGTGAAAATGGAGGAAAGCGATTTCTAATTTGACTCCGAAGTAAGTTCCAAATTCGTTGAAATGCCCGATTTTATAAGTATTTTTGTGCACTTGAAAACTGCCATATAAAATCGTTTGCAAATTTCACAGTAGGTACCTGTCGAAGCGAGCAGTTATTTCAGTCATTAAGAGGAATGAGTTACCTATAAAATCCTGAATAACTAACTTTGGTCTGAGAAAAAAATGGTAAATGAAAAAAAATAGTTTCATCATTGTAGCTTAACATGTTCTGCGGCCCACACAAATTTTTATCTTGCTGTTTTGGCCCCTTGTCACCATAGAGTTTGACATGCCTGGCGTACACTAAAACCGAATTATTGGCCGACATCGGGTCGGAACGACTCGGACGACTTTCTCGGGCGATCGATCGTCTGCATACACTGCTTCCGATCTAGGACGTCGCCGGTCTGTAGTCTGACTTTGTGAAACTTGAAGTGCATATAATAATTGTTTTCAATGGAATATTTTGAGGAAATTTATATTTCGCCAAATTTTGCAAAGAGAAGGCTTTTAGCAATATCTATGTATAAATCAACCCGACAACGGACGAAAAATCCAAACAAGTTCGGATTATGCCGGTTGATCGGTTATTATCGGGCGTCAACGTACGTCAACGGACGATGTCACTTTCAGTGGTGTACGCACTCTCTTTTCTTTCTATGTGCTTGGTTCTATGGGCCGAGTTCGGTCGACAACGCCCGAGCATAATTCGGCCGATGACGGATTTGGTGTACGTGAGCCGTTAGGGATTATTGACACTTTTATTTCACGTTCCTTTGAATATTCTCCTGTAACTAATTAAGATAATAAACACAATACATATATAAAACAATCAAGTAATAAAAAGAACAGATTTTAATAACTATGATTATTAACTCATAATGAAACTAATGGTGTAATTTATATGCATGTCTTAACTTATTATGAACTTTTCCAAGTACCAGTACCATCAATTTCGGAGTGAGTTTGTTTTAAAAACCACATTGTGAAAAAAAATTCAAATAAACAAGTTCCTCCAAATATCCAAAGAAGTCCTGCAAAGTCGATCGAATCATTCAAAACATAATAAAACTGAAAATAAAATGCGTTGAAAAAAAACATTATTTTTAAATACATAAAAAAAGAATAATAATAATTAAATATAAATAGTATTCAGTCAACAAAGGCAAAAAGAAGGGCAAACCTTAGGATAATGCTAATAGGCTTAAAATATTGTTAGCGCACCCTCAGCGCAAAAGAGCGTAAACTCAGGAAATTCCATTTTGAGAAAACGCTTCTGCAAAATAATGACTAAACTTTCGCTAATAACTAACCATACCACAGCAATTTTTAGAATCTCAGAATATCGAAATTCTATTAGGTACAAGAGCAAATATATAGGGGAAGTGGGGGCCAGACCGCCCCTTTATTGTTTGGATGTGTTATGGTCAAAACAGACGTGCAGATTTTTCCCTGCAGCAAAATAAAATAACACGGGCTCTTATTAGTGATGGGAACTATCGAATGATTTGAACTATCGGTAGTTAGTAACTAAATGATTTGAACTATCGAATAGATCATTCATTCATTTAATTATTCGAATAAAAACTATCGAATTAAACTATCGGATACAAACTATCGAATAAGCTATCGAATAAACTATCGAATAAAAAAAACTATAAGAAAACTATTCGAATGAGAAAACTATTGAATAAAAAAAACTATTTTAATGAAAAAAACTATCGTTTAAGAAAACTATTCCAATGAGAAAACTATCGCATAAAAAATTATTCGAATGAAAAAACTAACCAATAAAAAAACTATTCGAATGAAAAAAATTATCGTATAAAAAACCATTCATATGAAAAAATTATCGTATAAAAAAACTATTCGAATGAGAAAACTATCGTTTGAAAACTATTCGAATGAAAAAACTATCGAATAAAAAAAAACTATTCGGATGAAAAAACTATCGAATAAAAAAACTATTCGAATGAAAATAGTAACTAAATGAATTAATGAGTTAAAACTATCGAATGAATGAATATTTTACAACTATCGATAGTTTGATAGTTTTTATTCGATAGTTCCCACCACTTATTTTATTATTATTACTATACACATATTTACCTTAACAGCTAACATCGCCAACAACCACATTAAACTCATAGAAAGACAAATTGCTTTTGCTCTTATCTAAAAAAAAAAATCTTATGACATTAAATACAAAGACTAAAAACAGTGCCACCTTTTCCGGAGAGATGTCCGAAACAACAACAAATGTTAATGAAAAGAATCCAATATTTGCTATAAGTATGTATACAGTCAATATAATAAGAGTGATCCATTTTATTTGCAGTGCATTCAACTTTATCAAATTGTGAAATGTCATCAATATGGACAGTGTAATTAAAATTATTCCACAGGATATCGCTGTAACTGAAATAAGGGTCTGAAAATAAAGAACTTCTACAGTATTGTATTGTTATATTATTTGCATATGGATCTTAATCAACTCCAAATAACGAAAAACAAAATATTCTGTATTTGTCAGCTTTTTATATATATGATATTCGTCTGAAATTGGAAAAAAAAAAAACAAAATAGGTAGAGAAATACTCTTTCATTGTACAGTACACAAAATAATCAGGGGTCGTATCACGGCACACGATTACGATCATACGTTAACGTTTTAGAAAAAGGTAGGGACACATAGCAACCATACGTTAACGAACGTATGCCGTAGTTCGACCCCAGCCCTATTCTGCTATTCGATTCACGTGAAAGTCTAAAATAAGAAGCGTTTAAAAGGTGGTTTAAATTAAATTTAGACAATTTCTTTCTCTAGAATTTCTAAAACAGAGGGGAACAACACTTTGCTATCGAAAATTAGAGGTTTTTCAAAGCCATTTTGACATGATCAAGAAAGGGAATCCTTCGATTTACGTGAATCGAATAGCAGAATAGGGCTGAATGTAATATCTTCCGAACGTTGTCAAAATTTGTTTGTCAAAAACGGAGACTTATCCGTCAGTTCAGCCTTTAATTTAAATATTTCAATCGCAGTAAACAGGTAATTTGTTTTTATTTCAATTTATAAAATGTCGCTTAAAAAATTAGACATTGGAAAATAAAAAATTTTCTTTGTTCTTCTTGTCGGAAAATGGTTTATACGGTTCTTGTGTGTAACAACTTTTTTCAAATTTGACGACGTGCGGAAGATATTACCTTGTTTTTTTGTACTGTGCTTTCATAAGGCTATTGATTATGTCTTACAGAAAGGAACTGAGACTTTCATGGGTTTTTATTGCAGGAATCGTTACTAAGGCTTGACCACACCGGAAGGGTATGCGGTAGCAGTACGGGTACTTGTATGAAACAAAATCCACACCTTAATATTGATGTTCCAATTTGGAATGTTGTACTTAAAAGCTGTACTTAAAAGAAGATAAAACCGCGGTTTTTTAATAACGTTTTTTTCCCATTCTTTCAAAAACTCTTGATTAAATTTAGTGGATTTAAATTTTACAGATAGAAATGAGATTCTGGCTTTTCGAAAACTTACATTCAAATATTGTAGGTGTTGCCGTTGTGTTCAAAATATTTTTTTTTTGTGTTTGTCTTTGTAGTCAGTTTGTGAGAAAATTTATCGTTTAAGGAAAGATTGTCTTTTACTCCTATATTATTTTTTCTTAAATTACCTAGACAATCTTTTGGTATCATTTATTTTAAGAAATTTAAGCAAAAAAAAGTGGTTTTATTAAAAAAAATTAATTTTAATTTAAAAAAACAATACGGCAACATCAGCAATTTTTAACCTATTAGGGCTTTAGTTACTCCACTATATTCAGTGATTCGTGCAATAAAAACCCGTGAACGGCTTAGTTCATTATTGGTATGTTTTTTTCGGCATAATCAATAGCCGGTTATAGCGATCAGAATAACGGATTTTTTTTTAAGAGCCGATTTTTCCATCTTCTAATAAACAGCCAGTTAACTGTTCGACGAACAAAGTTATTAGGCTCATAAACAATCAGATAAAAACATTGAATTTTTCAATCAAGAATAATTTATTCTACAGAATAACAAAAAAAAATTGTCAAATTCAAAAATATTTAAAATTAAACGTCATTTTTATTCATGATTGTTTTTGTTTTCTTGAGTTCCACTGTACTTTTTTCAAAATTCTTTCAAAACAGTTTTGACAACCGACACAATATTTTTATTGAGATTATTCCTTAGAATAATTTTTATTCGTCTCTGAAGGAAGCAGATAGTTTTATTCTTAGGAATAAGCTATATCTGCCTGTTGAAAAATTGATTTTTTCTCTATCCTTAGGAATAAGTACTAACTGACTGTTTAACTGACTATTGAAAAATTGGCCCTAAATCGAAAATTTATGGTTCACACAAATTCAAGCACTAATGCTGAATGGAGATAATAGAAACCATTGGAAGAATATGTTGTGCTAAGAAATTGTATGTTCTTTTGTTTTCTTTAATTTTCTGGCCTTTGTCATGAGAAAACACGGAAATGCTTCAACCGCATTTCCGTATTCCTGATCGCATACCGGACCCTTCTTTGGAGCTGACTTAGGTCCATTTCATGTGAACTTTTTTTAAAGATCATTCCATAGTTTATATTAAATATACTGCCCATAATCTCGTAAAGGCCCCAAATACAAAATATTCGATTTTGATTTGTTTGCATATTTTAATGCATATTGGACTTAGGGCATTGTTTCTGTTTTATTCTGATTTATTTTTTCAGTTTAGGTCTTCAAATGATCCAAAAAATTCCAAATATTTTTTTTTTTTAATTTCTATACTCAGATTGCCATTGCGGTAAGCGATTAAGTATTTCCCTCTATAACTCAGGGCCAGAGATACCCAGGAGGAGATCGGAAACTTTCGTACATTTTACCCTCCAAAACTCATTTGTTTATTTCGTGTTGTTTATGTATCCGTGAATAAATGTGAAATACACACAGTGTAACCACAGTGTTTTTAACGCATATATACTTAGGCATCAATATTTTCACGCATACTTAGCCAAAAGATTTAATCCGAGCTTGTAGGCAAACCAGAATGACGTCAGAAGTTACCCATCTCCTTCTGGGTATCTCTAGTTAGGGCCTTTACGAGATTATGGGCAGTATGGGTATGTAAATACCTTTTGATTAATTTTATTTTGCACTGAAGTGCTGATAAAAGATCCAATCAACTGTGCCCCAGCCAGAATAATAACACTCCACTTTGCATCTTTTGGAGTACTCAGTTTTATAAAAATAGTTTCAGCGTAGTTGAAAATTAAAAATATTCCACTTAGTTGAGATGTTAAGACCATGATTAAGCTTACTAATATTAATCGTGGATAATTGCTTTTGTGAACTATTTTTCCAAAGTAGTTCGTTTGACATTCAACAATATTTTTTATTTCATCGAGAAACTCAGGTTTATTTCGGTCCTCTAACTTCCGAATGCCTCGAAGCCATCTCAGAGATTTTTCCATCATTGAAATGTCACCAATGCTCACATAGAAATACGGACTTTCAGGCATGAATGGAAAAAGCATGGTAAATATAAACGAAATACATAAGCCAATTATGGGCAAGATTTCGTATGGAGTTAGAGATGTCATTATAAAACCAAGGAAAATACCAACATTCTTATAGAAATCAGTTAATGGCTGGAGAAATCGTTGGTGTTTTTCTTCAGAAATATCCTTTATATATATTGGTAAGACTGCAAAAGCGCCACCAGCAGCAAGCCCTCCAGCTATCCGCGAGCTATAAATGTGGTCGATGTGATAAGCAAATAATATGCAAAACCAACAACCCTGTAAATATGCGTTAAATTATATTTTGAGTACATTTTCATTACAAAAAAAAAGAACAATTTTTTTTCTAAAATAAAAAAAAAAGAAGACGCCCCCGGGTGGACTCGAACCACCAACCTTTCGGTTAACAGCCGAACGCGCTAACCGATTGCGCCACGGAGGCGATGAGAGTTGGAAGATAAAAACCACACTTAATCCCCAACTGAAAGTCATGGTATCAAAGAAATTATTCTATTATTATCTTTGCTGCTATCAAAAAATAATATTGAAAGGAATATTTAACTAGTGGGTACTTACATATAAGGGCCATTTTATTCACTATTCCACTTCAACTCGAGGGCTGAAACAGAAGTTGAAGATTTGTTTTTTTCACTAATTGTTTCTCTCGAGTTAAAAAAAACTTAAGTTGGCCAACTTCCAGTTTAAAAATATTCAGGAATTAAATTTAAAATGCAACAATTAGTAGGTACCTAGGAAGTATAAATCACTTTAAATAGAAATGCACTTATATGCTTTTGATAATAATAACACGGTGCATTGTGCAAGTCGAAATTTTAGAGACGTCTGTACCTTCCTGAGGTACCTGAGGAATCAATTGGCACCATTATTTTTTCGATGTATTCATTTATTGGTAGGTAGGACTTCCGAAAAAAAATTTCGGAGGCTTTTTCAAACATTTTCAGCATTTTGCACGGTTTAAAGTTATTTTTCATCCAAAAACAATGGCGCAAAATTTTAAACAAGCTATTGTTAAGAGTTAAGCATATTAATAAATTACTAACGCACAAATTATCAATTTTGATAGAGAAATGAAAAAAAAATATAACAAGACAAACTGCCAACGTGCGCAAGCATGATTGTGGTGGCCGAGTGGTTAAGGCGGTGAACTGATTACTGCCCATCAGTGTGCTCTGCGCACGAGGTTCGAGTCCTGTTATCGCCGAATATTTTTTTTTGTTCAATCTAAAAATGTATGTATTTCAAAACGAAAAATTGAAAAACACACCTTAATTCTCTCAAATAAAATTGAAATAATTTTTTTTCGAGGAAAGGGGCAGGCGTCTCAAAATTAGTTTTTAAAAACTTGCTCCGTGAAAGGTATAACTACAATGGCCACTTTTAGGAAAAAGTGGGCAATTTACATATTAATAATATTTTCTTTCTTTTGTTTTTGGAAGATACTACCAAAATTGCTTTTGAACCAAAACCTAAGCTTTCTACATCATTATTTTAATTTTTTCTGTCGGAAAAACTATCACAAAATGCGTTTGAAAATTTTCACTTTTTCACTTTTTGCAAAAAGTGGCCGTTGGAGTTTATGCTTTAATAATTATAATTGCCAAGTCTTCCCATTTTATATTAGTGGTTACGTGTCGTAAACGCGTAAAAACCATAGAAACTGTAGAAACCGTAGAATTTTCTATCAGTAGAAATGAGCTGGCAAAATTTGTATGAGGAAAATATTCTGCAAATCATAGAATTTAATCTCACAAATTTGAAGCAGAAACCGTAAAAAAAAAATCTGATAAACTTCGGGTGAATTCAATCACCTATCGGATAGGCTGGAATATCTTTTTGAACGTGATTTATGTCTTATTATTCAGATGACCACAAATATTAATAATATTATTTTATCTGAGAAAATTACATTTTCTTGTTTCATAGTATTTTTCTACAAAGTGGGGAATTCTATCGTTACATGAATACCCTTATATTATATTCAATCCAATCTTCCATGAATATTTTTTCGGAAAATAACACAGCCACAAAAAAAAAGTGCTGACCTGGTGGTGCGACTATGTTAATAATATGTTTTTTAGGTCGCTGAAATCAGGTTTTCGAGATAACCTCGAAAAATGTCACAACTACAGACATTTTTTTTTTTTTTTGATCTGAGTGTGCGACTATGTTAAATATATGTTTTTTAGGTCGCTGAAACCAGATTCTAATGGCCAATTTCATAAAACCCTTTTAAATATTTATCAGAGGCCAAATTGTCGCATCCGTTCCCGAAACCTCAAGTGTACAATTACATGATACATTTAACGAGCACATAGATTGGGATGACGGTGACGGCATACGTTAGCAAACAGAACGCAATTTTTAGCACAATCTACAACTGCAAAGGCTATATGTAATTGTGTGACAAATTTCCTTCAAGCAAGAAAACTGAGTTCAGAAAAGACACTCCGACCTCCGACCGAGAAAAACGGGGTTGCCCCTTAGAGGATATAATATATGGAGTGCTTGTTCCTATACCTAATACATTGTAACGCCATATGCATGGATAGGGGTCACTGCCTTCGTTTTTCAGTGCGAATCCGGTTCCGCAGCTGTAAATAAACACGCTTGTTGATGACAGCCATCAAATGAAAATAAAATGGAGGCATGCACTCATCGAAAAACTTAAAGAAACTAGAGCCCTCTATAAAAGCTTCACGGAACTAACAGCACAAGCACTCCATATATTATATCCTCTAAGGGTTGCACTCACACACTTGCAACTTTTTGTGTATGAACACAAATCGTTTGTGAAGAAAATGTAATACAAGTAACATTTAATGATATATCTAATAAATTATATCAATTAAATACTAAAATTCTGTTGTGGAGTTCAATTTTACTATGCCAAAGTCTTATCTACAAATGATAATCTGTTATTAAAAATTGTTTTTAACTGAAGAGGAAGTACCTACATGAAATCTAGTCGCGCATTTTATTTTATTAAAAAAAAGAACAACAATAATAGTTAAAAATTTCTATTTAAAATAAATTGTTTTTTATTGTAAATAAATTTATTCTTTTATTTTTTGGCGCAACGTTTCAGGGATGGCTATCCCCTTCATCAGGCCTTTAAGCAAAAATTTTAAATAATTAATAAAATTTATAAATAAGAATTTAGGAAAACTTACAAAATATAAACAATATTTGATGAAACGTTGCGCCATAAAATAAAAGAATAAAATTGACTAAGCCTATACAATAAAAAAACAATTTATTTTAAATATTAAAAAAAAGTCACCTAATTTGTTAAAGAGTTAAAAATTTCTTGCATCAGAACTTCCTTGGTGCACACTCAGCGATAAAATATCGAACACACCTCGGAATTTGAAGTGAGCTGTCAAAAAGCAATCCGTCGTACGACGTATTCTATGGGTCACCCCTTTCTGTCCCATCCTTCAACTTCAACGGATGGATTGACGGAACGGATGCAACGGATTCTATGGGTTGGGGCCTTAAAGCGCCTGACCAAATGGTTAAAGTGGTCTTTGTTTTTATGCCTTGACCGGCTTAAGGCCCCAGCCCATAGAATCCGTTGCGTCCGTTCCGTCGAAGTTTTTGACTGACAGCTCGATAAAATACACACGTTCTTATGGGAAGCGATCCATAAGCGACGGATCGGACGGAGACGGACGGTTTCGACGGAAGAAGTTGCCCAACTTTCTACTTTTTCATCCGTCGTATGGTTTGACATTGGTTGTCAACAATAGATCTGTTCATTTTTCTGTTTGAGAGTGCACACCGGGGAATTTCAGAACTAAATGAACTGCGTTCTTTTCTTCTCCGATTTTATGAGTTGTGAAATTTCAGTATTCGTTAGTGAATTAATTGTAATAAAAGTAACATTTAATGATATATCTAATAAATTATATCAATTAAATACTAAAATTCTGTTGAAGAGTTCAATTTTACTATGCCAAAGTCATATCTACAAATGATAATCTGTTATTAAAAATTGTTTTTAACTGAAGAGCAAGTACCTACATGAAATCTAGTCGCACATTTTATTTTATTAAAAAAAAGAACAACAATAATAGTTAAAAATTTCTTGCATCAGAACTTCCTTAGTGCACATTCAGCGATAAAATATCGAACACACCTCGGAATTTGAAGTGAGCTGTCAAAAAGCAATCCGTCGTACGACGTATTCTATGGGTCACCCCTTTCTGTCCCAAACTTCAACTTCAACGGATGGATTGACGGAACGGACGCAACGGATTCTATGGGCTGGGGCCTTTACATAGTTTCAGGTGTTAAGGGTTAAGTAGGGACAGTCGGGATGGCACAAAAACAAATACACAAAAAAATACAAATACAAAAAATAAAAAATACAAACAAAAAAAAATTTTTTAAATACACAAAATACAAAATTGCATGCTGTGGCTGTTCTAGTTTTTAAGTAGTTTTAAGTAGTTTAAGTAGTTTAGGTAGTTTTAACTAATTAGTTTTTAAATTTCAAAATAAACAAAAAAAATGATCAGAGTCCAAGTTTTTTTTATAAATTATTTCTTGGAAAAAAATAAAACCTTGAAATACTATTTGAATTAAATTAGTTTTAAGGCAAAAAGGCATTAGTATTAAGAAAAATGAAGTATAACTTAGAGTGCCCGTATAGGGCCAGTAAGTTAGTTGTAAATAATTGATAAGTAGGCTAGTTTTATGAATTTTTTCTAGCTTTAAGATAGTTTTAGGATGATGAAAAATAAAAATTAATTTAAAAATGAAAATTAAGTCGCCTGACACAAGAAGCAATGGTGCTTCATAAAAGATATGGGAGCGTAAATGGGTTCGAGCTCCACTTTTGAGAAGATTTTTTTTTATACATTTTAAGAGTTATATTATTAATCACGGCGTTTTGATTATAAAGTCTATTTTTTTTTCCAATATTATTCTAATTAGAGGAATTTTTTTTAAATCAATGCAATGGTGGTTGGTGCTGATGCTTTGAACTCTTTTGGTGAAATTTTATTTTGTTAATATATGCCCTAATGTAAAGTAATGGATCAAACGAAACATGCTGATTGGAGAACTTAAGGGCTCTCAGAATTTTGTAACTTGTTCATCCGATTAAAAACAAAAATGAATAATGGGCGCAGGATAATAATACTGTTGCAAAGTAAAGAATTTTCAAAATTTCACAAGAATTGCATTAAATCGAAAACCGTAAGGATTTGGGATGAACAAGTTACCAAATACTGAGAGCCCTTCAGTTCCTCAATCAGCATATTTCGTTTGATATCTTACTTTTGGGACAGGGTGTCCCAAAAGTAATGGATCAAACGAAATATGCTGATAGGCCAACTTTAGAGCTCTCAGAATTTGGTAACTTGTTTATCCCAAATCCTTTCGGTTTTCGATTTAATGCAGTTTTTGTGAAATTTCGAAAAATCCCGACTTTGCAACAGTATTTTGCTTCCTCCGCTCATAATTGATTTTTGTTTTTTACAATTCTTTCACTAAAACATTGCCTAATAATAAGAAATAATTAATTAATCAAAATATTTTTCATTCATACGCCATTTTGCTGCAAATTAATTAACAGTTCCATGTTTTATAAAAACTCAATTTCTTTCTTTTATTTCAGAGCAACACCCTGAAAACAATTTGTATGGTATGGCACTGGTTTATTATTTTGAAAACTTGCCGTGTTATTGCAGTTTTCAAAAATGTATAAAAATTTCCAAAGTTGAAATTATAACGAAAGATATAACAATTTGAATGCAAAAAAACAGACGTTTTCAGAGCAAAATAACAAACAAAAATCGAGGCTTTTGTTCAAAAAGAAATAAATAAACAACAGTTGAAAAAATTTGTTTATTTTTCCTTGTTATTTTTCTCTGAAAGACCCTGTTTTATTGCTTTTAAATTGTAAAATCTTCAGTTCTAACTTCAACTTTGGAAACTTTTATACATTTTTGAAAACTGCAATAACACGGCAAGTTTTCAAAATAATAAACCAGTGCCATACCATACAAATTTTTTTCAGGGTGTTGCTCTGAAATAAAAGAAAGAAATTGAGTTTTTATAAAACATGGAACTGTTAATTAATTTGCAGCAAAATGGCGTATGAAATGAAAAATATTTTGATTAATTAATTATTTCTTATTATTAGGCAATGTTTTAATGAAAGAATTGTAAAAAACAAAAATCAATTATGAGCGGAGGAAGCAAAATACTGTTGCAAAGTCGGGATTTTTCGGAATTTCACAAAAACTGCATTAAATCGAAACCGAAAGGATTTGGGATGAACAAGTTACCAAATTCTGAGAGCCCTAAAGTTGGCCTATCAGCATATTTCTTTTGATCCATTACTTTTGGGACACCCTGTATATATATATGTTTGTGATATATTTTTTTTTTTTTTGGTTGCTGGAAACTGAATCCGAAGTTCGTTTTACTCGATCGCGTCAGGTTTACTAGATAAACTCAATGGAGTTCACAGACAACCTGACTCAAACCTTTTTTGAAATTACATATCTCAAAAACCAGATAATTAACATAGTCGCACACTCAGATCAAATAAAAAAAAGAGTGTGTGTACACACATTTACACGAGACTGAAGTTATACTTCTCACTCAGTTTATTAAGGGCGATTTTATTCACTATAGCTCAACTTTAGAAAAAATCTAAAGTTGGCAAGCTTCAGAGTTGACCCCAACTAAAGATTTGAATCATAAGTTGAATGTTTGTTTTATTCAATAGTTTTTTTCTCAACTTTCTAGTTTGAAATCAAAAGTTAGCAAACTTGTCGTTTTATAAATATCCCTAGGATATTTGTGACAATTAATAAAAAAATCTGCCAATTTCAATTGTATTTTGAATACTTTGTCATTCCAATTGAAGTTTAATTTCTTTTTTTTAAAAAAATAATGGCTCCATCTTTCCTTATCTATATTTTAAATGGCTTTATTTTTTTCTATCAAACAGCGGAAATTTATTTTAGAGCCCGTAAATACTGAAGAAAATAGCTTTTCCAAGAGCACAAGACCTCAACAAGAAAAAAAAAATCAATTTTTGTCACACACATTATTTTTATTCATTTTTAACCTTTAATTAAAACACATACATTATGTACCTACATTATCTACAAATAAGAAAATATTATGCGCTGCATTTTTTTTTAAATACTTTTGTAACAAACAAAAATAGGTTAACGGCACGTTTTTAGGGACACAAAATATTTGTTGGCTTTCTTGGAAACACTCAAAACGCATCAGTTCCATCATTTTCATTATCCAAACCATTAATAATGGAATGTTAAATTTTTCAAAGACAACAATAATTTTTATGTAATTTTTTTTTGAATTCTAAAATACTTTTGACACAAAAATGAATATAAATAAATGACATTTTAAACAAAAATCTCAAGTTTGCTCGGCAAACTTCTCATATTTTCGAGAGTTGAGAAAATCTAAAGTTGATAAACTCTAGATTTAGTATTTGACATTTGATAACTTCAACTTTCAGTGAATAAAACCAAATTCTAAAGTTGAAACTAAAAATCCTAAAGTTATATTCAACTTCGACTGAATAAAATCGCCCTAAATGTTTTAGTCTATGTTGTTTTGTTTTCCTTTTATTTTTTTGAGCTTTGACATTTTTGTTTTTTTTTGTGGCAACTTGCCACATGCAACTTGCCCCACACAACTTGCCACATGCAACTCGCCACACGCAACTTGCCACACGCAACTTGCCATACGCAACTTGCCACACGCAACTTGCCATATGCAACTTGCCACATGCAACTTGCCACATTTTGCATACTGAATGCCACATGCCTCGTGCTACTTGTTTCATGCCACATGGTACTTGCCACATGCTACATGGAACTTGCGTACCTACATTTTCTCTCCTTAAATATATCCTAACAAAAACAATTTCTTTAAAGTAAAATATGACTCTCGACTTTGAGTGAATAAAATCAAATTTGGAAGTTGAAGATAAAAATCCTCAAGTTATGTTTAACTTTGAGTGAATAAATGGCCCTAAGTGTTAAGTACTCCACTTTTCACCAATAAATTAATATAAAAAACTTTCAACTTACAATTTGTAGTAAGCCACATAATAGTAATGTGGATTTAGGCCCAATTTTATCCGATGCATATCCAAAAACTAATGATCCAATTATTCCGCCTAGACAAAGATATGCTCCCAGGAGGGAAGCACCTTCAATATCAACTGTTTTGCTAAGAGGGGAATCCGCGGATTGATATAAAATTATATTCGATGATGTGATTCCAAAAAGAACCCCGTAATTTAAACAAAGTAAACTACCTATTAAAGAATAAATTACAGAATTAAAATATTCCTTAAAGTAAATTATTGCTTGCCAATTCCTGTTGTAACCTTCTGGAATAAAAAACCGTCTGCCTTCTCAGATAAACACATGTTTATTTAAACATGTCAAGTATAATGAATCCCGCCGAAAGTTTGAAGCCGAAATGTAAAAAAATGAATCTACAAAGAAAATTTTATAAGATTAATTAGAGAATTAATTTTTTGTTTATTTAATATATATGCGATACAAGAATATTTAAAATACTTTATGTATGATTCAACGCATAGCGTAATAGATACAATTGTTGGCACCCCTTATTTTCAATTTCAACTTTGATCGAATGTTATATTTTTATATTGCTTGGAGAGGTATCTGAATCTTTTGTGTAGCAGAGTATAAATTGTCTAATTTTATAAATATATTTTTAATTTCAATTCATTTATTCAGTTTATTTAAATGTACAAAGAAGATTGCTCTTATATCAAGTACCTACAGGTTTATAATTGGAAAGATAATGTTTAATACTTAATTATTATTAGAAAAATGTTTAAAATATTTGTCTTCAAAAACTTATCGAAAATTACAACGATTGGCTCCCTGATCCCTGATGTAATAACACTGGTCAACAAGGTTTTTGTTACAGACACCAAGATATACTTTTCTATAGGTTTTTTGGGTGCTGAGCTCGAATCCGAAGTCAGAACAATTCTACCACATCACGTTTTTGAGATAATCCCGTTAGAAAATCGAAAATGCCGCTTTTTTACCAGTTTTCGAGATTATTTCTTAGCTTTTGGTTATTTGTTTTAAATAAATTTGTAACGGTTTCTAATAGAACTAAATGTTGTCTTTCTAAATCCGTTTAAATCTTTTAAAAATCTCTTATCTTCTTTGAGAAATCTGAAATTGAAATCAACGTGTTTGGTATATCTCATATTTATTTGCTTTTAATAGTAAATCTCGAAATATTCTTTGCCAATCGCTTTCAAATTTTGACACAACGTTTGATTTACATTCCAGTAAGTTCTTATCTTGTTTTTAACAAGAAAAAAAATTATATTTTTCTCACTAGTAATTATTTAGTATAAGTATCTGACACGGTCACGCTTTGATGTATCTCACTGCGATTCACCACCTTCGCAAATATAAAAACTTGCAAGATTCTAAATGGAACGTTGTATCAAAATTTGAAAGCGATTGGCAAAGAACTTTTCGAGATTCGCTATTAAAAGTAAATAAATATGAGATATACGAAACACGTTGATTTCAATTTCAGATTTCTCAAAGAAGATAAGAGATTTTTAAAAGATTTAAACGGATTTAGAAAGACAACATTTAGTTCTATTAGAAACCGTTACAAATTTATTTAAAACAAATAACCAAAAGCTAAGAAATAATCTCGAAAACTGGTAAAAAAGCGGCATTTTCGATTTTTTAACGGGATTATCTCAAAAACGTGATGTGATAGAATTTTTTTGACTTCGGATTTGAGCTCAGCACACCAAAATCCTATAGAAAAGTATACCTTGGTTTCTGTAACAAAAAAAAAGTTTAATTTTGTTGACCAGTGTAATTAATTGACATGCAAAAAATGATAATCACTTGCACTTGCAAAAAAAACAACAGTTAAAATCATTTGTTTTATTAAACTTATTTTTTAAGAAACTTAAATGTACTTTGTTATTTTATTACCTAAACATATCATAAAACAAATTACCTACTACAAATAAAAAATCCTTAGTTTTGTAAGCAAACATACCTATAGAACATTTATATTTTTTAAAGGAATATAATGAAAGTAATTGCAAATTTTAATAATTTAATAATTGTATAAATAATTTAATACCTACTTTTAGAAATCTAAGCGCAAATTTTCAAACATTTAGGCCGTGTGTGAATTGCGTTAAATAGTTAAATTGTGTAAAATTTTGACACTATTGAGGTGAATAAAAAATTTTCAGCTGTTAAAAATTTATTGGGCTCCGGAACCTGGTTAAATTTGAGTTAAATTTTGTTTGCAGATGGTTTTGTTTTTTTTTTATTAAAAAGGAGTATCATGGCAGAAAAAAGGCAGACAAAATTTTAAACAATAAATTCTTTTTTTTAAATTAATATATATATGAATAAGAAATTTTCAGTTGTTAAAAATTTATTGGGCTCTGGGACCTGGTTAATTTTGAGTTATATTTTTTTTGGTGATGGTTTTGTTTTGTTTTTTTTTTTTTTATTAAAAAGCAGTATCAAGGCAGAAAAAAGACAGAGAAAATTATTAAACAAAAAGCCATACAGCTGAAAATTTTTAATTCACCCCAGTAGTGTCAAAAATTTTACACGGTGTTAACTATTTAACGCAATTCACGACGGCCTCAGATTAACTTCACACAATTTATCATATGTGCGATCGGTTTCTCACGTCTCTCCCCCAAAACCATCGACAAAATATACCAAGACTGGAAATTTTCGTACGTCTTACCCCCCAAACCCCTTTTGTTTACAGTGTTGTCTGTGAATATATGTGAAAGCCACCGCAGTGGTAAATAACGTTAACACGCACACAAAGCTATATTCACGACATTCACCACACGCTACAACACTCACACATATGTAGATAGATTCACGACATTCGCCACACCTCGCAGCTTGTAGGCAAACATCATTTGACCGCTCAGTTTCCAGCCTTGGTATAGTTTGTTTCTGATAAAAACAAGAAATAAAAATCACTTGAATGCGAAAAAACAAAATTCTTTGAACTCCATAGGATTTGTTAAGGACTTAAAACCCGATAAAATAAGTTTCTTACTTGCATATCTGTCCTTACGTTTACTTCAGCTTCAAATATTTTTTGTTTGCAGCAAATAAACTTAAGTATTTGTGTTTATTTTTTAATTTGGTAGTTTATTTCACACCACGTAATAATGTCCAAAAATTATTCTAGGTTGGTATTTATAATACAATGGGTCACCAGCAAACGAACTACTTTAATTCAACTCCCCATATACATTTTTATGTTTACAATTCTTAACACGCTTTTAACTTGTAACAATACATTCAACTAAGTGATTTCAACTTAACAGAATCGTATCTCCACAAAATCTGTGTTTGACAAAAAATATTTTCATAAAGTGAGAGTTTAATTAAAGTGACCTATCAATAGAGACGCACTTCGTATTCAATTATTTTTGATTAAATGAAATAAAAATAAACTATGTAGTCCGGTCAATTTAGACATTCGAGGTTACATTAATTCCCAGCAAGCTGAAAATTGGTAGGATTGTTGAAAACACCATCATAAATTAAATCTAAAATTGAATTGAAAACACCATCATAAATTAAATCTAAAAAGTCCTCATCGATCCGAGGCCTGGAAAAAAATTTACGGGGTTTAGTCAGGACATACATGTCTTTTTTGAGTTTATTAAAGCAAGCATGTTTTATTTAAATAAGCATATGAGTAGCATGAAAAATAAAATAAAACCCAAAAACGACATGTATGTCCTGACTAAACCCCTTGTCCTAGAAAAATGGTTTATACCTTTTTAAAAACGTTGTTTAATGTAGACAAGATCCTCATCAAACAATTTTACTATAAGGCCATAATTAAGAAAATGGCCTTATAAGCCAACATTTACCTTTATCATTTAAGAAAAAACTTTAACCCTCTTGGGGCGCCATCTAGCGTCAAAATAAAAATTTGAAAAAAAATAGGTGATTTTTTTTTATTATTTAGAAACAGTTTTTCCACTTAGGAACTTGATTCAAAAATAACGAACGCCCTAATGTTACATATTCCCATTCCGCATTTAAAATTATATGTATACAAAATCGTAAATGCTATTGCGGTTTAAAAATAATTTAATTTTAAAAATTTTAAGAGCCAATTTTTCAATCTTCTAATTAACAGTCAGTTAACTGTTAGACGAATTAAGTTATTAGGCTCATAAACAATCAGATAAAAACATTGAATTTTTCAATCAAGAATAATTTATTCTACAGAATAACAAAAAAAAAAAAATTGTCAAGTTCAAAAATATTAAAAATTAAACGTCATTTTTATTCATGATTGTTTTCTTGTGTTCCGCTGTATTATTTTCAAAATTCTTTCAAACAGCTTTGACAATTGATACAACATTTTTGTTGACAGTATATTATTCCTTAGAATAATTTTTATTCGTCTCTGAAAGAAGCAGATATTTGTATTCCTAGGAATAAGCTATATTTGCCTGTTGAAAAATTGATTTTTTCTCTATCCTTAGCAATAATATACTAACTGACTGTTTAACTGACTATTGAAAAATTGGCCCTAAGAAGAATAAATAAACAGAACAGCGACCAGGATTCTAACCTCGCTCCTGTTGAAGAAAATTTGTTCCACTACTTAGGAAAAAAAATCTACTCCAATCACGCATTTTTTCTAAACAGTTTTAACTAAATACTACAGGCATTAGGGAATCACCTGAGAATTTTTGGAAAGGATATGAGTTTGATATTTCATATAAAGAGGTGCATTGAGACGAACATAAAAAAATATTTTTTTTTGTCCCAAAAACGTATGGTTTGGCTGCCATTTTGAAAAATGTGTTTTTGTGATTTTCTCGGCTGCTGTTTATCGTTGAATGGATTTTTTGTCTTGTTTTGTAGAAAACCGTTTTTTCAAATGTTTTTATTAAATCATTTTTTTTTTTTGTAATGTTTCTCCGTTATTGGCGAAAACATTAGGTGTGTTTTTTATTACCACCGGTCTTAACCGGACAAAAAAAACGCAGTCGGGGCTAAGGAATTTACATGTTAAATGCAACAACACTTTAGCCCCTTGGGCTTAGCTGTTAAGCCCGGAGAATTCTCTGGGCTTAACTTTTTCAACAGATTTAAATCTGTGCTACCAACTCAACTTGTTCGTAAATTGTTTAGAATTTGTTTAAAAACAACAAAAAGTATGTTTTTAAGGACAATTATTATTTTAAACATTTATTTAATAGTTAATTGAACTTTTTTTTTCAAAAACACACAAAAAAAACCCCAAAAGCGAAAATATGACAACTTTATATTTTTTTGTGTCAGCTGATTTCGGAACATTTAGTATGCAGTGCTGCCAATTTTTCTCGCTAAGCCCCGAGGCGTTTTTTTTAACCAGTTAAGCCCGGTGGTAATAAAAAACACACCTATTGAAATTTTCGGAGATGATCGTAAGTATTACATTTCTTTCAGTTTAGGTTTATGTGAGCGAAAAAGTTCTTATAATAACATTGATAGTACTCTAAATTTCCTACATTTTGGTATACTGACTTTTTTTGTACGTCCAAAACTATTTCAGTTATAACCTGACGAATTCAATATTTTGGTTGGCTACAGTGATAATACTGCTCAAAAAAATTAAACTTTTTTTTTGGCAGAAGAACCAAAATATACTTTTCTGAGGGCCAGTTGTACAAATATTTAATCCATGGTTCAGCAACTTTTATCTTCTGAACTCGCTGAAAATATTGAGTTTTATCACTGGTTCTAGGTCCATATACAGTAGCGAGCAAAAAAATGCAAACAATAAAAACATTTGCATTTTTTTGCTCGTCTTAAAACGCATATTTAGGTAGACTTTTGACCAAATAATGGTTTCGGAGTAAAATATTCCACAAATTGACTCTGTTTAATGAAAATAAAACAGTTTCAATATGCCAAATTTGGTAACTTAGCTCTTGTTCAAAAATTCTTTAAACCTCTTTCGTTTGCATTTTTTTTGCTCGCTACTGTAGGTTGAAATAGCTAAATCCATCCTTGAACCAGAGTTGGTCAACTGCTAATCCGCCGAAATCGGCGAGCTAAATTCCTGACCCGAGGCTGAACCACGTTTGTACAACTGGCCATGAATGTTTTCGTGGTGCTGATTTTGAAATTTTGAAGTCATAAAAAATGTATTGGCCTAGTTTTTGAAATATTACCGTTATAAAACGCAGAAAAACGTCATTTTTATTGTTTTTGAGGTTGAGCTGTAATTTGTAGAAATTTATTTTAGAGTGATTTGTAATTGTGTCTATAATAGGGTTGCCATCCGTCCGGGTTTTCCCAGACATGTACTCTTTTTTTGGTGTGTGGGGGACGTCCGGGATAGTTTCTATTAATTGTCCGGGATTGTACTCTTTTCAAGCTTTTAATATCTCACTACTTGTATGCTTGTTCGAAGAACGAATAGAGTTCATTAAAAGCTAGGCGTATTTAATTTGGTTTATTATATGGTCAATTTGTTTTATAATCTGTTCCAATATAATCAAAACTGCGTATGAGCTACTGCTTAGTGAATTATCTAATCAACACATTTTTTTTATATTTAGTTTAAAATAACGGTATTTTTGGGAGTCTTCCGATTTTTTCATGTAACTTTAAGAGCTACAAAATTAGCACTGAAACCTGAAAGAAAACAATTGTAATTGTCCTGCATACAATATGTTAAAAAATTTTCGTGAGAAGACTTACTTTTCCAGTTTTATTAGTAACTTAATTAACAATTATTGTAAAACACGATTTAGGAAAATGCTAAAGCCATTTAAGTAAGTAAGTTGTTAAGTCGAAAAAAGACTGTTTCTTAACTAAGTAACTAACTAAAACGACTTTAGCATTTAATTAATTTTTTGTAATATTAGCTCAAAAGTTTAGTATATACTCATATACTAAGGGCCATGTTGAACATAAATTCTTATTCTCTTCTTTTTCCTCCGTGTAAACTGTCACATAGGGATTTATGTAGAACTTAAATGCTTTAGTTTCGATTCAGCAAACAGCTCTAAGTATACGACAGGAAATGCCAAACTTTGTCTCAAGGTTCTATTATTTGTGAAAAAAATAAGAAAAAAAATTTTGGTACGGGAACCAGGGAGGGATTTTTCCGTTTTCTTTTTTTTTATTTCAACTAAGCGTTCGTTTGTCCTAGTTTTGTACTCTTTTTTGTCCCTGTTTGTCCGGGAAAGTCCGGGATTTTGCATCTCAATTACTAGTTTCGTCAAAATATATCTGGCAACCCTAGTCTATAATAACCTTGCTTCTTCCAAAAATTATTTAAATCTTTCCGCAGAGATACCCAAAAGAGATGAGAAACTTCTGACGTAATACGGGTTTGCCTACAAGCTGCGGTAGATATTTTTGGATAAGTATGCGTGAAAAAATATACATTTTTGGCTAAGTATGCGTGAAAAATCGTACATTTTTGCTTAGGTGTGCGTAAAAACACCGTGGCTACACTATGTGTGTTTTTCACATTTATTCACGAATACAAAAGAGATTACAACAACACGAAATAAACAAATGGGTTTTGAGGGGTAAAACGTAAAAGTTTCCCGTCTCCTTTAGGTATCTCTGTCTTTCCGATATATCTTTAATTGACCGAGATATCTGTTAACTCATTTATTTATAGTAGCGTTACAGGGACCATTAAACTACCCTACCAGGGGAAGCGATACTGGTAGCGGTACAGGTTACTTGTATCAACAAAAAAAAACTCCACACCTCAGTTTTGGTGTTCAAGTTTGGAATTTTTTTCGTACAATTACCCGTACCGCCACCACATACCTTTTCGGTATGGTCAAGGCTTTAATAAGTGAATTCCTGTGAGTGGGAACTATAACTTCAAGCGCGTGTACATGTGTGCACACATTTTTTGATGCATTTTTATACCTTAAATGAGATAATGTCACAAATCATCTTATTTCTAACGTCAAATCGTACAAAATTTTTTTTAAATCAAATTCAAACTCACCTAAGGAACATAATAAAATTTATGTAAACTAATTTTTTCATAAATTGTTTAGAATTTGTTAAAAAACGTGAAAACTCACGTTTGGAAGGACAAATTGTATTAAAATAGTTTTGCTAGCATACATTTTTGTATCTCTTTGTAAAACATATATGAAAAATACAAGAAAATGACTAAAGCGAAAAATATGACAACTCTAAATTTTTGTTGTGTCTGCTGTTTTCGGAACATTCAATATACAGTGCTGCCAAGATTTCAGGTTAAGCCCCGAGGCGTTTTTTTTGTCCAGTTAAGACCGGTGGTAATAAAAAACACACCTATTGTATTGCCTTGTCATCACCAATAAAAGTAAGTTCGCTTTTGGAAAACTAGCTCGAAATTTGATAGATTATCCACCAATTGACAGATTATCCAACAATTTATTTTTTTTATTTTTTCGGTTCTTCATTCACCAACTCTATAGGTGTGATATACACTCATGATTTTACTTCTTATTCAATGGCTGCGAAAGCGATGCCAAAAAAACACGCCTACTGAAATTGATAAACTAGACACCTATTTCTGTACCTACCCTTCAAGCAAACAAGTCCGACCTCGGTCCGAATCCGCTCCGCCTGAGGCGGAGCTGAGTCCGACTTCGGATCAGAAACTGGTCCGGAGGCGGCTCAAATTAGTATGGAAATTATAATCACCGCGAAGTCGATTGCATATGTATTGGTGTGGTGAAAACCTCCATTCCGAGAAAACGAAGCCGAAGTCGGACCCGAGGCGGATCAGCGAAAGCCTACCAGAAAAGGAATCGAAAAAAGGAATGACGTTTGGCACCTGAAGCCATTTGCACCAACAAAAAGAACACAATTTATTTTTTTTTTTTCACTAAAATTTTTTCATTTTATTTTCACAAACAAAAACATATTTTGATAATTTTCTGTTGATATATCCTGTACTGGCCAGCGGCTGGAGTGGTGTTTGATCTTCCTTCCATATAATTCAACAAATTATTGCATAATTATGTAGCTGTTGAATGTTGGTGGTGGTTTAATGCCGGAGAAGATTACCTACGAAAAACATAAAATGATTAATTATTAACAAGAAAATTGCTATGCTACATTTCAGCAATGCTTACCTTTATTTTTGGTTGAAATATTCCAATTTGTTAACATTATTATAAAAATAAAAATTAATTTATGACGAGCCACGACACGCGAGACAATGCAACAAATAACAAAATGGCGCTATGTCATTTTGTTTCCTTTGTCTTTCCTTCTTTATTTCTCCTTTTTGCACTTTTCACCACTATTTCTCCTTCGACTTTGTGTTCATACACAAAAAGTCTCAAGTGTGTGAGTGCAACCCCGCTTTTCTCGTTCGGAGGTCGGAGTGTCTTTTCCGAACTCCGTTTTCTTGCTTGAAGGGTACTTCTTATACAGAGGAAAAAATAAAGAAACACACTCAGTGCGTTTCTTTATTTTTTCCGAATATTCCACAAACGTGGAACACGCCTATTGTATTTCTTATTCCCCGGAATATTCCGGATAGACTTTTTTATTAGGTGTGTTTTTTATTACCACCGGTTTTAACTGGACAAAAAAACACAGTCGGGGCTAAGCAATTTACATGTTAAATACAACAACACCTTAGCCCCTTGGGCTAGTTGTTTAGCCCAAAGAATTCTCTGGGCTTATGTCGTTTTCCAAAATTCGAGGAATGACACTCTTAGCTATATAATCACTCCAAAAGGAGTGATTTCAAATTCCAAAATTGAAAAAGGAGTGAATTTTTGGAGTGAATTCTTCACTCCCAAAATTTTGAAGGAGTGACGGAGTGATTACCAATACTTCTACATTTGACTTCATGGATTGCATGTCAAATTGTTGGGTGGTTGTTTTAACTTTTTTTTGTGAAGGAAATTATATTTATTAACAAAAAAAATTCAATAAAGTATTGTAAAAAATCACTAAAAGTGAATTTAAAAGATTGTGTTATTATTTTATTCATTATTTCGTGTTACAAACACATGCAAATCAAACGTCAAATCACTCCACTTGTTAAATTCTTAGTGGACAAATTCCAAAATTGTACAAAAAAGGAATGATTAGCTCCCATAATTTTGGAAAACGACATTAGGTGTGTTTTTTATTACCACCGGTCTTAACTGGACAAAAAAAACGCAGTCGGGGCTAAGGAATTTACATGTTAAATGCAACAACACTTTAGCCCCTTGGGCTTAGTCGTTTAGCCCGGAGAATTCTCTGGGCTTAACTTTTTCAACAGATTTAAATCTGTGCTACCAAATTAACTTGTTCGTAAATTGTTTAGAATTTGATTAAAAACATCAAAATTGATGTTTGGAATGACAATTATTATTTTAAATATTTATTTAATAGTTAGTTAAACTTTTTTTCTTCAAAAACACACAAGAAACCCCAAAAGCGAAAAATATGACAACTTTATATTTTTTTGAGTCAGCTGATTTCGGAACATTTAGTATGCAGTGCTGCCAATTTTTCTCGCTAAGCCCCGAGGCGTTTTTTTTAACCAGTTAAGACCGGTAGTAATAAAAAACACACCTATTAATTTCTTCAACAGATTTAAATCTGTGCTACCAAATCAACTTGTTCGTAAATTGTTTAGAATTTATTTAAAAACATCATTTTCTTGCCTTTGTCTTTCTTTCGTCATTTCTCCTTTTCGCACTTTTCACCACACTTCTTCTTCGACTTTGTGTTCATACACAAACAGTTGTAAGTGTGTTTGGTTAACTCGTCTAATCTCAGATTTGGCGTTTCCAAATGGAGGAATAATATCTGAACTCCGTTTTCTTGCTTCCGAATCCGCTCCGCCTGAGTCCGACCCCGAAATTATAATCACCGCGGAGCAGATTTTATATGTATTGGTTTTTTCACCACGATTTCTCCTTCGACTTTGTGTTCATACACAAAAAGTTGCAAGTGTGTGAGTGTAACCCCGCTTTTCTCGGTCGGAGGTTGGAGTGTCTTTTCTGAACTCCGTTTTCTCGCTTGAAGGGTTCACTGGAAAGTCAGTGTGTTTCCAAGTACTATGATCTTGGTATTAATTTATCTATGGTATGTCAACATTCAACAAACAAATTTGATTTTTGTATCATTTTTTCATTTCATATCAACAAGTTGGCGCCAACATTGAACTTCTTATTCAATGGGCGCCAATCAACAAACCGAAGTTAAAGTAATAATTGTTTATTAATTTATTTTATCTAATTAATAATATTATTCTACTAATATGGAGGTAGGACACCATATTCTTCAAGAATTCATTCGAATCAATAAACAATTATCTGATTTAAATTTTGATGAAAAAGCCGATGTGATTCGAAAACAAACGTTCGCTCTTCAAGAGCTTACCAAGTTCGTGAATTTCAAATTTTTCAATGCACTCAGATAAACTAAATTTTTGTTTTAACTTGTTCTCGTAGGTTGTCAGCAGAAGTCTCAAAGATGTCTGTTTTTCGAAATTACTTGGAAGAATTCTCAAACCCTGACGATTCCTTTTTGTCGCATATTAAAAAACGTAAAAAAGGAGTTGATAATTTGCTCTCCGCTCTGCCCCATCGATTGACATCACTAAAAGATTCTCCAGAAATGTTCCTTAAAGAAAATAATATTGTCTTGGAATCAGAGTGCTCAGGCAATTACGAAAGTTGTAATAAATACGAAGTCAATGCGTATGATCTGAAAGCTTTTCAAAAGGTATTTGGACCAGTATTGCCACAGGAGGTTAAAACACCTCCTAGGAAGATTATTAGGTGTGAGGCTCTTAAGGGCCACAGTAATAGTTTAATTTCCTGCCCAACAAATCCATTGCTAAGCACAAAAACACTTTCTCCGAAAAGTACTTCGGTTGCATCGACTTCATCAAAATTTTCAGGTTTTCGAACAGCGAGAGAGGAGTTTATTATACAAAATATGAAAGTGAGTAGGTATATACTACATATTTTAAAATCATCATTAAGTTATGCAACTGTAGAAAATGCAATAATAGCCCAGTAATTTTAGGCATTTTTAACCCCAATCTGCGAAAAAATTCCCATTGGGCTGAATTTTTGTATACCTCTTCTTTATGGCGTGGTAATGAAGATGTGAAAAATCGACATTGATATCGTGCCGGCGTAAGAAGTTATAGAGGTCAAAAGGTCACGAAAATTAGTTTTCCGCATGTACATATCTCGCGACCTGTTGCTCGGAGGTCAATAAGTAGTGGAGTAACTAAAGCTCAAAAATTGGCAATATTAAGGAACCTGGCCGAACAGCTTAGATTTTGATGATCTTTTTTTTTTAAACGTCGGTAATTAAATACTTTAAAGTCTATAGATTAAAAATTGCCGGGGTCTCTAATAAATTTGCTTTAGTTACTCTACTAAAGGGCCTAATTGTTCGTCATAAAATTATCTACAAAAAATATTGTCTTATGTATTTTTCTGTAAAATCAACTATTTTAGGAATAGAGCGATTTCAAGCGTAGGCATAAACTTTAAAATAGGGTTGCCACATAGAAGTTCCCACTTTAGAAGTGGCAACCCTATTTTTTTATTTTCAGTATCCACAAGTGTAAATTGTCAGCTGTTTGTTTGATTGTGAAAAAATAGTTTTCTATATGGTTTTGAGATTTTTGTGTAAAAATCTCAGATTTGCCACTGCAAATAGAATATTAAATCTAGTTTTGTAATTGTGTACGAAATCTGTGCGTATAAAAAAAACCTTATTAAAATAAAACAACAACAAATGTTCAGACAAATGTCGAACAGAGGAGTGTGTGTGAGAGTGCGTGTGCTCGCATGCGTGAATCTTGATAAAAATCCAGATTCAGATTTTTGAATCTCGGATTAATTTTTTTTGAATCTCAAGCCGCAAAAAGATCATAAAATCTGAGATTTTTCCGCTTTTTCCCCTCTTTCAGCTGTCAGATCCACAAATCTGATTCTGAATCTCGTCAACAAAAAACGACATAAGAGGAAATAAGATTTTAAAATGAGCTTTAGAGCTTTTGATTAATAAAAAAAAAAAAAAAAAAAACAGGGAAGTGCTAGCTAATAATTTATTTTAGTAAAAAATAATTTCAAGAAATGTTTTTGAATTAAAAATTTTGCAACTGATATAGACAACTGTCTTGTTAAATACGAAGTTGAACTTTTCTGTTATTTCTTGTTCTGACAGTATTTACAAACTTGTGCTGCTCTGATCTGTTCTGTTCTAGATTTTTTTCACTAAACAGACCTATTAATATATTTTTTTTACTTTTTAGATTTTAGTCTTATTTTTATTTGACAAGTTCTTTTTTTAACAAATTGTAGTGATTATTTATTATTATTATAATGAAATAAAAAAAAGTTTTCCTAATTAGCCAACTATTAATAGTAATACTAAAAGTTGGAAATTAATTAATATATTTTAAATAGAAAAATGGAGACGATTGCAGCACTTCATCTTCTAATAACCTTTTTAATTATGGTGCATCAAAAAAGTCTCTGGGTGCCAGAAGAAACGTTCGTTCTGGTTTTGTGCCACCTGTACGCCAAGAAGAGTAATTTAAATTAAATAATTCCATTATAACGCATTTTAATGTATATTCTAAATAGCAGTGGATCCTCTAGATTTACACCACCAGATAGCATTGATGCATCCCCTACTGAGCCATTAGACGAACGCCTAAGAAATATTGATCCAAAGATGGTAGAGCTTATAACAAATGAAATTATGCACAAGTACAAACCGATTGGTATGTAAAATAGGATATTATAAGTCTTTTGCATTTAAATTACTTAACGTCTTAAATTTCAGACTGGAAAGATATAGCTGGATTGGAATACGCTAAATCTACCATAAAAGAGGCCGTAGTGTGGCCTTTACTGAGGCCAGATATTTTTACAGGGTTAAGACGCCCACCTAGAGGAATTCTTCTCTTTGGGCCTCCAGGAACGGGTAAAACCCTAATTGGAAAATGTATAGCATCGCAATCGCGGTCTACATTCTTTAGCATTAGTGCATCTTCTCTTACGTCGAAATGGGTCGGTGATGGAGAGAAAATGGTTCGAGCGTTGTTTGCTGTTGCTGCGGTTAATCAACCCTCGGTGAGAAATCAAAAAATGTTGCAACATGTTCCTTGCGGAACCGTTTTTTTTTTTTTCATTAACTCATATGAATACATAGTTTAAAAATAATTCCTATCTTCGTGACCTTATTTTTGAATACAAATTCAATCCTGAGTGGGCTTTAGGTCTGGTTTATAATTTTTTCTATTTTGTCTCCGACGTTTCGACCGTGTTTATATTTAAATAATTAAATAATCTGACGTTTCAAAAAAAAAAAACAATAGCGCAAAATTTTAAACGATTAAGTAAATTCCTAAAGCCATTTTAGTATGTTACTAAGCCAAAAAGCGGCCAGTTTTTTAACTATGTAACTTACTAATTGGGTTTAGCAATTTAGTAAATCGTTTAAAATTTTGCGCTACTACATTTTAGTAGTTTTAAAATTAGTTTTTGTAGAAATCGATTGGCATTTCAAAGTATTACTATAGGGCTATGAGTATTAAGGTTGCTTTTGATTTTCGGTCGGGCCACCCGCTTAATTTGTTCGAAATATCTATAACATTAATGTTGTGAAATTTCAATTCGATAACTTAAGCACAAGAGGGTGCTGGTAACAGTTCAATTTTCAGGCTTTGTACGTAATCTTAATTTTTTTTTGAAAAGCAAATATTTTATTTAAGTTTTATGCCTGATTTACAATATTGCGAAACGACGAGACGAGAGCGTTGCGTTTTTTCTGAGTCGATTAAAAAAAAAATCGTTTTAAAATCGTATGGAAATTCACAATACTGCAATTTTTTTAAGTAAACAATTTTAAAACAAATAAAATAAAAAAAAAAAAAACAACAATAGTAATTTTTGGAGATTTGAACCCAGGATGGCGAGGTTTTTTTTTCATTTTAAATTCATTTTTATCATTCATCAACTTAAAACTATCTTAAAGCTAGACAAAAATTCATAAAAACAACCCTACTTATCAAATACTTACAACTAACTCACTGGCCATATACGGGCACTCTAAGATATAATTCATTTTTCTTAATTCTAATGCCTCTCGGCCTTATAACTATTTTAATACTAATATTTAAATGGTTGTTATTTTTCACCAAGAAATAATAATAAAAAAAAACTTGGATTCATATCATTTTTTTCTTATTCTCGGCGCTCGCTGTTAGGATCTCGATGTCGAGGGGATCATAACTATCCCACGTAACTGCTTCACACTATACGTGATTTTTTAAAATAAAAAAACTAGTTTTCGGGATAGTAAAATTCGGGATTATAAGAAACTATATTATAAAAAGCGGGTTTATAAAAAGCAGTATTATAAAAACCGGGATTTTAAATAACGGGAATATAAAAAGATATCGAACCCAACCCGAATTAAAGAAAAGTAACTTTTTACATTTGTTCGTCAAAATCCATTGGATAAGAAGCATCACGTAATGACCGACGTATTTTGATTTGCTGATTTGCGTTAACTTCATCATAACTCCCTACAAAAAACAATTGACATTATTTTTCTGATAGTCGTAACTAATGATTAAAAATATGGGCTTTTTGGTTGAAACAAAAATCAGAGACAATTTTGTTTACATCGGCAACGATCATAGACATGTGCATTTGCTATTGATGCAAATTTGAACGTTTTAAAATAACGCCTCAAAATAATTTTAATCTTTTTTTATTAAAGGTTGTTTTCATTGACGAAATCGATTCGCTGCTCTCCCAACGTTCGGAGAGCGAACACGAGAGCTCCCGCAGACTTAAAGTATATAAAATCAAAACTTCATAAGTTTTACTATTCCCTCAAAACGTACTTTTCTCAATTTCAGACGGAATTCCTTGTTCAGTTGGATGGTGCTAATACATCAGACGATGAAAGAATTCTAATTGTCGGAGCTACAAATCGACCACAAGAACTTGATGAGGCTGCTCGGCGTCGTTTGGTTCGTCGATTATATATTCCGTTACCTGAATCGACAGCACGAATACAAATCCTCACTAATCTTCTGAAAACCGTTCGTAATAGTATAACAGAAGAAGAGATTTTAGAGGTAGGAAATTTAACTGGTGGTTATTCGGGAGCTGACATGGAGACACTATGTCGTGAAGCTTCAATGGAACCAATTCGATCTATTCCACCAGAGGAAATACCATTCTTTAGCGAAGAGAATGTACGCCCAGTGCAAGTTAATGACTTCCATCTAGCATTGAAAAGAGTGAAAGCTAGCGTATCGGAAAAAGATTTACAGCAATATGCCGATTGGAATCGGATCTACGGAGCAGGACAGCAATGATATGATGATTTATATCTGGAACAGATGATTTATATCTGGGAAGGTGCTCCTAAGACCCACTTGAGTTATTTGGATACAATTCAAAATAGAGCTTTTAAAATGATAGATGATAGGTTCATTACTGATACAATCCCACCACTTGAGCACCGCCGGAATGTATCATGCCTGTCCTTATTTTATAGGTACTTTTTTAAAAAATGTTATAATGAAATAGCTAGCTGCATTCCTCCCCTTAAACAATTCAACCGTAATACTCGTACTTCAAGGAATGCCCATCAGTTTACACTTAAGCCCAACTTCGGACGTACCGTCAAATACAGAGATTCTTTCTTTAGTCGTACTACTAGAATGTGGAATGCATTACCCGCCTCAGTTTTTCCCTCCCATTTTAATGTTCAGAACTTTAAAACCAATGTGCATCAGTATCTCCTTTTACATCCCTTCCTCTTTTCCTAAACCTCGTACTGTGTATATATACATATTAAGGGTACCCAAAACCCCTTTAGTGCGCGCTCATTATAAAAAAAAAAATATATCATTCTATAATTTAAACATTTTTATGGATCAGTATTTTGGTATATTTTTTAGTGCACTCTCTTAATAAAACAAGACACACAAAAATTGTAATATAATTACAGATTATTTTATGTTGAACAATGAACCATTGAACATATTCAGAAAGATTAAAGGCTAATGATGAGAAATATCGAATGAAAACCATCGGATTTGTCGATATTTGCAAATTTGTTCATAAAAAAGAAAAGGAGCTTCATAAAAAAACACTGACATGGAAAACCGACCATGTTTGACTAGTAAGTAGTATTTCAGGTATAGAAATCTTTTCTTAAAAAACGCTTTAAGTAGCGTTTTTATTGTCGTCGGTAGTCGTTGGTTTGAGAGAAAGTCAATACTTATCAG
Organism: Episyrphus balteatus; assembly: GCF_945859705.1. Classification (NCBI taxonomy): domain Eukaryota; kingdom Metazoa; phylum Arthropoda; class Insecta; order Diptera; family Syrphidae; genus Episyrphus; species Episyrphus balteatus. Next base: position 54,656,743 of record NC_079134.1, on the reverse strand, counting down.
TTTACCCTTGAACTCAACGTCTGATGTACCGTCAAGTACAGAGATTCTTGCACCACACGAATGCGGAATATATTACCTGCGTGTCCTTTTCCCAGTCAATGTGTATGGTTTCTCCTTTTTTTCCCGAAGCTGTTCATCATGTGATACCAAAAACTAAATTCACAATCAAGAAAATTTATAAAAAGAAAATCAATTTTTGTATTTTTCATAAGAATTTAATTAATTTATATATTTTGTTCCTTTGAATTTTAAATTATAAAATAACAGTGACATATTTATAAAATATATCTTCTATTTATAACAAAGTACATTCAGTATAATATTTTTACAATCACATATTTTATATTTACATATTTACAAAAATTTATTAAATGTATGAATCAAATGAAATTAGCTTTCCCATTGTAAAATAAATCAAATATTATCTTGTATCGGTGGGAAAACATAATCATCGCTTATACTACTTATATCGACATAAATGGTCTTAGGTTGTAGCTCCGCATATATGTCGGAAAATGAAGGACGGATAATAGGATCTTCATGCCAACAGTGCAACATCAGTTCATATACCTTATCGCTACATATTTCTGGTTTTTCAAGACGTTGTCCAGACAACAAAAATGGAATCAGCTCATTGTTGCTTAAAGTAGGGTAGGGAGAAGCACCTGAATGATTGAATGTTTTTAAATTTTGTTTTTCAATTTGAATATTAAAGTAAAAAAGTTTACCTAATGTTCCAATTTCCCAGAGAACTACACCAAAAGCCCATACATCGCTTTTACTAGAATATAGGTTGTCACGTATTGCTTCAATAGAGAGCCATCGTAAGGGCAACTGCAAGAAATAAATAAACGTTTAATTTTGTGATTATTGTCTGCTTTTAACCCTCCCTAGAACCATGGGTGGTATTATTAATTCGATTTATAGTAGAAATTATTACAATGCCGTTTCTTAAGAGGCTGAGCTCAGCAGGTATGTACTTGTACATAATGCATCTTCCCTGGATTGATTTCACTCACGAGTCTTGAAATACTAAATTGCAACCTCTGGGGAGGTTAATTGAAGCGGAAAGCCATTTTACCAAAATAAATAACTTACAGTACCGTGCCATATAACTAGGCCCAAGCGGAAAAATACATATTTTTGGATTATTTAACTCAGTTTTTTTTTAAGTGACTCATTTGTTGGTCTCATTTACTTTAATAAACATGTAGATTTGACATACAAAAATAGTAAGTAGCAAAAGAGAATCATACAAAATTCGAAATAAAATGGTGGTTTCATGTTTCTTATGTTTTTTTTCTATCAAAATTTATAATTTTTTTTACTTTTTGTGTGTCAATCCAAATGAACATGATAAGTATAATTAAATCAGACCAACAAATGTAAAAATATCTATTTTTCGCTTGGTCTCAATAATATGGCACAATACTGTAATTTCTACTTGTGCCTATTTTTTCCCAAATTGTATTTTGCATTTGTTGTTATATTTTTATTATGTCGTTTTCTATTGACTTTTCAGATTTTTGTGTAAAATTCTCAGAATTTCCAGTGCAAATAGAATATGAAATCTAGTTTTGTAATTGTGTGCGAAATCTGTGCGTATAAAAAAAATAAAACAACAACAAATGTTCAGACAAATGTCAAACAGAGGAGTGTGTGTGAAAGTGCGTGTGTTTGTATGCGTGAATCTTGATAAAAATCCAGAATCAGATTCTTGAATCTCAGATTCATTTTTTTGTAATTTTTTTGAATCTCAAGACGCAAATAGATCATGAAATCTGAGATTTGTCCACTATTTCCCCTCTTCACCCCCCCTTTTAGCTGTCAAATTCACAAATCTCATTCTGAGATTCGTCAATAGAAAACGACATTAGATATTATATATTTAATTAAAGTTGAAAAATTACACATATTTTTCCCTTTTGTAAGTATTATTGGAGCGGGTAAAGGGTGTTTTTGTACGCAATTTATATGAATGTATGTACTGTAAAAATTATTAACGGAACTTTTTTGCAGTGCATGTATATGTTTCCACGAAGTTCGGATATAATTTCGTTTAAGATACGAATATTCGATGTAGAATTCTGTTAAAAATTTTGGTGAGCGTGAAGGTTGGGTTGAAATTGTGACGCAAGAAAAAGACAAACGAGAGAGGGGTTTTTCCCTCTGTTTAACTAAGAAAGCAGTTTCAGTTTCAAAATCAATGCTTACACTAACAATGACGCGCTATACTTGTTTGTAAGGCCAATATCGTATTCTTTTATTTTGTTTTTAAATAAAGCTGTTTTAATGTATATTATTTTTAAACTGAAAATTTTGAAAACCAAATTACAAAAAAAAAAAATTCTAAATTTTATGTAAATTATAAAATTTTTTTTTGAGGATACAATAAGATGACACAGTATTGTATTAACCCGAAATAAACTCTTTTTTGTTTACATTATAATGTCTGAAAAATGGCCTCTGAAATTTTCTTTTTATGGCTGGGTCGCGTGTTGTTCACGTTATGACCCCGCAAAAGATCATGAAAACCCCAATTTTTTTGTCATGGAATATTGAAAAAAAAAATTGTAATTTGTAGGTTTGTAATATTTGTATGGTTAAATATAAATAAAAATAAATAGTAAATTCCTACATTTCATACAAACGCAATGTATTATTTTCAATTAAAACTTAATTTTTGCTTAAAGTTAAAGCTTTTCGTTTTCTTAATGTTTTAGCATAAGTTTATTTGATTACAAATGGTTGTTTACCTTTCGCGTTTTGGTGTTTGTATAAATGCCATGTCTTGAAAGTCCAAAATCTGAAATTTTCAATGTTTTTCTATCGTCAACAAGAACATTGCGCGCAGCCAAATCCCTATTCAAAAACATAACATTGTTATAAGAATTTCACTAAAAGGTACCAATTTTAGAAATTTTAATTTACCTGTGTGTTATTTGTTGTTCTTCCAAAAATTGCATTCCTTTCGCAATTTGAAGAGCAAAATTATGTAATTCCGCATGATCAAGGATATACTCAAATGTAAACTCTTCTTCATCGTTCATCGATTTGTACTTTTCACTTAGAGTAGTATACATGGCTTTAATGGTAAGAAAAATGTAAATAAATAAAAAGTGTTTAAAAGATTACCTTACTTTCAGTTACAGATGGACGAAGATTAACTTCCGCCTCATCTGAAACAAAGGACTGTTGGGAATGTCTGAAAAATTTTGTTTAAAAAACGAAAATTAATTTTGTTACGAAATGTATAGTTGGTGTAATAAATTCAACTAACGAAGTAGAGGTGCGTTTAAGTTCTATGTATTTAACTTGTTTTGACATATTTTCGTTGATTTTGTCGTTATGGCCTTCTGAGTATTTTTGGTTTAGCTGCTTTAATGATACACGATTTCGAACTGTCCGGAGATAATCCAGCTAAAATGTACACATAAATAAAACAGAATTTTAATAAAATTATAATACAACTAATTGAAGGATTTTTTAAACAAATGTGTTCTGTTTTTGAAAATAGCTTTTTGTACAGTCAAGTAAGGCAAAACGAAGGGTAAACCTCAGAATAAATTAATGAAAAGTTATAAATATGTAAATATCTTTGTATGGATATTCAATGTCGTACCTTGTAAGTGATTTTAAAATGAATTATAATAATTAGGTATAGGTATTGCTTACATTCATATGGTTCAACTTACTAAATCCCCTCGTCCCACGTATTCCATTATCATCATATAGGGTGCTCGTATTGTACAGCATCCCAAAAATGAAACAATATTATGATGTCGTCCTACTTCTTTCAGCATATTGATTTCTGTTAAAAATTCTTGAATTTCTTCCGATGTTGGATTGGCTGCAAAGAAATTAACAATAAAATAAATACAAAGTAAAGTTATTAAATACTGGATGTTTATTTCATCATTATTTGCACTTGACCTGATGTGACAAAAATACGGTCTATTTTTAATCATTTTAATTTATAGCAAATTATGTATTACACTTCAAATTTTAAGTGTCTCTCCAATGTGACATTTGTTCATAAAATATTTGTTTATACATAAATGTACATACATTGTACATTAGGGTGGGTCAAAAAAATTGAAATTCTTTTTTTTGATTTGGTACTCCGAAAACTCGATTGCTAGACACCTCTAGAATATTTTCACCAAATATGAGCTCTTTATCTTAATGGGAAGGTCCTCCGCTTCGCAATTTTCCATTTTTACATCAAGCTTCTACTAAAAAAAATCATTTTTTTTTAAATCGACTTTTTAGCAAACTTTTTTACATATTCTTGTAGGAAATTGAACGCTCTACAAAAAAGGCCTTGAACACTTTTTTCGTTTATCTAACCGTTTAATAGATATTTGGGGTCCAAAAATCAAGAAAATCTTTAAAGAGTTCGTTTTTTGTTCTTAATTTTGTAGCAAATTGAAAAATTATAATAATCAAACGCGCAAGACATATTAATGTAGGAAACAGATTGCTCCACAAAAAAGGTCTTCTTATGTTTTTTCATTAATCTAACTATACTAAGGATATTCCGGGTCAAAGTTAAAATAAATTATAAAAACATTTTTTACTTTTAAAAATTTTCCAGTTCACTAAAAATTTATTATTTTCAAATTAGCAAAATGTATTCATGTAGGCGATTAAACGTTCTACAAAAACTTCCTTGGCATCAAATTGATTGCTTTAACCGGTTAAAAGATATTCGTATCCAAATCATAACGCATACGAGTCATAAGAAAACTACTGAAATCAGTGGGCATTGGTTTGGATACGAATATCTTCTAAACGGTTAAAGCAATCAATTTGATTCTGAGGAATTTTTTATAGAACGTTTAAGCCCCTACAAGAATATATCTTGTTAATTTGAAAATAATGAATTTTCAGTAAATTATAAATTTTTTAAAAGTAAAAAATGTTATTATATTTTTTTTTAATTTGACGTCGAATATCTTTAGAATGGTTAGATTAATGAAAAAAAGTTAATAAGACCTTTTTTGTGGAACAATCTATTTCCTACAAGCATATGTCTTGCGCGTTTGATGATTATAATTTTTCAATTTGTTACAAAATTTAGAACAAAAAACGAATTTTTAAAGATTTTCTTGATTTTTGACCTCAAATATCTATTAAACGGTTAGATAAACGAAAAAAGTGTTCAAGGCCTTTTTTGTAGAGCGTTCGATTTCCTACAAGAATATGTGAAGACATTTGCTAAAAAGTCGATTTAAAAAAAAAAAAAATTTTTTAGTAGAAGCTGGATGTAAAAATGGAAAATTGCGAAGCGGAGGACCTTCCCATTAATATTAAGAGCTCATATTTGGTGTGTATATTCTAGAGGTGTCTAGCAATCGATTTTTCGGAGTACCAAATCAAAAAAAAATTTCGATTTTTTTGACCCACCCTATTGTACATACAATGTTTGTATGTTATACACTTAGGTACAAAACTGTTCCAAGCAATAAGTATTTTATTTTTTACCTTCTTTGTTTTGCTTCTTTAAGTTCAATTAATTAATTTTTTTGAACTTAAAGAAGCAAAACAAAGAAGGTAAAAAATAAAATAATTAAAAAGTTCAACATATAAAACAAATAAAATAAATAAGTATTTTGCTTCAACACTTTGGTATTATTTTTGTTTTGACCTTTTGGGAATTAGGACTGTTATTATCAGTCCTATTCTGCTATTCACGTGAATCTCATCCAGCCCTGCTAACAAATACTCAAAAAGTTGTGAGAGGTGACATTTTGTTTAATTAAAACTATGGTGAATTTATTTTTACAACCAAAAGTGACAGATTCGCAACATTTTTTATGCGGATTTAAAATCCCCGCGTTAATCCGGAGTACTCCGTAGTACTAAAATTAATGCGGAGTAATTTATTTTACACTTTTGTGGCGTCAAGGAACCCAAAACCTTCAAAGGTGCAAAAATAAGTACTAAAAGGGTACTCTCATGCGTCGTAAGTAGGGCCCGGATTTTTATGCCCTAAAAAACACGAAATATGCGCCTAAAATATGCGCTTAAAATTACTTAATATGCCATCAAAAATCTAAAATATGCCTTAATAAATCCAAAATATGTTGCAAAAATACTCAGTACAACACAAAAGTAAACAAAAATAATTCAGTCTTTTATTAATGGAAAGTTTTCACAGCAAATAGTAGATAAAATTAACATTAAATTCAGGTAGGTTTAATAAAAAATATATCATTTCTATAATATCTTAGTACATTAGTTTCGTAAAAAGGTTGTGTAAGCATGAATCATGAAATGCTTCCTGAAGTTTTCAAAACTAAACCGTTGGGATTTGGTTTTAATAAACTTTTATACATGGAAAATGACCTCTCCAAATCCACAGACGTTAGTGGAGCATTTATTAAAGAGCTGATCTGATTTATAGAATATTGACTATCCAGGCACTCTTCCTTTTCATTTAGGGATAACATGGTGGAGAAATTCTTCATTTTTATGTATCCTTCGTTTTTTTTAAGAACATTTTCTATTTTTTTACAAATAGACTGACCCATTGAAGACTCTACTGCATTTATTTTCGAAATTGCTTCCTTCATCAAACTTACTTGTTTACTAAGCGAGTTCCAATTCCAACCCTCTAGTTTTACTATAGTCTCACTGAGAAACCCATAGTTTAAACTTATTAAAGTCAGCTGGAATTGTGTTTAGTGCTGCCAACAGTATTCTTTTCCAGATGAAGATAGAAATGTTTTATCGGAGAAATTAGGTTAAGGTCCTTAAAATTTATTTTTCTTAAAATATGCTCGAAAAATATGCATTTATTGTGAAAATATGGTCACTAAGCCAGAATATGCATTTATACCAAAATATGCAAAAATATGCGCTAACGGTTGAATGCCACTTTAAAGCAAATCTCTTGATTCGAAAAACTATCTGATTCATTTGTTTCTAAGGCTGTCAAAAAAAATATGCATTTGCATAAAAATCCTGATCACAAGTGTCATTTTAAACAAAATGAGTAAATATCTATTATAATTGATGTCTAGCAAGACAATAAAGTTTTTGAATTTTTCAAATCAGTTCCTTGGTGTCTGAGATATAACGGATTGTTTATAAGATACCTAACTCTCTTTCTTTTTATTTTTTATTATAAACAGTATCTCAGCCATTAATGAACCGATTTGAAAAAAGACTTAGGTTCATTTTCTTCACTCGGAGTTGAACAAAACTTGAGAATTTTTATATTAATTGTCTTGCTAGACTCTAGACATCAATTATAATACTTACTCATTTTGTTTAAAATGACACCGACTTTGAGATAGTTCCCTTTGTTTATAAAATTTCAGAAATTTGTAAAACTAACATTGCAGCTAGATTTCTCATACCTTAAAACATATAAAAACACCCATATTGGTGTGTTTTTTTGTTTATCTAATAGATTTTGCACAAAAAAACGACATCGAGATATTTGAAATCAAAACAATTTACGTATTAAAAACAACAACAGCTATCTGTATAGATATTTGAAAAATCCAGATAATGATCCAGATTTTACTTTCTCTCGATAAAAACAGTAGTGCCAAGGTAGTTTAATTGTTGTGTTGTCGATAATTAATACACAAATATCTAAAAATTTTAACAAAAAAAAAAGCGGAGAAAATGAGGTTTGAAAAGAGCTCTCATAGAAAAAAATAATCAAACATTTGTCTGACATGGTTGCATTGAGATGTTAACATTTCGAGATATACGCAATGCACTTTTTCAGATAAAAGTCTTAAATGGATTCTGATAAGATTGTTGAACAAATATATATATAAAATTACCAAAGTTTTTTCGAAAAATTAGAAATAAAAATAAAAAAGTTTCCACGTTTGATTTTTAAAAAATCGAAAAAAAAATTCAAACGCTAATAACACAAGAACGACGCAACTAATTTTAATGGTTATGGTCTTAAAATGTAGTTAAGAATATACAAATGATTTTTGTTTTTTTTGTAAAAAAAAAATTTTAAATTCAACATGGATGCCATGGCCATACAAATGGTTTTTGTTTTTTTGTGAATTTATTTTTTGCATCCATCATGAGATAGCTCCCTTTGTTTATAAAATTTCAGGAATTTGCAAAAACTAACATTGCAGCTAGATTTCTCAAATAAAAACACTCCCATATTGCGTTGATCTTAAAATCTATACTCAGAGCGGGTATAACGCTTAAGCTGAGTAAGGGAATAATTTTTTCAAATAAACTTGAAAAATATTTATTAAGGTAAAAGTTATAGAAAATAAAATTTTCTACAGGTTTTACCAATATCATTGTTGTCGAAAATCAAAAATGGCCGAGTTATTCATTAAAATTAGTTTTTCCTTAAATCCAAGATGGCGGCCTTGGTTCAAGCTCGATTTTCTCGAAAAACTGCTTTTAAGCTCTCAGTGATCCCCTCTACCGTCCTATGAAAAAAATTGGACGATTTAATTTTCTCCATTTGAAATGTTTAATTCGACTGGTCGTCACGAAAAGAGGATATTGAAATTTTTTTAACGGTACGAGCCATATGTACAGTCAGTCACGAAAGTATACGTATAAATCCTAAAGTAGCTAAATTTGCACTCATTGTTTTAAAATGCATTTGTTATATTTAATAAGACATTCGTTTTTATTTATAAGATAGTAATTGAGAAACAAAACAAGTAACCTCCTTCTTATTTAGTTGTTACTTCTTAAGCCAGTTACTTCTAATTTTTCTTAACCATGCCTACTCAAAAAATATTCATCTTTTCCGAAAATAGATTATAAATTTTTTTGAAAGTGGTCGTTTAGAGTTTCATTCTATTCAACATTATAAAATACTTTAAAATAATGTGTCATATGGCCAGATTACATGAACCTTAATTCTCTAGCTTGATCAACCGTCTTCTCCTCCTTTACTCTTGCAACTGTGGCTAAAAAAAACAATAACAAAATAGAGCACGTATACGCCGCAGTGCATTAAATTAAAAAAACGTTTTGCAAATTAAATAAACATTTGCACTGAATAATTAAACAAAATGTTAATTTTTTTTCGTCAGTGTAAATAAACGAATAGAAAAACAAAATCATTTCAAATGTAGAAAAATTGTTAAAAATCTAATCAACTTTTACCATAATATGTGATATAAATTTCTTACTTTTAAGTTGTTTTACTGCAACAATGGTTGTTCCCCTCATACGCAACAGATTTCTCGCAGTTGCTTTGAACACTCGCCCAAATGCTCCTACACCAATTTCTTGACCAATGCACACAGCCGAATGAGGCACTTCAAAAATATCCGCCAATCCATTATATTGGGCATCCTTTTTACACATGAATTAAAAAAATGTACCTTTATTAAAATTATAAGAATGAACTGCTTACCACTACATCTTTGTCCACATATAGTATATTATCTTCCATTGTTCTGAAATATTATATTGTTTTTATATTTTTCATAAAATGTTTATTGCAAACAAAGCGAAAAGCTGAAAATTGTTAAATTGCAACAAAAAATAAAGCTGTGAATTTTTTTCGAAAAACAAAATTGCATAACAGAAACAGTTTTCTTAAAGCATTGCAAAAAGCTCTAATGTTTTTAATCAACGAACAAACAAAATTAAGTTTAAACAGGCGCTCCTGAGTATAGAGAAATTTTTTAGGACAATATTTTGGAAAATTATACATAACGATAGTAATAATTTTATTTTAAACTTACTCTGGTGTAAAGTTCTTCCCATAATGAGAAAACATAACTCTTGGAACATTTTTGCAGCTTTTTGTACTTCGACGTCTTATGCAAACCATTAACATTAAGGTTAAACTGCAGATGGATAAGAAACAAACAATTATGATGCCAACTTTCTGTAAAACAAAATAAGGAAAGATTTATTTTTTTTTTTAATTTTATATTATACATATGTTAATTATTATATTAATCTGATTTTTCAATCGTCATTTAGTGTCGAAAAAAATATAATATTTTAGTTTTGTTTATTAATATGAAAATATTTATTTCCATTCTTCGTTAAACATTGAAATATGTATATTATTACGTTTACTAAAAACTGTTTATTATTTTATATAATTCCAATATTTAGACTATCAAAAGAATAATGTCAATATAAAAAAAAACTTTATTCCTAGGAATAAGCTTTATCTGGCCTCCACCAAATGCAAATTTTTCTTTCAAACCTATCTGGTTCGATTGCCCAAGGTTAGCCCCGGATAGCCCAAGATTTTTTTTTCGTTAGCCCACCATTAGTTTTAAAATTATAACGGAATAATTTTTTTTTCACCTCGAAAATCACAAAAAAAAACTTTTTTTATTCTGTGCAAAAATTGTTGGTTTTGCACTGTGGTTCGATTGCCCAACGTTAGCCCAGGATAGCCTAACATTTTTTTCTTGATTGCACTATTTTTTCAAAAGATACAACAAAAAACTTTTTTTCATATCAGAAACCAAAAATTTTAATTTTTTTTCCTGTGAAAAAATCGTTAGTTTAAAACCGTGGTTTGTTTGGCCAATGTTAGCCCAGGATACCCCAACTTTTATTTTTGCTATCGTAAGCTTAGTTTAAAAATTATAGAAGAATTAGTTTTTATTCACCACACAAAAAAAAAAAAAAGTACGTATACACCTCAGTGACCCTTTTTTAATTTATAATTAAGAACAATTAAATTCACTGGTGTTTGCATTGCACCTCAAATGTTTTTAATTTGAATTAACATTTTTACTTGATTGAATGTAGTCAATATAACATATTGTTAAGAAGCTTAAGTTGACATTTAACATTAAAAACCACAACATACAAATAATTTTTCAAGTCTCAAAATCAATTTTTTTTTGTTTGCCATATAAGTACCTAGAAAAGTTACATGCTTAGTAAAATACATATATCGAAACGTATTTCAAAAGTAACAACAAACATGAAATGGTGTGAAGTGATTGCTTTTTCAGAACACGAAAAAACACTTTTTTCAAAGTACCAACTTCTTGAAAATCAAAATTTGTTTTTTTCAGTGTAAAATGTATCCTTTTTCATTTTTCCTCAATTAACCATTCTAATATCAACTAATTACATCAATTTTTTTCGTTAGCCCACCCACTTTGAAAAAAGTTTTTTGTTATAACTTTTAAAGTAAGGGTGGGCTAACGAAAAAAAGTGATGTAATCAGTTGGAATTAGAATGGTTAATTGAGAAAAAATGAAAAAAGTATAAATTTTACACTGAAAAAAAAAAACAAATTAAGATTTTCAAGAAGTTGGTACTTTGAAAAAAGTGTTTTAATTAATTAACAGTAGAATGGTTAATTGAGAAAAAATGAAAAAAGTATAAATTTTACACTGAAAAAAAAACAAATTTTGATTTTTAAGAAGTTGGTTCTTTGAAAAAAATGTTTTTTTCGTGTTCTGTTGTTACTTTTGAAATACGTTTGGATATATTTTACTAAGCATGTAGCTTTTCTAGGTACTTATATGGCAAACAAAAAAAAATTGATTTTGAGACTTGAAAAATTATTTGTATGTTGTGGTTTTTAATGTTAAATGTCAAATTAAGCTGCTTAACAATATGTTATATGGACTACTTTCAATCAAGTAAAAATGTTAATTCAAATTAAAAACATTTGAGGCGCAATGCAAACACCAGTGAATTTAATTGTTCTTAATTATAAATTAAAAAATGGTCACTGAGGTGTATACGTACTTTTTTTTTTGTGTGGTGAATACAAACTAATTCTTCTATAATTTTTAAAATAAGCTTACGATAGCAAAAATAAAACTTGGGCTATCCTGGGCTAACCTTGGGCAAACAAACCACGGGTTTAAACTAACGATTTTTTCACAGGAAAAAAAAATTAAAATTTTTGGTTTCTGATACCTATAAAAAAAAGTTTTTTGTTGTATCTTTTGAGAAAATAGTGTAATCAAGAAAAAAAAGTTGGGCTATCCTGGGCTAACGTTGGGCAATCGAACCACAGTGCTAAACCAACAATTTTTACACAATAAAAAAAAGTTTTTTTTTGTGATTTTTGAGATGAAAAAAAATAATTCCGTTATAATTTTAAAACTAAGGGTGGGCTATCGAAAAAAAATCTTGGGCTATCCTGGGCTAACCTTGGGCAATCGAACCAGATAGGTTTGAAAAAAAAAATTTGCATTTGGGGGTGCCAGCTTCACATAGCAGCTTTATCTGGGGTTTATCTGGCTAATGAAAAATTGGCTCTAAATAAACATAATTTAACATTATCCATGACAAGAGCGTGAATGGTCGAAATTACTTTTTTCCCCAATTATCTGCTTCTATAAATATTTCGGTATTTTTATAGTCTAAGAGCCGGCATTATATTTTGGCAGTTTTGGTATAACCGAAATTCGAGTATGACAATGTACTTATCTAGATATGTACCACAGTATGTCAACGCAAAAAGTGGCAGTGATCTTTTACTGCCGGAGGAGGCGAAAGTTCAAAAATGGTAATTTTTCAGATTGTTTTTGGTATAACCACTTCAAATCAAATAAAAACAATAGATAGTTGCCCCTTGATTCTGAAAAAGTGGTTACCAGGTGTTTCACCTTCAGCTTTCCCCTTGCCAGACGCATCCAAAGTGCAGTAAAAAATCAACTTTTCTCTAAAGTAGGTACCTACTATTCACATAAGCATGACCAACGAACGACAAATGAATGAAAAAAACTGATTTTAGACATGTTTCAAGCCCTATTTCTTTACACATTCTCAACAAATCAATAGGAACATAGTTAATATTTGATTTTATGATGCATTTATTTACTTTTTAATATAAAATGTTAAAAAATTTGAGAAAACAAATGTATTCGTCGCAAAAAGGATTCTAGTTGGTACGAACTGTCAGACTCAATTCGCGTTCCACACAATCCACATCCCAAGGAACAAAATGTTCGCGCGTCCTTTACCTCAAAAATAATTTTAGTTTTGGTTTTGGTTGTACACGTTGTCAAATTCTAACTTCATTCCCGACGAATTAAAAACTCTAGTGTGAAAGAAATGTCAAGATCAACGAATTTTCGTTTATTCGTTGTATTGGTCGTGCTCATTAGGGCGTTCGTTATTTTTATTATTTCTAAATAATAAAAAAAAAATCCTCTAATTTTTTCAGATTTTTATTTCGACACTAGATGGCGCCCCAAGAGGGTTAAAGTTTTTCATCATTTGAAATAGGTATGTGTTGACTTATAAGGCCATTTTTTTATATCATAATTTTTTGATGAGGTTCTTGTCTACATTAAACAACGTTTTCAAAAAGGTATAAACCATTTTTCTAGGACCAGGAGCTTAGTCAGGACATGCATGTTTTTTTTATTGTATTTTATTTTTCATGCTATTTCATATGCTTGTTTAAATAAAACATGCTTGCTTTAATAGACCTAAACAACCATGCATGCCCTGACTAAACCCATGGTCCTAAAAAATGGTTTATACCTTTTTTAAATGAGAAATTGATATGAAAAATTGATAATAAAATATCAAAAAAAAATTTAAAAAATGTGATATTTAAATATCATCCTGGTAATAAAAATATTGTTTTAATATTTCAATTATCATAAAACACATTTTATAGATCATTTTTTGTTGATATTTAAAAAATGTTAAATTGATATTGGATTTTTTTTTCGGTGTACGAACCTATATAATTTCCATTTTTGCTGATTCCTTAAGAATAAATCGTTGACCTAGCCCGCGAAATAAAATCATATCTACTCCTGGCGATGAGATAAGATCTTCTAACTTCAAAATCATTATTTTGGATGGTTTTCGTATAAACGCATGGCAAACAAGATGCTAAATTTTCAAATTTAGGTACAACGTTAATACTCGTTGCTGTTTTTTGATTTTATAAATGTTTTTTTTTTTTCGCCGCAGAAAGCAAAAGATTTACATACAAGTAGATTTTTTTATCTTCTCAAAAAATAACAAAATTTAATTTATAGAACGAACTTCAAGAAATTAACATACACTAATGTTAAAAACTTAACGCACACCCTATTTATTCTATATAAAAATCCTATTTATATCTTATACCCCACCATATAATGGTTCTTTTCTCAAATAAGACAAGGGTGAGCTTAAATTCAAGGGACCGAATGAAATGTGTGTAGAGAAGATTTGTGGAGAGATTTGCTGAAGTTTATTTGTAGGTGGGCCACCTCATAAACTTTCCTATGGAATCTTCTTTATAACACCTAAGCCTAGTAAGCTGTAATGCGACACGAAAAATCGCATACAAAAATATCTCAACGAAATCAAAAATTTCGTTCTGCTGCGGCTGTTCCACCAGCGAAATTTAAAATTATACTAGATAAATCTGGGCAAGTCTCCACCTCTTTTTCGCACACAAATAATTGACTGGAAAATTGTTTTTGTTGTTCATTTAGTCATTGGATGTCTTTCTGAGATTTGTGTTTGGATTCTTTGCAATATTTTTTGTTATGCAATTTGTCATACTCTACATAAATATTTTTCCCTTGATATTTCGCATCAGCAGCGTACTAGGCTTTATGGAGTTATTGAGCTTTCCTAAACATGCGTTGCATGCCCAAAAATATGTAGGTACATGACTGATATGATCCAACATCATGCGATGCCAATGGTTCAAAGTTTATTCTGATGCTGACCATAATGCACGGCCTAATAGTGCTAGAGTAAATTTTTGGCTCCAATACAAAAATACTGAATTATTGTGTGTTAATTTTGAGCAGGAGTGTATAAGTAAAAATAATCTCTTTTGTTTATTTTTACATATTTTTTGTTTGGTTTCTAATTTTAAGCAATTTGAATAAAAAACAAAAAAAGAGAACCAAGCACGTCATTATTAAATGATGACATGAACTCGAAATAAGCAAGTAAAGTTGTATTATTGATGGGTGATAACGTAAACTTTCAAATAACTTAATTCAGTCATAGTCCAGTAATTTTAGGTTTTATCTGCGGAAAAACTCCTACTGGGCTCGATTTTGGTATAGACCTTCGTTACAGCGTTGTTATGAAGATGTGAAAAATCGAAATTGATATCGCGTCCGCGTTAGAAGTTATAGAGGTCAAAAGGTCACGAAAATCAGTTTTTCGCATATATCTCGTGACCTGTTGCTCGGAGCTCAATAAGGGTCTATGGAAAATTTGTTCGTCATAAAATTATCTACAAATATTGCTTTGTGCATTTTTCTGTAAATCCAACCGTTTTCGGAATAGAGCTGTTTCAAGCGTAGGCATAATACATGATACGTAATAATAGGTTTGTTTTATTTAAGAGTGAATAATTCAGTATTTGAATACTGAAAAATACATGTGTAATCTCTTTTGCTTTTTATTAATACGTTTTTATAAGTTTCACTTGTAATTGATATTCAAACTAACTTACTTACTAACTTACTAACTAACTAACTATTCAATAAAATCTTAGCAATTAATTTTGACCCTCAGGTCAAAATTACCTACCCTGAGACGTTTTGGTCTCAGGGTAAAAACATTTGAGGCTCAAAACACCCCAAATCAATCTTAGACTACTTCAAAGAGTCATATCGAAACTCTGTACAAATTTATGTAGTTTGAATGACTACGTTATAATATAGTCCGAAATCGGTTGGATTTAGGTACAGAAAAATGCATAAGGCAATATTTGTAGATAATTTTATGACGAACAGATTTTCCATAGACCCCTATTCTGCCGTGCTAAGCAAAAAGGGCGCATATCCATTTTTGTAGTTTTGAAATAAATGCATTTTACTGAATAAGGAAAGAGTTGAGAATTGTTAATGTGCTCAGTTTCAAAGGGATTTTAAGCAACTTGTAGTAGGAAATATATATTTTTTATTTTACACAATAATAATATAATATTCAAGCTTCCCAAATGTGTAAAAAAAATATTTTTTTTTTAATTCCTAGTGTTAGAAAAATGCATTTTTCTATTAGAGAATACAGCGGGTTAATATCGTTGTGCTCATCTTCATTGACTATTTTGAGCCACTTGGAAGTGGAAATGCGATGTTTTTAGTTAAAATATAAATGAGGCATTGTTTCAGGATGTCAAAAATACCCTTAACTCTATTTTGGGTTTTTGGCTCATACGCCCTTTTTGCTTAGTACGGCAGTATTGACCTCCGAGCAACAGGTCACGAGATATATGCGAAAAACTGATTTTCGTGACCTTTTGACCTCTATAACTTCTAACGCGGACGCGATATCAATGTCGATTTTTCACATCTTCATAACAACGCCGTAACGAAGGTCTATACTAAAATCGAGCCCAGTAGGAATTTTTTCGCAAATTGGGGTAAAAAATGCTTAAATTACTATCAATAAGGTGCCAAAGATAGAGAAACTGAAAAATAGTTGTGACGTCAGCATTCAATACTATTAAAGATGGGTTTATTTTTGAAAAAAAAAGATAAACTCTCTAGTGATTTCGTAGGCTTTATTCCAAAATTTCGCTCTTATGCTGTTCTTACAAGAACAGCACATGGATTTGCATTATGTATATTTTTTGAAAAAATAACTTTGACTTAAGTATACAATTTTGCAGAAATTTCAAGAAACAAAACAGCTCATGTTACTTAAGCTGTTTTGCAAAATTGAATTTGGTTCAAAATGCGCGATGAATATGTTTGATTTAAAAAAATTTACTCTTCTTAAGATTTGGACATAAGCTATTATGCAAATGCAGTTTTTGTCCACAAAGTCTTAAGCTTCTTTGATTTTTTTAAATTTAACGGTTTATATTTTGCGTAGAGAAATGAGACCCAAACTAAAATAAAGCTGAACAAAAGGTGAACATGTTAAGCAAATAAAATCGATGTTCACTTAGTCGACATAAGCTCTTTTAACTTATTACCACAGAATTATTATTATGCCAGATTTGATCGTTTTTTTAGGAGTGACTTAGTCCACTTTCGTAATTAAGGGCACATATACATTATGTACCTAATGTACATTTATGCATGTTGTTCAGGGAAAAGTTGTATGTTCCTACACTTACACACAAATATCAATGTAAATACGAAATCACCGTTCTTACTTACCATATTTAAGTGGTTATCTATCCCTTTTAATCCTGAAACATGTTGAGGCACTGAAATATAAATACAAGAGTATCAAAGGTAATAAAAAAATTTATATTTTATTTAAAAATTAAAATTAACTTTATTCAATAAACTAAATAAAATTACGAAAGTGAGCAAAATTCTTGATTCATAAATCGTACAAAAAGTTCCTTTACATTAATATTAACTGTTTTCAAAATATAAAATAACTATAAAATTAAATGAAACTTTAAATCAATTTCTACTTACTTTTTATTATAAAATGTTCTATTGGCCCAGTGCAATTTTGTTTGTCAATAAGATGTGCTCTTATTTGATACAAAGAATTCGGATTAAGTTGTTCCGATGTTTGGAAAAGTGCTTTTCCTTCTATTGAATCAAAAGCCATTGAAATGGCGCTTTCGGTGATGCCATACATTTTTTCTTCGACAAATATGTGCTTCCCACCCCATGTCAAAGATGGGTTTGTCTGTTGACTAATACTATTTTATTGTTCCCAAAATACAAAGAATCAATTAAACGTAAAATTAAAATAATATTTATAACAAACAAACAAAATTACAAACCTGATGTAAATTTTATCCAACTGAAATTCCTCAAACAAACTCGAGGTATTTTTGTCCATAGGTATCCATATTGTCCAGCTGGCTTCCACTGTATTGTTTTCTGTTATTTTCGAAGTGATGTTTATTTTTGGCCAAACAGAAATATGTTGACATGAACATACATCATTAACGCAATCTTGAATTAAAACAAATTTGAATTCAATTTTGAAACAAAAAAAACGTAATAATTCTTGTTAAATTGTAAATTGTCGAGTAATTTTAGGTTTTATCTGCGGAAAAAATCCTAGTGGGCTGAATATCGACATTGACATCGTTCCGTCAAAAAAAGTTATTAGGGTCAAAAGGTCAAGATAATCAGTTTTTCACAAATATCTCGCGAGCTTTTGCTTGGAGGTCATCAGAGTTCGTCGTGATATTATCTACAACTTAATATGTCTATAACATTTTTCTGTATAATCAATCGTTTTGGGAGTAGAGCGCAAGAAAGTGAAGAGATACCCAAAGTGAGATGGGAAACTTTCGTACGTTTTACCCCCCAAAACCCATTTGTTTATTTCGTGCTGTTGTAATTTCTTTTGTATCCGTGAATAAATGTGAAATACACACAAAGTGTAACCACAGTGTTTTCAAGCATACATATGTAACTTACGCATACTTAGCCAAAAGCCTCAATCTGTTCACGCATCAATCCGAGCTTGTAGATAAACCAGTGTGACGTCAGAAGTTTCCCATCTCCTTCTGGGTATCTCTGGGAAAGTGACTAGATTGCACTCACATGCAAAAAAATACTTTTATGGGACTCAATATTTGAGGTTTTTATCAAAGTAGCTTATATTTTTTTTCCTATATAAGCATATGTTAGTCAATCCGTGACTAATAAAAGGAAAGGAAAATGCACACATTGAGATAAAAATAATAAACAGAGGGTTAAAACACATTTTTGGAAATTTTGTATGTTTGATTATTGGAATAAGGTACTGTGAAAAGCTTTGCTCGACTGGCGTTCTGAACAAAAATATCGTATTAATCGTATTTTCTTTAATAGGTTTTGAAATTCGATTAATGCATAAAGAAGTATACCAAAATTCAGCCTACTAGGAATTTATTCGTAGATTGGGGTTAAAAATGCCTTAAATTACTGAACTTACAAGGTATGTCTATATGTTTGGTTTTAAAAATTTTTCCATTAGACGATTCAACTTTGACGTCATATGAACATCCGGGTAATATGACACATTCCTTGATATCTAACAATGGTGAGACTTCATTGGGCAGTACTGCTTGTTTCGTAGCCTAAAAGTGAAAAACATTGTATAGATATTATAAACGAAAGCATAAGGAAATCAATTTAATCTTATCACAATCATTCTAATTACGTGTGAAACCATTGAATGATTACAATGCTGATACATACTATACAATTTTCTTTCATTATATTCAATAGTAACTTTGATATGTCGAATTCTTTTACTTTTGTTTATTTATATAAATAGTATCTACAGGTAAAATAGTACATTCTTTAACAAATTTGGTGACTTTTCTTATATATAAATAAATTCTTTTATTGTGGGCTTAAAGTCAATTTTATTCAATTTTTATATATTATATATATTTTTTTTTTTTTTTTTTATTTTTTGGTGCAACGTTTCAGGGATGGTTATCCCCTTCATCAGGCAAAATATAAACAATATTTGATGAAAACAAAATTATTTATGATTTTTACAAAATAAGCAAAATATTTAAATAAATATAAACAATATTTGATGAAAACAAAATTATTTATATTTATTATATTTAAATATTTTGCTTATTTTGTAAAAATCATAAATAATTTTGTTTTCATCAAATATTGTTTATATTTTGCCTGATGAAGGGGATAACCATCCCTGAAACGTTGCGCCAAAAAATATAATATATAAAAATTGAATAAAATTGACTTTAAGCCCACAATAAAAGAATTTATGTAAAATAGTACAGACAGTCAATAAATAAAAAAAAATTCTTCCCTCATTAAACTTGGACGATTAAAAAAGAGTCTATGGACACGCCCACGCCATTGGGTGAAAGGGTGTTTTTTTCGCGGTAGAAAGAGCAGGGCAGAAATTCAACTAAACAATTAAAAAATTGTAGAATATAATAATATTACACAAGTTTTTAGATATGTTATACTTCTTTTGCTGCGTTGGGATATGAAAATATACTTTTTGAAAAGACATTTCAAAGGGATTAGCAAGTAGCATGATCTAGACCTCATAATTGTAAAACAGTGTTGTTATGTTATGGACCTCCCTACTAACAATTTTGCTTCTATAATGCTTTACAGAAGCAACAATTGCATCTGTGAAGCTTTATAGAACCAAAATTGTTTGTCGGGCTACTAAATGAATTTCTTTAAGTAGTATAGAAGTATAACTTCAATCGCATGTACATGTGTATACACACACACACTCTTTTTTTAATGCTGAATCTAATGACATGAAAATTGCAATTACTCTAAGAGAAGTTTGCTTATTTTTTACTACAACGTATAACGAAACTACTAAAAATATAACCAAAACCCATGCGAAAAACTAAATATGCAGGGCAGACAAGTACAATGCCGGCCAGCGGGCACCCCTGTATCTCCAAATTTAACAGGTGCTTTAAAGTTAAAGTATTTTAAAAATGTGCTTTGGCAGCTGCTTATTCTTATGTGTAAATAGCCCAGTCGAAATAAACATTTCAAATTAAAGAAAAAAAAAAAAACACTCTAAACTATTTGTTTTTCTAAAATGACAACAAAATGGCTACAAAAAACGCTTCAAGGCGAGTTCGGAGCTACTCAGAGATCAGAGTGCCATAGAGCTCACAACGAACAAATCTAATTTGAAGTATATGTAAGAATATCGTGGTTAAAGGGTGTTTTTTTCATTGGACCATCCTAATAAAATTTGGTAATAATCTTACATGGGTTAGGTTAGGTTTAAGTGGCTGTCGGGCAAAGACCCGACTCACTTAGATCCTTATGACCCTTGGTTCATTGTGATATCAACCACTAGACTACCAAGTTACATGGGATAGAAAGCAAGTAGGTATAAAGAGAATTCATAAAATAATTTTCGATACTTTTTTTGCGAAATGATTTTCTGTTAACAAATTGTCGCATAATGCATAACTAAAGTGAAGTACCTACGTATAAATATGTTCCTAAAAAAAGATATTTCTAGATGAAATATATGTACATATATATATGTATATGTATATATATGTACATATATATATGTATGTATATATATTTATATATAAATGGCAGTAATCTCTTAACCCTTTCGGACCCAGCGTTACTCTCATGTAACATATTTTTAAAAATTCGTAAAAAATATTACATTAAATATTTTTTTAGGTTTCGATGGCTCAATTGAAAGATAATGATGCCTAGTTACTGGATTATTAAAAAATTTAGTTAAATACCATACCTTTAATTTATTTTTTATCGAAAAAGGAACTGAATTTCACATTTTTTCTTTTTTTTTTGCAAAAATTTTTTTTTTTATATATGGTCATAATTTTGAAAAAAAGATATAAAAAAAGTTAATCCAGAAAGTGTTTTGCTTTTTGGCTTAGAAGAAGTAGCATATATTATTGTTCCATAAAAAATTATTTTCTCAGTTGTCCGACTTTTTTTGGTGGTCATAGGCAGTGCATGTTACTTACACGCAATATGAGAGTAACACATTATTTTTGCTATTTATTATTTTGGAAAATAACTTTTTGCTATTCATATTTCTTAGTTGTGATGTTTTTGATACGATAATACTGAAAAAACATTTTTTAATATTGATTTTCATAGCTTGGGTTCGAAAGGGTTAAACAGGGGCAATATCGTAGGAACAAAGAAATGAAAATTACATTTACCTTTGAAATACTCATTTGGTGACACGATGTGGGTAAGCAATCGGATATATTTGTAGGTTTAACAAAAACATTATAGTTCCAATCTGAAATTTCAAATAAATTATGTAGGAATGTAAGTTAATTTCGTATATTATCTATGCTTATCTGAGTTTTTCAATGTTTACCTTCTACAATTGTGTCATTCCAATTGATATGCAACTGAATTTCACCTTCAAGTGTGGTGACATCTATAAAAATTTCTGAAAAGTTAAGAGAATTATTTTTTTACAATTATCTCTAAAAGCCTAGTATACGTTCTTTTTGATAAAAAAAATAAGTGGTGAAGAGAACATTTTTTCTTGAAAACAAATATGTGTGGTAAACAGTTAACTGAAGTTGTAAGTTTTTTTCCACAAAAACAATGGGCTGCACATTGTATTGCGAGAAAAAAAATTGTGGTGAATATATTTTTTTTTTTTTTAGTTTGGTGAATTAAAGAATATTTTTTTTCGAAAAAAATCACTCCCAAAAGAAATGCATTGGTTTTTTTTTTTCCTAGAAGAACTGTATACTTAGCTTAAGTAAGGAAAATTGTATTACTTATAATAATTTAAGAGGCGGAATTGTATTAAGTAAGAACAAATTTAAGAGAAATAATTTTGAAAAAAATCTAGTTCAGGACCCCTGGTCTGTAACCTTTATCACTGGCGATAAAATGTATCAATGACTTAAAAATCCATTTTATCTCATCAAAATAATTAGTTCACAAATTCTTAATTCAAAAGAAATTTTTCTTCATTTATGGAAGAAAATGGATTTTATAGACGTAGAAAAACATTTATCGCCAGTGATAAAGTTACATAACAGTGGCCCAGGTTTCTGATATGTCAGAGATTTTAGTGATATCATTGCACAAATGCACAGTGATATCAAGCACATCAGCACCTGTTTCAATATCACGCTATTTTTGTTTCTTTAACAATCCATTATACATTACAGTAGTGGTCCAGTATAACGAATGCCGATATAACGAATGATCGATATTGCCAACATTTTTTTCAAGTCCATTAGGTATTCTATATAACGAACAAATAACGAACTTAAGAAAATGAAAAACGAAAAAAAATATTACAAACTAATTTGTGAGAAATTCTTGAACGTAAGTGTGTTAATATCTACTTCTATGTATATTTATAATAATATAAGAAGATAAATACATATTTTTCTATTACTCAAGTGTTTTACAAAAGGATATTTAGTTCTATTTTTTGTTGTTTTAGAATTTGTAGTATTCTTTTTTGTTGTTTTAAGTCATATGTAAAATAAAAAAATGAAAAATACAACTGTACTTTTTATTTAACTAAGGGCTTTTATAAAAAGAAAAACGTATCCGATATAACGAATTTTTGGTATTACGAATTGACTCTGGACATTACATCATTCGTTATACTGGGCCTCCACTGTATTTAGTTTTCCTTTCAAACTGTGCATTTTGATAGAATTATGTCAACTTTGTCCAATTGGAATGGATGATTTTGTTATGTTCAAGATTTTAAGAAATTAAGCGAAAGTTAAATTTAATAATGAAACTTATAAATCTTTATTTGAAAAGTACCGTGTTTTACAATATTAATTTAAAAAAAACTCGGTATTTTCATTTTTAGATTTAACCTTTCTTTAATTTCTTAAAAGTTACATAATGACAACATGGAGACAAAACAATAACATATTACGTTCAAAGTGTATGATAATGTATATTGCAACAATTAATCAAATAATATTAGTAACAATAAATTAGTAACGCTTAAAATAGAACAACAAAAAACACTCACGATCAATAAAGCCCAAAGAGGTTGTTGCTGCCTATAGAAAAGAGTTAGCTTTTAGTAATTTAATTTTCATGTTATGGGTTATATAATTGGTTATTTTTCTTAAAACGCACTTACCTCTGTTGTGATAAAAGCCAACACATACGCTATTATACTTAAAATAAATGACATTAGCAACACCATTGTTTTCTTATAGAATGTGTAATAATATAAGAGCTCATTTCCAACTTTTTAGGAGTCATTATGGAGTTAGGGGCTCTGCAAAAAAAAACAATTTTAATATTAATGGCGAGGCGTTTAAAAATTATATTGATCAAAATCTACCCAAAAACCTTGATGCCTATTTAGACCGTATGTGAATTGCGTTAAATAGTTAACCCCGTGTAAAACTTTTGACGCTATTGAGGTGAATAAAAAAAAATTCAGCTGTATGGCTTATTGTTTAATATTTTTCTCTGCCTCTTTTCTGCCATAAAACTCCTTTTTAATAAAAAAAAAACAACAAAACCATCTGCAAAAAAAATTTACCTAATTTAACCAGGTCCTAAAGCCCATTAAATTTTTAACAGCTGAAAATTTTTTATTCACCTCAATAGTGTCAAAAACTTTACACGGGGTTAACTATATAACGCAATTCACACACGGCCTTAGAACATTAGGACACATTATAAAAAATCCAAATATTGAAGTTAACATTTAAAGACAGTTTTATTTTCTTAAAATGATATGAAACACGTACAAAATTGCAGTTCAAGAGTTTACCAGGTTGCATTAATATATTATATTAATAATTGTTATCAACAATTTAATTATTCATGAAACGTGGTAAACTTTTGGTAAACGTGGTAAAATGGTAATTACGGTAAACAAACAGGTCTACCCCATATAAAATTTTGTCACATTTACCACTTTACCAGAAGTGCGTTCTTTTATTAACCGAAGTTAACTATTGTTAACAATAGTTAATTTGTAGGCCCTCTTAATTGGATTTTTTTTATGTAGGTAAATTTAGAAGTCATGAAAACCCTAGACATTAATGAAGTTTTTATCATAAGTACTAACGGAGTCATTAACATGAGTAAAGGTATACCAAAGTAAGCGTTTTCTTAAACCATCGCTAAAAGGTATCAACTTTGCAGATAGAGTGTTACTGTGGAACAATTTTTTTCTTAGAATATACCCAAGAATCATCATATCGTCTAAGTCTGAGAATCTACCAATATGTATTTATTTTCGTAAACTACAAATTTTCATCTTAGTAATTTGAATTGTTTTTCTTCATCGTTTTCAATTTAATCGTGTGAAGGCACCCATAAGAACGTGTATCTAGCAACCGGCTATCCGGGCCGTTTATTCGGTTCCCGGCTATGTGAACTGGGCCTAAATAGCAGAAGAGGCGTAACGAAGTCCGCCGGGTCAGCTTATATATACATAGGCACAGGGTGTCCCAAAAGTAATGGATCAAACGAAATATGCTGATAGGCCAACTTAAGGGCTCTCAGAATTTGGTAAATTGTTCATCCCAAATCCTTATGGTTTTCGATTAAATTCAGTTTTTGTGAAATTTCGAAAATCCCTACTTTGCAACAGTATTTTACTTCCTCCATCCCCAATCGATTTTTGTTTTTTATTATTCTTTCACCAAAACATTTCCCAATAACAAGAAACAATTAATTGATGAAAAAATTTTTTATTTCATAAGCCATTTTGCGGCAAATTATTTAACAAATTATTTATTAAATTCCCTAGAGAATCTTTTGGTATCATTTATTTTATGAAATTTAAACAAAAAAAAATGGTTTTGTTCAAAAAAAATTTAATTTTAATTTAAAAAAAAAATACGGCAACATCGGCAATTTTTAATCTATAGACTTTAAAATATTTTTAATTCACGACGTTTGAAAAAAAAATCATCAAAATCAGAGCTGTTCGGCCGAGTTCCCTAATAGTTACTATTTTTCTTCAGTTCTGTTTGATGTTTTGCTGGTGAAAAAAAACTTCAAACCTTCCATATCTCCAGACCCTTCATAACTTTTATATCTAAACGGTACCTACAGATACATATGTACATACATTCAAATTATTGATAAAAGCCATATAAATTATATTGGATCACATTGCTGTGGATTTATTTTTATCAAATTCTAATCGAATAATGTTGACTTATTGATTAATAGCACTAAAAAGGAGGTTATGTTGGTAATAAATGTTTTACATTCTGTACTTCAGAGTTGTTATCTTTTATGTTATTAGCAATTAACAGGGCTTACTTGATAAGAAACGCTTTTTTAAGAGTTTTTTTTTTGACAGTTGTGTTTTGTGTATTACATTAATGAATCTGGGGGCTGTTTCTCGACAAGCTACATCAAAAACATCAGCTAAATTTATTACATCGACGATCCTAAAAACCAATAGTAAAGCTCCATTTTAATATTAGGAAATATTGTTTGTGGCCGGAATAATTCAAAAATACTAAAATTTTATCCGTGAGGCCCGATGTAATAGAGATATTGAAGTTTAAAGCCGTTGATGTAGATGTAGTTGATGTAGCTCGTCGAGAAATAGGCCCCAGATCCGCTCAGAAAAGATTCGAAAAGTACAGGTTTGTTTGTTCCATGGAGGAAATCCTTGCCCCACACCCACACTGTTCTACAATGTCATTTTGTATGTTCCATGTAATTATCCAGAACAGTTTAGTTCAAGTTTTGTCTGCTCCTACTTTTTAGGTGGAGTAAGCGAGTGAGAAGTGTCAAGTAATCAAGCAGCTGATTAGTTTGATTTGGTAAAAGCAGTCTCTTCACAAATCAATTTTATTATTTCTAGGTATATATATAATATACATATATATGTTATTTAGCGGTCTATTTATGACGATTGGGCGCTGGGGGCTTATTCTGGTTCTGTGAGAAAGTGAATAGAAAATATTTTCACCCTCTCAACTTAAATCCGATTATCTTTCTGCGAAAAAATGAAATGCACGTCTAAAACTTTCATAATATATAAATTTATTTTCACGCCGACATTTCGAAATGAATACCAAAATAAAAAAAAGAAAACAAAATCTTTTGTAGGTAGAAATGAACCAAATTCATTAAATTCAACTAAACCTTCCGATTTGGTACATTGAAAAGATTCAATTCAATCCCTTTACTTCAAAATATCGGCATTGATTAATAATAAATTTAAATGTTTATAGATTTTATTTGTTTAATTTCCTATAAAGTACTTATTTTGATAACAAAATTTGAACCATTACTTTAATGATTTAATTTAAAAAAAAATGTTATTTAGCCACTTCTTAATATCATCACTAGGAACTTTCACCGGAAGCTACAACACGAAACTTAACTTCGAGACAGAAAAATTGCTCCATCTGAACTTAGTTGCAATCGAGAGAAGTTGGTTTTAGTGGTTAAGAGTCCCATATATCTTTGAGCACGCGTTTTCCGGTCCTCATAGAATCTTTTGAAGATTTCAACACCTACCCACGGACAAAAAAAAAAATCAACAAAAATACAAGACCCAAAATGTAGGTACTGATAGTATGAGTTCTGTAATTGAAATGATAACGTATTTTGAGACGATAATACATTTTTTTAATTTTCTTATTCACAGAACGAGAATGCGAGTTTGGCAAAATTTTAAAATTAACGATTTTTCAAAAAAGGTGTTCGCAAAACAGTCTCATTATAATGGTGACAATATATTTTTTAGGAATTGTGAATACAATATTCGCATTCTCAGGAAAATTCTTCCTCAATTTCTTATGCATATTCGCAGTAAAATATTGAAACCGAACCGGCCGACGTGTCCTAAATCGCGATCTTTTTCGCAATAGCAAAAAGCAAGGGCTTGGGCCTTGGGGTAACCACTTGAAATTAGTCTCATCCTGCCCTTGCTTTTAGCTTACACGAAAAAGAACGCAATTTAGGACTCGTCTTCTCGTGTCTGACTGGGAACAAAACAGACCCATCTTCAATAGCGAGTATTGTACACAGATGGCTTCAAAACAAATGAAGGTGTTGGGGCCGGAGTATTCGGAATGAACGCCAAAACTTATCTGCACCAGAGCATGGACAAGTTCAATTCCGTATCAAAGAAAACAGAGCTGTGATAAACAAAAAAAATTATATTCTCATCAATACACGTCGACGTCATCTCGAAGGGTATTATCTCGAAGCATACTAAGGGCCATTTTATTCACTATTAGTCAAAATTTAGGAAAACTCTGAATCTGGCAAGCTTGAGAATTAACTACAACTCGAGTTTAAAATCGCAAGTTGAAAATTTATTTTTTTCAATAATTTTGTTCTTAGCTCCATAGTTTCGAACCAAAAGTTGGCCAACTTCCGTTTTAAAAATTTCCCTGGGATATTTGTGACAATTAATTAAATAACATGTTAATTTCAAATGTTATTTTGAATTATGTCACTTTTTTAAGTTAATGGTTTCGAATATCATGCTATATGATTAATTAAAAACCAATGTGAAACATCAGAGCCAATAAAAAAAAGTAGAATTTCCGAGGTCACGAAAAGAAATTCCGAACCAATGGCTCTTTTGCAAAGAAAAAAATCAATTTTGTCACACACATCACTTTTTTACTTATTTAAAATTATTCAGGAAAATATATATACAGGGTGTCCGGTAGAAAATGGATAAGCCAAAAATGGCTGATAGGTGCACTTTTGACTGTTCTGAAACCGAATAGAAAAAGTTTCTATCGCAACCAGTTTAGAAAATATTAGCTTTTTTTCGTTCAGTGTACTTTTAATTTCATCATCTTACGTTTTCTTTAACCACAACCACGAATGAATGAATTTTATAAATTTCTTATTTTTATAATTTTCTACAATAATTGGCTCACTACATAAGAAGTTAAAAGTTTTTACAACTGTTGCATCTTTTCTTTAAAAAAAATTTGAAATTAGTTTTTCGATGCAAAATGTAAAAAAAAATATTTTATGAAAATTTTCAAACACCTGTAGTATAAAAAAAATCCTTAGGAACGTAGGTGGCCAACTTTTTTAAAAATATGCGCGTCCAAAGGGGATTGCAGAATGGTAAAAGTTTTTATCAAATCTAGAGTTACTAGGAAGTTATTGGTACCAAAGTGCAAAAAAAGCCTATTAATTTAATAAATTATTTTAACTGTAAAATCTTAAGTTTTTCACATTGCTGCCTCAAATGCATGGATTCCATCAGTTTTTTTAATCAGTCATATTTTACAATAATTCTTCTTACACATAACTATTAAAAAAGCGTTATAACCGTTGAACAATGGCTATAAAATAAATAATTTAACTTTTTTTTAATGCAAAGTAGAAAAAAAAAATATTTGTTTGCTCAGTTTAAGCATGGGCATAAAATTGTGCATCGGGACAGCTTGTTTTGAGTTTTGACTTCTTAATGATCTCGTTTTAAAGAAAAATTGAGATTTTCGGTCCCGTTGGCCCAATGCAACCTCATCGAAAATGTTGCAATGTTTTCGAATTTTTGTTCAATTCCCAATGTTATTGGGATACGAAAAACATCCAATATTTGTTAGATGCAATTTAATTTACAGTTAATATGGTGAGCCACTTCTTATTTTATCTTTTAAACTGGTTATTAGCGAATTAGCAAACAAATATTTTTTTTCTACTTTGAATTAAAAAAAAAGTTAAATTATTTTTTTATAGCCATTGTTCAACGGTTATAACACTTTTTTTTAGTAGTTATGTGTAAGAAGAATTATTGTAAAATATGACTGATTAAAAAAACTGATGGAATCCATGCATTTGAGGCAGCAATGTGAAAAACTTATAAGATTTTACAGTTAAAATAATTTATTAAATTAATAGGCTTTTTTTGCACTTTGGTACCAATAACTTCCTAGTAACTCTAGATTTGATATAAACTTTTACCATTCTGCAATCCCCTTTGGACGCGCATATTTTTAAAAAAGTTGGCCACCTACGTTCCTATGAATTTTTTTATTACAACAGGTGTTTGAAAATTTTCATAAAATATTTTTTTTTACATTTTGCATCGAAAAACTAATTTCAAATTTTTTTTAAAGAAAAGATGCAACAGTTGTAAAAACTTTTAACTTCTTATGTAGTGAGCCAATTATTGTAGAAAATTATAAAAATAAGAAATTTATAAAATTCATTCATTCGTGGTTGTGGTTAAAGAAAACGTAAGATGATGAAATTAAAAGTACACTGAACGAAAAAAAGCTAATATTTTCTAAACTGGTTGCGATAGAAACTTTTTCTATTCGGTTTCAGAACAGTCAAAAGTGCACCTATCAGCCATTTTAGGCTTATCCATTTTCTACCGGACACCCTGTATAAACAAAAAAATATTGTTTTGACCTAAAAGGTTCCAATTAATTGGTAGGTGAATATAATTATCCAAAAAACCAACAATTTATCATTCTCCAATAAAAAGTTTCTTCATTTTTTAAATTAAAACTAATTTTGAAACAAAAATGAAAATAAAAAATGACATTTCAAAGCAAAATGGTCAGGTTCAGAAACGTTAGGGACTAAATATTTATGTAATGGGCACGTTCAGGAAATATTAGGGACTAGATATTTAGGCAACGTTATTTTCTGAACGGAAATTTGAGTAAATTGACTAAATTAGTTTGGATGTGATGCTATTGTCAAATTTCGAAATTTATTTAAGAATTTTACCGGTCGCATGGGTAAGACACCAAATTTCACTTAACTGTAATGAATAAATAAAATTAATTATAACCGATAATGCACTTTTTAGTTATTTTTGACACAAATAAATTTAATTTTTCTAAATTAATTCTTTAATTAAAAACAATCTGCTGTCATGTTGACAAAAAAAATTTCCTAAATTTTTAGGGAAAATTTTCTTGCCTAACTTTCCAGTCAGCTTTCCAGTAAAATTACCTAAATTGGAAGGATTTTTTTTGACAGCTGCCCAATCAGAGACCGAGAAATTACCTAAATATTTAGTCCCTAACGTTTCTGAACCTGCCCAATTTCTCGGTCTGGTTGGTCAGCTGTCAAAAAAATCCTTCCAATTTAGGTAATTTTATTGGAAAGCTGACTGGAAAGTTAGGCAAGAAAATTTTCCCTAAAAATTTAGGAAAGTTTTTTTTGTCAACATGACAGCAGATTGTTTTTATTTAAAGAATTAATTTAGCAAAACCGTCAACTTTCAGTGAATAAAATCAAATTGTCAAGCTGAAAATAAAAATTCTCGGGTTGTTTTCAATTTTGAGTGAATAAAATCGCCCTAAGTTTTCTAAGCTCAGGATTTCTACGTGAACTTTAAAAAAGAGGAAATCACAATAGGCCCATCAGAAGCCGCAGTGATAAGGCGAATTATTCCCCACCTCTCACCCTAATCTTAATCTCGTGTTTGGTCGCAAGTAAAACGTCATAGGTATCTTTGCTATCGGGGAGTCAAGGGCAACAGTATGAGATTAATTTCAAGTGATTACCTCAAACCCTGGCTTTCGCATTTTTGGGCTCGTCTATCGAGTGTTTGGGCGCGGATAAAACGGCTGTCATGGTATTTTTGCAATCATAAAAGTCAATTTGTTTTGATGATAGGACGTGCGTCGGGAGCAGCCGCCATCTTGGAAAAGAGGTTGGTTGGTTTTTTTTAATAGCTCCATTTTTACTTATTAGAACCAAAAATGACCAAGGACACACATATTAACAATAAAATTATCTAAAAAATGGTATACGAAAGTTAATTAAATTCAATTTTATAGTCGCTCAAAGTCCGGATTTGTCTCGCAAGGTTGGGGCAAAATGACATTTTTCCAAATATATGACGAACTTTTGATTTTTTGGGTAATTCTTCAAGAATGAATTATAGCACATTTAATCATCTATAAAATGAGCCCTCAATTATTTTTGTAAGCATAATATTGTAGAAAAAATTAAACATAACAGTCTCGAAAACATAACGGGTTAAACAACTCATATCTTGAGTTCTACTAATCGCATTGCTGAGATTGAGGTGTTCAAATTTAGGAAAAATGACAGAGCATCAGTTCTTATATTTAGAATTTTAAATGGTGTCAATTTAGCCTAATTATATTAATTGGAAAACTCACGTTATTAAACCCCTCGGAAACCATATAAAGCTCAACTTTAAAGATTCCAAAGTTTGAATTCGATATTAAGACGTATAAATTTATAAAACTGCTTACTTATATTTTTGTTGCTTCTACAATATGATGGTTACAGAAACAATTGAGCGCTCATTTTATATGTAGATGATTAAATGTGCTATAATTCATCCTTGAAAAATTACCCAAACAAATCAAAAGTTCGTCATATATTTGAAAAAATGTCATTTTGCCCCAACCTTGCGAGACAAATCCGGACTTTGACCGACTATAAAATTGAATTTAATTAACTTTCGGAATTCATTCGTATACCATTTTTTAGATAATTTTATTGTTAATAAGTCTGTCCTTGGTCATTTTTGGTTCTAATAAGTAATAATGGAGCTATTTATTAAAAAAAAACGAAACCAACCTTTTTTCCAAGATGGCGGCTGCTCCCGACGCACAGTGTGCAATTTTACCTACATATCTAGTAGAATTTTATTAAAATTTCGAAGTCTTCCGAATAGAAATATTTTGATGTAGAATGAAAGGTTAAATTCCATACAAAAATTAAAACTGCATGCTGGGTTCTGCAGGGTC
The DNA here is from genome assembly GCF_945859705.1 of Episyrphus balteatus. Taxonomy (NCBI): domain Eukaryota; kingdom Metazoa; phylum Arthropoda; class Insecta; order Diptera; family Syrphidae; genus Episyrphus; species Episyrphus balteatus. The sequence goes on along the minus strand of NC_079134.1, from coordinate 54,624,723 downwards.
ATGAACATAAGATTAAAATAAGCAAAAATATATTTAAAGCCAGTTGATTTTTTCGAGTGAAACCAATGGTTACGTATTTTGTTATTTATCAAAGTTAGCTGAACAAACATTTTTTTGTATTATATTTTGGTATTCTATTATGTGATAACCACAAGAAAAAATGTGTTGATAAGTCTTAATGAAAGTTTCATTTTGTTTCATCTGACTTCGTCAAGCGTTTTAAAAATGTATCCGCATGTATCCGTCGTGAAATGGTGCTTAGGACCTCGCTCAATATTCTATTTATCAGAATCCGTTAAGAATTTTTGTGAATAACTGCGGCTCCCATACAATATTTTTTTTTTGGTCAGATTCATAGGGCAAAAACGTATTTTCGATATTTTCAAAAATCGTAAATCACATTTTTGTGAATCGCAATTTACTTTTTAAGATTCTTCATAATAATATAAGACAAAAAGATTAAATAAAATTTTTCGATATCTCGCTTCGTTTTCGAGATATAGATAGTTTTGAGAAACAACTCCCAAAATCGTTTGCACGATGTCGGCTCTTCCCCATCTATTTTTGTACATATGTACTCGATTGCCACATATCGCACTTATAATTAGATATATATATATTTAAAAATCAATAAAGCACTTGTAAAAATACATATTTAACAAAATTAAACTGGTTTTCATTGCAATAATTTATTGTACTTGGAACCACGAATTTAGTTCTGCTAGATTTGCAAAATTGCACACTGCGCGACGTCCTATCATCCCAACAAATTGACTTTTATGATGAGGACATACACCCGATCACATTCCATGAAAAAAATTTTGTGCCGCAAAAAATGCGATTTCATGACTATATTTTGACAAATTTGCCTGGGCTATTTGGTTTTGTGTTATGTTTGAATTTCTTGTTTTTTTGTAATATTACAATGAATTAAGGAGGATAAAGAAATATATAAAAAATTTTGATTCTTATTTGAAACGATTTTGTTTTTGTGTTTATTTATTAACACTGACGACAAGAAGGTAAATATTTTGTACAATTATTGAGTGCAAGTGTTTATTTAATTTCAGTAAGGCCAAACTTGTAATTCACTTATTTGCAGTCAACTGTGGCGTATACATGATCTTTTTTATTGTTTTTTTTTTACCGTATATGCGGAGAGTAGGAGAGACCCGAAACGATCGTTCTAAATAAGTTTATAATCTTTGTGAAGAGATGAACATTTTTTGAATAGAAGTGAGATGCATTGGAAGTTACTAATAACAAGGGAAGAAGTAACAGCTAAAAAAAACACTGTTCCTCTTAGAACTTAGAATTCTGTGAAAGTCGTCTTTTCCATAGCTACCGACTCATCTGCTTCAGCTCAAATTATACTATAGTAAAGGTTCTTAGGTTGGTGCACACAAAATCACTTTGTGTTTTTGGTCTTTCTCTTAATAGAGAAGAGATACATTTCTGGTTATTTTGTTTTTGCCACGCATTTGTCTTTTGGTAAGTTGTATTTGGTATTATAGAAAATCACGAATCAACACCTTAAAAAAATCGAAAAAATTATAGACAGGGTTTAAAAAAAATTGTGTTTTTTTTAAACAAAAGCATCTACCGTACTACCAAAGATCTAAAATGCATTTATACCAAAGTGCGCAATTTTGTTCCTTAACCACTTCGGTATTACATATTTAAATTCCATACAATAAACAAACAAAAAATACCTTAAAAATTTTAATATCTAATGAAAACAAGGTTTTTTTTTTAACTTTTGTTAATAATCAGAATCACTTAAAATATTGAAGGTATGTGCCTGCCTATATCAATTCCCAAAGTGATCATTTTAATTAATTTCTTGTTGGTTCTTATCAAACAAATGTACAGTGTTTAAGTTTGATGGTGTCACAAATACTTATACTTTCTCTCATAGATGCGTGCGTAGTAAGAAATTATGTTGTTTAATTTTGGCTGTACACAACAACCACTAAAATTCTTTCTTTTTTTTGTCCAATAAACTATTAATAATGAATTTTGGGTGAATCCTTGTTTACTTAAGAGAAATAAGTCAGGTTTTGGCTAGAAAGGGTTGTTTTATTTATTATTGATTATATTATGTATCCAAACACAATCAACAACGTCAAAATCCTTTTAAAAATAATTTTTCCTAATGGATTCTTTCAATAAAAATAATTATGTTTACATGAAAGTAAGAAAGAAAATAATTTAGATTCACAAGAAATTCTAGAAAATTAATCATTTAGCGGCGACAATGATGCAGTCAATGTAGTTATATATTAACCCTCTAAGCTCTCCACAGTTCTCATCCCCTATATATTCCCCTTTTTTATTACTTTATTCTTTCAATTTCTGTTGTGTTTTATAAATATCAAGTCAATAAAAAAAAAATATTTATAGTGTTGAAGAGGTGCGAATGGGATCGTTCATTGAAGCAATTAGTTTTGAGTTGAGAAATATCCTCATTTTTTTATTTTGGTTTGAAAAAAAAAATGATAGTTAATTTAGAAATCTCAACTTTCTAGTAATACCTAAGTAGTAATTGTTTGGTTAAATAAATGGACCAGGTTAATTGTTCATAATGCAGTTGCTTCATTAATTGTGTCTGCCCTTTCTTAAAACCTTGAGTGTGTTTCTCAGATTTCTCATCATATAACACCTACAAGAAACGTTTTAATACCACTTTCACCCGAATCAAAATCTCAGCGAAATCTAAAAGGCTTCTCATACATTTTAGGTTTTCATCAGCTTACTAGTTATCTAGATGTTAATCTACTCAAAATCTATTTGTTTTTTTTTTTTTAGCGGAGACATATTTATGACACATTTCTTTGGTGGGGAACCGTAAACGCGATAGTAGATAATCAAAATCTACAATGTTCCTCCATCAATTGTCGATTTGGATTATCAACTTTCGCGTCAACTGATCCCATTACACTATTCCTGCCTGTTTTAAGGACATCTAGTGAGAAAAAAGTTTTGATGTTACACAATCTAAGCAGCACTATCATTAGTTCGAAAAAGATCAAATAAGGCTCTTCGAACTGGGTTTCCAATTTTCTGTTAAGTTGAAATTAAGGTTGAATTCATAAATGCATCACTGCCTTTGTTTGGCACGAAAATATTTCAGTTCTGGGGAATTTTCACCTGCCTTGAGTTCTGAACCGCACGGACGTGAAATTTTTTTAAAATTGAATATAAAAAAATTTGTTTGCTTGGGACACGGAACTTAACCGAAGTTTTCCGAGAAATCCTCTGATTTTGTCTTTTGCAGCTACATTGTTTTCGTCTCTTCCTTTCTTCTTATGTAATTAGATTGAGTTTTGAACGGCTACAGTGTAAAAAGATATTTAAAAATACTGACACATTACAGTGGGAGGAGGTCGCCAAAATATTTTCATCTCAAGGGGTCGCGAACTCAAAAATTTTGAAAACATTAATTACCGACGCGACGTGACGTATGAAAAAAAGATCATCAAAATCGGAGCTGTTCGACTGGGTTCCCTTATAATTTGCTTTAGTTACTCCATTATAAAATTTAAAAAAATAAGATTCTGCAAAACGAGGTCATAAAATAACCGAATACGTTAGTTATTTCTTACAAAGTTGTTGGAAAACGTGGCGTATACGTAATATGTAAAAAAAAACGAAAAATAGAGGTGCACTGAGGGAAAAAACAACTTAAAATCAACGAAAACCACGTTGATTCAACTATTTTTCGGAATGATTTTACTTTGTAGACGAAAATTTTAAGATCAAAGTAGAACATCGTTAGTTTAAAGTGGTTTACCGTTATAAAACATCTTTAAATCAAAGTTGTTTCATCTTTTAAAAAACCATCAATTTATTTTAAAAAAAAGAAAAAAAAGGGCAGCGGCTGGGGATCGAACGTACAACTCTTGGGTTACTAGGCGAATGCTTTACCAACGTGCTATCTCACTGTTGAAGATTAGAGTGATAAAATGCAACAAAAGCTGAAGTCCAACAAAAATAAAAAAATTTCTTACGTTGTTTCAATTTTAGTTTGAAGAATTTTTATGTTAATTTCTTTCCCAACATTAAATCAACGTTGAACATTTTACATTTTACTTTGCGTTTTTTCCCTCAGTGTACAAGAATGCATATATATGTATGTTTTTTTTTATTTGAATCTCTTTCTGTCTTTACTTTTTTAGTTGTTTTCAGTTGACAAAATAAATTTAAGGTTAAGTGATAAGTTAAAAGTGAACAAAATATAAATATAACAAATAAATTAATACAACTACCTAGTGACTAAGGGCGAAATTCAGAGTCGTCACTCAAGTAAATTTTTTTCTGAATCACAAGTCTGAGATGAGTTTTGTGAGTGTTTGCTCATGCATTTACTTAAAAATTGCCTCAGTTGGTATTTAAAGCTAAAATCAAAGAAACTCTTAGGTTTTCTTTACGTAACGACGAAATGGAGTGGGCCAAACGCAAGAGCAAATGTTCACTTGAGTAAAATTTTTACTTGAGTGACGACTCTGAATTCCGCTCTTAAACTCATAGTATGTTAGTATACAGGGTGTTCCATAATAAGACACGGAAAATTTAAATGATGATTTTTGAGTATATTCTAAGAAAGAATTTATTCTACAGTAACGCTCTATCTACAAATTTGATATCACTTAGCGACGATTCAAAAAACGCTTACTTTGGTATACTTTTAATCATGTTAATGAGGGATTATTCTGTGAAAAAATAATGTTATAAAAACTTTGTTTAGAAGAAACATAATAACTTTATTTTTAGAAGAAACATAATCCTTTGTAAATGTTTTTTAAAAACATTAAAATCTTTTTTTGTTACTCAGATATTAATTTTTGAAGGATGTTATCATTTTTTCTTGGCTATAATTTGACTTTGAGGCCAATTTTCTCCGAGAAATGTGTAATTGTATTTTATTCATAGGCAATAGAAGTTTAGAGACAATAAGAGGTACATAACCTAAACCCACAGCTTTGTTTTTCTACAACTCGGTAGTTACTCATTTTTTTTATTTTATCCGCAAATTAAAACAAAACAAATACTTGTGCAGATTGTTTTGCGTGTAAAACGAAACATGAGTAACATGAAAACATGGCCAATATGCAATTAATTGATAATTTTTTAAAGTCGAAAGTGTTCTAAGAAACATTGTTAAAATGATAAAAAAGAATAAAATAATTTGTATCTTACTCACAAAACATCAATAAGGCAACTTACGGTTATTAAAAGTATGATTTTGTCCTCCGTTGAAAAGCTGCAATTTCCAGCGGTTAAACACGAACGGTCGAAATTTTAAAATTTAGCAGAAACGTTTTTGTACAATTAGTTTAAGAATTGATCACTGATTACTCTGACAAATAAAATAAAATTTAATTGCAAGGCATATACATATGTATGTATGTAGCTTTAACTTAAGAATGTATTTTTTATTACATAGATAGGTACGTATAGGTATGCATATAAATATATTTGCTCTGTCGTTGATATGGTATTATTTATCTTATCACATTTTTGTTATTATTTTCTATGTCGGTCTTAAAAATTTGAAAAGAATAAGAAACAACAGCAACAAATTGTAAAGCACTCAACACCTTTCTGATAATAATAAAAATTGACGAGGGGTAACCTTTAATTTAAGCGATAAATAGCAGACATATTCGAAGAAAAAACGAACAAAGCCATACAAAATTGCGATAAATTAAAATTAAAATTTATCTTTACTAGATTTTTTTTGTTTAAGACCAAAACCCCAATTGTTATTGCATACCATAAAACACAAAAAACATAATTTGCACCTGCAAATTAAACAAAAAAAAAAATAATAATAAAAACATTTAAATTCTTTATCACAATATTTAATCCAACCGATATCTTAGAGCAAATATTTAGACAAAACCGTTTATTTAACAAATAAATCGACAGTTTTTACGATCACCATAACCGCATATGTAGATGACCAGACGATCAATCGATACCCGATACGACGACATCCAGATGTGTACTTTGTTTTTTTTATTTTAATGATTATTTGAAGAAGTGAGAAAAATAGTTTATAAATGAAAATAAACAATGAAATAATGAATTTACTGAACAAAATAACCATTAGCGAAACTGAATTGCTGAAACATAGAATGTTTGAAAAAACTCAAAGAATATTAAAAAAAAAAAACAATACAAATCCGGAAAGTAGGTATTATCTTATAATTACAAATTCACTTTTAACGGAGAGAGATTATTTTTAATTTAATTTATTTAAGACTTCCTTGAAACTGTTTACAATACCATCGATTTATTAATTATATCTACTTATTAGCACCCTTGAAAGTGATTACTTAAAGCGAATTCAAAACAGCATTTCTATCTCTCAAATAGAGTATCAATAAATTGCTGTGTGTCTGTGCATGTTTCTAAATAAAAGTGGACTTTATATTTCACATAGAGTTCAGTGAAGTTATTATTTACTTCAAGATTCGACTATATTTTAGTAGGTACTGATTTCTTACATACGTTCGCGAATCACTTAACTCTCTGGAAATTCGAAACAAACTATTCTTTGACAGCAATAAACTAAGCAGTCAACCGAAACAGCAAATGGAACATTTAATTGCCGGCACTTGGCGCAGGTACAAGATAACGTATAAACAACAACTAGAGGAGAATAGCGCGCGTAAAAATAGGATACTGTTGAGTTGAGGTTATAAAATAATATCTGTTGATAAATTAGTTTAATTTTACAATAATTTTACGAGCAGAGTGTGATATCTTCAGTTGTGAGGTTTATTGCGTGTTTTGATAATAAAGCTCACTTCGAGAGCTTTTGTGAGAAAAAGGCGCAAACGTAAGTTTTGAAAAAGAGAAATGTTAACTGATTTGAACGTGTGTTGACTGCTGATGTATTGCAACTAAAATATACGTTAGACTCTTAGAAAAATGTTTAAATTGAAAAATAAATAAAACATCATTAGGTACTTGCTTATTTAGTGAATATCAAGACTTGTCATTTGAAAATGGCATATATGACAAAAAAGTGTTCTACAAATAAGATAGCAACATGATTGAAATATATTCTTAATAAAACATTTATGAGCGTGGATTTTGAGCCTTAAAATGACATAAAATTGCAGAAGACTTGGAAATCATTTTTGACATGATAACGCCTTATAAATCGATGAACACTCTGACTGCATGCAAGAAAAAGTGTGACTCATGCTGACGTTCCACTTCCCGTTAGCTATGTGGTATTTAATTGCAATTTCATCTTAAAAGCCAAGTCATATGAAGCGATGAAGCCAACTCCATCTCAAAACAGCCATATTCGTATAGAGTGAGGAGATAAGAGGGTTTAAGCGCTGTACGTTTTGTGTTTTGCAAGGTTCAAATCCCCAGACAGCCCAACAATTTTTTTCTTAAATATAATTTTTAAATATTTTTTTAATTTATTAGTGGAGTAACTAAAGCTCAAAAATTGGCAATGTTAGGGAACCCGGCCGAACAGCTTAGATTTTGATGATCTTTTTTTTCAAACGTCGGTAATTAAAAATACTTTAAAGTCTATAGATTAAAAGTTGCCGGTGTTGCCGTTTTGATTTTTTAAATTTAATTGAAGATTTTTGTGAACAAAAACAAATTTTTTTCAAAAATTTTTCTTAAATTTCATAAATTAATTAATGCCAAAAGATTGTCTAAGAAATTCAAGGAAAAAAAATATATGGGAGTGAGGGACAATCTTCCATAGTTCAAGAGATAGATGCAATTTTCTTATTAATTGACTTCAAACACAAAAAAAATATTTGAGCACAACGGCAACACCTACAATATTCAAATATACATTTTTTAAAAGCTAGAAGCTTAGTCGTATGTGTAAAATTAAAACTAAGTCAATTGAATGAACGGCTTTTGAAAGAATGGTAATTGAACTCAGATTTTTGAAAAAAAAAAATTATTGAAAAAATTTTAACATGTCGTTTTTTAAGCTTGGTCGTAATGTAAAATGCATTTATTTTCAAATTTTTTTGGCCGCATTTATTATGATTTCAAATTAAAAGGAAATGTCAATATGTATTACGGTTTATGAAAAAAATTAAAAAGTATTTCATTTTCGAAGAACTTTTTTTAATAAAAGTTTTGAAAAAAAACGTAACTTATTTTTTTTTTAAGTTCAACATCTAAACATAAAATTATTTTTTATTCATTTAATAACCCTTACTGTTGAAAGTTAAAAAGAAAAAATTTAAAGTTCCTATTTACCACAATCTTTGAGAAAATTAATTATTTCAATGCAAAAATTCAGTTTTAATAAAAAAAAACCATTGAAATTGAAGTAATTTTTCATTTTTTTTTTCAAAAGTGTGATATATTTTACCTTTTTTGCTTCGAAATTCAACTGATAATATTTATGGCCAAAAATTTTTTTTAAATAAATTCATATTTTATTTGAAAAAGTTTGGAAAAAAGTCATTTTAAATTTTTCTAATAACATTTTTTTTTAATTCTGAGTTTGAGGACCATTTTCTCAAAAAGTCTTGATTAAATTTAGTGGATTTAAATTTATGAGATAAGAATGAGCTTCTGGCCTTTTAAAAACGTATTTTAAAATATTGTAGGTGTTGCCGTTGTTTTCAAAATATTTTTTTTTTGTTTGAAGTCAGAATGTAAGAAAATTGCATTTATCGCTTAAACGATGGAAGATTGTCCCTTACTGCCTTTTATATATTTTCCTTAAATTACCTAGAGAATCTTTTGCTATCATTTGTTTTACGAAATTCAAGCAAAAAAAATGGTTTTGTTAAAAAAAAATTTAATTTTAATTTTAAAAAACAATACGGCAACACCGGCAATTTTTAATCTATAGACTTTAAAGTCTTTTTAATTACCTACATTTGAAAAAAAATCGTCAAAATCAGAGCTGTTCGGCCGGGTTCCCTAATAATTTGCTTTAGTTACTCTACTATATCTATAGATTCTTTTTGTATTTGAAAGCTGGTGCTTCCAGTGGTGTCCCATTTTTGACTATGGCATCCATGAGAAAACTATAATATAATTTTGGAGCCATAGAAAGCGTTTTATTTTTATAAAATGATCTTATAGCGTCAACACGTATATCATCCGTAAACGGCCTTTACGAATTGAATTTGCAGATAGCCAATATTTTTTTTATATATAATGTTTTTTTAATATATTGTTTAAGCCTTTCTATAGAAAAAAAAAATGTTGCACATTCGTTACAGTTATCACATAACATAATAGGAGGTGGTTGAAAAATCTCCTTCGATCTTTTAAATTTACGTATAAATTTCAAATTTAAAGCAGATATATAAAAAAAAAAACAAAGAAAAAGAATCAATCGGGAAAAAGAAGAGGACATGTAATGTAGACTGTGTGGCTTACTAATTGACATAATTTTCCGGACCACAACAAACGGCCATTAGGTAAAATATTCAATTTCTTACCGTTTTTTTTTTGTTTTGTTTAATTATTCATTTTCCTGATCGCTATAAACGACTCCTTAGCAAACCACACAATCTACCTACCGCTTTCTTTTTTACTGTTTGATATACAGGAGCGAGCAAAAAAATGCAAACAATAAAAACATTTCCATTTTTTTGCTCGTCTAAAAACGCATATTTAAGTAGACTTTTGACCAAATAATGGTTTTGGAGTAAAATATTCCACAAATTGACTCTGTTTAATGAAAATAAATCAGTTTCAATATGCCAAATTTGGTAACTAGTTCTTGATCAAAACTCTTTAAACCTCTTTCGTTTGCATTTTTTTTGCTCGCTACTGTAGTTTTGTTCAATTAGTGAGTACAATGGAAATTAATCCCATTAGGGTGAGTTAGAAAATTGCTATTCATATTATTTGCAAATTGTCCACATGCACTGTGGCGTATACGTAATTTTTACTTGCTCTACTGACAAGTATTGGTTTCGTGTCAAAAAAATTTCGAGGTTTAAATCAAAACTAACATAACGATGATGGACAAGTCCAAAAAAGTGGTTTTCTTCATTACGTCCCGTCGGTCGGTCGGTCTGTGAGACGCATCGGTGCGTCCATCTGCGCATGAAGCTACAGCCTAAACGCGTGCACAGATTTTCTTGAAATTTGGTACAGATGATTTTATCTTATGTTGGCTCTTCCCTAAAATCGTTAATGGAGAAAACCAATTTTGTTTAAAACTGAATTATAGACGGTTTGTATAATAATAAAGATGAATGGTTATTGGTTAACTAACATAAAGTCAATTCTGTCAACTCCCACTTTGAAGAATATGACAGATACAAATTTTAAATTTAAGATAACACGGGCTTATACACATTTTTGAAGTTTGTTAGCTATTACACGAAGCCTCAAGAGAGTTGACTCTTTTTTCTAATTTTCTTTTGATAATAATCATTCTGTGAGGCGCATGCTATTACACGATGCCTCTTGAGTCCAGGACTCAAATTTGACATTTCTCTTTTGATTTCAAATTTGTTGTTGTTGTAATGGACCAAGAAGCAAAACGAAATGAAAGGGAATGTTGAAATAAGAAAAAGTGGAAAAGGAAACGTCAAAAAAGAGTCTCAGAATTTCGAAGCCTCTCGAGGCCTCGTGTAATAGCTGACTTTTCGTTTCGGGTCGCATTCCATTCAACATAACACGAAATACTTTACTAATGGCCTGATCGCATTAACCTAAATTTTGTAGCTGATCAACCGTCAAGAGAAGGAAAGGAGAACTCTCCTAATCTTACATATCCGGTTTAAAAAACAAATCCAATACAAAATAAAATGCGTGACTGCACGTACTTATGCTCTTGGAGTTCAAAGTACCTATATTAGACTGGGCCAAAAAAATAAAATATTTTTTTTTTTGAAAGTTACTTCGAAAATCTTGTTCAGGATGATGAAAAAAAAATTTGGTGAAAATTTGAGCCGTTAAAAAAAATTTTAAGAGGTCTATCATCGGTGTTTTTTATTTTTATACATGATATGATGTTTTACAACAGAACTGCTAGACGATCAAAGTAAAAAAAATTTCTGTTCATTTTTTCTTATATAAAATTAAATTTCCTACAAAAAAGATCTAATTGAAAATTTTCGTCAGACGAGCCGTATTCGAGTAATTAAGCTTTTTAAATCGAAGTGTTTTTTCAATTTGCCTGTTTCACTTTGGAATTTTGTGATGAGCAAATAAGTGAATAGAAAAATAAAACCTCGACAGTTTCTTATAGGAAATTTAATTCTCTACAAAATAGGTCTTGTAGTAATTTTCCCTAAATTGAGTTTTGAAGAAGTTATTCACGATTTAAATCGAGAAAAAAATTAAAAAATCAATTTTCAATTTCAAAATTTTCTAATTCACTGAAAATTCAATATTTTCAAATTAGCAAGATGTTTTCTTGTAGAGAATTAAACGTTCTATAAAAAGTTCCTTGGCAGCAAATTAATTGCTTTAACCGTTTAGAAGATAATCGTATTCAAATCGCAAATGCATACTTGTCATAAGAAAATTATTGAAATCAGTGGGCATTGGTTTTGATACGAATATCTTCTTAACGGTTAAAGCAATTAATTTGCTGCCAAGGAACTTTTTATAGAACGTTTAATTCTCTACAAGAAAACATCTTGCTAATTTGAAAATATTGAATTTTCAGTGAATTAGAAAATTTTGAAATTGAAAATTGATTTTTTAATTTTTTTCTCGATTTAAATCGTGAATAACTTCTTCAAAACTCAATTTAGGGAAAATTACTACAAGACCTTTTTTGTAGAGAATCAAATTTCCTATAAGAATCTGTCGAGGTTTTATTTTTCTATTCACTTATTTACTCATCACAAAATTCCAAAGTGAAACAGGCAAATTGAAAAAACACTTCGATTTAAAAAGCTTAATTACTCGAATACGGCTCGTCTGACGAAAATTTTCAATTAGATCTTTTTTGTAGGAAATTTAATTTTATATAAGAAAAAATGAACAGAAATTTTTTTTACTTTGATCGTCTAGCAGTTCTGTTGTAAAACATCATATCATGTATAAAAATAAAAAACACCGATGATAGACCTCTTAAAATTTTTTTTAACGGCTCAAATTTTCACCAAATTTTTTTTTCATCATCCTGAACAAGATTTTCGAAGTAACTTTCAAAAAAAAAAATATTTTATTTTTTTGGCCCAGTCTAACCTATATACTTTAGTTTACTTTTCAAAATATTAAATATTATCAGAATTTTCTTTATTTAAGTTTTAAACAAAATTGGTTTATCTATTACCGAAATACAGGGTGTCCCAAATGTCAACGTCGAAACGAAAACGGTAGATAAGGTAAGTGGTGACTGTTATCAGGAAAATAATAAAAAAAATCGCAGCCATATATTTTGGGAATTATGAGCATTCGAAAAACAATCTGACAACAGTCACCACCTACCCTATCTATCGTTTTCGTTTCGACGTTAACTTTTGGGACACCCTGTATACAGGAAGAAACCACATCAGGCAAACTAAAAAAAATTCTGTGTCCATATTTTTTTACTAAAAACAGTTTTTCCTGTAACGCATCCATAAGCTAGTTGAAAATCAAATGCAAAATTTCACCAAACAAACGGATAAACAATAGATAATGCAAATCAATATTGAAACAGGAACTCTATTGTAAATATGATAATATACCGTGAAATTATTCATTTCTGAGATACTTCTTAACAGTTTGAAGTGTCGTCATTTTGAAATTTTAGAATGCACTGAAAAATTTCAGTCGAACCATTAGGAAAGCCGTTTTATAAATATTAAATATTATGGTACCAACCCGAATATAATGCTCATATTGAACGGAAAATGAAAACTGGAAATGTATAATACCTTACTAATATGCTGTGCAAAAAAGCGACCTTATATATAAACGTATTATTAAATTTTCTATTGTTTAAAATTAACAAAAAAAAAACAACAAATAAAAAATGAGCAAGAAGGTTAGCATACGATATCTTATTGATGTTGCAATTGGAAACCCAGAGCCTGGAATTGTAAATTTTAATGCCCTTTACACTGTTCTTCAAGCAATTTCTCAGAAACTTGATCTTAAAGATGAGGAAATTGAAATCGACAGTTCTTTTTGTCCAATTTCAACAAATACTTTTGGCAGTAAAAGTAACGTATCATCAGAAAGATTAATGGAACATCAAGTATATGATATTCTACCGATGTCGGATAAAATTAAAGAAGGCCAACAAAACATGTGCAGTACATCAAAAGAAGCTTTTCAAAGTAAAAATTCAACAGAAAATAAAAAAGCTCATCGTTTTGTGTCACTACAAGACCAGCAAACTGCCGAAGATCGTAAAGTTGCATTTGGTCACACTGAAACTAAGAACGATGATGAAGAAATGTCAAGCCTTCACGGATCCAAGAAGTCTAAGAACTTTGAAATCAGGCAACAAGTTGATTGTCTCTATTCCAGATTAGACAAAATTGAAAATATAGCCATATGGAGTGTAGACACTGAACAGAGCGTTGAGTGCCTTCGACAAATAGTACAGATGATTCAAGATAAAATGGATTTACTCGAACAATCAGTATGTGAATTAAAAGATAAACAATTTATTCGGGAAGACGATAAAACAGCTTGCAGATTGAGATCGGATTATTTGAAATTGTCAGTTAGTACTAATATCCTGAGAAATGAGCTGGATGCTTTGAAGAACTCAATTATAAGTGGTAATTACAAAAACTTACAAATGAAGGTAACTTCTGAAACACCTCATGGATCAGCTGATTTCAAAAGGCTTGAAGATCAATTAATTGAACTCAAATCTAATGTTTGTGTTTTGAATGAAAAGATTACACGCTTAGAAGAATATAAAGCTAAAACTGATGAAAACTCCTCGATGGTTACACAAGATTTGTTTCATAATCAAATGTTGGGTCTCAAAACTAAAATTGAAAATTTAATTTTACAAACCAAACATCAGGTTTTTGAAGAACTTGGAAACAAGATCGACGAAGTAAAAAAAACAACAATGGATAAAGAAGGACTTGAAGAACTGTTATCAGAAAAAGCTGATTATTCGATGCTTCATCAAAAAGTTTCGGTAGAAAATATGACTGCTGAACATCGTAAATTTGAGAAACAATTAGCTGAAATCACTAATTGTGTTGTCATTAATGAAGAGCATGTTCAGAAACAAATTGATGAGATTAAAAGAATTGTTGGCGAGGAAAATATCCTTGCCATGTTCAACGATTTCAAATCAACATTCAATATACAAATTAAAAGTGTGTCCGACGGATTAAAAAAATTGTCTTCAATAAAGCCTGATGTCGATGCAGCAGCCACAAGGCTAAAAGACTTGGCATGTTTATCTTGCGATCGGGATGTTGTTATGAAAGCAACCGAGACAAATAATTTGGTTAAATTCAAAGATGCACATGTATCGAAAACAATGAGTTCTTCCATTACATTTGAGGTAGGAAAATTGAGACAAGCTGGAAAAGTTGGGCTTTTCTATGATGATGACATTATTTTTGAGTTGGACAAAAAATTTCGTCACAGTGGTGGTGTTCATACCATTGTCACTAACAGAGATCGTATTCTTAAGACAAGAGTCCGAAACAACAATTAAATCAATTATGTATTATGATTTACTTGTTACATCTACCCAGAATCTATTAATTTGAAATAAAAATTGTTGTTGAGCAAATATTTTATTATTTTTGATCATGTGGAGAAACTAAAGTAAATTATTAGGGAGTCCGGCCGAACAGCTCCGATTTTTTTCCGATGATCTTGTTTTCAAACGTCGCACCTAAAACGTGGTCATAAGTCAAATTTCTCAATTTCGCCCCCCCCCCCCCCCCCAGGAAAAAACTGGCTTTTCTAAGTATTTTGTTTTTTGTATAAAAGTGGTTTTAGTGAAAAATTTTGATATGGATATTGACAATCAAGGAATTAGGTACCTAATTGTATTCTAAAAAAAATTAATTGTATATGCAACTCTATTTTTTCGTGTCCCAAAAGTTGTCATTTTAGAGTCATGTAAAATTTTTTATTACTAAGTTGGGTAAAAAAGTAATATTTTCTTTAAAACTGATGCAGCTGAGTTAAAATTTTTGAATACATTTGGTAGCAGGATTATTCAAGGTTCCGTAACAAAAGAAAAAAATGAGAAAAATTAAGATTTGTAGTCACGGCACATGAAAAACCGTCACAGGGTGACCATTTTTTCGACTTTTTTTCAAATGCCCATAACTCCCAAAAAATATGGCTGCGATTTTTTAATTATTTTTCTGATAACTGTCACCACCTACCCTATCTACCATTTTCGTTTCGACGTTAACTTTTGGGACACCCTGTATATCATGTTATGCATTCGTACAAAAACAAGTTGAGATAACATTTTTCCATGACATTACGATGGTAGAGAATGCCAAAAAAATGGGTCCCGGAAGTCCGTCTGTCTGTCAGTCTGTCAGTCTGTCAGTCTGTCAGTCTGTCAGTCTGTCAGTCTGTCAGTCTGTCAGTCTGTCAGTCTGTCAGTCTGTCAGTCTGTCAGTCTGTCAGTCTGTCAGTCTGTCAGTCTGTCAGTCTGTCAGTCTGTCAGTCTGTCAGTCTGTCAGTCTGTCAGTCTGTCAGTCTGTCAGTCTGTCAGTCTGTCAGTCTGTCAGTCTGTCAGTCTGTCAGTCTGTCAGTCTGTCAGTCTGTCAGTCTGTCAGTCTGTCAGTCTGTCAGTCTGTCAGTCTGTCAGTCTGTCAGTCTGTCAGTCTGTCAGTCTGTCAGTCTGTCAGTCTGTCAGTCTGTCAGTCTGTCAGTCTGTCAGTCTGTCAGTCTGTCAGTCTGTCAGTCTGTCAGTCTGTCAGTCTGTCAGTCTGTCAGTCTGTCAGTCTGTCAGTCTGTCAGTCTGTCAGTCTGTCAGTCTGTCAGTCTGTCAGTCTGTCAGTCTGTAGGTAGAGATTGAAGCAAATTACAAAATGCACAATCTACACAAAAAGCCGGTATACTGTATTTACAAATTTTGGGTTAATAAAATTGGGGTTACAAAAAAACCATTACCATCTTCTTCTCATTATTTATTAAATAAATACATAGATTTGTATGTATGTGTTACTGATATAATAATATAAACATTAAAAAAAAACATGAATGATTGTTTTTTTTACAACCGAACGGGCTAAACGACTTTGCGGACGGCTGGAAGTCGTAATTTTTTTCAAAAAAAAATATAAAAATACGACATTGTAGGTCTGAATGTGGTCTACAAATTTTATTTTAATAAATTTTTTCGATATTCATCACCCAAAAATAGATTATGTCAAAAAACAAATGGCATGTCCTAAATGTTTGACTTTTTTAATCGATATCTCGAAAACGGTTCATGATACACAAAAAATGTGTATGCATGAATTGTAGAACTCGGTAAAAACTACAAAAAAGCTTCTTGTAAAATTTTCGCATCCCGTCAGATAGCCGAGTTATTGTCAAAAAACCAAAGGAAATCTTGGTCGAAAACTTCAAGTTAAGCTTTTTTAAGCATCCTCTACAACATATCCAAAATTAAGCTTTCTCGGTCATTTTGCATTTCCAAATTATATAATGACTGGCCTATTTTTAAACATTAGTGTTTTGAAATAGCGCAACACGCTGCAACATGTTCTAACCTATATATTATTAAACTGCTAGATATGTAGAACAACATAGCATTTCAAGAGTTTGCCCGAGTTTGCCACACGGAAATAAGAGCCCTTTGAAAAAAAAGATCCTTACCAATAGATTTTTATATTATTCCATTGAATGTATTATATTAATGAGAAAATTTCTATACACTGAGGGAAAAAACAACTTAAAATCAACAAAAACCACGTTGATTCAACTATTTTTCGGAATGATTTTGCTTTGCAGACGAAATTTTTAAAATCAAAGTGGAACATCGTTAGTTTAAAGTGGTTTACCGTTATAAAACATCTTTAAATCAAAGTTGTTTCAACTTTAAAAGAAAGCATCAATTTATTAAAAAAAAAAAAAAGAAAAAATGGGCAGCCGCTGGAGATCGAACCTACAACTCTTGGGTTACTAGGCGAATGCTTTACCAACGTGCTATCTCAACAAAATAAATAAATTTCTTACGTTATTTCAATTTTATTTTGAAGAAGTTTCATGTTAATTTTTTCAACATTAAATCAACGTTGAACATTTTATATTTTGCTTTGCGTTTTTTCCCTCAGTGTAGGGATACCTTTAAAACTATCTACAGAAATAGTATTTCAAATTTCAAAAGAATCAGTGCAGTAGTTTTGAAGTTATGAGGCTTTGAAAACATTAGTTGTGGGGAGAACGATTTAAAGTTTTGACCTCTGGAATAAATCATTCGTAAGCGAAGTATTAAAATACTCATAACTTGGTCAATTTGGCTCGAATCCTCCTAAAACATTCTTGAGATATAATGCATTCAGATAAAAATTTAAAAAAAATGCAAATAAAAAATTTTAATGCAAATTAAAATAAAAAAAGGGTATCCCAGGAAAAAAGTATTGTAATGTTTTATTCCGGGTTCACAATAAAACTTATTTAATTTCCACTTACATATATTTCCGTTCAAATAAGAACACACTTTATTTCAACTCAATTTACTTTTATTATTTGCTCAAACAAACACACTTTTAAATCACTTTATTTACTACTAACAATTCGCAACACTTTATTTCACTTTGTACTGTACTCTTTCACTTTCAAGATTAAATTGTGTCCGGTCGATGTCTACGCTGCCCTTTTATACCGGAATTTCAAGATTCGAGAATGTCTTCGAAGGTTCTCGTCTTTGCTTCTCGAAACTTTCTTTCCAAGAGGGGCGCTTCATACTTCCAGTCTAGTGGGATATTTTGGGATGTGTTCAGAGGGTAGTTTCTTAATTACTAAAGGTCCGTTCACATTTCTACCTTTGCAGTAGCAGGTAGTGTGTTCGGACTTTTATCTTAAAAGTAGTTCAGTAATTCATCGTTACATTGCCCCCCTCTTAGGATTGTTCGTCCCGAACAACTCCATTGCTACTTTCACCATTATAACGATGTAAACGGTCACAATAAACTACCTTTAGTTTGCCTCTTACCCCTCTTTGTATACGGTAAACCACGTCGTTAATTCTGGTTATTACTGTGTAAGGGCCTTCCCAGTTTTGTTGTAGCTTCGGTGATAGTCCCTTTAGTCGGTGGGGATTGTAAAACCACACAAGTTCTTCTTCTTGAAACCCTGTTGCTGTCGCTCGTGCGTCATATCTTGTTTTCACCCTGTCACTAGACGCTTTTATATTTGTCCTTGTCCGTTGGTGAATGTCAGCCAGTGTTCCTTTCAGGTTATCTACGTACTCATCCATTTCATGTGGCTCGTTTGGAACACTTCCAAATTTTATCTCACTTGGCAGGCGTATTGTTGAGCCAAATAGGACTTCCGATGGTGTATGTCTATAAGCCATCAAGATTAATGGAATATTTCGGTCCCAGTCTCGTTGATTATCATTGACTACTTTTGACATGTGTTCCTTAAGTGCCCTGTTAAATCGCTCAACCATCCCATCAGATTGTGGATGAAGCGGTGTTGTTCGCGTCTTCTTGATGCCAAGTAGTGAGCAAACCTCTTGAAAGATCTTAGATTCGAAGTTCCTTCCTTGGTCGGAATGAACTTCCATGGGTACTCCGAACCTGCTCACCCAATGAAAGACAATCTTATCCACAACTGTTTTGGTTTCCTGGTTTGGAATGGCAAATGCCTCAGGCCATTTGCTGAACTAGTCCATCACTACAAGGATGTATCGATTTCCGTTGTTGGTTTCGGGAAAAGGACCTGCTACGTCTATTGCAATTCTCTCAAAAGGTGCACCCACATTGAACTGCTGCGTCTTGCTTTGGGTTTTTCTAGCTGGTCCTTTGCTAGCGGCACAAGTATCACATTTTCGGCACCACTTTTCAACGTCTTCTCTCATACGTAACCAGTAGAATTTCGAGAGTACCTTGCTGAAATAGGCAACGACCTTTTCTTCTCCGTCATGAACTTGCGATAAAACAGCACCAACTCCAACATTACTTGCATCTGCGTCAAAATGATGAATTGTTTGCCTGGAGTCGGATAGGCCAGCACAGGAGCTTCCTGAAAGCTTTTCTCACACTCACCTGACCATTTAAAGGGTTTACCCTTCTCCGTAAGTTGGTGCAAGCTTTTGGCGATTCTCGCAAAATCCTTCACAAATCGTCGATAGTACGTTGCCAGACCGAGGAAACTCCGAAGTTGATGCTTGTCCTGAGGGGTTGGCCAGTTCTTCACAGCGTCAACTTTTCAGGATCAGTCTTCAATCCTTGGGATGAGATGATATGCCCCAAATATTTAACCTCGGTCTTGAAAAGTGCACATTTCTTTGGATTCAACTTAAGATGTGCTTCTCGTAGCCTCTGGAATACAGCCTTTAGGTTCTCACAATGGTCATCAAATGTTTTTCCGTAAAAGATGACATTATCCAAATAGACTAGGCAAGATTTCCAGGTTAATCCATTCAAAACGCACTCCATCAAGCGCTCAAAAGTAGCTGGGGCATTACATAGCCCAAACGGCATGACATTAAACTGCCACAGACCATTTCCTGTGGAGAAAGCCGTCTTTTCCCGATCTTCTGGATGGATTTCTACCTGCCAGTAGCCACTCTTCAAGTCCAAAGTCGAAAACCATTGTGCTCCTTCCATTGCATCTAGAGTATCGCTGATTCTTGGCAGTGGGTAGCTGATGTCTTTCTTCGTCACATCATTCAGCCTGCGGTAGTGGACACAAAATCGAGTGCTTCCATATTTCTTTTTGACGAGAACTACCGGTGATGCCCAAGGGCATCAGTCCATCTTTCTTCATTGTCGATATCATTTCTTCAACTTCACCTTGTTTGGCCAAGGGGAGACATCTTGCTGGTTGACGAACCGGCCTAGCATCTCCTGTATCGATTCGATGTTGCACCAGTTGTGTTCGGCCGTACTGCCCGCTGGGTGAAGAGAAGATATCAGCATATTCGTGAAGAAGCCTTCCCGCAACATTAAGCTGATTTTGACTCAAGTTGTCTGATTTAAGAATTTGAGTCTTTAGTTTCTCCGAGTTCATAGTCATCTGTGTGTCCGCCTCGTTGATCTTAGTTATTGCGGGCACAGATTCGCATTGCCCAACAACTTCTCCTTTCTTAAGCTGTATTGGGTACGGTTTGATGTTAAGTATCCGTACGGGTACCATGTTGTTCTTTGGTGCCACAAGAGTCTTCCCAATGATGACGTTTTGGGAACTTTGCTCAACTTCTGGCTCAACCATGAGGTATCGATGGCTTCCAATATTCCCCTTTAGTTTCGTCCACACAAACACTTCTGAAGAAGGAGGCAGGCACATCGCACATGTCTTCTTTGATGACAGTTCTAATTGTTGTTGAATTTTCGTTGCCATAGACCATTGGGATCTCCACATTTCTGTATTTCAGGACTTGATTACATGCATCCAAAATGATTCCATGGTCCTTCATGAAGTCGATTCCAATGATGCATGCGTCACATATATCTGCCACCAAAAACACATGCGAAAACTCTAGTTCTGCCATACGGATCGTAAGACGAACTTCAACGTACACCCTTGCTGCTTCTCCTGTGGCGGTCTTCAGACGGTAGCTGTTGGTATTATGTAGCCATGTCATCTTCACCAAGTCTCTTCGTACAATAGAGGCGGTGGCACCGGTGTCAATTGTAGCCACGTGTTGTTTGTTGTTTATGGTCGCCTCCACTGTCAGACTTTTGTTGTCTCGTTTAGTCTGTGAGACTTGAATTGTGGTTCTGGAGCCATTGATACCAGAAACCAGCTTCTGCTCCTCGAAGTTGGTTCTTACTCGTTTTCCCGAATGGGAATCAAGATGAGCATGAGTGTTAGTTGTATCGCTTACCTGTTGTTGGGCAATATTCCTGTTTCCACAGTGTTCGCAAGCAGTTCTTCTTGGTGGCAATCTGCACTGCCGCTGGAGATGTCCTGTCTTGTTACAGTTCCAGCATCGAGCAGCTCCGTCTCGCTGGTTTCTTTGGAATGCGAGTTTTTGACAAGAGCATTCCTCCACTGCAACTTCTCTAACCCGATGAACGCCTTGAAAAGCCTGTTCTGCTGCTTCCATAGTAAGTGCGAACGCTAGTGCTTCAGGAAGGGAACGTTTTCCAGCTGTTCGTATCGCTCGCTGAAGATTTATGTCAGAAACACCACGAACAAAGGCTTCTGTCGCAAACTGATTGATAATGTCGTCTCCTGCTGTCGGATATGCAAGATGAGCTAACCTTTCAATATCAGCTTGGAGTTGTTGCAGAGTTTCTCCTCTTTTCTGGACTCTTGTATTGAGTTGGACGCGGAAGACTTCCTGCATATGGCCATCTCCAAAGCGTTTTTCAATGACCTGGACAAGAGCGTTAAAGTTAACATTCTTTTCTGGTGGTAAAGTTTGTAACAACTCAGCAGCAGGACCTCTAAGAGCAAGAGTCAGCGCTCTTAGAATTGGAAAATGATTCTACAAACTCTTTGCACTCAATATGTGAAATTCCTAGAGAAATTATTACGAAAGAAAAGTTGATCTGGGCCATCAACTCCTTCTCTCCTTATAAATCTCCAGGCCTAGATGGCGTCTTCCCCTTGATGCTGCAAGAAAGTAGTGAATTCATTATTCCATACCTGATCACAATATTCCAAAATAGCCTACAATTGGGATATGTCCCTAAAACATGACGTGAAGTCAAAGTTTTCTTTATACCAAAAGCTGGTAAATCCAGTTACACAGAACCCAAAGATTTCAGACCTATCAGTCTAACTTCTTTTACACTCAAGACACTTGAAAGGTTAATCGATATACATATCCGCAGTTATTTAAGACCGGAGACTATATCACCCTTTCAGCATGCATACACAAAAGGTAGAAGTGTAGAGACAGCTTTACACTGTGCAGTCAGAACAATAGAAAAGTCACTTGTGGTTAAAGAATATACCCTCGCAGCATTTCTAGACATAGAAGGAGCATTCAATAATGTTCATAACAGTGCAATTGAAAAAGCACTCACTGATCTTAAAATAGAAGACACGGTCATAAAATGGATCGTGTGCATGTTGAAAAACAGACAAATAAATAGTGAATTAGGTGGGTCACATATAAAAATGTACGCATCTAGAGAAACCCCACAAGGCGGTATTCTATCACCTCTTCTTTGGATTTTGGTGATGAATGAGATTCATCAAACTGAATAATAGCGGTGTCAAGGTTCCCCTTGATGCTGCAAAAAAGTAGTGATTTCATTATTCCATACCTGATCACAATATTCCAAAATAGCCTACAATTGGGATATGTCCCTAAAACATGACGTGAAGTCAAAGTTGTCTTTATACCAAAAGCTGGTAAATCCAGTTACACAGAACCCAAAGATTTCAGACCTATCAGTCTAACTTCTTTTACACTCAAGACACTTGAAAGGTTAATCGATATACATATCCGCAGTTATTTAAGACCGGAGACTATATCACCCTTTCAGCATGCATACACAAAAGGTAGAAGTGTAGAGACAGCTTTACACTGTGCAGTCAGAACAATAGAAAAGTCACTTGTGGTTAAAGAATATACCCTCGCAGCATTTCTAGACATAGAAGGAGCATTCAATAATGTTCATAACAGTGCAATTGAAAAAGCACTCACTGATCTTAAAATAGAAGACACGGTCATAAAATGGATCGTGTGCATGTTGAAAAACAGACAAATAAATAGTGAATTAGGTGGGTCACATATAAAAATGTACGCATCTAGAGGAACCCCACAAGGCGGTATTCTATCACCTCTTCTTTGGATTTTGGTGATGAATGAGATTCATCAAACTGAATAATAGCGGTGTCAAGGTTATAGCCTACGCAGACGATCTAGCTCTTCTAGCGACAGGTAAATACCTAACCACTGTAAGCGAACAATTAGAAAGCGCATTATCCAGGGTCAGTAACTGGACCAGGAGATGCGGTCTTAAAGTAAACACCCTTAAAACAGAACTGGTACTTTTCACAAACAGAAGGAAAATTCCTCCTTTTGCAGTACCAAAAATTGATGGCACCCCACTTAAGATTTCGGATAAAGCGAAATATCTCGGAGTGATCTTGGATAAGAAACTTAAGTGGGGTCCAAACATTCAAGAAAGATATACGAAAGCCACGTTTGCACTTTACTCATGTAATAGAATTCTTGGCAGAAACTGGGGACCAAATCCCAAAATAATCATGTGGATGTATACCGCCATGGTCAGACCCATTCTGACTTATGGCAGCTTAGTCTGGTGGCAAGCTCTGGAGAAATCCACGAACTTGAAGACCCTAACCAAAGTACAAAGAGCAGCATGCATTAGCACTACGGGGGTGATGAGGTTCACTCCAACCGCAGGTCTGGAAGCAATCCTTAATCTCACTCCCTTAGATCTATTTGTACAAGAATTAGCAGCAAACAGCGCCCTACGACTCAGTCAAACCAACATTTGGAATACTAGTCAAAACGGCCATACTACGATCCTTTCTAACTACGTTGGCAACAACGTAAGTACAGATTACATGACCCCTTACTTCGACTTCAACAAGTCTTTTAATGTCAGTTTCCCTAACAGACAAGATTGGGAAAACAGTGTACCTTTCTCAAATGAGTCGACTATCGCCATCTTTACTGATAGTTCGAAAATGAACACTGGGGTTGGTGCAGGTTTTTACTCAGAAAACCTTAACCTTGCCAGTTCCTTCAGGCTCCCCGATCACAGCAGTGTCTTCCAAGCCGAGATATTGGCAGTAAAAAATGCTGCTAAACAAATATCCATGATGGCGATATCACCTGCTGACATCACCTTTTTCATTGATAGCCAAGCGGCAATTAAAGCGATTCTGCCACCTTAATCAAGTCAAATCTTGTGATTTCTGCCACCTTAATCAAGTCAAAGCTTGTTTCTTGCTGTCGCGAAGAGCTTAGGGTTCTTGGTATGCAGCATAATGTAAGACTCTGCTGGGTTCCCGGCCACAGTGATGTGTTCGGCAACGAAAAAGCGGATGAGCTTGCAAGGGAGGGCTCAGTTCTTGATCCCTCCCTCATAGACCATAACATCAGAATCCCACAATGTAAAATAAAGCGAAATATCGTCAACAAGATTTCTCAAAAAACCAATGATAGATGGAACCTCCTAGAAACCTGCGGTCACACCAGGAAACTATGGCCGAACTTCGACAAGAAAAAATCAAATAAGATCTTACTACTTAGTAAGCCTTCCTTAAGATCCCTAACAGGCGTCTTAACGGGTCATAACCTACTAGGATACCACAAAAAGAAAATGGGGCTTAGTACGGATGATCTATGCAGAGGCTGCGGTAATGAGGACGAACAGGAAAACACTGTTCACTTCCTCTGTCACTGCCCAGCACTCTGTCGCACTAGGAAAAAACTCTTAGGAAGTTACTTCTTTAATGAATTAGAAGAACTATCGGAACTCTCAGGCAATAGCCTACTGAAATTTGTCAAGTCCTCTAAATGGCTTGAACAACCATAGCATTCATAGGTTAACACTTTTTCATGAAGTTACAATACTTCAGGGTATCACAAGGGATCTACATTGATCTAAGTGTGACGGTAACAAAATCAACTGTCAGCCTATATAACCTAACCTAACCTAAGAGTCAGAGCTATACATTTGTCTTCGTCATCCCAGCCATTTGTTGTGGCAGCTGCCTCAAACTGTTTCTTGTAGATCGACCAAGAACTTTGTCCATCAAAGGTTGGTGGATGCATTTCTTTCTTCTTTAAATACTCACCAAAACTTTCTCGCACCTTAATTTTTCGAACCTTGTCAAGTTCTTCGGTAAAACTTTGCATTTTAACTTCCATTCCTTTCATTTTGTCATCGAATTTTATTTCTACTTTCTCGAATTTTTCTTGGGATTGTTTTTCAACACCTTTGATGGAAGCATCAAGAGCAACGAACTTGTTCTCGATAGCATCAAGCTTACCTTCGATGAGGTTTTTCTGTTCATCTATAAGGTTCTTTTGCTCTGTGCGTTGTTGTTCCATTTGTTCTCTCTGTTCTTTGCGTTGTGTCTCAATTTTTTCGAGAACACTACTCTGTTGTTTTTCTAATTGTTCTCTATGTTCCTTAAGTTGTGTCTCAATTTGTTAGAAAAGATTTTTCTCGAACTTAGCAAGGAGAACAGACATCATGGACGACATATCGGAAGCGGAACCAGTACTTACTTGTTCTTCTGTCATTTCAACTTCAAATTCAAATGTATCCAAATTTTCGTTCTTTCGGGTTAAATAATCCTGCAGACGGATAATGAGGTCATTTTTCGATCCAGCAGTAGGAAGACCTCGCTTAGTTAATTCCGCCTTAAGTTCAGTCAAACTTAACTGATTTAATGTTTTACCCATTTTATCTTTTTTTTTTTTTAAACGCGAGAACTTTTTTGAATTTTAACACTTTGTTTATTTTTATAACACACCCGCACTTTCTTTTTATTCGCGAAATTATCTAAATCGCACAGTTAAAAAAAGTTTTATTCCACTTTTCTGACACCAATGAAATGTTTTATTCCGGGTTCACAATAAAACTTATTTAATTTCCACTTATATTTCCGTAGTAGTTCAGTAATTCATCTTTTTAAGGAAACTATTTTAAGGAACTTTGTTATTTATTAGAATGAATTCTTTAGTATTTGACTTAAAACTACCAGGTCATTAAATGATGATAAGAAAAGTGCATGATATTGCTAAATTTTATACAGAATCAATTAATTAGCGAAAAAAAATTTGTTTTCTAAATTTCATCTTTAAAACATAATTTTTCAAAAACCACTCAATGAAACAACTTGAATCAGAAAACAAAATAAAGAACAAACTACTAGCTAGTTAAAGCACATGACTGTAAGTGCATGTTTATGATTTTTAACAATTTTTTTCACGGCTAATCGGAAGGTAAGCACTTAAGAGGGTTTTACTGTGCCAATAAAATGAAAAATTTTCCTTCTAAATAACTTTTTAGTAATTTTTTTTTAAGGAGTTAAAAAATAATATTCTGACTTTTTTATGAAAATCGCTATTTCGGGACTCTTGAAGGACGTCTGGTGGGGGTAATTCCGTGGTTAAAACGACTGGCACTTATATATTTTCTATCAAGGGGTAGTTATAATTTTTTACGAGGTAGGTACCACCTTATGGTTAAATTTAAGGGGAAAGAAAATTTGCTTAACTCTTTTCTGAAAATGCATTTCAGAATTTCAATGAGGTTTGGTAGGATGAATGCTGTAAAGGGCCCGACCCATAGAATCCGTTGCGTCGAAGTTTCAAAATAAAATACACACGTTCTTATGGGAAGCGACCCATAAGCGACGGATCGGACGGAGACGGACTTCCCATAAGAACGTGTGTATTTTATGGAGCTGTCAGTCAAAAACTTCGACGCAACGGACGCAACGGATTCTATGGGTTGGGCCCTTAAATAAAACGATTGGGACGAAGTGTTGTGATAGAAATCTAAAAAATTTTAAATGGAGATTTCTTCTTCAGTTATTTATTAACGATATTAATAAAGTTTTGGAAATGTTAGATGGTGTTTTTATTTTAATTCGGGCTTAGAACTAATATCTAAAAACTTGATATTTTTGTTAAGTTATCATTTGAACTTTAATGATTTTGTTTTAGTATACCCCGTTATTCTGCGATGAATTGAAACTTAAGAGTTAGTTTATATATTCTTAAACACAATGCAAGAAAAATTGGGGGCTCTTTTAGGTGCTCTTTAGAAAATTGAGGGTCAATTAGTTTTGTCACTTTCTGATAGAAAATACTCCTTGCTTTATGCAACGTTTTTTATTTTTAAATTAAATTTACTGATGTTATTAGTGCATTTTATTTTGGGTGATCTTGATTCAGGTTGGGGAAGAGAGAAAAGAAACTGAGAACTGCGTATAAGGGATGAGGAAAAAAAATTTGAGAAAAATAATGTCGACAGGTGGAGTACAGGCCATTAATCAAATTTTTTAGTTTTTGATAAAAAAAAATAAAAACAAAAATTAGTTTTATATTGTATTTTCTTGTAGGAATACTCATTTTAAACAGAAATAATAACAAAAACCACGAAAAATAATTATGGCTAGGTTTTTGATGACAATACTTCTCTGTGGGATTCAATGCATTCTATTTATAATAAACTAAGTAAAACATAAGAGCTATGTTCGACCTAGCTAAGATTAGAATTTATTTCTTGTATCTTGTATGAGCAAATGGGCAATAGAGATTTTATTTGTTTAACTTCCTATAACAATTTTTTTTTTGATAACAAAATTTGAACCATTACTTAAATGATGTAATTTTAAAAAAAATGTTATTTAGCTATTTTTAAATATAATCAGTAGGAACATTCACCGGAAAGTTACCTACAACTCGTAAATTAACTTCGAGAAAGATAAATTGCTATATACCTAAGTCCCATTCAACACCTACCAACGGACAAAAAAATATTCCTACACATTTGATCTTGTGATATGGTATACATGTATATATTTCTATAGTAGGTATCGTTAGTTTATTTTATATATGAACCTTAGAGGATATAATAGGTGTGTTTTTTATTACCACCGGTCTTAACTAGCCAAACAAAACGCAGTCTGGGCTAAGCAATTTACATGTTAAATACAGCAACACCTTAGCAACACCTTCTCTGCACAGAGAGAAAATAAGGCATGTACCACCTTATTTCTGGTACATTTAACTATTATGTAAAGTCAATATAGGGATGACTCCCCAATAAGATCAAATTTACCTTACTGTTCTAGTAAATTCGTAGCTTCTGATTTACTTTACAGTAAAGCCTTTTTTATTATGAATTTCAAACAAAAATTACTAGAAGTAAGGTACATATTTTACCTTACTGTAAGGCTGAAAATACTTCTTTTTAAAGTAACTTGAACTGGTGTGGAAGGTAAATAATGTATGAGGAAATAAAGTCAATTTCATATTATTAATGGTAGTTTCTTAAAGAAATTATTGTAACGCATGAATCTTCCAATATTATAACAAAATAAAAGTATTAATAATAACAATTATTGAAAAACATAACTTAGGTAACACGTACTTCTCCCTCCAAACCATTTAGTATGAAGCAAGTGAGCCAGTTATGTTTTTCAATAATTTTCAATATCACTTTTATTTTATTACAATATTGGTAGATTCATGCATTACAATTTTCTACAGGAAACTATTTTTAATAATATGAAATTACCTTAATTTGTTAAGAATATCCCAGCCGCAATTACGGAGAAAACGATGCTCAAGATAAGACAGAAAATAGGTACTGAAAGAAAAAATTATATTTTCCAAAAGAAAAAAAAAACACATCATGATGTAAAATTCTGGTGTTAGACTTCGTTCCAGTAAATCGAAGATATAATCCTCTTTTATTAAGTCCTTGAAATAGTGCTCCTCCATTAGGCATTTCATGTTAAAACTCGTCGACATGAAAAGAATCATTTCCATTGGAGGCTTCAAAGAAAACAATTATTGTTTATTTTTGTTAATAGTTTAATTTATTAATAATTTTTCAACTACAAATTATAAAAACAAATGGAAAAGACATTTGCACTTACTTTTTCTAGAATTATTCAACACTCAACTATGTTAAAAAAAAGCACACAAAGGGAAAGCGAAATGGCGCACTTTTCAATGTCACCATGAGTTTTTTTTGTATCTAAGACACTGTACTGTAAGGTAAAACTTGCACAATCCACCCAGAAACACTTAAATACTTTTTACTAGAATTTTAAAGTAAAAATAGTGATACAATTTTTTAGTTGAAAATATATTTTACCTTACATAAAGAAAATATTACTACAGGTAAAGTTTGTACTACTTTATTCTGTTCACCATAATTTTCTTGTCAAAATTACTTTACGGAGCCAAGAAATGTTCAATATGTAAGGTAAATTTTACTTAAAATCTAGGGCTTTTTACTTTAATTTCCTTACTAGTCATATGGAGTATAAAATACTAGATTCATTTTTCTCCGTGTGGGCTTAACTTTTTGAAGAGTTTTAAATCTGTGCTACCAAACAATTTTTTTTATAAATTGTTTAGAATTTGTTTAAAAACGTGAAAACTGACGTTTGGAAGGACAAAATGTATTAAAACACTTTTGCTAGCATACATTACTGTATCTCTTTGTAAAACATACATGAAAATTACAAGAAAAGGACGAAAGCGAAAAATATGACAACTCTAAATTTTTGTTGTGTCAGCTGTTTTCGGAACATTCAATATACAGTGCTGCCAAGATTTCAGGTTAAGCCCCCCAATCTTTTTTTTTGTCCACTTAAGACCGGTGGTAATAAAAAACACACCTAATATATGGAGTGCTTGTGCTGTTAGTTCCGTGAAGCTTTTATAGAGGGCTCTAGTTTTTTTAAGTTTTTCGATGAGTGCATGCCTCCATTTTATATTCATTTGATGGCTGTCATCAACAGCTGCGGAACCGGACTCTCACTGAAAAACGAAGCGACCTCTATCCATACATATGGCTTTACAATGTATTAGGTATAGGAACAAGCACTCCATTATTATATCCTCTAAGATTTGAACCTTAAGCCTGGTACGCTGCTCGCGCTAAATTTTAGCCGGGATAAAATTCCCATACAAGTTATCGATAATTTGTATGGGATCCATTTTAGCTCAAGCCTGGTACGCTGCTCGCGCTAAATTTTAGCTCCCATACAAATTATCGAAAAATTTTAGCCGAGCTAAAATGAGTCCCATACAAATTATCGATAACTTGTATGGGAATTTTATCTTGGCTAAAATTTAGCGCGAGCAGCGTACCAGGCTTCAGATAAAATTTTTCGATAATTTGTATGGGAGCTAAAATTTAGCGCGAGCAGCGTACCAGGCTTTACGTAGAAAATTTAAATGCAGATCTACCAAAAGATGTCGCTAAAGTATTTACTTTGATTGATAGTACTATAGAAATATATATACAATAATGATAGTACTATGAAAATATAAGGTGTGTTTTTTATTACCACCGGTCTTAACTGGACAAAAAAAACGCCTCGGGGCTTAACCTGAAATCTTGGCAGCACTGTATATTGAATGTTCCGAAAACAGCTGACACAACAAAAATTTAGAGTTGTCATATTTTTCGCTTTCGTCCTTTTCTTGTAATTTTCATGTATGTTTTACAAAGAGATACAATAATGTATGCTAGCAAAACTATTTTAATACATTTTGTCCTTCCAAACGTCAGTTTTCACGTTTTTAAACAAATTCTAAACAATTTATAAAAAAGTTTGTTTGGTAGCACAGATTTAAAACTCTTCAAAAAGTTAAGCCCAGAGAAATCTCCGGGCTAAACAACTAAGCCCAAGGGGCTAAGGTGTTGTTGTATTTAAAGCCTGGTACGCTGCTCGCGCTAAATTTTAGCTGAGATAAAATTCCCATACAAGTTATCGATAACTTGTATGGGCTCCATTTTATCTCGGCTAAAAATTTTCGATAATTTGTATGGGAGCTAAATTTTAGCGCGAGCAGCGTACCAGGCTTAACATGTAAATTGCTTAGCCCAGACTGCGTTTTTTTTGTCTAGTTAAGACCGGTGGTAATAAAAAACACACCTATATATACATTGGTGGTATAGTTGTAATTAAGCCATTTTTTATTATAAAAGTGGTAGCACTGAAACTATAAATTTATCTTATACAACAACCTTTCATTAACGCCCCATCTTTCCACTGTGAAGTGTCAACCAACCACTTGTCAAACGAAAATTATTCCGCCGAAGATTTTTTTTTTTATTCAGCTTTCAGCTTTCTTATGACATTTGTGAAGATTTGTTTTTAGTTTATTTTTGTATATTTCGCTTGGTGGTTGGTTTCAATTTTTGTATCCTCCAAATACATTTTTATTTTTTGCCGCCGAATGGTATAAAAGAAGAACTACATAATACACAAACCGAACCGAACAATTATTAGCAAAAATAAAATAATATAATTTTATCGTGCTAATCAAAAGAATAATGCATTTATTTTGCGTTTGTTAATTGGAAATCTGTTCATATATTATTTGTTGTTTATATCTATCATCGATTTCTATTTCTTTTTTTTTTAAATAAATTAGTTAATATCGCAGAGTTCAATAAAAAGTGATATTGACAAATCGTATTTAGGTACTTCTTGTAATAACTTTTTGTTATTTATTTTTTTCCAATAAAAATTTAAAATACAAAACAATCATAACTAAATCCAGAAACAATGGCTATGCCAAACGAAGTGGGCGTCCGGGACTTTGTCCTATTGGACTCGGTAACATTGGAGAAATTCATGGATAACCTTCGAAAAAGGTAAAGAAAATAAAAAATTATTCATTTTATTGAAACTAGAAGCAACAGCAATCATCACGTCACACAACGTCACTCCTCTTGCCAAGTTTAGTAAGAAGCCTATAAATACGCACGGACACTTTCTGTTCAGCATAGAGAAGCGCTTAAAGCTATATCAACTGGATTTTGTGCCTTATTGGGCCAAAAACCATCAGACATTATTTGACTCTTGTCTTCTCTAGATTAGCAGAAACAGCAGCTTGTTATTATACTCATTTTAGATTCCGCTTGATCCACTTTATATTTTTGTAACTAGGTAGATTACCCTCTCTGGAAATTATTTACTATCATTGTCGTTGGAAAATTACTTACCTGGCTGGTAAGTAAGGTACTACAAAGCCCTACCTATCTTTTATATCCATTATTCTGCCAATTGTTAATTTATTTTTACCTATAGATATTTTCGATGTAAATGGGGTGTGGTTGTGGATGTTTTGATTTCCCTTTCGGCAAAATGCAGTTTTAGTTAATCTACCTATGATTGAGGTTTATAGAGATATTCTAGTTCAAATTATAATAATGCGTTTGCATGTTTTAAAAATATTCCAACTTATTGTACCAGTGACAACGTCATTGTAGATAGGTATGAGTCATCATTTAAAAAAAATTGCATTTGCTTCGTGCATTTGAGAGTTTTTAATTGAGTTATTTTTTTAATTAGTTATTGATGAGTTGCAATGATATCGCTGACTGAGAATTATAAGGTTGTATTTCATACAAAATACAAAAATGAGTTTTATACACCAAAATTTTCGTTATTGCAACGGCTTTCAGGATAAATTTAAAAAAATATTTTTAAAAAAATTAATGGCGACGATACTGGTAAAAAACTCATACAATGTCCATGGTTTTACACAAATTTGTTGATATAATAAGGTTCTATGTTATTCAAATCGCAACATAGAACCATTTTACTGATTTTTTCAAACAAAAAATACATTGATTTACCTAGGTTACATAGAACTTTTTTGCACAAATTTCTCAAAATGACAACTTTTGGAAATGATCTTTTTATTAACTTAAGTAAAAATAAAAGGTCTTTTGATGTTTTTTGTTGGTATTGAACAACAGGCGTGGAATCGGCTAACTTGATAGTCGATAGTTGATAGTCAAAAAACGACGATTTTACTCCATAATTTAATTTTTCGTTTTTGACTAGCAACTATCAAGTTAGCGGATTTCACCCCAGGGCTTTTGCTAAACAGCAAAGAATTTTTGTATCTCGTTCTGTACTCTTTAAACCAAAATATGTACTATCCAACCTAAACTTTTGCAAAATTCATTCGGGCTACCTAACCTAAATATTCCTACATCTTAATTAAATTAGAGTAATGTTTTCTTGTGTGCCAAGAATTGGAAGTGATTTTTTGAAAACTTTATTTTCATAATCGTGGTTGGGAATTTCCTAAAGTTCGTCTTAATAAACCAAAAGTTTAAAAAACACTTACGGCACGACCATATTATGCACTAGTTTAAAAAATGCATCTGGATGTAAAAAAGTTTAAATCTCAAAAATAAATCCAAATCCATGAAATTCACTATCACACAGACAAAAAAATAGTCATTTTTAACTATTTTCATAGTTAAAATCGGGATAACTATTTTGGATTTAGATTTATTTTTGACATTTGACAATTTTACATCCAGATGTTTTTTTTTAAACTAGTGAATAATATGCCCGTTAGGTTTCTTAACTTAAAACAAAAGAAGTCAAAACTCAAAAAGTACCACAAAGGTACCTTGGGACAATTGCAAACGAGATTCAGATTTCACCTTAGTAGCCAAAAAACAAAAATAGTAAACAAAAAATTAATACATTTTGTATTTAGTTGGCAAATTGAGTATTTTTTTTTCCAAAGGTCAAGATTTTACTCTACTAACCGAAGTGAACTCTTCGTTATTCATCTTTACAATTATATTTCTTTATTTCTAATAATAGTTTCATCGTATAAAACTTTTTTGAACTTGAAGCAAATGTACTTACGTTATACATGGAGACAAATAAGGCACTTAGAATATAGATGATTTTCATAAAAAGGTTCTATGTCATTTTGTGAAAATGCTCATAGAATCCTTTTTTGTGGTGAAATTAATGTTTTTTTTTCATGGTTTTATGACTTTTTTTGGGTTCTTTATAAGATTGCATCAATACTTTACTGCTATGTAACTATTTTATCCAAAAACCAGCCTTAAAAAACTTTTAGATCGATTTTCTCAAAACTCAGCCAGCGATAAGTTAACAAGTGTTTTTGTAAAAAATTGTTTTTTTTTTTCTCATCAGAATCAGTGCAAAGTCATCAAACTAAATTAGAAGAAAATCTTTAATTTGATTTGAAAACTTACCTCATTTGAAAATGTAGTTTAATCTACCTTCAAGTACCTACCTTATTAAGTTTTAACTCGCTTTATTGCTAAATAAGATGGTCTTAAAAGAAATGAGCAAGTAATTAATATGTAGTAAAATTATAAGACTTTTTGATTTAATGTAAGCTTAATTAATAAGGTACCTAGGTACCTTCTTTTAATGAACATGTTGACAAATACTTTCAAACACTTATTCGATATTTAAATTAGTTAATCTTATAGCCGATCTCTTTACAGAGTTCTATTCTAGCGCTGATACCGGTAATAGTTCTTAAGTTAGTACCAAAATCAATATTAACTCCTTTCTTCACTCAAGTCCTATGTGCCAATACTGTCAATTTAGCATCGAGTACAAGCTAAGACTATGTCCTAACAAACTAAAGAGTTTTTGAGCAGGGCTACTTTCGCGCCTCTAAAGAGTAATTTTTCCTCTTTTTTCAACCAATTCACATTTATTCCACTTTTAAAAATTGTCCAGAAATGCATCTTTTTAATATTTTAGTTCCTCTTTGTCCTCTCTTTTTAGGCAATGTACTCTGTGACCTTTCTTAATTTTTTCTCTGCTGAAAACATTTTCATTAAACTTCATTCTTAAGAGATTGAAACATTAATTCAATGTCGAGTTCCTTAATATTTCATGATCGGTCTTGGCACGTTGTTTACGACACGTAAATCGCACCGAGATCAATTTTAATTCAATTTTTTTTAAAAGGAATTCGAAATAAATTGTTAATAATAATCATTATTACCTATTACACTGCCCAACACAAAAAAATTTTCCAGACCGTTGTTCATTGTTTCTTACTAAATTATGGGTGCTGATTCCAAAAAAAAAAATTAGTTTTTTTTTCTAGCAGCTCTAGTGTTTAAACTACATTAAAAGTCATACAATTTTTTTTAATTTAATTTTTTTTTTTGTATTTTTATTTTACTTACTGAACATTAAATT
Source organism: Episyrphus balteatus (assembly GCF_945859705.1). Classification (NCBI taxonomy): domain Eukaryota; kingdom Metazoa; phylum Arthropoda; class Insecta; order Diptera; family Syrphidae; genus Episyrphus; species Episyrphus balteatus. The sequence goes on along the minus strand of NC_079134.1, from coordinate 54,589,974 downwards.
TGAAACAAATGTTTCCAACAAAACTTTAAAAACGCTTGTAATAATTAAATCTAAAAAAAAATGGTATGAAATTACCCCAAAAATGTGAAAAATCAAAATATCTTAAAAAAAAATAGAGCTCCTAGAAAGCAACCATTTTTTGATTGATTTTTAGGCTTAGTGAACCCAAATGCATCAGGTTCGATAAGAAAATTTCTGTAAAATGTTAACAAACAGTTAAAATAAGCATAACTTTAAAATAAGTACGAAATTACCCCCAAAATGTGGAAAAATAAAATATTAAAAAAATAGAGCTCATAGAAAAAAATTAATGTGATTTTTAGGTTTACTGACCCCAAATACATTGAGTTTAATATAAATTTTTCTGGAAAGTTTTAATAAAAGCTTAAAATAAGAAAAACTTTAAAATTAGTATGAATATTTAATTATGAATATTTTATTATTAAATTAAATTAAATATTTCAAAAACTAGAGCTGCTAGAAGCTTACTGAACTCAAATCTATAAAATTTGATTTAAATCTTTCTGGGACATTTTAAAAAGTTGAAAATTCTTGGCCAGTGTTATCGATATAACTTCGAACAAAAAAATTAAATTTTTTTTTAATCAGTCTAATATACAACTCACTTCCGTATTTTTAAAGTTAAACGTTTTTGATCACGGAAAAAATTACTTAACTCTAAACGACCTTAGATGTGTGAAAATCATCTAAAATTTTTTGTAGTTCAATAGGAACATTAAAAAATTCAAAACAATATTCAATTAAAATTCATTAAGCAATGAAAAAAAAAAATCAGTATAAAAATATCACTGAGTATGGGAAAATAAATCCACGGAAGCCTCACAATTCAAAGACTATGTTGTGCACTTCCATGGAATATTCATGGCTTATATACATATACATATGTGTATACTGTATATATTAAAAGACCTTTTTCTCACTCAATAAAATTTCACGTAAAAATAAAGAACAAACTAAAAAGAAGACTTAATATTTCTGAAAAGGTGAGAAAAAAAAATAGGTCTGTTTAACCAAATTATTTGCAATGTAATTTAATTGTTTGTGTGCACGCGAACAGACAATTTATGATGTTTCTTAAAAAAAGGTGGTGTGACCGTTTTGAGAAAAATATTTTATTTTATTTATTGTGTTAAAAATTCTTTCACGTAAAAGATGTTACTTCTTTTTAAAAATGTACATGTTCTATCAAAAACTGTTCTACATTATGCTATATGCCCTGATACTCACATACTAATAATACAATTGTAGATTGATTGTTGTTGTTTTCCTTCAATTTAACATGGCCTAGCTTGATTAAAATACTTATAAAAATGTACGCTCTTGACCCAAAAGTCTCCTATCTCTTGACAAACTACTCCCTTAAAGCATAGGAAAATTAATAATTTGAAGTGGGAGAGAATAAATTTGTATTTACATATTTGTATTTATCCTTTAAAATACGAACTGATCAGTTCATAAGGTAAAGATGGCCACATTAAGGTTTTGACTGTAATTACAAAAGTTTATTGCACCGTGTTCAAAGTGCCCCATGATTATGATTATAATGAACTTTGTTGTGTTAAAAAACATGTACCCGGTCAAATGCAGATCAAAATGAAAAAAAAAAAACGAAGAAGCGCTCAAATGGCATAATACGTCTAGCTTTCATTTTCTATGGATAACAAAGCCATACAAAAAATAATTAAAAAAGAAAATATAACCATAATACATACCAACAAGTGATGCGCCGTAGTTGATAATATCTTGAGAAAAACATTATTTTTTATGTAATAAATAATCGTAGTTAGGTAGTGCAAGCAAAATTATATAAAAAAGTGAACTTAAGAGTAAAACTGTGTTTTTATCAAAGTCTATTAACTTTACATAAAATATTCCATTTCTTCTTCTTTCAAACCAATTAAAACTCATCTCTAATAAATGTTAAGTCTTTTAATACATATAAAAACGGGTACAATACAGTCAACGAAAACTTGAGACAGTATAAAAGTCAAACAATCGTGTGCCTTTAAATTAATGTTTTCAATATTTTGTAAACGTAGCGAAGTACGGAAAAATCATGTTCCACAAAATTAAAGCCCTGCAAAAACTTAATTAGTTTTCTTCTAGGGGCAATATTTAGGGAGATTCGATGTGTAGAAATATCAAACAAATCCGAAAAAAATAGGAGAGTGCAGTTATAGTTTTCACTCAGACACAATATTTCACAAAATTTTTGTTTGGTTTTGAAATATTTTTAGTAATATCTCAAAAGTCCAACAAATATCATTTGACGTTTACATACCATATTAAAAAATCCAGGGGTGCAATCGGCTATTGTGATTTGTGATCGGTAATAGTCACAAGAACCAAATTTGTACTAAGAAAATCATATTTCTGAGAGCAAATTGGTCTTTTGTGATTATCACCGATCACAAATCACAATAGCCGATTCCACCCCAGAATTATTGTATTTTTATATTTTTCACTATATCTGCGAAACTTATTGTCCTTAATAAATTATTTAAGCACCAAAACGAAGACCATACGGTCAACGGCCTTAGTTCGGGACATTGAGTAATGTTATACCTGGAGGACATAGCTACTATTCAATCTTCGTTGACTGAACTACTGCAATAACTTTTTTCTTTAACAAAATTTGAGATCTTATACTTTTTTCACTAGATGCGGTAACTCAGGTTAAAAAGGCAGTTTTCCCCCAATCTAGGGGAGAGTTATGCAAAAAGATTACTTATACTTAACCTTTGGGTCCTTTTAACTTCCTTGATATCTTCTTAAACCATAATGATGAAACTTAGTTATAGTTTAGTTTTTTAACACATTAATGTCGTTTTCTATTGACTTTTGAGATTTTTGTTAAAAATTCTCAGATTCTCCACTGCAAATAGAATATGAAATCTAGTTTTGTAATTGTGTGCGAAATCTGCGCGTATAAAAAAAATAAAACAACAACAAATGTTCAGACAAATGTCAAACAGAGGAGTGTGTGTGAAAGTGCGTGTGTTTGTATGCGTGAATCTTGATAAAAATCCAGAATCAGATTCTTGAATCTCAGATTCATTTTTTTGTCATTTTTTTGAATCTCAAGACGCAAATAGATCATGAAATCTGAGATTCGTCCACTATTTCCCCTCTTCACCCCCCTTTCAGCTGTCAAATTCACAAATCCCATTCTGAGATTCGTCAATAGAAAACGACAAAACACAACCATTTAAAAGTCATGTAAAAATATATTACTGTAGGTTCCCAAAAGACCGCCTTGCGCAATTAGCGTGCCAAAACAGATATTGTAAGTTGTAACATATTTTGTTCTATTATTATTTATTATATTGCTGTAATTTAGAAATAGCTACAACGTTAGTTCAAAAAGTTCGCGGAATGGAGGGGTAGGAAAAGCAATAGAGGAAATTTTTGCACATTTATTAGAAAAAATTATACCAAGTTTAGTTAAAAATGACAAAGATAAAATCTCGTAGATTATTTTGAAGAGATGTCAATTGCTTAGGAGGAATGGTACTTTTTAATGGCAAATCAAAAGAGACCAAAATCACGACGAACTGACAATCATAACGACAACTAGGACCCTTTTCAATGTTCGGTCGTATTTATCAGTATAATGGTTAAAATTCACCAAAAAACCCCTTAGACTCGATTGTACAGTAATTAAATTTCGCATAAATATTTTATTGGTCAGGCAAAACAAGGACTAAATTTTTAAATACAAATCTAAATGAAAATGAAAAAATTTAAATGCAGGAAGTTATGTCCTGTCATTTTCCTATGCCTGAATATCACCGTGTGTGCTCCCGCAAATATTAGTTTGCTAATGTGACCACAGTCAGCCGACTATTTAGTCGGCTTGTAGGAAATATTTTAGTTTGAATTCAATTGTGTAGCACCTCAAACTTTTTGTCGAACATTAAAACTTTTCCTAATCTTTATAACTGATTAAGAGACTGCCTAAACTGTCGGCCGATAGAAATTCTGCAGTGTACGGGGGTTCTTAAGATTTTTTTTACATTTATGACATATGATGTGAAATTTTTTTTAGTTTGGGGTTATTATGCCTTTACGCAAATGCCGATTACTCAAAATTTGTTACTTAAACCCTTCTTGTTTTCAAGAACTCACAAATTTAACAGAAAAAACGATAAAGATAAAGTAAGTCTTATCTTTTTTGATTTGAACCCAACAAATCATTACGTAATCCATTTGTCCTTCAACAAAAAAAACCATATCTTATCGTAAAAAGCAATTCATATTAATTTAACAAATAAAAGTATTGGTTGAATGTTTAACTTATCAGTTAATTTCTAAAAAATTAAATTGATAAAACGAAATAAACATAAAATAAGTTAAAAACTTATTTTTTTTATACTTCCTCTCGTGTCTTAAGGGCACTCGTTTAAAATTTTTGTTTACGCATAGATTTGTAAAATTTATAAATTGTAAGAATGTAATGCTTATAAGAAGCTCAAATGCAGTTTAATTATTGTAAATACCAATACTTTATCTTATCTTATTGCATGTTTACCTTACCTGAAAAAGTTGCATGTAATTACTGCTTCGCTTCTCCTTTGAATTCAATAAAGTGTCTTATTCAAGTTTCTTTTTATATTTCCTCTATATGATTGTTTCATTTCCTTGCACAGTTGTTGCAATTGCGATACACAAAACTCTAAAATGTATTTAGCGTCTATTTAATGTGCATTAAGATCATGTATTGGTTTGGAAAAAATTAATAAATAACTTATAATTAAAAAAAAAAACTTCTCATGTTAGCCAAAGCTTGAGAACACATAAAGGAGAAATAAAAATTTATCTAAGAGCTCTAACGATTTTGGCATTGTAACTCTATTTACAATAAGCCAGAAACTTCTAATTATAATGTTTAAGGTTAAATAAATATATCAGAATCAAAGCATAATTTGTTTCTCAAACTCACAAAATTATGGAACTTTCTTCTGAACGGTAGAACCTTAAATTTTTGCATAATTGTGTACTTAATTTGGAATAAAATTTAGATTTTCCATTCAGAGGATGTAGATCCATACATTTTAAGTGAATTTTAATTACATAAATATAGTGGAAGACTTTTGAGTCTGTCTATCTCATGTATTTTTGCTCAAAAATTAAAAAAAAATGTACTCCTAAGCGGGATCGAACACAGTCGAAGAAAAGCTATGTATATAACAAAACTGACCTCAACCCCGCTTAGAGGCCTGCTGTTAAAAAAAAGAAATCAACTTATAAGTCAAATAAAGCAATCCATGATATGATCAGTTTCTTAAAATTCAGTAGCATCCTTAATTTTCAGTGCAGTGTTTGTTTGTTTAGGTCTGGTATAAACGAATGTGTTCAATTCATGGTGTAAATGAACCCAGAATGTAATTGTTTTTTTTTTCTTTGAATTTCTGTTTACATAATGAGTTATCTAATAATAGAATAGCTTTACTTTTGGTGTATCATTCATAATGTGCTTCAAAAATATATTCGATAAGATAATCAATTTATTTTTTAGCATTAATTGATGACTAACTGATAATAATAAATAATTTAACTCAGACGTGTTGAGTGATAACAAATAATGTTCAAGTATTTGTAGGTTTTTTTTTATATATTCTAAATAAGATAAATACAAAATATTAACACGCCTTAAAGTTGTGTGTTCATTTTGTTTTACTCTTTTTCACACCGATATTATTTGCACACTTTTATTTTAATGACTCAGAAGAAAACGAAATATACATAAATAATCTGTAAAAAATAGTTTCAAACATTATTGGGATAATTGTTTTGGAATGAGAAATGCGTCAAGACAAAAGCCATTAAGTTGATAAAAAAATTTAGATTAGGTACTAAAAAAATTGTTTTCTTGATTTGTAAGTTCTTATGTTATATATATGAAGGGTCCAGAGGAAAAACGGGTCCTGTCCACTTTTTGTCAAAAATAAACTAATGATGAGGTCTTTGTAGTATTTACTGAGCACTATCCTTACTTTTATAAAACAAATTTAAGCCTTGCTGAAAAAATAAATAAATTGTGAGCTTATAGTACTAACTTGTATGGAGAACAACATTTTAAAATGCGTTTTTCTCGAAATGAGTTGGAATGGACTTAAGTGCTGTTTTTCCCCTGGACCCTTCATCAGGGCGTATCGTCAGGGTGTGCAAGGTGTTTATTTCATAGCCTGATCTAACGAAAACAATCCCTCATCGAACAACGTCTAATATTAATGACCCCCACAAATATGCACAATTAAACAACCCACCAAACATGCATTACACAGCCTACATACCTATTCTTCCTTCCTAATTGTTCTTTCACAATTCTTTCATCGATCGCTGAGAAGTAAAACTGCAAAATAATGGGCACGAAATCTCGCTGTGCACATTTTCTGATGATGTAAAATAAATTCGTCAAACTCAACTCCAACCGAACTATAAGCCTAGCCTAAAAGATTTTTGCATTGTCCATCCCCATCGTCTTATATGAATTTGTGGTATGAATTTGTAGTAGAGAAGCTAAGTTCTCCTATGTTGAAATTATGCTGGCACAAAAAGTACTAAGATGTAAAGGTGTACCAAGTACTAAAGCTTGGTTTCAAATTTGAATCAATAAAAATTTGATTGTTCTCTTGACAATTTTTCTTTTAATTACCTACCGATTTTTAAAGTTGCCATGCCCCTTGGCTAAAACTCTCAACTTTAAATGTTTCTACGATAGCGGGAAGTTCTCCATAATTTTGACGATCTGTCAGTGAGTCAGTTACGGGTTTTGCGGTTTTTGAAGCCCTATATCTCAGAAACTACTCATCGTAGGAGCTGAAATTTTGTGCGGAGTTTGGCTTTGACCAGGTCAAAAAATGAATCGAGTTTGAATTCTTTGGCATCTCGCATGTTTGGTGTGGAATTTATAGGGGGTCGAAAATGGCCTGAGTTGTTTCCTGTAAAAATTGTTCAGGAAACGAAAAAATAACATTATTCTTTTGAGGGAACTAATGGGTTAAACAATTTTATTTTCCCTCTAGTTTCATTTATATACATGGTACGGCAAACAAAATGGGACCAAAACATGACGCTTACTTAAGGCCTCGGTTATAGCCAGTGGTGGATTTACCAGAAGGCTGTGTAGGCTTGAGCCTAGGGTGGCAGATTTCGGGGACCGATTTTTTCTATACCGTTATTATGTACAGTACCTTGCCATATTATTAGGCCCAAGCGAAAAAATACAATTTTTTGCTTCATGTTGCTGAATTTTTAAAGTTTTTGTCGAAATATCCTGAATTTTTTGTTATCTCATTTACTTACTCTTATCATATAGATACGGATTGACTTAAAAAAATTTAAAGAATTCAAAAATTTTGATAAAAAATAACGTGCAAAAGGGAATAAGCTCCAAAAGAGGTTTTCTATGGAATTCATGACCGGAATATTTCCAGACGGATCCAATACTTAAATTTTTGTATCGAGGAATAACGTGACATTCTTAACTTTATGACAAAAGCCCCATCTTGCATAAATAGTGAAGCTCTGATCGTCTGGTTATTACGTAAGATTCTTAGATTTTTGGTAGTTTATTCTTTCGTAGAAGACAGGAGACCTTCACAGTATGTTATTCCAACTTTTTTTAAGTCAATCCGTATCTACATGATAAGTAGTGTAAGTAAATGAGCCAAAAAAAATTTAAGATATTTCGACAAAAACTTTAAAAACTGAGCAACATGAAAATTTGTAGTTTTTTTGCTTGGGCCTAATAATATGGCAAGGTACTGTATATATATATATATAAATGTTATTTTTTCTTTTAATCATTTTTATAATTTGTAAATTTGTTCGTTAGTTTTAAATTCTCATCATTATATGCACTTATTATGACCCTCTGATTGTGGGCAACAACTTGTTCTAAGCTTACTACATCAAAGAATCTGAAGTGGAAAGAAGATTGTTTTCCATTCATAATAATTTTATACTTTACTGTCGATTATTTAAATTTAATGTTCTGTGCTTTACTCTCTAAACGAGTTCTTGCACTATTTTAATTATGCGAACAAATATGTTGACAAATTGGCAAATTGTATATGTCTTAATTAGCTGATATGCGACTTCCTCGCACGCTCAACTTGATGCCTTTTTTAATGTAAGTGTTCCTTTTACAAGATACATTATTGTCCACATTTTTAATTATAAAATTGTGGGTAGTAAACGACACACATGACTTACAACAAGCCGTTAACTAGACAGTTATTTTAATTTAGGAAATCGTCTGACATAACATTATTTGTTTTCTTTACACGATTCATTCATAAAGAGAAGTGACTGTTTACCATTGAATAAATGTTTTAATTGGCGCGTTAAGTTTCCGGACACTGATAACCATCATTCTACTAAACAAAAATTAATTTATTTTTAAAAAGTTATTAACCAAGAAACGCTATTGTTTGAATCTATTTACAAAAAAATCACCCGACACAACAATAAACACTTTGATGTAGGCCATGAGCAAAAGTCCTTGTGAGTCGCATGCTTGCTATTATGCAATATTTTATGAGCGCGATTCATGAATCAGCTCAACAAGTTGTAAGTAGCATTTTGATTAGTACAGTGACGAATGTTAAAAGTCATCGGATAAAAAAAAATGATTTTTGTATAGGGTAGAGCAAAGTTTGTTGAAATGGCTTCATTTCATTTTTTAGCAGTTAGAAATTCTTTTTCAAAAAAAATAGTATAATTTTTTTCATCCATAAATATGTAAGTCTCCGACATTTAGAGTAGAGTAAAGCAGTTTTTGAAAATTTTGTACAAATTTATATTAAAAACAAACAAATCGATGTATCGTTTAAGTATGCTAGAAGCCAAAAATGTTGTGTTCTTTTACCAATAATTTTTAACTGAGGCTCTTTTTAACTAGCGGTTCGGTTAACTAGCGGTTCTAATCTTTTAGCGGTTTTGCAACATGAGAAATGGGTTAATTTTGAATCAAAACTAAAACATCTTGTTCGTATAAAAACAAATATAATCCATGCACCTACCTAATATCATAACGAAACCATACCAAATCGAAAAGAAAAGGGAATTGCTCATTTTCTGGCCCCCCCCCGCGTACAGGAACGAGTTTGGCAAAAATACTTTTCATTTGATACCAATATGATTTTTGTACGTTATTTATTAGGTACGCATTCTACGATCAATTGTTTGAAAAAACAGCCGAAATCTTGATTTTGAGATCAACCTTAAATAAAAATATTTCACATAGATAACAAGCTCAACGTCACCTTTCATTTACGACCAAACTCGTCCCTATTCACGCGGGTCGGTGACTCCATATACATTCCCTTAATACATACAAAATTTAAATCGCGTTATGTATTTTTAAAACAACATTTCTTTAACTTGACTTGTTTTTTTTTTCTCTGTGTTCGAGCAAAAGCAAGTGCAAGCTTAAGTTGAAACAAAAAAAAAAAACAAATACCTACTTAGTCTTGTATCACATACCTATAATAAAAGATTTCTATTTACTTCATTATAATTTGCAGAAAATATAAAACCTCACTGTAAAAAATTACGTCAAAAATGTCATTGCCGATCAAAAATTAACCTACTCACTTGTTAAGATGATGAATCAACTTGTTTGGCATGAATTCTTATTCTATAGAAATTATATCATCGAAGATGAAAAGCTTATGTTAAAATGTGTGATTCTGACTGCTATTAAATTAAACTCATTTACTTGTAGCGAGTGTCAGTGACTATAATATAATAATAATATTTGACATGACTCAGCCAAGATATAATAATACATAATAATAATTGTTTATTTTTGCGTTATTGTTTAACAAATGTATAAATTTAACAATTTTCTGGTCATGTTCAATAGAGTAATGTTGACGGAAATAAATTTTATTGAGTTTCTTGGCTGTTAATCTAGTTTCGGGGTAATTTGGGTTCACAGTGTATGGTATTGCCCATCGGATGGATTAAAAAGATGTGTAAAATAAAATATTGTCGTTGTTTATTTGTCTTTCCTATTAGCCTTCTTTGTTTTTTTGTCGTTTGCTTTTTGAATCGTAAAGAATGCCATTGAAAGTTTTAGTTTGTGCGCAATCAATAAACTTATTATTATTGTGACTTTGCTTTTCATTTAAAACGCATTCTTGATATTGTTAAAATCAAGGTATTAAATGACAATTTTAAATAAAAAAACTTTACAAAATAGGTAATTTTGTTTAAAGGGCATAATAGTTTGCATTTTCTCAGATTTAACAAGCACAAACTTATCAACATTTTTCCTTGTGGATTTAGGTACTATGGAACGAGTTTAAGATTTGAAAAAGACTTGAAGTTGAGGTCACAATCAGACATGATATTACAATGATAAATATCTCCATCTCAAGTGGAAACTTAAACCTTTGAAGCGATTGACTTCTATTTTTTTTTTCTTCACCACCAAAATTTCGGACAGTTATTCACGGTACCTCTCATGGAATCGTTTTCTTGATGTCTGATTTTCTCGTAAGTGACGATTTTAACACTTAAGTTCTAGATACACGATTCATTGGCTTTTTGAGACCAATTACAAATTTTACTGTCTCTTCGAAAAAAATAATAGTTAAGGCTTTTAGGCAACAGATGGGGGATTGGGATCTACACAGTGAATAGAGGGACAAGTAAAATGACGCATTAGAAGCCTTGCAAAACAAATGAATTAAAATTAAAAAAATATATATATTTCAAATCAATCTTTCTGTTTTAGGGTAACACAATTACACATTCTGTCTTGGCGAAAAAGTTATTTCTTAAACGAACTTTTTAACATACGAACTTTAGTATGTTTATTTATAATTTTAATAGCAACCATCAAATGCGCCGCACAAATGGAGAAAAAAAGTTCATATAGAATTTGAATTAAAAGGCTTTAAACCAAAACTTGATTTGTTCCTGATATAATTGCCAATAAAAAAAAATCCATTTCGAAGCATTCATTTACACAGTTTGACATACAATTAAAGTTTAGACAGAATAGCATTCAAGTCCCTACCGCAAAAGTTTTTTATTTTCATATCAACTATGCATTTGTAATGATATTAATTTTTAAACCTCATTTATTGCATTGAAGTGCATTTATGTTGAATCTGAATTTATTTTATTGGTAGTTAAATTAATGTTATTAATTCTTTACTTTATTATCATCTTTATGGTAAAAATTGAAGTGCTGCCTTCAGAGAAATTTGCAGTTATAGGCGAATAGATACAAGTTGAGTCGTATAAGTTTCTGTATAGAGTTTCAAGTAGGTAAAGGAAAGAAGCTTTGTTTTATAAGGTTGAGTCCAAGATAATGGCTTAGGTTCACTGCGGGCCGTGGTAAGGTTCGTCTGCTTCATTTTGAGACTTGAGTTAAGAAAATGGTCATTACGAGTATTTTAGTAAAACATTAAAAATAAGATAACCTCACAGTCATGCTAATATGTTTCTTTAGCAGTTTCCAGTTGTGAAGGAAGTATTACATTTTTATGTAGAATAAAAACTTCTGCTTTTGTAAAGGATGGATCCTTTTTATCATTCGAATTTACCTTTGTTTATATTAATTTATTAAAAAAAAAAAAACAATTGCGAAAATCGTACGAAAAAAACCTTTTCTAAATAAGCACTCTTCTTCTTCCCTTTTTGGTTAAAATGATTTCTATTTTTCGAGATGATCATAACTGTAAGAAGTATCTAACTGCAAAAAAGTAATTATTGTTTTTTTTTTTGGGATTCATTAATTGTGTTTTGAATGATGTGAGTGCTAAGAATACAGAGCTTGAAGTAATACAGAACGTCTGTGAGCTGATTTTAAGGACTTTCACATCGGGTGTTTAAACCTTCGCTTTCAATACCATTTTTTTAATCAAATTGGGACAGTGCGAAATTTTATCGTTCACCATTTTTGTATTTGATGGCCGACCGTTTTGATCGGTGTATTTTAGTTGTTACTTAGAAGCTGCCGCAGGAATACTTTTTTTTTAATTGAAAAATCGAATTTTCATTAAAATCATATCCAGTCATTAGAAGCAAAGACCTTCGTCCAATTATTTCATTTCATATTTTGTATGCCGTAGGCTTTGTCTCTGATTTGACACCAGTCTCATGGTTGTACGCGAGGAGGTATATTCCCTTCTCTATTGTTGTACGCCTTTGGTCCAAGTCCCATACAATTTTGCCTTATCTACTTTGTAACACAAAATTCCAACTTTAAGAGTGTTGTATTTCAAGAATTTTTGGAGAAACAGGGCTGTAGTTGCTAATTGTATCTTCTTCAACTTGTTTCTAGTGACTTCTTCTATTATATAGGCCTTTTTGAATTTATAAGTGAAAAACTAATCGAAGCTCTAAAGTAAACACTTAATTTGGGCCCTCTGGACAGTTCATCTCTTAAATAATTACTTTGATATTTGATTTCTTTTTCCATTTCCGTGAAGTGTCCTAAAATTAATATATATATAGCAATCAACAGTCCCACATTTATGTATCCAGACACACTTTGAGGATGATAATTATTATAACCAACAAGCAATCAACGGGTATATGAAATGCATTTACACTTCGCGTCACTTAAATAGAAACAAGGCTTCAAATGAAAAAAAAAACTATAACTTTGGAAAAACTTTTACTTAGGACGTTTCTTTTTATTGCATTAGGAAAATAAGATATTGCTATATTAATATTGTTAATGCATTGAATTATATTTTTAACTTATATTTAAAATTCTCAAAACAGACTCCAAACTGTTGTTTTAAAAAGCTTACACTTTGTAATCTATTAGTTAAATGTTCATGATTGAGATCTTCAGACCACAGAGCATAATATTTTCTACTTAAAATATTCTTTAAAGTTAAAATATTGACGAAATCTGTTAATACAAAAATGCATTTTATCCGTTTGGATGATGAACATACGTCATAAATGATAAAACTTTTGTAATTATAATTATATAAAAATAAAATAATCATTCTTGCCTGCGGAACGTCCATTTTTCATACAAATTTTCCCATTCCCATTTGATTTCTTTTTACTTGCTCTATAGCCTATAGGGCAAGAATTGGTTTCGTGTCGAAAAAAATTGATGTTTTAATCAAAATTAACATTACGATGATGGAGAACTCCGAAAAAGTGGGGTCTCGCAATTCCGTCCGTGCGTCTGTACGTCTGTGCGGTTGTGAGAATCTGTACTCATTTCCACAGCCTAAACGCGTGGATGGATTTTCTTCAAATTTGGTACAGATGATTTTTATGGAATTTTGAAAGTTGTTTTTTTTTATATATATGTATATCTCGCTTAGAAAGTGTTCCTCCCATACAAATTTTTCAACGATTTTGATTAAACTTTGGACACGTAATATTCAAAGCTATTGCAATAAAACTGCATTTTTCCAAAAAAGCTCAAATAAAAGTAAAAGTAAAAAAAGTAAAAGAAAAATGTTTTTAATATACAAAAATTTCCCCTTAATGTCTGCTCTTCTCCAACCAAAAATTTCTTTAAAATTGTTAAAAAATCAAATGTTTGTTTTTTTGACAAGATCAATATCTTTCGAAAACCATCATTAACGGCACCTGTCGGTTTTTTTTCTATCTGAATTCCTCCCAATTTAAATTCAACGAATCAAATTTTCTACAACGGGATATTGAATTCTTTTAAAACTTTGGTTTTAAATTTTGATAAATAATAACTTAAAAATGACATACCAATTTTATTTAAAATTTTTCAAAAATCCCACTCTGACGATTTTGAAATTTTTTTTAAATTTATATTTAAAACTCTAAAAGTGTTTATTAACTTGAATTCTCTAAGTCCGACCTAGTTGTGCATTTTATTTATATCCGCTTGTTTTTATTTATATCCCCTCGTTGTCCTTTTTACAGGGTTAACAAAATTTCATTTTCAAAACAATTTTCTGAAATCAAATTTATCCCAAAAACAATCACAGAAAATGAATGAATTGATCCTGCGCAAAATGTTTGTTTCTATTTAGCGTCGCGCAGTGTATAATATGTATGATAGTATATCTATAAGTATGAGTTGTTAATTATTCTTCCAGGCTTTATTAACACTATGACCCTTTATGATGCAGTAAAGCAAACATCTTTTATAATGAATATGTGCACTGCTACCGGCCTTACTCCAGGTTAAGTTTAGTGCAAACTATGCTGCATGCTGCAACATTGTACAAGTGCTAAAATGTTTTACAATCACTGGTCTCAAAATAAATATTTAGGTAACATCTCATTTTTTTATATCCATAATGAAGGTAGAAAACATATCATAAGGACGTGAGAATAGTTGAATGGCGCCTAAACTATTTTTATTTGTATAAGTTGTATCAATTTAAGAAGATTTTTAAAAATTAATATTACTGTTCAATTTTAGTTTCTTTTATATATAATAATTATTAATGTATCAAATTTTATTTTACTTTTGCAGATTTCAAGTTGGATCCATTTACACATACATCGGAGAAGTATGCGTTTCGATGAATCCTTACAGACAAATGAATATTTATGGTCCAGATACGATAAACAAATACAAAGGTTAGCTCTTAAAAATGCTATGAATAAAATTAACATACAAACTGTGTTGACATAATGTTGCAAATGTTAAATTGTTAATTTTGATTTAATCTTTGTCCTTGTTTTTTCAGGTCGAGAATTATTTGAAAATCCGCCACATCTATACGCCATTGCAGATTCAGCACATAGAATTCTCAAACAAAGACATCAAGACACATGTATTCTTATTTCGGGAGAGTCAGGAGCTGGAAAAACAGAAGCATCAAAAATAATCATGAAGTATATTGCTGCTGTAACAAACGTTCAAGGCCAGAACGAAATTGAAAGGTAAATATCTAATAATTGATTAAAAGAAAACAAATAATGCAACTTCTCTACGTAAATCTATATGAATTTCTATTTGCCACAAAAGATCCATTATTATTAATCAAAAATAAAAAAATACTGGGATACCCTGGTATCTCAAATTTTATATGCCAAAAGAGATCCTTTTTTATTTATCCAAGATCAAATTTCCCAGATCTCGATTTTTACCGATAATTACGCCTATTTTCACCCGCACTTTCACACTCACTTCGGTATTTGATATTTACGTGAACTTTTGTTTTTGTAAATTCTCGATCAACCTTTTTTTATATGGATATATTGTTCACACACAGTTGTGCAGAGAAATAAATCTCTTGACAATATCGATTGTAACAAGATATCATTGGATCCGACTTTTAGTACTTATTTTTGCACTTTTTAAGGTTTTGTGTTCCTTCACGCGACAAAAGTGTAAAAAAAGATTTAGTTTGTAGTACTACCTTGAGGCCCTTACAGCTAGAATCCATGAGCGGCGAGCCCCCCAGACAAAGTAAGAAAAATTCTCAGGTAAGTTTTCATGTGTTATCAATGAAAAAAGTTGATCAATTCAGGGTTAATTCAATACTGTATCACTTTATTCTATCATTACTCTTGACTTATTTTTTGTTCACTTACAGATAAAAAATGTATAGTTGAAACGAGTGTGTGATTTTCTAACTGAATCTGCACACAACTCGCCTGAAACTCTTAAGGGGTAATAACACCTTGTAAACCATGAAATCGAGCGTCATATTCATCAGCGTATAAAACAAAGAAGAAATATTATTTTCTTTTGTGTTTTTGGTTAGTTTAATTAAGTATATTAATAGGTAACAGAATAGGCTAATGTTAAATTTTTTAATGATGCGAAATTTTTTAAATTTTTGTCCACCATTTTCTTAAACTAGTATTCAAGCCTTTCTGCAACCATTTTGTAAGTTTTCTTGACCAAAACTATAAAAGAAACATTTTACCTCTGCACTATTTTGCTTTTTAGCCTAATGTAGTTTTGCCTCTTAATTAATTTATTATTGTGTTCGGTTTTGATGAACTATACTTTCAATTTATCAGATAAAATTAAACAAATCTATCGAGTTGCATGACTCAGAAAGTGAAGTAAACTTACGATAAATGTATATGCACCCAATGTTATCCGAGGTTGCATTACAATAAAAAATAAAAGAAATTGTAAATTTAATCACGTAACACAGTGTCATTTATGTTACATAATTTTTTTTTTATTTTTCACTTACAAATAATCTTCTTTTGTAAGATATGTTATTTGAAATAATATTTCAATTTTCTCTTTGTTGCATTTTTCGTAAGCTGCTATATATTGTTCAATTGATTTGATTATTTGGATTATAAGGCCGTGTGTGAATTGCGTTAAATAGTTAAATCCGTGTTAAATTTTTGACACTATTGAGGTGAACAAAATAATTTCAAAAAAAGAATTTATTGTTTAAAATTTTGTCTTCCTTTTTTCTGCCATGATAATCCTTTTTAATAAAAAAAAACAAAACAAAACCATCTGCAAAAAAAAATTTAACTCAAATTTAACCAGGTCCCGGAGCCCAATAAATTTTTAACAGCTGAAAATTTTTTATTCACCTCAATAGTGTCAAACATTTTACACGAATTTAACTATTTAACGCAATTCACACACGGCCTAAATTTAAAAAAAATTTAAATAACTTAGTATATATTACATTCAAATACAAGTTATAAAAAAAATAAATGTAAAGAGGAGAGTTCAAAAACGTCAGACTAAGGGCCAGTTGTACAAATATTTAATCCGTGGATCAGCAACTTTTATCTCCTGAAATCGGTAGTAAGGCTGATGTTTAGCAATGGTTCAAGGTTCATATATGTATGTAAAAATAGCAACATTCATGCTTGAACCGAAGTTGACCCGCAGCTAATCCACCGAAATCGGCGGGTTAAATTCCTGAACCAAGGCTGATCCACGTTTGTACAACTGGCCCTAACGAAATGCAGTCAGTTAAACATAAATGAAAAACATAAAACACTATGTCAGCTATTACACGAAGCCTCAAGAGGCTTGACTCTTTTTTCGAATTTTCTTTTGATAATCATTCTGCCTTTTGAGTCGAGGACTCAAATTTGACATGTCTCTTTTGATTTAAAATTTGTTGTTGTTGTATTGCACCAAGAAGCAAAAAGAAATGAGAGGGAATGCTGAAAAAAGAAAAAGTGGAAAAAGAAACGTCAAAAAAGAGTCTCGGACTCACGACCCACGACTCTCCGGTCGGATAATTTTTTCTTTCATCTTTTTTCTCTTTTGCACTCATTATGTTTAAAAAGAGTCGCGCCTCTTGAGGCTTTATGTATTAGCTGACTATGGGGTTTTCGATTGGTAAAAAACTCAATTTATTTTTTTTATCTCTTTTGGCTGTGAAAATCATTGAGCGACCAGAAAAGAGCTGTGAGCAGATTATATTCAGAGTTCTCAGATATACAGTAGCGAGCAAAAAAAATGCAAACGAAAAAAGTTTAAAGAGTTTTGAACAAGAACTAAGTTACCAAATTTGGTATAATGAAACTGTTTTATTTTCATTAAACAGAGTCAATTTGTGGAATATTTTACTCCAAAACAATTATTTGGTCAAAAGTCTACCTAAATATGCGTTTTTAGACGAGCAAAAAAATGCAAATGTTTTTATTGTTTGCATTTTTTTTGCTCGCTACTGTAATTATGAAATACACCAGAGCGAAAAACTATCATTTCTTATAAAACTTTATTAATTTTTGTTTGTTAACTGAGTTATGTGTAACAACACTACCTTTAATTTAATATATAAAAAGTGAAAATAACCCCCTCTGTTTGGAAGCTAGAGCTAATTCACTGCGAAAAACAGTGAAAAACAGAGATTTTTGATACTTTGAGCGAGTGTCGGCACCATTTAGACTTATCCAATCGAGTTGAAATTTTGGCTATCTAAAAATCTGCAAAGGCGGAACATTTTATGGGGTTCCCCCGACCAAATTTCGAAAATCGATTTCTTGCGGTCACTCTAATCAACATAAGTGAAGTTGGGTTCGCTCAGCCTTACGCTCGATTTGCTCGGTCGGTTTGTCCTGTGCAAATCGATGAAGCTCAGAGCTAAAAAAATTTGTGCTCTGACGTACCTGAGCTAAAATAAATATTTTTTGACAGTTCCGTAATCTGCTCTGAGTTAAAAAAGATAATTGTCAATAAAAAAGGGATTTAGTACTCTGCTTGTATTTATGTATTTATTTAAAACCAAAAATGCAACTTAGGACATTTGCAGATCATGAAAGAGGCCACTAAGTCGAACAATGCTTATGTCGTTTTCTTTCACTCTATTAAGGCGTACTCTAAATTTTTACTCCTTTTTCTGGAGTGAAAGAACATAATGAGTATTTTTTTTTTTTTTTGTAATTGTGTGTGTGACAAGCTTATAAATGGATAATTTCCTTGAAAAAAATAGTGATAACAGGCCTAAGGAAAAATCTTATGGATTGAAAAAAAAAATAATATTAATAACATATGAAGCATATATATGTCGTATTCCAAAATTATTGGAGTGAATCACTCCTTTTTTGTGCAATTTTGGAATATGTTCACGAAGAATTTGACAAGTGGAGTGATTTGACATTTGCTTTGCATGTGTTTGGAATACGAAATAATGAATAAAATAATAACACAATCTTTTAAATTACCTTTAATGATTTTTTATAATACTTTATTGAATTTTTTTTGTAAATAAATATAATTTCCTTCACCAAAAAGGTTAAAACAACCACCCAACAATTTGACAAGTAGTCCATGAAGTCAAATGTAGAAGTATTGGTAATCACTCCGTCACTCCTTCAAAATTTTGGGAGTGAAGAATTCACTCCAAAAATTCACTCCTTTTTCAATTTTGGAATTTGAAATCACTCCTTTTCGGAGTGATTATATAGCTAGGAGTGTCACTCCTTGAATTTTGGAAAACGACAATAATAAGTCTGCTTTTACATGAAGACGCAAAAGTCAAGATTCAATGAAGAGTAAGGGAGAAAGAAAGTTCGAAAAAGAGGGATGGAAGATTTTTTACCCTGTGAGTCTCCGGTCGAAAATTTTGAGACTCATTTTGACGTCTCTCTTTGATCTTGTTCTTTTTTTTGCTGTTTTGCTTTAATTGATTTCATCGGTGGCAGAGTTCGCTTCGTCGGATGTATATTATTTGGGTGTATACTAACTTTTATTAATTTATTTAAATGTTTTTGTTGCACATAGAGCCCCCTGATGTTGTTTTTTGTATATTTTGGTGCTTTTTTTTAAATAAAAATAGATACGAAAACGAGAACAAGATAAAATAAAAAAAATAGCTGTCAAATTTGCGTCTTATAAAAATTACTACGTGTAGAAGCGCGCGACTTACCGAAGGGAAAATCAAAAGGAAATTCGAAGATAATTTCTGCGCCTTGCGTCTTCATGTAAAAGCAGACTAAGCGTTCGTTGATAAGTCTGCTTCTACACGAAGACGCAAGGCGCAGAAATTATGTTCGAATTTCCTTTTCCTTCTACTCTACACGTAGTATTTTTTTGAAGACGCAAATTTGACAGCTATTTTCTTTGGTTTTATTTTGTTCTTGTTTTCGTATGACATCTTCTACAGGAAGACGTAGACGCCAAGATGCACATAAGAACAAGGAAGAGAGAAAGATCGATTTCTTCTTTGCTCTTATGCGCATTTTCTGCGTCTACGTCTTCGTGTAAAAGCAGATTATGTATTTTAATTCGAAAAAAACACCAAAATATACAAAAAAAACAACTCCAGTGGGGATATGTGCAACAAAAATCTTAGAATAAATTAAAAACGTTACTATACACGCAAATAATACACAACCGACGAAGGAGACTCCGCGACCGACGAAATAAAATAAAGCAGAACTGCAAAAAAAAGAACCAGATCAAATAGAAACGTCAAAAAGAGTCACAAAATTTTTTACCGGAGACTCACGATAGAAAATCTTCCTTCCCTTTTTTTTAACTTTATTTCCTCCTTGCTCTTATGGGCGCCTCGCGCTTTGCGTCTTCATGTAGAAGCGGACTTAGTTTTACTTTTGGTATATTTTTCATTATACTTCTGATCGGTTTTTTCAGCCTAATTAGCACACATCCTTAGTTTGATAATTGTAAAACAAAAATATCCCATCGCAGAAAAAAATGGGTTTTTTTTTATCTGGCTTTCTGGCACAGGATTTTTTTTTTTATTGATGAAGAGCACTGGCTGAAAATTTTTTTTATTCGGTTTTCAATTTCATTTTCGAAAAAGTGAAGAATTAACGAAAAAAATGGAAGAAATATATCTGGCGGAATATAATAAAAAATATATTCATAATGGTTGTTTTTGTTAATAACAAAAGAGTTTGAAAGAAAATCTTTTCGCATTTTTCACTTTTCAAACAAAATTTTAAAATGTCAAACTGTGTGCAAATCGTTGTAAATCTGACTAAAAATGTGGAGTAAATCCGGGGTACTCCGTAGTACTAAAATTACTCCGGAGTAATTTTTTTTTTAAACTTTTGTGGCGTCAAAGAACACAAAACCTTCAAAAGTTCAAAAATATGTACTAAAAGGGTACTCTCATTGGAGTGAAAGAAAACGACATTAGTTTCATAAGAAATTAATTAAATATTACATATAAATATTAAACTATTTTTAGTTTTTTTTTACTTTATTTTTGTAAATTTTCGTGCTTTCCCTCAATCAAACACATTTAACGTACAGTATAAAATTCAAAGTACTCATAAATGAAACAACAAAAAATCTATAAGAAGGTAGGTAATACAATTACAAAAAAAAATTTCGGTCAACCATAATAATACTTTTTAATCGCAATTGATTTAAAATAAAAATTATAATCAAATTATATCAAAAATTATATAGGCTATTGATTATGTCGAAAAAAACAGGGTAATAAGGAACTAAGACGTTCACGGGTTTTTATTGCAGGAATCGTTCAATGGGTTATAAAAGAAGATAAAACCGCGGAATGCTATTAAATGAGAGGGTGGAAACTGAAGATAGGGGTGCAAAAGCCCCCTTTTTGGTTTTTTCAATATACCTCGTAAACCAAGCAAAATTTTGATATATTGTCTACACAACTTTTAGTAGAGAATTAAATTTCAAGTTGGAATAATGTTTTTTAAAAATTGAAAAAAAAAAATTTCCATACCAAAATAGTCGAAACAATCAAAAAAAAAATATCAAAAAAATCGATTTTTTGAGTTTTTTTGCTTTTTTAGTTGTACATTTTTTTTGGGTTGAGATAGACATAAACATTGCTCCAAAGAAAAAAAGAAGATTAAATTTCCTTCAAAATGCTGTACTCACTAAATTTTTTCATTGAAATTGACCGAAGTATGGCCATTTTTAATATATCGTTTTTCGCATTTTTAGTTTTACTTAAGTAAAACAGAAACATTTGAGGGGAAAGTACGATTACTTAAGCACCAAGAACTGATAATGAGATTTTGTAGAGGGGTTAAATACAATCATTGTTTACTATTTGAGGGAGGGTCAATGTCCCCCCGTTTTGGAGGGAGGGGCAATTTTCTAAAAAAAATACTTAAAATTAAAAAAAATTATTAAAAAACAACGGCAACACTTACAGTTTTGATTGATACTTTTTTCAAAAGCTAGAATTATAATCTTAATATTAATTTTAAAATTAAGTTATTTTAATCAATTCTTTTTGAAATAAACGAGTGATTCCGATAAAGAAAGTATTTTGTCTATTTTTCAATTTTCTCAAAAAGTAGAAGGCATAGGAACATTATGATTTTCATGATTTGATAAGAAATCAATTAAGGCAGTTTACTTTATCCTATTGAAGTCCACAGTCTTTGTGAAAATTGTACTCAATGTGCTTTTTAAACATTTTTTTTACAAGTTTTGACTTTGAAATCGGGTATTTCAAAAAGAATTGATTAAAATAACTTCATTTTAAAATTAATATTAAGTTTATAATTCTAGCTTTTGAAAAAAGTATCAATCAAAACTGTAAGTGTTGCCGTTGTTTTTTAATAATTTTTTTTAATTTTAAGTATTTTTTTTAGAAAATTGCCCCTCCCTCCAAAACGGGGGGACATTGACCCTCCCTCAAATAGTAAACAATGATTGTATTTAACCCCTCTACAAAATCTCATTATCAGTTGTTAGTGCTTAAGTAATCGTACTTTCCCTCAAATGTTTCTGTTTTACTTAAGTAAAACTAAAAATACGAAAAAAAGATAGATTAAAATGGCCATATTTCGGTCAATTTTCAATGAAAAAATTTAGTGAGTACAGCATTTTGAAGGAAATTTAATCTTATTTTTTTCTTTAGAACAATGTTTATGTCTATCTCAACCCAAAAAAAATGTACAACTAAAAAAGCAAAAAATCGCAAAAAATCGATTTTTTTGATATTTTTTTTATGATTGTTTCGACTATTTTGGTATGGAAATTTTTTTTTCAATTTTTAAAAAACATTATTCCAATTGGAAATTTAATTCTCTACAAAAAGTTGTATAGACAATATATCAAAATTTTGCTTGGTTTACGAGGTATATTGAAAAAACCAAAAAGAGGCTTTTGCACCCCTATCTTCAGTTTCCACCCTCTCATTTAATAGCACTCCGCGGTTTTATGTTCTTTTATAACCCATTGAACGATTCCTGCAATAAAAACTCGTGAACGTCTTAGTTCCTTTCTAAACTACATAATCAATAGCCTAATAGGTATATATACGATTTTATTCTCGTCTTGACCTAACCTGCATGTTCAATTTGCATTACGCGAATCACCCCGTATATATATTAAAATTTTGTAAAATAATGTTATAGTTAATACATTTCTATTTTTTCTTTTCAGAGTGAAAAACGTACTCATTCAGAGTAATGCCATCCTAGAAACATTTGGTAATGCGAAAACAAACCGAAATGACAACTCCAGTCGATTTGGAAAGTACATGGACATTGAATTCGATTATAAAGCTGATCCCGTCGGTGGGGTTATAACTAATTACCTACTTGAAAAATCGCGTGTTATTCAGCAACAACCTGGAGAAAGAAATTTCCACTGTTTTTACCAGGTAAATCCTATAATATGTTATCGCTAGAAGTGGACTTTAATTAAAAATAAAATCAAGTTGATATGATTGTTTTAGAACAGCTTGACTAATCAATTAGTGATGTTTTACTTTGTGACATAATTATATACTCTGCGTGTAAGAAAGTAATTTTATCCTCTTAAAGTCTAAAGATAAATTCAAAGATAAACGTTAAAACTCATAAAAAAGTTTTAATTGATTCCATTGATTTATACTTAAAAGTGTTCCATTAGGATATGCCATATCAATTCCAGGGTATTTTCAACCTTGCATGGTTCTTCATTTTAACAATGCATGCTTGAAATAATTCAGAGACAGCAATATATATAAAGTAAAGCGGAAAGCATATCAAATGCAATTTTATTTTGTCGATAATTATGTGAATATAATAAAACTAAAACTGCAATTTGCATTCCTAGAATTAGCTCCTTAATTTATATTAAAATGAATATTATATTTTGCAGCTTCTTCGAGGTGGGAATGACAATGAGCTTCGTCAGTTTGATATTGTAAGAGACCCAATGAAGTACCATTATACCAACCAGGGCAGTATAGATGTTCTAACTGAAAAATCTGATTATAAAGGCACCTGCAACGCCTTTAGAACGCTTGGATTTACACCCGAAGAAACAAATACAATTTGGAGAGTTGTAGGTGCGATTCTCCATCTAGGAAACATAACCTTCCAAAGTAAGCTTCAAACCCAAAATTTAAGTATTAAAAAATCATCTAAATATTATTTTTTTCAATTTAAGGTCAAGAAGACGAATTAATCATAGCAAACAAATCCCACCTTAAATCAGCAGCGAAACTTCTTCAAGTTACCGAAAAAGAAATATCAGACGCACTTACAAAAAGAGTTATAGCCGCAGGCGGTAGTGTCATGGAAAAAGAGCACAGTGACACTCAAGCTGAATTTGGAAAAGATGCTCTAGCAAAAGCAATCTATGATCGCCTATTCACATGGATTATAAGTAGAATAAATAGGGCGATAGTATTTCGTGGTTCGAAAGCTCAAGCTCGATTTAACTCTGTGATTGGTGTGCTTGATATTTATGGGTTTGAAATTTTCGATTCGAATAGCTTCGAACAATTTTGCATTAATTACTGTAACGAAAAGTTGCAACAATTATTTATTGGTATTTAACTTATTTTTAGACTTTAGACTTGGTTACAAATAATTCTTAAAAACTCGTTTTTGCAGAGCTTGTACTGAAACAGGAACAAGAAGAATACATGAGGGAAGGCATCGAATGGACAAACATTGATTATTTCAACAATAAGGTAATAAATTAACATTACTTAATTGCTTAAGCTTTCATAAACGAATTTTCTTTCAAGATTATCTGCGATTTAGTTGAGCAACCACACAAAGGCATAATTGCTATTATGGACGAGGCCTGTCTGAGTGTAGGCAAAGTTAATGACGAAACACTTCTTGGTGCTATGGACAAAACTCTTAAAACTCATCCTCATTACACAAGTCGCCAACTCAAACCAATGGATAAAGAACTCAAACATCGTGAAGACTTTCGAATCACACACTACGCTGGAGATGTAATCTATAAGATTAATGGTTTTATTGAAAAGAACAAGGATACTTTGTACCAGGACTTTAAACGTCTCTTACATCATTCTAAGGATCCGAATATAAGTTCAATGTGGCCCGAAGGTGCTCAAGACATCAAAAAAACAACAAAACGACCGCTTACTGCTGGAACTCTTTTCCAAAAATCAATGATCGAGTTAGTCAGTACTTTATTAAAGAAAGAACCTTTCTATGTCCGTTGTGTTAAACCAAATGATATTAAAAGTGCAACTGTTTTCGATGACATGCGCGTAGAACATCAAGTTCGTTATTTAGGTCTTTTGGAAAATGTTCGCGTCAGACGAGCTGGTTTCGTGCATCGCCAGCGATACGATAAATTCTTGTTACGCTACAAAATGATTTCGCAATACACATGGCCCAATTTCCGCTCAGGTAGCGACAAAGAAGGAGTTAAAGCTCTTATTGATGAAAAGGGTTTCATAAACGATGTTAAGTACGGACAAACAAAAATATTTATTAGGTAAGTGAAGTTACATTATACCAACCATAATCTCACGGCATTACGTTTTTACAGGTCTCCAAAAACATTATTTTCCTTGGAGTCCCAGCGCAATGAAATGATTCCGCATATCGTAACTCTTTTGCAGAAGCTAGTTCGAGGCTGGATTTGCCGAAGAAATTATCATAAAATGAAGGCAGCTATGGTAATTATGCGATACTATAAGACGTATAAACTTCGTTCGTACGTTGCTGATCTAGCACAAAGATTCCGTCATGCTAAGAACATGCGTGACTATGGAAAGAGCATACAATGGCCTGAGCCACCACTATCTGGCCGTAGCGCCGAACCACGTCTGAAACATCTCTTTAACAACTGGCGTGCATTCATGATTCTTCGGAAATTCCCAAGATCCGAATGGCCTCAGATGCGATTGCAAATAATTGCTGCTAGCGCACTCAAAGGACGCCGAAAACACTGGGGACAGTCTAGAAAATGGGTCGGTGATTATTTGTGCAATTCTCAAGAAAACAGCGGCTACATTGGGTACACAGCAAGTGTCAAAAATTTAAAGAACTCTGATGGTTTTAAATTCGTGTTGTTTTCCGGATTTGTTAAAAAGTTCAACAGACACAACAAAAGTGCAGATCGTGCTTTTATTATATCAGATACAGCTGTTTATAAATTGGATGGGGCGAAACATAAATTCAAAAATATGAAGCGATCGATTTTAATTAAAGATGTAAGCATTAAAGATATAACATCATTAAAATGCATAAGAATTGTTTGTTTTTTTTTATGCAGTTGACATCAATAAGCGTTAGTCCAGGACGAGATCAGCTAGTTGTGTTCCACTCTGCAGCAAACAATGATTTGGTTTTCATGTTACAAGGAGAAAACAGACCACTTGAAGAAGATCGAATTGGAGAACTTGTAGGAATCGTATGTAAAAAGTATCAAGAGTAAGTAATTATTATCTTTACTTCTAGTATTTTTAAATTCATCAGTTTAATAGAAAAGTTACTAAAAGCCTAGAATTGTTGGCTTAAGGCAAATGATAATAGAAATATCTTAATTTCCAAACGAGATTAAAATTCTTTATACGAAAATGTGTTTTTTAAGACCTCGGGTCTTATAAGCAAATACAAGCATTTATTTGTAAATTTAATCATGGTTAATATGCATGTACTATGCTTATGCTGCATATTACTAGAAATTCTATAGAGTATCGGATGATGGTTGAGTATCGATAGAATCATATCAAACTTTTGTATAAAAGAAGACACTAAAATAATTTTGAATGACTTCTTAATCTAAAATTGATCAAAGTGATAATTCTTAGAGTTAGAATCTCAGATGCCCTACAAAGCCTCTCTCTTTTTGGTAAAAGTTTATTTGGCTACTGGTCGCACCAGTCGTAACTAACGTAACTGTCAGGAACCAAAGCGACCAAATACTACAACCGAATCAAAACTACTTCCTACTTCTAACCCGACAAATAAAAATTTAACCTCAGAATGAATGCTGATTAGTTACAACTTGTGTCAATAATTTTGTTAGGCCATTGTAAAATTTACCTTAAAAATTTAAAATAAAATCGAAATTCGTGATTTTCAAGGTCCAAACGAAAGTTGCAGGTTCATAAAAAAATATATTTTGACTTGTTTAAAGTTTTTCGATTTCTAACATATTTTATTTTGTTTTAAGCATTAACAACCGTGAACTTCGAGTAGATGTCAGTTCAACTATTCAGTGCCGATTAGGTGGCAAACAACGATCGATCGTTGTAGAAGGAACTACTGGAGTAGAAAATCCAAACTTCCGACATTCCGCCGCATCAATTATTCTAGAAGTTCCATCATCATACTGTGTTTAGTAATTTGAGAAGCATATTTTACAAAAAAAAAGTGTTATTTATTCTTAAGTTTATTTATTGCTACAAACACAACTTTCTGTCGTAAAAACAAGAAACAATTTTTTTTATCTTATTTTATTTAACTTTAGCTTTTCTGTTTCTGTGTTTTTTTTTTAGTATTTTATTTCAAATAAATAATCAAACTCTAAAGTAAGATAGTATTGAACTATTTTAAAAAATATTTTTAACAATGTTAAATTAGTCTTCGACAAAAGATTTCTTAAAGTATGAATGTTTTGTATTTTTTTTTTATTAAATATAAGAATGCTAGCGTACAATAATAATAATCAAAATAGAATGCATTTAATAAAATTAAAAAAAAAAAAATAAAGACACAGATCTGTCACTCAAGAGTTATACAAAATGCCATTTTTTAATATGAATGTGATGTAGGCACTAATCTAATATAAAAAACGAACTTATTTACATGAAATGTGAGTGTTAATTATATAATTGTTTTATACCAAGAGGTTAATATGTATTTTTTTTTTATTTCATGTGAACTTTTTTACCAGTGTTCGAAAAATTGTTATTTTATTTTACTTATTATTACTTACCTATATACAAGTACTTAAAAACATTTTTGTTGCAAATTGTTAAAAATTCAAGACCGGTGCCATCCTGCAAATTATATAATAAAACGAAACGATATACAACGAACATACTTTTGTATAAAATATCTTTTTAAAAATAAAACATGCCTGTTTGTTAATTTTGAATAAAAGTAAATTTATGTATTGTGTGTTATATATTTTTATAAAATTTCAATAAACGCAAAGTTAGTTTGAAAAATTAAACATGTCCTAGTTTCACAAAAAAAAATATGTTTAAATGTAGAAAATTTAAATGAAATCCTGTTAACATATCTGTGCCTTATTTTTACATTTTTACTTATTTCCTTGATGTTTTATAGAGTAGTATAAATAATTACTTATATTTTATATATTATTTTATTTTTGTTTTTCAATGAATTTTCATGAATTAAAAAAAAGTGGAAATGGTGCAAGGATAACATTTTTTTATATTTACATATTGCCTTGATATAGGCATCATTGTTGTTTTATAAAAGAAAATGCAAAAAGTAGTTTACCCTCTTAAAGATTAGATCTTTATCGAACAAAGGATGATTGTAATCTATTTACAATACATGGTAATTTCTCATTGATGGACTCAAAAACTACAGAAAAAATATAATTTTTAACTAAGAGAGTCGCAAACTCAAGATTTTCGAAATCCATATCAGTCAGAAAATATCGATTTCGATTGGTCCAGAAGTGTCCGGAAGCAAATGTAAATGTAAATAAAAAGAAATATGTGTGCGACGTGTTCGAAGTGAAACCTTCAAAACTTTTTGTTTCAAGATAATATGAGACGAATGTAAAATTTTGGGAAGAGGATGGGTCATAGTAATGTTCATAGTGATACAAAGTTTGAATCAAACTCTACAAACATATCGAGCCCTTCCGGCAAATTATCGTAAGCGCCAAGTAAAATTTTGAATTATGCACATCATACAATTGTATTTTTAGAACACTTAAAAGGAATAAGACACCACTCGACTACGTAGCACCTAGGTTTGTGAATGCGCCCAATTGCTCAAGAAAATATTCATATTCACATAAAAATTGTCTCAAATAAGTCTTAGAACAAAAGATAATTAGGACTTTACTGTAACCTAAAACATCGTAAGCGCTATGTCGCTTACGCCCTAGCGAGGTATTCCGTCGGAGCGGAGATTTTCCGCAACGCATACTTCGTCGGAAGTTCAAATTGCATTCGAGGTATCTTTCATCGGAAAAATACTTAACAATGCGACGACGCACTGTGGTGCCATTCTTCGTTTTTGGCGTCAAAATTCATTTGCACGGCCATTTCTGGACGAAAAGTCATGAAATTTGGTACACTGAATGATTATAGTATGGAGAATACGAAAAGGCTGCCAACTTTTTTTTATTCAAAATGGCGGCTCCAAAATGACGGCAAGAATGATCGTTAAAATAGAATTTTCATTTTTTGGGCTAAATTCATGTCAAAAAGGTGTTAGATTTAAGATTTAGAACTCATAAATTCATATTCTTTACAAAAAAATCAAAAAACTTGAGAACAAAGTCCAAAAAATGCCAATTTAGTAAAACACACTTTAAGACCTCTAATTACGCTATTTCATGCATTTTTTTTAAATTTATCACAATTTTGAGATCTCTTCTATTTATGTTTCATAAGAAAATTGAAAATATGTTTTTAAGTATAAATATAAGAAAACATGATATAATGAAAAATTTCAATGTTCAATAAAACTGAGAATTTATTTTTTCCGTAAACTTAAATATACTTTTCGATTTCTTTAGAAAATTCTATTAGTTTAAACAATTTCAAATGGTATGAGTAAAAATTTAGACCAGCCACAGAAAGATTTTGGAAAATAGGCTATCACAAACAAACTAGGTTGTCACAAACGATTTCTTTGGAAAATTCTATTAGTTTAAACAATTTCAAATGGAATGAGTAAAAATTTAGACCAGCCACAGAAAGATTTTGGAAAATAGGCTATCACAAACAAACTAGGTTGTCACAAACGATTTCTTTAGAAAATTCTATTAGTTTAAACAATTTCAAATGGAATGAGTAAAAATTTAGACCAGCCACAGAAAGATTTTGGAAAATAGGCTATCACAAACAAACAAGGTTGTCACAAACGATTTCTTTGGTAAATTCTATTAGTTTAAACAATTTCAAATGGAATGAGTAAAAATTTAGACCAGCCACAGAAAGATTTTGGAAAATAGGCTATCACAAACAAACTAGGTTGTCACAAACGATTTCTTTAGAAAATTCTATTAGTTTAAACAATTTCAAATGGAATGAGTAAAAATTTAGACCAGCCACAGAAAGATTTTGGAAAATAGGCTATCACAAACAAACTAGGTTGTCACAAACGATTTCTTTAGAAAACTCTATTAGTTTAAACAATTTCAAATGGAATGAGTAAAAATTTAGACCAGCCACAGAAAGATTTTGGAAAATAGGCTATCACAAACAAACTAGGTTGTCACAAACGATTTCTTTAGAAAATTCTATTAGTTTAAACAATTTCAAATGGAATGAGTAAAAATTTAGACCAGCCACAGAAAGATTTTGGAAAATAGGCTATCACAAACAAACTAGGTTGTCACAAACGATTTCTTTAGAAAATTCTATTAGTTTAAACAATTTCAAATGGAATGAGTAAAAATTTAGACCAGCCACAGAAAGATTTTGAAAAATAGGCTATCACAAACAAACTAGGTTGTCACAAACGATTTCTTTAGAAAATTCTATTAGTTTAAACAATTTCAAATGGAATGAGTAAAAATTTAGACCAGCCACAGAAAGATTTTGGAAAATAGGCTATCAAAAACAAACTAGATTGTCACAAACGATTTCTTTAGAAAATTCTATTAGTTTAAACAATTTCAAATGGAATGAGTAAAAATTTAGACCAGCCACAGAAAGATTTTGGAAAATAGGCTATCACAAACAAACTAGGTTGTCACAAACGATTTCTTTAGAAAACTCTATTAGTTTAAACAATTTTAAATGGAATGAGTAAAAATTTAGACCAGCCACAGAAAGATTTTGGAAAATAGGCTATCACAAACAAACTAGGTTGTCACAAACGATTTCTTTAGAAAATTCTATTAGTTTAAACAATTTCAAATGGAACGAGTAAAAATTTAGACCAGCCACAGAAAAATTTTGGAAAATAGGCTATCACAAACAAACTAGGTTGTCACAAACGATTTCTTTGGTAAATTCTAATAGTTTAAACAATTTCAAATGGAATGAGTAAAAATTTAGACCAGCCACAGAAAGATTTTGGAAAATAGGCTATCACAAACAAACTAGGTTGTCACAAACGATTTCTTTAGAAAATTCTATTAGTGTAAACAATTTCAAATGGAATGAGTAAACATTTAGACCAGCCACAGAAAGATTTTGAAAAATAGGCTATCACAAACAAACTAGGTTGTCACAAACGATTTCTTTAGAAAATTCTATTAGTTTAAACAATTTCAAATGGAATGAGTAAAAATTTAGACCAGCCACAGAAAGATTTTGGAAAATAGGCTATCACAAACAAACTAGGTTGTCACAAACGATTTCTTTAGAAAATTCTATTAGTTTAAACAATTTCAAATGGAATGAGTAAAAATTTAGACCAGCCACAGAAAGATTTTGGAAAATAGGCTATCACAAACAAACTAGGTTGTCACAAACGATTTCTTTAGAAAACTCTATTAGTTTAAACAATTTTAAATGGAATGAGTAAAAATTTAGACCAGCCACAGAAAGATTTTGGAAAATAGGCTATCACAAACAAACTAGGTTGTCACAAACGATTTCTTTAGAAAATTCTATTAGTTTAAACAATTTCAAATGGAATGAGTAAAAATTTAGACCAGCCACAGAAAGATTTTGGAAAATAGGCTATCACAAACAAACTAGGTTGTCACAAACGATTTCTTTAGAAAACTCTATTAGTTTAAACAATTTTAAATGGAATGAGTAAAAATTTAGACCAGCCACAGAAAGATTTTGGAAAATAGGCTATCACAAACAAACTAGGTTGTCACAAACGATTTCTT
This sequence comes from Episyrphus balteatus, assembly GCF_945859705.1. Taxonomy (NCBI): domain Eukaryota; kingdom Metazoa; phylum Arthropoda; class Insecta; order Diptera; family Syrphidae; genus Episyrphus; species Episyrphus balteatus. The sequence continues at coordinate 54,558,353 of NC_079134.1, read as the reverse complement.
TAGAAAATTCTATTAGTTTAAACAATTTCAAATGGAACGAGTAAAAATTTAGACCAGCCACAGAAAAATTTTGGAAAATAGGCTATCACAAACAAACTAGGTTGTCACAAACGATTTCTTTGGTAAATTCTAATAGTTTAAACAATTTCAAATGGAATGAGTAAAAATTTAGACCAGCCACAGAAAGATTTTGGAAAATAGGCTATCACAAACAAACTAGGTTGTCACAAACGATTTCTTTAGAAAATTCTATTAGTGTAAACAATTTCAAATGGAATGAGTAAACATTTAGACCAGCCACAGAAAGATTTTGAAAAATAGGCTATCACAAACAAACTATGTTGTCACAAACGATTTCTTTAGAAAATTCTATTAGTTTAAACAATTTCAAATGGAATGAGTAAAAATTTAGACCAGCCACAGAAAGATTTTGGAAAATAGGCTATCACAAACAAACTAGGTTGTCACAAACGATTTCTTTAGAAAATTCTATTAGTTTAAACAATTTCAAATGGAATGAGTAAAAATTTAGACCAGCCACAGAAAGATTTTGAAAAATAGGCTATCACAAACAAACTAGGTTGTCACAAACGATTTCTTTAGAAAATTCTATTAGTTTAAACAATTTCAAATGGAATGAGTAAAAATTTAGACCAGCCACAGAAAGATTTTGGAAAATAGGCTATCAAAAACAAACTAGATTGTCACAAACGATTTCTTTAGAAAATTCTATTAGTTTAAACAATTTCAAATGGAATGAGTAAAAATTTAGACCAGCCACAGAAAGATTTTGGAAAATAGGCTATCACAAACAAACTAGGTTGTCACAAACGATTTCTTTAGAAAACTCTATTAGTTTAAACAATTTTAAATGGAATGAGTAAAAATTTAGACCAGCCACAGAAAGATTTTGGAAAATAGGCTATCACAAACAAACTAGGTTGTCACAAACGATTTCTTTAGAAAATTCTATTAGTTTAAACAATTTCAAATGGAACGAGTAAAAATTTAGACCAGCCACAGAAAAATTTTGGAAAATAGGCTATCACAAACAAACTAGGTTGTCACAAACGATTTCTTTGGTAAATTCTAATAGTTTAAACAATTTCAAATGGAATGAGTAAAAATTTAGACCAGCCACAGAAAGATTTTGGAAAATAGGCTATCACAAACAAACTAGGTTGTCACAAACGATTTCTTTAGAAAATTCTATTAGTTTAAACAATTTCAAATGGAATGAGTAAAAATTTAGACCAGCCACAGAAAGATTTTGAAAAATAGGCTATCACAAACAAACTAGGTTGTCACAAACGATTTCTTTAGAAAATTCTATTAGTTTAAACAATTTCAAATGGAATGAGTAAAAATTTAGACCAGCCACAGAAAGATTTTGGAAAATAGGCTATCAAAAACAAACTAGATTGTCACAAACGATTTCTTTAGAAAATTCTATTAGTTTAAACAATTTCAAATGGAATGAGTAAAAATTTAGACCAGCCACAGAAAGATTTTGGAAAATAGGCTATCACAAACAAACTAGGTTGTCACAAACGATTTCTTTAGAAAACTCTATTAGTTTAAACAATTTTAAATGGAATGAGTAAAAATTTAGACCAGCCACAGAAAGATTTTGGAAAATAGGCTATCACAAACAAACTAGGTTGTCACAAACGATTTCTTTAGAAAATTCTATTAGTTTAAACAATTTCAAATGGAACGAGTAAAAATTTAGACCAGCCACAGAAAAATTTTGGAAAATAGGCTATCACAAACAAACTAGGTTGTCACAAACGATTTCTTTGGTAAATTCTAATAGTTTAAACAATTTCAAATGGAATGAGTAAAAATTTAGACCAGCCACAGAAAGATTTTGGAAAATAGGCTATCACAAACAAACTAGGTTGTCACAAACGATTTCTTTAGAAAATTCTATTAGTGTAAACAATTTCAAATGGAATGAGTAAACATTTAGACCAGCCACAGAAAGATTTTGAAAAATAGGCTATCACAAACAAACTAGGTTGTCACAAACGATTTCTTTAGAAAATTCTATTAGTTTAAACAATTTCAAATGGAATGAGTAAAAATTTAGACCAGCCACAGAAAGATTTTGGAAAATAGGCTATCACAAACAAACTAGGTTGTCACAAACGATTTCTTTAGAAAATTCTATTAGTTTAAACAATTTCAAATGGAATGAGTAAAAATTTAGACCAGCCACAGAAAGATTTTGGAAAATAGGCTATCACAAACAAACTAGGTTGTCACAAACGATTTCTTTAGAAAACTCTATTAGTTTAAACAATTTTAAATGGAATGAGTAAAAATTTAGACCAGCCACAGAAAGATTTTGGAAAATAGGCTATCACAAACAAACTAGGTTGTCACAAACGATTTCTTTAGAAAATTCTATTAGTTTAAACAATTTCAAATGGAATGAGTAAAAATTTAGACCAGCCACAGAAAGATTTTGGAAAATAGGCTATCACAAACAAACTAGGTTGTCACAAACGATTTCTTTAGAAAACTCTATTAGTTTAAACAATTTCAAATGGAATGAGTAAAAATTTAGACCAGCCACAGAAAGATTTTGGAAAATAGGCTATCACAAACAAACTAGGTTGTCACAAACGATTTCTTTAGAAAATTCTATTAGTTTAAACAATTTCAAATGGAACGAGTAAAAATTTAGACCAGCCACAGAAAAATTTTGGAAAATAGGCTATCACAAACAAACTAGGTTGTCACAAACGATTTCTTTGGTAAATTCTAATAGTTTAAACAATTTCAAATGGAATGAGTAAAAATTTAGACCAGCCACAGAAAGATTTTGGAAAATAGGCTATCACAAACAAACTAGGTTGTCACAAACGATTTCTTTAGAAAATTCTATTAGTGTAAACAATTTCAAATGGAATGAGTAAACATTTAGACCAGCCACAGAAAGATTTTGAAAAATAGGCTATCACAAACAAACTATGTTGTCACAAACGATTTCTTTAGAAAATTCTATTAGTTTAAACAATTTCAAATGGAATGAGTAAAAATTTAGACCAGCCACAGAAAGATTTTGGAAAATAGGCTATCACAAACAAACTAGGTTGTCACAAACGATTTCTTTAGAAAATTCTATTAGTTTAAACAATTTCAAATGGAATGAGTAAAAATTTAGACCAGCCACAGAAAGATTTTGAAAAATAGGCTATCACAAACAAACTAGGTTGTCACAAACGATTTCTTTAGAAAATTCTATTAGTTTAAACAATTTCAAATGGAATGAGTAAAAATTTAGACCAGCCACAGAAAGATTTTGGAAAATAGGCTATCAAAAACAAACTAGATTGTCACAAACGATTTCTTTAGAAAATTCTATTAGTTTAAACAATTTCAAATGGAATGAGTAAAAATTTAGACCAGCCACAGAAAGATTTTGGAAAATAGGCTATCACAAACAAACTAGGTTGTCACAAACGATTTCTTTAGAAAACTCTATTAGTTTAAACAATTTTAAATGGAATGAGTAAAAATTTAGACCAGCCACAGAAAGATTTTGGAAAATAGGCTATCACAAACAAACTAGGTTGTCACAAACGATTTCTTTAGAAAATTCTATTAGTTTAAACAATTTCAAATGGAACGAGTAAAAATTTAGACCAGCCACAGAAAAATTTTGGAAAATAGGCTATCACAAACAAACTAGGTTGTCACAAACGATTTCTTTGGTAAATTCTAATAGTTTAAACAATTTCAAATGGAATGAGTAAAAATTTAGACCAGCCACAGAAAGATTTTGGAAAATAGGCTATCACAAACAAACTAGGTTGTCACAAACGATTTCTTTAGAAAATTCTATTAGTGTAAACAATTTCAAATGGAATGAGTAAACATTTAGACCAGCCACAGAAAGATTTTGGAAAATAGGCTATCACAAACAAACTAGGTTGTCACAAACGATTTCTTTAGAAAATTCTATTAGTTTAAACAATTTCAAATGGAATGAGTAAAAATTTAGACCAGCCACAGAAAGATTTTGAAAAATAGGCTATCACAAACAAACTAGGTTGTCACAAACAATTTCTTTAGAAAATTCTATTAGTTTAAACAATTTCAAATGGAATGAGTAAAAATTTAGACCAGCCACAGAAAGATTTTGGAAAATAGGCTATCACAAACAAACTAGGTTGTCACAAACGATTTCTTTAGAAAACTCTATTAGTTTAAACAATTTTAAATGGAATGAGTAAAAATTTAGACCAGCCACAGAAAGATTTTGGAAAATAGGCTATCACAAACAATTTGTTAAACCACAAACAATTTTGTTAGTGAATTCGAAATATGTTAACAATTTTCAATAGAATGAAGTTAAATATTAGATAAGGTTAAGCCATAAGAGTTTAGATGAAAATGGTAGTCGCTGACTTATTTTGATTTATAAATTAAAAATTCAAACTCCATTTCCCTTCATTGAAGTAGAAACAACAGTAGTTTTTGCTTACAATCAATCTTCTATACTTGTATACATTTGCAACATGTTGCTCACCTCAAAGTATAAAAACTCACCTCAGCATCATGAATCCTATGCATAGCTCCGCCCATATTGATAAACAAAATGAAAGTGTGGTGAAATTTAATTAGTTTTTCTTATTTTTCTCGAAAACTAAGTTGTCACAAACGATTTTATTGATATATTCGGGAGTCACAAACGATTTCTGATGGAATGAGTATAAAAAATTCCATACTATTTCAGTTTTGAAAAAAAAAAATGGCTAACTGGTACTTTTTTTTTTAAATTTGTTAATAACTAAAAAACTAGCGAGTCACAACACTTTTTATTGCTGTCACAAACAGTCACAAACGAATCACAAACGAATGGCATAAAAAAATTCAAAAAGTTGATTTTAAAAAAATTAAAATGGCTATTTTTACTTTTTATATCGGTTGGGAGGTTGTTAAAATGATTAATTCTGCCATACATAATAGAGTTTTGTGTGCTGCTCAAATGAAAGCGTTTTCAGGTTGCGACTATTCTTTAGACTGTACAGTTAAACTTTCGTTATTCTTCCATTTATCCGGGATGTGAAAATAAAAGATGCTGCCAAGAGATTGATTTTTCTTTTGTGATTCTATATGTCGTCGCCTGAGAATTGTTTTGTCGTATACGCCAATTTTGGAATTTTGGGAAAACGCATTTTAAGGTTTGAGCTTCTATAAAAAAAAACTGGCCGATAGATTTTTTTTAATTTTTAATAGAATATTTTATGCGATATCTTCTTTATATTTATGTTGTCAAAATTGTCACATCTAGTTTGGCTTTCAAATTATCGGGGTTTTTACCCAAAATCAGTTTGTCGTAAACGCCACCAAAATCAACTTTTTTTCCATCCCATACACGTACGACAAAGTAGGCGCACGTACGACATTCCAATACCAAGACAAATAAAAAAGTAAATTTTCAAATTTCACAGTTCGTTTTTATTTATTAATTAAACATTTAAAAAATAGTTTCTTATTACATAGTAGTAAAATAAATAGATTAAAAACAAAGAATAAAACAATAAATATGACCATAAACATGGAAAAAAAATTAAAAAAAAAAATTTTTAACAAAAACTAAAAGCCATTCTATGACTATGAAACATGAAAGAAACAACAAATAAAACAATAAAACCGCGACCTTTTTTCACTTCAAGACAGCGCGCTAGAACGAAGCGCCGCCCGCCACCGACGCGACGCACATAGGAGTATTTCGATCAAAAACCTGGACAAAATTATTTTTTGAAGTAAAACTAATTATTTTTGCTAAAAATTATTATTTATGCAAGGAAATAATTTTTTTTCAGCAAAACTTTAAAAACGCTTGTGAGAAGAAAAACTAAAAAAAATAGTATGAAATTTAATACACCCAAAATGTGAAAAAATTAATTATCTAAAATATTAGACCTTCTAGAATGGAACCATTGTGATTTTTAGGCTTTGTGAATCCAAATGCATTAATATCAATAAAAAAATTTCTGGAAAATGTTAACAACCAGTTAAAATTAAACGTAGGGCGTATGAGTGATTTTTCTAAAAGTGAAAATTTCACTCGCAAATTATTTTGTTAATCGCAAAAAATCGCACCCAATTTTTTGATATTCAATTTAAAGAATAGTCAAAGTTATCATAAATCTATGTATCGAAGCAGAATAGGAGGGAATACTATAACAAAACACTTAGAATTTAAAAAAAAGTAATAAAAATATCTATATGTGGCAGACTCTTTTCCCACTGTCATTTACTCAAAAAAAAAAAATTTAATATTTCCATAACTACTCTTTAATTATTATTTAATACCTGCAATTGTATTTTTCATATGAAAATTTAATGTTTGAAAGCACACTTGCTCACAATCAATCTCTAAATATACTCACCAAATCAGCAAAAATTACAAAAAAATTTCCAGAAAATAAACAGCTGACTTTGAACTTGTTTTGACACACCAAACACTTAACCACAAAAAAAAGAAGTGCATTGTATGATCCCATGTATATTTAGCATCCGCTTTGTAAAAACTTTAATTCAAAATTTTGATTTTTAGAAAATCGACTTTTGTCCAGCTTTTCGACCAGAATACTCCTATGTGCGACGGTCGACTTGTTGTTCTTTTGTGCTCGATACAAGATCAATAAGTGTACAGCAATAAAACAATAAAACAGCGACCTTTTTTTCGCGAAGAACAATGGCGCCTTAAAAAAATAATTTTCGACCAGCAGGTGTTTTTGCGAGCGGGTGCAATAACAAAACTCACAGCAACCCTTTTTCGCTTCGTTCACGACAGCGCGCATGAACAAAGAGGCGCCACGGCGAGGCGCCCATGACTACAGTCGACTTGTTGATCTTGTGTGATCGATACAAGAGCAATAAAACAGCGACCTTTTTTTCACTTCACTTCGTTGAAGACAGCGCTCGTGAACGAAGCGACAAGATCAATAAGTGTACAAAAATAAAACAATAAAACCGCAACCTTTTTTCACTTCTTTCAAGACAGCGCGCTTGAACGAAGTGGCGCCCGCGACCGACGGTCGACTTGTTGATCTTGTGTTTTTGATAGAAGATCAACAAGTGTACATATTTATGAGCCACACCCACTTCCATATTGTGTCAGATCGGTTCTTGCGACCGAGGGTGAGGTCAAGATACTTGCGGCAGGAACAAACGACAAGAACCATTAATTAAACACAACATTTGAGATGTCTCTGAAATGCACTTTTTTCTTCCTTGCACCTCTAGGAATAGAGCAAAACCTCAAGTAGCGCAGAGCTTAATGCAGCCCATAGTTTTTAAAGTCGTTGTCCCTATTGCACATGAAGTCCTTATTTTCAATTAATACTTTTCTAGTAGGTATATTATATCTGTTAATATTCTATTTCGGATATATACAAACATGTAAGAAAAAACAATTTTAAAATTTCTTTCGAAATTTTCTACCGTATCGGTTTTGTACGACGTACGACAAACCAATACTGAAGAAAAAAAAGCTGAAAAATACATAGAATTTTTGTCGTAAACGCCAAAAGTTGGCGCTTACGACAAACCAACGCTAATCCAATGCTTATTTTGTGGATATACGACAAAATGCACACTAATTATCTCAGTAACGGTAAACGATAGGACAAATCTGATAACAGAAATGAAAAGAGAACGTTCTAAAACCTATTACTACATATCCAGTTTAAAAAAGTCCATTTTGGCGTTTACGACAAAACAACTCTCGGGCGACGATGTGTTGTGTATAATTTCCCCCTTTGCAAACCTGCGTAGGGAACATTTATATGAGTAGCCACTTTTAGGGAACACAAGAAATTGGCACACGTTCCAGCAAAATTTGCATTCATAAACAATTTTTTTTATTTACTATGTTCTCGCATTGTTTTGTGTTCTGCTTTGTGCAATTATTGAACAAAATAATTAAAAATACTTCAATACTAAGTGAATGAAAAAAAAAATTGTTAACAAATTATGTGCAATTTCTCAACCATTTGAAAATATATATTTGATAAGGATTTCTGTTTTTAAACAAATAATTTCAAATGGTTGACCGAAATCGAGTTTATGTGTATGTGCTCAAAATGTCTCTAATCATCCCAGTTCTGCTATATGGTCAAGAGGCATGGATTGTTTCGAGAGAAAAGTTCTTCTGGCGATTTTTGGTCCCGTATGCATTGATGGTGATTAGAGAACAAGATACAACATCGAAGTGTACGCGTTTTTAGTTACATTAACTTAGCCAAAAAGTAAAAGTTTAGCACCCAAGATAGCTATGGCATGGACATGGACAGCAATGCTCCGGCCGGAAAGTCTTCCACTAAAACCCAGAGGGACGTCTAAGGTGACGCGCGCAAGTGGCGTGCGAAACTGGAAGCAGCTTGCTAAGTAAAGAGCTTGTTGGTTGAGTCCTAAATCCATAATGGACTTAAGCCGCCTGAAAGCGTTGGTCACTCTAGGTAAGTAAAAAAGTTAGAAAATTCGCTATTTTTAAACACTAGCATTTAGTCGAACTTGGTCTCGAACTTTGTCAATTATTTTTTTAAATTTCTGTCAGAAAATATTTAGAAATATGTAAATTGGAACTTGATTGGGCACAACACTGTGTAGCCAGGCCCTAATGCCGACTTCTATTTGAAACAAGGATTTTTTTATCAAATCCATTGGTCTCTTGTGGCAAATGGCTATTGCCATTATTTGCCAATTGATTTTTATTTATTGGTAACCGTGTTTGAACAATTTTTCTACCGTGGAACTTACAAAAACAAATATTCACATAAATGTCAACTACAGCTTTGTGTGAAAGTTCGTGTGCAAATAGGTTTAAATCTTGTTCAAAATCGAGTTCTTGGAAATTTGATCTCAGATCAAAAATAAATGATAGTTTTTAACAAATAAGATATGGGATACCAGTATTTCCCGGTGTTTTTGGACAAAAGATCAAAAATTTCCTATTGATTTTTAATGGCAAATGGAAATTCACAATATAAAACAAAAAACGAGTAGGTAAGTCAATCAAGACATTTTACTGATAATTTTCTAACCGTGGCTAGTAGGTAGGTACACCAGCTTTATAAGTGCGAATAGCCCCTTGGGCTCAAAACTCGGAAGCAAAAATGTTAGTTGGACAAGCCGATAGTTTTTTTGTGCAAATTGGAACTTAAAGGTACGTAGGTTAAGTACATACAGATACAATGTTCAAATTTGTTTTTAATTCTCTAAGATATATAATGTATATATGTATATTCCTACTCCCTGCAGGATGACACCTGGGGCAGTCGCCCCCACCCCCCTTTGCTGCACCTTTGAATAAGGTCCATTGAGTATCATTATGCTACATTTTTCCATCATTTTTTTAGTTCGCCCGTAATTGTGAGTTTCCTTCAAAGGGAATTTACATTTTTCGCTAAACTGATTTCTTATTCACCACCAAAATTTAAATGAAAAAAGAGCTATCAACTTCCTTTTGTTAAAAAAATACGTGGAATAACTTTTCGTCGGAACTCATAACTATGGGAAAAATTAAACTCAACTTTTCCGGCTGGAATCTTGTTCATGTGATACTCATGTGAACTTTTAATAAAAAGTAATTCTAAACAAATAAACACGTTTTGCATGTTTATTTTTTTGTGCAACATTCATCGGGCTTAAAATTAATACATTATAAATATTTAAGAACAATTAGGTACAACATAGGTCGACATCGACATACAATCACAAAGGTAAACAAAATGAATTACACAACTTTTGAAGTAATTCGTGTTGTTAAGCTTCTCAATACACAATCAATTCTCTCGCGAAACAAAAATTTCCTTTTAGTGGAGTAACTAAAGCAAATTATTAGGGAACCCGGCCGAACAGCTCTGATTTTGATGATCTTTTTTTTTCAAACGTCGGTAATTAAAAGTAATTTAAAGTCTATAGGTTAAAAATTGCCGATGTTGCCGTATTGCTTTTTTAAATTAAAATCATTTTTTTTTTAATAAAACCATTTTATTTGCTTAAATTTCATAAAATAAATGATACCAAAAGATTCTCTAATTTTTAATTTAATTTAAGGAAAAAAAATATTTGGGAATAAGAGACAATCTTCCATCCTTTAAGCGATAAATGCAATTTTCTCAGAAACTGTATTAAAAAAAAAAAAAATTTTGAACACAACGGCAACACCCACAATATTTACATACACGTTTTTAAAAACCCAGAATCTCATTTTTATCTGTAAAATTTAAATCCACAAAATTTTGTTAAGAGTTTTTGAAAGAATGGTCCTAAACTCAGAATTTTGGAAAAAAAAATGTTATTAAAAATTTTAAATCAATTTTTTTTTAATTTTTTCGTAGTAAAATATGAATTTGTTTAAAAAAATTTTTTTGGCCATAAATATTATAACTTGAATTCCGAAGACGAAAAGGTTATAGATAGATAGATAGATAGATCTTTACTCAATATAATAATTTTTTACATAAAGTCATTGAGAAAAAAACTTGAATATTTAAAGGCATGACATACAGTTGTGTTCAAAATAATAGTAGTGCCTGCAACAAAATAACATTTGTTATATTTACGGTGCTTCTATAGTTAAAAATTTAATTTCTTTGATGTCAAAGTTTGTAACGGTCAATTACTAATAAATGTATCGTAATTTTAAAATGAAAAAGAAGGTGCCAAATAATTTTTCATTGATTTTTGGTTGTTCTTTCGAATTTGACCTGTTCAAAATAATAGTAGTTAAAGTTATTTTTTAAGAATTTAAAAGCGGTTTATAACTTAGAATATTTATTTTTGGTTTAAAAGTAAGTACTCATATAATTTGAATAATTTTTCAACAAAAAACGATTTGTTTCGGTTTTAATCTATTTAAAGTTCGAAGAGCAAAACACTGCAGTTCGGATAAAGGAAACTTATACGAAAGCTGCTTGAAGAAGGGAAAACCTACTTGGAAATTCAAGTTTATATTAGGATGCTCCCCTACAATGGTAGCCAATGCAATAAAGTCAACGAAAGACCCGAAACGCGCGGTAGAAAAAGAAAAAAGACCGCCGTAGATGACAGGCGTATTGTCCAGACGAGGAAAGTTGAGCCTTCTGCATCGTTGTTTCACATCCAGAAGGCTTTAAGCCTAGATTGCAGTGCAGTGAACATTCGGAGGCGAATGTTAGACACTAATTTGTACGCTTGAAGTCCACGAAAAGTTCAGCGAAACATGTTAAAAAGCGTATCCAGTTTGTAAAAGACCACATAAACTGGCCAGCAAAGTAATGGCGTAACATATTGTTTACTGATGACAGCATATTTGTCCCTTTTGGTGGTACTGGATCTCCACAATACGTCCGACGTCCACCCAATACGGATTATGTTCCAAAGTATACGACGAAAACAGTTAAACATGGAGGGTCGAAAATTTTAGTATTTTAACATATTTCTTTGTTAAGAGCGGAACTTTTTGTGGGTTTCAAGCGTACAAATTAGTGTCTAACATTCGCCTCCGAATGTGCACTGCACTGCAATCCAGGCTTAAAGCCTTCTGGATGTGAAACAACGATGCAGAAGGCTCAACTTTCCTCGTCGGGACAATACGCCTGTCATCTACGGCGGTCTTTTTTCTTTTTTTACCGCGCGTTTCGGGTCTTTCGTTGACTTTATTGCATAGGCTACCATTGTAGGGGAGCATCCTAATATAAACTTGAATTTCCAAGTAGGTTTTCCCTTCTTCAAGCAGCTTTCGTATAAGTTTCCTTTATCCGAACTGCAGTGTTTTGCTCTTCGAACTTTAAATAGATTAAAACCGAAACAAATCGTTTTTTGTTGAAAAATTATTCAAATTATATGAGTACTTACTTTTAAACCAAAAATAAATATTCTAAGTTATAAACCGCTTTTAAATTCTTAAAAAATAACTTTAACTACTATTATTTTGAACAGGTCAAATTCGAAAGAACAACCAAAAATCAATGAAAAATTATTTGGCACCTTCTTTTTCATTTTAAAATTACGATACATTTATTAGTAATTGACCGTTACAAACTTTGACATCAAAGAAATTAAATTTTTAACCATAGAAGCACCGTAAATATAAAAAATGTTATTTTGTTGCAGGCACTACTATTATTTTGAACACAGCTGTATCTGTCGTCTGCCCGAGTGGCAAAATTGCTTGAATCTTTTACAGTATTTTTTTTTTTTTTTTTTTTTTCTTCTTTAAGAGTTAATAGGACTTTTAGTTTAGTTAAAACAAAATTTATATATAATTTTTATGCATCATAGTAGATTAATAGGACTTTTAGTTTAGTTAAAACAAAATTTAGAGATACTTTTTAGCTTGCCAGGATTGATTTTAAATTGATTTTTACTATTTTAAAAGACTTCATTATATATATCTTTGCCTCCTGGTACAAGGGGGGTTAAGTAACAAAATTGCACTTTTCGGGTTTAGATGAAATAAGAATAAATTCTTTTTGTTCTTTTATTTGGTATCAAAAACATAAATTTAGAGCAACTCTTTCCTACAAAAATAAGACGATCAATGCTCAAAAATGCATCAATTTTCATACATTAGCTCAACTTCAATCGCATTTTCTGGCAAACTATCATTTATGACTTAACACCTTTGTACCCGGTGGCAAAGATATTACAGTTAAAAAAAAAATCAAAATTACGTAAACTTGATGGGATATTTTTGATAAAAACTGAATTTTTGCATTGAAATAATTGATTTACTCAAAGACCTTGGCAAATAAGAACTTTAAACTATTTATTTTATTAAGCTATTTAACGTTCAACAATAAGGGCTATTGAATGAAGAAAAAATAACTTTATATTTAAATGTTGAACTTAAAAAAAATAGTTATTTTTTTTTTCAAAACTTCTATTACAAAACGGTTTAATTCATTTTTTATTCTACTTTTCTAAGCAGAGTTTACAAAAACAACGGCTATGGCCGTCAGCTCGGTTAGCAATTTTTAAGTTTACATTCAAATAAATAATTTTAATTACTTTTTGTAGTAGAAAATTATTTACTATATAAATTCGGTTATTAAAAACATCCTATATTTAAAACATCTATTAAAAAAAGTTCTTCGAAAATGAAATACTTTTTAATTTTTTTCATAAAATATTATACATATTGACATTTCCTTTTTTAATTTCAAATCATAATAAATGAGGCCAGAAAAATGTGAAAAATAAATGCATTTTAGATTACGAAAAAGTTTTACAAAGGGCATGTTAAAATTTTTTCAATAATTTTGTTTATTTACTGATTATTTTTAATTACTCACGTTTGAAAAAAAAGATCATCATTCCCTAATATTGCCATTTTTTTAGCTTTAGTTACTCCACTATTTACTTTATTTCAAATAATGGAATATTTTTTCTTTTTTTGTGTTAGGAGAAATATATCCTGTCGTATTTTTACCAGAAAGTTCGCGGGCTGAATATAGGTAAAATCTAATCTTTTTATTAAAATTTAATTTTCAGCTTTGAAGTCTTTGGCACATTTCTAATGGTTAACGATATTCTAGTTTTTCTGGTCATCTTGTCACCCATTTTATAGGCTGCCTCACAATTCTCGAAATTACAAACTCGATCACAGAGAGTGTCTTCGCTGCACTCATTAATCGCATGCAGATAATCCGAGTACAATGTGTCTTTTAGAATCAGTAAAGATCGTGGTTCAAGTAGCAATTTGTATCTAATGTCTCTAGGTGATGGAGCTTCATCAGTTTCTGAAGACTTTTGCCGCTCTGTAAACTCGAGGATTGTGTGCGAACCACACGATAGCGTAGTGATGATTGGATGAAACAATGGACCATCAGTGTGCGGCATGATTCCTTGTCCAGCCAGGTATTCATTCACTAGGACATGATTAGCTTTTTCGGATTCAAAAATACCTGCAAAATGTAATTAGTCTGCATTTTATTGTACAATTCAATTGAAGTAAAGAGATTGCCTTTTTTTATCGACACTTTAGTACTCACCCAAATTATTGATTTTGTCTATGTAAGCCTGCAGCCATGGTGGAATTTCTTCGGATATCATTCCGTTTGGGTGTGGTATGCCACCATAATTTATAAGGCGTCGATTTAGTAACTGAGTCCATTTGGGCTTTGGGGTTCTTTCGATTTGTGTTAAAATGCGCTCCTCTTCTTCGAAAGTGATAAAATTTGGAATGTACATTGCTGTTGGTGGGCACTATTGGAAGTATAAATTATTGACTGTTTTTTTTTTGATTATTAAGATTTAATTCAACCTTTCGAACTAAGAAATTTGTAAAATCCATTTTATTTGTTTAGATTCAGAGTAATTTAGAATAAAGAATTACAAATATTTAATTTGTTTTATACTTATGGGAATACACTCACTATTCTTGACAAAAAAAAAGTTGTTTTGGTTTGCTTGCTAGTGGTGCTGAAGTGCTGATTCGTTGACATTTATAACGTTACGTGGGAAGATCCCGTAGAAAGGTATGTTCCAGACATGGTTCCAGATAGTACACAAATAGGTCCGTTTGGTTACTCCATTACCAAAACCAAACAAATGTGAACAAATACGGAAAAGTAATAAGCCAGAACCATAATTGGCGGATGGAGTCGGAAGCTATTGTTGTCGGAAGTCAATTGTTGTTGTTTTCTTTGTATTTTCCACAAGTTTTCATCCGTCGAATGCGGTTGCGAGCGCTGTTCCCCTCCGTTTGCATACTACGATCCGACAATTATAGTTCTGGCTATAGCCTTTTCACACCAAACCCAAAAACGCAGTTTATGGCAAAAAGTTTTCAAAAACCTGAAAAGCGTTCACACCACAAATTTACAGGTTTTTGTTTGACGTTTAAAATTTTTTGACATTCAAATGTCAAGTTTTCAATGGGATTTTATTTTTGTTGTTTAACGGCCATATTATTCACTCTGGATTTAGTTTGGATTAAAGTTAATTTTAAATCCAATCCATTAAATCTGAATTTCATAAATCCAAGGATTTAATTTTTTGTTCATATTATTCACTCAAAAAAAACTTGTGTGATTATTCAATAAATTTTGTATAATTTGCATTTATCTTTATTTTTTCTTCACAAAATACTTTACAAAAAAACTCAACACTGTGAAAATGAATTTTACATCTGGATTTATAAAGTTAAACGGACCTCCAGAGAGCAGTTTAAATTTTTTTGGATTTAACGAGATTGGATTTAAAAAATTGGATTTAAGTAGTGAATATTATGGAATTAGATTTATTTTTGACATTTGACATTGCTTACATCCAGATGTATTTTTTAAACTCGTGAATAATATGGCCGTAAACGTAAATAAGCTTGAGCTCACAAAATTGATCAAATAAAATGAATTCTGACTATTTAAATATAATTTTATTTATTTGGTCGTTAAATTGTGTAGTTTAATTTTAATTTCTTCCAGAGAATAATATATTGGCCGACCCTCAAATTCTTAAGCCATTTTGATGTAAATGGGTGCGTTCACGTACCGATCCAAGGGTATCCGGATACCTTTGTGTTGTTGTAATCCTATATAAAATCTCAGCTGATCGATCAGCTGTGTTGACAAGCAAAAAAATCCAAAGGTATCCTAAAAATTTCTGGATTCTCGTGTATCTTATGGGAGATTTGATGAACAGCTGTTTCGTGTTCATAAACGTATCGGATACTTAGGTATCTTGGATAGGGTATCTGTGCGTACGTGAACGCACCCAATATATATGACCTTTTTTCGGCTGCCTTTGAGCTGTGGCTCCTTTTCAGCCCAAAATTCCAACAGGAACTCTTCATCTTCGGTCCCCCACATTTTTTTTGTGTGTATTGTTTCTACTCTTCCATTTTTTATAATTAATGAAAGAAATAAAAATGAAATTTGATTTATATTATCAAAAAAAAATCAACAAACCGCATTTGTTAAACAATAGGGGTATTCACGATCCGATGCAACTGGTCTAGTATCATTGCAAAAGTGCAAAAGTGTAAAATCTTACAACACTACAACAACAAAATATATGGATTGAAATTTTACAATGGTCTTGCACTTTTGCAATACCCTAACCCTATAGGCTTAACTACATACACCACTTTTTGAAAAAGAACAAAAGTGAAAATATTTTTTTTCTCGCTAGCGCAATTGTTTTGTGAAAAAGAGTATACAAATTGTTTTTTAGACCAAAAAATAAGCTTTCTGCATCATTAGTTTTAATTTTCCAGCCCGAAAAACTACACAAAAATGCATTTGAAAATTTTCACTTTTGTACTTTTTCACTTTTTGAGCCAATGTAGTTATACCTTATTGCAAAATAAAAATACAATGGAGTAAAATTATTTTTGACAGATGGCAGCTCACCGTCGCGTCGCCCATGATAAACAGTTTGTCTTTTTTATTCTGTTTATAATGGTTGTCGCTACTCATGTCCCGTAATTTAGTTTCTTTTGATGTAAAATAATTAGTGAAAATTAATTAACCCGAACAAAACAAAGAATTAAGGCTTAACTACATTGGCTCAAAAAGTGAAAAAGTACAAAAGTGAAAATTTTCAAACGCATTTTTATATAGTTTTTCGGGATGGAAAATTAAAACAAATGATGCAGGAAGCTTATTTTTTGGCCTAAAAAACACTTTTCTTTTCACTTTTGTACTTTTTCAAAAAGTGGTGTATGTAGTTAAGCCTTTAAATTATAAAAAATTGAAAAAAAGAAGAAGCAACGGTGGGAAAAAAAACATCATTCATGCTTCAATATTGCCTGGCTACACGGTGATTTTTCAATCGCCTAAGCAGTGAGTTTGTAGGCAAGAGGGATGAGGAGTGAAGAGGGAAGATGCTCACGAAGGGAACTGAATTTTCTGAGGGTAGTACAGTTCCATTGCTAAATTTTTCCTCTTTTTGACGTTTGTTCCTAGAAAATGTAAAAGTGGAACGTGATTGGGCACAACAGTGTGTAGCCACCGCATGTGATTTTTCAATCGATTAAAAATCACGTGTAGCCAGGCACATATTTACTATAGATAAGAAGAGGGGCGTTCACTATCTATTGTAAAAAAATAAAATTTTACATTTTTACTAGGCCTGTTGCACCAGATCGAGAATACCCCTAATATAACTACCCTTCAAGCAAGAAAACCGAGTTCAGAAAAGACACTCCGACCGCGAAAGACGGGGTTGCACTCACACACTTGCAACTTTTTGTATATGAACACAAAGTCGAAGGAGAAATCGTGGTGAAAAAACCAATACATATAAAATCGGCTCCGCGGTGATTCTAATTTCCATACTAATTTGAGCCGCCTTCGGACCAGTTTCTGCCTCGAAGTTGGACTCAGCTCCGCCTGAGGCGGAGCTGATTCGGACCGAGGTCGGACCTATATGCTTGAAGGGTATACCCTTCAAGCAAACAAGTCCGGCCTCGGTCCGAATCTGCTCCGCCTCAGGCGGAGCTGAGTCCGACTTCGGATCAGAAACTGGTCCGAAGGCGGCTCAAATTAGTATGGAAATTATAATAACCGCGAAGTCGATTGCATATGTATTGGTGTGGTGAAAATCTCCATTCCGAGAAAACGGAGCCGAAGGCGGACCTGAGTCGGAGCAGCGAAAACCTACCAGAAAGAGGAATAAAAAAGGGATGACGTATCGCATTTGCGACCAAAAAAAGAACAAGATTTATTTTTTTTTTCACTGAAACAGTTTTTTTTATTTAATTTTGGCAAACGAAATTTTCACAATATATACAATATAAAATACAATACATTTTTTTCATTTTATTTTATTTGTTGTTGCTGCTGTTGTTGGTGTTTCTTTAGATGCCCAATCGCATGTTTCACCTTCTGCCTTTTTCTTCATCATTAGAGATTCCATCTACAACACAAACAGAAACACATCACTTTAATCCAAACACTTTGAGCGATATATACAACATACCTTTTTTTGTTTCCATATTACTTATATTTTATTAACAACGACACGAGACACGACGGGACTAAACACTTCAACAAAAAATAACAAAATGACGCTTTTGCTCTTGTTGGCTATGTCTGTCTACTTTTTTTTCCTTTTCTCAGTTTTCACCACGATTCTCTTAGACTTTGTGTTCATACACAAAAAGTTGCAAGTGTATGAGTGCAACCCCGCTTTTCTCGGTCGGGGGTCGGGCTGTCTTTTCTTGCTTGAAGGGTACCCTTCAAGCAAGAAAACGGAGTCCAGAAAAGACAGTCCGACCTCCGACCGAGAAAAGAGGGGTTGCACTCACACACTTGCAACTTTTTGTGTATGAACACAAAGTCGAACGAGAATCGTGGTGGAAAGTGAGAAATGGAAAAAAAAGTGAAACAGACATAGCCAACAAGAGCAAAAGCGTCATTTTGTTATGTTTCGTTGAAGTTTATAGTCGCGTCGCGTCGTGTCTCGTGTCGTTGTTATTATAATATTAGTATAATTATAAACAATATCAAATTATAAACAATATGGAAACAAAAAAAGGTATGTTGTATATATCGCTCAAAGTGTTTGGGTTAAAATGTTGTTTCTTCTTGTGTTGTAGATGTAATCTCTAATGATGAAGAAAAATCTAGAAGGTGAAACATGCGATTGGGTATCTAAAAAAACACCAACAACAGCAGCAGCATCAAATGAAATAAAATGAAAAAAAATGTATTGTATTTTATATTGTATTTATTGTGAAAATTTCGTTTGCCAAAATAAAATAAAAAATAAAACAGTTTTCTTGTTCTTTTTTTGGTCGCAAATGCGAAATGTCATCCCTTTCTTATTCCTCTTTCTGGTAGGTTTTCGCTGCTCCGGCTCAGGTCCGCCTTCGGCTCCGTTTTCTCGGAATGGAGATTTTCACCACACCAATACATATGCAATCGACTTCGCGGTGATTATAATTTCCATACTAATTTGAGCCGCCTTCGGACCAGTTTCTGATCCGAAGTCGGACTCAGCTCCGCCTCAGGCGGAGCGGATTCGGACCGAGGTCGGACCTGTTTGCTTGAAGGGTAGTTATCTTTGCCTGTCAGTTCTTTTTTTTTTGTCTGCTGTCAGTTCTTTTTTTTTGTCTGCTGAATTGTTGCTGAATTCCTCAAAAGGTTTATTTGGTTATTTCGTTTGGAGTTGAATGTTTTCATTTTCAGGTTTTTGGCGAGTTTAATCAAAGCTTGTGTTTTACGAAAACTTGTGGTTTATGAAAAATGTATGGAAAAACTTGTGTTTTTGGGGTTTTTCGCAAAAACCGCGTTTTTGGCTTGGTGGGAAAAGGCTATAAAGGGGGATAGATATAAACCTGAAATTGGTACGTTTGAAAGAGATGAAGACATGATGCATACGAACATGTTTGTCTTCGCCTATAATCTGCATTTTCATCTACTCTCTCTCTATCCAACATCAAATAAATACTGTAGGCCTTACGATACCAATAATAGTCTCGTTCTATTGGAGGTGGTAGTTTACTACTACTAGATGTTTTGGTTAATCTAGTACTATCATCTACTCATGCTCTTCTTCCCGAGTAGATACGATTTGTATTGAATTCATTGAAAGTGCGTTCCATTGAAAATCGCTAGTAAACTACTAGTAGTACTTTGCCACCTCCCATTGGAACAGGGCTAATGAATCGCTAAACACACGTTTAAGTATAATCGAATTAAATTTTACCGTCGGGTAAATTTATGTGTATACTAATAATCAGAATAAACACGCGTTTAACTAATTGCCCTTCTATTACCAGATCTATTACATTTGCTGTCAAAACGACATTTTTTGTAATTAATCTAATAATGAACAAAAACATACCTACCTACACATGTGTATTTTTATTTTGGTTGTAAAGCCTAGTACGCGCTGCTGAAGCGAAAAGAAATCTTCCATACAAAATTTCGTTAACGAAATGGGGTCGAATTACGGCATACGATTACGATCATACGTTAACGTATTGACGCTTTATGTCTCTATCTTTTTCTACTAATTAAATAAAGACAGCAATATTCAAAACGTTCACGTATGATCGTAATCGTATGCCGTAATTCGACCCCTGAACGGAAAATTTCGTTTTGCTTTTTGTTTTTCAGTACGCAGCTCTAGAGAAAAATTGGAGAGTTCACTCATTTGTCACTTACTTTTTACTGTCCTGTGCATTATTCTGGACTCCAAGAGCAGTATCGACGTTTTTTTTACTTTTAATTCATTTATTTCTTGCTTTAAAAATTATTTTCTGTTGATTTTTCTTGATTTTAAATTAATTTTGATTTTTTTTATTTTGACTTTGACAGAATACTCGATGATATTTTTTCGTTAGCATTTTCCTTGTCGACTTTGGAGACTTGAAAATTTTTCGTTTCGCATCAGTAGCGTACTAGGCTTTAAAGGTGAATTAAATACAGCTGCGTTCCTTTGGAAATATGTATCTACTGCTTAGTACTTAAATCTACTTTGAACTACTTTTGCTATATTGAAAAAGTAGTTCAAAGCAGCTTTAAGTACTAAGCAGTAGATAAATATTTCCAAAGGAACGCAGCTTATGTAAGCAAGCTTAACTAAACAACCTTTTTGAGAACCAATTTAAGCAAATCTAATAAATACGTGGCTATCTTTGTATAACTGGCTCTAAGAAACAATTGAATATCATCGTTGAAATGAGTATGTGCCTGGCTACACGGTGATTTTTCAATCGCCTAAGCAGTGAGTTTGTAGGCAAGAGGGATGAAGAGTGAAGGGGGAAAATGCTCACGAAGGGAACTGAATTTTCTGAGGGCAGTACAGTTCCATTGCTAAAATTTTCCTCTTTTTGACGTTTGTTCCTAGAAAATGTAAATGTGGAACGTGATTGGGCACAACAGTGTGTAGCCACCGTATGTGATTTTTCAATCGATTAAAAAATCACTGTGTAGCCAGGCACTATGTTTGAATATGAGTGAAGAATTAAAGGAAGTCTCTACACTGGGATTTTTCAAGTTCCTAGCCAGTGGGTTTATAGCTTAGAGGATATAATATATGGAGTGCTTGTACTGTTAGTTCCGTGAAGCTTTTATAGAGGGCTCTAGTTTCTTTAAGTTTTTCGATGAGTGCATGTCTCCATTTTATTTTCATTTGATGGCTGTCATCAACAACATTAGGTGTGTTTTTTATTACCACCGGTCTTAACTGGACAAAAAAACGCCTCGGGGCTTAACCTGAAATCTTGGCAGCACTGTATATTGAATGTTCCGAAAACAGCTGACACAACAAAAATTTAGAGTTGTCATATTTTTCCCTTTCGTCATTTTCTTGTATTTTTCATGTATGTTTTACAAAGAGATACAAAAATGTATGCTAGCAAAACTATTTTAATACATTTTGTCCTTCCAAACGTGAGTTTTCACGTTTTTAAACAAATTCTAAACAATTTATGAAAAAGTTAGTTTGGTAGCACGGATTTTAAACTCTTCAAAAAGTTAAGCCCAGAGAAATCTCCGGGCTAAACAACTAAGCCCAAGGGGCTAAGGTGTTGTTGTATTTATCATGTAAATTGCTTAGCCCAGACTGCGTTTTTTTTGTCTAGTTAAGACCGGTTGTAATAAAAAACACACCTACTGTATATATATTACCATAGTACTATCATGAAGTGAAACGATCTTAGGAACTCTAGTGGTGACTTGAAAAAGCAGAATTTGTATGAAAAAAACACACTGAGCGCCACCTCAAAAAAGTGGCGACATGAACTAATACTAAATTCGACTTCATGATAGTACTATAGAAATATATATACAATGATCAACAAGCGTGTTTATTTACAGCTGCGGAACCGGACTCTCACTGAAAAACGAAGGCAGCGACCCCTATCCATACATATGGCGTTACAATAGGTGTGTTTTTTATTACCACCGGTCTCGCGCCTCGGGGCTTAACGAGAAAAATTGGCAGCACTGCATACTAAATGTTCCGAAATCAGCTGACACAAAAAAATATAAAGTTGTCATATTTTTCGCTTTTGGGGTTTCTTGTTTGTTTTTGAAAAAAAAAGTTTAACTAACTGTTAAATAAATATTTAAAATAATAATTGTCATTCCAAACATCAGTTTTGATGTTTTTAAACAAATTCTAAACAATTTACGAACAAGTTAGTTTGGTAGCACAGATTTAAATCTGTTGAAAAAGTTAAGCCCAGAGAATTCTCCGGGCTAAACAACTAAGCCCAAGGGGCTAACAGGCCGCCTCCACAGGAGATAATTTTTGTCATGTTGACGTGTCTTAACAAGAAATGTCTTGTGGAGGCTCGCCATTTCTTCGATTTTGTCTGAACACGATTGTCTAACATCGAATTTGACAGATGTGTTTTTTTTCTTTTGGAACTGCAGTTTTTTCATTATTTTTTGTCCTCTCATGAAGAAGGTTGTCTAGTAGCGGACGACAAAATATCTGTGGCCTGATTCAATAACCGCTTAAGTCGAAAAAAAACTTAGTTTTACAATAATGCTCCGCATTTTTTAATTTGCCTCAAAAACAACTCAATCTTTTCTTAACTCGATCTAGATAGTAGGTGTGTTTTTTATTACCACCGGGCTTAACTGGTTAAAAAAAACGCCTCGGGGCTTAGTGAGAAAAATTGGCAGCACTGCATACTAAATGTTCCGAAATCAGCTGACACAAAAAAAATATAAAGTTGTCATATTTTTCGCTTTTGGGGTTTCTTGTGTGTTTTTGAAAAAAAAAGTTCAACTAACTATTAAATAAATATTTAAAATAATAATTGTCCTTTCAAAAATCAGTTTTGATGTTTTTAAACAAATTCTAAACAATTTACGAACAAGTTTGTTTGGTAGCACAGATTTAAATCTGTTGAAAAAGTTAAGCCCAGAGAATTCTCCGGGCTTAACAGCTAAGCCCAAGGGGCTAAAGTGTTGTTGCATTTAACAAGTAAATTCCTTAGCCCCGACTGCGTTTTTTTTTGTCCAGTTAAGACCGGTGGTAATAAAAAACACACCTAGTTTTAATCTATCGTTTTTAACGGCCATATTATTCACTCTGGATTTAGTTTGGATTTAAGTTAATTTTAAATCCAATCCATTAAATCTGAATTTCATAAATCCAAGGATTTAATTTTTTGGTCATATTATTCACTCAAAAAAAATTATAAGTTTATTCAATAAATTTTGTATAAATTGCATTTATCTTTATTTTTCCTTCAGAAAATACGTGAAAAAAACAACTGAACACTGTGAAAATTAATTTTACATCTGGATTTATAAAGTTAAACAGACCTCCAGAGAGCAGTTTAAATTTGTTTGGATTTAACGAGATCGGATTTAAAAAATTGGATTTAAGATTGGATTTAAGTAGTGAATATTATGGAATTGGATTTATTTTTGACATTTGACATTGTTTACATCCAGATGTATTTTTTAAACTAGTGAATAATATGGCCGTAATAGTTAAAAAATTAAAAAGATGTAGATTTAGCATTGGGTAGCATCATAAGACCTCTCAAAAAATTTTATCTTAACTCACTTAAGCGGTTATTGGTTGTGGCCACAGATATATTTGTTTGTTTTGCGAATTTTTGCATGTTTTATGTTGAAATGAATTAGATTTCATGAAATGGTATTATACTTTTTGAATTTATTTAATAATTTTGAATTTATTTAACAGGTATTATAATTGATTTTTATAAAAATAAATTGTTTATTTTTTGGAAGGCAAATAAAAAACAGACCAAGCAATGGGTACATGTACAAATTGAAAAAACTTTAAAAAAAAGAAGTATTCATACAAAATTGACCATATAAAATAAATTTAATCCGCAAAAAATCATACATCATCCTCTGGCGAACGAAGCATATGAAATGAATTGTCCGAACAAAATTTGCCCAGCCAAGAAAAAAAAAATTGTTATGTTGTAGATGTTAGACATGGAGTTAGAGAAAAATATCTCCTGTGGAGGCGGGGTGTAAAGAGTTGTTGCATTTAACATGTCCAGTTAAGACCAGTTAAGACCGGTGGTAATAAAAAACACACCTAATGTATTAGGTATAGAAACAAGCACTCCATATATTAGCTGCGTTCCTTTGGAAATATTTATCTACTTTTTAGTACTTAAAACTACTTTGATCTACTTTGCTATACTGAAAAAGTAGTTCAAAGCAGCTTTAAGTACTAAAAAGTAGATAAATATTTCCAAAGGAACGCAGCTATTATAACCCCGTTTGTATGACCGATTTAAAGATCGAATTGAAACTGAATCGAAATTCCGATCCAGGTATATGGAAGTACCAGATCGAGGAATCGAATTGAAATAGAATCGAAAACACAATTTTTCTTTTTAATATATTTGCAGTAAAATAGAAAAATCTAACCAAAAACAAAGTGCAAGTAAAACTAGATATCATTAGACATACATAAAGTGAATTTGCAAATAAGAAGACAATCACACACAATTTCCACCATAAATAATATCTCGAGTATTCAATTCGTTAGGTATATATGCATATTTTCGATTCGATTCAGCTCCCCGAGTCGGATCGGATCGACAAATCCGGATTCAATTCGATTCAGGTATATATAGACCTAAATCCTGATTCAATTCGGATTCAAATCGCCATACAAACGGGGTATATATCCTCTAAGGTTTATTGGCAGAGGGATGAGGAGGAAAAGTCACCCTGTAGCCAGGGACAAATTCTCTTTTTTTATTTCATTTGGTGGAACGCGCTCATTGTCATTTCTTCGTTCTAAAATTTCCCATGTGTAAATCTACAGTTGTTTTTTTATTTTTTTTTTGCCGCTTGCTACGGTATAACTCCAATTAGCAAACGCAAAAATTTGCGCGCTATTTGATTTCCAAATCAGATAATTTGAACTCATAAAACTGACCACTTCTGTGTTTTGTTAACAACCGGCATTTCAGTAGTTTTTCTCTTCGAATCTATCCAATCGATTTATGGAACCAGAAGTAAAGAAAATGCGTGTCGATACTAAATGTGTTCTTCGTTTTGCAAAATTAACCGAAAACGCTTTTGAGCCGGTAAAAGGGTCTGCCAAAGCAGCCGGCTTTGATCTACGCAGTGCTTACGATTGTTCTGTCCCAGCTCGTGGTAAGCAATTAGTTAAAACTGATTTACAAATTCAAGTCCCTGAAGGTTCTTATGGGCGCGTTGCACCACGTTCTGGACTGGCTGTAAAGAACTTTATCGACGTTGGGGCTGGTGTTGTAGATGAAGACTATCGTGGAAACTTGGGAGTGGTATTGTTCAATCACTCCGATACAGATTTTGAAGTTAAGAAAGGAGACCGTATTGCTCAATTGATTTGCGAGAAAATATTCTACCCTGAATTAGAACAGCTTGATTCTTTGGATCACACTGAACGAGGAGAAGGTGGCTTTGGATCTACTGGTGTAAAGGATTTGCCACAATCAAAAAATGGACACGATGCAGTAGACTCTACAAAGGTTGATTTAGGAGGTGGTGCTTATGGATCGACTGGATTGAAAGAATTGCTCCAAGCAAAGAATGGAAATGGAGTTCCAAAATCAGCTACTGAATCTCAAAAGCCGAACAAAGTCTAGGCTTTTCCAAAAATTACTTGCCACTTTTAAGTTTGATGTACAAATAAATGTTATGAAATAATAAAACTGTTCTTTTCTAAATACTTATGTAGGGTTTTTTTTTGTTTTTGGCTCAATAAACCATTCGTTATCTTAATTTACAGAGTACCTATTTGTTAGGCTGGTTCCTCTTGCGACATGTCCATTCCAAGGGGATTTACAAAATGTCTTGATTTTGATGACGGAGTTGTTCCGACAATGAGAATTGAGAATCGATTCGAGGTATTCTTTTAAAGATATTTGTCGAGATTCGAGCCAAAGTATAAGATCTAACGTTTTAATTAAAATATTAAACTTGCACTTCATCTAAAGTTTTGCGAGTTGCGAAGTTTCCGATTCTGTATTTATTTCATTGACAAATACTAAAATTTAACGTACGTCCTATTATTCTTCAGAAGAATCTTTTATTACTTCACACATGAATCGTAAGTTGTAAGAACGGAATAAATCCATATACTGCAAAATTGTGGGGAAAACTGAATAGCTTCTGTATTTTACTGTTTTCAGATGTTTGACCTTCAGATAAAGATTATGTAGATTTGTGTAGAATGAGACAAAAATTTTATTTCTATCGGTTTCTGGTACACAGGTATAACGGTTTAAAAACGTTGGACTTATTCTGTCCTTACAACTTACGGTTTTAAATTTCATCCAAAAGCCAAATTTTGAATGAAATAAACATATAATTTATTTAAAACAAAAGTGTTTCTGATAACAATCGATTAACTACACTTAGGACCAGTTCGTTCACAGTCGATTATCTTTTAATCAAGGATTATTCCATAAAAAAATCCTTGATTAAAAGATAATCGAGTGTGAACAAACCGGCCCTTAGGAGCAAAAAAATGGAATCAAAACGATAATTGGTCGTGAAGTAATCGACATACATGAATGTTAATGGTACCATTGAAAAGCTTGAAACAAAAACTTTAAGTCAATACTAAGAACTCAAAAATCCGTTCGTTGTTTCCATCCATCCAACATAAGTGAAGTATGTAAGGAAAAAAAAAACTGAAATTAAAACACAAATTATCTGGAAAATTTAACATTTAAAAAAAATTAAGTGCAATTCATTGACAGACAACGCTAATACTATCGTTGGAAAAAAAAGACTGAAATTGAAACAGAGAGTATCTGGAAAATTTAACATTAAAACAAAAATGAAGTGCAATTTATTGACAGATAGCGGTAACACTATCGTATGCATTTTTATATTTTTACCAACAATTCAAAGTAAAAAATACAAGCTTTAAAATGAGACCATGAGACTTTGAATAAAAATATTTTATCCATGGCAATTTTTGTTTTTAATATAATATAATTAATTTGATTCCGTTTTTTTGCTCCTAAGTGTATATTGATAAAGTTAGGACCAGTTTGTTCATGGTCGGTTATCTTCTAACCAAGGATTATTCTATACGAAAATCATTGACTAAAAGATAATCGAGTGTGAACAAACCGGCCCTTAGAGTAATCAACAAAAAAAAGTGTTATACATAGTAAAACAAAAATTTTTGTTGTGGTCTCATTTTTACTTCAGTTAAAAAAAAAATGGAGAAATAAACATAGGTTCGAATGATCATTCTTTGGTTAATTTTCAATGAAAAAACTTTTTGAGCCCATCATTTTGAATTTGAATTTAATCTTCTGTTTTTATTTACAGCAATGCAAATGACTATCTCAACCCGAAAAAAATACCGTTAAAAATGGAAAAAAAATCAAAAAATCGCTTTTCTTGACTTTTTTTTCATGTTTTTTTGGACTGTTTTGGTATGGATTTTTTTTTTCAATTTTTAAAAAAACATTTTTTCGATATTAAATTTTATTCTCTACACCAAGTTTTAAAATCAATTTATCAAAATTATGCTTTGTTTACGAGATATATAGGGGCTTTTGCACCCCTATCTTCAATTTCCACCCTCTCATTTACTAGCACTCCGCGGTATTATCTTCTCTTATAACCCATTCAACGTTAAGACATAATCAATAGCCTGAAATCCTGGATTTATTCTGTTCTTCAAACTTATAAAATTTTTCAACCCCTGTAACTTCGACACACAAAATAATTTTGTTGTTTTTTTTTTTAACTTGGAAGATGTGTCGACGCCTAAAGATGAAATTTGCATCAAAAAGTCAATTTCGGAAAAAAGTGGACTTCTTTCGTTCTTACAACTGCATAATGATTCTTTCCTCAGTTGAGACAAGAGTGAGATTAAATCCAAGGGATGGAATGAAATGTTTCTGAAGAAGTTTTTGGGAGAGATTTGTTGAAATCTGTCTTTCCACCCGCGAACGTTGTGCGTCATAAAGTTTACTGCACGGAGAAAACATAACGCCAGGGATAACTTTACTTCTAGTATATTTAATCAGAATAAAGTTGAATATACCAGAAATAAAGTTAAATATACCAGAAGCATAGTCATCCCTGCTTTATTTTTTCTCTGTGTGGGGTAGAATCTGCTTTTCAACACGCATGGAGTTAGTGAGCTGTTCTAGACCTTTGCGAAGTGCCCAAGTATACGTGACCGATATCCTGAAACAGCTTGCGTTGCCAATCAGCCCTAGAATTGGCCCAAAGATAATTCTAATGTACGATAGTGCAGGAGCTAATAGTAGGTCTGTTCGTTGTTTTCCCGCTCCGGGGCACTCTGAGTCATGTCAAAAAATCAGAGTTTCTCGGGTTTTCATTTTACATCGAACACCTCAGAGCTTTAATTTCATCAGCTGATTTCTGTGTTGACATTTTTTTCTCTATTTAGTGTATTATTTCATGAAATTCGTGAAAAATCTCATATTTACCACAAATTTTATATCCACAAAACGACAAATCACTTTTCGCACCCCAAACAATTTTTTTTTTTCTTTAATGACAACAGCTGATTTGATTTTGATAGCTCTGAATTCCGCGCTCTGACAAAATCCCCAGAGTTGTTCAGGGTGCGTTCAGAGCGAACATAGAGCACAGAGGAAATAACTCTGGTTGAAAAAGGAGCGACAAAAACCGCTTGACACCGAATTCGGAGCGACCCAGAGTGCCCTAGAGCTCACAACGAACAAACCTAGTGCTAGATTAGTTTCAGATATCTTCAAGGCATTGGTATACCAACTTTGCATTAACCATCTTAAAATCCGGATTTAAATTAAATATAATAATATAAAGGCTATCTTGATCACCTGAAAACTACAGTGAAACAAGAGTCGTAGAGTATTTTACAACAAGACGTTCAAAACTTTATTCGTGGAATAGATAGATGACTCCAAAAAAATTTTAAAAAAAACATTATAGCTCAGGGAAATTAGTCAAAATATGGGCATGAAATCGCATTTTTCGCGGGACAAAATTTTTTTCATGGAATGTGTTCGGGTGGTTGCCCTTATCATAAAAGTCAATTTGTTGGGATAATTGGAGGTTGGGAACAGCCGCCATCTTGGAAAAGAGATTGGTATCGTTTTTATTGAATAGCTCCATTGTTATACAATTTAACAAAAACTGACAAAGGTAAGACTTATTAACAATAAAATTATCTAAAAAATGTGACCAATAGAACTCAAGGTATAAGCCGTTGATGCGATTATGTTTTATGTCGTTTTCTTTCACTCTATTAAGGAGTACTCTAAATTTTTACTCCTTTTTCTGGTGTGAAAGAACATAATGATGAGAGTAATTTTTTTTTTGTAATTGTGTGTGTGACAAGGCAAAAATGGATAATTTCCTTGAAAAAAATAGTGATAACAGGCCTAGGGAAAACATTTTATGAATTAAAAAAATATTAATAATAATAAAATATGAAGCATAATAAGCGTTCGTTAATAAGTCTGCTTCTACACGAAGACGCAAGGCGCAGAAATCATCTTCAAATTTCCTTTTGATTTTCGTTTCGGTGTATCACGCGCTTCCACACGTATTATTTTTTTGAAGACGCAAATTTGACAGTTATTTTATTTGGTTTTATTTTGTTCTTGTTATCGTATGACGACTTCTACAGGAAGACGTAGACGCACGAGATGCACATAAGAACAAGAGAGAGAGAAAGATCGATTTCTCCTTTGCTCTTATGTGCATCTTGTGCGTCTACGTCTTCTTGTATTTATGCATTTTAATACCAAAAAAACCCAAAATATACAAAAACAACAACTCCAGTGAGGTCTATGTGCAACGAAAACTTTTGAATAAATTAAAAACGTTACTATACACGCAATTAACACACACCCTTAGTTTGATTTTATAATTGTAAAATAAAAATATCCCATCAATGCAGAAAAAAATGGGATTTTTTTGTATATGGCACAGGATTTTTTTTTTTATGGATGAAGAACACTGGCGGAAAATTTTTTTTATTCGGTTTTCAATTTCATTTTGGGAAAAGTGAAGAATTAACGACAAAATGGAACAAATATATCTGGCGGAATATAATACAGTAGAAAATATATTCATAATGGTTGTTTTTGTTAATAACAAATAAGTTTGAAAGAAAAACTTTTCGCATTTTTCAATTTTCAAACAAAATTTTAAAATGTCAAACTTCAAATTCATAAGTGTGTGTGCAAGTCCCTGTGCAAATCGGTGTAAATCTGACTAAAAATGTGGAGTAAATCCGGGGTACTCCGTAGTACTAAAATTACTCCGGAGTAATTTTTTTTTACACTTTTGTGGCGTCAAAGTGCAAAAATAAGTACTAAAAGGGTACTCTCATTGGAGTGAAAGGAAACGACATTAGAGGCTTTTTTGTTTAGATTTTGTTTGTTTATTTGAATTGAAAAGCGTGATATGGATATGGTTAGTTAAAAAAGCTTATATCGTAAGTTCTATTAACCCGATCGCAGAGATTGAGGTGTCTAGATTTAGGAAAAATAATAAAGCACCAGCTTGTATATTTATAATTTCAAAAAGTATAAATTTAGCCCATTCACATTAAGTGGAAAACTTAAGTTATTTAACCCCCCGAAAACCGTATAAAGCACAAAATTAGAGTTGTCAGACATTTGAAATCGATATTAAGACGCGTATGGCTGCAAAACTGCGTACTTATATTTTGGTTGTACCTCTACTCCCAAAATTTGCTCGGCCTACTAGTAAAAAACTAGCTTTTTTCTCACTTTTGACTAGTACATGTAGAGTTTCGGAGTTAGATTACTTCTACAATATGATGGTCACAATAACGACTGTGGTCTCATTTTATAGATAATTATAAATACTATAGTTCATTTTTGAAGAATTATCCAAACAAATCAAAAGTTCGTCAGATATATGAACAAATGTCATTTTGCCCCAACCTTGCGATACAAACACGCACTTTTATTTTTTAATCAACTCACGGAATTGTTTTGTATATGATTTTTTAGATAATTTTATTGTTAATAAGTCTTACCTTTGTCAGTTTTTGTTAAAATGTATAACAATGGAGCTATTAAATAAAAACGATACCAATCTCTTTTCCAAGATGGCGGCTGTTCCCAACCTCCAATTATCCCAACAAATTGACTTTTATGATAAGAACACCCACCCGAACACATTCCATGAAAAAAATTTTGTCCCGCGAAAAATGCGATTTAATTTACTAATTTCCCTGGGCTATTATTCCGATAGGAAAATTACTTCTCTACAAAAAGTTTCAAGTGCAATCTATCAAAATTTTGATTTGTTTACGAGATATTTTGAAAAAAACCAAAAAGGAGGCTTTTGCCCCCTATATTCAATTTTCACCCCCTCATTCCTGCAATAAAACCCATGAACGTCTTTGCTCCTTATTGCTATGATTTTTGTGACATAATATCCAAATGCCCTATCTAATATATAAAATCTCATGTCGCAGTGTTTGTTATTAAACTCCGCCAAAACGGCTGGACTGATTTTTATGAAATTTTTTACACATATCGGGTAGGTCTGAGAATCGGCCAACATCTATTTTTCATACCTCTAAATTGTTAGGGTGGTCCAGCCAAATTTTTTTATATCTTCTTAGAACGATCTTTTCGCAATTTTTTGTTTATGTCGGGAAGTCTTAGAATCGGCCATTCGACCAATATGAATTTTAATATGATAAAATGGTTAGGGTGGTCCAACCAAAAAATTTTCTAAATTTTTTTGGAATGATTTTTATGAAATTTTGTAGGTATATCGGGTAAATCTAAAAATCGGCCAACATCTATTTTTATACCACTAAATAGTAAGGGTGGTCCAACCAAAAAAATTTTTTATGAATTTTTGGGACGATTTTTATAAAATTTTGTGGGTACATCGGGTAAGTCTAAGAATCGGCCAACATCTATTTTCATACCATAAATGGTAAGCGTGGTCCACTCCATATTTTTTTAAAGATTTTTTCAAGTCCTGGCCTTATATTGTTTTCATGGGGTTCAAAAAAGTTAGTTTTCCAACTCATATGAATACCTATAGCGTAAATTCGTAATATTTCATATTCTAAATACAGAAACTTTAAGCCTACAGACATCAATCTTGATAATGCGATCAAAAGAACTAAAAAAACGCATTCTTTTATTTATAAAGACCTGTGTTTAATGTTGTGACCCGATTTTTGTTTGGAAAAGATTGACACACTCCAAAATTGGAAGTAAATAGCAGAAGAGGCATAACGAAGTTTGCCGGGTCAGCTAGTTTCCTATACAAATAAGAGTAGGGGCGTAAAAAAAATGGACCACAAAATTGACGGGCAGGATCCACATTATTATTCTTTGACCTCTTCTGAACTCAAATCTATTGATGAAACTCGGTCCTCATATTTTGCACACTCAACTACCTCTAACACCTGCACTATAAAATGTCAATCAGCTGGCATTAGGAAAACAAAAAGGTAGGTATATGTAAATACAATTTGCAAAAAACAATCACCCCTATTACGTAAGTCGTTTGTACTAAAACGACACAAGCCATGAGTAAAGAAATTATCGTTTCATAAGGAAGAAGAACGAAAAGCGGAGGGGACTGCAAAGTTAAATTTCTAATTTAACCCAATTTGCCCTCTTAGAGCAAGTCGTTTTCTCGTCGTTTTAGTAAAAACGACTTACGTAATAGGGGTGAATACTGTGTCAATGTTAATTTTCTTTTTGAAAAAAACTCTTTGAATCATTTATATTCGATTGGTTTAGCATTTGTGTTTTAAATCGAATAAAAACATCACAAAATATGTATTTGAACCATATTAAATGGTTGTTTTAGCTTTGAACTTTTTTTGCTACTCCTTGGACTTGGAACCATGAAAATTCTTCAATGTTTTGTCCCTATTGCCAATTAGTTCAAAGCCAAACATTTGCGTGTATCTAAGGTCAACGTAGAATAAGTACATATAGATATATGTAATAGCAAGAAGGTTCCGCTTTCGAAGTTGCAAAAATATTATTATTTTATCTTGCACTAAAAACGATCTTAAAACATAGCGTGCTGTTTGCGAGTGCAACAAACTCGCGCGAATAATAATTAAATATTTTTCAGGTTGATGGTTTTTTTTTTTTTTGCAAAAATAGAGCTTCATTCCGAGTATACATATACCTGAGCTGGCTGCGAACGAGCTCTTCGAATGGATGCATTTTTGATTTTAATTTGCCAGTAACCTTGGTGAACTCAGGTCATGCCTGACCGTTTCGCTAAGTGGCTCTTCCATTTTGGTGTATGATTTTAAATCGGAGCTTCAGTGTTGCACTATGGTTGTACCTCACAGAGATGCGCATGTACTCTCGAAGAATTTCTGTGGACTTTAATTGCATGGTCACACGCTATCTTCTAATTATGCTACAGCTTAAGATGCGCTAATTACCCTTGTATCACATGTGTGTGGTGGTACCTAGTGTCTTAAAAAACAATGATTGAATTCTAGAGAGAGTTCAACAAGTGGAAATAAGTATAGTTACCTATGTTTAGTTGTTAATTTTTTTTCTTCGAAAATTGCTTGTAATTTAGTGCAGCGTAGCTATTTAAAAATAATAATGTTCTCAATAGGAAACCTTTCCTTTAATAAAAATAGGTACCTACCTTAAGCAAAGGTCAGTGGTAAGATTAGCGTTGTTTTGCACCAACAAATCTATGTAGGGTGGATGTACCTATTTCCTAACAGGTCCAGCTGATGTTAAACCTTTTTCACATTTTTTCCGATTGACTGAACTACTTTACGAAGAATGATTTGGAAGCATATATTTGCTTCAGTTATGGATATTGCTTAGAAGATGGAATTACAATTGGAAGTACACACATTATCGAACAACAAAGGAACCGAGACAATAATTCTTTGCCCCCGGGTACAAAGGGGTTAAGTCACAAAATTGCACTTTTCGGGTTTTGATGAAACAAGAATAAGCTCTTTTATTTGGTATCAAAAACATAAATTTAGAGCAACTCTTTCCTATAAAAATAAGACGATCAATGCTTAAAAATGCATCGATTTTCATACATTAGCTCAACTTCAATCGCATTTTCTGGCAAACTATCATTTATGACTTAACACGTATCTATATTTTCTTATTCAAATAGGGTCAATGTGGGTAAATGTAAACAATTTCAAGTCTTTTTTTTCTTTTGACTTTAGATTTTAATATGTTTTAACGGAACAACTTGAATGGTATCTTCAAATGCAAATATGAAATGATGGCAACTCTTCTTTATAAATATAAACAAATATTTCCCATTTTGTTTAAATTACTGTCAAAGAGATTTAACTGAAGCTTGTTATGAGCCATGTTCTCATTTATCCCTGTTTACATTTCCCACATTGACCCTACAATGCTAAAATATAGTTTAAGCAAAATTTTATAATTTTATGTAGGTACTAGTTTAGGCAGTTAGTCCCATTTGCTGAAAGTAAAACCTAAAGAGCTAAATTTCACATAACGATTTGCTCGAATTTCAAACTATTTCATAAACGATCCTAAGTTGAACATAACTTATGGGGAAGAAATAGTAGAATATAAGCAGTTTATGCTTATTGAACAGAAAAGTAAGAATGCGGCTTAAGAAAAAATTTATGGAAAAATTTTCAACACAAATTTTTGAAACACTGTTTACTTTTTGTTATCATATTTTTCATTGGGCAGGTTCAGAAACGTTAGGGACTAAATATTTAGGTAATTTCTCGGTCTCTGATTGGTCAGCTGTC
The DNA here is from genome assembly GCF_945859705.1 of Episyrphus balteatus. Lineage (NCBI taxonomy): Eukaryota > Metazoa > Arthropoda > Insecta > Diptera > Syrphidae > Episyrphus > Episyrphus balteatus. Next base: position 54,523,661 of record NC_079134.1, on the reverse strand, counting down.
AAAAAAAATCCTTCCAATTTAGGTAATTTAATTGGAAAGCTGACTGGAAAGTTAGGCAAGAAAATTTTCCCTAAAAATTTAGGAAAGTTTTTTTTGTCAACATGACAGCAAATTGTTTTTATTTAAAGAATTAATTAAGCAAAATTAAATTTATTTGTGTGAAAAACAACTAAAAAGTGCATTATCGGTCATAATTAATTTAATTTATTCATTACAGTTAAGTGAAATTTGGTGTCTTACCCATGCGACCGGTAATATTCTTAAATAAATTTCGAAATTTGACAATAGCATCACATCCAAACTAATTTAGTCAATTTACTCAAATTTCCGTTCAGAAAATCTGTGGCCACAACCAATAACCGCTTAAAGGCTTGGCCACACCGGAGGGTATGCGGTAGAGGTACGGGTAGCGGTAACGATATTTGTATGAAAAAAATTCCACATCTGAACGTTGATATGTCAGTTTGGAATTTTTTTCATACAAGTACCGTTACCTTTACCCGTACCGCTACCGCATACCCTCCGGTGTGGCCAAGCCTTAAGTGAGTTAAGATAAAATTTTTTGAGAGGTCTTATGATGCTACCCAATGCTAAATCTACATCTTTTTAATTTTTTAACTATTAAAAACGATAGATTAAAACTATCAAGATCGAGTTAAGAAAAGATTGAAGGCTTGGCCACACCGGAGGGTACGCGGTAGAGGTACAGGTAACGGTACGGGTATTTGTATGGAAAAAATTCCAAACTGACACATCAACGTTCGGGTGTGGAATTTTTTTAATACAAATATCGTTGCCACTACCCGTACCGCTACCGCGTACCCTCCGGTGTGGCCAAGCCTTGAGTTGTTTTTGAGGCAAATTAAAAAATGCGGAGAATTATTGTAAAACTAAATTTTGTTTTTTTTTCGACTTAAGCGGTTATTGATTGAGGCCACAGAAATGACGTTGCCTAAATAAATATCTAGTCCCTAATATTTCCTGAACGTGTCCATTCTTAGTTTTGTCAAACACACACATTTAAAAAGCAAATTCTTTCAATATGTTTAAAAAAAATATATTTAACACATATTTTTGGTCACTTTCACTATTGAATCTATTTTGTCTTTAATAAAAAGACACAAACTTTTCTTTACGACAAATTTGTTGCATTCTAACTGCTTAATTTTCTCAAAAACAATTCGAATTTTTTGACTTTTCTATCGATTTGACATTTTGATTTGAAGTTCTCAGCGATTTATATCATGAAAGTAAATCATTGCTGAGTTCCACATAAATATTTTTTAGGAACGTAGAATAAAATAAGAAGAACATAAGAACTATGTTTGACTTAGTAGGGATTCAAATTTATGACCCGTATGAGCAAATGGCCCTAAATAATTAATTTTTATTGATTTTTTTTTTAAATTGTTTTTATTTATTCCTATTTTAAACTGTTCGGTAATATAGGAAGCCAATTTTTATGAGTTTCCTTTTCCCGAACATTACTGTTTGGAACTAGTCAATTGCTTTAAATTTCCTTCATATATATTTTCTTCAATGTGGAAATGGATCAGTTAAAATGCAACGGACGTTGGAAAATACCTAGGTGACAAAAACAAACTTCTGCGGTTTTGGTTTTATACAAAATGCATTGCGCAGATATGCAATTTATCCCTTCGACCTTAACGCGGTCGACCATACAAAATGCATCCATAATAACTTTCTCTAATGTGTCTACCAACCAGTTATTAGAATGCACACCTAACGCCACATATTCATAGCCATAACTAAAAAAAAGTTAATGTTAAAACCGTTCTTAAAGTTGTATCGGAAGCAGGAAATTGAGCCCCTCGAAGAGCCAGAACCATATTTATGGATTATGGAATATTTTTGTTTACCTTGAAGGTTCCATATTTTTGTTATTTAAATTAGTTATAAAAGAGTCAATTCAATTTTCAAGAAAAAAATTTTGTTTTATTGAACATACTATATGTATACAATTAACTTAAGCTTAACTTATTTCTAATAAGATACATTGATTGATATAAAATTTGTTGGCACATATGCGGCCTAACCTTATATACAATGGATAAAAGATAAAATACAAATAAATATAGTACATAAATAGGCTTAATTTTACAAGTCTGCTGACTAGGTTATCCCCGTGTTCCGTCCCGGTTGTCCAGTTGTGGTATTGATTATGGTGGGTCGGGTTGTATGACATTATAAAAGAGTTTTTATCTAAATAATAGAAGGAAATTGTTAAAATTTATGGTGTTCGGAATTAGGCACCAAGTGTTCGGCTTTTGGTGAAAACGACATGTCTGCGCTTTTTATTTTTGTATAATAAAACCTTTGTACTCATTGACACAACCTTATTTTTTTATAATAAAGTATTCTTTTAAATTTCTATTCTTCGCTAAAAAACACAAAAACTGTTAAAACTTAATTTACAAGCAAAACAATATAGTTTTTCTTTAAAGCCTAGTATACAGTTCTTCTAGCAAAAAAAACGAATGCATTTCTTACGGGAGAGATTTTTTTAGATTTTTTCCAAAAAAAAAAATATTTTTAACTCACAGCTGTAAACCAAAATCGAAAAAAAATTTATATTCACCACAATTTTTTTTCTCGCAAAACAATGTGCAGCTCATTTTTTTTTTTTCAAGAAAAAAATTTTTTTCTTCACCATTTTTTTTTTTTTTTTTTTCAAAAAGAAGTGTATACTAGGGTTAGGTATACTAGGCTTAGGTACAGTTCTTTTCGATAAAAAAAAATGAGTGGTGAAGAAAAAAATTTTTTTTCTTGAAAAAAAAAATCTGTGGTAAACAGATGACAGTTGTAATTTTTTTTTTCCCCAAAAACAATGGGCTGCACATTGTTTTCCACGGCATTACCCCCAACAGAGTCCTTGAAGAGTCCGAAAATAGCGATTTTTGTATGAAAATCGCTATTTCGCGACTCTTCAAGGACGTCTGGTTGGGGTTACGCCGTGGTTAAATCGTCTGGTAATAATTTATTTTCTATCAAGGGGTAGTTATATTTTTTTAAGAGGTACCACCAGATAGTTATATTTAACGGGAAAGAAAATTTGCTTAGCTCTTTTCTGAAAATGCATTTCAGAATTTCAATGACGTCTGGTAGGTGGGTGAATGCCGTTGCCGTGAATAAAACGTCTGGGACTCAGATTTTTGTAACCGTGGTATATTTTGATATATCAGGTTATACCTCCGACATCAAAAACTGATTTTTTTACCAATTTCGGGAACGTCTGGCAAGAGTAATGCAGCGAATAAAGCGTCTGGGACCGAACTTTTTGCAAACAAAGTATCGCCCTCTATCGGCTCTATATGAATTAAAGTGGTTATATACTCCACACAAAAATCGGAAAAAAAATGCATTTTTCAACTCCCTATAAACCATAGAATGCCGTGAAATAAACCTGCCAGACTTTCGAATTCTTGATCAGGACGGTTATACCTCCACTCCCAAAATCTGCTGTGGGCTCTCGTATCTCGGTCTACTTCTTAAATAGTTTTGAACTCCAAACAAAGAGAAAACAGGACGTTTTGTGTGCTTATTTCTTATAGTATCGTCTTTCACGTAGTACTGCAGTCTTATTATGTAAGAATAAGTCTCTGTGGCGTATGCGTAACATTTTTTCTATAGAGAAACTTAAAATAAAATTTTTATCAATGATCAGTTAATCCAACAAATTGATCTTTTTTTCTGGGTGTTTAAAAGGTGTTCATAACTGATCATTTGAATTTTAAAAGTAAGTTGAAAAGACAAACGAGCTGGTTGTTGCTTCATTTTTGTGTTTTAAAAAATAACAGCACACATTAATATTTTTGTAAAAGAAATCCTTGTAGTACCACTTAATTTGATGAATTACGATGAAAGCAAAAACTGGGACTAAAAAGAATACAATTTTAGGTAGATAATTTTTTAAAATCCATAGGTATAAGAGGGTTGGATTCGGCCGGGTCCAATTTATTATGAATCTCTTAAGAACAAAAATTAGATTTAAATAAAGCAGAGATCAGAAATATCAGTCAACCTTTACTTTCAACTGGTTTCTCTCTGAGACTTACCAATTATTACTTTAAATAAGTTTCGGTTAAGGTTTGAGATTTATTTTTAAAAATCAAAAATAAAAGTTATCGGTTGAGATAAATTTTTATTTTGTAAAATATCTCTCAAAGGTTGAGATTTTTACAAAAAAATAAATGGAAAAGGTCAACCTTTAACCGTTTTCGCAGAAAATAAATCAAAAATGGTTAGTTCAACGGAAAAAGTCGAATAAGTCAAAAATGTCTTTATTTTGCAAAAATAGATATGAAAAGGATGTTTTTAGTTTATGTATTAAGTTCACCTAATAATAGACTCTCAAAGTTCTTTGACCCAAGATAATATCTCTTTTTTGCTTAAAATAAAATCTAATTATGAAAAATATCCTCTCCACTGTGATTTGAGTCGCTGGGATGACCAATGCAATTTGGAATATTTTAGGAGACCGATCGATGTGATGTTCTAATTGATAAATTTGCAGATGAGATTTATTTTTTTCTCTCAGCGATAAATCTAACTGGTTGACCGAAACATAAAAAAATACAAATTAAAGGTTTTTCTCAGACCTTGACCGAAATTTTTCTTTTTTAAAAATAAAGGTTATTTTATGACCTTAATTGAAAATGGCAACAAAAAAGTGTTATTAAACAACCTTTCAAAAGGTTAAGATTTATTTCTGATCTCTGAAATAAAGTCATCAAAAAAGCATGTAAGTATTTTTTTAAAAACTACCTAGATCTGAAATGGTTTTTTTCCAAAAAACTTTTCAAAAATGTAAAATGCAGTAATTCCAGAAAAAAAAATTATTTTAATGGAGATAACTTCAAAATCGAGTCAGAAAACTGAAACGTCTAATAAAAAAAGATAAAACAGCATTTTATGGTTTTCAATATTTTGTTTATTGTTTCTTAATGTGCTATGCATTTTTCAAAAAAATACATACACAATAAAAAATAAGTTTGTAAATACGTATATAATTTCACATTTTTACTATCATTTCCGTATATATAAATACTGTTGAAATTATAATAAAGTAAATTATTGTTTTAGTCTCATAAAAAATATTTCTTGATTATACATTATGCATATTATTATGTAAGTTTCCTTTGTATAATTTAATACATAAAGAAAGTATTTAATATTATACTTAAAATATTAAGGACATTGGGACTTAGATAAAATCGTTGATATAATAAATCATAACAATAAAATTAAAATAGGTATTTATTTACATTTTATTTGCTAGTTTTGTTAAAACGTTAACTCATTCCGAAAATGTTGGCAAACTTATTTAAAAGTTTTCAGAGTTATTCAAGTATAAAAACAATAAGCATTAATTGCATTTTACATAGCCTGTGTATATGTATTTTGATTTTACAAGATGACTACGCTAAAGAATATTATTGACTAGTTTATACAAACAAACACTTTTAAAGATATCATAAGCTTTGATTTCTTATGTATATGTATGTACAAAATAATATTTTCTAAAAATAATGTTAAGTACTAAACACTTGAGTTACATTTATTGAATTTGCATTAGGTTGTCTTTTAATAAACAATATTATATAAACATGTTAGATTTTGATATGTCCTTAACACCAATGAGTAAAATAGGGCGGAGTTAATTCAAAGTATTGATGTACCTACGTTCCTATAAATTTCTTGATAAAAGTAGATCGAATAGTTTTTTTTTTAAGATTTTCGATTTTATTAAAAATTATTATTATTTTTATCAAAATATCAAAAAGCCATATATCAAACATTTATTACGCTCACAAATTATGTAAAACATCCTATTTTTCAATATCATTTAATAAAAAAGCGATGAATATTTTGCTATTTTTTTGCCAATTAAACAATTAAGTTCTTAATCATCATGTTTTTTTTTCAGTAGACTATAAGCTTAGCAAGTAAAGGTAGCTTCAAAATAGTGAAAAGAAAGTAAAAAAAATTAGCATGTCGCAAGTAAAATTTTTAAAAGTATTTTTTTTTTAAGCATAAAAAATGACAAGTAAGATTGTTCTTTTAAACACATAATTTTCAAAAATAGAAGGACATACAATTTCTTGATGAGTTTGATTCCTCGCAAGAGGTAGGAGCTCTAAAAATATATCTAGGATATGGAGTGCGTGTAAATTGGGCTAAGAGGAGAAAAAAATCGTATAAGATTTGGAGTTTATTCGCCCCTGTTTAGCTAGGAGGGGCACTTTTCTAAAAAATTGAAATTATTTTGGAAAACACAAATTTTAAATCAACAATAAGATGTTATAACTTTTTGTACAGCCAAAAACTTCGGTTTTTAAATTAAGCTGTTTTATGAAATAAAATTTAATTTTTAAAATTTTACATTTATGTAGTGTACTAAAAATTTTTAAAAATTTTCAATGTTCTTATTTCATGTTTTAGTAAATATTTATGGGAAGGTATCGATATTAAGACAATAGGTATATAGGTACATAAATATAATTTAGCCATTTTTAAACAAAATTAAGGATTATAAAATTTGAATATTTTTTTTCTACAATTGTCAACGACAACAACTTCATGGAAGACCTAGATTTGTTCACATAAAAAATATACAGTTAATAATTTTTTTACATTTTCTTATCCTAAACATCCCTAATTCAAAGACGCTTGTCATACCTACATTCAAACATTTTCACTATATCAAATATCTAAAAATATAGGTATTCAAATTTACAAATTTAAAATATATACACATTAACAGGCACACAAACTAACTTCCAGAATCCGCACTATTTGGTCTCGGAACGCTACCACAACAACTCGAGGCCCCCGTGCCCGTTGTCGTTTGACTTATGTTGCTAGTGCAAGTGGTTGAATTTCTCGCACTAATTTGTTGTGCCTGCTGATTTTGTTGCGGGTGATTCTGATTTTGACCTGTTATTCCACTGGAAGGCGTCGATATTGCTGATGTGGAAGATGTTGCTACCGTTACGGCTGCTGCTTGTGCTGCAGCCAAAAGTTGCGCCTGCGACGAACACGATACACATGGACAAGGTCCACCTAATTTCTTAGCTAGCATTGATTTAAGTTTGAGTGCAGGTCCAAGTCTCATACCCAATTGGTTTATAAGGTGATCCTCCGTGAGTAGAGGCAGGCCAGACCCATCGATGCATTGTTCTCGGAAGTTCTGGAATGAAAATAAGAAGAAGCATTGTTAAAATTGCCAACCTATGTACAGTAATAATAATAATAATAGATTCAGAAAAGATTGCGTTGCCAGAGTACAGAGCATAAAACATAATGATGATTGCCCACTGCTGCCTGCCATGGCATGTGCCACAGTGTAGTAACCAGTTCAAGAGCTGCTACTAGCTATATTGAGTAAATCTGTGGAAATTATCGATAATAAGTCGATTGAAAATAACGCACAAAGGCACACTGATGAGGTTCCAGGGACTCAGTCAGAGGGAGAAACTTATGAATGTGAGGTGGTTTTGAGGATGGATCCGGGATGCTGCATATGGGCAGAAAACCAGTATGTAATAGTTTTTATAGGTGTACAAGATGTTTGTAAGTGGGCACGCGCCCTCGGGTAGCAATAGTATGATCTTATCGTTGCTGCTTTTAACTCTGCGCTCCAACCAACTAAGGTTGAAATGTTTATTTTTGGTTTGTTTTATTTTTTATTTCAATATTAATAGTTGATAAAAAAAATTAAAAGTATATGTTTGTATAGTTCAGGAAAAAGTTTCGGATCGAGGTATGCATTTGACGTTGTTGTGTTAATTTTTTCTCAGAAATGAAAAGTAAAGTAACGTATTTGGGATATTTCGGGTAAATGTCATATTTGGTCATATTTGACAACAGATATAAGGTCATTTAATTCATAATCTTCAATTCAATCATTTACATACCAGTTTAAGTTTTTAACCGAATTGGACTTTTTTTTGCTGTAAGATGCAATGCATGAATTTGAAAAATTCAACAAGTTGCTAGGACTTTATTGCTAAAATCTTTGACTATTCCTTGCTCTTCTGATGTCCAAGCCGCTAAGAGAATGTTATTTGTCACTTTTTATGCATTTTGTTCAAAGATCATGTTTATGAACACAATCCACTAACTCTTGGCTTTCAAAACAAAACTACACGTTTTGCCGTTATTGATGATTCAAAAACAGCTCTCAATTCTAAGAGGAACAGTGTTTTTTTTAGCTGTTACTTCTTACACCTGTTACACCGAAAAAAAAAAAATATTGATAATAACAGCTATCAAATTAACATTTTTGAGTGACAAAAGTCGTCCAACAATTAAAATGTCAATTTCGATATTTTATTAGATATATCATTTTGACATTTTTTAATTTTAGGTGGATAGTGCAAATTTCACTTTGACACTTAAAATATTATTTTGACATTTTTTTAAGTTTAAGTGGATAATGAAAATTTCATTTTTACAATTAAAATATCAATGTTGACTAGATTTTACGGTTTAGTTTATTATGATGAAACCTATTTCTTTCTTTATAGAAGAAATAAAAATTTTTTATTTAACATTTTTCAACAATTTGGAATGAGAAATTAATATGAAAAAATGATAATAAAATATCAAAAAAAATTTCCAAAATGTGACATATCATCCTGATAATAAAAATATTGTTTTAACATTTAAAAAATCATAAAACACATTTTATAGAGCATTTTTGGCTGATATTTAAAAAATGTTAATTTGATATTTAAAAAATGTTAAATTGATATTGTTTTTTTTCCATGTACTTCTAAACCCTCTCGCAAGCCGTACTCAAATAATATTTATATTTTCAAAGTTTCGGATAATAATGTGTCATATGAGCCTATAGCATGTACCTACATTTTCTAGCTTGATCCTCCCCTACTCTTGCATATGGGGCTTAAATAAAGCCTGTGAACCGCGTGCAAATTGTTTGAATTACAACTTTGGCCTGGATGCTAATCGAAATTAAATAAATACATACTTGCTTTGGTACTTTATGTTTTCGCTTCAACGTTGTTTTCTATTTGAAAAAACAAGATTTAATTAAAAAATCCTGGAAATCGTAATGGTATCATAAAAGGTAGTGAGTGTTGAACACAAAGATGGAAAATTTTGTATATGTATAACACTGGTCTAGAAAATTTAATTTTTTTTGGTGCGGACACTAAAATATACTTTTATATAGGTTTTTGATGAAAACTAAACTCGAATCTGAAGTTAAAAATATCCTATCAGCTCCCGTTTTTTGAAATATTACAGTTAGAAAGTTAAAAAAAAAATCGTTTTTTGACTTATTTTGAAGTTAACAAGATTTCCCCCATATGAACCAAAATATACTTTTCTAAAGGTTTTCGGTGTGCTGAACTCGAATCTGAAGTCAAAAATTAATCAGCTTCCGTTTTGGAAATATTACCGTTAGGATATGCAAAAAAAAACGTGTTTTTACCACTTTTGATGTTATGCCTTAGTTTCAAGAAATTTTTTCAAATATAAATCATACCGGTTTCTGTAAGAACTTTTTTCAGGACCCGTTTAAATCTTTGCAATATCTTTGTTATTGCCCAAGATATCTTAAAATGAATTAAGTGTGTTTTATAAAAAGGAGATGAAAACGTAACATCTGTTTGATACATTTCAATAAGCCAAAAAACTGACGATATCTCAAACAATAAAGAAGATATCGAAAAGATTTAAAAAGATCTTGAAAGAAGGAAAATAGTTCTTATAGAAACCGTCATAATTTATATTAAAACAAAAATGTCTTCACATAAAAGCATAACCTCAAAAGTAGTTTTTTTTACATCTTCTAACGGTAATATTTCAAAAACGGGAGCTGATAGGATATTTCTGACTTCAGATTCGTATTCAGCACACCGAAAACCTATAGAAAAGTTTATCTTAGTCTCAGCACCAAAAACCTTGTAGACCTGTGTAATAGTACACAATGCTTAAAATAATCTTTTCTAATCCAATATTATATCCTGACAACAAATTAATAGGTCCGTTCCACACTCAGTCTGAGACTGTCGAATTTAGTATTTGGTTATTTTTGGTACCGAATCTGTTCCTAACTACAAAAGTTGTGTAGAAGAGAGAGTTGCGAGAGAGCAAACAAATTTCCCCACGCCCACCCTGAGAAATGTAGTCCCAAGAATTTCTTTGGAGATAAATATGAGTTCTGTCAAATGAAGTATTCGGTATGCCAAACAAATAAATAGAAGACGAAAACAAATGAAATTGTGGTGAATTTTAAATTGAATCGAATCGCGTTTACGTGTTTTTAGCATTAAAGAAATGTTTATGTTTATCGAATAAAGATAAAATATGAAATTGTGTTGTATAACTATGTTCAACGTGATCCAGACTCTTTTTTAGTGTTCGTGGTATTATTTCCTTCTGAGAGAATCCTCTCACATCTAATCACTTTGATAGACTTTCTAATTTAGTGCACAAAAGTGTGGAAGGTGGAACAGATCTAATAAGTCCTAGTCATTTAAATCGCTTTATACCTCTTTCAGACGCCTTTGAAGCTCTATACGAAATGCTTCAAAATGCATGTTTAAAAATAAAATGTGTAAGGAACCCAGTATTACTAATTATACAACCCAATAAAATACTTATATCAAAATACTATATGCAAAATATCTTAATAAAAAGTTAATTAGTCGCAGAGGTTTTAACCACGAATTAAAGTGTGGAATTTACCACTCCCCCTACAGGCATTGAATTAGAGCTACTAGACTTTTTTATTCTATATCAGGACAGGACGCTTATATCTAGACAAACATCCAAATTCTGATGGGGACTATCGGTCTAAATTGAACTTAGCATAATTTTATACATGGTCAAAATATGCGTCGCTTTTGATTAAAATCCTGATGATTTTAAGGTTTTCTTTAAAAACAGTATAAACGTAAATTTTTAAAAAGAGTTGAAATTAAGGTGTTTGGCTGTGTCCGTTAACTCTCCAGTTATAGTCATTTGAAAAAAAAAACTGTTTGAGTTTGAAATCCAATTTTAAGCAGCAGATACCTAATTATTTTTTATAACTTTAACGCTATTATAATAAAAATCCGGTTAATACGTGGGCAAGCATTTTTTTTCCAAAGGGTCAAAGGCATTCTTATACATCTCCACTTTTCGATCTTTGGATAGACACGCTTTTTGTTATTTTAATCTTGAAAAAGCGAAACTGATATCTCGTTGTATAACAAAAGGGGACAAAAAAAAAATGCGAGATGAAAAGAGTTCACATTCTGTACAACGCTGCAGGTAGTATGAGGTAGAACCAAAATATATAGAGGACACCAAACGAACAGAACCGGACGACCCTATAACCGAAGTATTTTTGCGTTGCAGGGTTATATCAAAGGTTGCTGGCAAAAATATTCTCTTCCCTCCCATCTCCATCAGTAACCTAATGATCATGTTGATGATACTGATGCCATTGATGAGGTGGTAGTGCTGTAGCTGCTGAAGCAGTGGCAGAGAAAATAGTTGTCTGTTAGTATCACCATGGCAGCATTTGGAGAGCAGTACTCACTAGGCCCAAATATTAAAACTAGAATTTTACTATGACAAATAAAAGAGCATTGTATTTGCTTAACAATTCTGAGAGTTTTAAGAAAAATCGTAAATCGTAGTAAAGGAGAATGGGCGTTTTGGACGTTGACCGGCCAGTAATGAAATTGGTATCAAGTGAAAGAGCTATATCTTAGGAAAAACTTTTACATTGGAAGTTTCACGGTATTACTTTAAGAATTCAAGGTATTGCAATATAGTATTGTTAATGCATCGTTTAATGTATGAAGGAAAAATTGAGTTATATTTTTATTTTAAATATATAATATGAAGCTTTGTCATTTTCCCTGACTTTGAAGACATTGATCTTGAAAATCAGACCAATAGAACGCATAATACAAGATTTTTAAGCCAACCACTTTTGTTTCTGTTCGACTGTTTTTCAAACGATTCAAACTAACAAAAAATTGAACATGAAAACTCTCAAAATAGGCTTGAAATTGTTGTTTAAAAAAGCTAATAGTTTGGGTTCTAGTGGGGAGATATTCAAGATTAAGACCTTCAGAGTTAGGGAAAATGACAGAGTATCATAATATGCACTTAAAATAAATATTAAAGTTACAACATAGAGACGATCTGCATTTTATCCATTTCTGAAGTGCCTCACAAGGATACAACTTCTGCAAAATATATGTAAGACCTAATAACATCATAAAATCACATATTCATCAGTGGCCGCGCAGCGTCCACGTTCCATACAAATTTGCCCATTCTCCTTTAAAACTGTCATTTAGGAGAGTAACTAAAGCAAATTATTAGGGAACCCAGCCGAACAGCTCAGATTTTGACGATTTTTTTTTTCAAACGTAGGTTATTAAAAATACTATAGTTTAAGTATTGTTTTTTTAAACTAAAATTAAATTTTTTTTGAAAAAAAAACATTTGTTTTGCTTAAATTTCATAAAACAAATGATAGCAAAAGGTTCTGTAGGTAATTTAAGGAAAAAAAATACAAGGGAGTAAGGGACAATCTTCCATCGTTTAAGCTATAAATGCAATTTTCTCATAATCTGACTTCAAACGTAAAAAAAATATTTTGAAAACAACGGCAACACCTAAAATATTTTAAAATACATTTTTAAAAAGCCAGAAGCTCATTCTTATCTCTTTAATTTAAATCCACTAAATTTAATTAAGAGTTTTTGAAAAAATATTCCTCAAACTCAGAATTAAAAAAAAAATTCTTTATTAAAAAAAATTAAAAATGACTTTTTTCAAAACTTTTTCTAATAAAATATGAATTTATTTTAAAAAAAATTTTTGGCCATAAATATTATCAGTTGAATTCCGAAGCCGAAAAGGTAATATACATATATCAAACTTTTGAAAAAAAATAAAAATTACTTCAATTTCAATGGGTTTTTTTGATAAAAACTGAATTTTCGCATTGAAATAATTAATTTTCTCAAAGACTTTGGTAAATAAGGTCTTTAAAGTTTTACTATTTAACTTTCAACAGTAAGGGTTATTAAATGAATAAAAAATAATTTTATATTTAGATGTTTAACTATATAAAAAAAAAATAAGTACATTTTTTTTTCAAAACTTCTATTAAAAAAAGTTCTTCGAAAATGAAATACTTTTTAATTTTTTTCATAAACCGTAATACATTTTGACATTTCCTTTTATAATTTCAAATCATAATAAATGTGGCCAAAAAAATTTGAAAATAAATGCATTTTATATTACGAAAAAGTTTTAAAAATGACATGTTTATATTTTTTAATAATCTTTTAGTTACTCCACTAATTGCTTTGAGCAATGAACATTCGATAGGAGCTAGGCTATATAGAAGAGGTACCCTGGCGCCGCACAGTGTGCAATTTTCGCAATCTAGCTGTACTTTAATGAAAAATATATGTCTCCCATATCCAACAAAATTGGTATCATATGAAAGGTAAAACCTCAGGCAATAGAATGGCAAAAAAAACAACAAGAAAATATTCACATTTACCGTTCCACATAATCACAAACATTAGCTTGGTTCAAGAGAAAAAAAATTTAAAGCTCATTGCTTTTCTTGTGTCACTTTGATAACAGCGTGGTTAAGTAAAATAATAGTTGTTAAATTAAATTTATTTTTTTTATTTTAAGTAACATTTAAGAAATATTTAAGGTAAGTAAATTTTTTTGTGCACTAAAAAATAAAAAAAATAAAAATCATTTGTGTGAAGACCTAAAGAGTGTCTTTTTTTTTGTGTTGTTTAACTTTGTAAAGCGTTTTAAAAATGTATCCTACTGTATCCGTCCTGTTTTTGGGCTTAAAATCTCCGTTGATGTATTCTGTATTAGAATTCGTTTACTTTTCTTGCGTCTGGTGTGCGAAACCATTAATTTTTTTTTTTTGTTCAGGTACATAGGCCAAAAACCAATTTTTTGAACTTTTAATCATCATACATTTCTACAAATTGAAAATGACTTTTTTAGATTCTTGTTGGCAAAATAAGACAAAAAGATTAAATAATAATAAAATTTCGATATTTTGCTTCGTTTTCGAAATAGAGACAGTTTAAGAACCAACTCCCAAAATCGTTTGCTCGATGTCGGCTCTTCCCCATCCATTGTGGTACATTTTGTACCCGTATACCACATATTGGACATAGTTAGATATATAATTTTGAAAATCAATAAAACCCTTATAGAAATACAATACTTAACAAAATTTTGCTGGTTTGCATCAAAAAAATTAAGTTTACTTGGAATTAGAATTAAGTACCGCTAGATTGGCAAAATTGCACACTGTGCGCCGTGCCATTGTGAGAAACGCGTAATTGCTAGGAAACAACTCATCTCACTTACATATCGTGGGCACAACGCCAAAACCACGAATCTGTAAAATTGTAGTTTTAAGAAAAACTACTGCTCGTGCTACGGAAATTGATATTTTAGGCTTTTAGGCAACAGATGGATGATTGGGGTCGAAGCAGTGGATAGAGGGACCGATAACAAGTTAAATGACGCATTAAAGTGAAAATGTCAAAAAATACAGATTCGCGGTTTTGGCTTTGTGCCGACGATATGTAGGTACCATTATTTTCAATTCTCATAGTCCTGGAGAATAGTGGTGTGTAGGGTACAAAGACCTGTACCCTTCGAAAAAAAAGAAAGGTCTTATTTGTACGATTAATTTCTAGAAAGTTATGTTCACACTCACAGCAGAAGGCCCGTGAAATATATGATACAGCCATGTCTAGCTTGGTCTGAATGTATCGTGTCCCCTGTCGTCTAGAGTGGTTGGTTGTTTTTTGCCGGCTGATGAAACTGCTGCTCTTGTTGCTCATCCTGCTCTGGTGGGTATTGTTGTCGTAGTCGTCGTCTTCTTCATCATCTGCCCATTCTTGTTTGGTTATGGTCTGAATCATTTGAAATTGTTTTCTTGGGATGGTTGCGGCCAACTGTGTTATCAACTTTCGAACTCTGAGTTGCACTGCCTCTTGGACCGCGCCCGTCTTTAACGTAAGCAATCTTAGCATATTTAGTGTGACAGCAACGGCAGCAGCGTTTGCCATACCTGCCTCTTTTTGCCTCCCTCCGTAGTTACCTCTCTTCCTGACTAAGAGTTTTCTTCTCTTCCAATTGTATACCTATCTACAGTCAGCGTGCCCCGGGGGCAGTTTACTTAAAAAAAAAATCAAGACAAAATATTGGTTGGCTTCCTTTGCTTCTATAAAGAATTACTTTACCAATGTTGCCTCTGTCTGTGCATGAATGATCCGGTTGGCTGATCGGTCGACGATGCCTGTATTCTTGGGATATGATCACCGATCAGCGTAATGCCCACGTTAAGAATAACTATCCTATCTACCTACCACTCTACAAAAGGTTAACCAGGTCAAAAACTGAACAACTAAATTGATCGGCGAAACACAATCGAACTGCGCGCGCTCTTTTTATGCTTCCTCATCACCATTTTCTTTGCCTGTGCTTTCCTTGGGGTTTGTGATTAAATTTTCATATTGTTCGATGAAAATGTAGGTGCGTATTAAAGCTTTGATGCAGATCCGTACATCCATATGAACGGAAATAAGGAATTACCAGTAATGTGTGGGACATGAGATACGTGATTCCTACGCTCATTTATTAAAAATATGTTGTTCAAAACCATTAAAATGTAACTATATTATAAAGGAGAATGTCCAACAAAAACCCAGCATCAATTACAAAAATGAGACATGGGACTTGAAAACGCATCTATCGTAGATAAAAAAATACGATTTTTTTTCACATCAGCAGAATACTAGGCTTGAGGTTTTAATTTGCGATTCATCAAAATTTCTTTCAAACAATTTTGAACTTGGCGATTTATGGTTCCTTTAAAATTAAAGCTTCTTAAAAACAGACAGACCTATTATGGATTTTAAACATCCATCGATTGACAAACGATAGAAACTATCAAGAAATTTTGGTATTACGGTTGTCAATTGATAGATTTAAGAATCATTGTGAATTTTATAGTTTTGCAACCATTGTAAAAATATATTTTCATTTGACTTGTCAGTTGGCGTTGAATTTTGTATTTGTTGTGTTTCTGTTGGAAGCGATTTTTTTCTATAAATGTTATAGTACAGGAAAGTTAGTAAAAAAACAGGCATATTGTGGAACGAAATACAGGACGGCTGAATTTTTCAAATCTGAAAGAGGGGTATTAGAAAAGCTTAAGTCCTGGTTTTCGGGACGGCACCCCCCTGGCGAAATCCGCCATTTTGAAAAACGCAAACGCTCTATATCTCCAAAACTATAGGTTCTATAGAATTGGTTATCAGACCAAAGTTCTTGGAAATTTAATTATATTTTTCTTTGTAATACAATTATTTTTCTAAGCGGGCAATAGTTTTGAGGTTATGTTGTTTTTATTTGTTTTTCGGCTTTTTTTTTAAAGTTTTTATCATTCCCGGTAATAGTTACATAATTTCTTTAAGGTTCTGTATCTTTGGTTCGAAAAGACATATAATCTTCAAAAGTATACCAAATTAATGGAAATTTGATGCTCTACAACTTTTGGGATGATAAAAAATTATGTAACTATCATAGTGACTGAGAACAATTAAAAAAACCGAAAAAATTAAAAATAAAACGACATAACCTCAAAAGTGTTGTCCTCGCTGAAAAACAGTGAATGCACAAGAAAAGTTAATTATATTACCTACAACTTTGGTCAAGTAACTTATTCGGTCAAGCCAATAGTTAAGTAGATATAGACCAATTCGCGTTTTTCAAAATGGCGGATTTCGCCAGGGGGTTGGCGTCCCGAAAACTAGGACTTAAGCTTTTCTAATACCCTTCTTTCAGATTTGAAAAAATCAGCCGTCCTGTATTTCGTTCCACGAAAAAGTCTATCTTTCCTGTACTATTAATGATTTTAATACTTTTAAAAATATAAAACTAAAATTAACTGAAGTAAATTAAAAATCAAAGTTTGCCACTAAGTTATTAGTATTAAGTGCGAGAGATATTGTGTTTACAAAAAAAAACATCCAACGTATTGCGCTGTGTGTATTGAATTAATTAGGTAATAAATAGGTACCTACTGCGAAGCAAGAAAAAAATACTTCAAATTCACATAGCAGGAACAAACTGTTTTAATTTGACAACAATGGAAAAACAAAACATCTGGATTCATTTCAAAAGTGCAATGGTGCCATCAACCAATATACATACATCATAAAAATACTTATCAACTAGGAGTATTTTGTAATTGATAGAAATTTGTTTCAGCATTAAAATACAAAGTTTTTCTATGGAACTATTCATAATAGTTTCCAAATTCCAAGGTTTATCAAAAATATTGATAAATTGACAACGATAATATCAATTTATTAAAATCGTGGCTATTTGTAAAAAATCGTATTGTTATTGACAGCCGTAATAGTGCTCATAGATAACAAATTTGCTTTAATTTTTTGTTTTAATGTAATGAACATTTTTTACTTTTAACGGCAAGTTTAAAAACAAAAACAAATGTAACTATCAATTTATTAGTATCTGATTAAAGAGTAGATCAAGTTTAATTTAGGTCAAATTAAGTAAAGGTACTTAAACAACTTGAAAACAAATATGAAGAAGCAAATGTTCACGATAAAAGTTATTATTTTTAAAATTTGTACAAATAATTTATTGTTAAACTTGTTATGGCCAGAGAGCTTTACCACTTAGTTATGGAAATTTGTATTGCCCATTGAACTATTAAAATCAATTTAAAAACCTTCAGTTCAATTCCAAGCTCATTTTATTTAAATGTATACATATAAATATGACATTTATTTACACATAATCCGAAATTTACAAACCAATAAAAACGGTTTTGATAACAAATTAAGAGCTTATGCAAATAAATCTTTAAAGAATTTCAAATATTAAACTATCTTTTACCATGTGTGAAAAAAAAAATGTTAAAAATATCGGCGGTTTTGGGCGTAGTGATAAGTTAACACGAGGAACTTGTCCAAAAACAAGCTCTAACTCACAGCGTGCATCATGACCTCCTTTTAAATCCTTCCTCATGTTGTACAGTGAAGTGTTGTATTGCAACTTAAATTATTACAGTATTATTTTTGACAGGAATATATTTGCAGGTACATGTATCTATTAGAATTTAGACTATCAACAAGAAAAACCAATATTTGAACCAATTTATGTTTTAAATGTCTGTAGCCTCATATAAAAAGAAGCTATTCCCCTAGTTTCATACCGCTGACTTCATCTGATGCAATCGATTCTATTGTTTCCAAAAGAATGGAAAATATTGTTATGTATATGTAAGCAATTGTGTAGTCACAGAATAATAATAATAGGTGCTGCAAACCCAGCAACGTATCTTAAATATTTCTTCAATAATTGACAGAACTGTAATAACATTGAATCTACAATATGTTATGTATGGGGAAGTACATTATTATTTGTTAGCTCTTCGTTATAGGACATTGTTATTTTTATGTGAGAACATGGCCTGATTTTTAGATAAGTTAACAGTTGTTCCAACGATGATGGTGGCCTAATTACCAATATTTATAGGTACTCTTATTGAAAATACTATGTAATATTAAATTAAATATATGTTTTTTTGCGTATCTTAATCTCAGTGGATGGAAAGAATAAAAAGATAATTTAGCATATATGAAAGTTCTTAAATTTGCCAATCCAGAGTTGCACAAAATCATCTTATGTTTTTGCACAGCAGTTTAAAAAAATAAAATGCACGACTGGGTCGCACGAACTTGCTCTTAGAGTTAAAGTTGCTTAAATTTTTAAGACTTTTTATATAGAAATTTGAAAAAAAAAAAATAAAATTCGTTTTTTTAAAAAAATGAAATAAAATCTGAAATTAAATTGCCCTCCAAAACAAGTATGCAGTTTTGATTGATATATTAACATGCATTTTTAGAAAAAAAATTTTCAAAATCGTTAGTATCGTTTTTAATCGTTTTTAAAAAACTAATTTTTTATAAATAAATTTTTGGAAAAAAAGTTTTAAAATAAAATTGGTATGCCATTTTGTAGAAATCACTAATCAACATCTAAAAACAAAATTTCAAAAAAATTCAATGTCCCGTTTTCGAAAATTTGATTTTTCAAAAAAAAATTTTCAAAATTTTTTTAAAAATCCAAAAATATTTTTTTTTTAATTTTATTTTTGGCTTATATTTAAATTATATAAATGCTTCTTCACAAAAAGTTTCGTTGAAATCGAATAAGCAGTTTCGGAGATAATCGGATTTGAAAAAATACGGTTCTATGGCAGGTACCGTTAATAATGATTTTCAAAAAAAATTTTTTTCATTGAAAGATAGACCTTAGCTTAGAACTAACATTTGAATTTTTTAAACAAAATCGTTGGAGCCGTTTTCGAGATATTACAATTTTACTAAAATCGGTATATGACAAGTACCGTTATTTTTGGTCCAAAAAAATTAATTCCAAAAACCCCTCTGGAGAGTCGCCAAATAACGCTACATACCAAATTTGACATTAATCGGTCCATCCGTTTAGGCTGTAGCTCCTTATACAGACAGACAGACAGACTGACAGACTGACAGACTGACAGACTGACAGACTGACAGACTGACAGACTGACAGACTGACAGACTGACAGACTGACAGACTGACAGACTGACAGACTGACAGACTGACAGACTGACAGACTGACAGACTGACAGACAGACAGACAGACAGACAGACAGACAGACAGACAGACGGACTTCCGGGACCCACTTTTTTGGCATTGTCTACCATCGTAATGTCATGGAAAAATGTTATCTCAACTTTTTTTTTTTGTACGAATACATAACTTGATATATAGTACCTATATCGCAAGTAAAAAAGTTATTATTATTGTAATTTATCACATTTTAATATTAGCTTCTTTTTTTTACTAGGAAGATGTATAAGTTAAAATATTTACTATTTCCGATGTCAAAAAAAACATACTCTTGCACTCTTACTTAATTTTGAAAGTAAGCTTTATATTCATGTGCATATATTTAGTATTAATTTATGTTCTTCTACTTTTTTCCGCACAAGAGCAAGATTTGATGCCATAATTTTGTAAACAGTTTTTTTTTTTGTGGATACAGAATCTATCACTCCAAAAAGCTTATATCTGCCCTTTGGCTATATGCTCCTTTGATAAAAAGTATGTGTTTATCTTTATGGAAGCCTTTGGCTGCTCAATCGTCTTACTCTGTAACCTATTTTATTTTAAAAGAATTCTTTTCAGTGTCTCTTTAAGAGCCGCCCTCAAGCAATACTATTAAATGACAAGGCATACCTACATTATGTAATATCTACATACATTTAGACTTAAAAAAAATGAATGCCTTAATACATTTGATATCAATTTTGCAGAGGAGACTTAAAAAGTAGATACAGAAGTAAAGTAATTCACACTACTGGGGTAAATCAAATGGATTACCTGGAGGAGTTTTGAAAACACTTATGGCTAAGTTCAAGCAAAACATATCCGAAGTCGCCAAAAACGCTGCGAAATGTTTAGGTTTTCTCTGAAGATGCAAGAAATTCTTCTCATCTTCTGATCTAGCTGTAATCTATAAAGCTTACATTCGACCAAAACTTGAATACAATTGTCACATCTGGGCAGGTGCTCCGATAACGTATTTGAGTTTCTTGGACAGAATACAAAAACGTGCTTTCAAAATGATAGATGGATAACTGAGACTATTGCGTCCCTAGACCACCGACGTAATGTGTCATGTCTCTCCTTGTTTTATCGCTATTTTTATAAACAATGTTCAGATGAAATAGCTAGTTGCATTCCTCCCCTGAAAAAATTTAACCGTAATACTCGCGCTTCTAGGAATGCTCATCAGTTTACCCTTGAGCCCAACTTCGGACGTACCGTCAAATACAGAGATTCTTTCTTTAGCCGCACCACACGAATGTGGAATATATTACCCGCCTCTGTTTTTCCCTGCCATTTTAATGTCCAGAACTTTAAAACTAATGTGCATCGGTTTCTCCTTTTAAATCCCTCCCTATTTTCCTGAAGCTCGCACTGTGTTTAACATATTAAGGGTATTTAACTCCCTTTAGTGCGCGTTAATTATAAAAAAAAAAAAAAACATAAACCTATTGAAAAAATTTGAGTCTAAAAAGCAAATGAATCACTGGAAGAGTTTTGAAAACACTTCAAGCAAAACATAAATTTATTGAAAAAATTTAAGTCTAAATTTTAACTTTTGGGTTTTTTAAAACATTGATTTTTTTTTTAAATTTTTTTTTGTAGGAAAATTTTGTGTGAGAGGTACACTTTCTAAGCGATATATTAAAGATCGATGGACAGACGAACAGAAGAATGTTACTTTTGATTAAAACCAGGAATTGGTTTCGGTGCGAAACCAATACTTGTCCTATAGAGAAAGTACAAAAAAAGCACGTATACGCCACAGTGCACGTGGACGACGTGCAAATAATGTGCAAAACTACAACTTTGACTTGGATGCTTACACACCATAATCGAAATTAAATAATCACTTGCACTCAATAATTGGACAAATTGTTCATCTTCTTGTCAATGTAAATAAATAATAACAACAAACAAATAAGAATAACAAAATCCTTTCAAATAAGAATCAATTGAATATATTTCTAAAGGCTCGTAAATTTTCTTTATTTTTAAAATATTACAAAAACTATTGAAAACTGAATTCGTTGTCAAGTCCTTATTGGACATAATACCTATGAACTCTACTTTTTGATCTAAAAAAAGCGTTCATAGTATGAAAATTTCAAACATCAATAACCAATAGCGAAGAATCTCATGGCGGTAAAATAAATTCTGCCAACTTCTGTGATCGAAAAATTTTAGTGGTTAACGCGCCAACTGTTAGTCCAGCTTTTATGTACTTACGATTGAATGTATCGGTACTGCAAATAATTAATTTTACTGTTCTGTTTACTCTTTTACTGTAGTCTCTTGCAAAATGTTTAAATTAATGTGCTTTTTAAATGTTTTGGACAGAATACACGCCTAATTTTGATAAATAGCCAAATCATACCAGTCAATTCAATTTAAATAAATTCCGCTTTTTAATGTTTTTTGCTCAGTATATAATATCGATCCAAATCCTAAAATAAATTTGGTATTAATTTTAACTTTATAATGATGTTCACAAAAATGTATGTAAATCGAAGTATCACGTTGTATAATATACAATTATAATAAAATCAATATCTTCCTCAAAGAAGAGTGTAAACCAGTTATTTGTTTCGATTTTCAGCGAAAGAGAACATAAGATCGGTTCGAATAATGAGACGAAAATAAAATTGAAACGAGAAACGAGCCTTATGCAATGTGGCTCAGAAAACCAAAAGTTCAAAGTCATATATTGGGTCAAAGACCGATTTAATTATTTTTTAATTTGGTTCATTATTAACCTGTTGAGTGACAGAAGGTATTTCTTTCCGGTTAATGCAGATTTTTTGTTTTCTTCTTTTCTTTTTATGAAGACGAAAAGAAGGAAGGAGGAGATGTAAAAAATTGATCCATAGATAAAATTGGTCTCAGTTATTCGTTGAAAGTGAATACCTATTCATTTATAATCCATAATTGTAATAAAATCAGAAAAAAAAAAACAAATATGAATTTTAATCCGAGATAATTTGAAATAGGCTGGTTTTATATAAAATGAATTATTATATTTGTTTGTTTGTAGTCAAAGTTAATGGAGTTATAACAAATTATTATGTTAGAACTAATCCTCACTTAGCCTCCAGCTATATGCCACGCGTATTATACATAATTTTTTATTAGTGTCAAATAAAGAGTAGTAGTCAAAATATTTAGCATTTCGCCGGAGGAAATTATTAAAATACATTCTTAAATATGTCGTCGTTTGACATAATTAATTAAGGATTATGATAAAATTTTGTGAACAGAGCGAGAGAGAGAGAGAAAGAGAGAGAGAGTGAAAGAAACAAAATATGTTTGTTTCGACTGTTTCTGTATGAATTTTTTTTTTTTTTAATTAAAAAAAAAAATATTATTCTGATAGGAAATTTAATTTTCTACAAAAAGTTTTAAATGCAATGTAGGTATCCAATTGAACGATTCCTGCAATAAAAACCCTGGAATAACGTCTTAGTTCCTTATTGCTATGAATTTTTCGACATAATCAATAGCGTATAATATTCTACGAACCAAAACAAAAACAAATCGGTCCATTTAGTAATACTTATCGACAAATTTAAACATTTTTACAAAAATCCATTTTATCATTTTTTTAGACTTATTTTTGGAATTACCACCTTGCATGAATATTCAACCTCTTTTTTACCTACTTCCTGACCTTTTTCGCGTATAAATGAAACTATCATCATTATTATTTAATGACAACTAATAATATCATATAATATAGGTAAAAATAATTCTAAAGATCTATATAAAATATGACGATGGGTTACTAAGAGTAACCAATTCACAGATTCATATCGTATGCAAAAACAAAAGTAAACATTAAATTGTTGTTTTCTTTTTATCAGCAAGAAAGGAAAGAGACAAAAATAATAATTATACTGTCTTTATTTTGATTATTTATTTATATCACTTCATCTGCATAGCAGAGCACACTGTGACCATTAAGTATTGTAGGTTCTTTGATACGTTGTGCTGTTTGTGCCCTGGCCTGTACGTCTTTTATGCCTTCTGCCTCTCTTCCCTTAAGATGCTAATATTTATAGTTTAGACTTTTTTTTAATTTTATTTCACTCCTAGGTATATTTAGTTATTGGATAGGTTGAACTTGCCATACATATAAGATATCTGGTCGAGCTGGTTTCAGGCAAAAATGTCGTGCTCTGGCGTTTTGCATTTGACACGGCATTATGTAGGCGTCGTCAGTGTCTGTTCGCCCGTTCGTCGTACATATTTGAACCTCAAGCCACCTCGCTCCGGTTAAAAGTTTTTTTGTATGCTTATTTTTGTTTGCTTCTTCTTAGTCAACAATTTGCGGATAAATGTCAGAGCAAATACGAGCAGTGCACCCATACTGCTATATAGATATAGACCGGAGAAGTGGCAGAGTTGCCTTTAAGTTGATTTTAAATGTCAATCATACTCAAAAAATATATAAGATATATGTAGTTTCAAAGTCAAACAACATGAATATTTTCAGGTTGGTGTTGGTAAAATCAAAGTTTTAAATTAAGATTTATTAAAACTTGAATTAAGTTTTTATAAAACTGGTAATCAATTTGACGCAAAAACGCGTACGAGATACAAATACAAACTGTTTCGATGAATACATTTTTCCCGACTATTCACTAATGTTTAAATGAAAGAAAAAAAATTAGGACAATTTTTTATTTAAATAGGACAGTCTAGAGTCCCTTTATAGTTTAAATGTTAGATAGACAGCAATAAATAAAAAGAGAAGTTATTACATAATTGTCTTTCTTTTCGAAAAAAAACACCCAAAATTATATTATGAAGTCTCTTTATTCTTGATTTCTTATCCAATAGTAACGTTATTAACAAATTTCATTAGGGTACCTCATCAATTTTTTTCCAATAAAAAAAAAAAAAAAACTTTAAACCGTTATATTCTTATACGCTTCTTGCTTCTTATTTCAAATGTAAAATAATAGCTGAATTTGAATAAGGTACCATTTTTATAATAAAGTCTTTTTTATAGATTTACATTTTGTCTACACCTAAAAAAACATCCTTTCGCATGAACAAAATGTATTAACTCATTTTATTCGTCTTTCCCATCGCAAGGTAAATAATTCTAATAAAGTTCATAAGCATACACAAAAAAAAATAACTATTTTAATAGTTAAAACCGGAATAAATATTTTAAATAGTCATTATTGACTATTAAATAGTCATTATTGGCTATTTAAATAGTCACATTTTAGTAGTTAAAATTGACTATTTAATAGTCAATTTGGAGAATACGAGTACTTCGATTGACTATTTAAATAGTCAAAAATAACTATTTTAATAGTTATCATCACAATAATAACTATTTTGTTTTCTGAGTGTAGGTACCATTTATATCATTGATTTTAACGGACTTATTGCGGTTTTTCCTCATTTCCCAAAGAACCTCCGCCAAAAATATTTTCATTGACTGCTTAGATTTTTGGTTTGTGTTGAAATGAATCATTGCTAACAATTTTCATTGGGGTATCATTTTTGTCAAGTTTTTATAATACTATAATAACTTAGGTCGCATTCCATCGTCACGGACAGGACATTTTTTCTTTTAGAATTCTATACATAATATAATAATAATATATAATATAACATAATATATAATAATCATTGAATTTACATATAATAGTTTTTTCATAATAAAAAGAGTACCTATTATTTTTTTAATTCATTTCATTTCATTGAGCTTTGGAATCTTATTTTTTTTTAATTCACAATTATTGATGTCACGTGGGTACAAAAAAGGCATCCTTTCCAATGCATTTCCCATGATTCTTACAGAAACTGCTGATTCATTTCAAGCTTGTTTCTTAATCCTTTTGTTTTTTTTACACTTTTACGTACATGAATTAGCTATATTTAGGTACTAAATAAATTATTTTATATAAATTTATTGTTGTGCAAAATATTTTGCAGAAGTGTATTCAGATTAATGGCAACTCTGTTGTTGTTTAAACTGCTATGCGAAGACGGAACATTGAAGCGGTATCAAATTAAGTCCAGGCGGGTGAGAGAGAGAAATAAGTTTGAAGTTTTCTTCATATTACATCTTTGTATGTAGTTGTGTGCTGATCTTCTACACCGCTTTATTTCATCTTCATCTTTTTCAGCAGCCTAGTTTTGTGAGTGCTTACTTTAACCGATTGCAAAAGGTTACGTTCAGCAGTTGCATTGGGGCGCGAACTTTAAGACTGAAGGGGTGTATCCGGACTCCGGAGAATATGAAGCCGTTAGGAGATATGTACCAAAATTTACCTACCTTCTCAAAGAATGTTATAGTTAGCGTTGTATGTCGTATCGTGTCGTGGTAGTTTGCTCTTTACACTTTTGCCCAAGATATTCGACATTTGAGCCGGCCTTTGGGGTCTGATTATCAGCATAGTGGTATTTATTATTATTATGATTCTTATTTTTCCAAAGCTACAGATACTCTGTTGATAAATAAGTTGGTTAGGTAGAAGGAGACGCTGGCAGTCAATACCATACACAAGTAAAAAAGAAATCCAAATAAGTCTACAAGTCATACGAATAAGCAGTCGAATGATCTGCCATTTTATCTTTAATTTATTTATTTTTATTATTGTTTTATGTTTGTTTGTTTGTGTGTTTTTTTCTTTTTTAATTTATAAACAAAAATATATTCTGAGGTTAAAAGAGTAGATACAGAAAAATCAGAGCACATCAACAAAAAGTATCATATTCCGGTCGATGGTGTTGACTTTTTTTTTTGTTAAGACATTTGGTCTCAGTGCTGAAGTTGATGGGTGAAGTAAGGTGAGATTTGCGCTGTACACGATCAGAGTATTAGTTTCAGAGTATTTATTGACGCCAAGGACGAACGTATCATAACCATTGAATGACAAAGTGCCCACAGAGAATTTACATAGATAAAGATATACAATTGGCAGATTTATATAGAAAACGTGGAATGCGGTAACATACCGGAAGTATAGAATACACCAATAGAAAATTGATGTTTATTGTATTAGACTGGTGTTTCGAGGACGTTAGAGTAGAATTATTATTTGAAACTAAAACATTTGCGTTATTCACAGCAACAGGCAATTGAAGAATGTTGTACCTACCTAGATTTCTTTTTAGTATTAACGTGCAGTTTTATAATTATTTTTAAAGAAAAACTTTTGGATGTTAATTACAAAGGCTGAGCATTCTACAACGCAAATTGAACCAGCTCAGCTGTAGGGCCACTATTTTTGTGGGTAATAAGATAACTCAGCATTTTGAAGGAAATTTTATCCATATTATTTTATCTTAGCATGAAAAAAAGATGCAGCTGAAAAAGCCACAAAAAAAACTCAAAAAATCGAATTTTCTGATTTTTTTCTTTTGCAACCCTATCTTTCAATTAATAGCCCTCCGGGGTTTTATCTTCTTTTTTAAGCCATTGAACGATTCCTGCTATAAAAACCCGTAAACGTCTTAGTTCCTTTCTGTAGTAAAAGTCTGAAGTAAAAGTTCCTACACTACTAAAAGTCCACTTCACTCAAGTGCCTTTTTGGATCAAATATCGGACCTAGCCAAAAAGTTGGCATACAAAACTTTTAAAAAATTGCTTTACAAAATAGGTGAGCTTTTTTCATGGATTACGCCGAACCGAGTAGCCAAATACTTTTGAAAGTATTTCAAAGAATGGGGTGTTGGTTGTATGGCAAAGTGGTGGATGTGGTACACATGAAATAAAGAAGGAACAAATTTTAAAATAAAAGTCTAAATGTCTAAATTCTCTGAACCTGAGGTTTTTCGAATCCAAAAAATGGGAAATATGAAAGTTTGTTTCGTTCATATAAAGCCTCCGCTGTGGCTATCAGCCACAGTTGAAAAACTAGAACTGAAAGCCATATGAGGTTGTTTCACTCATATATTTAAGTCTATTTCGCAGCGTTTTTTTTTCAAGTAGGTACTGCGAGAATGTTGGTCCCAAATTGGATGCTTTAGATTTTGAATTTTTAGGTATAGGGCATTATTCAGAAATGTCAGCATTTACGTATATAGTGCTACAAGGAGGACAGAGATATTAAAATCACAACTATACCAAACCTTAAACTCCACCATACATAATTATTAATTTCAAATACTTAAAGCTAAATCCATCATCAAATTTCAAATTTACTCTTTTCTTTACAACACTCCACACAAATGCCATTGATAGATAGGGTTAACGATCACATAATTAATGATGTGACAGGAATTGCTATATTTGTACCTTATTTACCAATCGCAGATATCATTTCACCCTATGAAACTGTAACAGGTATTCGTTTCATTTTTCCCCTCTAACAAAAATTTTCTCTTGTGCGTTTTCCCAACTATTTTCTTCTATTTTTTTTTCAGAGACGAACGGAGTGCTTGAAGTGGAGCTGCGGGCCGCATCGTGCGCGCAATGGCACCGCTACCGTCTCCTGGTCACAGCTCAAGACTCACATCATCTTTGATAGTTTCCAATCCGGTCTAGCGCATGAATTCTCTTAATTTCTCTCCTTTGACATGCGAATGCGAAACAAGTTCATGACTGAAGTGAATATAAATTGAATATTACCAACAGGTCTACCAAGATCAAGCTAGGCGACACGTTCTTATAACTATGGGTGAGTGTGTGTGTTTGTGTGATACTTAAGATATCTAGTGCACTTACGCACAACTTATATGGATTGAATTGGTCTGATGGTCTGGACCGGGACAAGGTATCCTGATCTCTTGGATGGCCTCGAGTTGAGTTTGGAAAATGAATTTCAGTGCAAATATTTTTTTTTTTTTCATTTTATCGCATAAGATACACACAACTTCAGCTTTGTTAATTTATGAATTACTCGTTTGTGGAAGAAAATAAGCAAAGCTTGTGATGGGAAGAGGTAAAGGGGTTGGTTTGGGTTGAACAGGGCTAACTAAGAGCTCAGGGGACAGCGACCGCCGGGCGTCATTGGCATGTTATGGAAAATCGAACTAGATTACGAGTATTTGGTCCGACGACGCGACGATAAGCGGTCTTCTTTAGACTGGTTTTTTCCTATCTGCATCGTTAGCTAGTGCGGTTTGTGTTGTAGGCCTACGATTTTATACTACTTTTTCTATTAAAGCATTTGCAATTATTATTGATGTCCACACATGTCGGGCGTAGCGTATTTTCTTATATTAGAGTTAAAAGGAACGTTACAAATGGAGCTGGAAAATCGATCCAATCGATTTCACATTTTACGACTTTGGCAATAGGTCTCGAATCAATCCTATCCGGCAATCCACAACCGAACCAAACGTTTACTTATTTTGTTGTATGCCTACTCTTCAGGGACAAAATAAATTTCGTATTCGGCATGTGCTGTGTTAGAGGATACCATAAATTGTATCATCGTACCAACATTAAGTTTGTAAATGATTTCTGATGAAAAGAGACTATGTTTTTTTTTTTCTTTTCCATGTCTATGTATAAATGGAGAGGTTTAGAAAACTGATACAGTTAGGCTTACAGAATTTTGACTTACACATCTATGCTCTCTGATTAAGTTTTTTTTAAACAGTTGTTCAAGGTTTTTTGTATTATTTGTCATAAGACAAAATTAAAAAAATTTAAATCAACAGTCAAGTTTTTTTTTATATAAATAATAATTGTAATTTAAAGGTTGCGTTGGGCTATAATGCTAGAGGTGAGAGGTCTGGGAACTGCCTCTAGGAATTGACAAAACCTACAAGAGTAAGAGTATCATTTTTCCAACTGTATCAGTAAAAAAGTGCATCTCTCTTTAGTCGTTTTACTCTGAAGTAGAGTGTAGGTCTCTACAATTACTATTAATCATGTTATACAAGTCGAGTGCAACGTTCTGTAATATCACACCCGTAACATCTTTGCAAATTTGTTGAGCTGTAACTGACGCTGTAGCAGTATATAAATATAAGTTCACAAGTCTTGTAAATATTTAAAACAGGTAAAGTTTAAGATATAGTGACCATTTTGAAAACAAAGTATACACCCAAAAATAATCTATGGGCAATGGGCATATGAATAAATTATATTTTGTTTTCTAATTAAAGACTTGTTGCTTTTCCAAACCAAACAACAGACGATAAAAAATGTTGTCGTATTCCTATTAGACGCTGTGTAGCTTAAATTTCACACGTGAACGGATCATTGTCGCGATTAGAAAAAAGGTATTAGTTTGGAAGAGCTTTTAATTAATTTTAAATTTTCAAACACTCACCTTTACATACATCGAACAAATATCTATGCTGCCTACAAACGAACACACATTTTCAACACTCCAAGCATTGACTTCATCACTTTGCGCCTGACACTGCCGAAGTGGAAGCACTGGCGTAGATGTTGTTACAGCAGCTGTAACAGATGCTTCACTTGTGACAATAGTATCTGTTGCCTTGACTTTTGGTGAACTTGTAGGAGTCGCCACAGCACCTCCTCCACTGGTCCCTGGCACATTATCTGGATCCGGACTCTTGTCTGAACCTCCACTAGAGGTTGACTCAGCCTTAAAACGTTTTGTTGGTGGTGCCGAACTTAGATCTAACGGTGATGCAGTCATATGTTTCTCTCCTGAACTATTAGCAGATGTTTCTTGATTTGGACTAGATTGTCTATTTCGTGTTTGTTGTTGTTGCTGTTGCAACTGTGCTGAATAAAGTAGTGCAGGAGATGCAAACTGTGCAGCCTGCTGCAAGGCAGCAGTTAGATTTGGGCCAGGTGAACTTGATGCTGTATTATTTGATAAAGAAGTTCTTTTTTGTGCCGACATAAGAATGTTTTTAATTTCAGCTTCTTTTGCCGCTCGAGCCTAATCATCAAAAAAAAATTATTATCAGAACCTACTCAATTGGGTTTTACATAAAAGAATAACTTACTAAAGTAACTAACGCCTGCGTGCTACTCATATCAATCAAAGGGGGGAAAACTCCGGGAGAAAAAGGAAGACTTGAAAGGAAAGTTTGTACAAATGGAGGTACGCTTGAGGCACTTGTCGTCAGATTTTGTATATTTTGCGTTGACTTAACTGACTCTGAAGGTGAAGCTTGTTCCTTAAGGCCGCTGCCATTGTTGGTATTGCTATTTGTGGAAGACTTAATGGGTTGACTAATTTTGCTATTTTCAAAAAAAGTACTCCGTCGTGATGTGCCAGAACTGCAAGAATAATTAATGTAATTACTTTTAGAGTTTAAAAAAAATGAAATTTAGATACATATTAGTTGAACATAAAGGCTTATGCTCTACTTTTTGGTGTGGATATAAACTATAAAATAATTATCCTTAATTTTGTTTGGAAAGCATTCCAAAATACAATTCGCTTTGGAAGCTTTCGAACACAGTAGGAAATGAAAAACAAAAACTTACTCATTTGGATTATTATTATTGTACTTTGCAGCTAAACTACGCATAAAATCGGAGTAGTTTCTCGTTGAAAAATCTGAACTTCGATTTTGAATTTGTGAAAGTAAATTCGTTGAAAGATTGTGCAGTTGTAAGTCGTTGTTAGGGTGCGTCGTTTGAGGTGGTGTACCTCGAAAGGACGATGGAGTCGCACTTCGGGATCTGTAACAAAAATTAAAAAATTAGAGTAAAATACCAATTAAGGTCAGTGAAATGAATTTTTGGCTTTGTTAACAAAATGCCAAGCTTAAACTCTTTATTTTAATGTAAAATCGATTCAACATAAATTTAAATACTTCCATATTCAAAATATCGGCATTGATTAATACTAATTTAAATTTTTATAGATTTTATTTATATTTTTTTTATTACAAAATTTGAACCATTAATTAAATGATTTAAATATCATCAGTAGGAACTTTCACCGGAAAGTTAACTACAACAAGTAACTTAAATTTAAAAAAGATAAATTGCTAGATAAGTAGACATAATCTATAAGCACGTGTTTTCCGGTCCTCATAGAATCTTTTGAAGATTTCAACACTTATCTACGGACAACAAAAAAAAGAAGACGGAGGGACATAACGCCCAGATGATTTAGCCTATTTTTTTTTAATATGAAATGATTCCAAAATTAACTTCGAACTTATGTCCCTCCCTTCGAGGCATAAGTTCCAAATAAAAATTTTGAGTCTAATATTCCTCCTTATTATTCATAACCCTAAATAAGTTTCAAAATTTATCAAACTCACTGCATTACATTGAAATATTTCCTTAGCTCCACTTAGTAGACCTTGGCTCCAACTAGGGATTATAAGAAATCCATCGAAAATTTGAAATAAACCTTTTGTTTTTGAGAATTTGAGAACAGAAACTTTAAGAATTCTAGTTTCAAAGCGTTTGATAAAATAAAACCCAAAAACCGCGCGATTTTTGAACCCTTGGATACGTTGGAGAGTCATGATGCCCTTGACATCGAGATCATAACAGCCACGACAAAAAAGGAAGAAAAAGACATGTTTAGCCTTAGCAAATAATGAATGATATGATATACATACGCATAAAAAGAAGCAAATGCTTTTACTTGAAAAATTGTAAGGAATGAACTTTTTCTATCCACATTTTGTGCATATCAAAACTAGTTTATCTTATTTATTCCTTAGTACAAAAAGTTACTATATTTTATGCACACGGGTCAATTTCGAGAAAACATAGCCAGTGAAAGAAGTAATTGAGACTCCCTAGTTGACTTTCTGAAGTGTCGAACACGAGAAAATCGTGAAAAGTCGAAGAGAAAACTATTTTCCATTTTATTTAAGGTTTAACTCTTAAAATTATTCAAAATGAAAATACCGATTTAGCTACTTCTTTTTTTTTTCAAAATATTTGTACATTCGAGATGAAACATATGTCTTGAATTTTGATTCGAACGTTACGATAATACTGTGGAATCAACATATAGGTACCAGTTCAGTTTTTTGAATAGTAGATTTTTTATATATACCTACAAGAAAAATCTCAAAACCTCAATTTTACAATTTGATGCACCGAAATTGTTTTATTTAAATTATGCAATTCTTAAATTTTTATTTCCAATAACATATGACAAGCGATTTCGAAACGTTGTTATAAAACGTTTAGCGCATATGTCACACTTCTTTTTATGCCTCAACAACAAAACTTCAGTCATCGTCTTGTGCCATTTTTAAGGTTTCACAACTTAAAAAGAGAAACAGTAATGTGTTGCAGCAAATTGCATGTATCACGATTTTCCTAACTCCTGTTTGGCAATTCAAGCATTATGTTGCCGCTTCTCTTCCAAACACATCCGGCCCTCAACTTTACATACATATATTTCGTTACAGATATATTTTGGCACATAAAAAGTTACGTCCTCTTGTGGGATTCTAGCATCAAAATCGCTTTTAAATCAAAAGAACTTGCACATAGTATTAGTTTTATAATTCCTTTTGGTTCGAAGTGTGACTAGCTTTAAAATAGAGAATTGTTCAAAAAAGAGTAATAACAAGAAATTCTTTGCGTGATTCCAATGCCAATGCAAGCAAGCATTGCTAACAGACAAGACGTTAAATTTGTTAAACGGATTTCTTCTCTTGATCACTCATAACAAAACTCAAACATTTGTAGCAAACAAAAATGTAACAAAACGAACTATAAGATATTGTTTTACTTGTTTTTTTTTTTTATTGAACTACTTTAAAGGCGAATTATTGAGTTCGCAGGAAAAAAACAATATGTACTTAACATTACTTGTATAGAGGCAACTGAATAAGTTACATAATTGAATAACTTTTTATTAAAAAGTCTATTCTAAATTCTAATTATGGGAAAAGGTTTTATTTAAATTGTCTTCAGTGCAAAAAACTTTAAAATATAAAAAATTATCTAATACATAAATAAGCTCTTCGGTTTAACATATTACATTTTTCGTCATAATAGCAAGTAAGTCGATGCGACTTAGTAGTGCATTTAATTATTTTTAAGATACACTTATGTGGAAACTCATAATCATATCCGAGTCTAAACATACGAATTCAACGAGCTTCTGCAAATTCTTCTTGGTATATTGTATGTTACTCTGAATAAAGCATCTCGTGCCTCTGGATTTGGTAAGTCGGTGAGTTATCGTGATATTTTGTATTGTTTATTATTGCAAATTGGTGCTGCTGAGTTGAAGAGAACCGATAGCATCTTTTGTGTGTTTTAGTAAAAAAATAAATAAGAAAAAAACTTATCTATTATGTTAAAATGTAAAAATTTAATTGGAATGTGGAGGTGGCGATCGATGTTGGCGTGTCATGCAATTGTAATAAATATTATTGCAAAATCAGCGCCTATGTGATATTGTGTTGGCAAGTTTTGAAAATATTTTTTTTATGAACGGTTTTGAGAAGAGTTTTAATGATTTATCTATCTATATATTTCAAGTTTGAACAAATACGTAGTTAAAAAGATTGAGCAAAAAAGTGTTAGTTATAGATATCGAATACTAGCACATCTCATTTTTGACGTGATAACGGATTCCTCATTGTAACCGAATTCTTTTATCCTTTATTTATCCTTCTAAGGGAAAATGAGAGGCAAAGTTACATGTAATTTATAACAAGTATCAAAATTACATCAAACTTTTAAAGAAACTTACTCAAGTTTTAGATCTAATTTCACCTTAAAAAAATTCCCTTTTTGAGGAGAGGTCTGATTCTGAGGTTCGTGGTATACAAGGAAAAGACCAATTCAGAAAACAGCCAAATTTTCCCGATGGCATATAATATGTCTCAGTTCTTTTTCCTGATAGAAAACAAATGAATGAAACCGAGCTTTAGAATTCCAAACAAGAATTTACAAATCCATTCGCAGTACAGGGTGCCTCATATTTTAGCGTGTTTATTCTTTTTTGTTTGCCTTGGTTATTAATTTATCTTTTTAAGGATTGTGATAGTACTTTCTTTTGTTTTTATATATTTTTTTATCTGAAATTCAGAGACAGCGGCACCACACAATCTGTTTTCTTGTGACGTTATCACGTAAAATTATAGTCCTTAAACCGAGTTTAACCCTAAAACAATCTCGTCTCAATACGAGATGTATACCTACCGTTGAATTATATACAATACTATATGAAATGCTGGGTATTTGCTCAATTGAACTGAATTGTTAAATTATTTACTTAAAAGAATCTAAATAATGAGTTAAAATGCATAGTTATGTATGGTTGGAAAACGAATTAAGAATCATACGTCGATGAGACGTATATACAAATATGATTATCGTTCTAGGGTTAAAGACAACCAATGTTTTTTTTTCAGAATGAATCTTGATACATATGCATATAAACATAGAAAAAATCAAGAAGCATACATTTAAGTTGATTTTTTTTCATTAAGTGAAAAAACATTTATTTGCCAACACCACGATATACGTAAAACTTTGGTACACTGTGGCGTATACGTGTCATTCTATAATCAGCTCCGAATGTACATAAATTCCTGTTTATTTTAGTCAGAGACAAGTGTGTTTCGATCTTCCATCTATGGGTGTCACGGTTAGAGTTTTGTGTGGCCGATATATGGATATGAAAAACGTAATAGGGTTGCCATTCATGTCCTGGCATAACTATTTTCAATCAGTCTTTGAAAAAAAAAATAATTTTTTACAAAATTTTGTGTTGGGTTGTGATTCCAAAACCAACTACATACTTACAAGTTTGCTATCATATGTCATATAAATATGAATCGGTTACTTTTTGAACAAGAAAAATTTGAAATAAACAGAAAAAAATAAGAAATTTGAAATAAACAGAAAAAATAATTATTCTTTTAAATTTAAATTTGTATTGGAACATTATCTGACTTTTTTTTATTGTTTTGTTAAATTTTAAACTTAACTATTAGCCCTTTGCAACCCAAGGTCGTAAATTTTAAAACTAATAATGTCAATCGACGTGCCTTTAACTATAATAAAACACGAATTGTTCAAAAATTCAATATCTTCATTATTTACTAGGGCTGAGGCTGCTATTGCGATAGCTGCTTTTAATCACTCTGCTCTTCCACTGCGCAGAGAACAGTTGTGATTGCTCTTCAATATAGCTGCTCACTGCTGAGTACACAACTTTACAAAAATTCAATAGCAAAATACGAACAGCATACGCATGATATCGACAATTTTCTTACTCTTTTGTGAGCATTCTGTTTCTGTTTTTCATATCTAATGATTAATGATGAAAAGAGCAGAGATGTGGTATGAGAAGAAAAGTTAAAGAAAGAGTGAGTGAATTGTATTTATGTTGGAACGCATTGATTTAGAGGGAGATAGGTGGTTGTAGCTTGTAGGTTGTACACAGTTGTATAACGTTCCTACATGAGTGACAGTGAATCGGAATAATTATGTCGAATTCCTTTAAAAAAAAAATCGGATTAAAATCGATTGCACGAAACATTGTTTACAACACGTAAAACGGAATTCGAAAACAGACGCATTCTATTTGATTGTTTTGAGGTCTATGCGATGAAAAAGTAAAAAAGTGTAGGTTGTTCTGTGTTGATGGCTTGCGCATTTTTATTTGTAAATGCATTTTATTAAAAGTATTGCGGGAAAAACCACAAATGACATTTGGTTGCATTTTGTTCAAAATCCTGATCATACCTATATCAAATCTGGAAGTAGTTCAAGGAATACCTAACACGGTGTTACAAAAATGAGGTTTTAAAATATACGCGGGCGGAGACCTATCACGTTTTGTAGAGCTAGTCGCACTGATTACGAAACGGTATTTAATAGTCCCTAACACCCCCAAAATCTGGAGTTAGGGGCAAAAAACGGTTTTTTCACCCATTGAAAAAAATCTAGCTTCGTCAAATTTTTTCTCATAAACTAGAAGACATAGAAACATATAGTTTTCACTGTTCGATAAGGAATTAATTGAGTAATTTATTTACTAAAATTCACAGTCTGGACAAAAATAGTATAAAATTAGTTTTAAAAAAATTGTTTCCCCTATTTTTAACTTTGAAATCGATTATTTCAAAAACTATTGGTTATATTATATTGATTTAAAAATAAGAATCAAATACACAATTTTGCCTTTCGGAAATGGTATCATTTATTACTGTAAGTGTTTTCGTTGTTTTTTAATAATTTTTTTTTATTTTGATAATTTTTTTTTAGAAAAATGACCCTCCCACCTAAACGGAAGGAGGTAGTCCCCCCTCCCAAAGAAAAAAAAAGTTTGTATTGAGCTCCTCTACAAAAATCCGTTATCAAATCCTGGCGCCCAACTTATCCTACTACGTGTCGAAACAACATTTTTGTTCTATACCTAAAAGTTCGAATTTCTGTATCTGGGTTGAAATCGAAAAAAAAATTTTTTTCTAAGCCAATTTTAAACTGATTTTCATAAAAAATACCTCGTTTGATTTGGAAATAAATATTATTTTAGAATTATTTTTAAAACAGCATGTTGTTGTGAAAATATATTCTTTAATTTTATGTCGAAGTTGGGTAAATCACGAAAAAAATGGAATTTTTGAAACTTGACAGCTTATAAATTCTAGATGGTTTAACCTAGTTACATGTGTTATACATTGTTGAAGTTTTTGTATATACCTTAATGCAAAAATTAAAACAAAAAACTATCTAATATTAATTTTTAGGCATTTTCCTAAAACAAAAAAAAAAACCCGTTAGTTACACAAAGTTGGTTATTTTCAAAAAAAGCCCAAATTTCAACATTAACTGCCAATTTAAAACTATTGGTGTCATTTACTAGAAATATCGTGACTATTTCAAATAAGCGATACTTCAAAATTATGTTATAAGCTTTCAAGGAAGAAAAAAAGTTTGAACGAAAATATATGTAGGTATATGTTCTTGTCACAGACTTACCTTGATAACGAAAACTGAGCATCGCCATTGGTACCCGGACTAAGTCTTTCCCTCTTTACGCTATTGTTACTAGTGTTTGAATTGCTATTACTGTTATTATTGCTGATCACGCTGCTTGGATTATTTGTACTACAATTACCAGATGAATTATTATTGGCTACGCTATTATTATTATTATTAGTGTTACTGGGGTTACTATTGTTGTTACTACTGTTCACATTATTATTATTTGCCAATTCACTGTCCTTCAAGGACTCCATTTGAGTTTCATTCTTCACTTTCTCCAAAAATAAATAAGCAGACGAAGAACTATCACAAAGTTTTTTACTATTTTCGATTGCGTTGTATCCGCTCAGCAGCATTCGATCGCTAAGCATCTTCTCGGGCTTGTTATGCTGACCCTGAAAAATTTCAGATGACGATACTAAATTTTGTTGTTGTTTTTGACCAGATACAAGAGGAAGCGACAAATTCCTTGGCTCTTTTTTTCTTTTAGCTATTTGATGATTTTGTCCAATGATACTGTCATCCACACTGTTTATCAAGTTGCTTTTTCGTTTGGTTCGCAATTTTTTAGTCACAGCGACAATGCTACTCAAATCCGCAGTTGAATCTGAAGTAGCTGCAGCAGGTTTATGTGACAAAACTGATGGTATTATTTCTGGCAAAGATGAAGACGATAAAGATGGAGAAGAAGGCGATGATGACGATGTTCTTAAAACTCTAGAAGATTGTCCGAGTACGTCAGTTGTGATATTATCTGAAATAAAAAAGTACATTCAGCTATTATTTAACAGTCAAAGAATTTTTTTTAAATGAATTTGATAAACGAAACTTAACACTTTCATGCAACAAATACAAAAACAATCTGTAAGTTGGATCAAAAAATTAAAACAACAATTGATTTAATTTTTAATTTTTCGTCATTTACTTAAACTTTTTGTTTTTTTTTTTTCTATAAACTACGAATGTAGTTAACAATCACTCTTGTCTGGGTCCCAGGACAAAATGGTTTTGAGGGCAACGAAAAGGCGGATGAACTGGCCAGGCAAGGATCGGTCCTTCATGAGTCGCCAGCGGAAGCAGTCAACATTCCAATAGGAGTCATGAAGGGCTATATCTTCTCAAACTACTTAACAAAAGCTAATAATAGGTGGCTAAGCTTGACTAGCTGCGCCATATCTAGGAAAATATGGCCCACTTGTAAGAAATCCAAAACCAATATGACTTGGTGGTCGATTGGTTAAAGCGTTGGACATCTTATTGAAAGTGCTCGGGATACTCGGGTTCGAATCTCTTTCTCATCGGTAGTTTTTATTTTAATTTTTCAATAATCCAAAATTATGTATATCATGGTGCGGCGAATTTTTCATACAAAAATTAAATGGTGCGGACGTGGTGCAGTCGTGGTGCGCCAACATTTTCTGCCAAAAGGCGGTGGTGCAGCTGCGGTGCGCCGGTCAAGATTGTTTTTTCTTTAAAAATTCAATTTCTATTTTAACCCGGGAAGTTGTGGCTAATAAAAACAACACTTTTCAACATTCGCTGGAACTAAACGATTACGTCTATCTTCGTAAACAAATCCAGCTTCTGAAAATATTCTTTCACTCGCAAATTAAATCAAAAATACTTCTAATATTTTGGCCCACATACAATGTAATAGAATAAGATAGATTAAAACATAACAAAAGTCACGAAGAAGTAAGATAAATACCTATATAGTTGGCCGAATATTCGGCTGCCGAATAGTGTGGCCGAATATTCGGTATTCGGCCAAATCACTATTCGCGACATCTCTACTCAAGACCATTAATTTATTTTGTTTGAGATTATTTTAGTGTTTTTTTTTATTTTTGTTTCATTAACTTGAATTAATTTTTATTGGATTATTATATGCATCCATATATTTTATTTGAATTTACCTCATAGCACCGGCACACAAAAAAAGTGTCATGTACTTGGGACCAGACCTATCTTTCTATATGTTCTTCAAATCTGTTTGCCCCGGTCACCCTCTAGTTTTGAGCTGTGACTGAATTTTATTTGAATTTTTATGACCGGTCCAAACGGACCTGAAATTCGGATTCAGCGGGTCCAAAAACATATAGAATGATATGTCTGGTCCTAAGTACACGCCACCTTTTTACTTGCGATATAGGTACTATATATCAAGTTATGCATTCGTACAAAAAAAAAAGTTGAGATAACATTTTTCCATGACATTACGATGGTAGACAATGCCAAAAAAGTGGGTCCCGGAAGTCCGTCTGTCTGTCTGTCAGTCTGTCAGTCTGTCTGTCTGTCTGTCTGTCTGTATAAGGAGCTACAGCCCAAACGGATGGACCGATTGATGTCAAACTTGGTATGCAGCGTTATTTGGCGACTCTCCAGAGGGGTTTTTGGAATTAATTTTTTTGGACCAAAAATAACGGTACTTGTCATATACCGATTTTAGTAAAATTGAAATATCTCAAAAATGGCTCTAACGATTTTGTTTAAAAAATTCAAATGTTAGTTTTAAGCTAAGGTCTATTTTTCAATGAAAAATTTTTTTTTTGAAAATCATTATTAATGGTACCTGCCATAGAACCGTTTTTTTTCAAATCCGATTATCTCCAAAACTGCTTATTCGATTTTAACGAAACTTTTTGTGAAGAAGTTTTTATATAATTTAAATATAAGCCAAAAATAAAATTTTGAAAAAAATAATTTTTGGATTTTAAAAAAAAATTTGAAAATTTTTTTTTTTGAAAAATCCAACTTTCGAAAACGGGACATTGAATTTTTTTGAAATTTTGTTTTTAGATGTTGATTAGTGATTTCTACAAAATGGCATACCAACTTTATTTTTAAACTTATTTTCCAAAAAATTATTTATAAAAAATAAGTTTTTTAAAAAACGGCTCTAACGATTTTGAAAATTTTTTTTCTAAAAATGTATATTAATATATCAATCAAAACTGCATACTTGTTTTGGAGGGCAATTTAATTTCAGGTTTTATTTTATTTTTTTTTTAACGAATTTTATTTTTTTTCCAAATTTTTATATAAAAAGTCTTAAAAATTTAAGCAAATTTAACTCTAAGAGCAAGTTCGTGCGACCCCAGTCGTGCATTTTATTTGTTGTGTGCCGGGGATGACAGCGCCAGCATACAAAAAAATAAAATGCACGACTGGGTCGCACGAACTTGCTCTTAGAGTTCAAGTTGCTTACATTTTTAAGACTTTTTATATAGAAATTTGGAAAATGTAAGTACCTACTATAGGTACAAAAAAATAAAAAAAAAAAATAAAAATCGTTTTTTAAAAAAATAAAATCTGAAATCAAATTGCCCCTCAAAACAAGTATGCAGTTTTGATTGACATATAAAGATGCATTTTTAGAAAAAAAAAATTTCAAAATCGTTAGAGCCGTTTTTTAAAAAACTAATTTTTTATAAATAATTTTTTGGAAAAAAAGTTTTAAAATAAAATTGGTATGCCATTTTGTAGAAATCACTAATCAATATCTAAAAACAAAATTTCAAAAAAATTCAATCTCCCATTTTCGAAAACTTGATTTTTCATAAGTCGTAATAAATCATTCTGAAATATTCAATAAGAAAACAAAATTCAGGAAAATTTGCTATAAGAAATTAATACAAAGCACAGAGAATATCTGTGCATGTCCAAAGTCGTCCACATAGACCCACAAAGTCAACAACAATATATTGTAGCAACAAGTATCCATTGCTTGCAACATTTAGTCACTATACAATCTCTAATCACGTGAACTCCTTTGGAAATGATGTTAAAACAGAGAAGCCCGGTGACCTTGAATGACCTTACTTATACAATATCTCATAACAAATTTAGACTCGAATTTATGATATATTTTAAATGTTGTTCGATTGTGCTTAAAAATAAACGCGGAACTCAAATAAGTTCAACTTGAAGAATCCTTCAAAAACTCTGCACTTTTATTCTTTTGACATTTGAAAATATTGTCTTAAAACTTTACTTCTCATACCGAAAATGAAAACAGGTGGTATATTATAATAATTTGTCCAAGAATAAACACTTAACAATGTCATATTGTATTTTTGTTGTAGATACTATAGTTATAGGAACACAGAACCTATGCTATGCTCAATGCCTATTAAAAGCCCAACGCAAGACTAAAGTCAAAACTTATTCCTTACACATACCGATATCGAAAATATGTATATTTTCACTAGTCATTATACAAGTATAGTATGTGATTGTTAAGTTGGCATGGTGTTGTAAATATTGATGATTTGCACACGGAGGGCATATAGGCGATGACCTGCAACTGAACTTTAAAGCTAATTATCCCAACCTATAAACCGACCAAGGCTATTTGTGTGCTATTTACGTTGCGTAAAGGTTTCGATAGTGCAAAGCAAAATAGAATTGAAAAGTGTTGCATGAACAAAATATTAAATGGCAAATAACCCTCAAAAAGTAACATATGAAATATTCAAATACCATCAAAGAACGATGTATAACTTGTTTGAGACTACGACTGATAAAACAAAACTTAAATATATCCAAATTTTAATGATTTGAAATGTAAATCTTTGAGGAAGAACTCTTTACATAGACCCTGAATATATCGTATATCTGCAGTACTTAATCAAGTGCGATTATCCGAACAAAATATTGCCGTAATATTTCCACCTTATAAAAGTTTGGGATTTGAGAACCTATATCGCATGGATGGAGAGGAAGAGATCTTGATACCATTCCATGTATCTCTGTCATCTAGTAAGACCAATTGAACAGACAAATCTGTAATAAAGCAAATTACAAAGAAGGTTTCAGAATGCGCTAACGCCAGCTCACTTCTTACTTGACATTTCAATGACAATATTTCAAAATGAGT
Source organism: Episyrphus balteatus (assembly GCF_945859705.1). Lineage (NCBI taxonomy): Eukaryota > Metazoa > Arthropoda > Insecta > Diptera > Syrphidae > Episyrphus > Episyrphus balteatus. The sequence continues at coordinate 54,481,199 of NC_079134.1, read as the reverse complement.
ATCTATGAGATTCTCATGTATATGTTACGTTTCTTACCAATTGATATTTTTTACCAATAACGTCAAATTGTTCCGAAACAAATAAATAACGATACAATATTTTTGAAGTACGTGCGCCTTAGCTACTATACAAAACCCCTTGAATAAAAAGGCAAGAAGTCAAAGAAATAAATTTCTAACAAATCAGCAACAAATTTACTGGCGTTGTCATATAAACAATTCAAGCTTAGTTTTCTGCTCCCCCTGCATGCCAAGTTTTCGAAGTGCCTTCTTGTCTCTGGGGTATGTTCATAATGTTGCCTTGTCGTCGGTCATGACTATGTCCTTCACCATTCTTGCATGTTTTAGTATAGGTGAGTTTCAGGGCTGGATTAAAGTAGAATACAAATAATAATATAAAATACCAGTTATGTTGAAATTTAATATAACCAGTTAGGGTAAGTCGAATGACCAAAAACACATAATCCCAAATAGAAAATCCCAATGGCTAAATCCCAAAAAAAATTCTGGAAAGCCAAAATCCCCCCAAAAAGAGTCAAACAAAAAAATCCCTAAGAGAAAATTCCAAAATGATGTTGCGCTAGTTGTGTATCGCGTGCGCGATTTGATTGCTTGATACACAACTATCCAAACATCATTTTAGGAAGAGAAATTGTTTTTGCATTTCAATTTAACCATTTAAAATCATAATAAGAGTGAAAATGGTAACCGTGCAGTGTCAAACAAAATTGTTTGGTTTTTACCGTCTGTTTTTGACTGAACCTAGATGTTTAATTTGTCAAGGACAAAAATATGTATAGTTAATAATAATACCTATCAGTTTTCATAGCATGCATTACATTATTATTCCTTAATTTAATTACGATTTCTAAAATAGTTCAATGAGGTAATAGGATTATTTTTTAGTTAGTTAATTTTGTCCGTTAAAAAAAAATTCTTGGATATGTAGAGATTTTTGGAGATTTTGGAGATATTGAAAAAAAAAATTGATTTTTTTCTTGGGTATTTTGTCCTTTGAACCCCGTGAAGTTTTTTTTTTAACTAAAATTTTGGAGCTAGAGTATGTCATCCGCCAAAATCTTCCAAAATCGAAAATAAATCCCCGAGAGAAAACACCAAAATGATTTTGCACACGCTGCCGTTGTGAATTTGTGCTTAAAAATTTGAACTTTGGGGATATTAGCTGCGTTCCTTTGGAAATATTTATCTACTTTTTAAAGTAAAAAATAATATCCCCAAATCTATGATTAAAAAAAAAAAATAAACAAAATAGCAGAACAATAGCTGCGTTCCTTTGGAAATATTGTAACGATGAATTACTGAACTACTTTTAAGATAAAAGTCTGAACACACTACCTACTACTGCAAAGGTAGAAATGTGAACGGACCTTTAGTAATTAAGAAAAATATCTCACTGAACACATCTAAAAATATCCCACTGAACATATCTCACTGAACACATCTCAAAATATCCCACACTGAACACATCTCAAAATATCCCACTAGACTGGAAGCCTTCCTGGAAAGGAAGTTTCGAGAGACAGGGACGAGAGCCTTCGAGGACGTTCTCGAGTCTCGAGATTCCGGTATAAAAGGCAGCGTAGACACCGACCGGACACAGTTTAATCTTGAAAGTGAAAGAGTACAGTACAAAGTGAAATAAAGTGTTGCGAATTGTTAGTAGTAAATAAAGTGATTTAAAAGTGTGTTTGTTTGAGCGAATAATAAAAGTAAATTAAGTTGAAATAAAGTGTGTTCTTATTTGAACGGAAATATAAGTGGAAATTAAATAAGTTTTATTGTGAACCCGGAATAAAACATTACATTGGTGTCAGAAAAGTGGAATAAAACTTATTTATTTGTGCGAATCAGATAATTTCGCGAATAAAGTAAAAAGTGCGCGTGTGTTTTAAAAATAAACAAAGTTTAAAACATTTTGAAATAAGTAAAAGTGCTCGCGTTTTAAAAAGTTAAAATGGGTAAGACATTAAATCAGTTAAGTTTGACTGAGCTGAAGGCGGAATTAACTAAGCGAGGTCTTCCTACTGCTGGATCGAAAAATGACCTCATTATTCGTCTGCAGGATCACTTAACCCAGATAAACGAAAATTTGGACACATTTCAATTCGAAATTGAAATGCCAGAAGAACAAGTAAGTACTGGTTCCGCTTCCGATATGTCGTCCGTGATGTCTGTTCTCCTTGCTAAGTTGGAGAAAAATCTTCTTGAACAAATTGAAGCACAACGTAATGAACAGAAGGATGAACAGAAAAATCTTCTTGAACAAATTGAGACACAACGCAAGGAACAGAGAGAACAATTAGAAAAACAACAGAGTAGTGTTCTCGAAAAAATTGAGGCACAACGTACCGAGCAAAAGAGTGAACAACAGAATCTTCTCGAAAAATTGGAAACCCAGAAGAACCTTCTAGATGAACAGAAAAACCTCATCGAAGGTAAGCTTGATGCTATCGAGAACAAGTTCGTTGCTCTTGATGCTTCCATCAAAGGTGTTGAAAAACAATCTCAAGAAAAGTTCGAGAAAGTTGAAGAAAAACTCGAAAAAGTAGAAATAAAATTCGATGACAAGTTGAAAGGAATGGAAGTGAAAATGCAAAGTTTTACCGAAGAACTTGACAAGGTTCGAAAAATTAAGGTGCGAGAAAGTTCTGGTGAGTATTTAAAGAAGAAGGAAATGCATCCACCAACCTTTGATGGACAAAGTTCTTGGTCGATCTACAAGAAACAGTTTGAGGCAGCTGCCACAACAAATGGCTGGGATGACGAAGACAAATGTATAGCGCTGACTCTTGCTCTTAGAGGTCCTGCTGCTGAGTTGTTACAAACGTTACCACCAGAAAAGAATGGTAACTTTAACGCTCTTGTCCAGGTCATTGAAAAACGCTTTGGAGATGGCCATATGCAGGAAGTCTTCCGCGTCCAACTCAATACAAGAGTCCAGAAAAGAGGAGAAACTCTGCAACAACTTCAAGCAGATATTGAAAGGTTGGCTCATCTGGCATATCCGACAGCAGGAGACGACATTATCAATCAGTTTGCGACAGAAGCCTTTGTACGTGCTGTATCTGATATAAATCTTCAGCGAGCAATTCGAACAGCTGGAAAACGTTCCCTTCCTGAAGCATTAGCGTTTGCACTGACTATGGAAGCAGCAGAACAGGCTTCTCAAGGCGTTCATCGGGTAAGAGAAGTTGCAGTGGAGGAATGCTCTTGTCAAAAACTCGCGTTCCAAAGAAACCAGCGAGACGGAGCTGCTCGATGCTGGAACTGTAACAAGACCGGACATCTCCAGCGGCAGTGCAGATTGCCACCAAGAAGAACTGCTTGCCAACACTGTGGAAACAGGAATATTGCGCAACAACAGGTAAGCGATACAACCAACGCTCATCCTCAACTTGATTCCCATTCGGGAAAACGAGTAAGAACCAACTTCGAGGGGCAGAAGCTGGTTTCTGGTATCGATGGCCCCAGAACCACAATTCAAGTCTCACAGACTAAACGAGACAACAAAAGTCTGACAGTGGAGGCAACCATAAACAACAAACAACACGTGGCTACAATTGACACCGGTGCCACCGCCTCCATTGTACGAAGAGACTTGGTGAAGATGACATGGCTACATAACACCAACAGCTACCGTCTGAAGACCGCCACAGGAGAAGCAGCAAGAGTGTACGGAGAAGTTCGTCTTACGATCCGTATAGCTGAACTAGAGTTTTCACATGTGTTTTTGGTGGCAGATATATGTGACGAGTGCATCATTGGAATCGACTTCATGAAGGAGCATGGAATCATTTTGGATATAGGTAATCAAGTCCTGAAATACAGAAATGTAGAGATTCCAATGGTCTATGGCAACGAAAACTCGACAACAATTAGAACTGTCATCAAAGAAGACATGTGCCTGCCTCCTTCTTCAGAAGTTTTTGTGTGGACCAAGTTAAAGGGGAACTTTGGAAGCCATCGATACCTCATGGTTGAACCAGAAGTTGAGCAAAGTTCCGAAAACATCATCATCGGGAAGACTCTTGTGGCACCAAAGAACAACATGGTACCTGTACGGATACTTAACATCAAACCGTACCCAATCAAGCTTAAGAAAGGAGAAGTTGTTGGGCAATGTGAATCTGTGGCCGCAATAACTAAGATCAACGAGGTGGATACACAGATGACTATGAACTCGGAGAAACTAAAGAAACAAATTCTCAATTCAGACAACCTGAGTCAACATCAGCTTAATGTTGCGGGAAGGCTTCTTCATGAATATGCTGATATCTTCTCTTCACCCAGCGGGCAATACGGCCGAACACAACTGGTGCAGCATCGAATCGATACAGGAGATGCTAGGCCGATTCGTCAACCAGCAAGACGTCTCCCCTTGGCCAAACAAGGTGAAGTTGAAGAAATGATAACAACAATGAAGAAAGACGGGCTAATCGAAAATTCCAAAAGCCCTTGGGCATCACCGGTAGTTCTCGTCAAAAAGAAGGATGGAAGCACTCGATTTTGTGTTGACTATCGCAGGCTGAATGATGTGACGAAGAAAGACAGCTACCCACTGCCAAGAATCAGTGATACTCTAGATGCAATGGAAGGAGCACAATGGTTTTCGACTTTGGATTTGAAGAGTGGCTACTGGCAGGTGGAAATCCATCCAGAAGATCGGGAAAAGACGGCTTTCTCCACAGGAAATGGTCTGTGGCAGTTTAATGTCATGCCGTTTGGGCTATGTAATGCCCCAGCTACTTTTGAGCGTTTGATGGAGTGCGTTTTGAATGGATTAACCTGGAAATCTTGCCTAGTCTATTTGGATGATGTCATCGTTTACGGAAAAACATTTGATGACCATTGTGAAAACCTAAAGGCTGTATTCCAGAGGCTACGAGAAGCACATCTTAAGTTGAATCCAAAGAAATGTGCACTTTTCAAGACCGAGGTTAAATATTTGGGGCATATCATCTCATCCCAAGGAGTGAAGACTGATCCTGAAAAAGTTGACACTGTGAAGAACTGGCCAACCCCTCAGGACAAGCATCAACTTCGCAGTTTCCTGGGTCTGGCAACGTACTATCGACGATTTGTGAAGGATTTTGCGAGAATCGCCAAAAGCTTGCACCAACTTACGGAGAAGGGTAAACCCTTTAAATGGTCAGGTGAGTGTGAGAAAAGCTTTCAGGAACTAAAGCTGCGGTTATGTGAAGCTCCTGTGCTGGCCTATCCGACTCCAGGCAAACAATTCATCATTGACGCAGATGCAAGTAATGTTGGAGTTGGTGCTGTTTTATCGCAAGTTCATGACGGAGAAGAAAAGGTCGTTGCCTATTTCAGCAAGGTACTCTCGAAACAAGAAAGAAATTATTGCGTGACCAGAAGGGAACTTCTAGCTCTAGTATTGGCAACAAAGCACTTCCATAAGTACATCTATGGACAGAAGTTCCTTCTTCGCACAGATCATGGTGCGCTAAATTGGCTTTTGAACTTCAAAAATCCAGAGGGTCAAGTAGCAAGATGGATCGAGATACTTCAGACGTATCAATGTCAGATTCAACATCGAAGAGGAAAGCTGCATTCAAATGCAGACGCATTATCTCGGCGCCCGTGCAAGCAAGACTGCAAGCATTGCACACGACTAGAAGAAAAGGAAGTTGTCGCTGTTAGAAGAACGAGAGCTGATCCCATTTGCGGCTGGAGTAATGAAGAACTCAGAATGGCCCAACAAGAAGATTCGGACGTCGAACCCATCCTTGCATGGAAGGAACATCAAGAGAAACCAGAATGGGCCGACATCTCCGACCGAAGCCCCACTCTAAAAGCATATTGGGCACAATGGGACTCACTTCATGTGCAAGAAGGGCTACTCAGGCGTAAGTGGGAATCCGCAGATGGTAAATCCTATGTAATGCAGCTAGTCGTACCTCAGTCAAAGGTAAATGATGTTCTCCGAGAGATGCACGGTGGAACTTCTGGAGGCCATTTAGGCATCAACAAGACGCTGGAAAAGCTACGACAGCAATTCTACTGGTTACGTATGAGAGAAGACGTTGAAAAGTGGTGCCGAAAATGTGATACTTGTGCCGCTAGCAAAGGACCAGCTAGAAAAATCCAAAGCAAGATGCAGCAGTACAATGTGGGTGCACCTTTTGAGAGAATTGCAATAGACGTAGCAGGTCCTTTTCCCGAAACCAACAACGGAAATCGATACATCCTTGTAGTGATGGACTACTTCAGCAAATGGCCTGAGGCATTTGCCATTCCAAACCAGGAAACCAAAACAGTTGTGGATAAGATTGTCTTTCATTGGGTGAGCAGGTTCGGAGTACCCATGGAACTTCATTCCGACCAAGGAAGGAACTTTGAATCTAAGATTTTTCAAGAGGTTTGCTCACTCCTTGGCATCAAGAAGACGCGAACAACACCGCTTCATCCACAATCTGATGGGATGGTTGAGCGATTTAACAGGACACTTAAGGAACACCTGTCAAAAGTAGTCAATGATAATCAACGAGACTGGGACCGACATATTCCATTATTCTTGATGGCTTATAGAAGTGCAACACATAGTTCTACTGGACATACACCATCGGAAGTCCTATTTGGCTCAACAATACGTCTGCCAAGTGAGATAAAATTTGGAAGTGTTCCAAACGAGCCACATGAAATGGATGAGTACGTAGATAAACTGAAAGGAACACTGGCTGACATTCACCAACGGACAAGGACAAATATAAAAGCGTCTAGTGACAGGATGAAAACAAGATATGACGCACGAGCGACAGCAACAGGATTTCAAGAAGGAGAACTTGTGTGGTTTTACAATCCCCACCGACAAAAGGGACTATCACCGAAGCTACAACAAAACTGGGAAGGCCCTTACACAGTAATAACCAGAATTAACGACGTGGTTTACCGTATACAAAGAGGGGTAAGAGGCAAACTAAAGGTAGTTCATTGTGACCGTTTACATCGTTATAATGGTGATAGAAGCAATGGAGTTGTTCGGGACGAACAATCCTAAGAGGGGGGCAATGTAACGATGAATTACTGAACTACTTTTAAGATAAAAGTCTGAACACACTACCTACTACTGCAAAGGTAGAAATGTGAACGGACCTTTAGTAATTAAGAAAAATATCTCACTGAACACATCTAAAAATATCCCACTGAACATATCTCACTGAACACATCTCAAAATATCCCACACTGAACACATCTCAAAATATCCCACTAGACTGGAAGCCTTCCTGGAAAGGAAGTTTCGAGAGACAGGGACGAGAGCCTTCGAGGACGTTCTCGAGTCTCGAGATTCCGGTATAAAAGGCAGCGTAGACACCGACCGGACACAGTTTAATCTTGAAAGTGAAAGAGTACAGTACAAAGTGAAATAAAGTGTTGCGAATTGTTAGTAGTAAATAAAGTGATTTAAAAGTGTGTTTGTTTGAGCGAATAATAAAAGTAAATTAAGTTGAAATAAAGTGTGTTCTTATTTGAACGGAAATATAAGTGGAAATTAAATAAGTTTTATTGTGAACCCGGAATAAAACATTACAATATTTATCTACTTTTTAGTACTTAAAGCTGCTTTGAACTACTTTTTCAGTATAGCAAAGTAGATCAAATTAGTTTTATATTTAAAACTAATTTGATCTACTTTGCTATTTTGTTTATTTTTTTTTTAATCATAGATTTGGGGATATTATTTTAGGGATTTTGTGTTGGGGATTTTGTGTTGGGGATTTTGTGTTGGGGGATTTTTGATTTATGGAAAGTTTACTCAAAACCCAAAATTCCATTCCTTATGCTCGTTAATGTTTGTATACATATAAAAGAAGAAACAACATTTTAACACCATACATACTAAGATTTAATCACCACACACAAAAAAAAGTAAATTCAGCCCTGGGCTATCGGATAGTGTTTTATTCGTTTTTGCTGATATATGTATAACCGTGGATATAGCCTCCAAATGGACAACTGTTGTGCTGCTGTTGGGTTAAGTCCCAGCAAGAAGCGCGCTAGGCCTCTTCTTTATGTTTTTCTTTTCTATCGTAGCTAACAATCTTAAGTTGAGCGTACTGGAGACGAAACACGGCAGAAGAACGCCAGAGCCCTGAGGGTGTTAAAAATGCAGAATATACTTTTAAACCATCTTTTGGTGGCAATGGAGTTTTTTGCAGTGTGAACTTGCGCCAAAATGACTTCTGTATGCAAGGGCAACAAATGTTGCAGCAGTCACAGCATTTTTGTATTTTCGTTCGTACATCAATCCATCTACCTACCTGGCCAATTCATTTCGGCTTCTAATATATATCTCAAGAATTGATGCGCACGGTGGAATATACAGAAAACAAAACGTGTGCGACAAGTTGGTTGGATAGTAGAGTGATCTTCCCTGACTAAGAAGATGTCTTATTTATTATGACAGGAGGCACACAATTTTAGCATATTATTCAAATGAAGGAATTACCGAGAGCGCACCGCGCGCACCCGGTGACAAACAATTGTACCTACAACGACGACCGTAGTGATGAAGACGACGCGAAGCGACGGGTCTGCCGAGGTATGCGCAATGGTTTTCACATTTTGAAAGAGTTATTACCACGAATCAATACGTTAAATCAGTCAGTTCCACAAAGAAATCATAAATTCTGTCCAAAGGCAAATTGTTGAAGTTGATAGGATAGTATGTGCCTCTTTGCGGAGTATCTTTTACATTGATTATATAGCGACACTGTGAGTGAAGGTTTTGCGTTCATTATGTTAATTCTTGTTTTTTTTATGTGGAAGGAAATGTGGGACTTGGTGCATTTCTGTTTTTGAATTTTCAAGGTGTGACTTGAAAGAATGTTTGTTTGCTTTTAACGAAACAATCTTAATGAAATTTTGAAGGTAAAAACATCGGCTTTAATATGGAAATCTATGGTGTTGAAGCTTTGACTTGATAGGCCTTTTACTTTTTTTCGTGGTTGATCCAGCATTCGTATTGAGAATTTAGAATTATTCATCAATTCTGTGAAATTTAATGCCAAATATTACCTATATTTTGGGTTTACCTGAAAATTTTAACCTTTTTTTCTTATATTTTTAACTTTTAATTTTTTTAAAATTTTTGTAATCTATAAGAATTAAGAATACCTACTATTATTATTACTATAATGTAGAACGCACACAAATGTACCTACGAAGTACATACACCTAACAGCACGGGTAACTGAGACCGTTTGGCTGAGACAACACAAGAAAATGACACAAGAGGGAGACAGATAGACACAAAGAAAGAACATATAACATAGAACTACGTGGCACAGAGGAGGAGACATAGTTGAAAATTGTCTCATATTATCGCACAGGTGGCTTCAGTTAAGCTGGCGATTTAGAAAAAACTTCTGAGCCGACCGACCGTTGGCCTTGAACCCACGATGTCTGGCTCTGAAGTCATCTACCTATTGAATTTAGAATAAAATACAAGACTACAAACATTATTGCTCATTAAGTAAACTTTAATTATACCTTTAAAAAATAGAAACATCTCCATACGAAAACAAAATTTAAAGACCGCAGGTCCGCACAGGCGTTAAAAAAATATAATAAAATTATTGTAATGACATTATTTGGCGAAATTAGGTATATAAAAAATTCAAAAATAATAGTTTTTGAAAATTTTCTATAGCGACTGCTGTTTAAATATATTGCGCCCTTGCCACCAAATTATCATAAACGACATGGCGCTTATATATGTTTCTAAAAGAATACATTGAATTGAACTAAAAATTGAATTCCATTTTTTGTTATTTTTTTAACTTAAAGAACGTCATTAATTGAAATCAATAGATTGATATACAATAAATTGTCATCCATTATCTATTGGATGTTTTTTTCAAAACTTAATACAAAGCTAGTTCGACTAGTTCGAGGACGACAATGGTACAGATACAGACTAAATTCCAATTGCAACTTCATAGTTCATAATTTCCTAGCCACAAACATTTTTCAAACCACAATGTTACCCCACCTTGCTGGGGAAGAAAAATACATAAAAAATAATGATAATATTTTAAAAAGCTGCCCCATATCTGCACTGCACCATAGCGGTTTGCAGAATACCGGTGGGGATACAAAAAAAAAAAACGACATGAAACGATTATTCTTTCTCTCTCTCTCTCTCTCTCTCTGATCACTCTGCACTATCTTGTCAAATGCCATTTAAAGAAGCGCGCTCAAAGTGCGCTTCATCAGTGCAACGGCAACATTAGAGTGCAATTAGAAAAGCGCCAATGAAATCAATTATTTGTGGCGCTGCTTTTGGCTGCGCTTCGCTGGGCGACATTGGTTAGCCTAACGTTCCGTAAGCAAATAATCTAGGCATGACAACGATATCAATCTTTTAACTTAATGCAGCCGTTTTTGTTTTGTTTTTAGCTTCTGGGCTGCAGGCGCAGAAGCACCTTGCGGCATCCATCCAACAGAGCTCTGTTTAATTGTTCAAGTGTATCTTGCGGTGCCAGTTATGTATGGTAATGGTAATACAGTTAAGAGGAATCCGGATTCTATGGAGATCCAGTTTGCGCGTGAAGTTCTAACTGTCCCTCATTTGGTGTCGGTGGTGGATAGGAGATTTGCTTGCTTTGCAAATGCTATCCGCAAAATCACTTTGCTGCTCTATAAGTTTTAATCTCTGGTTGATTATCGAACTTAATTTATCCTTGAGGCACATTTCTATGGCGTGTGGTAAGCAGTTGTTGTGTAGTTTTTGACTATTCGAAGCCGAAACGAATTTATGTAATTAAAGGCTTAACGCGCGCCGCCGCTATCTCACGGAGCACAAAGATCAAAACAAATTAGATGGAAGTTGGAATTACTTAAAATCATCTACAGCTTTGGTGACGATTATAACAGGTGTATTTGAATTGAATTGAATGGTAATCTGGGATCAGAAAAACAAAAAATATATAATCTGTGTTGCATTATGATAGTTCAAATCGAAAATCAAACCGTTTACATCAGGCATGTCAAACTTGCGGCCCGCGGGCCGCATGCGGCCCACAACGCTTAACTCTGCGGCCCAGTCCGCATTTTTAATAATTTCGAGTTTAAGTTTATAATTTACAGTACTTTGCCATATTATTAGGCCTAAGCGAAAAAAATGCAATTTTTTGTTTCATGTTGCTCAATTTTTAAAGTTTTTGTTGAGATATCCAACATTTTTTTGTCTCATTTAATTTTAAATTTTGATAAAAAATAACGTACAGCCCTAAAAGACGTTTTCTAAGGATTTCATGACCAGAGAGTTTCCAGATTGGTACAATATTTTAATTTTTGTATAGAAGAATAACGTGACATTCTTAATTTTATGGCAAGAACCCCATTATCCACAAATATAGCATCTTTGAGCCTCAAGCATATTCCGAAATCGTAGAATCAAAACGAAAATGTCTTTAAGAGCTTAATCCCTTTTACACGTTATTATTTATCGAAATTTATGAATTCTTTTACTTTTTTTAAGTTAATCCGTATCTATCCTTATCGGTCGTATCAAAAATAATCCACAAAAAAATATAAACTTAAGTCATTAAGACGAATGAGTTACCTATAAGATCCAGCCTAACTAACCTTGGTCTTAGAAAAAACATGGTAAATGGAATACATTAATGTAATCATTTTTCCTGTTTTTTTTTAATAATTTGTTTTACAAAAATTTTAGTTCTACTTTTTTCTGCGGCCCATAAAAATTTTGATCTCGCTGTTTTGGCCCTTAGTTACCATTGACATGCCTGGTTTGCATATACATAGCAACATATATTATGTATTATAAATTGGTTTTATTAATTGAGACCATGTAATCCTTAGATCCAAAAATATGAATACTCAACTGCAGTTCAGTGCATGTAGTGGAGTTGTCACAAGACAGAGCATTTAAGCTTTCGAGTTTTTTTACTTTCTTAATATTTATTGACAACAAAAGTTTCTCAGACGCCAGAACTTATTATTCTTTTTTTCGGAAATCGAAAATTTGTCAACTTCATAAATGAAACAAATATCATTTTTGAAAACGGCTATGTCGCTTAGTTTAACCGAAATTTTAGCTTAGCATACTGACAACTAGAACTTTATCCATTTTTGTTGCTTATAACACTCCAGAAAAGTGTCCTACTTCATAGAAAAATTATATAAAATAAAAAATATTTTTTTTATGAAGTACGCTGCTGTTTTCATCAAACTGGGCACGTTCAGGAAATGTTAAAGACTAAATATTTATACGTCAACGTCATTTTCTGAACGGAATGTTAGGTAATCGAGTTATGCCGACTTTTCACGAGTCGATTTTAGCCGCACGATATGTCGCACGGCTTAAGTCGACTAGGATTTTTCTATGGGGATTGTCACTTTAGTCACCTTCGGCTTACGTTCACACGAGCCGAAAAGCTTAGCCACATGGCAAAAATCGACTCGTGAAAAGTTGGCATTAGTGAGATCTTTCTTGCCTAACTTTCCAGCCAACTCTCCAATAAAATTGATTAAATTTGAAGGATTTTTTTTTACAGCTAACATATTAAAGATGCGGTTGACGAATGTTTAGAGAATCATGTTTTAAAAAATATGTATAATAAATAAATTCAAAAAGATCACGTATACGCCACAGTGCATGTGGACAACAAGCAAACAATGTGAATTACAACTTTGACTAGGTGCCAAAACAACCAAATGGATATTAAATAACACTTGTTCTCAATAATTGAACAACAACTTCATCTTCTTTGTTCTAAGTGCTTATAAATAAACTGAAAAAAAAAAAACAAAATCCTTTCAAATACATTTTTTCAAGTTAGGACAAAATATCGTTTTTTTATGTGTGAATAGTTGCGCACAAAATGATTGGTATTTAGGAATTAGGATTTTTGAATTTCATGAGATTTACAACTATCACTAATAATATTATTTTTAAAAATTAGGATATTATTTCTCTATTAAATTGGATAGAACCTAGGTAAATTGTTTTTCATGATACCAAAAAGTGTAATTAAGTACTAGAAAGCTAATACTTTGAATGCATACATTTTAGGCATTAAATGATGCCTAAGTCCCAGCCAATTTTAATTTTATTTTTTTGTGTACCTACCATAATTTTTTAAGAGACTATTGTTTATGCAGTTTAGCTTCCAAATATGTATATTCCAAACATCCTCAATTTAAAGCTGTCAGTTAAAAAAAAACTTTCCAATAGTATACTAAACATTTTACGCTACTACTCATACGTAAAATATTTCCTGGCTCTTATTATAAAAGCTCTTCTTTTCATTATATGAAAAATTCAAAACGTATGGTTTAGATTTTTGATATTTTGTTTTTGAAAAACACAACAAATTTATTTAAAAATAAATTTTGATTTTTAAAAACAAATCGTTAAATACAATAAATTATTTATTTCTCACAACAGTCTCATTTTAATTACGATGAACCACGTGCAATCATTTGCAGCACTCAATTTGCAGCCCACAACACAGCGATCTAGAATTTCATTTGGGTCAACTACATCATTCGACATGAATCGCCAACACAAAACGTGAGTAAAAAATTGTATTGCACAAATTGCGCTTTTTTTTCTCTTCTTCTTTTTTATTTAATGAGATGCATTCTCGCGATTAGAATTGGATCATAGCTTGTAGGTTAGCTTAAATATGAATACTTTGAACAATAACCTATTACTACTACCCATGCAATATGATATGTATATTCTATTGAAAAGTTTGAATCGATCGTGACGTCATCAAAGACCCATGTAAGGTGACAAACATCGATTTCCAACATTTATAGAATATGATAGTGCTATTTTTTTTAATTTGAGGGTCTTTATCTCCTACCTGTGTTAGTTTTAGTCTGATTTATAAGTAGCGTACATCAATTAACCGTCATTCCGGGAACGCTTGTTTTGGGGTATATTTAGATTAAAATGTTATTTTTTTGGTGATATTATGATCAAAAATCGTGGCCACTACTATAATCTCAAAAATATTTGCATTTCTCATTATGTCAATTTTTTTATATGCAAAAGTATACAAACAAAAATTATAGGTATGTACCTAAAATAAGCCTTACAACAAAACAAAACACGAAATAAACAAATGGGTTTTGGGGGTAAAACGTACGAAAGCTTCCGATCTCCTTCTGGTGCTATCTCTCTGATGCTATCCTCTATTTTGTTTTATTGAATTTCAGTAAACTACCAACTTTTCAAAACATATTTTTTTTATTTTCCCACATTTAGCATGCAAAAAATAAAACTAAACCAAATTGAGGTGGAGTACAGTTTTGCTGTACAACGTGCGTACAGATAAGATTCTACGCTTAAAAAATGAACGCTTTAAACTACACCCTAAAAATCATTGAATAAAAAAGAAAATAAATATCAGATAGGTCCGAAATCAATCACAAGTTCAAAAGTTCGGATCAAAGCCCATCACAGTTAGGTATATATGTGGAGCCATACAAGGTCTTATCGCTGCCGCGCCGCCACTTATAAGAATAATATAAATAAATGTTTGTTCTCGCACTCATACAATCATCTAAACAAATATTTACTGTGCTCATTTTATGAAACCCCGAACCCGAAGACCTCCCCTTTTGTCCACGGGTGTGTGATAAGACGTCACTCTTGCGGGTCATTAGAATGAATTGAACTTTTTTGTTCAGTTGTGCCACCTCTACAGTCGAACAGTGAACTAATGAAAACACGCCACTAGCTGCTGGCAAATTAAAACATATGAGAATATAATACATTTCGAAATTCATATCAAAAAGGCTTCAAAAAAGCTTATCATTGCGCACCTCTATCGGCCAGTTAAGTGTGAACGATAAGCGCACTCTCTATTATTTGGATTCGAATGATGATGATGAAACTGAAAAAGCTATATGAATGTATCAATTTTTTGGTTTGTTTCAGATACAAAAGTGCTTTTTTATCACTTTTTATCAGTTTAGACAAGGAATTCGTTGTCGTCGTTGTCAACGTCCGTCGTCGTCGCGTCGATCCATTGGTTTTACACATGCATATGAGATTTTCTTCCAATTGAAGCCATCCATGGCAAGACAGAGGAAAATATTTTAAAGTAAATATTTAGGTGTATTGAGCTTCGCTTCAGGCTAAAGTTGCGGAATACTAAATAGCCCGACAGCGACACAGAACGAGCGAGCGGTGCAGGGCGTGAGGCTGACGTATTTGTAATCGAGGTCAACCCTCGATAGCACTTTTATTGCGTATTAAACGAAAGGGTTGGATGGAATTTACAATTTGTTTGTATGCATTTTATTGCCGCAGACGCAGACTTTGTGTGATGCGAGGAGAAGATGTGATGAATGCTGATTTTTGGTGCTGAGAAACAATACAATTGAACAAAGTCTCGTTGCTTGCCACGAGGAATTTGAAATTCGTACTCTGAAAGACTTGGGCGTTATTACGAGTACAGAATTATCTAGAATTGTAGATCTAGGTCGAAATTAGTTTAAGGTTATAAGTACAGTATATATTCCAAGAACAAAGTTAAATACCACATCCGAAGAAAAAGTTACCCACTTTTGTTATATCGTACAATGTACATGAGTTCTGTTATTGTTATTCTGATATTGTTTTCAAAAGAAGCTAAAATTTCTTTCTTAGTTGATATTTTCGAAATTGCTATAATAGGTTAAGTTAAGATTGTAAAATTGTAAAAATTATGGAATTTTGAATACCTACTGTTAAAAAAACCATTTTTGGTGAAATTGAGTAAGGTATGCAGTCGTATTAATTTTAGTATAATTGCTTAAATTCATCTTACTTTTCAACATCTATAAAAAAACTACTTTTGTGGAAATTGAGAATTTGAATCTAAATGGGAAGATAACGCAATATCAACAAGGCATTTTGTTACAAACATTGAGCTAGACAACAGTTCAAGTACAACTGTGCCAGTGTGTTGAAAAAAACAAACGATTTTTCTCAATTTTTTAGTCTTTGAACAATTTATTTCATTTAATTTCTTAGTTTTCTTGCAAGGAAAAAGTAGTTAGTAGAGGAAATGATGAGGTACAAAGGACCACTTAACTTTTGTTTTATTAAAATATATCGAACGCAGAAAAACATTTCAATAATCATAAATCTTTTTCCGTTTTTCCCTACCTGTTTTCGTGATTTAAGTATTTTAAATTAATTTAATAACGAAGAAAAAAATAATTTAAATTATTGAATTTTAAAATTGAATTAAGTTAAATTAGTAAACCACTTTTATATTTAAATGTGCCTTTCTTAGTGCAAATTCAAAACCAACTATAATGACGCAGAATTTTGTATTTACGACGTTGCTGGCAGAATAAAATAATGATAACCCCATCTTAGAAAATTAGGCGGCTATCTTAATGCCATGCACCTCTGACTTTTTAAAAGGTTACCACAAACATGAACTTGCGACTGTACTGCTACTATTTAAGATAACGTTCTCTCAAGAAAAAAAAAAAGCAGAATATGTACGTTGAAAATGTATAGAACTATTATATTATAATAAATATACGAGTATTTGTATATATGTACCTATGTTCGTTTGTTTTAATTTTGATGAACTAAATGAATTTGCACATTTTGGTCTAACCAGTTTTTACCTTACTTTTGTGACTATCACCAAACACACTTTACCTGTCAACGTCAAAAGATACCCTATTAGACAAATTGCATCTCAGAACATTAAAACGTCAATTTATTAACCAAGTCTTTCATTCCATGTAAAAGACGTTAAGTTGTTGGAAAAATAAATGTATATAACGTATGAATTTCAATTTTAAATGGAAACAATTCTATGTTTCCAGGGCCAACTGTATTCAATAACAGGGCGAAGGCATTTAACATTAAAACATCTGAAAAATTGTATAAAAGACATTGCAGGAATCCAACAGTTATAAATATAATTGTTAGGAAACCCTTCGAAAAACCAGTGGCGTAACAAAATCTTAAGGGCTTTTGACAAGTCCATCGGTTGGGGCCCTTTTTTTTAATATAAAAAAACAACTAGAATAAAAAGATAATTTTTTTTTAGTAAAATTTGTATAACAGAGAAAAACAAATAAATTTTATGTTGGTTTTACCTACGTACGATGTTCACTTGCAAGTGAAGAGGATCCTGAAAAACGTTTTAACTTAAACAATGACTTTAGAATTAGAATGGCGATCTGATATGGGCTTTCTTGAGACATCCAAATGTTTCGGAAATCTATACATGAGGATGATCATGGACATGTACGAGTAAGTAAAAAAGAAGATAAGATGCCTCGTAGGAGTCACTGAAGAGTTCCTGATCAAAATTGGTGTGCACTTGAGAACTTTGCTCTTTATCCAAAATCTTTGCATCGAGCACTTGTTGTATATGAAGATGTTTCGGAAGGAAGTGGATACTGACTGAGCGCGAAAAAGACAGAATATTTATGCTGTCCATGTCGTTTTACTGACTCAGGCGGTCCTATTCTGGTCATTTACTTAAATGGAACAGTGCTTCTCAATTGCGAAAAGTTTAAATATTTTGGATATATGATCGAAAGTGATGATATTGATAAAGCATGGTATAAAGAATATACAAGGTATGTTTGACAGTTCAGGTCGACCGAGTAGTGACGTCATTGAGAGTGATGTTTTACTTGTCAGCTGGGAAAAAAAGTAAACAATTATCATTTGAATGAAAAAAAATTTGATGTTGAACTTCTTGATTTGTTTAAAGTGAAAAAAATAATAGAAAAACTGTGGGCTACAAATCGAATCAAGGAACTTATCTATGGCTTCCAGATCGAGTTTTAGTTTTAGAATGGGCACATTTAACAATCGGGTTTTGAGACAATAATCGTCTTCAATGAAATGCAGCGCTAATATCGTGCAAAGTCGGGATTAATGTGTTTGTTCCCACATCCTTTAATCAAAATAGCACACAGATTTGTATCTTTTCCGAAGCAAAAGAATCTCAGGTTTTTACAATTTTCTTTATCTGAATAACTCGGGCAATTGTTCACTGTGCAATAATTTGGCATATTTATAAATTAAATTGTTTTTTTTTTTAAGTAACAAATGAAATAATTAGTATCTTTTAACAGCACGCAAATTTTTTTTTTAAGCGAAACCAACAAAATCAGAAAATTAATTAAGCTGCCATTCGCGATGACGTCAAACGAAAACAAAATGGCGAGATATCATTTCATATCCAACATACCTTGTATTATTTATACCACGATGATAAAGCATCTTGTGGTAAATGACGATAAAACTTCCTGAACTGAAAGGAAAGGTCTACACTGCAGTTGTTCGCCCTGCACTTACATACGGTTCAAAGTGATGGACATTGTACAATGTACAGCATGTTTGGCACTAAATGACAGCAGCTGAGATAAAGATTCAAATCAAAAACAGGACCAAGAAATTCTTCACGTCAAAAATATTGTTTTGAATAAAACAAAGCACGACCAACTAAAGTGCTACTGTCATATTTCATATACAAAGAAAATACGCAGAAAACCCAGTTTAGGAGGCGATGGCATACTACGTATTAACACAGTTGACAGGCCCAAAAACTCATGGAGATAACGAATGCAAGGACAACTACATTTATTTGGCCTCAGACATTGAAAAATTCAAAACCGGGAGACTCGACGACCCACGTTCCCTGGGGTCAACTCGGTGACCCCATATGTGAGCCATAATGTGAAGCAATCAAGTGGAAAAGCCCGAGATCATGATTGTTCTCGATAATGGAGAAGAAGAAAGAAGATTCGATTCATAGATTATTTAAAAATATAATTTACTGGCCATAGTTAATTTTGTTACCTAGGGCCTACGACAAACTTATTCCGCCACTACATGGACTCACAATAATGACAGCCAATGAAAGAAGTCATGCTATTGGATAAATTTGTCCGCAATCATGATACCCAGTTGCCATCAGCACAGTGGTCCCCAGGAACAAAAGCAAATTGGTATATTGTGCGAAATCGGTTTGGTAATGATCGTAAAATTTAAATTTTATTATGTTTTTGGCATCCAGGCATCGTTATTTTGCCATACTAGCATATAAAATATAGGTATTTTCCGATTCTGGCTTTAGACATTAGAGATTTCATATATACGAGTAACTACACTTTGGCCAGACAACAAATTAAGACATGGAGGCAGCATTATAAAGTCCTTAAATTAATATACCTGCGAGTAGGAGTAGCTATATTATGATGAGTCTTTTAGTCTGCACCTTTAAAATTAAAAGTATGAAGTTACATGTTTCATAAATTTGATGATTCTAAAAAACAAGGATATTAATATTAAGAACATTGTTGGTCATTCAATTTCAAAAGAGTTGGTGATGTAGTGGCTAGATATAAATTGTATAAAGCGTGAATAAAGTTGAAAGTAATGATAAAATGTCATCTCAAAAAATATAAATAAAGGATGGTTTTAAGGAGTTTGAGTTTTCAGCATTTTATTTTTTAATAGCTCACGCGTGATTAATAATCAAAGTAAAACGTGGTTATTTCATCATAAAAAGAAATTAATCCAGGCAATAATAGTTGGACGAAGAACCTGCTATTATTTTATCAACGTTTTTTGTTAAGGACCGGTGAATCGTGCGATTTAATACCTTTGTACTATTTTCTATGGAGATAGTTCAAATCATTTTTTATCTTCAAGACAGCCATGAAGGAACTACAAATGTTCGAGAAAAAATTACTGAGGATCAGTGCCGAAGGGTTCATATAACTCGATTATTTCCGTCTTACCTTTTGAAATTCTCAAACTCAACAACATAAACTTCTGGCAACATGAATATAATTTCAATCAACACCTGCACACGCTGTCAACATTATTTCAAATACTCTTCTTTCAGTTCTACTCTACACACCTATCTGATTTTCAACTCATTCCATAAACAAACACAAAACTAGAGCAAAAAAAAGGTAACCCGAAAAATGTCGTCTTATAAACAATAGAACAAATTTGTTTTCTTTCCTCTTTTTTCATTTACTTATTACTGCCCTTGTGACCTCTCTGTTTAATACACGCTTTTTTATGGAAGAAAATAAGACGATATTCTTCGTCTTACTTTTTGGTGAATTTTTATGTATCTCCCATAATTTTCGCTCTGCGTTAATGAATGCGCAGTGCGCATGTCAGTGTCTGCTTGAGGTAGGTTTCATTCATGGTATAAGAAGAGAAGGTATGATCATTAGAAAAAACTCAGTATCGAGAACTGTCAAATGAAAGAAAAAAAGATGGCTACTTAAGGTTTTGACAGCCCAGCCCATTGAAATTGTTGTTGTAAACAAATTTGTCTTGGAAATTGTTGTTGCTTTTGACTTTGCCAAATGCCAAACGTCAAAACACTATTACCCCATTTTGTAAGATGGCGGCTCTAATGATCATACCTTGTCTTTTTATACCATGGGTTTCATTTTTCATAGGAAGAAAAAAAGGTGGAATAAGACGGTTTCCTCCGACTTATTTGGGGAATTTGTGTGTATCGCGCAATCGCTGAGCTGGATGAGCCAAATTATGTATGTTGCGCAGGTTGTGGGTGAGGTAAGTTTTATTTGAAGAAAATCAGTTAGGAAAATAATAAAAGGTATAGAACAAGAAAATAACACGCTCCTTTCCGACTTATTATCTGAATTTGTATGTATCTCTCCACTGGGCTGCTGTGTCAAAGGTTTCCACTATGATAAGAAATCTGCGTGGATGTTATATTTAATGTCATAATGCATTTTTGTTGGCATAAAGTGCATAAAGTAACTGCAATTTCCATAAAGTGGCACAACTGCCCCAATTGACTTCAGCAAGTCCCAACTCCCAAGCAGAACGCAGTGCAATTTTGAAAATAATAAAAATTTAGATGATGTAAAAATTGTGAAATTTTTTTAAGATAGTAAGATTTAGTGTTTTGATTATGACTTTAATATCATTGTTCGACAAACAAAAAAGTCGAGAGGAAGAAATTTGCTTTGTGATTTTTTTTTTAATTTAGTGTTCTGAATTCCGAAATCACAAATTGTCATTTGCTAACCTCTAAGATTTTGAAATATAAATTTCTATTTGCAATAATCTTTGAAAACAAATAAATTTGAAAAGAAATAAATATATTTTATACAATAAAATACAAGTATGACTTTTTGACATTCAAAAATTAGTTTTCCAAAAAAAATACACGTTGGTAGAATTTCACTTTAAAAGTACCGAAAAATAACGTTTTCTACCAGTTAATATTCAAGTATTTCAAAAACGTGACGGTCCAATGCAATTTTCACTTCGTGAAAATCCTTTAAAAAAGTATGGTTTTTTTCAAGTTCTATTTTGTAACTTTATAGGTATTATTTTAGGATTAGAGGATTCAAATAATTTTAATCAGTTTAGTTTTATGAAGAAAACAAAAGGACGCTCTTACTTATAGTTTTGTAAACACCTAGATAACAGTTGCTTCTGTCGGCGTCCAGAGATCTTTTTAGTTCTAAGGCGATTTCGTGCATACATGTTTAAGACTTTCTCAAGAAGATGATAGACTTTCTGATCTAGCACTTTAATCTATAGGTAGAAAAAAACTTCTTCTAAATTCTAATTACTAAAAGTAGACTTGACTTTTAAGAAAAAGTTCTTGCAGAGTTTTATGAAAGAAAAACGTAGAATTTTGCACACTATTTAATGGAAACTTGTTTAAAAAAAATTATAATATATGACGCAGAACTGCATTAAAAATTTGGAATTGAATTTCTTGGTGACTAATTTTTCTTCGGCTTACCATTTGAAATCAATCACGCCTCGCCACTGCTGAGGATGTGCACCGGACTCATCTTCGACCGACAGCGGCAGAAATACTTTAGCAACAAGCGACTCTACGAGGAAGCAAAAATAATACCACTGGACAAGTATTTACTGCAATCGGCGAAGATACTTTTAGTAAATATCGCCAATCACCCTAATCAGCTGATGAGAAGAATGACAGCCCAACAACGACATCCCGAACCTAGGTACCTTTGCGATTTGGATATACTGGATGATCACATAATTTCAATGGACAACGAAGAAGCAGTTAAGTTTTACGCCGACACCCAGTCGGCATACTTCCGCGTCTAAACGCCATCCAAACCAACCCAACTCCATCAACCCTACAACTAGACATCCGGGTCTGTACACCCCGAGGTAAAAAATTAAATAATGTTGGATATTGGATTTTTCTTAACAATTGTTAACACCGACAAAAAAAAAATAGGTAAATAACCCATTTTCGATAAAATTTTATTTTGTTTAGAAATTTATTTTTAATACATAATATATTAAAGCTATAAAGTAAATGCTTTTGTATTAAGAACTTCGTTTAAATTGAATTAGTGGCTTGGTAGAATTTCAGAAAAAAACTAAACCATTCTATGGTTAGTACCGTTAATAATGATCAAATGTATAGACCTTGCTTAGAACCAAACATTTAAAGATTTTCATCAAAATCTTTTGAATTGTTTTTGAGAAAATTTAATTTTTCCAAAATTGAAAATGGGAATTACTGTTTGGTCATACAAAACTATTTGCAATAATCCCAAAATTCGCCACATACTAAGTTTGAAATTGATCGGCCCATCTGTTTAGGGTTTAATTCCTTAAATAGATAGACAGGCAGCCCACAGACGAACTTCCGAAACCCACTTTTGTCCTGATTTGTGTTTCTGTATGACTTTTGTCAGACAAATTATAAAAATTCGAATGAAAAAAGTGACAATATGTTGAGGTTGTAGTAGTATTAGTTTGTATGACGTTGATAGGGAAAAACACTATCGACAAAAAAAAAAACAGAGAAAATAACTATCATAACATTTTTAATAAAAAAATTATATTTAAGTTTTTTAAGTTTACAGATTTTAGTTTCTATTTTTACACGTGTCTTGTGCTCTGTATCTTTGGGGGCCCCCATAATCGCGAGGGTTGCTACGCCCCTGATTGTATCCTTACAAGACAAGTTCACCTTTACAGGTGTTATTGGCGAGATACCACGAAATATGGTCGACATAAGACTTCTCGTGGAACGCTTCGCTTATAGACCGAGAGCCGGCAGCATATTTTGGCAGTTTTGGTATAACCAAAATTCGAGTGTGTACATATCTAGATATGCACCGCAGTATGTCAACACAAAAAGTCTGGCAGTGACTTTTTCAGCTTTCCCTTGCCAGACGCATGATACACCAAAAAATCATAAAAAATCCCCTGATTTCAAAAATGTGGGTACCAGAAGTTTTCTTTTCAGCTTTCTCCCCGCCAGACCGCTTTAAAGCATTTTGAATTTTTTAATAATAATAATATTATTAATAATTTTTTATTCAATCTTTATTTCTTTTCAAGAATTAAGAATGAGTATTTCTTTATTTAGTATTTCTAGCCCAGAAGTATTAAAGAAAGTATTTCCGATTAAATCGATAGGAAAACGTCTGTAATAGAGAATATACATATACACTGATGTGACACTGGTCAAAAAGCTACAGACCAAATTAACCTCGATGCTCCAGTCTCAAAGGCCAAGCCGGAAGATAGATGAATGATTTAATCTCCGATGGGCGATGGAGGTACCAACACGTTCCAACACGAAATAAAAAGAAAGGTAGGCCTAAAAACTCCTGGTACAAGCAAATGCAAAAACACCAGCATTCAGTTGGCCTTAGAAACGGAACAATACAAAACCGGGAGGCTTGCCGCCGATTTCTGAGGTCAACCCGGCGAACCCCACAGGGGGATCACTAGTGTGAAGCAGTAACGTGGGAAGGTTATGATCCCCTCGACATCGAGATCATAACAGCGCCGAGAAAAAAGAAGAAGAAGAAGGGCGATGGTACCAGGTTTGGTGATCTCCAATGACTTACGGCCATATTATTCACTCTGGATTTAGTTTGGATTAAAGTTAATTTTAAATCCAATCTATTAAATCTGAATTTCATATATCCAAGGATTTAATTTTTTGTTCATATTATTCACTCAAAAAAATTTGTGTGATTATTCAATAAATTTTGTATGATTTGCATTGATCTTTATTTTTCCTTCGCAAAATACTTTATCTACTAAACACTGTGAAAATGAATTTTACATCTGGATTTATAAAGTTAAACGGACCTCCCGAGAGCAGTTTAAATTTGTTTGGATTTAACGAGATTGGATTTAAAAAATTGGATTTAAGATTAGATTTAAGTAGTGAATATTATGGAATTGGATTTATTTTTGACATTTGACATTGTTTACATCCAGATGTATTTTTTAAACTAGTGAATAATATGGCCGTTAAGGTGTGAATTACTATTGAATACGTTACTGAATTCAGTATAATTCATAATATGTATGCACTCGAGTCAAATTTGTATATTATTTGTTCATGTTGAAAAGATTTTTAAAACAATTATTTGATCTAGCCATGAGCACATTATTATACATATATGTACAATAATATCAAGTAATTATTTTCTCCAGGAATTGGTAGCTATCGAATGTTGAAAAAGTATAAAGAATTGAATACCTTAATAAGGACTTAAAATCCTCAAGGTACAGTAGAACGCACATTGGGGTGCTTCTTATATGGTCGAAAAAATCTTTTTTTTCGATTTTTTAATGGGACACCCCTGCATTATGTTCTACCATATAAGCATAGTATATGTATATGGTATTTTTTTCCGATTTTAATATTAAAATTTAGGGGTCGCTAACATTCACTAAAGATTTAAGTAAAAAAAAAAAGATCAATTTCAACAAATTTTTTTTTTTTTGTTACAATACAAAGTACGCTTAAGACCCGATTTTTTCCGAAAGATCACTCAGTTAGCTATTCTACAGAAAAACACAAAAAAAATGTCAAATTCAAAAATATTCAAAATTAAACTTCATTTTTATTCCACTGTATTTTTGTATTTTTATCAAAATTTCTTTCAAAACAGTTAAAGATTTAATATAAAGAACTTAATACTGATTACAAATTTTTAAATTTTCTGAGAAAAAAAAAACAAAATTTGGTGTATTTTTCAAAACTTTGAATTGAATTACCCAATTTATATTTAAGGCAGGAAGAACAAAATGAAAGGGTGTCCCATTAAAATTTCGAAAATTGATTTTTAAGAAGCACCCTAATGCACATATTCAACACAAGCTGAGTAGATATGCGGTAAATGTACAATGAAGACGAAAAGCAACGACTGATCGACGTGACACATGGAATTTCCTTCTAATTCTTTATTAGTTTTGTTCATTAACGGTAAGCAAAACGAATGAAAATGATAACACTTTAAGTCATCAGTCACATAAATATATACACGATCAATAAATAGATACATGCCAAAGGCAAACTCAACTTACTGATCGACCGCAGGCGCAGCAAGCAATATGGCCAGCCGCACCTTTAGAAAAAATAAAAATCTCATCTCAAAAAAATTAATTCACGGAACGACTTGCTGAGGTCAAATAACTACTTAAAATCAAATCAATTTACTTTATGGCAAGAACCCTGCTTAGTATTTCGTTCACGGGGCGACATTTTGTCAATATCATCAGTCAGTGATCAATGCTTTTTTAAATTCAATTCAAAAAAAATTATCTTTCTACCTTGTGGAATGTGCATGGTCAATGACAAACACCACAAACGGCTGGCTAACAACGAGAACGAAAACATTCAACACATGTGAATCGCCGTATAGTACCAATGCTTGAAGAGGTATGGGTAGTACCCATTGGGTACTATTTCGGCCTTACCTACCTTCTCTGGTACACTCGCACAAAAGTGTAAGCTCAATTCAACTGCGAGGTATAAGTTAGGTAGGCACTTAAAAAAATGTTTACATACACAAAAATATTACTTAAAGAAGGTACACTCAGCGAAATAAGTTGTAGAAATTTAAATGTAAATTTTTGAAGTTATACTTCTTTTCCGGCATTTGTGCAGAGTAAAAATTTAGTTTTGGACAAATAATATCATCTTGGCACCATCTAGTTCTCATTATTGTAACACAGTTTTGACTGTCATGGTGTGATCCTACTAAGTGAATTTCTGTGAGTGAGAAGAGAAGTATAACTTCAATCGCGTGGCCATTTGTACCCGCACTTTTTTTTTAATTCAAATTAGTACTGATTTATTGGATTTTTTCATCGGTAATTTGAAAAAAAGTCATAAATCCTATAAAAAAGGAGTACGACGTAAACAATTGTTGACAATTTCCTTTCCTTTTTTTTGCCAATTGAAATATTGTTTAACAACTTAAAATTGGTGCTCAGCACACCCCCCCCCCCCAAAAAAAAAAATAGTTAGCAACTTAAAACAATCAGAACAGAACTCAATAAATTGTTGAATTCTTTTGCATTGATATAACTTTTTCTCTGTGTATCCACATACAATGGGCCTGATCAAAACCGACCGTTTCGTTGGACGGCTCTACTACGATGGAGGCAAAGATTGAAGGAAAATATTTTTGTGATGTGCATTCCGTATAAGGTGGCCACATTTTAATTAGTATTCAAGACTCATATTCGAAGTTTGAGGCGAATTCAAAAACTCAGTTTATTTTTGCTTATTTTTTTTTGTTTGTTTATTGCGTATTTAATTGTTTACTTATTATAAAAATTATCTTTTCCGCTTTGTAAAAAAAACAAGTGTCTAGAAATTCACTCAGATTCAAATTCCTAGAGCTCCAAAATTCTGTGTTAAAATATATAAGTTTTAACTATAATAACACCGACAGTATTTAATTAGAAAAAGATAGATTCAATTTTGAGAGGGGAAGTAACAAGCTCCTTGAAGCCAGAACTCCGACCTCAAAATTTTTGAACCAAACTTTTCTAATTCGTTTTTCCACCCAAACTTTTTGTTTTTCCACCCTTCAGATAAATTTTGGAGCACATTATTTTAAGGAAGTCTGAAAAATGAAAAATCTAATACGCTCAAATATTGAGATAGACGTATAAAACCAACTGCAATCGTTTGTGCACCTCGACTTCTATATACATACCAACTATTATCTTTTTTCCACTCCCCGTTTAGGAGCAATTAAAAAAAAAAGTTTTGCACTGAAAATTTCGAATATATCCTAAATGGAGGGTGAACAAACGATGATTTTTAGTATGCTCGAGGTGGACAAACGACAGAAATCTTTGAAAAAAAATTGTTTTTTTGGGTTTTAACCCATCTTTTTTTTCAAAAATTTCTGTCGTTTGTCCACCTCGAGCACGCTTAAAATCATGGTTTGTTCACCCTCCATTTAGGAGATATTCCAAAGAGATATTTTTTTTATAGCAACTCTCATACAAAATATCGTTTTTTCTAAAATCCCCAAAAATTATTTTTTTTTTTTTCAAAAATTCAAACGACCATCGTTTGTCCAACTTAAGAAATGGATACACACCAAAAATCATCGTTTGTCCACCCTACGTTTAGGAGATATTCAAAAAACAAATTTTCAAAAACCCCATAAAAAAGTACCCATTCACCACAGTGTACCAAAGTCCCTAAAATCCCAAAAAAATACTTTTTTTTTCAAAAATTGAAACGGTAATTGTTTGTCCACCTCGAGAAATGGATACAAACAAAAATTCATCAAATTTCTGTCGTTTTTTCACCTCGAATTCTAAACGTACCTACACCAAAAATCGGCGTTTGCCCACCCTATTTTATTTGTAAGAATAAAAGGTAATTTTCTTATTTTCAATTTTCTCGGAAACTATAAGGCATAGAAGCATATATGGTTTTCAGTATTTGATAAGAAATTGATTGAGGCAGTTTATTTCATTGATTAATTTCATATTTAAATTCACAGTCTTGGTAAAAAGAGTATTTAATGCATTTTGTTCAAACTTTTTTCCCAAATTTTGACTTTGAAGTTGATTATTTTGAGAAAAATTAATTGAAATAATTTGATTTAAAAACTAAGTGTATAATTCTGGCTTTTGAAAAAGGTATCATTCATAACTGTAAGTGTTGCCATTGATTTTTAATCATTTTTTTTTTGTTGTATTTTACGTGATACTTTAGAAAATTACCCCTCCCGCCTAAAAAGCGATTGTTTGTTATCATGCTAAGATTAAGATGTGAGTAGTAAGCTTTCGCACTACATTATGATTTATATTTAGAGTGACACCCCTTACTTAACGTACAAACATTGTAAGTAGGTACTTGTATTGTTTTCAACTTATAAAACTATAAATTTGTCGTTTTTTGAAAGCCAAAAATATTTTTCCCTATATACAAATTTTATCATCCAAACTGATTTTAAATGAACCAAATGCCAAGGTTCTATCGGTAAAAAAAAAAACTCTTATTACCTACTTGTTACCAGTTTTAAAGATTAATAATTCCTGAGAAACGATACATTAGATTTCAGTTCTTTGTTCATTCACCTGCTAGTTGAAAGGGACATCGAATTAACACAAACACGGAACAAGTGCAATAATGCAGCAAGAATTTACCTAAAAGGCAACTAAAATCATGTCCAGCTCTGGTTTTACACAAGTTTCTACCTCAGAAGCATCTTAGTCCAGAATAAATACAACTTTCCACTGTAAAAACCAAGCCAAAGAAGTATACTAGATTCAACTCATCCGAGCAATAATCTGGACGCCCTGAAAAGGAATTCTTCTCTTGTCGCTTGTTTTTTTCCTGTTTTGTTTTTTTTTCATTTTTTTTTCAAGTACCTCTTGTAATTGAGACGGTTTTCCGTATTCGGTTGCAAAAAGAAGGCAAAATAAAAAAACTAAAACGAAACAAATTTTCTAAAACCGATCTGCGCGCACATCGCAGCCCCAAACGAATTAACTTCTTTGCTTTTGGAATATAATTAAGCGAGCCACTCTCGTTGCTCACCGTATCGGGATTCGGTAGTCAAGTCTGAGCTCCGAAAGGTGACTTAAAAGCAAACCAAAGCAAAGAGTAACATAAAACGGGCGTCGAATGGTCAGAAAGTCTTGGTGACTTGTTTGCTGCGATGCGATTCGTCTGACCGCCAACCGTACTAGGTGATCGAACGAAGGTGATCTGAATGAGAAACATGTAGCACTAGGCGTTTCTGATTCACGTGTGCCACTTGCCTCCAACCAAAGAAGACGACGACGCACACGGATACAGTGTTTAATGGATGATGAACATGAACAATTGCCTGGCAGTGGTAGCGACCATGTCAGTCGATTTCCTTCGCTGGAAGAGAGGAACAAAAATATTCGGCGGCCAAGGTTCGTGACTAGAATATTTTTAAAGGTCATCTGTCAGCACAACGCAACGCAGCAAAAGTCGCTAAAAGTAGACTTGAGGAAATGGTAGGATTTTGAGAATTTTCTCAAAACTTATTTTTACCCAATCATCAAGATGTTAACACGTGTTGTTTCGATTTTTAGATTTTAAGCTTGATTGGAAGTTCTAGGCAAGATACTTTAAATTCTAGAAATACATAATAAAGTAGATAAACGTTTTTTTTTAGACAAATGAATATAAATGTGAAGTTATGATTTTTAGCATTGACAACACATAGTATATAAAAGGTACTTGAAATTGCTTTTTTCTTGTAAATGTTTTAGCAATTTGCCTCATGAGTAGATGAATCTATTGTAAATTGTACTGAGCGAAAACAACTTCAAATCAATGAAAAATACTGTGATTTAACTATTTTTCCGAATAATTTCGAATTTATTTTAAAATCAAAGTAGAATGACGTTAAAATACATTTAGATTTTTCAAAGTTCTTTCAACTTTAATTCAAATGTTTAACCCTTAAATGCAAATTGTATCATTTTTGATACGCACATAATTTTATGTAATTTAAAATGAAATTGATTAAATATAGCATTGTTTTGTGAATGAATTAATTGTTTGGGGTTAATATTGTTAATAAAAAACATTTATTAATTTGTTTTCAAATATTGTACTAATTTTTAAGAATATTTTTGATTTTGGGAACCCGAACTTTTTTAGTACATAAATTAGAAAAAGAGTTATTTAAACCGTAATTTTGTAATTCAAAAATATGAAAAAGAATCGTAAATA
Organism: Episyrphus balteatus; assembly: GCF_945859705.1. Taxonomy (NCBI): domain Eukaryota; kingdom Metazoa; phylum Arthropoda; class Insecta; order Diptera; family Syrphidae; genus Episyrphus; species Episyrphus balteatus. The sequence goes on along the minus strand of NC_079134.1, from coordinate 54,451,158 downwards.
TATAAGTTATTAAATACGGAAACAAAAAATTTTAAATATTGAAATAGGTACCTACAAGAGAATTATTGAAGGTCATAAAAAGGGGCAAACAAATGCTTATTTTCTTATTTTTATGAGAAATTTTGCGAAATAATTTTTAAAAATATTTTTTGCGTGTTATTGGTGTCAAGTTTAATTGAGTAACTTTTTTTCAAAATTGAAAAAAATCATGCATTTAAGGGTAAATGTATCAATTTTCATACAAAATATATTTTTTTTAGTAAAAATCCATCCCAAAAATTATTTTTAGACGACAATCGTTTGTCCACCTCGAGAAATTGATACAAACCAAAAATAATACAAAACAAAATTTTTTGTACTGAAAAATTCATAGTTCCCTAAAATCCCCCAAATAAAAAAAATTCAAATTTGTGTCGCTTTAGCTTTAGCTTAAAAAATAGGTGGACAAACGAAGATTTTGGATGGACAAAAGGAAAAACAAAGTAGACTAGTTTGGTTCAAAAACTTTGAGATCGCAGTTCTAGCTTCACGGAGCTCTAAGAAGTAGGTGGTAATTGTTTTTACTAGACTGTTAGCGTTGTCAACCATGGTCAATTCTTCCTTGATGGAATGCTTAGATAAATAAATTATCTGTAGACAGGTAAACAAATAATGCTTATCTTCAAAAACACCTTTTCTACATGATGTCAAAATGAATGATCTTGAATATAAGAAAAGATGGAATCGCTATTAATAAACTTATTACACCACTTGTTTCTAGGTTGCTACCTACCTACCAGGCTAAACATCAAATTGAATACACCCACCTAAGCCTGCTTCAAACATACACACATATTCCCAACATTGATTAGAACCTATCAAGATTATACCTAGTTTAACTTAACTATAAATATTTAGAGAATTCGTTCTGAAAAACAACATTGTATAGATACATAATATTGTATTGAATCTGAAGCACACTCACCTGAATAACACCATGCGGGCCATACAACTGGAGCCTCAGTATCAATTTCCTTCATTGTCCACCATTGGCACTCACTAAGTAGCACATTTTCACTTCTTTTTTGTATTTTGTTTCAATAACTTTATCGCAATTATGTATTCTTAGCAAAGCTTATCACTCATTCAACAATAAGAAGGAAATATTTGTTTTCAAACGTCTGGTCACTTGAGCTGTGGTAGCTTTTGTATCTACTACCTACAGACAGCACTTTAAAAACGCACGTTTAAATAGGATAGTTTCTCAAATTAAAGTTACGATTAAATCAAACGACTTTTCAATATGATTTAAAAATATCATTCGAATTCCGATTGAAATCGAAGGCTGATTTTGTGTCACTTGACAAAATGCTTATACTAAACATTATGGCAACCGACCGATACGGCGACAGCGACACCGAAACCCGTAGAATTGTTGGTGACTTGTGGAACCTTAATCGACTGATAGTTCCACCTACAGTTACAATGTTATTGTGTGCCCCTTTTAACAAACACACACAGACTTAAGCTTCATCAAAATAAAAAAATAAGAAAGAAACAGAGAATAACACAACAACAAAAATATTTCATTTACATTGACATTAAAATGCACTAAAGAAAAAGGGTTCAACCCGGGTCATCGGTCAGAGTTCAAGATTGTTTCCCCTTCCTTCGGTGCTTCGTCTACGCGATACAGATAGTCTTTTCTGTGTGTATGTATGAGAGATGATATAGTGCTTTCGTACACAACTGTAGAGTGACCACGACGACGACGAGTACGACTACGATGAGCGGCTATTCGAGTAAACGGCGGCGGTGACGACGACGGATAAACGGACGGCAACGTTTATTATGCATGTCTGTCGGAACGGACACAGAGCGAGCGAATATCTGTCAGATAGTCACTTAGCGGAGACTAACTCTAGGGGTGTTTGAGTTTTAGGAGGGGTCAGTTTGGTAAAGTGTAGTTGAGAATACAGTGATAACCAGAGACGACCAAACACTTTACTTTTTAATTCTACTTCTGCTTCACGGGGTTTTTTATTTTTGTTTCGTTTGTTTTCATTTATATTTCGCGTGTTTTATTCTATTTTGTTGTTCAATGTTTTGTTATTTAATTTGTTTTAATTTTCTTTTTTTTTTGGCAAATTGTCATTTAATTTGACCTACCCAACCAACACGTTCGGTTGGGGCTTCCCGTTGCTGTTGTTTAGCTAACCACTATGCTGGTTGTTGCAGTGGTTGTTGGCTTGGAAGTGGCCTTTAAGTTGACCAAAAGGTGACACTGAATATTAGAGAACCTGTAAGAATAGCCAAAGAAAATTAAATAAAAAAAGGAAACAAGAACGTGTGAGTTGTTTAATTATTTTTTATGTTTTGAAAGATGCAAAAATATATTGGATGGCTTGTAATGTTGCAACTTGATACCTTTAGATATGAAGATACATTTTCAAGAATTTTTATGTGCGTTTTCTGTTATTGTGCTAGCGCTTTCGATTGCATGAAAAGAAAATAGCTTTTGCAAAAGTCAAAAAACATTCAGTAAGAATGCTACCCGACCATTTTCAAAAATATGAAGACCTTTGACTATTATACCTTTTCTTTTTGGTTTTTTGGCTGAGTGAAATGTGGATGGGTCGTAGCATGAAGGTCTTAAATGCTTCCCAAAAAGCAGTGTGATTTTGAATTTAAATTTGTTTATAAATCAGTTTTTTTTTTCGAAATGGTTAATTTTTTTAAATTAATTTTTTTTCAAAGAAAAAAAAAATGTTAAAAATCATTCAGTTAAAATTTTGCGTACAATTTTAAATAAAATATATTAATACCACTTTGCGCCCTTCTGCCACCCCTTTTCCATCCACTTAGCTTTCTGCCATTTTGGAATTGTCACTTTAACACCTTCTTCAACCACCTCCACCACTTTGCACCCATTTCCGAGAAAGTTTTTTTTCCAAAAAAAAATGCAAGTTTGACCCCCCACCCGCTTATTCCATCCAGTCTGCTTTCTGCCAATTTGGCATTTGCTTATCCCACCCCTATCCAACAATTTCATGAAAAAAAAATCCATTTCCCGAGTCAGTCCGAAAACTTGCAACCATCTCTTAGACTATAACGATCTATTAACAAAACGAAATCTAAATCTAATGGGATGGATCAAAATAGTACAACTGTAGGTGGCCACACGATTATGATGGAAATTTTCTCTTATTAATCACTAATTCATTATCTTCAACACTCAAAAATAATTTAACTTTATTTTTTCTGGACGCAAATTATTTTAACTGTTCTGAAACATTATTATTATTTCATAACTTGTTTTTTTTTTTTTTTTTTTTAAGGACAAAGTCAGAGAAATTGATGAAAAAAGAGAAGACCACCGTTTTCCATATATTTCGTATGTTATCTTTTTGCTGCAAAAATGGAGCAAAAAAATTTATTAGGTAAATATCAAAAGTTACACCTACAATAACGTTAAGCCAAAAACTACGTTTTTTTCAAAATTTTATATATTTACTCGTAATTAAGTATCTACTTATACAGTTTCCAAATCCAAGGGTCTTATTAGTTTTTAAACAAAAATATAAAATTGAATGCAAAAGGTTGAAAAGTTTTCATCAAAAAGAGGACTAGTTTAAAGATGGAGTAGAAAAAGTCGCAGTATTTTTCAAAAAGGGCCAAAATACCCAGTTTTTCAAAAGGTCGTATCATGGTCACACGAGTTAAAAAAAGGGGTCAAAATGCAGAGCGCAGCGGCATCATTGAATCTAAGCAGGGCAGGCAGCATGCTTTTTATACGAAGAATCACTGTTTATGCTCCGTAAATTTCATAAACAACAAAATGTTAAGTCATGATCAGACCTAGGTTTGGCATTTCACAAATTACCAAATTTTGAAATCTCGGTTGTTTCCTCCTTTTTTTAAAGTTTGTTTCTCCAAATTTGGCTTAGAAATCAAGAAGGTATTTAAAAACCATTGCTGGGAATAATTTCATTTAGAATAATAAAGTGTGGAATTCTAGCTTTAATAGGTATGATTCATAATAATTCATTAGTGTCGCCGTTGTTTTGAAATATTTTTTTTATTTGAACTCAATTTTTAACTAACCCTCTGTCGGCACACGGGTGCAAATTTGGCAAGATAAAAATAAAAAAATTACGATTTTTCAAAAAAGTGGTCACAAAAAGTCTCTTTATAAGGATGAAAATATTTTTTTTTGAAATTGTGAATACAATATTCGAATTCCTCGAAATATTCTACACCAATTTCATACTTGATTCTCTATAAAATATTGTGACCGAAAAAAGTTCTAGCGACATGAAAAAGTATAAACCAAATTCGCACCCGTGTGCCTATCACGTCACAAAAAAGAGGTGTGCCTACAGAGGGTTAAACTGCCCCTCCCTCCTAAGCGGTGCATCATGGGGGAAAACACCCTATAAAATGCTTTTCCAAATCCATCGTATCCTTGTCATACTTGCTAAATAGGGAAGGATATTTAAAACAATAACAACGAAACTTCATCCCCTCATGGTTTTAAAAGTTTTAAAAAAAATGTATTCGTTTGTTTGAAAGCTGGTCAAGCAAACCAATAACATAATAAGATATATGAAAATCCTGTAACAATAAACGCATTTGTATATAACCCGTTTCGAATATTGATATTAGTTTGGAGGTACTTATTCGTCTAGACTTGTACCCTGAAAGCTTAAAACATTGTTTTTAAGCCATTCCAAAGTGACGGAGAGAACATATTGACGCTTGTTTCCAGTTTATTTCGTTGGAGAACCCTGGCAACGCTGATCTTTTGAATATAATGTAATACTACTATTCTACGAAGGGTTTTAAGTAGTTTTACATGGTTTACATGATTGTGAAAATGGAAGGTAGATACATATTCCAGAACAAGATAATTACAAGAAGAAGCTTTTCAGAGTTTTGTATCAATTCTTTATTTTGATAGCTTGCATTAAAATAATATAAGTAACCTGCCTGTGTCAAATAACAATTAAATATCTGCCCACTTGTGTGTATCATCATCTCGGAATAAGTACACCGAGTTGAGTGTCTAAAAATAAATTGTATTCGCCAAAAAGCCCCACAAGTCGACACCCATCAGTAGGACGGCAGCAAAACTCGGTAGTGACGGCGGGGCATTTCGAAGAACTCTTCACCTCTTAGTCGTTCGGACGATCGCATGCCTAGTCGTCCTAGAAGAACGACCACCAGATTTTATGAGGTCCGTGTTTAGGAGCACACAAAAAAAAAATATTCATTTTCAACCAGATTCAAGTAGCCAGGCCTGACTGCTTTGGTATTATAACCCGGGCGAATAAATATATATTTTTGAACTACCCACCTCTAGCGCACAGCGAGCAGTTGTGTCGTTGGCATTCGGTTTTGCTGTCTCAATGTTTTTTTTTTGTTTTGTTTATAATTTTGTTTTTCAAGTTTATTTTGATTCTTTTTTTGAAATCGACTACCTACACGTCTACGCAGCTCCGTCGTCGTCGAGAGCGAGATCACAGACCTTATGACCTATGTTCCCGAACGTTTCGACATTTTCGTAGAGATCAACAAAAAGTCGGAATATATTCTAAAAATATACTCGTATTCATATAAGTTATATGAAGATCTCGTGCCTGCTGGTGTACCTCGTGGCGATTGTAGATACACCGGGCAGAAAAAGATATATATTTGGGATTTTGTTGGATGTATATGTGGGCATAATATTAAGTCCGATATTTATTGCTGTATACATACAGCCGATATGTGACAAAAAATTCAGCACAATTCTGTTCGCCAAAAACTGTATTCATTATGTTTTAGAATATATGTATATTTTGTACTTAAAAAAACGAGCATATTTGTAATTATCTACATATATGTATTTATTCGTATGTACATAACTATCTAATAACTTAATAACTAATAAAAATAACTAATATTTTTGTTTTGTTCTTTCTTATTTTACAAGGAAATTTACTGTTAGTTTTGTGTCAGTAGATGATTTTTAGCTTTGAAATACGAGGTATAATACTATTTCTTGGATAAAGCCTTTTACAACCATTTTCCATCTATAGTCAATGCAGATTCAAGAACAGTGTTCTGTAACTTTATCACTGGCGATGGCGATACAAATTTTTCATTAATTATAAAAAAGAATTTTGTTCAAAATCATAATTTCTTAAGTACCTATACATATGTACATATTTTATAAATTCTAAATATAAGCCCATTCATTATAAAATTCAAGACTGAGTCTCAGGAAATTGCTCTGTCAATTAATAAATGTAACAAAATAATATTTTCATGTAAGTTTAAACAATTTTTGTAATAGTCAGTCAGTCAGTCAGCAAAGTATCTACAAGTTTTCAATATAATATTCATTAGATTTAATAAAAATACCCCTGAAGAAGTCGAGAAATTACGACGAAACGTAGGGAAAAAGTATGAAATAAAGATTTTTATTTGCATATAGAAGGAAGTAACCAAAAAAGACCGATTCAACATAAACATTAATAGTTCAAATAAATGGTCAAATTATCATTAATTCCATTTGTTTTTAACTTTTCTCTATCTTCATAATGCTGGTATGAACCAATATCCAATACTTGCCTTGAATTGAATTGAATTTTTTATTTTTACAATGTCTGATCATATCAATACCTTCCCGTAAGAATGTATCAAGTGACACTTTTTTCAAAAATGACTTTCATGTGGAACTATAATCGGTATGAGTTAAGTGCAACTTTTTGGCCTAGGAGAGAAAATACAATTGTAGCAGCCGCCAAGTTTCTTAACTTTTTCCCAAAAATTTGTAGATAGCGTCCGGTATGATCGTGCCCTTAATAAAGGAAATTTTGGATGCAGATAGAAGCTTAGTTTGATTTAAATAACGTTATGAAATTTCGCAGACTTTCTTCAACTCTTCGCGGAGTACCACGTGTTTTCTGTATTTCTGATCTAATTTTTGACCACCAATTTCTGAACCTAATAAAAACTTTTTTTTATGATGAATCAATACTTTGATAGCACTACACTGAGGCAAAAAACAACCTAAAATCAATGGAAACCACTTTGAAAAAAATAAAAAAAAATAAAAAAAGTAAAACTGGCATCCGCTGGGGATCGAACGCTATACCTGGGTTGACAAGCTTAAGCTTTACCACTGTACCATCTCACTTATAAAAATGTATGTGACAAACTGTAACTTAACCAAACGACGATTTTAAGAAAATTAATGAATGTGTTTTTCACCATTGTTTCAATGTAGAACGTATTAAAAATTACTATGCGTTTTTTCTCTGGGTGTATGCGTAAAGTTTAGTAAATGAAAGCCAGCTTTGTGGAAAAAGTATAAGTTATTGAAAAAAAGAAAAACACTTATGACTCCTCCGGGGCACCTTTGACTTTGGCAATGGGGGCATAATTTTACAATTTTACAATTAATTTTAAATATATTATTTAAAAATATATCGACATCGATTAATTTTGATTTAAATGGACAGGTTTTTTTAGAGTAATTTATGTTTTTTTTTCGAAAAATTTTTTGTACATAATTTTTATATAAAAAGATCGTGGCCCCAGGCGCGCATTTTATTTCTAAGTTTTGTACTTTTTTTTAGTTTTAGATGAGTTTTATATATGTATATTAATTTAATTAATTAATTGATTTAATGATTTCCAAGATAAATTATTTTATCTTGGAAACCCTTAAACGTTTTTGTTAAAGCAAAGCTAGGGTTGTATGCACTTCATTTTGTTACTGACTGTAGGTACAATATACCTTAAGTTTCATGTGCTTAGTTATTAAATCCATTTTTTTATAATAAAAGGAGTTTTCATTCAACTCCCCCTTCCAATTCTTTAGTTCTAAAAAAACTAACAAAATACCTACCCTAATTTGATAAACAGTGATTGTTCATTAACCTAAGCCTGCAACTTATTTCATGCCATTATGTGATTATAAAAATCAAAATTCAAATCTGATATTTTACTCGGAATATCGTGGACGATCGATAATTAAAAAAGAGACGAACTACGACAAATACACTTAACTTAAAAGTTAAAAAAACCAACCATTGAAAACGAAAAATTGGCGGCATGGAAATACGACAGATTGCAAATGGCAACGATTGTTGATTACTAGCTCGAGATCTTTGATCTTTTTCTGCTGTCAAAAGATCACTCTCAGCAATCAATAAATGAGTAAGAAAATGTTAATAAACTGTGTCGTGGCTGTGCTTGTGCGCTGAACAGCGGCGACGGCCGCCGCGCGGCAGCAGTTATTCAGTTACAAGTACCTATAGATTTATGGAATTTATATAAAAAGGATCGTTAATCATGCTATATAACAATCGCCTTACACCAAATGACAATAAAAATAATTATGTCTTTGTTTAAAAACGCAAAGTATCTACATTCTACACATCTTCTCCTATTAAATACTATTTAAAAAAAATAATAATAATAAAATGTATACACACCTTTAATAAACAATCCACCGAAAACAACTACTCTATCGATGGCGCATGTCATTTCTCATTTGACATATCGTGTTTGATATCCAAAGCGCGATCACGTTCAGTGTATTTACATATTTGCTAGTGTGTGTGGGGGGAAGGCTTGATAATATTGACGGTATATTGTGAATTGGGAGACGAGGTGATCGACAGACGGCTCGGGCTCCAACCTTTATGAATGATCTTGTTTTTTTAATCTATTTTTTTTTTTTTGTAATATAACTTCAATGTTTATATATGTAGAGATTTTTTGTAGGCGTTTTTTTTTATAGAGGGTATCACAATAACACAATGCGGCAGTATGGTTATTTTTCACTGAACTTTTCCATTTATTTGTTTAAATATAATAATAACGAATAACCTCAAAGGTGGTTTTATTTGATTCACTTAGTTTACGATGAAGCATTGACACATAAATTCATAAGAGCATAGGTATCTTATCATTATCAGTATGTAGTTGTTGCCGCCGGATATGTGTGCAAGAGTTTAATCAAAATATCACATTCACCCCGTACCGCACTATCGAGATAATTTAACTATCAAAAAAGATATCAACGAATAAATAATAGAAAAATATTATTATACAAAACACATTTATGAGTATAATTTCGGGGTATGTACATAAATAGTGAATAAGAACAAATCAAATCGCTTTATTGATAAATAAATTGTGTACTGAGTTATTATTATTTCTTTTTTATTTGTATTAAGTACGAGAGATAAAAACACTGGTCGCGCTCGAAAGTAGCTACGACACGATCTTATTGCAATAGCGTAACCTAACCAACTGATCGGATTCAATGTAGAAAATTATTAAAAGCAAACACGGACGGGGGGAAATTGTGCGCGCTGCTGCTGCCCTGTGTATTTACCCAGAGTCGTCGCGCATCACTCTACTTTTGAGAATGTTTGCAGAGACGAAAAAGTGGCGCATTTCAAAATTGATCTAAAAAAAAATATGCTGCTTCTATTCAGTGATGTGATTGTTGGTAAATTTTTGTTGCCCTTAATTATGAAAGTGGACAAAGCTACTGCTAGAAAAATATTAAAATTTAGACTTCATTTGAGAGTGAAATTGCGGTATCTAAATAGACTTATTTGTTACTCCTTCATAGTATGAAAAAATATAACTTAGTCGTTTAAATAAAATTATAAAGTAAGTTAGCAAAAAGTGACTTAGTCTATCTATTTTCATAATTATAAGCACATAACAGTTCGAAAGGGATGACCATGAGACTTTGAGATGAATTTATTTACCTCACAACAGCTACATAATGTATGTTAAATCCTACTTTAGTAGTCTTGACTTTACTTTACGAATTAACTAGGTAACAACAGTTAACTGTTGGTTAAGCATGTCTATAAAAGAAATTAAATGAAATTAATTGATTGTGATTCTTTTTTTGTTATTAAATATGTTAAAAAAAGAATTGTTTATTTTAAAAACAAATTGTTTGATTTCAATTTACAAAAAAAATCAATACTGTGTAATACACACTCAGTCATATTTATTAGATTTTTGCCTACTTATACACTGCATAAATTTTTTCAAACTGTTGGAAATATCCTTTTTTTATCTAAAATAACAATAACATTATTCGCGGTTAAGACAATCTACTCTTGTGTATAAGTTTGACAGCTATATGACAACAATAAACAAGGTTTTTGATAACATTTTCCAAACTTAAACAGTTGTATAAAGTTATACAACGTTTATAAATATGGGGGACTGTGTATACACAGTGTGTATACATATGTATATAAATTATAGAATGCAGTCAATCGATTACTGAAAAGTGAGTCCAATTAATAGTTTTCAAGTTTTTCCTTCAAATCTTTAATGCAAAAATAGCTCTATACGTACCTAAATCATTTGTAACATTTTAAAAGACTTTTTCCGCTTAATGGATTTGCCGGTTTTTTAAAACATTAAAAAGATAGCACAAGCTTTTAACCGAAGGAACTGGGAACTTTTGAAGATCTGTAATTATATACTCAGAGACACTGAGGGAAAAAACGCAGCGTAAATTTTATATGGTCAACGTTAATTCACTTTTGAAAAACTAACATGAAACATCTTTAAATTAAAGATGGAACAAAACAACTAAAAAAAAGTTTTAAAAAATTATCAGACTTTAGTTTTAGATGAAGTTTATCGCACTAATTATCAACATTTAGATAGCTTGATGGTAAAGCACTCGTCTAACGACGCAAGAGATGTAAATGTAAGATTGATATGGCACAGACCGACGGACTCCCTGACAAAAAACCATTTTTATGGATTTCTCCACCATTGTTAATTCTTTGATTACCTTTTTATAAATAAATAAAGTATGAAATACTTTCTTCCTAGAAAAACTAAATCAAAAACTGAAAAAACATGCTTCGGGCTTATCTTCTTTGTTGTTAATTGTTTGTTGAAGCTGCTGTAGAATCTATAAATCCTCCTCCGGTTAGTACAGTATAATAAGTGTGAAAAGCTAAATAAACTTCGAAACTTTGGTAAAAGGCTTAAAGTTTTGAAAACATCTTTGTTTGAACAATATAACTTATAAAAAATCTAAAAAATCTGCTTTTGCACGTCAAAAAATTTTAGTTCTGCACGTCAAAAATTAGATACATACCTAGTTAAATCCAAAAAATCCTATACAAAATAAAACATACTGTTTGAAAGTTTTAATAAAGTTTTGTATCCATATGAATGTTTTCATTCTGATTTTTTTTCTCTGTTGTTTTTTTTCATGAAAATATGATTTGATAGTGTGTTTTATTTTCTCGTAATCCGGATCAGATCTTTGTTTGTATTTGTGTTACAATAAAAGCAGGATAATATCACGACTTTAACATTGAGTTACGATAAAATATACCATCCTCAAACCTCAAAAATCTCAGAAAAGATTACAAGTTTCTTTTGAAGATAGTTCACACTCATACTTTTAAAAAATGAATTGTGCTTAGCCACGCACCCCTAATTAACTTCAAATGAGCAACACTGAACACCTCCGATTTTCACACTAGTGTGGAAGTAGAATGTTAAAGCCATCGTATCTTCATGATCCAAAAAGCTCCCGTATACACTCTTGAGTAATACTTAACCCTACACATTGGGGAGCCACACACATTGGGGAGTGTAGTAGGTATAAAAAAGTGATCCAAATATGACCCGCACAAAACATGGAGAAGGAGAGCAATTGATGATGAGAAACATAACCAAAGCAAAGAGAGAAATACAAAAAACATTGTTGTTTTTTATTACTGTGAGTATTAGAGGGTAGCTCAGGGCTGCCAAAACAAGAACTATGGTAGTAATCATTCTTTTTATGATCATGAACAAACATGGACAATAGTGTTTTTTTTTTTCTTAATTTTTAGTTTAGATGTTTGATTCATGCATCAATGCTTTTATGTAATTTAGTTATAGTTATCGCTATTGAAGCCCATAAAATACACGTTTTTCAATTTCAATCCCAATTGAAATTTTGAAATTAAATCTCTGATAAATTTGAAAAAGTACTGGAAATTTTTGTTAAATGCAATATTTAGTTTATAGATATATTCTGCGAAACAAGAAATGCATAACAGTGCAAGAAAGATAAGAGCTAGAATCAGAAAAATTAATTCACAAATTTTTATGATTGATATCGACACAGAATTTCACTTTCTATTGGAGGTTAAAAAAAAAAGTGTAGTACGATAGTACGAATTTGTCGAAAGTAGTAATTTCAGCAACACTGCTTATGACACTTCTATTGATGTAAACACTCTGAGAATCGTATAAGATGATTTGATCTCAACAGTTGTTATCTGCACTAGCAACGTACTCAATTCTTGAGGTTTGATAGCGTCTTTGAATTTTTAAGTTCGATTTTTTTCCCCCGTCTACAGTTCATTATACAAAATGTATGCATTTTGAAACCTTCACGCTTATATACATGAAACTGAAACACACGTATGAACAACATGTCCTAAAATGTGAAAAATTAAGTATTTCAAATGCTGGAAGAAAACCAATACGAATTTCGGGGATTTTTAACCCAAATCCATAAAATTTCATATAAATCTATGTGCAGAATAAAAAAAAAAAATAAAATATTTTGCCAGTGTAATTAATAAAAACATGTAATGAATTACAATCTCAGTAATCAATTACAGAAAAATGTAATTAAAACTGTTTTTAATTCCAATTACTTTCGAATCCATTACTATTTTCAATTAGATACATCTGTATAGAAATTGAACTTTTTTGATTACAATTACAAGTAATGGAATTATGTAATATTACAATTACATGTAATTGTAATTGAAAAAAGTTCAATTACTTAATTACAAAAAGGAATCATTATTTCCCAATTGTGAAAATTAATAATGTCTATCGACTTGCCTTTAACTATAATAAAACACGTATTCTTTTTAAATTCAATATCTTCATTTTAATAAGTTATTTCGAAATTTACGGAGTAAAAAATAAGTTTAAACAATTTATTTCTGTATATAATACAAAAATTCAAACAAAAAACTATCTAATATTAATTTTTAAGCACTTACTTTCTTAAAATCCAAAAATAAATACCGTAAGTATATGCAGGAAAAATAATTTTTCTGAACTTAAACACTAACTGCCAATTAAAAAATCTTTATTAGAAATGTTATATATAAGAAAAATATAGTTTGTACAGCTTTTGTGGGATTTTTGTTGGTTTGTAATAGATATGTTACATTAGGCTACAAAGGGTTAAGTTTGTTTTTATAATGCACTTTCCTCTACAGTGCACTGTAAACTTGTACAGTGTAGGTACATGCACACTGTACAATAGACAGAGTACAGTAGATACGTGACAAACCAAACTTTGATGTCAAAGTTAAATGAGCTTGTGTTCAAAAAGGCATGCGTAGCGTGTTGATGGCAGTGTTTACATAGTGACAGTTTCAGTTTTAGTAAAGAAGACAGTATAGGAGGTCAGACATCAATCAATAGGTTCATTATTACGAATCGATAACAGAGACTTTCCTAGTATAATATGCAGTGGCATTCTCTTGAACTGTATACTACTTCGTTAGTTTATGACTTAGATTTTTTTTTAATTTAAGAAATGCATTATTGTCTAGGAATAGGATAGATATTAGGGTGGGTCAAAAAAATCGAAATTCTTTTTTTTGAATTGGTACTCCAAAAAATCGATTGCTAGACCCCTCTAGAATATACACACCAAATATGAGCTCTTTGTATTAATGAGAAGGTCCTCCGCTTTGCAATTTTCCATTTTTACATCAAGCTTCTACTAAAAAAAAAATAATTTTTTTATTAATTGACTTTTTAGCAAATTTCTTTTCATATTCTTGTAGGAAATTGAACGCTCTACAAAAAGGCCTCATACACTTTTTTCGTTTATCTAACCGTTGAATAGATATTTGAGGTCCAAAAATCGAGAAAATCTTTAAAAATTCGTTTTTTGTTCTTAATTTTGTAACAAATTAAAAAATTATAATGATCAAACGCGCAGGACATATTCTTGTTGGAAATTGATTACTCCACAAAAAAGGTCTTGTTAACTTTTTTCATTAATCTAACCATTGCATTCTTAAGATATTCGAGGTCAAAGTTAAAAAAAAATATAAAAACATTTTATATTTTTCAAAAATTTCTAATTCACTGAAACTTCATTATTTTCAAATTAGCAAGATATATTCTTGTTGGGGCTTAAACGTTCTACAAAAATTCTCTTGGAATCACATTGATTGCTTTAATCGTTTAGAAGATATTCATATCTAAACTAATGCTCACTGATTTCAATAGTTTTCTTATGACCCATATGCATTGCGATTTGGATACGAATATCTTCTAAACGGTTAAAGCAATCAATTTGATGCCAAGGGATTTTTTGTAGAACGTTTAAGCCCCTACAAGAATATATCTTGCTAATTTGAAAATAATGAAGTTTCAATGAATTAGAAATTTTTTAAAAGTATAAAATGTTTTTATATTTTTTTTTTACTTTGGACTCGAATATCTTTAGAATGGTTAGATTAATGAAAAAAGTTAACAAGACCTTTTTTGTGGAGCAATCAATTTTCAACAAGAATATGTCTTGCGCGTTTGATCATTATAATTTTTCAATTTGTTACAAAATTAAGACCAAAAAACGAATTTTTTAAGATTTTCTCGATTTTTGGACCTCAAATATCTATTCAACGGTTAGATAAACGAAAAAAGTGTATAAGGCCTTTTTTGTAGAGCGTTCAATTTCCTACAAGAATATGAAAAGAAATTTGCTAAAAAGTCAATTAATAAAAAAATTATTTTTTTTTAGTAGAAGCTTGATGTAAAAATGGAAAATTGCAAAGCGGAGGACCTTCCCATTAATACAAAGAGCTCATATTTGGTGTGTATATTCTAGAGGGGTCTAGCAATCGATTTTTCGGAGTACCAAATCAAAAAAAAATTTTTGATTTTTTTGACCCACCCTAATAGATATGTATTTCCAAGGAAATTATTTTGTAATTTGGTGGTTGACCAGGTCAGGTCATCAATATATTAAGTTTTATAGAAACAATTATAATTGTAGTATGTGGATTCATTCCATATAAAATCAACAAATGTGATGTGCCGCATTATTTTTACCGAATTCCAAATCGTCTGTATTTTTTTTTTGTTTTTTATTTTTGTGTTTGTTACCTCATAACTTTGTATTTCAGTGTTATAATGTATACAGAAGGGTCATCGGGAAAAAAATCCGATATGAATGAAATGCAGCGCTATAGTCGCTTTTCAGTATTGTGTGTTGATCTCCAAAAAATCCTCGAAAAGGACTTTTTGTTAACTAAAAATGCTACGTTTATTTTGTTTATTTGTTTATTAGTTTTGTTTACTGTTAAATTTATATTTATTTATTTTTTGATTTTGAAATACATAGTTTAAAAATACACAGAATTTACTAGACTACAGAAATATTTTAAAATTTTTGATTCTTATTTGAAGGAATCTTGTGTTTTTGTGCATCTATTAACACTGACGACAAGAAAATGAACATTTTGTTAAATTATTGAGTATAAGCGTTTATTTAATTTCGATTAGGGTTTATTAGCATCTAGGCCAGAGTTGTAATTCACATTATTTGAACGTTGTCCATATACACTGTGGCGTATACGTGATCTTTTTCGTCTTGTTTTGAACAGCATATAAAAGCTAGAAAATTTTGTTTCATATATATTTTTTTCCATAGATATCGGTCCATTTTATTCATAATATAGGAAAATCTAAGGTTGGTGCCAGTATTGGATTTTCATATTATAACTTCTGGTTCCATTGCTCCGAAATTGTACGTTTTGTACGGGTGCCTATTGTTTCGTTTTCTTGGCTTCGATTCTTGTTATTTCTTTTTTCACATAATTATTTTTAATTAGTTCGCAATCTTTAACATCCACAAAAATTAAAAAAACAAATGCTGGCGAAATAATTAAAATCGAAATTAATTAAAAATCAACTTAATTCCAAAACGATAGTAATTCACAAAATAAACCAAAAACGCAGTTTTAAGAAAGCGAAGATGAGTTTGTTGAAATAATGAAACACGAAATAAAAACTAAACAACTAAAATGCGAAACAATAATACAGCGAATCGACTGAGACGAAATACAACGAAAATCGAGAAATAAAAGCGAAACAAAAAATACCCCCGGATTTCTGCATGTTTTTTTGGTACCTACCTTAAATTAAGGTGACAAATCATAACAATTTCTTGAATGCGTAAATAAAAAAAAGGTTCACTAGTCGAGTGCCTTACCATCGTGCATGATAAACTGCAACTAAAGCTGCAGCTTCATGTACAGCTTTTTTGACGACGCACAGACGCACAGACCGACGGACGTCATGACGAAAACCACTTTTTCGGACTTCTCCATCATCGTATTGTAAGTTTCGATTAAAACCTCGAATTTTTTTGACACGAAACCAATACTTGCCCTATTGAGCAAGTAAAAATTGTATTGCAAATAAAAAAATTTCCATTGAAAAAAAAATTCAATGCAAAATGTGTGCATTAAATATTTTTGTCAATATTCGTCGAATTTCATACAATTTTGAATATTTGGCCTTACATTAAAAATTATTGAACTAGATAATGAATTGTCAAATAGCCAAAATTGTAAAACATTTAAAATTTTTATTTTTGGTCAGTTTTTTTAAGATGAACATTCACATTAAAATAAGATGAAGTTCACATTAAGTTTAACTGATTTTAAGTGGAATCACCTTATATTAAGCGGATATCACCTTATTTTAAGGTGGTGAAATTTAATGGGCGCATCATCTTATTTTTAAAGGTGCCCTTTTTTTCTCCGTGTACGTCTTGTTCAATATAGTTAAATGGAATATTTTATTTTTTGACGTGATAAAGTCTTATAAATGGCTTGTAAGTATTTAAGAATTTAACCTTAAAAAGTCTGTTTTTTGTGACTCAAAAACTAAATTTATATCAGATTTTAGCAAGCTGTAGCAGAGTCTTGAATGCCACTATGTTCCCTTATATTTCTACTTTCTTAACCGTTTTTGCTCATACTTGCTCATTTTCAAAATATTCACATGTTGGTAGACTCATTTTCAGTACAAAAAAACAAGGATTTCTTTCTTTAAATTGTAAAATTCCCAACGACAAAGGTGGAAAGGTGCGGTATGAGTTTGTTTTAGGTAAAACGAAAAACTGTGGATGCTTAAGTGCCTTTCAAAATATTTTGTTCCAAAATATCGGAAAACTTTTTTTTTTGGAAAACTTTCCTACGTCGTTTTTTAATTTATTTTTTTTTAATGAGTTTACATTATATATTATATTTTTGTTTTGTTTTTGTATTTGCATTATCAAAACGAAAAACTGTTTTAAGATTGAATTTAAAAAATCTGGAGTTTTTTTTAAGGAATTTTGTTTATCTTATTCGATATTATTTAAATATTTATTATTTTTTTGTGAAATTTATCATTACTTTTATGAAATATACCATAAAAATGTGTTTCTGATGGTTTTTTTTTATTGTAAGAAACAAAAATCTTTTTTATTCTGATTTTTGTCCACATCCCCCATGCACTCGACTCAACGCACTGTGCAGAAGTCCAAGGTTCTAGTTCAAAGACAGCCCAGTTCTCTTTTTCCATATTTTTTGCTTACAAATACCATTTAACTTATTTTTTTTTTTTCGAATACACACAACCTTTACTATTATACTTTATACTTTACTATTACATAACTAATTAATCATTAAAAAAAACTTTGAGATCGATTTTCTTAAATCAAAAGTGAGTCGACATACGCATGTTATATCTACAATCCCTTAGAACGGAATTCATAGTCGTTACTCGAGTTAAGATTTTTCTCGACTCCAGTTAGTTGAGCAATATTTCAAGCGAATTGAAAATGGTGCTGTCACTTGAGTGAAGAAAAATCTTGTCTTAGGGAAAATTTTTTCTCAAACTCGATAATTTGACTGTTTTGAATTAACTGTCATCAAAAAAAAACATTTTTTTTAATAATTCGCCATCGATCGGTTTAATTTAATTGAAAAACTGTGTTCAGTTGTGATTTCTTTATTCATTTAATATAATGTATTAATAAAAATATTACTTAATGAACCTATTTAGGTTCAAACTTCATATCTAATAGTGATAGACTAAGGGGAATATAAACAGTTCATTGTATGTTACCATTAAGTTTTCATAAAATTGAATCCACATAAAATTTAAACCACATAACGCCATTATGAGCAAATATGAAAGTTTTTGGCGTCACATTTTGCGTAAAAATATCCAGTTCGTTAAAAAAATATCCAGTTCGTTAACGTAGCCCAGTCGGTAGCAGGTTGATTTAAGTTCGCCCACCCCTGCAGTTATAGTTCTTTGTATTGACTGAAAAGAAATTTCAGTTTTAACTCTCAAGAATAAACTATAGAGTAACAAGTGGCGGTTTTTATACCTAATGTTGATATTGGTATGCAAGTCATGCCACGGTCTGCACATACCTACCTCATTTTTGCTGCTGCTGCACTGTATCTGCAAGGGATGGATGCGCTATGCTGCCGGTTGTGCTCTGATTTTTTTCCTTCGTTATTTGAATGGGTGTTCACGGATTATTTTATCTCCGCTGGGCAAATAGGGTTGCCATAGATCTTATTTCCAAAGTTTCATTTGATTAATACGTAATTTTCTCTAAACTCTTGCTGAGCCTAAGAAATATTTTTATATTAATGTCTTAGCCTCGTGTAAATTCTGCTTAACTATATTTTACTTAGTGAATAGCACTCAATGGAAATTTGTTTCCTGTTTAATTCTTGTTTTTAGACATCAATTTAATCAACACTTGTAATAGTCTCACTTTTTTCATTCCTTTGGTGTGGTAACAAAGTTTTTATTCAGACTCACCTAAAGAATGTTGTTCATGAAAAAAGGAAAAACGTTGATAAAATCTCGTGAATTTAATGGAGAAATGTGAAAGATACACCTTTATAAGCTTATGAAGTATCATTTGTCACCGAACAACTGCAAAAATATCATGGTATTCCTCATTTCTTCGTGAAACATGAAGAACATGCAAAACTTTGATTAATTTCTAAATTTGCGCAGGTAGGTTCCAACTTTTTTTGGGGCTGTTCGTCAAACTGATAAATATTATGTCCTGCAAAGCGTTACTTTATCCCGTTCATGTCACCATTTTAATATAATCGTACGAATGATGGCAACTCTTTTCTGTCTCACCATTGCATGCATCGGTCGCAAAGAGTAATGTGCTGCGCTGTAAGACAAGTTCTTTTGATAATATTTCTGAATCTGATCAAATAGTTGTTATAAACAAGAGCTTTCATGATCTTATGGATGTCTTCAGTTCTGCTCCGGTCAGAGAACAAAACAATATTTTTTTATATGTCTCACCAAAGAAAACCCAACAAAATGCTTAGACATAAGAAGCGTAGGTTCCTCCTGCTGACGATGACGCTGCTCAGCGCTTAGGTCCTTGAATAACTTTTGGACAAAAAACTCTGAACACAAACGACAAACCAAGTCGAACATGAAGACAAAGTAAAATTAATGAAGAGAAAAAGTAATTTCTACAGGATAGGCTAGACAGAAGGAGGAGAAACAGCAGTAGCAGCAGCAGCAACATTTTTGAACAGATTTTCCAAATACTTTTGAACCATTATATTGGTGGCCGCTACATCCACAAAATGATGTCTTGTATGTGATGGCTGCTTGTCATAATGGTTTTGCGTGAACTACAGCAATATTGTCAACGCGACAGACACGAATGCTGGCTGATGCTGGACAAGGTATCTTGTAATCTGACCACTACCCTGCATTAAATATTTATGAGTTCATTGAAGAGCTAATTATTTCTTTTAAAACCTTTGCTGGATCTGGTGCACAAGTTTACAGTGCTAATAAAACTTAACTGGGGGCAACTAGCTAAGTTGATGATGGCTCTTGACAAATAATTTATGACTGCATTTAGCACATTGCTGCTTCAGATGCAGGATATTGTCTTGAGCGCTTAAGAGGAAAATGGACGGTAGTAATTTTGATTAATTCATAGACAAAGAATTTTGTAAAGCAACATGTTTATGGATGAGAATTTTTAAAAAGCCTATTTTAGAATAAACATTTTGTTTTAAATGTTGGAATTTATAAATTCTATGCATAATATTTTTATGTTTAAGAGTTTCTTTTCAATTGTCCGACAAAGTTTAAAGTTATTTCTGCCTTGTTTTAAAACTAATAAGTTCATTTTCGTATCATAATATTACGGCCGATTTCTTCACAGAGTCCTAACGCTAATACCGGTCCTAGTCCTAAAGTTAGTACTCAAATCAGTACCAACTCATTTCTTCACCCAAGTACTAGGTCCTAAAACTGTCAATTTAGGACCGAGTACTAGTTAGGACCTGGTCCTAGCTAGCTCCTCAAAATCGACTAGTACCTGGTTATTATACCAATCGTTAGTACTCAGATCGGTACCAAGTGATTTCTTCACAAAAGTCCTAAGCCTTAGTACTGTCAAATTGGTACCGAGTATTAGTTAGGACTCGGTATTTATTAGGACCTTAAAATCGGTAGTCTACCGGTTAGTACTTCAATATAAGCAATGGATTTAATTATTTTTAAGAGATATCTGGTAGATTTCTTAATTTCTTGGGTGTTGTTGCGCTTGACAAATGCGTTTCTATTGATTTTAATGATTTGGATGATTTTGTTTTTATTTACCAAAAACATAATAACCGATTTTTTGCATTAGATATAATTCATGAATAATAACGACAAAGCAACTTTTGAATAAATTATTATGAAAAAAAAATCGTTGGCACTGCATTTCTGATAGGAAAACCATGGTTAAGTATAAATATAAATGGAGTCACCTACATACAATATTCACTCAAAATATCACCTTTCGGTACCATTTTACGGGCAGAGGACAGGTTTTAGAATTCGTGATGGCCGTGTGAAAACCATCTTCCAATTTCCAACGCAAAATGTATTTGCAAAAGGATTCTATTTACAAATAGTATTGAAGATTATGCTCAAACTTGTCTTCATTCTGTTCGTCCTATGACTGCTATAAAAAAAAACTGCACCAAAACAATAAACCCGCAGTTTTTAAAAACGTTATTTTTATTTAGATATGAATGTAAATAATGAACAAACATCCGCATAGTAAACGTCTTTTTTATTACTTATTTTAAAATTATTTTTTTTCCGTCTTCGGACTTTCCCAGGCAATGGCCAATCTATATATTCGTTGGTGAGCTAGTTACCAGTCTTGCCGATACTTTTGTATACAATCCAGACATTATCTGCATTCTTGATTGTGACAGTTCTTAATAGAATTTATCTTCTGTTCTTGTTGGCCTCTTTTTCAATCTTCACAATATTTAAAAAGAATTATTTTGATGATAATTTCATTAATTTACTGTTTTTTGTATATTTTTCATTTGGTTTAATCTTCTGAAATATCAAAATAAAATATTTCAAACATCAAAATATTGTCAGAATGACAGTTAGACCAGTTTTATACTTATTAATTCTTAGGACTGCGTTGTGAATTTAGATCAGGTCCTATATATGTGAAGAAATGCTCGGGTCCTAACTTTTCCTTAGGACCGAGTACTAGTGCTAGTACCTGGTCTAGCTAGACCGGGTACTAAGCTGACTTAGGACTTATGTGAAGAAATTGGCCGTTAGTAGAATTTGAATCTAAAATTAATGTTCTGTTTAAATTATCTAGATACGATTTATATAGCGAACAACACTTTTCGACGCAGATTGTCGTTCAATCAAGAATAACGGATTAGCTTATATCTCTATCTATCTATCTAAATCTTAGACCTTGATGCCTTTTATATTTCAGTGATTTTTGTGCGAGATTTTGCAACATAAAAGAATTGTTTATGATTTAAAACAAAAAACCGACTTCTTTGAAACTATTATGGTTTTCTCATCGATTCCATAGTCAGAACGGGACAAAATAGAAAAAGGACGACCAGCTTTCAAATGCATCGCCAAAATCGGTTCACCCAATGCAAGTTAAGGTTCTGAGGTAACAAACATAAACTAAATACAGACAAATTGAGAACCTCCTCCTTTTTGAAAATTCGTTGAAAAAATAGCAGAACTCCAGTTATGTTTTTGTACAGATTTCACTAATTTTTGCAAGACATTGCTGAAGAATTATAAATTCAAAGCACTTTTTTGCTGTTGTTCACGGTTTTACGATGATTACACTGGCTTACATAAACTAAGGGTTTCGCAATTCACATTAAAAAATTAAAAATGGTAGGTATCCATTTAAAATTTTTAAAGTTTAAAGAAAAAAATGTTCAAAAAGATAAAAACTGTTTTTTTGAGTCCATATTTCGCAATGAATTTTCGTGACCGTCACGTTTAAACATAAAGTATTTGTAACTGAAATCATATATTTTTTTTCTTTTTAGAAATAGGTTTTGGTTTTTCTTAAATTGTGTTCAGTTTTTTTTTTTAATTTTGAAAAAAGTCCACATCGATAGGAAATTTAATTTTCTATAAATAGCAATTTATTTAAAACTAACTGACCCCGCGGAATCACTATTTTCCCACTATTTATTTCCGATTTTTAACTCTGTAGTGAGCGAACCTTTTCCAATACGAATACGAAAGTGGGGTCACAACAACAAATATTATGTCCTCACATATTTGAAGAATGTATTGTTTAACTCTTCCACAAATAATAGTTTTTAAAAAAACTGATGAACTGTGGATTCAAAATGAGTTTTGTTTTTTTTTTTGTTTGTTTTCGTTTTATCCTCCGAATGTTTTTCAAAATAAATTTAATATTTGATAAAATCATGAATTCCGCAATTCTTTTTTATTTTGATTCATCTTCTGAGAGTGAAGAATATAAAGAAAAAATTTACGGAAAACAACCCTCTAGAATTGCCACCAACAGCCGTACCTAAGTTTCATGTGTACAAATAATAATAATGTGATAAAGCATCTGGATATTTGCAGTTTCATTAAAAGATTTCGCTTAAACCAAGAAGCATTCAACCACATGTTAGCTAAACTTAGGTTTGATGGGCACTTGTCAACTTCCCTACCATCAATTTTGCAGTTAGCTTCGACGCTTGCACTATTACCAAGTGGTGGGTACCAGCACACTGTCGGTAGCGATTTGTTCAAAATTTGATTGTGTCAAAGCACTAATTCAAAAACTACATCCAAGGTTCATTTAGAAATGGAAAGAGAGCTGTGTAGTGAATCCATCAAATTCTGCTTTTTTAAGTTACCACCAGAGTTCCTGAGACCGTTTCACTTCATGATAGTACTATGGAAATATATATACATTGATGGATACCATAGCCTTAATGCAATGATAGTGAGTATATTATACCTATAAAATCAAAACCAAACTTTCTTCTTATCATAGGAATAAGGTATTCCTTCCTCTATGCTTCTTATAATCATTTCTTTTTAGATATGTGATCACAAATATAATAGTCTAAGAGCCGGCAGCATATTTTGGCAGTTTTGATATAACCGAAATTCGAGTGTGCACATATCTAGATATGCACCACAGTATGTCAACGGAAAAAGTCTGGCAGTGATCTTTTTCAGCTTTCCCTTGCCAGACGCATCCAAAGTGCAGCAAAAAATCAACTTTTGGCGTTTTGGTATAAAAAATCAATCAAGCAAGTTTCTTTTTCAGCTTTCCCCCCGCCAGACCACTTTAAAGCCTTTTTAAGTGCAATTGTCTAATAAAAAACTTAATTACTTATTTTCTGTTAGGTATAACCGTATGATGGTAACAAATTAATATTCTATGTCTATTCCAGGTCTAGAAAATATAATTTTTAGCCAGCTATTTTTCAGCCTTCCCTCTGCCAGACGCATCCAAAGTGCAGTCAAAAATCAGACCGCTTTGAAGCATTTTGAAATGCATTTTTCTAATAAAAAACCTAATAGCTTATTTTCTGTTGGGTATAACCGTATGATGGTAACAAATAAAAATTCTATGTGTATTCCTGGTTTAGAAAATATAAAGGAGAATGGGCAAGTTTGTATGAAACGTGGACGTTACGCGGCCAGGAATGAATTTGTTATTTTTTGATGTAATTAAGGTTTACATATATTGTGCAGAAGTTTTATCCCTGTGACGTATTTCAATAACGGATAAAATGCATTTTTTCATTTAACACTTTATATATGTCTCAATGTTATAACTCAATTGTGTATTTTAAGTGCAAAATATTATTTTCTGTCATTTTCCCTGAGTCTGAAGACCTTTATCTTGAATATCCAACCACTAGAACCCAAACTATAAGCATTTTAAAACAACAAATTCAAGCCTATTTATAGAGTTTTGTTGTTCAATTTTTTGTTACTTTGAATTGTTTGAAAACTTTCGAACCTGAAATGGTTGTCTTAAAAATCTTATATTATGAGTTCTATTGGTCGGATTTTCAAGATTAATGTCTTCATGCTCAGGGAAAATGACAGAGCATCATATTTTATATTCCATATAAAAATATAAATCAGTTTTTCCTTCATACATTGAACAATGCATCAACAATACTAATACTGCATTATCTTGCATTCTTAACGCAATACAGCGAAACGTCCATAGTAAAAGTTTTTCATGGGCTATAAAACTTTCATTTGGTACCAATTTTATTGATGGCCGCTCAACGTCCAAAATGCCCATTCTCCTTTAAGCCAGATATTTTTCAGCCTTCGCTCTGCCAGACGCCCTTAAAGGTTTCCCAAACAGGTTTTTCCATACAAAAAACACCTAGTTTCTGTTTTTTTCTTATAAAATTGAAATAAAATTTTTTTGTTTAGAGTAACCATATGATGGCCAAATATTAACTTTCTCTGCCTTTTCCTGATTTAGAAAATGTAAGTTTAAGCCAGTTTTGTTTCAGCCTACCCTCTGCCAGACGCCCTAAAAGGTATCTCAATAGTACGGGAAAGTTAGATTTTGCTATATGAGGGTGTGGGAAAAAATCCGAAATGCATTTTGACTTCAGGGCTCGAAAGGCATAAAGACACGAGTCTTAAACCACATTTTGTACATTCGCACCAAGAGTCATTTGGCCGCCATTTTTTTTTTTTATAAAAATTTTAGTTTTTCACATAACTCGCGTATTTTTGAACCTACAGAAAAACAATGTATGACAAGCTTGAAATAATTTAATTTTCTACAATATATGTATATATATATGTCAAAGTGCATTTCGGATTTTTTTCCCACACCCTCATATAGCAAAATCTAACTTTCCAGTATACTATTGTGATACCTTTTAGGGCGTCTGGCAGAGCGAAGGCTGAAAAATATCTGGCTTAAATTTTTATTAGAAAAATGCATTCCAAAATGCTTCAAAGCGGTCTAACGGGCCGAAAGCTGAAAAAAAACTTCTGGTACCCACATTTTTTAAATCAGGGGATTTTTTATGATTTTTTGGTGTATCATTTATTCGGTTATACCAAAACGCCAAAAGTTGATTTTTTGCTGCACTTTGGATGCGTCTGGCAAGGGAAAGCTGAAAAACATCACTGCCAGACTTTTTCCGTTGACATACTGACATACTGTGGTGCACACTCGAATTTCGGTTATATCAAAACTGCCAAAATATGCTGCCGGCTCTCGGTCTATAAGATATTGGCTGTAAATTCTCAATATGGAGGCGCAGCACACGACAGCTTCATTTGGAAGTACTCTGACCAAAAAAAATACCTTAAAGGACAATAAATATAAATAAATTTACCTATCTTCTTATTAGGTGATTCTGGATATCCACTAGAACCGTGATGTCACAGGATTAAAAAAATCTACTTCCAGAATAAACACAAAATGCTCAAGTGCTCAAAATAGTATTATTAAAATAAAACCACCAAACGTATGAAGCGTGAAATTGATATTTTTAGTAGTTTTGTTTTACTGTTTAAAGTCTAGTTTGTAAAACAAGCTTAATTTTAGCTAGCATACAAAATTCTATTCAAAATCTTAGATCAAATGTATTTTCGGGGGATTTTGTTTCGGAGCTAAAATTAAGATCATTACTTTGCATTCGTATAAGTAGCCAACTTGATTTATTTTATTAAGTAGGTAGTTTATTTAGAAACATATTTTTAAAGTTGTTATAGCGACTTTTTAAAAAATTTAAAAATCACGATTCAAAATATAGCTTGTAGAAAGAAACCAAGATGTGAAAAAAAATTTCTTGTTTTCGAAAAATTGATATTTAAAAAATATACATATGTACATATATATTTTTCCTAATCCGAAAAATGAATTTTTCACTGTTACATTTTTGATTAAAACAATCAAAGCTTTTGTTTAATAAAATCTTTTTCACTTAAAAAAAAAACTTTTAAGTTTCGATATATTGATATTTCCAAGAGCGATGTTTTCAGCATCGATGATTTTTTCTGATACATCAAACCATCGATGTTTTTTACGATGTTTACATGTAATAATCGTATGTCATGTTTGATTGTTAACTGTTAAATACTTTGGTGTTTTTACGAATGCAAAACTTAATAAAGAGAAAAGTACCTATAAAAAAAGTACCGAGTAAAAATAGTCTGATTATATCGTCGGCACAAAGCCAAAACCGCGAATCTGCATTTTTGGACATTTTCACTTTAATGCGGAATTGAAGCCGTTTTTCTCAAAACTACAATTTTGCAGATTCGTGGTTTTGGCGTTGTGCACACGATATGTTTAATACGCACTTTATGAGATATGATCTTTGAAAGCAAAAGTTAGTTTTAAAAAGTAAAAAATGTAGAAATTAAAAAATATGTGTTGGAAGAAATAAATTTCCTCCACACAGGTTTGTTACAAAGAAAATTGTATTTCTTCTTAAACCACAATGACGTTTTTGCGATTAGTTATGATAGAGCGTTTGTGGATCGGGTTACACTGCCCTGCAATGTGAAGGTCACTACTCGCTACGAATGCATCATTTTGCGGGCTTCTTTGAAGCGAATAACTCACTGAATTGTACATGTTCTTCAGCAAGTTTGGTTTAAAAATATTATCATGTAAAAGTTATTATATCGTGGAATATATGATTTTTCAACTTTTAACAGATTTCATTAAAAAATGTGTAAAAATTTAAAAGTAAGCGATCTCATCTAATAGGTATCGTGATACAAACGTAGGTACTATTCTTCATTAAGAGTAAATGTATGTACTTATGTGCAATATTGATCTTTTTCAAGTAGTTACATCTTATCTCATAAAAAACAAATAATAATAATATAAAAAACCTCAATAATCATCAATTGACACTTTATGTGCTATATTCGCAATAATTCAAAAGCTATTACCAGCGCAAGTTTGAAGTCAAAGCTGAAAATGTAGTTCGCAATCCACGAAGGGAAACAACATTAAAGAATGTGGTAGCCACTTGTTGAGTTCGTGTTTTACGTTTCTCTTGCTTAGTGTCTTTCTTCGCTTCGTTCCCCCTTTTATATTGGTTATTCTATTATCACGCGCAAATTTTTTCTTCCTTGGCCCATCCCTTGGGTTGTCTTCGCTTGACAAGCTACCACAAAGTAGATAACTACATTTTTTTTTGCTCATCCTGGACGTTTGCCCACTTGTTTAGGTGCATGAACAGGTCGGTCAAATGGCCTATCTTGTTGAGGATGGAGAGAATGACCGCTACGAGACCTGGCTTCCAAACTTTTCTTAAATAACTATAGCTACGTGTGTGAATTTTGATTTTCCTTGATGTAAGATTCACTTTTTTATTGTAGTTAATTTCAAAAGAATAGGAATTGTCTGACATCAGGCAATTCTTCATACCTAGCCTAACGCTACCTTATTTTATATAAACTGTCTTCACAATGATGATGATAATGGTTATTCTGGGGCCGGATCTATTTCGAAGCAATTTCAAAAAAACTGGTGCAGTTGCAATCTTGCATGGAAGAAGTGGTAGCTTGAGTTTCGCTTGTGGCACTAAACAGTGCTGGTACTGAGAGGTCCCAATTTCTGCAGTTGACTATAATATAAAAAAAAAACAGCTGCAAGACAAAATGAAGATCTCGATGTGATTGTGTTTGTATGCGTGATCTGGTTCAACCTGCAACAGCATAACCATCAAAAGAAAAAGGTCCACCTCTTTAGCTGTGAACTTTGAGGCCGAACACCAAGAAGAACAAGCTGAACAACTTTACCAAGTTCAAGACAATTTGGCCAGGGCTGGATTCATAGCAATATTTGCAAGGGAAAAACAAAAACTATTGAAAAATCTAGTCTAATAAGAAACTGCTTATTAAAATCAAATGACAGAAGGAATCAATACATCGATTTGTTCCTAGCAAACAATTAAAAATGAAATATTATCCTATATGGTTCAATAAAATATACGTAAAAGGCATTACAAAAACAGCTCCTCTCGTAAAACTTGATTAATTTTGGCTGGCATCTCCCGTCCAATAATTTTGGTTCCAAAAAGCTTAACGTTTTATATACTTTTGCGAAAAATGTGTATTTCATCGTGAACTATGGGGATTTCAAGATTCCTGTCTAGATTTTTGTGTTTAATATATCACTGCGCATTTAGAAACCGTATTGCACTGTGGAATCTCTTCATAGTTCATATAGTGCAGTGATAAAAATGTGATTTTTAAATATTACTAAAGCGAAAAGTTGGCAGTTAAAAGCTCGAAAATAAAATGGAAATAAAAAAACACGGAAAAGTGAAAAAAAGAACAAAAAAAAACACAAAATTTTTAACTACCTATGTATGTTATCGGCGCTAATCTACTTCATTGCTTTTCCTATTGTAAATAAATAAAGATATACCTAAACTTATGTCGTTTTAGATTGGACGTCCAGAAGCGTCCGGAAGCATTCAGAAGCCTTCTGATAACGTTTTATTGGCATGAAAATGACAGCCAGAACGCTTCTCAGAAGAATCCTCTTCTCATTTCAAATCCGAATCCAATCAAGAAGCACTAATACATTTATACTTACATGCCAAAGAAACACTCAAACATAGTTTTTTTCAGTTTTTCATTCAATTTTTTATTTGTTTTCTGCAATTAATTGATTAATTTATTTTCAAACAAATAAATTATACTTCTAAAATATTTTCCAAAACGAATTCCCCATTAATTTGTTAAAAATAAGGTACAATTTTCTTTAAATATTAATTATTTTTCAAGTGGTATGCCAAGTTTGACATTTTTTATTTCACAGAAAAACAAACACAAACACAAAAAAACAGAATTGAGTAGAAGCGATTCAAACTGTTTTATTGGATTTCAGAATGAGTGAATCCTTGAGTGATTCCAATCGAAATCGACATTAAAAACCTTAAAACGCTCTCCAAAATATCTTTGAATTTCGTTTTCGACCAGTGCTGTTTGCTTTGGATTGGCATTTTACAGAATATATCTTGAAAACGTATACTTCAATCGAAATTACCTTTCAACTTGTATAGACACATTTTTTTACAGAGTGAAAATTTAGTGATTGACAAGAATGTCCTCTTGTGAATGCGATCTTAGCACCATCTTGTTCTCATAATTGTAAAAAAGTTTAATTTGGTGTGGTGTGACTCTAGTAAGTGAATTCTTGAATAGAAGATCAGACTATGATGGCCTTAGTGATATTATATGTATATATAATTATTTAGCGAAGAGTTAAATATTTTCACTTTATACATAAAGTGGAGCGATTTTATTTTAATTTTTAATTTTCGAATTGGCATAATAATAAAAAGTTGCGCCATTTATAAACGACCAAACTGTATACTTAAAATTTTTAAATAATTTCATTTTGAGGTGCCCGAATCCTCTGAATGCTTAAAAAGGAGACTTTTTGACCTTTAAATTAAATGGGGACAAATAAAGTTCAGTTTTTTTTTTTAAATTCATGTTTCACTGAGTGTGAAACTTGAAAAAAATAAGTTACTTGACTTTTTTAATATATTTTTTAGAAAAAAGTCTTACGAAAAGTATGAGGAGCATCGAAATTTAAGAATTCTAGGTTTTCAACTAACCGCACCTTTGTTAAGATTTTTGATTGAAATCTCAATTAAAAGAGAAGTGAAACATATTTTTTAAGTGATTCAAGCTCAGTTAAATAGGAATTTAATAGAAAATCTATATTGAACTTTATTTTTCCCTATTTAATTTAAAGGTCAAAAAGTTGCCTTTTTAAGCATTCAGACGGCTTGGGGCACCTCAAAATGAAATTATTTAAAAATTTTAAGTATACAGTTTTGCTCGTTTATAAAAAGCGCAACTTTTAATTACTATGCCAATTCGAAAATAAAAAACAAAAATAAAATCACTCCACCCTATTATACATTGATACTACTAAAAATGTTGTGTTTATTTTCTTATGTATAAAAGATTTTGGTATTTTTGTATAGATCAAAAATTATTTGTCAACAAATTAAAATGTTCTTATTTTTAAGTATTAATTAATTAATTGTTATAAATGAGTAGATAGTGGTATTCTTTATTTAATACTTTATTGAAAAGTTTGATGAAGAGGATAACCTCCCTAGACACGTCGCATAAGAAAATTTAATAAATATGTATGTCTTATAGATACGGTGACCATCCCTTCATTATAATAATGAACTTTTAATTATGAACTATTTTGTGTTAAAAAAACATAAAAATGTTCACACAGAAAAAAGACAAGGTAAAATCATTAAAAATAAACATGATTCATCATAATTTTACCAATGATTTTGCTCCATAGGGGTTTCGGATTATTTTTAAAGGATTACATTTCTTTTAAAACAACATTTCGTTCCTGTTAAAACAACTTTTTTTATATATATAAAAAAGCGCCACATTTGCACTTTTCTATTTTCTCTGTGCACTTCCCTCTCTCTCTCCCTCTTTTCTCTGAATGTTTAAATCTTATTTTTGAATTACGTACAACTGTATTTATTTGAAAGAACTTCCAACCTCAGCCGGGAATTGAACCTGGAAAACTTTTGCTTCCTAGCAACACATCTATCCACTGAGCCACAGCTGGCATAATAAGGGTGGTTGTTCAAATTTAAGGGAGAAATGATTTTCAATTCAAAAGGGAAATCCTTTTGTTTTAAATGTAAATACCGTGTTTCATGTTGATACAAAACTCAAACATCTTGTTCTTACATTGTTCAAATAAAAAAAGTATAGGTAATTCATGTAACGAAATCAGTACAAATCGAATTGAAAACAAAAATAAAAGGTAAAAAATCATTATTTTAAGAAACATCAATTTTTCCCTTTGATTTTACCTTGGTTTTTTTTTCTTTGTGTTCATTATTTCAGAAACGATTTTAATCCATGTGACTCTGAGGCTTTTGATGAATATTCGAGCATTCAAAACCGTTTTTTTATGAAACTTACGCTATGGGAAAAAGTTAGAAGACAACAAAGATAATTGGACGGGAAGTTTCAAATAAAAAAAAATGAAATAAAAAAACAATAGTTAGAAACTCAGTTAACTTTTTGTTTTAGTTCATATTTGGAATTTAAAAATATGGTCACCATACTTATATACCAAATTCAAAAACTGTTTCCGACTAAGTGAATTAAGTGAATTTCTGTTAGTGAGTATGTGTAGGTACACAAATTCTTTTTTTTGTTAATAGTTTTATTAAATTTGTTTTATCAGTTTATTATTTTGCTGTTTATTTATGATTAATTAAATAAAAAGAGTATCAAATCTGTTTGATGAAAAATAAATAATTATATAATTATGTGCTATCTTGACGTACCTTAAAATTTCACTGCTTGGGCCTTATAAATCTGAAATGCGCCTATGTTGAAACTAGAAGAATATGCTGACCACCACGACAGTGGTGGTGGTGGTGGTAACCAATCAACCGAACTCGAACCTCTAGGTTCTACAACCTACGATTTTGTTGAATCACTATAAGAGTGGTGCATCAGGGAGCAATAGAAGAAAATGCCTATGTTAAATTGAATTCGATTTTTTCTAGCTTACAATTACAAAGCAATGCCTGTTGAACTGTAGAGTGCCATTGGGCGGATGTGGTGCAGTTTAAGAATGTCGCCGAAGATAGACCGACAGTAAAAGGAGGGGCAGACGATATAAGTTCATCGAAGAGCCGTTTTGGGTTGTTGTTTGCTGTTTTTTTTTGTCTGGTTTTATAATTGCATGCAGTTGAAAATACATCATTAGGCAGAGACGTAAGAATAATCGTTATGTGGCTGCAAAAAGTCGTTCCACTATTTTCTACAGTAATGTACAAAGCTAAGTTCAGAAAAAAAAAAACAAAATAACAAAATTTGATATCTTTGATGATTTTGACTTGTGTAATAGTCCGGTCAATTTAGACATCCGAGGTTACATTAATTCTCAGCAAGCTGAAAATTGGTAGGATTGTTAGAAACACCATCATAAATTAAATCTATAAAGTCCTCATCGATTCGAGGCCTGGAAAAAAATTTACGGGGGGTCAAAGGTCACAAAAACTTAGACCTTAGACCAGAATATTTTTAAGAAAGTTGGCCACTTAGGTTTCCATAGATTTATTTTATACAACAGGTGTTTAAAATGTTGATAAAATACTTTTTTTACATTTTGCATCAAAAAACAGATTTCAAATTTTTTTTTACGAAAATGTGCAATAGCTATGCAGTTTTTAAAGCATTTATGTACTCATACAATTATTGTAGAAAATGATAAAAAAAAGAAATAAGTAATATTCATTCTTTCGTGGTTGTAGTGAACAAAATACATAAGATGATAAAATTTAAAATATACTGAACGAAAAAAATCCAATATTTTATGAACTGGTTGCGATAGAACTTTTTTCTATCTGTTTTTAGAACAGTCATAAGTGTAGCTATCAGCCGTTTTAGGGTTGTCCATTCTCTATTGCACACCCTGTATATATTCAGACATATTTTAAACAAAAATTCCCAGGGAAATGGTTTCGCGAGAAAGGCCGCAATCGGAAAAATGGCGAAAATTTCCATTTTTTTTTTTGCTTTCCCATATTCTTAACCATTGAAGAACAAAATTCAAGCTAAAAAATAATGAAATTTCAGGAACTTTTCAGTTAGGAGTTTTTTTTACAGAATAGGCCTGATTATGACGCTTACAACTCAACTTCAACTCTTTGAATCGTTATACCTAAGAAACGGTGGGTCTTAGGAAAAAAAGTGTCATGACATTTTTTATACATAATAATCTGGTCTACAATTCTTGCGTTGAAAATTTTTTGATAAGACTTACCGTTTTGCTAAAAATCGTGAAAAACCAGTTTTTGTGACCTTTGACCCCCCGTAAATTTTTTTCCAGGCCTCGGATCGATGAGGACTTGTTAGATTTAATTTATGACGGTGTTTCCAACAATCCTACCAATTTTCAGCTTGCTGGGAATTAATGTAACCTCACCCCTTTATTTTAGTCTAATTTGACCGGACTATAAAGGCACATTTAAAAACCCTTACGTCTTCGCCGTGCGTCTTTAGGGATTCCGAATCTTATCCAAAATTCAGAATTCAGATATAGAAGAACTTTCCGGTGCCTTTAATGCTCAAAAAAAAAATAATGATAAATTTCAATTCGCGTGGTGTTTGTGTCATTACATGGTTAAAATCATCTCTATAATATGAGCATTACCTACTCGGTAACCCTACTCAAATGCAACTGCTAAGTAACACTTATTTTCCAGAAAAATTGTCTGATATTGATAAAGTTAAAAGCTTAAACATGGATTAGATTTTGGGTGAGACCCTCTTCTATCTTAAAAACTCTACTCACACACTGCAAAATAATTGTTTAAAAGACTACTTTGATTTGATTATTGGGTAAGTTTCAGCTCCCATGAGTTTTTATTTTGTACATTGCATTAATTCTTAAAAAATAAAATTTAGTTTACTTAAAGCATATCATTAAATAAAACGTAGGTACATAAATAAATCTTCAAGATAAAAATCATGATATGCAAGTTATTCATCAACAAATATTTAAACATATACGATGTACCACAAAAAGAGAATGGACATCTTGGACGTTCGACAGCTATTAATGAAAATGGTATCAAATGAAGGAACTATAACTTAAAATAACTTTTCAAAATAACAATTTTTAATAATTTTTTGAGTGTTTTTACATGTTCAAATTAGCAAAAATTTCTCTCAAAAAATAAAAAAGCTTAGGTATATTTTGAGTTCTTTAGGTAAAATATTCAGGTCTTCAGACTCTGGGAAAATGTTGGAATATGATACTTTGTACTAAAAATACACTTCAAAGTTATAATTTTGATCAAGTCTATATAAAGTGTTAAATGCAAAAATGCCTTTCATCCGTTTTTGAAGTATGTCACAGAGATAAGATTTCTGCAAAATATACCATGTATGTAAGACTTAACTTCATCAATAAATAACTAAATCATTGTTAATCGCAGAACGTCCACGTTCCATACAGTTTTTTCCATTCTCCTTTAATAAAAATTTGACGATGTGTATTGATTGTATGAATATAATGATAATTTAAATATTTTATGTTGAATTATGTTTATAAGTACATTATTGAAGCACATACAAATCTGAACTAATAATCAAGAAATTTCTTTACACTAGACACTGAGATAAAAGGTATTTTTAACTTTGGGCAAAACGTGTTAAACGAAAATTTATTTCCTGAAACACGAAATTGGATTGAAGTAGCATTGCCTGTATCGTACTGCTTGTCGTTTAGTCATAGGCTCTCG
Source organism: Episyrphus balteatus (assembly GCF_945859705.1). Classification (NCBI taxonomy): domain Eukaryota; kingdom Metazoa; phylum Arthropoda; class Insecta; order Diptera; family Syrphidae; genus Episyrphus; species Episyrphus balteatus. The sequence continues at coordinate 54,416,434 of NC_079134.1, read as the reverse complement.
TAAAAGGTTTTCCGCAGCTCCTCCTGAAATTGCATCGTCCTTGAGGTCCTGTGGGGCATCCAAAAACAATCTCAGTTTTTCATATTGACTATCGGGGTATCGATTAAGTGCTTGATATGCATAGTATGGGTTGTATGTCTGGCCGGGTTGGATGTGTTCAATTTCCTAAAACAAACAGCATTTTGCTTAGTGTTTACTTTTTTTTTTTTTGAAGGAAGTAATAATCTTACATTGACATTTGTTTCATAATATTGTGGTCTTGCTTCGACTGATGCTGCAATTGAAAGTACAACAGCTAGTGTGATAACAAATAACTTTTGTCCTGAGTAAACCATAATGGAGCTGAAATATAAACAAATTGACAAGATTAATTTTAATTTTAAACAAAATCTTCTTAATAATTGATTTAGATTAAAATTTTTAGACACATGAATTAATTGCAGTGAAAAATTGCAGCATTGTATTTTTCAAACATCGAAAGAGCACATCTATATTTTTGTATTGAGAAATTTGTTCCTGGTTCATAATTAAGTAATCACTGGGAAAGACGCACACATAGTATGCCCTTTAGCTTATGGATGTGGCTAAAAAATTGATTCTCAATTAGACTTGGATAAAATTGTTCCCCATGGTAATAGCTCATTTTGAAATTCACATACCTACTTCATGCTCCTGTCCAAAATACCAATGTACGTAGGTATGTATAATATTGTTTAAATATAGGCACGTGTAGGTAGGTACATCAAACCTTTATAATTTAACAAACAAACCTTTGGTGAGAAGTTTTTTTTTATATTCGAATACAGAACAATTAATACGGCTTAGGTCGGTTTTTGAAACAAATTAAATCATCCTTCTATACCTTCTGTTGTTAAAACGTTAAGTTTGCTTGTCTAAAGTGATAAAATGAATCGGTTATTTAATTGATCCACATTGTAGGTATTCAGCCCTATTGTGAGTTTCACGTGGAATGTTTTCCGCCGGAATTTTAAAAGCTATCATGCGTTTCGCCCGAAGGGAATTTACATTTTCGCTAAACTAGTTTCTTGCTCGGCACCAAAATTTAAGTGAGAGAAGAGCTGTCGTTTACCTTGCAAATTACTTGAAAAAAAAGTTGAAAATACAGGAAGATGTCCGAACGTGAACAACTTTTCGCCCGGAACTCACAACAGGGGAAAAGTAAAATTCAATTTTTCCGGGTGGAATCTTGTTAACGTGGAACTCGCGATAGGGCTGATTAATTAATATTATTATTTTACTTTTATTTAAACGCAGTCAGAGCACCTTATAACCTAAGTAGATTCATGGGTTGAATATTTGGACCTTAAGAAAATAACTTGCAATCGGATCTTTCAACCCTTTTGGGAAAGCAGCGTAGGAAAAGCTGTTGAATCACGACATCAACATTGTTCCTGGAACTCTGACGTTTATCTTTGGTAGTATTTAAAGTCAAATTTGGGTATTCAAGGCAACAAATTGAAGATTAGGTATCACCCGACATCATCAAGCAAGAGACCTACCAACAGCACCAAGTGTGAAGGAGTGTGCTCCTTTTAATATGCTGGATTTTACAAGACAACTAAATCGAAACCACTGGTTCGATGGTGTGTATATGCGGTCATGAATCAGTCATATAAGCAAATGCTTAGGGCTAGGTCTAGAATTGGTGATCTGGTAACCAAAGTGAGAATGGAATTCCGAAAGTCGGACCAGCCCACCACAGGACCACGTCAATAACTACTTTTCCGCTGAACCGCTGCAAACCACCGACCGACACACCATGTTCATAAATTACTTGTTCGCTTAATCACAGGGAAACCAAAGTCCTTCGGATCAAATATTTCTTTCGAGTTTTTAATTCTTCACACAGAGAAAAATATGACCACCTTATTGCCTTATTGAACTGTTTTATGAAGAAACCTTATTAAAATCAAGGATCAATAAGGTTTTTCCATAGAGATTTCGAAAAAATCTTAGTAAAATTTTCATGTTTTTTTCAACTTGGCACTACAACTAAAATTGTGACCAATATTTCTATAGTGAGTTGAATCAGGTGGTAGATGTGCGACTAGAGAGTTGAAGTTTTCAGTTCGATCCCCGACATGATAGCTTGACAAATATGTTTGGTAAAACTCAATACTCAACAGTTTCATTTCATTTCAGTTTTGTATATTTCAGACGAAGAATCTTTGAACATTTAAATCCAAGGTCCATTACATAGAAATCAAGAAAAGTATTGAAAAGTAACGAGAAAAAATTCTTCTGACTTTGAACCGAAGGGTTCGAACGATTCTTTTGTCGCTTCACTATTCTCTTATGTTTAACATCAATGTCAAGGACTTTAGCTATTTTTGTTCATCTTTAAACACTTTGGAAAATGAGTTGTCTTCTGCCCGTTTAATTTTTAGTTTCTCCCTTAAGTATTTGGCGAGATCCATAGCTTGGACCAAGCCTAAATTCACTCTTTGAAACTCACGACTTAATGGCAACGAGAGTTGGTAAACCATACTTATAACCTTTAAGCTAATCAAGAACTTGAAATCCATAGCGTTTTTTAAGTTCTTTGCGTCCTTCCAATGTTCTTACTTTGTCAAGATTCTCGAACACAAGCGGAAATAGCTCCTCAAAATCTTCAACTGCTTGATATTTTGAGATCCATCGCGCCAGATTCAGCCTTTTTAATATTTTTTTTTTGTGGAGCGACTGGTTATGTTAAACAATTACACAGGTCAACACGAAATTTGTGCTTGGGTTGTGACTATAAAATTATGATAGATATATTGATTCTCATCTGGAAAACATTTTTTTTTTTTATTTGCTTTTGAAGTCAGCAGAGCAATTTCCAGTATTCAAGTAAATCTGTCTTTTACAAAAATTGTCGTGCTTAATTTTGGCAAACACTCGAGAACGTCTTAACCTATTTGGCTGATTTTTGTTTTGTTTTCTTCATTTTAATGCTGTTTTCATATTCATATTCAGAAAAAATAAAAAATCAGGAAATTTAAGAAAAAAAAGACACATTAAATCGAAATTTTCGTTTTATTCGAATTTTTGTCAGATGGGAGCTTGAGGCATTAGGTATATGATACCTTCTATTTTCAATATTTATGGTAAAAGTAATTCACTTTTTATATATATGATATTCGTCTGAAATTGAAAAAAAAAAAAAAAACAAAATAGGTAGAGAAATATTTTTTCATTGTACAGTACACAAAATAATCAGGAGTCGTATCACGGCACACGATTACGATCATACGTTAATAAGGATAAGGACACATAGCAACTAGCAACCATACGTTAACGAACGTATGCCGTAGTTCGACCCCAGATCATTCTGCTATTCGATTCACGTGAAAGTCTAAAATAAGAAGCGTAGTAATGGATCAAACGAAATGTGTTGATAGGCCAACTTTAGATCTTTCAGAAATTGTTAACTTGTTGACCCCAAATCCTTGAGGTTTTCGATTAAATATGCAGTTCTTGTGAAATTTCGAAAAATCCCTACTTTGCAACAGTATTTTGCTTCCTCTGCCCATAATTGATTTTTGTTTTTTACGATTCTTTCACTTAAACATTGCCTAACAATAAGAAACAATTAATTAACAAAAATATTTTTTATTTCATACGCCATTTTTCTGCAAATTAATTAACAGTTCCAAATTTCATAAAAACTCAATTTCTTACTTTTATTTCAGAACAACAAGACGAAACAAATTTGGATTGTGTGACTCTGGTTTATTATTTTAAAAATATATCCCGGCATTGCAGTTTTCAAAAAAGTATAAAAGTTTCCAAAGATGAAGTTAGATCAAAAAAAAATTCAGCTTGAACTCAACAAAACTGGGTTTTTAAGAGCAAAAAAAACTTTGTATTCATCATAACTTTTTTCTTATAATTTAAGTCGAATAAAGTGTAAAAATGTATGACTTTAAATTATCTACATTTTATACCTTAACAATTTTTTTGTACAATGCACGGTTCTTGCACTATAGCTCATAAAACTGGAATTAGGATCACAGGGTATGAAAATTGTATTTTTGCTTCCAACACTACAAAAAGGGGAAAGGGTGATTTTCTATTGTTTTGGTTTACCATTGACCCAAAAAGTGCAAATTAAACCCAAGCACAAAAAATATTTTTATTTTTGTCGACCTGTGTTATCGATTCCAATGAGAGGGAAATATCCCCCTGATCACCCCTATCTATTCGTCAAATAAAGCCACCATCTTAACAGATTTGAAGTAGCCAAAGACTTTCGTTTTTCTGGAATACACAAAAATATTACTGCCAAGCACTAGGAACTCAACTTGTTTCTCTTTCAAAAAATCAGGGTAACACTGTATTAAAACTTAAATTCATAAATTAAATCATTATTGATTTAATTTGGCTAGGTTGTTTAAAATAATACATATATATAATGAATAATGTTTTGCATAGTGTATATTCATGGAGAAAGTGACAAAAATTATTGAAATCCGAAAAAGGAAGAAATAGAACCTTGACGTGAAGACATTCATAGACTGTATGAATAAAAAATAATAAATACTAGCAATATGAAATTAATAAGTATAAACTAGGTTTGATATGCACAAAATGTGGACAAAAAACGTTCATACTTTACAATTTTTCAAGTAAAAGTATTTACTATTTTTTATGCATAGACTCAGTGTCATATAAAACAAAATTAAAGCTGAAATTCCAAAGATACTCTTTTTCCAACAATCAACGTGAAAAAAACATCATTTAATTTAGCCTATGGAAAATAATTTGATGTTTTTCATAACATATAATCTTAAATTATGGTCATGCGTTGGACGACCATATCAATCATAAAACTTATATTTTCCTTTTTAACCTAAACCGTTATTCAATATACGATGTATGTGTTTATAAAGGATATCATATTCATCAAAACCTTCCCTTATTCAAAAAAAAAGAAAAAAATGTTGAATTTTTTAAAGATTTATTCAATAATAAATATCATCCCTCAAAGTCTTTCAATACCTAAACTAAAATTTACTGTCTATATCGAATATCAATACTTTCCGGATGAATTCTGATACAGCTCCTGTTGAGCAAGAATCATGATATTTTGACATAGCTTTTTACTTACAAATATTTACTAAGCTGTCTATCAAGAAGACACACTTTTACTTGAGTGGGATGAAAAGCAACAAAATGTCCTCATAATAATATGAATTAAGTATTTGGTTAGCCAATAAAAAACGTAGGTGCATATGTAGTTTATTTTTGGCAGTTATCAATACACTCTAGAGGTAATTGAACGAATAAAACATTCTTATAATGTTTTATTGTACCTATATAATATGTTCCTATTTTATCTACTGTTTCCATTTAAGTGAATATAGCTTATATCTGATTGAAATGAAGACTTGAAATGGTTTTATTAAATTACTTAAGGTCAATTGAACATTAAAGTCCTTAAGTGGGATTTCAATTGATTAGTTTTTCCTTGCAAATATTGTGACAACTTACAATGTAAGTGATTGTAGTTTGATGTAATTCTTTTTTTTTTAGAATTTAATATCATCTTCATGGTCCGTAGTAAATTTAATTATGTATTTGTCTCATGTGCCTTTTCTTTAACAAAAATTTCACTGCTCTTATGTGAACAGTATAAATAATTCCTGTTTGTTATTGGTTTTGAACAATTAATTTTACCAAAAACTGAAAAGAAAAAAGTTTTTTTTTGAAAAATATGCGCTTTCTATGCTTTAAATCATAATAATGTTTGGTGAATTTGTTAAGGAAAAAAATCCTGTGGGAGATGAGGTATATTTCCCCCGTTCAGGTGGGAGAAGAATTCTAGTTTTCATTAAAGCTAAGTTTATACAAAAGAAAAATTCATTTGAACAGTATGAAATAATGTATGAAAAATAATTTTTTTAGCTGAATATAAATTTGAAAACACTAACATAAATCCGAAAGCTTAGAGCCGTTTGCTGAATCGAAACTTAAGCATTTAAGTTCAACATAAATCCTTATGTGAGAGTTTACGAAGAGAAAAAAGTAGAGAATAAGAGTTTATATTCAACATAAAGGAGAATGGGCATTTTGGACGTTCGGTGGCTATTAATGAAATTGGTATCAAATGAAAAAAACTATAACTTAGGAATAACTTAAACTATGGACGTTTTGCTGCAAAGCATTAAGAATGTAAGATATTGCAATTTTCGTAGTGTTAATGCATTGTGTAATGTGAAAAGAACAAAGTGAATAATATATTGATTTTGAATATAAAATATGATGCTCTGTCATTTTCCGTGAGAAATTAATCTTGAATATCCGAACAATAGAACTCTTAATATAAGCTTTTTAAAACAACACTATCGAGACTTTTTTTTAGAGTTTTCATGTGATTCAAACTAACAAAATATTGAAAAAAAAAACTAAAAAAAAAACTAAAAAAAAAACTCAAAAGTGTGGTTTTAAAAATGTTATATTTTGGTCTCTATTTGTCAGATATTCAAAGTTAGGGTCTTCAGGATCAGGAAAAATGATAGAATATCAGCATTTTGCATTTAAAATACACTTTTATGTTGTAATATTGAGAAAATTCATAAAAGTGTTAAATACAAAAATTCATTTTATCCATTTGTTAGGCACGTCACAGGGAAAAAACTTTTGCAAAATACTTTTATGACTTAACTACATCAATAAAAGACAAAATCATTTTTGGCCGCGCAACGTCCGCGTTCCATACAAATTTGCCCATTCTCCTTTATTTAAGTTTCGATTCAGCAAATGGCCCTTATTAATATTTAATAAAACTTTTCAGTAAACATATACCTCCTTTTGAAGACAAAATAACAGATCTTAAGATCTGGACAACGTAAAAAATTTTAGGAAAAGTAGTTTTACTTGTTAATATAATAACTTAGTGGCGCGTCACTCTTTGTTTCACTTTGGAATAAACAAGACCTAACACGGGTTTTTGGAAATTTAACACGTTAAATATAGCTAATTTTCGAATTTATTACAATTATTATTATTACAATTATTACAATTGCTTTATTTTTTAATCGTATTAAGTTAAAATAAAGTTCATTTATTTGGACAATCGATCAATTTAAAAAAAATTTAATTTATTAATTTAATTAGGTATACAGGTATTCAAAAATGTATAAAAATTTCCAAAGTTGAAATTAGAACGAAAGATATTACAATTTGAATGCAACAAAACAGGGGTTTTCAGGGAAAAATAACAAAGAAAAATAAACTAATTTTCTCGACTGTTGTTTGTTTATTTCTTTTTGAATAAAAGCTTCGACTTTTGTTTGTTATTTTTCCCTGAAAACCCCTGTTTTGTTGCATTCAAATTGTAATATCTTTCGTTCTAATTTCAACTTTGGAAATTCTTATACATTTTTGAAAACTGCAATAACACGGCAAGTTTTCAAAATAATAAACATGTGTCACACCATACAAATTTTTTTCAAGGTGTTGCTCTGAAATAAAAGTAAGAAATTGATTTTATTTAAATAATGGAACTGTTAATTGATTTACAGCAAAATGGCGTATGAAATAAAAAATATGTTGATTAATTAATTATTTCTTATTATTAGGCAATCAATTATGAGCGGAGGAAGCAAAACACTGATGCTAAGTCGGGATTTTTCAAAATTTCAAAAAAAAATGCTTTAAATCGAAAACCGTAAGGATTTGGGATGAACAAGTTACCAAATTCTGAGAGCCCTTAAGTTGGCCTATCAGCATATTTCGTTTGAACCATTACTTTTAGGACACCCTGTATATGATAATATTATTAATTATTATATATGAAATTTCATGAAACAATAATGAATGTCAGTAGTTTGACTTCATTTTGTAGATTTAATACCACAATTTTAGGGATTTCTTCAAAATGAGACAACTTTTTTAATAAATATTATATTGATCAATTTATTCATCAAAACTACTTGCTTTAAAAAAAATGACTACCAAGTTTAATTCGCTGTAGAGTTCCTTGCATTAATTGCAATATAAAAAGTAATTAGCGTTTAAAAAAAAATTATCATACAAAACTTCTTTCAATTTTTGTTTTAATTTTTTCTTTTCGATATACAAATTCATTTTTTGTATCATTTTAGTATCTTTCTGAACTCTTAAGAAAAGTTCACTTTAAGAAAATATTCAACTGTTCCACCGAATTTCTAAACATGATTATTATTTATAAAAATTTTAACAAATACTTTTTACAAAAAAATATTGTGTTCGCAACAAACTTTACCTGTACATTTAGAATGGGTAAAGATTTTATTTTCTACACGGATACAAATGAGGCACTTAAAAATAAGATGATGACTACTTTAAATTCCATCTGCTTAAAATAATAAGATTCCTATTACACCGAGAGCCCACACCAAATTTTGGGAGTGGAGGTATAACCAAAATGTGAGTCTACAGTTGTTTTATAGCCATATGAGTTCTAATGATGAATTCTAAAGTCTGGCAGCTTTAAATCGCGGCCTTATATTGTTTTTGAGGGGTTAAATAACGTGAGTTTTCCAATTAATGTGGGTAGGCTAAATTAACACAAATTGACTGAACTTCTTTTCATGATTATTTTCTCTAAAAAAAACTCTAAAAGGATTTCTGATCATTTTTGTATGCACAATAGTTGATATTATAAGATTTTCTTAAAAGTAAAGGGCATTTTAAACTTACATGAAAATCTAGTAATGTTGGCTTGTAATTTTTTTTACCGATGCACTGTGGGCTAGAACACTATTTTAGCAGGAATTAATTAAAAAGTCAACTTGTTCCAATATTGCTAATTTTAGTTTTATTCGATAGATAAATGAACTTACTATAACTGCCTATTCAAAATTTAGGTCAAAAAATTCATTGGCTACATAAAAAACACAATCGAAAAGCAAGTTTTCGAAAAAAAAAAACAAAAAAAGCCATTTTTTCCCCTATCCAGATATTCGTTTACTGAGTTTGTTTTAACGAATCGATTGTGAAAATTTTGCTAGTTTATCAATAAGTAATGTATCCAAATATAGTATTTGAAAATAAATTGTTATTATATTGAACTTTTGTTTATATATTTTAAAGTTAAGTATGCTACTAGCACCAATTTCATTTAAAACGAATGTTCCTAAGCTTTAAAAAAAAGAGTGGGTGTACACAAGTACACGCGACTGAAGTTATACTTCACACTCAGTTTATTGAATGAATTTCATTTGATATTTTTAGTTTTTATAATTTTGTTTTATATTATTATTAAAATAATCAAACAGCGTATTTTTTTAACAATCTCAGCTTATGGTGATCTAAGGAAAATTTTTTGATGCTATCTCCGTAACTTAACCCAAGACAATCTGACTTCCCTGAATATAGTTAAGCATACAAAATCTTTATAATTGGAAATTAATAATCTTCATACCAATTTCCGGGGCTAAATTTTTGAGAAAAAAAATTAAATTTTATCTACGATTGATGGCCTTTACCTATATCAATACAGGTTTAGTTTTAGTCCATGTTGTTTTCTTTTCCTTTTATTTACATTTACATCTTTTTTGTGGCAACTTGCCACATGCAACTTGCCACAAACAACTTGCCCCATGCAACTTGCCGCATGCAACTTGCCACATGCGACATGAAACATGCAACTTGCCACGCGTTGTGTGTTCTTTTTACCGTACTGCGGCGTACTGCATTTTTAAATACTAAAGTACTACCAACTCTAAAGGTGAAACGACAGCTCTGCTTCCCAATTGTCTCGGAGATGGCGATCGCGTCATAATCCCTTTGACATTCTTGTCAAAAAAACAAATTTTCATACCCACCGTCCCATAAGAAGTATAACTTCAAAAGGCACGAGGAGGCACACTCTAGAAACAATTCTTAAATGTAGCTAGCATATTTAGTAAAAACAACTTTTGTTTGCGTTCAATGACATCATTTTCGAATTTGATGCGTTTAAAACTTCAAAGAACTTTTTTTTGTTTTACATAATATTTTATTTATTTTTGTTGTTGTTCTTATGTTTAGTGTCTGTTGCACCATAAAATTATCATTATTACATTATTCGACATCATCTTAATGTTTTTAACTGCATTTTTAGACTATTTCGAGAATTTCTATAATTAATTCCAGCTAAAATAGCGTTCTAGCCCACAGTGCGATGGATTGTTAAGTTGAGTTCAACATTAAGCAGTGGGCAAAAATGTCAAAATTTTTTGATAGTGATATTCGGATCAGTGCAACTAAAGCCTTCAAAATTGAATTTATTTTATGTGCTGTTATGTATATTATATTTTAAGCTTAAGGAACATAAAATGCAGCAGGAAAAAAAATAAAATTAAAACTTATTTGTCTCACAGTTAAAAGCCTCATTTTGTATAGACATCTTAAAAAATTTGAATAGAAGTACCTACATATCATATCAACTTTTTTATTAACTCTTCAGGAGTCTTAAAAGAAAAAGATTTCCTGGTAAAATGTATATCTAAAAACGTGTTATATCAAAGTATTGTACCACCTCAAAACAAAAAGTTAAAATGTGCTCACATACAAATAAATAGTTTTTCTAAATAAAATCGCCATTTAAGAGCGAGGTTTTCTTAGCAAAAAACCACGAAGAAATCTTCTAAAGGAGACTGGGCACTTTTGTATGGGACGTGGCCCATCGGTGTAACACATTGTGACATACATCAAATGAAAGGTCTCGATTAGTGTATTGTTTTTTAGTATGGGCACAAGTCTGTATCTGGTGCAGGGAAAGTGCAGTGATGCATTTTATGTTCAAAAATATGTGTAATAAAATTCATAAAAGTATACATTTTGACTAGATGCTCGATTAAATTGTTTCAAAAACATTACATAACTGTGTTGGAAGTTCAATTGGGCTATTCCATCACCAGTTTTCACCCATGACTTAATGCATTTTTCGGTTTTTTTTTAACACTTTTGTATGGGACGTGGCTCATTGGTGTAACACATTGAGACACACATTAGATGAAAGATCTCAATGAGCGGGTTATTTTTTTGTATGGACAAAAGACTATCTCGTGCAGGGAAAGTGCAGTGGTGCATTTTATGCTCAAAAATAAATGTAACACATTGAGACTTACATCAAATAAAAGGTACTGATGAGCGCATTATTCCTTTGAATGGACACAAAACTCTTTCTCGTGGAAGGTGGAGTGTTGCATTTTATGTTCAAAAATGTATTAGGTACAGCTTTGTGTTTTTAGAACAAAAAAGGTATGGTTTGGAGTTTAAATTCACTCCCACATTTTATTAGTAATATAACTTAAAGTTTGATTTGCATTTTTTTAAAATTAGTCCCAACCATCTTATATTTAAATTACTTTCAAACCAACAAGGTAGTTTCGCAGACGACTTCAAAGTACAGAAAATCATATACTAACTGAAACATTTTTTGGTATTGCATTTCATAAAACCATAAAAACCGATAAATGCATTTTTTTTTTTGAAAATTAGAGGAGTTGATGGATTAGTCCAACAAAACAAAGTTATTATAATGTTTTTGAATCAAGTCAATCGAGCATCTAGTCAAAATGTATGCTTTTCTGAGTTTTATTACATACATTTTTAAACATAAAATGCATCACTGCACTTTCCCTGCACGAGACACAGACTTTTGGCCATATAAAAAAATAACAAACTAATCGAGACCTTTCATTTGAAGTATGTATCAATGTGTTACACAAATGAGCCACGCCCATACAAAATAGTACACTCATCGAGACCTTTCATTTGATGTATGTCTCAATGTGTTACACCAATGGGCCAAAATGCCCACTCTCCTTTATTCTATTTGTTTTTGGTATGTCTTTTTTCTTCGTGAACTATTTTGCGTATCTATTAAAAAAATGTTATTCTTCCACAAATACGTAATTATTATCCCACAACTCGATTTTAACGTTTTATTTACTTGTTAACAAATATTTATTTTTTTTTTAATTATTAAGGAATGTAATAAAGTAAGATACACGAAGTTAAGTAAATACCTACATTGATCGCTTTCCAAATCAATCTCAAATAAATACTAAATCATCTTACAAAAGCGGTACATTATTATTTTTAAAATTAATGTCTGTCCTTGATTTCCAAAAGAAATGGTTAATAAAATGTTTTTAATCTTTCATCAATGATAATATATTGCAACATCAATTGAAACGATTGCCTCTAGGCTCTGTATCATTACAAGATGAAAAATACTTTTATTCCGTCACTAGGAGAAATCAAATTTTCCTATCGCATTACACCGCACCGTTTTGTCAAATAACTTTGATATTTGTATTCATTCATTCCTACTACACTCCTACGCATCACTTTCAATCAAAAGAAATAGAAGAGCCAGGGACAAACCGCATGCACCTTACATAAAGACAGGGATATTTCGATTTGAAATAATATCCAATCTATACAGATGTTATTGTGTATACTTTTATTCCGTCAAGCTTTTTTTACTGGAATAGTGTCCTTACAGGATTTCAAAAACTCAATTAAACTTTTTAATACCTTCGTTCGATTTTCATGTTTTTGTAATGCAACACTTGGATGACGTGCATTCAGAATGAATAAAAGAATTGTAATGGTTTGTGGTCGGTAATATTAAATTGATTTCAGTCACGTGCCTGGCATTGAAGTCGATTGGCCATTTAAAAAGTATTTTTTTTTTTATTTTAATAAGAAAACCTATTTATTATAAAGAGGATATGAATCTAACAAGTAAGGATTACTTAACAAAAAAGATGTATTTCTTCTCATAAAGCTTCCCTTTATTTCTTTGATGACACTTAGAATAACACAAATTTGCATTTGATGTTGGATATAGTGTTGGTTTTATTTTCTTCATGCATTGATGATTGTTATATGAACTTGGACCTTTAAATAGAAGAGGACGTTATAGCCACAAATACACCAAAGACCAAAGTGAGTTGAGGTTATCCTGGCTGAAGACCAAGCGGCAGAGATGACATTGAACAATACGTACGATTATTTGTTGTAGGACAAGAGAAGGACATGAAACTGAACATAGAAGTGGTATAACACCAGAGAGAGAACAATTAGTTTTTGTAATGAGGAAATAAAAGCGGAGATTCTTGTGGCCACTTATGGGTGAACACAGTGAAGTGAAATAAACTGCCTTAAGGCTGAAATGCGATTCGATGTAATTGAATACGAATTGAAATCGACTGGCCTCTTGTATCCGCTCAATTTGCAATGGTTATTAATATTTCAATAATTAGTCATCGCATTTTTCGAACTTAAATTTTAATGAAATTGAATTTCTTCTTTAAGGAATTCGTTAAAAATTATCATTTCAATGTGATTAAGTATTGAAGAAAAGAATAATTTAGATTTATTTATTAACTTCGCAACTACAGATTATTGTGTAAATTGCTTAAAAAAAGTGTTAACAGACTATTTTATTATGAAAAAAAATGAAAAACTTCAGAACACAGCTTGTTTTTCTTAAAATACATCAAGAATAGGTACTGTGAAGAACTTGAAAAGAAATCTAGCGAATCATTATTGCTGAAATATAATGAAGATATTTTTGGGTTTTGTTTTGAGCATTTAGGCCAAAGATGAAATTCACATTATTTGCATGTTATCCACGTGGACAACATGCATGTTCGTGCACTGTGGCGTATACGTGCTCTTTTTTGTATGAGCTGTTTTGAATCGAAAGAACAGGGGAGGAGAAGACCATTGATCAACACAGGATGACACAAAATGACTACTCTATAAAAGTGTATAATCCTTATTAAGAAAAGATGAATATTATTTGAGTAGGTCTGAGCGTGATTAAAAGTAACAGTAGTAAGAAGTTACAGCTAATACAAACACTGTTCCTCTTACAATTAAGGAATTCTGTCAAAGACAGAATTTTATTGCGTGCTGTTTTGATATTGACTTTAATGAAAACGGCAATTTTTCTACATCGAGGCACACAGTTTTACATATATAACCATTTAGAATTTGATTGGAATATTTTCCTATTTCATACTTGTGTCATAAAAATTGATTTAAGAGGAGTTTGGTTTTAGTTTTCGACCTAATTTTTAATTCATGCTTCGTTTTTATTTGATATTATAAAAAAATAATCTTATGTAAAACAATCTTCTTAAGGAACTAATAAATTTTAAAGAGCACCAGCTTTCAATTTTTAGAAAAATAAGTGTAGGTGGAAATAAGATTTTATGGTTCAAGGAGCAAAGCACCATGCTATTCCTAAAAGAAACTTTAGCTTCTTAGGGCCAGTTGTACAAATATTTAATCCGTGGATCAACAACTCTTATCTTTTGAAATCGGAAGTAAGGCTGAAGTTTAGCAGTGGTTCAAGGTCCATATATGTATGTAAAAATAGCCACATTCATGCTTGAACCGAAGTTGACCCGCGGATTAGATCCGCTGGTTAAATTCCTGAACCAAGGCTAATCCACCTTTATACAACTGGCACTTAGAGGGAGAGGCACGGGTTATTAGAATTAAGAGATTTGAAACATGGGCAATATTTTTGTTTTCTTTTTTTTTTCAAAATAAGAAATGTCCTTTAGAATATGTATACATTGCATTTCAACTGAAAAATGACTTAAAGGACATTCATCAGCTTATTACTTTAATCTTTTTATTTTTGTTGTTGGTTTGTATGTGCAGTATTATACACTCCTGCTCAAATTTAACGCACATCATATTTATTTTACAAAAAAGTCCTACTATTACTTGAATCGGTGATTGTTAAAACAACATAAGTAACATTTTTATTTTTTTTCAGGAGAGACAAAAAACTCTGTATTTTTGACGACGCGGCCGCATTGACAATTTTAGCTTTAAATTCGGTTTAGAGGCCTTGTTGAGAGTTGAAACTAACTAAAAGTTTTAAAAAAATATCTTTATCAAAGAAGATTTAACAAAAAATAAATATTTTTTATATGTTGTTTTAACACCCAACGTTTTGTTGGGAGTCAAATCCACTTAATTACTTGAAAATAATGTTGTTCTGACACTCATTTTACATCCAAAGTATTAGCAAATTTAATGGAAATGAATAAAAGACCATTATAATTCAACAATTTTATTAATACATATTAAAAAACAAGAGCATTAAACAAAAGGCGAAAGTGGACGTTCCACGGCCAGCAATGAATTTGTTATTTTTTGACGTAGCTTAGTCTTACTAATATTGTGCAAAAGTTTTATCCTTGTGACGTAGGTACTTCAAAATAGTATAAAATGCATTTGTGCATTTAACACTTTTTATTGACTGTCCCATTGATGTAATTTTAATGTTTATTTGAAGTGTAAAATATGATGGTTTGTAATTTTCCCTGAGTTTGAAGAACTTGATCTTGAATATCAAACCAATAGAAACCAAATTAGAAGCCTTTTAAGAAAACTTTTTGAAAGATGCAATTCCACTCAAATGACCACGAACAACTGACTGACAGTAAATCATCGAAAAAAACTGTAAGAAATAACAGTTTACTTACTTCGTTTTTCCAGCGTTGGATGTAAAAACAAATTAATATCAAGTACTTAAGGTGTTTTAACACTCAATTTCAAAATTGGCAGAAGAGATATGTTGTTTTAGCACTCAATGCGTATTTTAACCTCGAAATTTTATATGATCCAAACATCAAATCATGTTGGTTTTGCTCTCAACGCTAGTTCTACCCATAAGCAATACAAAACAGTAATAAAAGTGGTTTCAAAAAATTTGTCACTTATGTTGTTTTAACAATCACCGATTCACTTTATCTCACAGTATCGTGGTTATTTTCTCAAATAAGACAGGATTTAGCTTAAATTGAAGGTATGGAATAAAATGTTTGTGGGGAAGATTTGGAGAGGTATGCTGAAGTCTATCTGTCAACCCGCGAACCTTTTAGAGATGAGTCATAAATTTTCATGGAGTAAACTCTGCCTCACAACACCTACGGAGTTAGTGAGATCTCCTTGACCTAATTTAAGTACCCAAAGATACTTGGCTGATATTCTCGAACAGCATGCGGATCCAATCACCCCTAGATTTGGTCCACAAATCAGTCTGATGCACTATAATGCATGCTAGAGTGGTTTGAGAATATCTTCATGATTAAAATGTGCCACCTTTGAATTGACCACACAGATATCCGGATGTAAATTCAATAGAACATGTCTAGGAAATGTTGAAAAAAATGCATTTGCGGCCGAAATCCACCTCCAAGCATTCTTGATTAACAGAAAACTGCAGTGAAAGAAAAGTTACAACAAAACCTTCAAAACTTAATTCGTGGAAAGAATAGACGACTCCAAATTACCATATGCGCTAGAGGAGAAAATGCCAAGTATTGAAAAAAATTATTGGAAAGAACTGTCACGCGTTTCCATTTTTTAAAATTTTTTTTCTTAAAAAACAAAAATTATTTTAATATCAGTTTTCAGACCTTGAATTGCTAAATTTGGTTTATCTTTTTTTTGGTTAATAATACTGTTGCAATTTAGCATTTTTCTGACTTGCGAAACAATAAGCAAACACAAAAAAATACAACAAATAATTTTAAAGCCATTTCAAACAAGATGCAGGGGTATAACTAAAGAAAACAAAAGTGTGCGTTAATTTTGAGCAGGAGTTTATATAACAATTTCACTTTAGCCTTCCTACATATCTTATAATTAAGTTAACATTATAGAAAACTTATCCCCACTATTAAATTTTTTTTTGTAGAATGATACAAATTACTGGATCCTGCTGTTAGAATTTATTGAATAGTCATATTTAGTCCTCTTTTATACGATAAAACATTCAATGACAAAAATTAATATAGATCCTAATACATATTTGCGCGTTTAACTAACTGTCGTGAACCCGCAGTGATAATTGGATCTACGAGTACCTATATTATGAGTATATAGCCTGTCGCTGAATCAAAGGAAAAACCCACTAAGTAGGTACATACGAATTAGCAGTTAAGTAGAGAGTTTTTTCTTTGAATCGACGATATGAGCATTGAGCATTTGATTTTTGACATTTAGGTATTCTGTTTTTCATCAAATATTTATGTATGTATAGCTTAGAGGATATAATATATGGAGTGCTTGTGCTGTTAGTTCCGTGAAGCTTTTATAGAGGGCCCTAGTTTCTTTAATTTTTTCGATGAGTGCATGCCTCCATTTTATTTTCATTTGATGGCTGTCATCAACAAGCGTGTTTATTTACAGCTGCGGAACCGGACTCGCACTGAAAAACGAAGGCAGCGACCCCTATCCATGCATATGGCGTTACAATGTATTAGTTATAGGAACAAGCACTCCATATATTATATCCTCTAAGATGTATAGCCAATAAATAGTGGTGGAAACATAGTTTTGTCTTCTACTTTCTTGATACTTTTTATTACCGACTTCCAAAAAGGGAGAGGTATTCAATTCGTCTGTATTTTTTTTTGTGTTTGTTACCTCATTACTTTGGACTGAGTGAATCAATTTTGATAATTCTTTTTGTATTGGAAAGCTGGTGGCTGCGATGTGATCCCATTTCAATTTCGTTCATTTTTGGCTATAGGAACTATTAGAAAAGCCATAAAACCCATGTAAGTCGGTATTGTTTTTTGATAAAAATGATTATTTCTTTTTTGTGTCAAACTTAAAATTTGTTTTCCACTTAGGTGTAAAATGTATGTCACTTATATCATGCACTCTAAAGCATTTTTAATCGGGCGGTAAAAGTTTAAGATATTTTGAGGCCTAGAAAAATAACAGACTTTTTTCGGTTGAGGCTTACAGTTGCACATTTAGATTTTGTAGAAAACATAATGCTGCAAAAGAGGTTTATATCCTTAAAAAGCTGCATGTATCCTCAAAAACAACAACAACAACATGAACATTAAATATGGACCTGTTTCGGTGCAAATATATCTAATACATCAGTAACATCGATTTTAGAAATCAGTAATTGAGTTGCATTAGTAAGTAGTCATAGTTCCTACCTGATCTACTCAAATGAAAAAAAAAAAACTTTATGCTTCTAAAAATACAGCTGTACCGTAGGTAAGCTATCGTTTAATACCTCAATTATTCATTAACCCGATTAAATAGGCCGACAATTATACTTTTTTAATTTAATGTTGGTTTTTGCTCATCACAAATAATTTTTAAATCATTTGTTTATCTAAACCACACAACCAGTTTTTTATGACGTTAACACATAACATTATTGTCTCTAAACCGACTTTACAGACAAATAATGTTTTTTTTTACATAAATTTTCATTGAGATCGGCGCTTTCGTTTATGGGAGGAAAACGGTTCTTTGGCAGGTACTACAGCCAACAAGGGTTCAAAAAATATTTTCATAAT
Organism: Episyrphus balteatus; assembly: GCF_945859705.1. NCBI lineage: Eukaryota > Metazoa > Arthropoda > Insecta > Diptera > Syrphidae > Episyrphus > Episyrphus balteatus. The sequence continues at coordinate 54,398,090 of NC_079134.1, read as the reverse complement.
TTTTAAAAAAATTTGTTTAAATTTCATAAATTATTTTAATAATATCAAGAGATTGTCTGAATTATTTAAAGAAAAACTATATGTGATTGAAGGACAGTTTAAAGCAGTAATATTTGAACAGCACCTAAAATATATGAATATTTTTAAAACGCCAGAAACTTATTCTTATCTATAAAATTAAAATAAAGTCAATTGAAAATTAAATGTTTTTGAAAAACTGGTCCTCAAACTCAGAACTTTGAAAAAAAAAAACTGTTTTTTTTTTCAAAAATGTTCGTAAATAATATATGAAAAATAATATCCTTTTGAAAGACAAAGTCTCCCACTAAACTTTACTTGAATGGAATCGTTTTGTTGAATAAATTCGTGATCTTAATTTCTTAACTAATTTTAAACTATTATATTCAGGTACTTCTCGTGTGGCAATTTTTTAATTTTCGATCAATTTTCTTATTTCAAAGTCGTACCTATAGACCCATCTAAAGTAGTTTCACTTAAAACGAACAGTTGAAAATTTTGTTCTTTTGCACGCAGAAAAGTGTCTTATTACAAATGACATCAATTCTCAACAACAAGTGAATTAACCCTGCTTTATAGAAACTGACATCGCCGTTGCAAGATAATAATAATTACTTTTGGTTATTAGGACGATGTTCTTGCAGCAACGGAAGGTTGAATTTATTTAAAAGGAATTCCCCATTGCCTCGTTGTCCTGGTGAAGCTGTATAAGAGATTTGTGTGAACTGCATATAAATGTCTCTGACGATTGGATTACATCATTTTCGGTGTTGGTTTCCAAACGATCAAATATCAAACTATAACGGAGCCAGAAATTTATTTGGTAGATACAATTATTATTTTATAAAATTGCATAAGAAGATTAAATACATTTTAAGGTTATGTGATGAGTTCTATTAAAATATCTATATGTTTTATATTTACATTATATATGTGTTTGTATAAGAACTATTATGTCTTCTGCGTCATACATTTAGAATTGGTTTCTGTCTATTATGGTAAAAAGTAAAACGTGTGGTCGTTTGATTTGTTGTAATTGGATATGGTCCCTTTGTAGGTACACGTAATTACTAATGTAGAAATTCAAAGGCTTGGTTTTGTTTTAAGTTGAATATATATGTAGGTATTTTACTATGCACATACTGCACGATTATGTACCTTGCCTTCTTATTAAATTTAAATTTAATAATTAGGTGTGGAAAAGTATTACATGTTTTTCAATGAAATTTTAGTAGTTAGATAAGGGAATAATGAAATATTTTTTTTTTTATTTGGAAGTACCTAGCTTATGTATTAATAAGTTTGAAGGATTTTCTGATACTTTAATTTTTTTTTTATTTAAATTTTTTGGTAATGTAAGAAGTGAAATCCACGACGCACAGTGTGGCCAATCACGAATCTAGCTGGACAAAATTAATAACTCGCGTTAAATCGACTTTTTTTCTAAACAGTTTTAAACAAATGAATGTGAATAGATAAAATTCTATAAAAAAGAAAGATTTTTTAAAAAGAAATCTATAATTTCTGCAAAAAGTGTGTCAAAATAGTTATGAAGAAAATGCATTTTTATAGTATTTGAATTTATGTTTCCGTAAACATATTCTATGATTGGATATACTTAATTATTTTAAAAAACGCTTGAAAAATCTCAATAAATAAAAACTCTATTGCTATTCACGAAAAAAGAGGGGCAGAATAATTAGTTTTTATTAAGAAATAGAACTTTTACACACGTTTTTGACAGGTGACATACATGATATATTTTCTCAATATCATGCTTTAAATTAAAATTTTAGCAATGATTTTAATTAAATATGCTTCACAATCATATAAAAAGGGCATCACCTTTAAAAATATCTGCAGATAATTTAAAAAAGTAACTCCTTTTTGTGCGATGCAAACTTGAAACATAAGGGCCTATTAAAAACAGCTGTGTTTATATTACCTTCGATGTTTTTCAAGCTAATAATTCTCTAAATCTCTTCGTGACCCTATTTCTGGCCTTATACACTTGCTTGTTTTTTGCATTGAACTTGTTTAAGATGTTTCGACAGAAATAGCATCATTCATCAATGATAATGCCTCATTAGTTGAAAATTCCAGTGGTTTGGTGGTTCCAGAGGATCAGAACTTAATCTTTTATACATTATGATCCTTCACTCAAAGAACATTTCGATAAATCCTTTCCGGTATTATTGGAATATGCTTTTTCAATTTTGCGGAGAGCGATTCTACTGATTTTAACTTTTTTCTAATGGACAGGTGCACTTAGGAGCCTTTTAACCTTCCGTTTGTTATATTTTTCCCGTTTTTTTAGTTTTTAAAAATTCTTTTCTACTTTTGTTTCACTATCTACTGTTTTTGTTTATTTAGTAATCGCATAATACTGGTCCAGCAAAATGAAATTCATGTTTAAAGAGCGGTCCAATGTGTCTTCCACCTTTTTTTGTCTTTTTTTCGCTTAACTTGAAGCACAAAACTTTTATGTTTTTAATTTTTCTTTATTGTCAAAAATGTTCCAAAGATGATACCTGCTCATTAAAAGATCAAAAAAAACTGTCTTTTCGATCTTATTTGGCAGTTTTGACACATTTTTCGAAAATTTGTTTTTTTGAAAATCTTGACTTCATTTTGAAAAGTGAAAAAAGTTGTATGGCGGTCGAGAAAACGCGAGACATGTAAATAGTTAATCTTAATGACAACACTCCACAATGCATTAATTAATTAATTTCAGACCGGAAAAATGCGGAAAAATTAACTTTACCTCTATTTGAAAAACAAAGATATTTTTTTTTGCACTTCCTAGGCTTCTTACAGAATTTATTTTTTTTAAATAGTTGCAATGGTAATTAATAAATAAAAATTATATCACTTTACCTCCAAATGTAGATTAACAATAAAAAAAAAAACAATTACAACAATAAAACTACCACAGCGTTTTTAATCGTCAACCAAACTCAAGCGAAAAATAGAATACTTTGTATTATATCCATCCTACTGTTGACAAGAATCAACTTTCAAGCTTAGCTTACGCTAATCCGAGATGAAAACAAAAAAACCAAACATGAATTACAGTTACCCATTGTATTGAGAAGCTCAACTCATGATTTAAAATCATGTGGCTAAACTTTTTTTTTTCTATTTTGTCCAGTCAGATTGGCGAATTACCACACTGTGCGACGGGGTAAAATAAGCTATAATTTTAAATCTATTTATAATACATACTGACTCTAAACTTTTCCCTATAACTTTCAATGGGACAGCAATTTCCATAATGTCAAAGCTCTATTACAAGAACCATTATGTTTATTTTATAGTTTTAATAAATTTATTTTTTTAAATTGTTTAAATTAGCAAAGAGTTTGACTTTTAATATAGTAGGAATTGGATAAAATCAGTCATAATCTTTCGAATTTTTCGTTTACGTTAACAACAAGCCCTTCAAAAGAAAGGTAATTTAAAAAGCAACATTTCCTCATCATTATCTCAAAAATGTCATTTTTTGACTTATCGCTCTTTTGCACTGAGGGTGCGATATGTCTAGTATATAAAAACAACTAATAAAAAGAATTGTATCTCCTTGATACCACTTGAATTCTTTTACTTCTTTTCTTTTAAACACAAAAAGTTTCTTACTTTTTTGAGCAGTTTTGCAAAAATAAAAGAAAAGAATAAAGATGATATGCCAATTTCTAGTAATAAATAAATCAACCACTCGTCGGCGTAAAGCAAAATTGTTCTAAATCCACTTTTTACCGAAAATGAGTTAATGAAGCAGTTTTACTAATTTGAGGGTGCTCTTTCCGAATTTGAAAACCGTTTTTGTCAAAAAAATTTCATTTCGCAGATAATATAGTTCAATGGGACATAGAACAATAAAAAGAGGGAAGTAGCCTTTTGAAAATGAGCCCGAGTATTCTTGATTGTTCTAAGTCCCATCATATTTTGTTCTAAGTCCACTTTTTATTTAAGGAAAAAACGTATTTGTATAGGAATTATTTTATGTCCATTTTGGGTTTTTAGTTTTAAAAAATATTTAAAAATAGTATGCACCTACTAATGAGGTAAACTTGTATATTTTATTGAAGAGAAAAGAACAAACTTTATAAAAAAACATAACTTGAATGGCAATTTGAAACTTAAAAATCGTGGCCTGTAAAATTTGCTTTTTGTGACTTAGAACAATTTTGTTTTACGCAAAACATTCCAGAAATACAAAGTCCCATTTTCTTAAAAAATTATTTTTCAAAACGAATTTTAATTTTTTTTTTTCTTAAATAAAAATTTTATTTTTTGAAAAATTTGTTTTGGATTTATATAAGATTTGATATATCTTTTATAAGCTTTTGTAAGAAATGAACTTTCATTAAACTTTTTCTTATAATGGTAACTTCTATCAAGTTATTTAACGAAATACGGTTTCGTGCATCTTTAATTCGATATTCCACCCATCATATAACTTTTCCTGCACGAGATACAGAATTAAGCCTAGAACGCTGCTGCAGCGAAACGAAATTTTTCGTCGGTCTCCACGAGGGCATTTCGCTGTCCTCATGAATTGAAAAATATTTACAAATTCCAAAACATAAATAATAAAATAAAAACAAACACCCACCTCAAAAAGGCATATAATGACAAAATGAAAAACACTCAAATGTCATTTTTTCGCACACATTCAATGTGGAGACAACGAACGTACTGCAGAACGAAAAGCGCGGTTTCGTTGGGCAAAAATCATATAACAAGTTGTTATGTGATTTTAAATACTGGCTTTATGTCCTTGTCCATGCAAGAATTTTTTGCACGCATGTCCAAGTGACCGATGAAAAACAAAAGAATATACATATGTCACTTCATAGTAAAAACAAAAGAACTTCATTTTTTTTATTTTGTTCTCTCAAAATGATTTATATCTCACAAATAAACAAAAAATAGCTATGGATCTTGATTTATGGCGTTTTCGATTGGCTCTCCGGAAGCGTCCGGAATCATTCAGAAGCCTTCTGAAAGTGTTTTATTCGCACAAAACTGACAGACAGAACGCTTCTCAGAAGAGAAATTCTCTTCTCGATTTAAAATCGGAAGCACTAAAACATGAACACTAAAATGTCAACAAAAAAATACTCAATCATTCTTTTTTTGTTGTCATTAAAAAATTCAAATTTAATTAAAAGTAAAATTAATAAAAAGATTAAAGTGGGTACCTTAATGCAGTGGAATGATTTTTTTAACACTTTCTACTTCCGTCGTCTTCAGATTTATAATTTTTTCGTTTGAAAAAAAAAAATAATATCAATATTTGACATTTGAAATTTCACAAACACAAAATAAAGAAATAGAATTGAGTGGAAGCGACTTGACCTGTTCCATTCGATTTCAGAAAGATTGAATTCTTGGGTGAAACCAATCGAAAACGACATTAGTTTGGTTTGACGTTTTACATTTGTCAAAATTGTAGTGTGTGTGAAAATCTGTGTAAATCCATCTCAAAAAAGAGATTTAAAAAGGATCGGGAAAAGTAGCGATTTTTTTTTTGTTGGAAATCATTTGACCAATAAGTAGCAACTGCAAGTCGACTGCAGATTGAATATTTAATTTTTTGGAATTAATTGGAAATATATGTATAATATCGAAAATATTGTTGGAAATAATAAAAAAATTCCTGTAAAAGCCACAGCCCATAATATTAAGACAATGTGAAATATTTCACTTGATGAATTTCAATTTTCCGTACGAATAATTTGAAAAAAGGTTGTTTTTTCATATTATTCATCAAAAGATCAAGACCAAACCATTTTCTTATATACAATTGAACACTCTAAAAAAAACGTTCTTTTTTTTAATTTTTTGACAAACCGACGTGTTTCGAAGCTTTTTAATATAATTTATAATTTCTCATGTTTTTCCAATTTTTTGAAGAAATTATCAGGTTTATCAAAACATTTTGTCAAATTTTTGAATTTTTTGTATTCTAAGTTTTTTCACAGATCCTTTTATTTAACTGTCAAATTCTGAATCGTATTTAATGTCGTTTTCGATTGTTTTTACTCAAGATCGATTTCGCTCGATTCTGAAATTTAGGCCCATTTGCTGAAACGAAACTTAAATATTTATGTGAAACATAAACCCTAAAGTTCTACATAGCGGTTTGCACGAACTTGAAATTGTGTCATAAATTCCTCTAAGTTTAACATAACTTAGGGGGAAGAAATAGTAGAACATAAGTAGTTTATGTTCTACTTAAGCACATTTATTTGATAAAAAAGATAGAATACAGCTCAAAAAATGATGCCATGGTACCAAAATAAACATAAATTAAGTATAGCAATATCAATTGACTTACTTTTATTAATAGTAACCATCTGCAAATGCAAAAATTCACTGAAAAAAAATTTTAAGGGAATGTTCGCCCTTTTGTTGTTTTATTCCCAATACTTATTTTGACACACACATACATTAACAAATAACAAACACATTCGCTAAAATTAATCCATTTATTAAATATTTTTTTAGATTTTCACTATTTTCACCTTTTTCCATTATTTGAAAGGCATTTTTCACAATATTTTTGTTAAATTTTCTCAAAAAATAAATAAAACTAGTTGACGTTTTTGTCGATTTGACAAATTAATTCGAAGTTCTCAGCGATTTCTCGCATGAAAGTAAATCATTGCTAGGTTAAACATAAATATTTTTTAGCAACTTAGAATAAACTAAGTAAAACATAAGAGTAATGTTTGACCTAACTAAGATTAGAATTTATGAATATTAGCTGCGTTCCTTTGGAAATATTTATCTACTTTTTAGTACTTAAAGCTGCTTTGAACTACTTTTTCAGTATAGCAAAGTAGATCAAAGTAGTTTTAAGTACTAAAAAGTAGATAAATATTTCCAAAGGAACGCAGCTATTATGAGCAAATGGGCCTTAATAATGTAGGTATTATATTCTTGAATAATCAAATAATTTTTTTTTTATTTTTCGACTAGAAACTTGGAATGACGTTTAAATATTTAAATATAAGTGGTTTTGAGTGAATTCTGGGGGTCGAATTACGGCACACGATTACGATCATACGTTAACGTTTTGAGTATTTCTGTCTCTATTTAATTATTAGAAAAGATAGGGACACAAAGCAACCATTCGTTAACGAACGTATGCCGTAATTCGACCCCTGATTTGAAATAAAAAAAAATGTATCTTCTGTGACATGTTTGTGCGAATAAAACACTTTCAGAAAGCTTTTGAATGCTTCCGGACAATCGAAAATGGTATTAATCTTTCAATAAATTCAAATTATTTTTTTTTCAACCAAAAATAATTTTTATTCATTTTTTTTTCACAGATCCTTTTATTTAACTGTCAAATTCTGAATCGTATTTAATGTCGTTTTCGATTGTTTTTACTCAAGATCGATTTCGCTCGATTCTGAAATTTAGGCCCATTTGCTGAAACGAAACTTAAATATTTATGTGAAACATAAACCCTAAAGTTCTACATAGCGGTTTGCACGAACTTGAAATTGTGTCATAAATTCCTCTAAGTTTAACATAACTTAGGGGGAAGAAATAGTAGAACATAAGTAGTTTATGTTCTACTTAAGCACATTTATTTGATAAAAAAGATAGAATACAGCTCAAAAAATGATGCCATGGTACCAAAATAAACATAAATTAAGTATAGCAATATCAATTGACTTACTTTTATAAATAGTAACCATCTGCAAATGCAAAAATTCACTGAAAAAAAATTTTAAGGGAATGTTCGCCCTTTTGTTGTTTTATTCCCAATACTTATTTTGACACACACATACATTAACAAATAACAAACACATTCGCTAAAATTAATCCATTTATTAAATATTTTTTTAGATTTTCACTATTTTCACCTTTTTCCATTATTTGAAAGGCATTTTTCACAATATTTTTGTTAAATTTTCTCAAAAAATAAATAAAACTAGTTGACGTTTTTGTCGATTTGACAAATTAATTCGAAGTTCTCAGCGATTTCTCGCATGAAAGTAAATCATTGCTAGGTTAAACATAAATATTTTTTAGCAACTTAGAATAAACTAAGTAAAACATAAGAGTAATGTTTGACCTAACTAAGATTAGAATTTATGAATATTATGAGCAAATGGGCCTTAATAATGTAGGTATTATATTCTTGAATAATCAAATAATTTTTTTTTTTATTTTTCGACTAGAAACTTGGAATGACGTTTAAATATTTAAATATAAGTGGTTTTGAGTGAATTCTGGGGGTCGAATTACGGCACACGATTACGATCATACGTTAACGTTTTGAGTATTTCTGTCTCTATTTAATTATTAGAAAAGATAGGGACACAAAGCAACCATTCGTTAACGAACGTATGCCGTAATTCGACCCCTGATTTGAAATTAAAAAAAAATGTATCTTCTGTGACATGTTTGTGCGAATAAAACACTTTCAGAAAGCTTTTGAATGCTTCCGGACAATCGAAAATGGTATTAATCTTTCAATAAATTCAAATTATTTTTTTTTCAACCAAAAATAATTTTTATTCATTTTTTTTTCTCTAAACTTTTGGGCACTAGAGTAGTTTTTTTACAATACTGAAATGTTTTCCTATATTTACTGATAACAAACAAGAAATATATATGAATTGCAATTGTTCTTCATTTTTTGTAAAACAATCCAATATCAAATTTTATAGATTTGGGTTCAGTAAGCTCAAAAATCATATTGGTTTTTTTCTAGCAGCTCTAGTTTTTGAAATATTTAATTATTCATATCTGGGGAATATTCAAACTTATTTTTCAATTTTCCTTATTTTGAGCGTTTATTAGAGTTTTTCATTTTTGATATTTGATATGATTTCATTCTATTTTTTTTTTAGATTTTATTATTACAAGCGTTTTTAAAGTTTTGTTGGAAAAAATTGTTTAAATTGTAATGTATTTCGGTTCAGTAAGTAAAATAAAAATACAAAAAAAAAAATTTTTAAATAAAAAAAAATTTTACAAAAAAAAATTTTTTTGAATTTCTATGCCTTTTCATGCATGAATACTTTAAAAACTAGAACTGCTAGAAAAAAACTCATGTTTTTTTTGAAATCAGCACTCTAAATTTAGTAAGAAATGATAAACAACGGTCTGGAAAATTTTTGTGTGTTGGGCAGTGTTATAATTTATCCACCGCAAAAACGTTTTTTGAAATAATCTTTTAAGTTATCATTAGGAGGAATAATTCAAAATTTAAGTAATATTTCAAAAACAAATATTTTCGATATTTTACCTTTAATTGCCCATGATGCGCTCAAGATTCGCTTAGGGAGTTTTGAGTTCATATTCCTTTACGAAAAATTAAAAAAAGGTGAATTTCCTTCATTATTTTGAGCTGAATTTGTGTCAGCACTCCTTGTCTAAATGCCAGAAAAGAAATTTTTGTTTAAGTACAAAATACCGACCTATTATTCACTTTCAAAATTGATACTTTCTAAGTTCTTTAACTTTTTTTTAATTTAACTTATAAACTAAATAATATGAGGATATGAGAACAATAGTGGTGAAAGTCTATTTTTGTATTAAAATAGATATATTAAGATAAGTATACTGGATTTTTCAACAGGACCACTTTCCATAAAAAATGGGAGGAAGTGCAGAATTAGTAAATACTTCAGTATCTGCAATGGTAAACACTCGTAGACCTGTATCTGAACCAGAGATCCAAATGAGTATGTTCGAACAATTTCAATTTTTTTAAAATGATTGTTCGTGCTCGATCATTTTCTCTCTATACTCGTAAATCATCTTACACATAAACAAAAATACTCACAAACAAGACCATACAAATTGTTTGAACTCATGATTCCGAACCGATAAAATGTATGATCGTCGATTTGAAGAAAAAAAATCTTTCTAACCCACCTGGGAGAGAGATTCAGATTGATTGCATAAAGAGATTAAACAATGCAATGCCTGTACAGTTTTGTTATTTTTTACGAATAAAAAGAACTTGGCTTAAATTCATTCTTTTTTATGAAACAACAAAAAAACTCAGTTTTTCGATATGAAATGCTTTTCCATAAAGAATGTAAAAAAATGATCACACGTTTTGAATTATTTTATTCGTTGAATCTGTTTACATCTTAAACAATTACTTGACAGCAAAAAATTATTATTTTGTCTACAATATGTAAGGAAAAAACCAATACTGAACATTTGAAAGTTGTGTACCTATTCTGGTGAAAAGTAGTGTTAAAATAGATTGTGTCAACGTCAGATGATCAAAAAAATATGAATTGATAAGATAAGGAACCACGACATAATTTTTATATGCATGTTGAAGGACTATGAAACTGCAAATTTAACTATTTTGAGAGCTTATCAAACAAAAAATTATTGACAAAAGGAACACCGAAAACTTCTTTCCTAATAAAGAGTAAGCTGGTTGTTTGTTTTTGAATTAAAAATAAATCTTCTCACAACTGCCATTTAAGAGTTTGCTTAAACATATTTGTACTAGATAAAAACACGTACAACATTACAACAGTCTTAACAAAATGATTCTAACGGCCATATTATTCACTAGTTTAAAAAATACATCTGGATGTAAAGAAATTGAAATGTCAAAAACAAATCCAAATCTATGATATTCACTATCACACAGAGACAACAATAGTCATTTTTAACTATTTTTTAACTATTTTCATAGTTAAAATCGGGATAACTATTTTGGATTTGGATTTATTATTGACATTTGACAATTTTACATCCAGATGTATTTTTTAAACCAGTGAATAATATGGCCAGAAGTAGGCCCATTTTCTCATACGATACTTAAGTATTTAAGGCCCATTTGCTGAAACGGAACTTAAATCTTTATGTGAAACATAAACCCTTAAACTCTACATAGTCGTTTGCACGAACTTCAAATTGTGTCAAAAATTTCTCTAAGTTTAACATAACTTAGGGGCAAGAAATAGTAGAACCTAAGGGTTTTATGTTATACATAAGAAATTTTAATTGAACAAAAAGCCATATTATCCCTTAAAAAAGGATTTTGTCTATAAAATTAACATCTGTTATTAATTTAAGAATGGTAAACTCACTTTTGAACATGTTAACCATGGTAAAATTGGCTGCATAAATGTTTATAGAAGTGTTTATCAATTATCTGTCACTTATTGTGACACACAAACACATTTACAAAAAAAATCCTTCACATGAATAATTTTTGTTTAAGAAACCAGACACTCAATGTTTGCCACTTTCACTATTATTTAACTATTTTCTTCAATAAAAACCACAAAATACCAACATTGTTTAAAAATTTCAGCTTAATTGCTCAAAAAAATTAAAATTTACTGACGTTTGTATCGATTTGAAGTTTAAATTTGAAGTTCTCAGCGATTTCTCGCATGAAAGTAAAACATTGCTAGGTTGAACATATATATTTTTTAGAAACTTAGAATAAACTAAGAAAAACATAAAGGCTATGTTCGTCCTAGCTATGATTCAAATTTATGATCAGTAAATCTCACTAAGTTGAACATAACTTAGTGAGAAATAGTAGAGCATAAGCTGTTATGTTCTACGTAAGCACTTTTATTTTATGAAAAAAGCAAGAATTTCGCTTAAAAAATTGATGTCAGTAGTACGAAGGACATGAAGTATCAATTTAATAAAAATAAACTTACATTCATTAACTTAAACCATCCACAGATGGTACAATTTACACCACAGATTTTTATATGTGGTTCACTATTTTCCTGTCATATTTTTTTGACTAATTTTGACACACCAGCACATTTACAGACACACACGAATAATTTTTGTTTAACCAATTAACACTTATTTTTGGCTCAATTATACTTTTTTACACTTTTATTCAGCAAGATAAAGACACAAACTTGAAAATTCAACAATATTGTTGTATTTAGTTGCTAAATTGCTCAAAATAAATTTTAATTATTTGACGTTTCTATTGATTTGACTTTTGAATTTGAAGTTCTCAGCGATTTATATCATGAAAGCCACTTAGAATAAGCTAAGTAAAACATAAGAGTTATGTTCGACCTAGCTAAGATTAGAACTTATGACTAGTATGAGCAAATGGGCCTTAAACAAACTTTAATTTGCTTACATTTTTAATGACTTATTGACAGTTTTTAGCCATAAATCTAAGTACCTACCGCCGAATTAAGAAAAAAAGTGATATTTTCTTGACAATAAATGGTGGTTTTAGCTTCACATATGTTTGAACATGTAGGCTAGTAAAAATATAATTTAATAGAAATTCTATGGGTAATTAAAAAAAAAAATACACGACTTGTTCGCACATAAGCAAGGTTTTGATTAAGAGCCGATTGCTGAATCGCAAATTAAGCATTTAAGTTCTACATAAATCCTTATGTGACAGTTTGAGCAGAGGAAAAAGTAGGGAATAGGAGCTTGTGTTTAACATAAATTATTACGGTTTCGATTCAGCAAATGGCCCTAAATACAGTTCTTGTCAATATTCTAAAAACGCATATTTTGAACTAGTATTTTCTTTGCTATTCAGAACTTCAGAATTCAAACTTCAATATCTTTCGTTTTTTTGGTGTTTAAAAAAAAATTAAATTTTTATACATATACGAATATTCAAACTTCTCTGTACGAAAATTTTCGTTAAAGTCGGTTGAGTCATTAACTATCAATCGAGAAATTGAAAAATGGTTTTATAATAGTTTTATAATAGTTAAGTAAAAAAAAAACATGATTCATTATATTATACCAATCATTTAGCTCCATTATTATTTTCGATTATTCTAAAAGGATTTTAGTCCTGTTAAAACAACGTTAACCTTAACTTATTTCGAAACTGGAATAGTTTTGCTTCCGAATAAAGCTTCTAAACATAATGGGCAAAATGAGAGTGGTTGCTTAAATTTTGCTTTCATTCTTAATTTTTTCTAAACAGAAGAGAAAATGATTGTAAATTCAGAAGGAAAATCTTTTTCTTTTAACTCTGAATACCGTGTTTCATATAGAGTTGACACTTAGTTTTGTTTTCACATTGTTCACAAAAAAAAATATAATTCATTTAATTTGAAAACAAAACCATTTCAAGATGAAATGAAAAATTTATAAAAAATTTGAATGGCGATATTTAAAAAAAAAAACAGCACATTCTTCAATTTGAATTTTCTTGTCTCTAGCCAAACCGGAAAACTAGGTACAACAATTTTAAGAAAGATCGTAAGATTTAAAGAGTAACAGATGAGTACATTATACATTCATGTATATTGGCATATTTAGAATCAATTCTTACTTGCGAGTGTAAGCACACTCAAAACGTTGAAACTTAAACTGATTTCGGCATTTCCCAAAGAACAACTTGTAGCCCACGAAGACCAATCAATAAAAATTCTAAATATTCTAATGTTTGTAGTGAAACAACCTCATAAAAAACTATGGTCTTGTTGTTATTATTCTCTTTGAAGTTATTATTCTCTTTGAAGTATATCAACTTTCTTTTTGAAATCTTAAGTTTCAAATTTGGAGATATTTTAACTTTTTGCAATGGTTTACAAGATAGTTTTTATTTATTTTTTAAATAGATTTTTTTGTATAGAATTATGTCAAGGTAAATTCCATATTCCCATAAAAGGTTGAATAGTTTTTAAGTTGCACCAGATGCTTACTGTTAGAAACAAAAGTAGTTTTTCAAATATTTTGTTTTGTCAACTTAATCTTTCCAACTGAGAAACTAGCAAACGACAAATCTGTTTAATTCAGATCAATAATTTATTTGCTTATTAAGTGAAAAAATTTGTCCCGATAACTTGTTTGACATATATACGAAATCAATAGGCTTAGTTTTGAATTACTTTTTGATTGATTTTTGATAAAATGGGCAAAACTAAATAATAAAATATCACGAATACGCCCGCGTGTCCCGATTCGAAGGCTTAACTTTATCACGAAATCCAAGCACTTTAGAAAAGTGTTTTGTAAACAAGTCACATTTCACGAGTATAAAATGCAGAAACTTGTGTTTAAAGCCGCAAACTGTTATTAAATACATACTTTAATTTAACAAATAACAAGGAAAAAATTCACATTAATTTAATAAAATAATCCAAAAAGTTCACAAAAGTATACAATACGATGATAAATAATATAAACTGTTTGCATATACTTATTTTATTATTTTTTTTTTTCAAAAATTTTAAACTGCTTTCAAAAGTTCCTTGAATACCTACCTTTAAAACTTTGGAGAAAAACTACAAAATTCGAATTTCACAAATCGGTTTTCGTATAAGCTTTCTTTCAATCACTCCAAAAAATCCAATATAAATCTTCCTTAAAACTTTATTTCAAAAGAAAACACTTCCTGCAAACAATCGGCGATAACAACAATTTATGTTCTTTTTTCGTAAATGCCACTTAAATAACTGCTCTATCAAGATATGATCCTCTCAACACGAATACACAGCGATTACTCGATAACAGTTTGACTTTCCATCGCCTTTTTATACCATCTGTATTCTGTAATCTAGGAAACTAACCTCCGTGTTGTACGTACTTCAAGGAACAAACCAGGATATTCAATTGTATGCGTGTGGGTGAAGATGATGATGATGGGACGATGTGGGAGGCAATCTATCCCTAAAACGTGGATATAGCACTATAATGTATGTAACCACCCTCGATTAGGTATGATTTTCAGTTGGTACTTACCAAAAATGTGCTTTTGCGCTCTATTTACAGGATGAATCAAGCGAGAGGGTGGAAATTCAAATAGGTTGCACAGCACCTGTTGGGCACTACTGTGTTTATATTTTGTTGCATTCTGATGGGAAAACTTGTTGCTTGTAGCTTGTTTGTGATGTATTTTTATCTCACCCCTTATTTTTTTTTATACAACGGCATGTTGTGAGTAAAAATTATTTCGAATATAGTTTTATAAGATCATAAATAACCACATCCGTTTGATTAGATGCATATTTTCCCAGTGGGTAGAGTTAAATAATGATGTATGATTATTATCTGATAATGAAATATCTATAAAATGTGTATTTTATAAGCAGACATTTTGGGATAACAAGCCTTTTGATTTATAAGGACAACCTAAGTAGTAAGATTGCTTATTATACGATTTAGGACTTTGCCAACGTGCTTTGAAAGCTAATCGTTTTTTATCGCAGTCATTTATAGAGAGGTGCATTGATATTGCTTGCATCCGGCTTTTGCGATGCAAATTAGAAAACTTTCCATTCGAGCTGATCGAAAAAAGAAGTTTGCTGTACTGTAAAATAATAGTACCTAATCAGTGTAGGTATTATTGGAAAATTATTTTCTTTTTATATTATGTTAATGTATTTAACAAGAAGATTACATCTTTTAAAAGTAAGTTATGTTAGTATTATAGAGAGTCAATATTATTTTTACAGACTTTACGCTTTTTTTTTCTTTTTGCGTCTTTTGAGGAAGATGTAGCAAGGGAAAATGAATTAAAAAAAAATGAATATGTTTGATTTTGTGAAGCTACAAACATTTCGTAATAATTATTTTACTTATTGTTTTCGAGTAAATACGACAATGAGTGGGAGTATTCAGCAAGAAAAAGGGATGTTTCGCTACGGGGGATAACCTCATTGAACTTTTTGTCGTGTGCAAAAAAGGTAAGTAAATAATTAAAAGAATTGTACCTTAAGGAATTTTATATGTAAGTTTAAATGAAAGAGCTATTTTTTTTATAAAGAGCGTTTATAAAATTCTCTTGTCCTAGATTGTTTAAATGAATTAAACTTATATCTAACATTAATATTTTTACTTAAAAAGGGAGAAGAGGATACATTGGACAACAGGACCAATAACGACGAAACTTATGTTATTGAAAACAAACATAGTTCAACATTTATTATTGTATCTAATACGTACGTACATATTTAGTTAAGTTGTATTTATATAGTGTTCTCATGAATTTTTTTTTAATTTTTAGTCGTTTCGATATTTTTTTACTCAATATTTGCAATTTAACCTCCGTATTTATGCCGTGAAATCAAAAGAAAATTCCTCTCTTAATTTTGTTTGGCCACATTTAGTTAATACATTATGCAAACTCAAAAAAACTTTTAAATCACTGATCAAAATAATTTTTGTTTGCCATTTAAATGCCAAATTGAACTGATATGCTAAATGCAAACTCAACAAATTGTCTCTCTTTTTTTTTAAGTTATAATTTTTTTTATAACAGAATGTGTCAAGTGTCATGCTAGCTTTAGGTATACGTAGTCACGTCAAAAACAATTAATATTTTTAATGTTTTTTAGTGAAAAGCGCGGACATTTTTTTAGTTTGTTTACCAAGTCTCTAATTGGCCATTTAAATACTTATTTTAACCAGTTTTCATTTTTCAACTTCAAACTTTCAGTTGCTCCCAGAATTTTTTTTTAATGCCAATCGTTTGTGATTCGTTTGTGACTGTTTGTGGCAGGTGGCAGCAATAAAAAGTTTTGTGACTCTCTAGTTTTTTAGTTATTAACAAATTAAAAAAAGTACCAGTTAGCCATTTTAATTTTCAAAACTGAAATAGTATAGACTTTTTTATACTCATTCGATCAGAAATCGTTTGTGACTCCTGAATATATTAGTAAAATCGTTTGTGACAACTTAGTTTTCGAGAAAAATAAGAATATCTAATTAAATTTCACCACACTTTCATTTAGTTTATCATTATAGGCGAAGCTATACATAGGATTCATGATGCTGAGGTGAGTTTTTATACTTTGAGGTGAGCAACATGTTGCAATGTATACAAGATTGATTGTAGGGATAAACTAAAGTTGTTTCTACTTCCAAGATGGGAAATGGAGTTTGAATTTTTAATTTATTAACCAAAATAAGTCTGCGATTACCATTTTTCATCTAACGGCCATTCCAAAGTAACGGAGAGGATATATTTACGCTTGTTATCCAGTTTGACAGTTATCGTCTTTGCCATAAACAAAAAATACCAAGACTGGAAACTCGGCGGTCAACTGACGTTTGCCTACAAGCTGCGAGGTGTGGTGAATGTCGTGAACTTATCGTTGTGTTCGTGTCCGATGAGTGGTGAATGTCGTGAATCTATAAATGTGTGCGTGTTAACGTCCTTTACCAACGTGGTGGCTTTCACATATATTCACAGACAACACTGTACACAACAGGGTTTTGGGGGGAAAGACGTACGAAAGTTTCCAGTCTTGGTATTTTTTGTTTATGGTCTTTGCCAGTGAATATTTTCGTTACGTTTGTTTAGTTTTTCGTCAAATTTCTTGGACATCAACTTTATGATGAGCTCTAACGACTCATCAAGTTTCAAGAAAAAAGTTTGCTTTTTCAGCCAAATAGACTGGATACTAAGCTTAAATATGTCCTCTCCGTTACTTGTGAATGCCCGCTAAAGTGTTATGGGTAAACCTTATCTAATGTTTAACTTCATTCGATTAAAATTGTTTATATATTTCGAATTTATCAATAAAATCGTTTGTGCTTTAATAAATTGTTTGTGATAGCCTATTTTCCAAAACCATGTAATGGCTGGTTTGAATGCTTACTCATTCCATTCAAAATTGTTTATAATATTAGAATTTACTAAAAAAAAAACGTTTGTGACAACCTAGTTTGTTTGTGATAGCATATTTTCCTGCACTTGTTGAAAAAAAAGTTTCGAGAGACACCAAGAGATGCCATCTTATAGATAAGAACTTTTCCGTGTCGTGTCGAAAGCGGTTTTTGTAAGTTTTGTAAAACTCCAATGGATTCTGTCAATACCCAGATCTTCATTTAAAGGTATAAAACGCTTCTTTTCATAGTTAACAACCAATGGTCTGTCTGTAGTGCAGTGTTTCTATTTCTAGTCTTTTAGATTCATCTTCGGAGTAGATTTTATGTAAATGATCGAACTAATTTCTACATAAAATTTCACCAATCTTGGCGAAAAATTAACGACAAAAAAATTAAGCAAGTTCCATGCTTGATTTTAAAAAATCTTAAAAATAAATCCAAAACTGAAGCATTTAAATGCTTATAAGTTATAACTTAAGATCGCCGCAACCAATATTAGCATGTTTTAAAATATACATATACATATAGCTTTAGACTTAACTAAACAAAAGTTTTTTTTTAACTTTCAAAAAAAAAGTTTAATTTAATGAAAGCCATGGTGAAATTTTTGTCATCTCCTTGCAAATGTATGTATGTTTTAAAAAAAAAGGACATTTCTCATTTCTTAGTATATATCTTCTTTAATCAAGCACAACAGTATTATTTTGGAATATGTCACTGCGGCGTATGCGTAACTTTTTTTCTATAGAAAAACTTTAACAGTTAATATAAAATTTGTCTGACTGACCAATTAAACCAAGTAAAGTAAGTAAGTAAAAGATGTTCATAACTGATCATTTGAATTTAACAATGAGGATGTTTTTTTTTTTTTTTTTTTTTTATAATAAGCGCGCACTAAAGGGATTAATGTACCCTTAATATGGTGAACACAGTACGAGCATTAGGAAAATAGGGAGGGGTTTGAAAGGAGATACCGATGAACATTAGTTTTGAAGTTCTGAGTTTTGAAATGGGATGGGAAAACAGAGGCGGGTAACGCGTTCCACATTCGTGTAGTGCGGCTGAAGAAAGAATCTCTGTATTTGACGGTACGTCCGAAGTTGGACTCTAGATTAAACTGATGAGCATTCCTTGAAGCGCGAGTATTACGGTTGAATTGTTTCAGGGGAGGAATGCAACTAGCTATTTCATCGGAGCACTGCTTATAAAAATAACGATAGAACAACGTGAGACATGAGACGTTACGACGGTGCTCGAGAGACGTAATTGTATCAGTTATTGATCTATCACCTATCATTTTTATAGCTCTATTTTGTATTCTATCCAAGAAACTCAACGAGGTTATTGGAGCACCTGCCCAGATGTGGGAGTTATATTCAAGCTTTGGACGAATGTACGCCTTATAAATAATTGCTAGATCAGACGGGGAAAAAAATTTCTTGCATCTTCGGAGGAAACCTAAACATTTCGCAGCGGATTTAGCGGTGTCAAATATGTGTTCATTCCACAGGAGGTGGTTTGTAATGCACATACCGAGGATGGAAAGCTTTTCAGTTTCTTCGATGCAAGTACCACTCATGGATAGTGGCATGGGAGACATGTTCCGCTTTAATGATAGTAAGCAGCATTGAGTTTTGGAAGCATTAAATTCTACGCGATTTCTTATTCCCCATTGGACAATGCTATTAAGATCAGAATTTAATGAGTTTATCATATTTAGCCGTTCAAGATCCACCTTTAAATAAACGAGTTGGGTTGAAAGTTTTTTTTTCTAATATAAATAACAAAGGTATCTAGGAAAAAATAAATCTCTTCAACTTCAAAAAGCAGAAAATATCATTTAAAAAATACTTTTGATACTATCATTCGCATACTTAATAATTTTGTAATCGCTTTGTATTAAAATAATGTGATTTTATTGTCTTCAGGGCCTTACAGCTAGAGACCATAAACGGCGAATTCTTCAGAAACAAATTCACAGGTCAGTTTTTAGGCGTCATCAATGAAAAAATCTGGGGTGGAATCGCTTAAGGTGATTGATGATAGTCACATTTGTGACTATCAAATTTGATCAAATAAAATTTTCTGTCTGTGTAAGGTGATCACCAAAAATGTACGATAAACTTTCATCACTTCGCTGGAATACACGAAATTGGCAAACAAATAATACCATTGAATTTTAAAAACTAAAACATAATTTTACCTGCATACAATTTTGAAAAAAATTAGTTCAAAATTAAAAAAAAATTTTTTTTTTTTATTTTGATTTTAAAAATTAATTTTTCAAAAACTGTATCATTAATCAGCTTTATTCAAAAACTTAATAAAATACTAGGCTTAACAAGGTATAGCACGTTAGTGTAGGCCTAAGCGTTAATTTTTATTTAATATTTTTTTTTTTTTTCAAATTAAGTAATTTTTTAGAAAACTGCCCCTCACATATGATTTTTTTCTTGTCTCGACCCAACCTACACGCTATAGCTTTTTGGCACATTCTTCCTGAATCACCCTGTATCGAGCATCTAGTCAAATTGTATACTTTTCTGAATTTTATTACATACATTTTTGAACATAAAATGCATCACTGAACTTTCCCTGCACGAGATACAGACTTTTGCCCATATAAAAAAATAATACACTCATCCAGACCTTTCATTGAAAAATGTGTTACACCAATGGGCCAAAATGCCCAGTCTCCTTTGTTTTTCGTATTTTTATTTTACTTACTGATCCGAAATACATTACATTTCTGGAAAATATTAAGAAAAAGTAAAAATAACTTTAAAATATGTACGAAATTAACCCCAAAATGTGGAAAACTAAAAAAGAGTTCCTAAAAATAAATGAATGGTTTTTAGGCTTAATATAAATTTTTCTGGAAAAATTTAATAAATGCCCAAGATAAGGGGAACATAAAATTAATGTGAATATTCCCACAAATATGAAAAATTAAATATTTCAAAAACTAGAACTGATAAAAAAAATCAATATTATTTTTGAACTCACTGAGCCCTAATCGATAAAATTTGATATGAATCTTTCTGAAAAATTTGAAAAGTGTTGGCCAGAGTAATCGATAAAAAATATAATTCTTATCCACCAATGTCCGGAATTTTTTACTAGTCGATCCAATCTGTGCCGCCTGTATCCAAGGAGCCCTTAGGAACAAATTCTTCCTTCCTCTTTAGTTAGGTGCCATTAACATCTTCCCACTGGGGTTTTAACCAGTCTCAGATTGAAGTACAACCACTTGGCACTCCAACCCGATGTTCACGACAGAAAAGTAAGAGTTGGTAGACAGAGCTGAGTTTTGGATAAAAGCTATGAACGCTTGATTTCTATCAGACTTTGAAAGAGGCTATGAAAAGAAGCCAATGATGGGATAAGGGGTACTTTTCCGCTTTTTTTGCTCGAGTCTATATTAGCTGTGTTTTATTATACCTGGATCATCAGGGGCGTACATACACTCAGGGAAAAAAATAGTTATTTTGTAACTATTTGCATAGTCACTTTATAGAATTCAATTAAATTTGGCGAATAATTATAGAACAAAGTTAAAAATCACTATTACAATAATCACATAACAAAACAAAATAGTTAAAAATAACTATTAAAATACATACCTATATAATAATATAAAATAGTCATTTTTAACTTTTATGTTTATAATTAGAAATAACTATTATAATAGTCACATGCCAAAGCAAAATAGTTAAAAAGTCGAAGCATGCCAATGCAAGTACAAGTTTCAAGTCGTGTGGGTACAAAAATGGAGACTTGTTTAAAAAGAATTACACCTGTTGTTCGCTAAATTCTTTTTAAACAAAAGTCTCTCTTTTCGAGGAAAACCAGTGTCAAATCATCCAATTTTTTTTCAGAATGTTGTTCCGAATGTTGCGCCTCTTGAGGCTTCATGTAATAGCTGACTAAGGAATAATCTCAACAAAAATAGTGTGTCAATATGTCAAAGTAGTTTTAAAGAAAATATTGATGAAATGGATTTTTTTGAGATTATAAATTATTAAAATGCTTTTTTCACAAATTTAAAGACCACGTTTAAAAAATATAAGGGAACATAAGAAATCAAAAACAAAACAAAAACAATTATGAATAAAAATGACGTTTAATTTTGAATATTTTTGAATTTGACATTTTTTTTTTGTTATTGGGCAGGTTCAGAAACGTTAGGCACTAAATATTTAGGTATTTTCTCGGTATTTGATTGGTCAGCTGTCAGAAAAATTCTTTCCAATTTAGGTTATTTTATTGGAAAGCTAACTGGAGAGTTAGGCAAGAAAATTTTCCCTAAAAATTTAGGAAAGTTTTTTTTGTCAACATGACTGCAGATTGTTTTAATTAAAGAATTAATTTAGCAAAATTAAATTTATTTGTGTGAAAAACGAGTAAAATGTGCATTATTATTAAAGTTAAGTGAAATTTGGTGTCTTCCCCATGCGATCGGTAAAATACTTTAATAAATTTCGAAATTTGACAATAGCATCATATCCAAACTAATTCAGTCAATTTACTCAAATTTCCGTTCAGAAAATGACGTTGCCTAACTATCTAGTCCCTAATATTTCTTGAACGTGCCCATTTTGTAGAATAAATTTTTCTTGATTGAAAAATTAAATTTTTGTATCTGATTGTTTATGAGCCTAATAACTTTATTCGTCGAAACTGACTGTTTATTGGAAGATTGAAAAATCGGCTCTTAAATAAATAATCCAATAAATAGAGCCCAAGTGTCAAGAAAACACCGCTTATAGGAAAAAACCAGCGATCAAACATAACATTGATTTATTTTTTCTTAAATGTACAGACTATTTTAAATTTACAATATTTTAATTGCGATACGAATCAAATTATATGTATGTATCATTGGAACCAACATTAGCGATAGAAAAAAAATATTATTTTAAGAACATTACAATAATATTAATAATACTTCATTTATATACATATACATAAGTATATATTTAAATAAAATTATTTTTTTAGAAAAATTATAATGATACTCCGATTAAAGGAGAAATTAAAAACAACTAACTGCATTGAAATAGCAACGCCAATACATTCGTCCATTAGTTCGACCAGATCCAGTATCCTCTTCGTGTGGTGTTCTTCTCTGAAAGCTCTTTGCCATTAACTGAAATTTCTTTTACTATGTCCATCAAATGCATTAAGGCTTTATTATCCAACTTACAGTTTCACCACTGCCACGATTTGGTGATTTGAGATCTCTTAAATTTCTTAAATCATAATCGGGCTCTTCTTCGTCGCTATACATATTATCATTTTCAGCTAAAAATTAAATGGAAACATTCAAAAATTATTCTCCCGCAACAATTAGAATTTAATTTATAACTTACTAGGATCAAAATCTGCTAAGGAACCACCTTTCAATAGAAAACTGGGAGTTCTATCTCTTCCGTAAATTTCACTTATGCGACGGTTGACATTTCTTTCTTCTTCCAAAGCGTGATGTAAGGCTACCATAAGTCTGTCCAGTAGAAGAGCTGCGCGTTTTGGTACAATTAGCTAAAAGTTAAATAAATAAAAACAAAAATTACTGAACACTGCCATTACCTATATAAATTTAAAATAAATCAATTCGCATATGATTCGTTCAACTGATAATTGTACGTGATAACGTCATAACAAAACTGTCTTGGGATTCGAACCCTAAACCTCTTGGGAAAAGAGAAATCGTTAGTTCAAAGGTTTACCATCGTGAACTGCTGACTCTAGCTGTCTTAAGTTGGACTTGGCCTTTTAGATAAAATTTATATCACACTGGTTCAGCATGGGTCACGTTATTTTATGCATGGAGCTGGCGTTCATCGTTTTATATTATATTGTTTGAAAAATTTTGGTTGTCAAATAATCTTTTTTTGCATTTTCTAACGGTAATATTTCAAAAACGGAATCGGATCAATTTTTTCTGATTTCAGATTCGAGTTAAGCCCACGAAAAATCTTTCAAGGAGTATTTTTTTTTTTGTTTTGGCAGCAAAAAAAAAAGTTTAATTTTGTAAATCATCAAATTAATCCAGAATTAAATTGTCAAATAACTTAATTAAATTACTCTGAAAAATAGTATTCAAAATACTTGTTTTTCATTTCTCTGGCTATGTCTTTTATCATGATTGTATAGGAAATAATCCTAAGTTCATAAACTTCAATGTTCATTGAACCATAACAGCTTTGCCAAAAATCAGAACTCCCAGATTTAACGCAAGGTAAAACATTGACAATACGACAGGTGACAATTTTGTAACTACAAATTGATAATTACCTGTCCCATAAAAAATTTAATAAATTTTGTAGAATGGTCGAGAAATCTGCGACAAATGTCGAGATTTGGGATCATAAAAAAATTGTCATGATAAAGAATTGTCAGGTATTTTTTTTAATTGTCACAAATTTCCCAACAATGCCGTGACAATTTTTTTATGGAGAGGAAAAAAATACAAATAACAATTTTTTCACTATGTATGTATGTATTCGCAATTGATTGAAGTGAAACATTTTAATTTAATGAAAACTTTTTATTTTTAGTAAGGAAAAGGGAAATTTTTATATTTTTTTTTTATGTACATACCTACGATTTTACAAAATAATTCTTTGGTTTAAGTTTACCAAAAAATTTTTTCAGAAGAAATAAATTTTAACCATTGCAATGGTTAAAATTTATTTCTTCTGAAAAAATTTTTTTGTTCGCTAACGCTGACAATTTATATATAAAACAAAGTTCAACACTTTGTACTCATGTAAACACTTTTTTCTACAATCTAGTACCTGCATTTTTACATTCCCTTACCGAGAACAGAGTTACATATTTCAAACCTTCAAGAAATTACTTATCACACTAAATATGGACAGGGCTACTTTTCGCCTTTAAAGAGGGGTTTTTCCTCTTTTTTTCACCCAATCCACTTTCCCTCCACTTTTTAAAAATTGTCAAAAATCCCTCTTTTTGATATTTTGGTTCCTCTTTTTTAAAGTTTTGTTTGATTATAAAAATTGAAATTTTTTCGAAAATCATGGAAATTTTGGCTTATACCACTTTCAATTATAACAACTCAATTGCAAAAAAAAATATACGTTACTGATTTTTAAATTGATTTTTATAAGGTTATTTTTGATCATTTTTTTGTTGTTTCTTGAAGAAATTATGCACAAGTAAAGTTTTTATATAATTCTTATTATGTTTAAACAATTTTAATTTTAAGAAATGGTGTTTAAAGGTTTGTCTTGCGGTTTGGAAAAGCCGCAAATGAGGTATTTCGTGCGACTGTCGTACTTAAATTATTCTATTTTCACTTTTTTTTACTCTTTTTTTTATCAAAATCTTTTTTTTTAGCCTCTTTTTGAAAATCTACGAAGGTAGCCCTGAATATGGGTATGTAGGTGTGGTATGGAATTTAACGCTCAGTTACTTAATTAATCTTGAAATTAATTTGAACTTTTGTACTTGGGATAAGACAGTTTTGCTTCACTCTTCTCAAAGGTTTCAGTTAAAAGAAATGTCTATTATTATTTTTTTAACAAAAAGGCTCAATCGAATCAGGCAACTGCCCGTCATGTCTTATAGACTAAAAAAATTATAAAGTTATTTAAATCAAAATTTGAAAAAATAAAACATCGGCACTATGGTAACATTAGCGCAAATCCACGTCGAATTGCACACTGATAACCAAAACTACAAATTTTGTGGTAGCACAATTTTGGAAACAAGATCTGAAGCTAATCTCCAAACTAATGACACAATAAGGCCAACATTTTAGATATCATTTGACCCCTTTATCCACTGAAAAATAAAGATTTTCAAAAATGCCACTACCCCTTCTTATTTTCTGAAATTTTCTGTCTCCGACGCAATTATTGATAAATTTTTGAGGTTTTGGTGGGGTCATCATTAGAATTTATGTATTTATATAGACGATCTTGGGCATAATTTCTAAAATTTGTTACTTTTTTTGTAAAAATAAGAAGTAAAATAACTGTCTTTAATAAAAACAAGCAAAAATGAGACCAAATTTAACAGAAACATTTGTTTTATTGTGTTTGGGAAGGATTTAAAGAGTCAGTGGGAAATGCAAATATTATGGCAGGTAGGTAGTACAGGCTCAAAATTTCCATTACCGACAGGTTGAGCGCTTAAGGTTAAATTTACTTTTTAGACATGTGGTGACATATGTTAGGTAGTTGTTTGTATACCTTACTGTTACCAATTTTCGGTAGCCATTGCACCCGCGATAGCTTGGAATTTAAAATCCTCTTTGTATTTTTTCATTGTATTTTTTCTTATTTATTTATTTTTTTGTTTTTATGTTTTAAGATTATTGATTTAACGTCATTCGATATTATGCAATTAATACATTTTGGGAACATCGAGGTCAGTACAAGGCCCTGACGCCTGACACCAGTCTGGCTGAGAATCTGTTGAAAATTTTGAAGCAATTTTTAGGGCAGTACGTAAACCACAAATTCAACAGTGATGAGCTTTAGAATTGAATTAAGGTGAAATACTCATTATCCAAATTTGTATTCACAATTTGATAGATAGTACCTTGAGGTTGCCAGAGCGGCAAAAAAGCTGGATCGGACCCTGAATAGAATCAATTAAAATTAACCCTAATTCTTTTAGTTTTATTTTTGTATCAAATTAATTACTGAATGAATATGCCATGTTGACGTCAAATTTTGTGCCACAATCAGTAAAAAATGCTACAACTATTTGCACTTGGCTGATAACATTTGAACAACATTAAATGAGAACTTTTTTTTCTATATAATTTATCAAATTAGATAGATACACGAATAAATGTTAATGCATCCAATAATCTAACACATTCATTTTACTGAAATAAAAAAGAAAAATCCTTTATCATACCGGATATTCGTCATAGTTTCCTTGTAGAGTTGCAGGGTTAACAAATTCAGCTTTTTCACTACCTGCAGGATTTCCTCGCTTTCTTTCAATCGAATAAACTCCTCCTACATCTCCAGCTGAATTAACTGTCTCCATAGCTCTGATACAAACAAACATTAAAACTATACACGATCCAATTGCCATCCGACATATGGTTGCCATAATTATAACAATACACTTTTTTTTAATTGAATATCCTTTTGGGTACAATGTTTATAAAAATTTCGATTTTATTTGTAAAAAAAAAAATCACATTGACAATTTTCTGAACGACGGCTATTGTTGATACTTTTGAACAATATATTACCACTGGACACCAAAAACTGACTGGTAACTGATTTTAAGTGCCACTGCGTTTTGGCTTTTATAGTGATTTTTTCCTCCCGTAAATGTTCACATATAATAATCATATCATTACATGTATCTACCACCCCTAGATTATCGCATTGTAAGGTTTTTTTTCCGAAAGAAAATAGGTACAAATAAAAATGATTAAGTACAGGAATGGGCATCAGAAAAATCAACACCACCCAAACAAGAACGCATCGTAAGAACTAAAAACAACCAGCAAAACCAGGACTCCGATAACGACACTTTGGCGGGGAGCAATCACTCTTTGGCCAATGTTCTGTGATGGAAATGGCCATGTTTGAACTGCGGCACTCCATTTGGGTGAAAACATTGACTGCACATATTCATAAATACATATATTATAACAAGCACATGCTAGGTATACCCCTTTTTTTTCTAGAATCAAAAGTGTGATGTTCGGGAAGGATGCGAGGTATGTCTCGTCACTCTGAATATTCACAAAATTATTATTATGATATGATGGTAAATGATTGCGATCCAGCCTTAAATATACTTCACGTAGATTCAGAATTTTGTAGACTGGAGCTCATTTGTTATTTATGTAAACTTGAACGATTTTTTATGGAAATAGTATTTTAATAAGTAGAAGAAAGGAACATTTCACATTTTTTTTTCGATTTAATTCAAATAAAGTGGAAGATTATTATGCGCGGACTTGATCTTCTAGAGTTATTTAAAACCATATTCAAACTTGAAAATAACTTTGATAACAGAAAAAACACCCACTTTAATACCGCCAGATAGCGTTTGAAGTCCTTCTTCTTTTCTTTCCTTTGTACGATCTTGATGTCGAGGGGATCATAACTCTCCTACATATCTGCTTCTCCCCGATCAGTTCAGTTTATACTAATGAGCATATTCGGTATGTTCGAGGTTTTTTAGAGCTTCATGTCCTGTGGAGGGAGAATTTCCTAATTTTTAGTGACCCATTGCCAGGACCAGGTGAAGTTTCAGGCAAAGCACATACAAAATATCTGAATTTAAACGGAAATATTTTTTTTTTAATTCCTGTCAGTAAAATTTCCTCTGATAGTACAGAAAAGTTAGTAAAAAAAACAGGCATTTTGTGGAACGAAATATAGGAAGGCTGATTTTTTTAATCTGAAAGAAGGTTATTAGAAAAGCTTAAGTCCTGGTTTTCAGAACACCAGGGTGAAATCCGCCATTTTGGAAAACGCGAATTGGTCTATATGTAACTCCCAAACTGTTGGTCTGACCTAGTAAGTAAATTGGACCAAAGTTGTAGCTTGTAGGTAACATAAATATATTTTTCTGTGCATACACCGTTTTTCTGCGAGGACAATACTTTTGAAGTTTTGTCATTTTATTTAGCAAACTTCAATTTATCATCGTCAAATAAAAAAAAAATTTACGTTTTTCTTAAAATAAAGTTATTTTTGCATTTTGTATTATCGCAATACAGGGTGTCAAAAAAGTTAACGTCGAAATGAAAACGGTAGATAGGGTAGTTGGTGACAGTTATCAGAAAAATAATACAAAAAATCGCAGCCATATATTTTGGGAGTTATGGGCATTTGAAAAAAAGTCGAAAAAATGGCCACCCTGTGACGGTTTTTCATGTCCCGTGACTACAAATCTTAATTTTTCTCATTTTTTTCTTTTGTTACGGAACCTTGAATAACCCTGCTATCAAATGCATTCAAAAATTTTAACTCAGCTGCATCAGTTTTAAAGAAAATATTACTTTTTTATCCAACTTACTACTAAAAAATTTTACATGACTCTAATTCAATGAGCCGTAGTTTAAGGCAAGTCGCCTTAAAAGTTGGTGCGTTCAATTTTCTTTTCAAAATGGTATAACATTGTTGGGAATATTCCATGAATAACCGAGATAGTTTTTTTTTCTTAAGAAATCCGACTTTTTTATGAGGTAATTTTTCCATATTATTCAAGTTTTGTACCCTTTCAGAACCTTTCAGAATACAAAAACTTAAATAATATGGAAAAATTACATAAAAAAAGTCGGATTTCTTAAGAAAAAAAATTTTTTCTCGGTTATTGATGAAATATTCAAAACAATGTTATACCATTTTGAAAAGAGAATTGAACACACCAACTTTTAAGGCAACTTGCCGAAACATCGTAGAGCATTTTTTTTACACTACGGCTCATTGAATTAGAGTAATGTAAAATTTTTTAGTACTAAGTTGGGTAAAAAAGTAATATTTTCTTTAAAACTGATGCAGCTGAGTTAAAATTTTTGAATGCATTTGATAGCAGGGTTATTCAAGGTTCCGTAACAAAAGAAAAAAATGAGAAAAATTAAGATTTGTAGTCACGGGACATGAAAAACCGTCACAGGGTGGCCATTTTTTCGACTTTTTTTCAAATATATGGCTGCGATTTTTTGTATTATTTTTCTGATAACTGTCACCACCTACCCTATCTACCGTTTTCATTTCGACGTTAACTTTTGGGACACCCTGTATAATAAAAAAAAGGAATTCTTGAAAGAAATTAATTTCATAAACATGTATTTTTGGAGTAAGCGCTATTCGCTCAGGTTCACTCTGTGCCCTTTTTTCCGGCCATTGTCCTTTGACGTAATGGTTGGTAGCAGAATATCTAAAGTTCTAAAAATTTTCATTGGCCAACTGCTTTAAAATATTTTCAATCAGGTTTTAGTCACAGAAGAAGTCTCAGACCAATGGACTGGACGAAATCTGAGATAATACTCATACACAAAAAGGGCAATAAAAACGATATTAACAACTATCGGCATATAAGCATAGTGATGGAAATGTACTAATTAATAAAAACTCTTTGTTGTAATTATAATCTGGAGCCTCACATTTTATCTCCTCCAGAACTTTCCTCCACAATACCGACCTCGATTTTCTGCCTCCAATAAATTCACCTTCATATTTTAATCTGGTTTCTATTAGTTGTTTAATTTGTGTGCTGGTAAAATACTCCCTAAATTTCTTCAAATATATTCATTTATAAACAATTTAAAATTTGATTAAATACTTTTCATAATCCTTTTCCTTCATTTTTACTCCAAATCGCGTCGGCTTCACCAAGTTATCAAGAATATTCTTGATGCTTTTTTGTTTGATATTTGCGCATCAGTTTATCCAACTTTGCAATAGTGTATGATTTTTTTTTTTTTTTTTTTGTCCGTGGGTAGGTGTTGAAATCTTCAAAAGATTCTATGAGGACCGGAAAACGCGTGCTCATAGATATGTGGGACTCTTAACCACTAAAACCACCTCCTCCTCCCGATTGCAACTAAGTTCAGATGGAACTTATCTAGCAATTTATCTTTCTCGAAGTTAAGTTACGTGTTGTAGGTAACTTCCCGATGAAAGTTCCTACTGATGATATTTAAAAGTAAATAAATAACATTTGTTTTAAATTAAATCATTTAAGTAATGGTTTAAATTTTGGTATAAAAAAAAAACATTTTATAGGAAGTTAAACAAATAAAATCTTTAAGACATTTAAATTTATATTAATCAATGCCGATATTTTGAGATAAAGGAATTAAATTAAAAAATTTCACTGTACCAAATCGGAAGGTTTAGTCCTTCGCAAACGTCGTACTAAGTTTGTCTCGTCGAGAATTTCTAGTATTGTTCTATTAGTATGTTCGACTAACCGTTTTCGATGTTTTTGGGCAAACGTTTTTATTTCTTCGCGAACCGTGGGGATTCCAAGATCCCTGTGAAGATCTTCGTTTCTTATATACCACGGCGCATTTACAAATGATCTTAATAAAATTTATTCTCAAAAGTTTGTAATCTATTTAAATTTGTATCGCGGGTACAACCCCAGAGTTGAATACCATATGTCCAGACAGGCTTAAGTACCTGCTTGTAAACTAATAATTTGTTTTCGATACTAAGTCTTGAATGTTGTCCTAGCAACCAGTACATTTCTCTCAATTTTATATTTAATTGATCACATTTATTTTTAACATGCGGTTTCCATTTTAATTTCGCGTCGAGAGTCATCCCTAGATATTTTGCCTCATTTGCAAATGGTACTTGAGTAGTATTAATAAAAACAGGTAGTCTATTTATTTTCTTATATGTAAAGTCCACGTGGACTGACTTAAATTCGTTAAGCGCTATTCGCCACGTTTTTGTCCATTCATTGAC
Source organism: Episyrphus balteatus (assembly GCF_945859705.1). Lineage (NCBI taxonomy): Eukaryota > Metazoa > Arthropoda > Insecta > Diptera > Syrphidae > Episyrphus > Episyrphus balteatus. The sequence continues at coordinate 54,367,059 of NC_079134.1, read as the reverse complement.
ATTATTAAGGGCATTTTGCAATTTACTTGTCAACTCGTTGATTGTTTTGCCTACTGCAAGTATTGCGGTATCATCAGCAAAAGTAGCTACAATTGTGTTTTATGTTTGAGGTATATCGCGTGTGAATAGTAGGTACAAAATGGGACCTAAAACACTACCTTGTGGTACCCCAGCCACTATTTCCCTAAAGTCTGAGTAATCATTTCCGTGTCTAACGCGGAAAATTCTGTTCTCTAGATATTCTCTAAGAATAGTAAAGAGCCCTTCAGGTAGGACTTGTCTTAACTTGAATTTGAGGCCCTCGTGCCATACTTTGTCAAAAGCTTGAGACACATCTAAAAAGACCGCTGAACAAATTTTCTTTTCTTCGAGAGCTCTCTCAATGACATCGGTGATTCTATGCACTTGATCTATCGTCGAGTGCTTGTTTCTAAAACCGAACTGGTGTTCAGGTATAAGCCTTTTTTCTTCTATTATTGGCTGAAGTCGCTGCAAAAATATTCTCTCAAAAACCTTCGATACTACAGGAAGCAGTGAAATGGGTCGGTATGATTTCTTTTCGTGTGATGGTTTGCCAGGTTTCAAGACCATTATTACTTCTGCGACTTTCCATTGATTTGGAATATATTCTAACCTTAAAGTGGCATTCATTATATAGAGGAGGTTTATTAAACCTTTCCGTGGGAGCATTTTAAGAATTTCCGCAGTAATTAAGTCGTATCCGGGTGCTTTTTTTGACTTTAGCTTCTTGATTTCTCTGTTTAATTCGGCGAGTGTAACATTTCTTGTGATTAAGCTTTCACTTGACGTTAAATTCATATTTATACTATCATTCAATGCTTGCCCATTGAATGGTTTGAATGTGTCATCTAGGTAATCAGCGAAAACGTTTGCTTTCTCTTTGTCGCTTCTTGCCAATTCATTTTGGTCTTTCATTAATCGGAGGTGCTGGAATCTTAGGTTTTTTCGTGGCTTTTATAGCTTTCCATAGAGAGTAGTTAGATTCTTTACCTGCCGTCAAATTTTCAAGGTAATTTTTAGCTTCGCGGTTCTTGAAATCTGATATCATCTTTTTGAGTAAATTACTTAAGTGATTTAAATTAGATTTGTGTTGAGGAGCACGAGTTTGTTGCCATTTTTTGCGCGCTTTTCGCTTTTCTTTAAGAACGTCTTTTATCTCTTGGGGATATTTAGCATCTTTGTACCCTGAAATTTTTCATTGGCAAGGGGTATTGTTCCATGCGGCTTTTTGGATAATATTCACAAAATTATCTACCGCTGCTTCAAGCTCAAGAGGTGTTTGTAGTGATACCCTTAATTCAACATTATCCTCAATATCTTTCTTAAAGCCTTCCCAGTTAGTTTTACCGTTTGTTCCCAACTAACATTTTTTCTTCTATAAGGTAAAAGTTTTCGTTTTTCTTGGAGTTATTATTTCTTTAGGACTTGTATTGAGTTTGTGCATCGAAGATTCAAATTTTCGAAGCAATAATTTCTTAAACGGCTTCTTTAAAAACCATTCGAAGTTGAATTAAATGTTCTATACAAGCATAAATGTTAAACTTTCGTTAAAATTTCAATAAGACCATGTGAAATTCGATTATAAAAGCACGAGAAATAAAAGCCAAGAAATAACTTTTAATAACAGGCTCTACCAAAGAGTTTGTACTAGGCCCGCTTATAAAAACCTTGAAGAAGGTTTATATTTTTATTCAAATCCGAAAACGCTCAGTTTCCATAAGTCATTTTTAGTTAACTCTAAAAGAAGAATAACTTAAAGCAAATGCGTAAAAATCATCTATTTTTATAATTTCATCTCAGTGAAATAAGTCAACTAACTTTTTTTTGTACAAGTCCTGTGAAACAATCCCCTTAATATCATATTTTTTTTTATTTTGTCACGCGAGTATTTATATCTCTGCGAATAAAAAGGTTATCCTAGTTACTTAGTAGAAGTATATTGTAAAAACAATAATCTTGATACATACAAAGTTTTGTTTACATCTGTCAGATGCATGTGCTAAGAATCATTAGCTTCGCCTTCGACAAATTTCACTTAGCGAAATTATGTATAAACTATAATATTGTTTTCATAAGTCATTTGAACACAAGCCTGACACAAGCATATATACTTCTTTTAGTTTTTTTCATCGAAGTTATGTAACCAAATTTTATTTCTTAAAGCCCTGATAACACAAGCATAAATTTTGTGTACTTTCAGGCGAAAAGCATTTATTTCGATAAGTTAATCTAGGCGAAATGATTACATCTTATTTTGTTTCTATTAAAGTGCTGCACCCAAACCTTCATAAGCTTAACGATTGATATTTGTTTTGAGATTAAATTTCAATTTTTTCATTGTTGGTAATAATTTCACTTTTTAAAAAAATCTATAAAATTCTATATTGAAAATGAGCTCGTGGAAAAAATTAAAACGTTCTGGAACTTATAAGAGAGCAGTACGTAAAGAAAGTGAAGCAATATTGCAAAGGGCAATTGAAATATCAAAAAAAATAAAAAAATCAAATGGCCTCGCATTATCAAAAAATCCCAATATTAACATAATTTCACAAGAAGTGCTAGAACCCATTCAATTTGAGCATAGTGATGTAAACCATTCTGATAATTTATTAGGTAACTTTTCCAATTTTTCACATTTTTTTATTACAAAATTTATATATTATAAATGTCGGACGATGTGCTTCAAATTATCTGCAAATTTAATTTATTTTATGTATTTGTATTTATAATGCAAATACATACATATATGCATAAATTTGAATTTCAGATATGAAAAACAAAATTCGGATACAAAAACATGCCCTCGCGAGATTTGAACTGACTACATCTTGCACCAAGAACAAGAACTTTTCAAAACACCAACATTATAAACGAAGTTTACGGCGGTGAACTTGAAATAAAAGTTATTTTAATGTACACCGTACATTTGTGTCTTAACTAATATTTCAATATAGAGAGATGTTTAATTAAATATTTTAAGTCTTCAAATTGAATGCAAAATAATGCAGTACGTACAAGCGATTCAAAGTCAAATGTCGTTTCCAAGAGTTATATATGCATAAATTTTCGACTTTGACCTTGAATAACTTTTGACACTGTCGCGATTCGCGTATGGACTTACAGATACGTAATCTGTGTGACAATATAAAGCAAATTGCTTTTAAAAATCTTCACTTGTCATTTTTCACAGCAAATGTATATTTTGCCTGGGCAAATTTCATGCACATCCTCTCAATATTGACACTGATGTACCTATAGATAAAAATAACTTTTATTTCAAGTTCACCGCCTTTAATTTCATTTATGTGTGGTGTTTTATTTCAAGAGTTCTTGGTACAAAATGAAGCCTTCAAATCCGCGAGGGTTTTATATATGAATTTTATTTTATCTAATTAATTAATTAGTTTTTTTAATTTTTATCCATACATTTTTCTAATTTACTGATTTTGTTTAAGATGATATTGATATTGACAATGACAATATCATTGGAAACAATTCCAATTTTAACCAATTTGAAAACGCCGACAATGAAGAATGGTTGGCATATGAAAGCGAATTTGAAAAAAACAGTCGATTCCGTTCTCATTTGCGAACGTGGGCAATCAACCACCAAATTACTCACGTTGCCTTAAAATCACTATTTAAAATTATAAACTCTGATATATCGAATATTTTACCGGAAGATCCGAGGACTCTATTAAAGACACCACAGGAAATCACAACAACAAAATATGCAAATGGGGGGCAATATTGGCACCATGGCCTTGAAAATTGCATTCTAAAAATTTTTAAAAACACAACAGAATCGAAAACAATTTCGATCAATATTAATATGGACGGTTTGCCTCTTTTTAACAGTTCAAGGATTGAGTTTTGGCCAATACTTTTTAATATCACGGAAATGCCCAAGCTCCCAGCCATGGTCATTGGCATTTATAGTGGAGTAGGAAAATGTTCTGACTTGGAATCTTTCCTACTCCCTTTTGTAAATGAGCTCAGGGCTGCTATGGATAATGGAGTCCGCGTAAACTGCCATAAAATAACTGTGGTCCTTCGCAGCATAATATGTGATTCTCCAGCACGTGCATATATAAAAGGCAAGTGTATAATCAAAATTCTTTTTTTTTTATTTTTTTAAGAATATTTTAAACCCTAACCCTAATATAAATAACCATATTTTGTTGCAGGAGTTGCAAACTTCAACGCACAACATGGGTGCCAAAAATGTACCACTATTGGGGAATATAGTTATATCACCAACACAAATATATTCCCCAGAACTATTTGTGAGCAAAGAACCAATATCAAGTTTAGGGAAAAAAAGTATGGATCTCACCACAAGACTGATTCTCCGCTACTGCAACTCAACATAGACATGATCCAACAATTCCCAGTTGGTGATGCTTTACACCTCCTTCACCTTGGGTTGATGAAACGCCTCCTGTTTGGGTGGAGGGATGGTACTTTTCGCCAATCAAATACAAAATGGAGAGCCCAAACTACGAACGAAGTCTCTGAATACCTTGTTCAGTGCAAGATGCCGGCAGAATTCCATCGAGCTGTTCGTGGTTTGGATTGTCTGTCCCATTGGAAAGGAACAGAGTACAGAACATTCCTCCACTACATTGGAATAAATATCCTACAAAAACATCTACCATTGGAAGCTTACAACCATTTTCTGCTTATTTTTTGCGCCGTTACTATTTTATCGTCCAGGCAATACTTTAAATTTTTGTCACTAGCACGCTCAATGATACTTCAATATATTGAAGTGTTTGCCGAAATTTACGGTGAACATCACATGACGAGCAATGTGCACAATTTATCGCACTTGGTGGACGAGGTGGAACGGTTTGGTATATTGGATTCCTTCAGCGCATATCCATTCGAAAATGCTTTGGGAAAAATAAAACGATTGCTCCGAAACGGTAATCATCCCCTGCCTCAAGTTGCCAAACGGATACTCGAGGATTTTAATTGCAACATTTCACCTAATTTACATCCAGATACAACGATCCCAAAATGTCCAGCTTTAAGCAAGAAAAATAACGGAGATAATGTCCCTCAAACTTATCAAACTTATGAATACGATTTTTTTTCGAAAGTCCAACTAACACAATTTTGCTTATCAACTGATCCAGCCAACTGTTGGTTCTTAACATCAACAAATGAAATTGTTAAAATAACTAACATAATTTTGGAAAAAAGTCTACATAAAATAAAATTTTGCTGCAACAAGGTTGTTAAAAAGAATAATTTCTTTATAATGCCAGTAGAGTCAAAGCATTTAAACATATATTCGGCAGACTTAAGTAACGACCTCAACAACAAAAATCCACACATTTTTGAAGAAAATGATGTTAAATTCAAGCTAGTTTGCTTGCCCAGTGAAAAAAAACATGTTTTTATACCTTTGTTACACACAGTTTAAAATTAAATTTATTTCATTCTTATCTGTTACAGTAAATAAAAAATAAAGATTAAAAAATAAATAAAGAGTTTTAAGAAAAAATAAAATAATTTGTATTCAATTTGTACTTTTATTTCAGACTCTTGCTATTTGGAGACACATATGACAGCTTTCAACACTGAAAAAATAAATAATAAATGTTTACATTAATATATAAGTAGTTTGACATACACAAGCTAAATAAAATCTTTTAAACTAATGAAAACAACAACAAAGAAAGTTATAAATGCAAAAAACAAACCCTTTCCTGCAAATAGGTAATTCTGAATTAATATTAGTAACACACACCAAATTGCATACTTCACCTAAATGTAAAATTTGCTTTCAGGTTGAGCATATCAAATTCGTTTGAAAAAATTTCTAAAACTGAGTTATGTAGATATACTTTCCAAACAAAAGTCTCGCTTTGTGCAAATGTAATTGCCTTGGAATTAAAATTTTTATGTCCCCAAGTCCTAATTTCCATCTCCTATCAACCTGCATACTCAGTTTTTAATTTCCACTTGTATTTTAGATTTTGGTTTTTTGGGTGAGCATATCGGTTATCTTGAAAAAAAACCTTAAAATCCAAAAAAAAAGTCTCGCTGTCTGCAAATGTACTTGCCTTGGAACTAAAATTTTTATGTCCCCAAGTCCTAATTTCCATCTCCTATCAACCTGCATACTCAGTTTTTAATTTCCACTTGTATTTTAGAATTTGGTTTTTTGGGTGAGCATATCGGTTATCTTAAAAAAAAACCTTAAAATCCAAAACAAATGTAGTTGCCTTGGAACTAAAATTTTTATGTCCCCAAGTCCTAATTTCCATATCCTATGAACCTGCATACTCAGTTTTTAATTTCCACTTGTATTTTAGATTTTGGTTTTTTGGGTGAGCATATCGGTTATCTTGAAAAAAAACCTTAAAATCCAAAACAAAAGTCTCGCTGTCTGCAAATGTACTTGCCTTGGAACTAAAATTTTTATGTCCCCAAGTCCTAATTTCCATCTCCTATCAACCTGCATACTCAGTTTTTAATTTCCACTTGTATTTTAGAATTTGGTTTTTTGGGTGAGCATATCGGTTATCTTAAAAAAAAACCTTAAAATCCAAAACAAATGTAGTTGCCTTGGAACTAAAATTTTTATGTCCCCAAGTCCTAATTTCCATATCCTATGAACCTGCATACTCAGTTTTTAATTTCCACTTGTATTTTAGATTTTGGTTTTTTGGGTGAGCATATCGGTTATCTTGAAAAAAAACCTTAAAATCCGAAACAAAAGTCTCGCTGTCTGCAAATGTACTTGCCTTGGAACTAAAATTTGTATGTCCCCAAGTCCTAATTTCCATCTCCTATCAACCTGCATACTCAGTTTTTAATTTCCACTTGTATTTTAGATTTTGGTTTTTTGGGTGAGCATATCGGTTATCTTGAAAAAAAACCTTAAAATCCAAAACAAAAGTCTCGCTGTCTGCAAATGTACTTGCCTTGGAACTAAAATTTGTATGTCCCCAAGTCCTAATTTCCATCTCCTATCAACCTGCATACTCAGTTTTTAATTTCCACTTGTATTTTAGAATTTGGTTTTTTGGGTGAGCATATCGGTTATCTTGAAAAAAAACTTGAAAAAAAAACTTTTTTTTCAATTAACCTGATATGCTCACCCAAAAAACCAAATTTTAAAATACAAGTGGAAATTAAAAACTGAGTATGCAGGTTGATAGGATATGGAAATTAGGACTTGGGGACATAAAAATTTTAGTTCCAAGGCAACTACATTTGTTTTGGATTTTAAGGTTTTTTTTTAAGATAACCGATATGCTCACCCAAAAAACCAAATTCTAAAATACAAGTGGAAATTAAAAACTGAGTATGCAGGTTGATAGGTGATGGAAATTAGGACTTGGGGACATAAAAATTTTAGTTCCAAGGCAAGTACATTTGCAGACAGCGAGACTTTTGTTTCGGATTTTAAGGTTTTTTTTCAAGATAACCGATATGCTCACCCAAAAAACCAAAATCTAAAATACAAGTGGAAATTAAAAACTGAGTATGCAGGTTCATAGGATATGGAAATTAGGACTTGGGGACATAAAAATTTTAGTTCCAAGGCAAGTACATTTGCAGACAGCGAGACTTTTGTTTTGGATTTTAAGGTTTTTTTTCAAGATAACCGATATGCTCACCCAAAAAACCAAAATCTAAAATACAAGTGGAAATTAAAAACTGAGTATGCAGGTTCATAGGATATGGAAATTAGGACTTGGGGACATAAAAATTTTAGTTCCAAGGCAACTACATTTGTTTTGGATTTTAAGGTTTTTTTTTAAGATAACCGATATGCTCACCCAAAAAACCAAATTCTAAAATACAAGTGGAAATTAAAAACTGAGTATGCAGGTTGATAGGAGATGGAAATTAGGACTTGGGGACATACAAATTTTAGTTCCAAGGCAAGTACATTTGCAGACAGCGAGACTTTTGTTTTGGATTTTAAGGTTTTTTTTCAAGATAACCGATATGCTCACCCAAAAAACCAAAATCTAAAATACAAGTGGAAATTAAAAACTGAGTATGCAGGTTGATAGGAGATGGAAATTAGGACTTGGGGACATACAAATTTTAGTTCCAAGGCAAGTACATTTGCAGACAGCGAGACTTTTGTTTCGGATTTTAAGGTTTTTTTTCAAGATAACCGATATGCTCACCCAAAAAACCAAATTCTAAAATACATGTGCAAGTTAAAAACTGAGTATGCAGGTTGATAGGAGATGGAAATTAGGACTTGGGGACACAATGAAATTCTTAAATACTTAAATAAGGTCCAGCTTCTTTGAGATTACTTATAGGAATGCAGCTACACATTCGTTTGAAATAATGAGCGAGCTGCTTGACAATTAAGAGAATTTTGGTTTTACCATTTTCAGGATATATCAAAATTTTTACTTTGAAACTTGATCAATACAAATATAATCAAACAAATTAAGAAACTCACCTTATATGACGCTGCCATTATTGATATCAGAATCTGTATCTTGGCCAGATTCTGATGATTTTAGATTGTCTTGACTGTTTTCAACATCAATTGAAAAAGGGTCACTATCTGGAGCGTGGATGGATTGTGTTTTGCGTTTTTTTGGCATGCTGCCCAAATGTCTTACTGTTGACATTCTTTTTGTTTTATTTTGGGTTAATGTGACTTCATAACGTCTTTTTGAATTGTTTATAATTTTAAAAAAAAATTTTTTCAAATTCGACTCTGTGTAGGTTGAGTCACATCTTTGAACAAGATGAAAAAAAAATTTTAAAGTTGATGTGAAGCGGCTGAAACTTTCATTTTGTTTCACCCTAGAGTTGCCTGACCATGAAACCAATGTAAACAATTTGCGGCTGAATATAACGTCTACTAACTTGTAGCTGACGTTATCGCCAAGAATGCCATTTCCTGGGCCGCAAACGCAATATAATTTAGGACACTAAAAATAATGGGCAACATTATATTTGAAATAAGTAGGCATAAAGAGCAAAATACTTACCAACTCATCAACGAACTCTTTTTTTTCCAATTTCTTTTCGAATTGTACCAGTTCTTCGATGGTGTCAATGGGTTTAAATGGTTCGATGTCAACATTACTTTGGTTTTGATTTGCACCTTTTGGTTGCTGTCCAAAATGCTTTTCGACCAGTGTGATTAAAAACTCCACACGCTGCTCCAGTTTGGAAATACTCTCGACAATGGACATGAGTACACCGCTGTTTAGAGTTCCTGTGTCGATAGCTTCATTTTCATTTGATGTGGGATAGAGGTGGAACGCCCCATCATTTCCAACAACAATAACCTGCTCCTCCGGTTGACTTTGGGTCGGTTGACTTAGTTGCTGTGTTTGGTGTTGTAGTTGTTGTTGGTGGTCTTGTTGTGGGTGGTCTTCTTGTTGATGGTCCTGTTGTTGGTATTGTTGGTATTCATGTTGATGTGGGTGTTGTTCGTATTGATGTTGCTGTTGTGTTTCCTGTTTATGCTCATGATGCTCTTGTCGCTGGTATTCAAAGTTCCATTGCTGAACCGGTTGGGAGTTGGAAAGCGCATATTCCCAAGATTGTTGTTGCGGTTGGGGTTCAATTTCTTTTTTGGTGTTGATCGTTTGAATAATCTGCAACGTTTAAGTGATGTCTTTCACAAATCAAATAAAAACAACAAAAAAAACTTACTTGGTTGTAATTGAACCTATCTTCATCAGAATTTTTAATTTTTTTGGTTGCAGCCAGTCTCTTTTTTGAAGGCCTTGGCGGTGGTGGAATAGGATCCGCATCGCTGGTGTCACTTTTTTCGGCCATAGCTTTGACCTCTGCTAAGGCCTGGCTGTAGGTGGGAATATATGATCTTTTAAGGATGCAATTATATTCTTTCCAGCCATCTTTAAGGCTCCCTGGTGGTGCTGTGGGGTTTTTCATTGCGGTATCTTTTTTGTTTTTCGGTGGCCACATCAATTTTCCATTGTTTTCCCAAAGCCGAGGGACAGGCGACAACAGTGATTTCCCATTCTCGATGGTTTGAACAATTTTGTAGTAATTAAACTCATTCTAGAATTGAAAACTTATTATATAAAATACAAATAAAAAGAAAAACATTACTACTTACCATCGCAGATTATTTTATTAACTTTTTTTTCACAGAGCCGTTGTTCGAATCGAATGTATTTTTTTGTTCAAATGCACTGCTTTTAGGTTTGTTTGTTAAATAACCTTTAGCTTCATGTGGTGAGTTGTGGTGAATTTCAATAAGTCATTACTTACCATTGGAAATTACTGGTTTACACGGAGAGTGTTTGCCGTTGAAGACAAACTTTTAACTTTCTGTGGAAACTGCTGCTGTTCCTGACAAACTTTTTTGTTTCGAATGTAACTTCTTTTGGAAAAAAAATAGAGTAGTCGTTCATTTGAGACAAAATAATGTAATAATAGGGTGACCGTTCCCGATTTTCTGAGTCATATGTAAATAGTGTGAATGGCGATGTTTAGCAATTTGGCACATCAAGTGGCGAACTTTTATTAAATTTTTCACAAAAACAAGAAAAATAATAGCCGTGTTTTATTATGGATGAGGATCTAGATCAGGATCAATTTTACACATAAAGACGAGTACATACTTTTGAAGCAAGTCGTGAAGTGAATTCATAAAATTTTTGATTGTGTTTAATTTTCAAATTAATTTTGTTCGAAAAAATGTATAGGGCGAGTTGATACACGAGTGAAAAAGATTCCAGTATATTTTGCAGGTGAACTCTATATTTCACGTCGTGAAGACAAACTCTCCAATTTTTTTTCACCACGAAAAAATATGTATATGGATTCACTTCACGACTTGCTTCATAAGTATGAACTAGGCTTAAATCAATAACAACACGGCGTGATCCTACTTTCTATCGGTATCATTTTCATTGAATCAGCAACTAGTTCCTATTTTGATAGGTAGATGGCTTTTGTACGTTCGTAGAAAAATAAGAGATGGAGTATTAATTGGATAATAAACGAACATGAGCGAAAAAGAGATGAATATACAAATATGCATCCATATCCAGATCGTTTTATTTTATCTACATATATGGGTCATCGGTCTTAGTAAAACGCAGCTAATGTAATATAACACATATTATTATTAATAATTGAAGATTTAAAAAAAATTAATTTTTCAAAAAGTAGAAAAGTGAAAATTTTCAAAAGTAGGTACTTTGTTATAGTTGTAAAAAAAAATATGTTTACTTTTTGCAAAAAGTTTTTGAAAAAGTACAAAATTGAATATTATTTTTTTTTCTCTTTGTAAAAAAGAGTATATAAATTGTTTTTTTAGGCCAACAAATAAGCTTTCTGCATCATTTGTTTTAATTTTTCAGCCCGAAAAACTATACAACAATGCGTTTGAAAATGTATCTATGGATTTGGATTTATTTTTCACATTTCAATTTCTTAACATACAGATGTATTTTTTTAACTTGTGAATAATATGGCCGTTAAACTTTTTATATTGATAAAATAATAAATTTTATTTTAACTTTAAGAAAATAAAAAATAAAAAAAAACATTTAAACGAAAATATTGTTTTAAAACAAAGTATACGCCATTTGAACAAAGAATTTGTAAAAAAAAAACAGAATTTTTAAATCCATTTTTTAAAACATAAATTTAAAGCAAAATATTTTTTCATATTATGTGGATTATAATATTGTTCATATATGATGATTGGGAACAAAAAAAATTAAAAAAGTAAAAAAACGAAACAACTTCGAAAAATATACAGATGGTCACCATATTTTTTTGACAGCGATGCTCATTAGAAATCTGATTCGAAGCCGCCTTTATATTTTTCGGTTTCAACTGATTCCAAATTGACACTGTTTTTTCATATAGCAGAATAGTGCGAAGTATAAGGTAGCTGACTCGTAACCAGGACGTCCACGGTTCAAATCCCGGAAAACCCATCAAGTAAGTAAAAGTTTTTTCAAATTAAATTATAACATTGATACATATAATTGCAGAAAGAAATAATGAATGGGGAAATAAAAATAAGAAATTAATAATAAAAAATAATAAAAAACATGACTACTTTTTTTTTTATTTCATTTTGATATACTTCGTTTAGGCTTCCAGAAGTCTACGACAGTACTTTTATAAGGTTTTGTAAGTATTCTTAGAGTTTGAGTCAAAGACATCTCTTGAAATCTACGGCTTCTAAGGGAATGCAAAACCCTGCACTTGGAAATATTATTACCTTCCTCAGAGCTTTCTGATAAAACTAAAAGCCTGCAATAAAAGACTTTTCTAGGAAGCTTATTGCATCTTGTATTTGCTTTTTTTTCTATAAGGCTTTAAAAAAATGTAATGAGTGTCTCCAATCAACTTTTATGTGACTGTTTAAGAGCCTGTCAAGCTTCTCGGGTGGGCCAAAAAGACTTCTCTATGGGCTTATACAAGCATTTTATCTTAATTGGAAATAGCTTCGTTAGTACCTTCAAGAAGTAAAATTGTTAGTTGGGTTAGCCTAGGTGGTATTTCAACTTTAACAAGACTTTCGCTCATAGTGAGAATAACAGGAGAGTGGTCAGAGAAAAGATCAAATCATTCCGTTATTTTAATTCGATTTGACGGTATTCCCTTGACTATAAAGAAATCAATCAAGTCAGGTATTTTCGAGGTATCTGCCGGCCAATAAGTTGGTTTTCCAGTAGAATATAAAATTAGTGTATGATTGATATTTTAAGTGATGCTAATTATTTGCGTTTATGAACGTGCTACAGGAATGATCGCAAATCATCTCTGCAGTGATGAGTTTGTACACCACGAGTTTTTACACCACTCTTGATTTTAATCAACCTTTCAAACAAGCTGGTTTTAGGTCCAGCTTCTCTACAATTGATCACTTACAAACCATATGCCAGAAAAACACCACTCTTGATTTTAATCAACCTTTCAAACAAGCTGGTTTTAGGTCCAGCTTCTCTACAATTGATCACTTACAAACCATATGCCAGAAAAATGCAAGGAATATAATATAACCATTTACTTTGCATTCATCGACTTTGCAAAAGCTTTCGATACAGTCGACCAGAGCTTCATTTGGGAGGCTCTTCTTAACCAAGGCGTTTATGACAAAATAGTCAGAATCTTAAAGAAAATGTATGAAAGGAGCACCGCACGCATAAAAACAGAATGTGTAGGCTATACAACGCAAAAATTCAGTTGTACTCATTTTTTTGTCCTTTTCTCATGATTTTTTTATTAAGTTTAAAGCATGTATTTTGTAAAAAATAAGCGGAATAATAGCCTGTTTTGACTACAGTCTAAATTAGATAATTTCGTAAATTAGGGCTGTTCGAATTTAAAATAAAATAATTTCCTGTACGATTTGACGAAATGAGAAATTATCTCATTTGGACAGGCTATAAATATCAATCTGTATGACAATTATGAAATTTTTGATAATGCAAATGCAAATATCCAATGAGTCTTAATCTTAGTATACACAATTGCAAGATCTTCCAATATTGGCAGAACTGTCAAAAGTCTTCCTAAAGCAACCAATTAGCGTCAATTGCCAATTTTCTACCAAGTGAAAATTGTCTGTTTATACGGTAAGATCATTTTATCAAAAAATTAGACAAATCATTGGGAGAAAATGAACTGATATCTGCCTCCGATTTTTTGTCATCTAATTAAAAATTGTCTGTTTATATGGTTGGAAGACTTTCGAGACCAAAAAATTGGTAGAAGACATTTTTTTTGAAAAATGACGGAGAATATGAACTTTATTTAGAAGTTGGATTGAGACAGGAACAAAATCGTAACTGATAGGGTATAGTCCCCTCCGTTTAGCTTGGGAAATAAATTATTAAAAATTTCATTTACAACGCGACGTGCTATAACTTTTAGCAAAGCCAATAAATTTTTACTTTATATTATTTTTAAATAAAGCTGTTTTAAGGAATAGTCTTTGAAAAATTTATGTTCAATTTCAAAATTTTGAAAAAATTTTAATTTTATGTAAATGAGTAGGTATAAACTCTGTTTTCAATTCTCTTATTATTTTTTATTCAAAAACCGAAAACCGGATGCGAAAGTGTTTTGTCGTTTTCAAGAAATTAAAAAAGAGAACTCCTTTTTAAATAAAAAAATATCTCCCAATTTGAATTTGGACTATGTTTTTAATAATATTGGAAGATCTTGCAATCATATACACTTAGCTTAAGGTTTAGACCAAAAAATGTATTCAAATAACCCTGTATATCCTTTGGTAAATGGTGACAGTTATAAGAAAAATAATTTAAAAAAAAACCGTAGCCATGTGTTTGAACTGAAGTGTAAAAAATGCACTTCGACATTGTGCACAATTCTCATTTCAAAATGGTTGAGAATACTCAATAAATAACGGAAACAAAAATGTGTTTCTTAAAGAAATCGACTTTTGTAATTAAGTAATTTTTCCATATTATTTAATTTTTGTACCATTTCAAAACTGAATTTGTATTTTTTGCAGTAGTTAATTGTTGATTTTTTAAGAGATAAAAGAAGCAATAGTTGGTAGGCTAACTTTTACCATAGATTTATGAGTGAAAATAGTGGAAACCCCTATTCATTTAGGTTTTTGATCGGAAATGGTGAAAGTAAAACACCGCCTTCAGATAATTATTTTGGCTCTCAAAAGTCAGTGAACATATTCTTATGTTCGCTGACTTGTACACACGCATAACTTAAAGAGTTTTCTTTTTCATAAAAAAAGACCAGAAAGTACGTACGAAGCACATGATATTTCTGTTATTCAACAAGTTTTTTCCGTACATTTCGAAATATGTAGGTATAAGAAAATCAACATTATTCAATGTACCTCATATGTACATGAGAAGCATTGACATCTTTCCAATGAAAGAAGAATTAATCCTGAGATCCTGACCATGGACACGAAGGATTTGAGTATCCAACAGCGAAACAGGAATGAGCTTTTACTTCGTAATTAAGGGCCAACCAATATATCGTTCTTTCACAGAAATCAATACTTTCATTCAATTGTGCCGCATTACTCAAGTATCTTTTCATCGGCTAAGTGCAAAAATAATCACACACAAGTTGATGATAATGAGTAGGTGGTAGCTTATTTAACTCTTCAACAAAAACTGGCCACACAAAAACCATAATCTAAAAGCTTAAAAAATGTCATCTTGTGAATTGAACGAGGCACGTTTTGCCTTTTGAGAAAAATATTCTTTTAGGTTAAAGAAATAAAATATATGTTCTATATTTGATTTATACATCTGATATCAATTTTTGCAACTTTCCTTTTATGTTTACTATTTAACTGACACTGTTGTTGGTGGTAACTGTTTAACATATTAAAAAAAAATCTTGTAATATGTATATAAAATTCCCTTGATTTTGATTTGCATTAATAACACTGTATGACAAAAATCAATTTTCAAAAAGTACTTTTCTCGGGACATCTAGAACACTTAAAAGAAGATGTTAAACGTGTAGTATAACGGCATACAAATTTTGTTTTCAATACATAAAAAAAAAAACTTTTTCTTCCAAAAATTTTAAACAGAAACGTCAAATATCAAAATTTTCGATTAATTCTGGAAGTTAAATTTAGTATATTATTCATTTCTTTTTTTGTGAATTTAAGAACAAAGTTAGTAATTGTTCCAAAAAAAAAAACAATTTATTTAAGTTTTTTTTATTAAAGCCCGATTTTCCTAAATCCGGCCGTTGTTCCTAATTTCGGCTAACTAGTGTCCCATTTTTGGCCACCGGCTTAATGGCTATAATGGCTATGTGAAGCTGGCACCCCCAAATGCTAATTTTTTTTCAAACCTGTCTGGTTCGATTGCTCAAGGTTAGCCCAGCGCCCAGGATACCAAAGGTTTTTTTTCGCTAGCACACCCTTAGTTCTAAAATTATAACGGAATTATTTTTTTTTTTCACCTCAAAAATCCCAAAAAATAATTTTTCTTTATTCAGTGTAAAAATTGTTGGATTTGCATTGTGGTTCGTTTTCCCAAAGTTAGCCGTAATTGGGGGGAGTTACGTAATAGGGGGGATTTTCTCATACAAATAATGGGCAAAAGGCGCAGATGCTGACTACTAATCGAGGGGCGGCGAACTTGCTGTTTTAGTTTAGAATACGAAATGTGCAATTACTAATGGGAGAAAAAAGTCATTGGAAAATTTTTTTTACAGAATTCTATCTGCAAGACATCAGAAAATCGTCATGGAAAAATCTATTTGGCTTCTATGAGGTGAACAGATCGGTCCCAAAATCTGCCGCCCTAGGCTGCCTACTAAGCCTTATGGCAAATCCGTCACTGAGCCCAGGCTAGCCCAAGATTTTTTTTCGCTAGCCCACCCTTAGTTCTATAATTATAACGGAATTATTTTTTTTTTTTTCACCTCAAAAATCACAAAAAATAATTTTTTTTATTCAGTGTAAAAATTGTTGGTTTTGCACTGTGGTTCGTTTGCCCAACGTTAGCCCAGGATAGCCCAAATTTTTTTTTTTCTTGATTGCACAATTTTTTCAAAAGATACAACAAAAAACTTAGTTTAAAACCGTAGTTTGTTTGCCCAAGGTTAGCCGAGGAAAGCCCAACTTTTATTTTGCTATCCTACGCTTAGTTTAAAAATCATAGAAGAATTAGTTTTTATTCACCACACAAAAAAAGTACGTATACACCACAGTGACCTTTTTTAACTTATAATTAAGAACAATTAAATCCACTGGTACTTGCATTGCGCCTCAAATCTTTTTAATTTGACTTAACATTTTTACTTGATTGAATGTAGTCCATATAACATTCCTGTTAAGAAGCTTAAGTTGACATTTAACATTAAAAACCACAACCAAACAATTTTTCAAGTCTTAAAATCAATAATTTTTTGGTTCGCCATATATAAGTACCTAGAAAAGCTACATGCTTAGTAAAATATATCCAAACATTTTTCAAAAGTAACAATAAATATAAAATGGTGTAAAGTAATTTCTTTTTCAAAACACGAATATACACAGAGAAAAAATAAGGCAGGGATGACTATGCTTCTGGTATATTTAACTTTATTTCTGGTATATTCAACTTTATTCTGATTAAATATACTAGAAGTAAAGTTATCCCTGGCGTTATGTTTTCTCCGTGTAGGTAAAACTTTTTTCAAATAACCAACCTCTTAAAAATCAAAAATTGTTTTTTTTTTCAGTGTAAAAATTATCCCTTTTCCATTTTTTCTCAATTAACCAAGCTAGTTCCAACAAATTACATCACTTTTTTTCGATAGCCAACCCTTAGTTCAAAAGTTATAACAAAAAAAATTGATTTAAAAAGTGATGTAATTTGTTGGAGCATGGTTAATTGAGAAAAATTGGAAAAAGGATAATTTTTACACTGAAAAGGACAAAATTTGAACTAAGTAGTTTTTAACCAAGACTACGTTATTTTAAACACATTTGTTTTAACCCACTTCTCGGTAGGTCCATTATTTTTCTGCGTGTGACTTAAACGCTTAATATAAACTATTTTGAATGTCGTCATTTTATATTTATTCTGTTCCCAAAGAAATGATTGGAAAAGCATCCCAGCACAATTCCACATTTAAAGAAATTCCATGTTTAAATAAAATCACCTTTGAGTAAAAAAATCATACTATTTTATGGTATTTATCTTCTATTCCCTATAAATTTAAAACTATCAAAAATAATCTCAATTTTATTTTGGAAATAAGTTAGCTGAGAGGGGGGGGGGGGGGGCACTTTTTTGAAGCCCCAGGCCCCCACAGCTTTAAATCCGGTCCTGATTATAGGAAAATAATTAATCGCTGTCTTCATTATTTAAATGGTGGCCAGGGAAAATTATGGTGTCTTCCACTTACGCAGTCTGGTGAATTTTATGTCCAAAGGGTGTACTTCCCACACCAAAGAGAGTGTACAAAATATACCGTTTCGGTTGATCTGAGAATCGAATAATTTTATGCGCCATTAATGGTGTATAATAAAAAACAATTGAATATCGGCGTATTTTTTTCACGAAATCTTAAAAGAAATGTTGAAATTTTGCACAGGAAAGATGATGGTATAATTTTTATACCATCTTTTATGATAAATACACCATTTTATTCAAATTTCTCAATTTTAGAATAAAATTATTGAATTTAAACCAATTTATACACCAGTGGGCTACTTGAGTTGTATTTTGAAAAAAGTTTTTTGTTATCTTTTGAACTAAGGGTGGGCTAACGAAAAAAAAGTAATGTAATGTTGGAATTGGTATGGGTAATTGAGACAAAATGGAAAAAGGATAATTTTTACACTGAAAAAAAAAAACAAATTTTGATTTTTAGAAGGTTGGTATTTTGAAAAAAGTTTTTTTTGTTATAACTTTTGAACTAAGGGTGGGCTAACGAAAAAAGTGATGTAATTTGTTGGAATTAGTTTGGTTAATTAAGAAAAAATGGAAAAAGGATAATTTTTACACTGAAAAAAAAAACAATTTTTGATTTTTAAGAGGTTGGTTATTTGAAAAAAGTTTTACCTATATTCGTGTTTTGAAAAAGAAATTACTTTACACCATTTTATATTTATTGTTACTTTTGAAAAATGTTTGGATATATTTTACTAAGCATGTAGCTTTTCTAGGTACTTATATATGGCGAACCAAAAAATTATTGATTTTAAGACTTGAAAAATTATTTGTATGTTGTGGTTTTTAATGTTAAATGTCAACTTAAGCTTCTTAACAGGAATGTTATATGGACTACATTCAATCAAGTAAAAATGTTAAGTCAAATTAAAAAGATTTGAGGCGCAATGCAAATACCAGTGGATTTAATTGTTCTTAATTATAAATTTAAAAAGGTCATTGTGGTGTATACGTACTTTTTTTTGTGCAGTGAATAAAAACTAATTCTTCTATTATTTTTAAACTAAGCGTAGGATAGCAAAATAAAAGTTGGGCTTTCCTCGGCTAACCTTGGGCAAACAAACTACGGTTTTAAACTAACGATTTTGGAACTAGCTGATATGAAAAAAAGATTTGAAAAAATAGTGCAATCAAGAAGTTGGGCTATCCTGGGCTAACGTTGGGCAAACGAACCACAGTGCAAAACCAACAATTTTTACACTGAATTAAAAAAAAATTATTTTTTGTGATTTTTGAGGTGAAAAAAAAAAATAATTCCGTTATAATTTTAGAACTAAGGGTGCGCGAACGAAAAAAATCTTGGGCTAACCTGGGCTAACCTTAGGCAATCAAACCAGATAGATTTGAAAAAAGAAAATAGCATCTGGGGGTGCCAGCTTCACATAGCCGACTTGCGGTCATGAGATTTTTCTAGTCTTTTGACGTACATAAGTTATAACTTATAAGGTACCCTTTTAATATTAAAGCAAAAACCATTTCAAACATGCTTTTAGTTTTAAGTGTTAAAGTACACACATGAGTACTAGACGGAGTACGGAGAGATGGTTGCAAGTCTTCAAACTCACTCGAGAAATGGAATTTTTTTTCATGAAATTGTTGGGTAGGGGTGGGATAAGCAAATGCCAAATTGGAAGAAAGCAGACTGATGGAAAAAGCTAGGGTAGAGGGTCAAACTTGCATTAAAAAAAAAAACTCTCTCAGAAATGGGTGCAAAGTGGCAGAGGTTGTTGAAGAAGGTGTAAAAGTGACAATTTCAAAGTGGCTGAAAGCTAAGTCGATGGAAAACAGGTGGCAGCAGGGCCCAAAGTGGGAATTTTTTTTTAATTTTACTGACTCGGAAATGGCTGCCATTTTCAAGTGTGATCCTGATGGTATGTACTATGTAGTGACAAAATTCAAAATAGCAGAAAGCAGACTGAATGGATTCTATTTTTTTTTCAACTTTTCAATTCAGAGTGACAAAATGAAACTTTTATTTAAAAACAACGGTAGATATTCAGAGAGTGCCAAAATAAAACTTTTATTTAAAAACAACGGTAGGTATTGCTACAATCTTATATTATATCTTTTTTAAAGCCAGACGCTTTAATTTAATTATCTTTTCAAATAATGTTGTTTTCGTGAAAATTTTTTGAAAAAATTATTTTTAAACTCCATAATTTTAACTTTTTTAGTTAATTTTTTTTTAACTTTATTTTTTTTTAATTTAATTTCACGATCAATTTAATTTTTATTTTGTTTTTAATTTTACGATATCAAGCACTGCTTTTGGTAATTTAATTCAATTTCCTAATCAATTTTACATCATTTACTGAAAAAAACCAGATGCTAAAATGTCGTACACATTTGCAAACAAATATTTTTTAAACTCAAAATTTTTAACTTTTTTATATCTTTTTTATTTTAATTTTTTTTTAACTTTAAGATACCAATCACTACTTTTTTCAATTTTAAATTCATTTTTATTTTTCATCATCTTAAAACTATCTTAAAGCTAGACAAAAATTCATAAAAACTAGCCTACTTATCAATTACTTACAACTAACTTACTGGCCTTATACGGGCACTCTAAGTTATTCTTCATTTTTCTTAATACTAATGCCTTTCGGCCTTAAAAACTAATTTAATTCAAATAGTATTTCAAGGTTTAATTTTTTCCAAGAAATAATTTCTAAAAAAACTTGGATTCTGATCATTTTTTTGTTTATTTTGCCTTAAACTAACGAGTAAGGAAAATAATATGTCATGCTAACCAATCACTACTTTTGGTGATTTAATTCAATTCCCTGATCAATTTTAACTCAATTACTTCAAGGTGCGTCCTTGAAGTCTATAATTTATATATTTGCAATAGTTAACAACAACAATCTTTAATTTATCATCCAGAAGATAAAAACATGATTTTATATTCTTGTCTAAGATTGGGACGAAGCTATATCTACTTTATTACGCTGTTTTCCAATATGTTCATTCTATGATTAGGACATTTTAGTACCTATTGTCTAAACTGCCAATAAATTTATAACTACGGTTAATTAATTATACTTGGTAATATTTTCATTTTAGCCATTGAATATCTACTTACCACCGAAATTTTATTGATTTGCAAACATTTGTTTTATTTATGATCGTTATTAATGAACTTTATGATTACTACATTAGTTTTGTTTTATGAGTCTGTTTTCACTCTTCGAAACAGAAAAAAAATATTTTTTTTGTATTTAGGTACATATTGTATGTACAGTGTACACAGTCACAGAAGTACATATAATTTGAGCTAGGTACATACAATTAATAAAAAAAAATAGTTCAGCCAATGGGGAAAAATCCGAAAAAAGTTGTGACTACAGCTAAGTTTGGATGCAGTATTGAGGAGGGGTTTATCCTGAGTATAAATCTCAGTTTGCGTATTGTTTGGTCTTATGGGGCGTCCGCCATTTTGAAAAACATTAGTCTCAATATCTCGAGAACGACTGCTGGTCGGACAGAAAATTTGCAAAGATTTTTTAGATTGGAAATATAATTATCTATCTTTCTCTAGTACATCATTTTTCTCTAAGAGTTATACGTTCAAAGTAAGAGTACCGCAAAGTATCTCATTTTCAGTTATTTCCCACTCAACTCTAAGCCTAAGGCCTAGTTTACAGTTCACCGTTAAAAAAAAAAACAAAGATTTAAAGCACTTTTAGATAGATAGCGCTTTTAAATAAAATTACTTAAAAAAAGTGTGAAAGGAATCTGAAAACGGTTCATTCGATTCATGCAAGTTGTGTGTATTGTTTGACAGTCATTTTCATGCACACGCTAAAGACTTAAGGGCTAAGTTTGCCTATTTTTATTTCCCTTAAGTTCACACATACTAGCTTTAAATTTACAAAGAAAACTTCCACATTCAAGTTTGAGGTCAAATCTTCTTTGTGTTCCTAAATCTTTCTTTTTAATTTTAAGGCATGTAACGTTTTGTCCTTATTCTGGTTCTGTGAAAAAATGAAATGATAAAATTTTCATCATCGGAGTTTTCATTCGAATTTTCATTTCATCATTCCATTTTTGCTTTTAAGCTACCTGTCCCTACATTTTTCTACTGATTAAATAGATACAGTCAAAACGTTAACGTTAACGTTAACGATCGTAAAAATATAATTTTTGACGTATTCTATGGCAACTTTTAATTTTCTTGTTAAAAAAAGGATGTATTTCCTTTTTCCATCAAAATTTGTGTCTTGATATAGTAGGTAGGTACATAGTTCAACGGTTGTTTGTATTGCTCGAATGCTTATCTTTTTATGTGGACTGGAGCTCCTTTTTTTTTTGTTATCATGGCAGGTACGTATTGTTCTTTTCACAGAAAACTTTTCGATGAGAAAATTATTTTCATGTGATAGAATTTTGACTTTAATTTCCATGTTTTCACTGAATCAGAATCGATGAAAACTATTTTCATCAAACTTTTTACAGAACCAGAATAGCCGACCTAAAGTAGAACAGAGAACATGAATCGAATCACGGCACAAGTTGTTAACGTATGAACGCTATCTGTACCACCTTTTTCTTTTACCGTGATTCGACCCCAGGTATTGAAAATTAAGTTTTGTTATGCGTTGAACTGTAAGCTAGGTTTAAACCGTTATTTTCAAGTTCTTGAGTGTTCGTTGGCGTCGACATTTCAGGCTATTATTTAAAAAGGCCAAAACAGAAGCAAAACAAAGGCGAAGATCAGTTGAATGCTTGGCTGCATTTACACTCTCAGTTTTATTGCCGCTGTACGATGTTCCTTCTTGAACTAACACCGTACAACGAGGGAATGTCAGTAGTAAAACCGTCTTGTTGTTCGGTTCTAATTTAAAAACGGACATCTTACACACTGGCGATAAAACCAGGAGTGTAAATGCAGCTTAGCTATAATCGGGTGTCCACTACTGAAAAAATGGTGTCGGTAACTAAAAAACCGGTAAGGTATTACATTTTTAATTTTGATATTTTTATGGAATTACTCAATTATTTATGCTTTCATTATACTTAAAAACCATTTCTTATAGTTTAATTAACCATTTAAATAATTAAAATTGAAGCAGTGTAGGGAAAGTTATGAATTTTCAAACACAAATTATCCCTTAAGGGTGTCGGTCACTGGGTACGTTACCCTATGTGTGGTTGTATGTAGGTATGTATTCATTTTCATATGAAAATTCCCTTTAAAAATTCGAATTTTAAATGCACATGTGATGTTTTAATATTTTTTTTTCAAATGGGAATTCCCTCAAAATGTTTTGTTGTCAAAAGATAATTCTTTGCAAAACTCGAATTTCAAATGAATACGTGATGTTTTTTTTTATTTTGTTTCATTAAATGGGAATTCCCCCAAAAAATTCGACTTAATTGATGCATAGGCCATATTTTTTGTTCGAATTATAGAGAAAATCGAGTTATGAGGAAAAAAACGTATGAGATTTGAACTCTAAACGCTACTGCCACATAGTTTTGTTCGAGTTATAAAAAATTCGAGTTATCGAAGTTCGATTTATCGAAGTTTGACTGTATTTATACAGAAGACAATCGAGAAATAAAAAAAAAATCCCGTTTATCAAACAACTTCCGCGTTTGCTTTAAATGGAGGCGTTCTTCTTTCTTCTTCTCCATTATCGACGATAGTCATGATCTCGGATGGGATCACAATTGTCCCACTCTACTGCTTCACACTACGGCTCCGCATTTGGGGTTCGCCGGCGTTCTTCTTTAAAAAAAAAAAACAAATTTTTGATCATTTTAACGTAATTCCTGTTTGATAAGTATAATCCTGTGTCCTAGATCCACTACTTTTAAGTAACTGTTAAGGAACAATAAATCTGTAGTGCTTATGTTACGTTCTTTTTGTTCTCTTTTTTTTTCTTCTAAGTCCTCTTTTTTTAATGGTTCGAGAGTAAAATGTTCTCTTTTTAGTAAGGTCCCAAATGGACACCCTACTCTAAGGGTTGCTATAAGAATATAAAATATCCTCCCCAAGGTCCGGACCACCAAAATATTGTGTTGTCACCCGAACTACATATATGTACAAAGTTTCAGTTCGGTGCGATAATTGGAAGTGGGCCAAAATTTAGTTCCAAGATTTTATTACATTATTCTTAGTTAGTTAGTTACAAGTGAGGCTAATAAAATAAAAGCGTATTTAAAACAGTGTTGATCGACATTATCTGGACGCAGCTTTTCATTACAAAATTTAAGCTTGGTTTGAGGATTCTGAATTTCGCCCTTTATGTTTTTTATTGGTTTTCAAGACACTTAAATACTAAAGAGGTGGTCTTGCCCCCACTTCCCCTATTGCTCAAACATCCTTTCTTTTGCTGTTTTCCGTTGCCGTCGTTTTGGTTTAAATCCAGAAGCACCATATTTTACTCGTCGAAAGTGTGATCGGCTCTGGAGGCTTTGGAGTGCTTGCAAGTGGTGTTTCGTTTGAAACTGAGGAGTCACTTTCACCTACGACACTATCCTCATTTGATGTTCCATTTCCAATGACCCATATTTTTTTGTTTTAATTTTTCCTGTGGAAACCAAGTACTCTGGAACAAGTGGATCATCTAGTTTCACAATTTCATTAGCCTCGTCATCCAATGCAGTCTCCACTACGACAGCTCCACCTAGGTTGTTATTTGCCATTCCTTTTTTGGTACGTTTTACGACGCATTTTTACTTAGTCTCAACTTGTACACTGTTGTCAGCAAGCTTGATTTTTTTATTAATTTCCTCAGCTATGAAACTCCACATATTTTTCTTCAATCGAAATGGTTTCAACGGACCCAAATTTTCAATATTTTTGGCGTACAGATGTAGTAAAAATTTGGTCTCTCCTATACCCCACTTGATGGGCGCGGACCTTTAAAAATGTAGGTATTAATATTTATTCATTCTGTTTGTGCCTGGCTACACAGTGATTTTTCAATCGCCTATCCAGTCAGGTTGTAGGCAAGAGGGGTGAGGATTTTCCTCTTTTTGACATTTGTTCCTAGAAAATGTGAATTGGAACGCGATTGGGCACAACACTGTGTGGCCAGGCACTTTGGGAATCTAAGAGGATATAATATATGGAGTGCTTGTTCCTATACCTAATACATTGTAACGCCATATGCATGGATAGGGGTCGCTGCCTTCGTTTTTCAGTGCGAGTCCGGTTCCGCAGCTGTAAATAAACGCGCTTGGTGATGACAGCCATCAAATGAAAATAAAATGGAGGCATGCACTCATCGAAAAACTTAAAGAAACTAGAGCCCTCTATAAAAGCTTCATGGAACTAACAGCACAAGCACTCCATATATTATATCCTCTAAGTTGGGAATATAGGTTCTTACTCTACAAAGTAACATGAACTAATTTATAATAATACCTAGATGCAAATTGCTGTTTTGGTCATATAGGTGCTTACTTTGTTTATCTTCAAAGATGAAAATATTCTGCTACTTCAGGGGTCGAATTACGGCATACGATTACGATCATACGTTAACGTATTGACGCTTTATGTCTCTATCTTTTTCTACTAATTAAATAAAGACAGCAATATTCAAAACGTTCACGTATGATCGTAATCGTATGCCGTAATTCGACCCCAGAAAAATCCGCCCTCACCAATTCTTTACCTTGAACAAAATATCAAGAAAACTTTGTTATGTCGTTTTCTATTGACGAATCTCAGAATGAGATTTGTGAATTTGACAGCTGAAAGGGGGGTGAAGAGGGGAAATAGTGGACAAATCTCAGATTTCATGATCTATTTGCGTCTTGAGATTCAAAAAAATGACAAAAAAATGAATCTCAGATTCAAGAATCTGATTCTGGATTTTTATCAAGATTCACGCATACAAACCAAACACTTTCACACACACTCCTCTGTTTGACATTTGTCTGAACATTTGTTGTTGTTTTATTTTTTTTATACGCACAGATTTCGCACACAATTACAAAACTAGATTTCATATTCTAATTGCAGTGGAAAATCTGAGAATTTTACACAAAAATCTCAAAAGTCAATAGAAAACGACATTACAAAGTTGATTTTTTAGAAGAACCATATTGTCCTCTATTGCAACACATCCCTCACAGTCAACTACAATTTTATGTCGTTTTCTTTCACTCTATTAAGGAGTATACTCTTAATTTTTACTCCTTTCTCTGGAGTGAAAGAA
The DNA here is from genome assembly GCF_945859705.1 of Episyrphus balteatus. Lineage (NCBI taxonomy): Eukaryota > Metazoa > Arthropoda > Insecta > Diptera > Syrphidae > Episyrphus > Episyrphus balteatus. Next base: position 54,340,961 of record NC_079134.1, on the reverse strand, counting down.
CATAATTAGAGTAATTTATTTTTTTGTAATTGTGTGTGTGACAAGGCAAAAATGGATAATTTCCTTGAAAAAAATAGTGATAATAGCACTAGGGAAAAATTTTATGAATTGAAAAAAAAAATTAATATTAATAACATAGAAGCATAAAAAGCGTTCGTTGTCTGCTTCTACACGAAGACTCAAGGCGCAGAAATTATCTTCAAATTTCCTTTTGATTTTCGCTTCGGTGCGTCGCGCGCTTCTTCACGTCGTATTCTGTGTATCTTGTGCGTCTACGTTTTCGTGTGGAAGCAGACCATGTATTTTAATTAAAAAAAAAAAAACACCAAAATATACAACAAAAAAAAAAAACAACTCCAGTAGGGTCTATGTGCAACGAAAACTTTTGAATATATTAAAAACGTTACTATACACGCAAATAAAACACAACCGACGAAGCAGACTCCGCGACCGACGAAATAAAATAAAGCAGAACAGCAAAAAAAAGAACAAGATCAAAGAGAAACGTCAAAAAGAGTCACAAATTTTTTCACCGGAGACTCACGGTAGAAAATCTTCCTTCACTTTTTTCGAACTTTATTTCTCCCTTGCTCTTATGTGCGTCTCACACTTTGCGTCTTCGTGTAGAAGCGGACTTAGTTTTACTTTTAGTATATTTTTCATTATACCCATAGTTTGATCATTGTAAAATAAAAATATCCCATCATCGCAGAAAAAAAATGGGATTTTATTTTTATCTGGCACAGGATTTTTTTTTTATTGATGAAGAACACTGGCTGTTTTATTCGGTTTTCAATTTCATTTGGAAAAAGTGAAGAATTAACGAAATGATGGAAGAAATATATATGGCGGAATATAATATAATAGGAAATATATTCATAATGGTTGTTCTTGTTAATAACAAAAGAATTTTAAAGAAAAACTTTTCGCATTTTTCTCTTTTCAAACAAATTTTTAAAATGTCAAACTTCAAATTCATAAGTGTGTGTGCAAATCAGTGTAAATCTGACTAAAAATGTGGAGTAAATCCGGGGTTCTCCGTAGTACTGAAATTACTCCGGAGTAATTTTTTTTACACTTTTGTGGCGTCAAAGAACACAAAACCTTCAAAAGTGCAAAAATAAGTACTAAAAGGGTACTCTCATTGGAGTGAAAGAAAACGACATTAAGGCTTGGCCACACCGGAGGGTACGCGGTAGAGGTACAGGTAACGGTACGGGTATTTGTATGGAAAAAATTCCAAACTGACACATCAAAGTTCGGGTGTGGAATTTTTTTAATACAAATATCGTTGCCGCTACCCGTACCGCTACCGCGTACCCTCCGGTGTGGCCAAGCCTTTATACTCGATTTAATAGCTGCGTTCCTTTGGAAATATTTATCTACTTTTTAGTACTTAAAACTACTTTGATCTACTTTGCTATACTGAAAAAGTAGTTCAAAACCATGGTATAAAAAGACAAGGTATGATCATTAGAGCCGCCATCTTACAAAATGGGGTAATAGTGTTTTGACGTTTGGCATTTGGCAAAGTCAAAAGTCAAAACAACAATTTCAATGGGCTGGGCTGTCAAAACCTTAAGTAGCCATCTTTTTTTCTTTCATTTGACAGTTCTCGATACTGAGTTTTTTCTAATGATCATACGTTCTCTTCCTATACCATGGTTCAAAACAGCTTTAAGTACTAAAAAGTAGATAAATATTTCCAAAGGAACGCACCCAATTTCATTCACTTTTAGCAAAATAAAAACTCATCAATTGAAATTGAAAAACTAGAAATTAAAAACAACGTTCGAGTGACAGCTGATACCGCTAGCCTCTGAAGTTGTTTCACAGACATGGTATAAAAAGAGAAGGTATGATCATCCATATGATGACCATTAGAAAAAAGTCCCCTTCAAGCAAACGAGTCCGACCTCGGTCCGAATCGGCTCCAAAGTGAGTCACAGCTCGACTACGAAACGGGTCCCTCGGGGCACAGCACAGTGGCATGGTATAAAAAAAGAAGGTATGATCATTAGAAAAAACTCAGTATCGAGAACTGTCAAAACTTATGGCTACTTAAGGTTTTGACAGCCCAGCCCATTGAAATTGTTGTTGTAAACAAATTTGTCCTGGAAATTGTTGTTGCTTTTGACTTTGCCAAATGCAAACGTCAAAACCTTATTACCCCATTTTGTAAGATGGCGGCTCTAATGATCATACCTTGTCTTTTTATACCATGGCACAGTGGTTCCCATAGGTCATAGGTCAAAATGTTAAGATAAATCAAATTGTTATTTTTTAATGCAGAAATAGTTTATGATAACGGGATAGTTAAGTGACAATAAGATTATTCATTTAAAATTAATTGTTGGTTGTCAGGCGCATCACAAAGTTGAGTGTTTTTTTGAAGTTAAAAAAAAAATAAATCTGAAAATACGACTTCGCATTTATCAATTTTAGTAGATTCTTTGAAGCTTATTTTGGAAAAGTTGATGGGAATACTAAAACAATAATAATAATGAAGGCATTTAAATTATTTTCTGAATATTGATTTATTTTTTTGTATACCTCCATTGGAACTAGTACATGATTTGTGTTTTTTTTTTTTCATTTTCGTGTTTTTTTAAAGAATAAAAACAGCAAATACCGGTAAATGCCGGTTATAAGTATAAGTAAGGTTATAAGTATAAGTAATACGTCATTTATAGCGTTTTCGTTTGGGAATTCTTAGAAGAGTCCGGGACTGTCCGATCCGGAATGCCAAACGATCAGGGTTGGATACTTTTTTTTTATTCTGAAGTTTGGGTTTCTTTGTATTTGTGAAATATCAAATGCGAACGTCTGATGAAAGTTTAGTTTTGTTTATTTTTTTTTTATAATCATTAAGTTATCTATTTTTGTTTTGTTTTCTTCACATTATTTTAATATAGTTTAAAGTTTGTGCATAGTTAAAAATCATGATATTGAGAAATGAACAACAAAGAATGACATTTCATTACTTTGACGTCTTAAGTTTTAACATGTGTGCTTGATTCTGGTTTTGATTCTGCCTCAAAATTCGGAATCGATTTTCTCTTTTTTTCAGAATTAGAACTGTCATTGAGTGCCAAACGATCAGTTTCAGAATCGTTCGGGAGAATTCCGGACAGTCCCGGACGACCAAACGAAAACGCTATTAGAGTTTCTTTTCTTCTTTCAGAATATATATATCTTTATGAGCGCAGATTGGGGCAAAACTTAAAATTTCGACCCGGAGTAAAACATTGGGGTCGAATTACGGCATACGTTCGTTAACGAATGGTTGCTATGTGTCCCTATCGTTTTCTAATAATTAAATAGAGACATAAATAGTCAAAACGTTAACGTATGATCGTAATCGTGTGCCGTAATTCGACCCCTGATTTCCAATTTTGTTTTTTTCGATTGAAGCAATATGATCAAGCGAATTGATATTTTTAATATTCAGTATTCGTTGAAAAATGGTCAAAAAAGATTTTACCTCTTCTACAAGACCGAGCAGATCAGAATAATTTGCAAAAACGTCATGGCAGACAAAAAAAATTTTTTGGGAACATTGTGTTGATTGTCGCATCCCCAAGTCAGAATGTTTTGTTTTGCTGTCCCAGAGTATTTTTTGGGCAAGCAGGAAAAAAATTTTGAGCTGGGGATATGAATATGCAAATAATATTTTTTTTTTTGGTCGATGAAACTGAATTCGAAGTCTCTCTATATCGTCAGGGTTTCTAGATAAACTCAAAAGGAGTTCACAGGCAACCTGAAACGAACATCTTTTCTTAGAATATCTCAAAAACCTGACGTGATAGGGCAAAATAGACTTCGAATCTGGTTTCAGCGACCCGAAAAACATGGGATAACATAGTCTCACCTCCAGGTGAGATTATTTTCTGTGTGGAAAAATCATGAAATATTCCATATTGCCTATAGGCACATTTGCCGAGGAGGCAGCTGAAGTTAAAAAAAAATGTCAAGTTTATTTGTTAAAAAAACGAGAGACTACTACATACGTACTTTGCTTTCTAACGAAAGAAATTTTTATAAAACCAAAAATCGACTTTGTACACAAAAATTTTAAATTTTTTGATATGATTCTTTGCAAATACGTAAATAATATTTATAATAATAACATTTAAAACAAATCAATTCTTTCGTTATATTATCGCCTAAAATGTTCTTATCTCATTCCGGAACACCCTGTATAGATATCAAGAAATTTTTAGGATACCTTTGGATTTTTTTACTTGTCAACGATAAGTTATATTTTAACATGGGATTACAATAACACAAATACATCCGGATATCTTAAGACCCTTTATGGTCTCACATTACAAATCTGCGTAGAAGGTATCTGATTGGTGTTTTTTTTTTTAATTACCACAGTTCACACTGCTATTCCAACTTATGCAGTAACAGAACTGCTCTATAATTTTGATGTCAGTTAGTTAATAAGTTCCTTTTATATTTTTGATGCAGTTTATCTCAGAAATTTCTAATTCTATGAAGCTGAAATTTCATATTTCTAGTGGCTTGATTATGGAAAACGAAGTCGATCATTTAAGATAAATTATGGAATTCGAAGCGAATACCTACTACTAATAATCCTCAGTTTTAGTTTAAAAACTCATAAGTAGATTCTTGTCAAAGTTTACAGAGAACTATTTAATTTAATAACCCTATTCTGGTAATCGTTTAATGGAAGTCTACAATTGAAAGCCAAATTAAATTTATATACAAATATTTGAAAGCGAATTAAATAAAATGCACGACTGAGGTCGCACGTACTTACTCTTGCAGTTTAAAGCACTTTTATGTAAGTCTACTTGTAGATTTTAAAAGCTGGCTCTAAATTTAAAAAAAAAATTGATATTGGGGAAGAGCCTACATTTAGGGCATGAAAAATTTTTTTTTGTTATTTGACTTTTTTGAGAAAAAATAAAAATGCAGTTTTATTTCCACTGCTTTAAATATTACGTATACAAAGTTTAATCAAAATCGTTAGAGCCTTTTTCGAGAAATTCGCAATATCGTATTTTTTTGTTCTAAACGAGATATAAAAAAAAAACAAAAAAAAACAACTTTCAGAATTCCATAAAAATCATCTGTACCAAATTTGAAGAAAATCCGTCCACCCGTTTAGGCTGGGGAAATGTGTACAGATGGACGCACAACCGCACAGACGTGCAGACGCACGGACGGAATTGCGAGACCCACTTTTTTGAAATTCTCCATCATCGTAATGTTGGTTTTGATTAAAACCTCAAATTTTTTTTCGACACGAAACCAATACTTGCCCTATAGAGCAACTAAAAATCACTTGAATTGAAAAGCAGAATAAAGATCTGATGCAAAACTGTATATTCTATAATTCCCCTTCATACTGACAATTTGAAAAAATCTCCCTAAAGGGCCCAACCCATAGAATCCGTTGCGTCGAAGTTTTAAAATAAAATACACACGTTCTTATGGGAAGCGACCCATAAGCGACGGAGACGGACTTCCCATAAGAACGTGTGTATTTTATCGAGCTGTCAGTCAAAAACTTCGGCGCAACGGACGCAACGGATTCTATGGGTTGGGCCCTTAACCCTTTTTTGTTGTTTTAAAGCAACAAAGTATCTTTCAATTTTGAATCCAAACTAACAATTTGAAAATACCTCCCTAACCCTTTTTTGTTGTTTTAATGCAACAAAGTATCCTTCGATTTTGAATCCAATAATGTTTTTAAGGCACCTTATGCAACTCAGTTCTTAAATTAACAATTATTTCGTTGGTAAACAACATAAACCATAAAAGTTTTATAAAACATATTATTCTTTAATTCCTTAAGTCTTTTTACATATTTTTGATTGCAAATCCTAAAAAAATTCTTAAATAAGTTGGAATCGATGTTGAAATTAATTTGACTTTCCTTCTCTTATTTTCTTCAAACGATCTGGACCTAACAGTTTGTAAATTAACATCGTCACGTTGGGGTAGTATTGTGATAAATAAAGCAATATGTTCACCGGAAACAGTCCAACCCAGGCCAGTTTAACTTTATTGGATAAAGCGACTGCAAACAGCTCAGCGCAGCGTTCAGCTGTCATCCTACGTTTATCACCCGCAGTACTCTGGCCAACTTTTTCATTCGGGTTACCAGTGAAGGCTTCTTCCAGGAAATTAGTCGCAATTGGTCCAGGACAGAAAAGTGTTACATCGATCGATGGAACTTCTACTACAAGTCCTTTGAAGTAACCATGCAGGGCATGTTTAGCACCAAGATAGCTCCCCGAAAATGGTACAGCTGTTATACCAGCCCCACTTGAAGTCACAGCCAAATGGCCTTGGCCTTTTTTGGCTTCCATGAAATAGCGCAAAACCAGGCGAGACAAATTAATGACTGAGAAAACGTTTAATTCGAACATTTCTCGATCGACTTCAATGTCGATGGACTCCCAACTAGCACGTTGGGATCTGCCGGCATTGTTCACTAGAATGTCTAAAGAGCCGAAATGCTCCAACACAATTTTAAGGCATTTGTCATGTGATTTAAAATCCAACATATCAATGGGCAAAACAAGAACATCGTTATCGCTAAGGAGACCATTTGACGCGGCCAAACACTGCTGTTGAACTAATTTGAGTTCATTTTCTCTTCGAGCGGAGAGTGCAACTTTGACTCCATTCTTGGCCAATACGATAGCAAGATATTTGCCGATGCCACTAGAAGCACCTGTTATCCATACAACTTGACCACGTAGGGAAGAGATAGGCTGACCAAAACGCTCTTTGAAAGAAAGTTGAATGTCAGCATCTAGCACAATCCAGAGAATGATATTGGCCAAAAAGTAAAGGATTACAATGAGGCCAACTAATTCGAAAATATTCATTTTCAAGGTTCAAGGTCACAATGATCAATGTGTTTTTGATTTTTGTATAAATTCTAAAATTATTTAAATTTTCTATCAGAAGATGTCAAATGATAAGGAAAGTAGGGAAGGAAAGGAGAAATTTTGCACAGGCTCCCAAACTTAAAAAATTACTGAGGTTTTAAACTACCCTTCAAGCAAACAGGTCCGACCTCGGTCCGAATCCGCTCCGCCTGAGGCGGAGCTGAGTCCGACTTCGGATCAGAAACTGGTCCGAAGGCGGCTCAAATTAGTATGGAAATTATAATCACCGCGAAGTCGATTGCATATGTATTGGTGTGGTGAAAATCTCCATTCCGAGAAAACGGAGCCGAAGGCGGACCTGAGTCGGAGCAGCGAAAACCTAGTAGAAAGAGGAATAAAAAAGGGATGACGTTTCGCATTTGCGACCAAAAAAAGAACAAGATTTATTTTTTTTTCACTGAAACTGTTTTATTTTTTATTTAATTTTGGCAAACGAAATTTTCACAATGTATACAATATAAAATACAATACATTTTTTTCATTTTATTTTATTTGTTGTTGCTGCTGTTGTTGGTGTTTCTTTAGATGCCCAATCGCATGTTTCACATTCTGCCTTTTTCTTCATCATTAGAGATTACATCTGCAACACAAACAGAAACACATCACTTTAACACTTTGAGCGATATAAACAACATACCTTTTTTTGTTTCCATATTGTTAATAGTTTGATATAATTGTTTATAATTATACTTATATTTTATTAACAACGACACGAGACACGACGCGACTAAACACTTCAACAAAAAATAACAAAATGACGCTTTTGCTCTTGTTGGCTATGTCTGTCTACTTTTTTTTCCTTTTCTCAGTTTTCACCACGCTTCTCTTAGACTTTGTGTTCATACACAAAAAGTTGCAAGTGTGTGAGTGCAACACCGCTTTTCTCGGTCGGAGGTCGGACTGTCTTTTCTGGACTCCGTTTTCTTGCTTGAAGGGTACCCTTCAAGCAAGAAAACGGAGTTCAGAAAATACACTCCGACCTCCGACCGAGAAAAACGGGGTTGCACTCACACACTTGCAACTTTTTGTCTATGAACACAAAGTCGAAGGAAAAATCGTGGTGAAAAAACCAATCCATATAAAATCGGCTCCGCGGTGATTATTGATTTCCATAGTCGGCTATTACATGAAGCCTCAAGAGGCTTGACTCTTTTTTCAAATTTTCTTTTGATAATCATTCTGTGAGGCGCGTACTATTACACGATGCCTCTTGAGTCAAAGACTCAAATTTGACATTTATCCTTTAATTTAAGTATTGTTGTTGTTGTATTCCACCAAGAAGCAAAAAGAAATGGAAGGGAATGTTGAAAAAATAAAGAGTGGAAAAAGAAACGTCAAAAAAGAGTCTCAGAATTTTGGCCCACGACTCTCCGGTCGGATAATTTTTTGTTTATCTTCTTTCTCTCTTGCACTCATTAGTTTTGAAAAGAGGCGCGCCTCTTGAGGCTTCATGTAATAGCTGACATACTAATTTGAGCCGCCTTCGGACCCGTTTCTGCGCCGAAGTCGGACTCAACTCCGCCTGAGGCGGAGCGGATTCGGACCGAGGTCGGACTTGTCAGATTCTGCTTCTTCGAAGAAGTTATATTTTACTAAAGGGGGGCTTACATTTTAGTCATTTCATATAAAAACGCAGCACTGCGCATTGGACGGTGTTCACATTGGCCTCACGTCGCCGACTCATTTTGAAAGCTATGTGAGTCCGAAGATTTTAATATCGTTTTCCAAAAAGTGTCACTCCTAGTTATATAATTACTCCCAAAAAGAGTGATTTCAAATTCCAAAATTGAAAAAGGAGTGAATTTTTGCAGTGAATTCTTCACTCGCATAATTTTGAAGGAGTGACGAAGTGATTACTCTTACATTTTTCTTCATGGACTACTTGTCGAATTCTTGGGTGGCTGTTTTAATATTTTTTGGGAAGAAAATTATATTTATTTATTAAAAAGATCAATAAAAGTGAATTTAAAAGATTGTGTTATTATTTTATTTATTATTTATGGCGTTTTTAATTGGCAATTTGGAAGTAAAAAAAGCAATCTGAATGCGTTCAATTGGGCAAAACTGACAGTTCTGATTCTGAAAAAAAGAGAATTTCTCTTCTGGTTTTAATAACAGAATAAGAAGCAGAATCACTCACACATTCATAGATTTAAATGTCAGCGTCAGCAGTACAAAATGTTTGCAGCACAAAAACAAATGAAGTTTGACGCGAATACACATAAGGGGTATTCACGATCCGATGCAACTGGTCTAGTCATTGATTTCATTAATGAATATACTAGGATGGCCGAGTGGGTAAAGTGGTGGATTACCACCAAGCAGATACGAAGTTCGATTCCTGGGTGTGGTAAAAAATTATAATACTTTTAAAATTATTAACAATAGGTATACTAAAAACTAATGGAATGTTATATAAAATACCAGATCAAAAGATAAAATTCATGATTTAAAACCAGTTAAAACATAATTTTTTTTTGTTTTTGTAGTTTTTTTTAAATTTCGATAAGACATGTATTAAAGAGCTATACAAGCTCTTCCGAAGCTATCTGTCAAATCTCAAAGCTTCGATAGAGCTTCGGTAAAGCTCCATTTAAGATCCTTATAGAGGGTCAAACTTGTATAACGTTCTCCTTTTTCCATGCCCAACAACCTTACTAAAGTTTAAAAGAAGCTGAAATGTAGCTTTTGTAATACCTTAACCGAAGCTGAAATGTTAGTTGGGTATAGAGGCCTTCTCTCACTTGAAAATACAAGGCTTCTTTAGAACGGTTCAAACAGGTCTTATAAAGGTCTTCTTTAACTGATATTTACAAGGCTTCTTCATAACACTTCTAGATAGCCTTAAGGAGACACCTCCTTTCTTTCCAAAATGGATGACTTGCGTAAGTAAGCCTTAAAATAAACGAATACAAACTATAGCTTGTCGAATCGAACAAAATGGACCTTATGCAAGTAAAATTGTTACTTGGGCGTGGGCCAAAATTCTGAGACTCTTTTTTGACGTTTCTTTTTCCATTCTTTCTTTTTTCAACATTCCCTTTCATTTCTTTTTGCTTCTTGGTGGAATACAACAACAACAATACTTAAATCAAAAGAGAAATTTCAAATTTGAGTCTTTGACTCAAGAGGCATCGTGTAAGGCATTCGAAAAAAGACTAAGCGTTTGAATGTAGTCATATTGATTTTTTTTTTCGATTTCGGCTGACTTTTCACGAGTCGATTTCAGCCTCACGATATGTCGCACGGCTAAAGGCCCCAGCCCATAGAATCCGTTGCGTCCGTTCCGTCAATCCATCCGTTGAAGTTGAAGTTTGGGACAGAAAGGGGTGACCCATAGAATACGTCGTACGACGGATTGCTTTTTGACAGCTCACTTCAAATTCCGAGGTGTGTTCGATATTTTATCGCTGCATGTGCATTAAGGAAGTTCTGATGCAAGAAATTTTTAACTATAATTGTTGTTCTTTTTTTTATTAAAATAAAATGCGCGACTAGATTTCATGTAGGTACTTGATCTTCAGTTAAAAACAATTTTTAATAACAGATTATCATATTGTAGATATGACTTTGGTATAGTAAAATTGAACTCTACAACAGAATTTTAGTATTTAATTGATATAATTTATTAGATATATCATTAAATGTTACTTTTATTACATTTTCTTCACAAATAAACAATTAAAGTTCACAATTCATAAAATCGGAGAAGAAAAGAACGCAGTTCATTTAGTTTTGAAATTCCCCGGTGTGCACTCTCAAACAGAAAAATGAACAGATCTATTGTTGACAACCAATGTCAAACCATACGACGGATGAAAAAGTAGAAAGTTGGGCAACTTCTTCCGTCGAAACCGTCCGTCTCCGTCCGATCCGTCGCTTAGTCAGCTATTACATGAAGCCTCAAGAGGCGCGCCTCTTTTCAAAACCAATGAGTGCAAAAGAGAAAGAAGATAAAACAAAAAATTATCCGACCGGAGAGTCGTGGGCCAAAATTCTGAGACTCTTTTTTGACGTTTCTTTTTCCACTCTTTCTTTTTTCAACATTTCTTTTTGCTTCTTGGTGGAATACAATAACAACAATACTTAAATCAAAAGAGAAATGTCAAATTTGAGTCTTTGACTCAAGAGGCATCGTGTAATAGTACGCGCCTCACAGAATGATTATCAAAAGAAAATTCGAAAAAAGCGTCAAGCCTCTTGAGGCTTCATGTAATAGCTGACTTATGGGTCGCTTCCCATAAAGGCTTGGCCACACCGGAGGGTACGCGGTAGAGGTACAGGTAACGGTACGGGTATTTGTATGGAAAAAATTCCAAACTGACACATCAACGTTCGGGTGTGGAATTTTTTTAGTACAAATATCGTAGCCGCTACCCGTACCGCTACCGCGTACCCTCCGGTGTGGCCAAGCCTTAAGAACGTGTGTATTTTATCGAGCTGTCAGTCAAAAACTTCGACGGAACGGACGCAACGGATTCTATGGGCTGGGGCCTTAAAGTGAACTAGAATTTTTCTAGTCACCTGCGGCTTATGTTCACACGAGTCGAAAAGCTTCGCCGCACGACAAATATCGACTCGTGAAAAGTCGGCATTAGCGCAAATTGTTTGTAATTCGCGACGCACTCTGTTCATCCCTTTAAGTCCAAAATATCAATTTTGTTTCAAGAACCACAAACAAACAGAACTTTTGCGGATGTCATGTGTGCAAATGACAAAGCGCAGAAGAAATATACCCACAAAGCAAAATAACGAAAATTCAATCGTAGGCCATTTTGTTTTTAAATAAGTTGTGAAAATTTTAAGCTAAACGCGTTTTCTAACATTTTGCAAACTTTCTAGTTATTTAGTTTCTATTCTTTTATAATTGATATATAATTTTATCAATCTAATTATGGGACGCAAAAAGAAGAAGGCTTCCAAACCCTGGTGCTGGTATCCTTTTCAATAATAAAATAAATTAAATCTGAGTTAGAAAAACATCTATCACACATATATATATATATATGTATCTATTTTTACATAACCCAATTATAATTTTCTTATTTATTTATAATACAAATAATAAATTACTAAGCAACATTGCCACAAAAGTTATTTCCTTAATTCAAAGAAAATAGGTATTGTAATCGAGAATTTGAGGACGAAAAAATTTTAGTTCAACACCAAAAGGCGAAGCATTTTAAGTGCCACATTTGCCACAAAAAATTGTACACAGGTCCCGGGCTATCGATTCATTGCATGCAAGTGCATAAAGAAACAATTGACAAAGTACCGAACTCTCTTCCCAATCGCTCTAATATAGAGATTGAAATTTTCGGTATGGATGGAATACCTCCAGAAGACTTGCGTGAACACGAACGACAGAAGAACGGGGGCAAATCGGACTCGGATGACGATGAACCCGTGGCAAAGAAGAAAGTCGAAGGTTAGAAATTTTACTACAAAGGTTTTTAATATTTTTGTGAAACGTTTATTTTGTGTTTTTAGTTTCTTTGGCTGGACCACCACCAATGATGATGCAAAATATGATGCCACACATGATGGGGCAGTTTAATCCAATGGGACACATGATGGCGCCCATGGGAATGCCTCCGTATATCGGGCCAGGGGGAATACCAATGATGCCACCTCACGCAATGATGGGTGCACCTCCTAGAAATCTGTTTCCCGCTGTGATTGTGTCAAGTGCGGCTGCATCGCAACCTAAGCCGACTTTCCCCGCCTATAGGTAAAGTATAATTAATTAAATTATCCTACGCCTCTTTCCCCCCACAGATATAAGAAATTATTTGAATTAAATTAATCCCTAATCAGCCTATTTGGCCCCAGATCATCTTTAGAGCCATTTTCTTCACTATTGCTTAAATTGAAGCAAACTATTGAGCTGATGAACCTGCGAATTGAATTCAACTCGAAGGTTGAAACAAAAATTGAATAATTCTTCGCTTCAGAAGCAAAGTCGCGTATCTCGAAATCTGGAGTTTTTCAGGATAGAAGGCGATTTGAAATATTTGTATTGTTAAGAAACTAATTTCCTTCTAGAGTTTATGCGAGGAGCAAAAAATTGGAGAACAAATAAAATTTATTTTTGGGTCAACTTTTTTTAGGGTCGCACGAATTTTAATACGCGAATACTTTTATTTGAAAGATTAATGACTAAAAGTAATAAAAATAACAATTTTAATGTTAGGAAACGTGTATTTATATTTTTTATTAATTTTTTAAAGTTCATTTTTTTATACAAAATGCATGCAAATGATGACCACGAAGAACAATTTTTTTTAATAGTTCTTTTTACATACCCAAACTTGCCCCCATCTCAAATCCTATAGTGAGCCCAAGGAGGGGGGTTGCAGGGGGGCAGCATGCCCGCCCATACCCATCTCACTTTTATACGCCTTGAACTTGCCACAAGAACCAAAATATACTTTTCTAATAGTTTTTGGCTTTCTGAACTCGAATCTAAAGTCAGAAAAGTTTGATTGGCCTCCGTACTTGAGATATTAGCGTTATGAAATGGCTAATTTTTATGTCAGGTAATTCATTACAAAGAAATTTGTGACGGTGCCTTCTTCCAAAAACTCTTAAAATCTTTCCGATATCTTTCCGATATTTCTTTCATTACCCGAGTTATCTTAAGATTAAATAGCAGTGGTCAACCAAATTTAACTTTTTTTTGCCACAAGAAATAAAATATTCTTTTCTGCCGGTTTTTGGGGTGCTGAAGTCGGCTCCGAAATCAAAAAAATTATATTAGCTTACAAAATAACGGTTTTTTTATAACGGTAATATTTCAAGAACGGAGGCTAATAGAATTTTTCTGATTTCAGATTCGAGTACAGCATCCCAAAAACCTTCAGAAAAATGTATTTTGGTTCTTGTGGCAAAAACCTTGTTGACCAGTGACTTAAACTTTAGATAAAGTTAAGTTTGTTTTTGGGTTATTAACTTAGGCTTAAGATATCTCGGACAGTAAAAAAGATATCGGAAAGATTGAAACAGTTTTTTGGAAGAAGAAAGTTCTCATAGGAACCGTTACAAATTTGTTTGTTATAAATTACCTCACATAAAAATATAGCCTTGAAAACGGCCAAATTACTTTCCTACATGTTAACTATTAGCAAATGCTACAGTTTTCCGTACAAATTCATATAAAAGCTTTGAAATTTTGTTGTTAAAATTCCCACATACAACACACACAAACACAATGACACACAAGTCCATACATAAAAATAATCCTTCAATTGGAGAATTTGTTTTTATTAAATTAAACACCATTTTTTTTGCCGCTATTACTATTATTCACTTTTTCTGCAATAAAAATAGCAAATGGGTCTGACAGACTGATAGAACGACATTCTCTATCATAATAATGTCTGATTGTTATCTGAACTTTTTTTTTGTACGAATGCATAACTTGATATAATACTTATATCGCAAGTAAAAATATTAGGTTTGTCTCAGAGCTGATAAACTCTGCTTGAAACTAGAAATCATCACATTTACATTTTTCTTATGTTGTTCTTAAATCTTCAAGTATCGTATGAGCAATACCGTACATATTACTCCATTTCTTATGTTGTTCTTAAATCTTCAAGTATCGTATGAGCAATACGGTACATATTACTCCATTTGTAAGTGCCATAAGGCTTACAAAAGCAAAATTGCATCTCGCTTTTTGTAACAAGACTACGAAATAGATTGAGAGTCATGTAACTGTTTTTAAATTGGAGTAAAAAAAGACTCCATTTGCTATGTAACATTATTTACACGTCTTAAATAACTTCCAAAAGAAAGTGGTACAATGCTAATAAATAAATTATTTTTTAGCAATGCTACAATCAGCGCACCTCCCACAACAAACAATCTAAATGCTACAAGTGCTACAACAAGTAGCACAACGGAAGGACCTCAACCGCAAAAACCAAACATAGTAACTAGTGGAACGACTTCAAAAATTATTCATCCTCCCGAAGATCTTAGTTTAGAAGAAATAAGGGCCCGCAAACCAAAATATCAGAATAAACTTTCAACTGCAACGACTCCCAGACCCTCCAGTGCGAGTAGTACTGCTCAATCATCAACAACATCAACATCGACAGTAAATACTACAGCAGCAGCCATTTCAAAAGCTCAAGAAGTAATTTATGCAATAAAACAAAATAATTCCAAGTTATTAATTTATTATTTTATAAAGGCAGCAGCAATGGCAGCTGTAGCCCAAGCCCAAGTTGCCCAAGCGCAAGCCCAAGTTGCTCATGCTCAAGCACAGGCGCAGGCTCATGCCCAAGCTCAAGCGCATGCACAAGCACATGCTCAGGCCCAGGCACATGCACACGCTCAAGCGCAAGCAGTTGCCCAACACCAACATCAACAACAAAAACAATTAGAAGATCTGAATCGTGCAGTTATGCTGCAAAGACTACAAGCTGCTAGACCTGGTGGTCCTCCTCTTGGCATGGTAAGCCTCAAAACTGATTATTTTAATTTAATATTTTGTTTGCAGAGAATACGTTGGGTTTTCCACGTGCTGTAAGTCCGAATATATTTTTTACAATACTATAAGCTGTAAGTAGGTATTTGTTTTTTTTTTTTTTTGTATTATTCAAGACAAACTATTTTGCATTAGCTTATCTATATTATATGGATGGTTGAGATCTGAAGAGAACCAAGTCAAAAAGTGAATTCGGAGATTAACGAATTAAAGTAAATACTTTTCCATTGGATCTGGTGGTGAATATTTTTTTTTCGAATAAATGAAAATTTGAATCGAAACACTTTTAGATCAAACTAATGAAAGACCTTAGTAAAGTCAAATCTTGCGCAGATTTTTTTTTTCTTTTTTTGACTTGGTCCGTTTCAGCTGTGAAATATTTATATGTACTATGGTTTTAGGTTTTAGTTGTTTTAAATAAATTAAGAACTAAAGTACGCTAAGCAGATTTGAAATGTATTTTCGATACAGCCGATCTTAGTTTTAATTAAGAAAAAGTTCACAGACAGGAATTTCTAAATTTAAACGCGATAAGAATAGCTATTTTGTGTATTGTTTCACACAATTTCATTGATTGGAAATCATTAACGAGACCCCAGCAACGCTCTCGTCTCGTCAAATCACAGAATTATGAATCAGCATAAGCTTTCATGCGATAAATCGCTGAGAACTTCAAATTGAAATGTCAAATCGATACAAAAGTCAATTCTTTCATGTGTAATTCAATTTGTGGAAAATGGCTAAAATAGTGAAAAAGAGGTAAAATATGCATTTATTTGAATTAAAAGTTTTATTCTTGTGAATAAATTTTTGTTTTTTAAAAATGTATTTGTGTGTGTCAAAATGAGTATTATAAGCAATAATACAACAAAGTTTAAAAGTAAATATTGGCTTAAAATGTTGTGCGGCAAATTTTACCATATAAATGAAAGTGAAGTAAAGTAAAAGGGCCTTAAACATACAGTAAAAAACGTAGGCGCAGGTCGCCCAATAGCTTTGAGAAGTTTAGAGTTAGTTTAAGGGTACAAAATATGTATTGTATTGCAAATTAATGTAGTAAACAGTGTTTATTGTTTTTTTTTTTTTTGTTTAATAAATCTTTAATGGCATGAGAAAATATGTCTGTATGGTAGTGTAGCTTTAACATTTTGTAAAAAGTCGTCCAATCTCTTCCGTTCAAAGCTGTGAGATGATTGTAGCCAGCTTGGCACATTTTTTACTCATTAAGAGGTAAGACCACTCTAGGTGGTGGGATTGCGTTATTAAGGATTTTTGTTTAAATTGAATAAAAGGTGGTACCAAAAAACTTATGCATGTTAGTAAGCCGGTATTTAAGTGTAAGTTATCACAAAATGGTGTCTCTACAGTGAATCTCTGTACGTCATTGTTAAAGACGTACGCGTTATAATTCTAGTAGTTCCAAATATTTTCAAGACAAACCTGAAGTCCGCTTAGGATCACAATCTTACGATATAAAATTAAAAGAAACAAGACTCTAACAACAGTTGGAAACAGGTTTGCTTAGCCATGCAGAAATGTGCATGGATGGTGTGTGGTGTGGATGTGGAGTGCTCAATATACATATCATTTTGAGGTATTGTGTTACTTTGGATTCCATTGAGAAAATATCCACAGATATGTACAAGAGATTTTCTGATTGAGTTTCGTGCAATTTTCGGTGTAAAAAAACAAATTCAAACAGTTTTACAATGTATCACGGAAATTTATGTACACAATATAATTCAATAAAACGAAAATAGAGTCATTCATTCTCTAGGAAATGCTGATTATTATAAAATTTCAAATTTCCCAAAAACCTGCCAGGAACGAAAAAAGAACAGAAAATTGAAAATTGTTACGGATTAATTTAATCTATTTAATTTTGTGGAAAATATAAACGATTTAACTATACTCATCTGTTCATTTATTTAAATTTGTTCTTAAGAAGTGATAGTGGAGTAACTAAAGCAAATTAACGGAACCGAGCACACATGTCCGACTTTGATGATTTTTTTTGCGCTTCGGTAATAAAAATTACTCTGCAAGTGACATTAAAACATTGTATTGATTACCTACACGTGTCAGCAAAGTTAAAATTTTGTTTGCCACACAAAGCAAATTATAATTTTTTCAAGGTTTTAGGGTTGGTAAATTCACCAGAAATTGACCTCCGTTTTTGTAATACCTATTAACGTTATAAAATACAAAAACACGTTATTTTGAATGTTTTTGAGGTCGTGTTGTGGTAATTTATTTCAACATAATTTGCAATGGTGCCTACATATATAAAACAATTTTTTTATCAGTTTTTTTCAAAATCTGAGTTTGAGGACCAGTTTTTCAGAACACTTTTAACTTCTTAACTTGCTTTAAATCTTTAAGATGCGAATTTACTTCTTGCTTTTTAAAAATGTATATTTTAGTTTTTTAGGCGTTGTCCTTGTGTTCAAATATTCTTTTTTTTATGAAAAGGAGTTTTTGTATTTCTTTTTCATACTTTCATTAAAAGTTCTAAATGAACAACTACAACTTGTATGTTGCTACCAAGTTACGGAGCTATAGCTATTTTACGGTGACCAATCCGCTTATCAAATTCCTATTTTACTGGTGCTATGTAATTTTATGTTCAATTCACTTGAAAAACTTTAGCATTTGAGCGGAGTTTAAACAACCAACCTTGCACCTCCGTTTCCTCTTATCCATAACAGGCTTTCTAATTTATCCATTCATTTTGAACCGACTAGCATATTTTATAATTTATCAATTTGTGCGAAAATTGCTCCTGCTGTAAGGCTAGGGAATATTTTGATATTTTTTAATTTATGAAATTTAAACAAAGCTCTTGTTCACAAAAAATGTTATTATTATTAATAAAAACGCAACAGTGGCAGATTTTTTTTTGTAATTACCAACGTTTGAAAGAAAATAATCATCATCATAATCGGTGCATATCGGGTTGGTTCCCTTATATTGCCATTTTTTAGTTTTAGTTACTCCACTGCGAGTTAATTAAGAACATACATATTATGGTACCTTTAATGAAATAAGTGTAAGAAATAATGTAAATAATGCTGGATTATCCGTTTGTTTTATTAATCTATGAACAAATACATAAATTAATTCAATAAACAATTCCAGTCATTTGGAAGACGCGAACCACTAACCGATTAGTACAAAAAATACTTTGTATAGAAAATGTTGTGAACATTCCAAGACTTGTAAGTACGTGCAAACATTTTTCAAACCCTTTTCAAACAAATAATTAAAATCATTAGTAAAGCTTTTTATATAAAAAAAATTGTAAACACTATTGTCTATTGTTGGAATATTCTTTTACTTTAATTTTTCATTAATTACAAGAATTAATTATTACAAAAACCAACAGCAACATGTCTAACATTATATTATTATTCTTTCACTTAAGGTTCAAATGGGACCAGGAATGCAATTACTTCAACCTATGATGCGCCCAGCCATGGGAATTGGACCACACGGACAATTGGTTGGGGGAAATATGTTGCGACCTGGACCACCTGGCATGGGTGGAATGCCTGCAGGTAGGTTCAACAATTTTAATTACTACCGTTAGACAAATTACACACTCCCACAACATTCCAAGTCCAACGACAACAACAGCGTCGATAAACACATTTATTTTGCTTAAAATATTTTATCAAAAAAAAAAAAATTACAAAATAAAAACAAAATAATTTATTAAAATTTAAACAAAATGCATCAGTTAGGAAAGGAAATCTAATACCGACAAACCGTCTCACAGAAGAATAAGTTTTTATTTTTAATCTTCTGTACTGTTTTGTATTTACCCCATTTTATATGTAAAATAAAGAAATCATCATTGTTTGTTGTTATAGACTATTCGAGTTTTTTCGTTCTTTTTATGTTTATAACACACATTTTTATTTCAGACTCTTCAGTTGTAAACATATTATTTAACATCATTTAGTTAAAATTACAGAATTTAATTTGAGTTTTCCTTTAATATATTTATAAGAAAATATGTGTGTTTCAACTGTTATTTTTTTTTTTATTTGCATGGTTATTTTTTATTTTATTTTAATTATAAAACAAATGCTACATATATGATAATAATTATTATAATCAATAAAATGTACTTAAAATTGTTTTGTGTAAAAAAGAAATAAATCTTCCTGATTTTCCTTTTTCCACTCGATTTACAAAAGATTAGATCAGTTAGGAGAAAACCAATAACAGTTCAAACAACATTTTTGAAAATGCTTTTTTAGCATTTAAAACTTAATTTGAGAACATTATTAAGTCTTTTCACGTATTTAAAAGAACTTTTTGGGAAACTTGGATAGGCCAATATTGCAGAAATCAATGTTGCTATTTAAGAAGATTTTTGTTTAATTATGTATATCGACTAACAAAAAGAATCGTATTACTTAATGAATGTTCGAATAACTGAATTTATTGAGATTCTGATTGGAGTTATGTTTTGTATATCAAAATTGTATGACTTTTAAGTCTGTAGATCCTAGAAAATATTGATGAATACAAACATTTTATTCGTCGACCTTACAAGTTTATATAATATATATTTTTTTTATAAGAACAACCATTATCGAACTAGGCAACATGCATTGTTTGTAAGTTTTATTACAAAAGTCGGACTGAGAATTGTACCCTCGAGTTTTTAAAACAGCAGTTTTCAGAAGCAACAATAACCAAACAACATATTCAGAAATTATTATCTTATGCAAACAGAGAATTTTTGTGTAAAAATTGAAAACGGAGGCAATTGCGGCATCTCAGAGTTTATTATATGAATAATTTCAACAATATTTCTCGTTTTGACTTGTATCTTACTTTTATCTTTGTAAAGTAAAACATATTGAAAATGAACATATTTCCATCAACAAAAATTTTGCTCTGATAGGTAGTTTTTAAACAACAGTTTTCAGATACACATTTAACTCCAACTAGATTTTTGTTTGCGAAAAATTATATCATTGAAAGTTTACAATGCAAATAAATCTGCAAACAAATCTTGTTTTTTTTTTCTTAATTGAATAATAACACGAATTAATTAATATGCAAACACGATTTGCATAACACTACAGAATTTTTGCCTATATCAATATTTGCTTTATTTTTATCATTGAAGAATTGATGTGATTTCCAAAAAGTTAAAAAAAATCTTAAATTAATATTTTTTGCCAATATTTTCTTTAAATATGATTGACTAAATTCTTACTCACATGATGCACAGAATTTGTATTCTTTGCTTAATAAAGAGTAAAACCAAAGATCATATAACTAGTTATATGATCTTTGGTAAAACTTTTTTGAAATTAAATTAAATTCATTTTCAGATAAAAGCTATGCATAATAAAACCATAATGGCTCACATGCAAAAAGAATGAGCTTATGCTCTATTTCATTTTTCAGTACTCAAGAAAATGTACCTACTGAAAAGTGACCCAATGTATAACTTAATGTTTTTCATTTATTGTGGTTATTAACCGGAAGTAAAACAACCGGATATTGGTTTCATAATCTTTTTAACCCTAGAAAGCTAATGTTCGTCAAAATGACGAACATCGATTAAACATTTTTTGAATAAATGTTATCTTCTTCGCTGGCTATAGGTCTTGTTTTGATTTTATCTAATCTTCTTTGTTGTATAGAATAAATACTTATCTTTAAACTTTAGATCTCCAATTGATTGCTGTTTAAGATTTTTTTTAGGTTTTTTGTCTCGCTTAAATACTTCGAAAATAAATAAAAAAAATGTCTTGAAAAAGACGTTTTCTGTCATCAAAAGTCAATCAGTTGATCATGGTTAGGTAACAGATTAAAAACTTGTAGTTATCTGCTATTTTATCTTAAAATTAGTATGAATATAATAAAAATTAAAAAACAATACAATAACGTTGAAAAAGTTCTCTATTTTCCTGCTTTTATTATGTTTGTTTTGTTTTTTTTTGTCTTCTTTTTTTTAAAGTAAACTAAAATAAAACAAATATTTTGTTTTTTTTTTTATTTAACCGCCAGTAAGTAAGAAACAGAAATTTCACTTAAATCGGCTGTTATCTTAATAATGAACATTATTTTTTCACTTTTTATAGTTTCGTTTTTGTTATAAAAAAAATGAATTCCTGATGCATTCATAAAAAAAATTACCGAGAAGATAAACGTATGTTTTAAAAAAAATTATAAATTATGTATTGAATTTTTTTAAGTGTTCACATTACTAGCATTTATTAACTGCATGGCAATAATAGAGCAAGCACTATTATAGAGTGGTTTTAGTTGGGATCGTGAAAAATTTTTAAATTATAATAATTGTGTAATAAAAAAATTTTAACAATTTTATTTTTTTTTTAAGTTGTTCTTTTTATCTTAGAATTTCGTATACATATGTCTTTAGTTTAATATTAAACATAAATAACAATGCTAAACCTTTTATTTGCTGGTTTAAGTTAACAAAAAAAAAATCAATTTTGCATCGTTTTTTTTTTTTAATAATTGTTAAATTAAAAAAAAAATTGTTGTGGTGTATTGTTGTGACAATTTGGAAGTAAATGATATTTATTAAATTTTTCGATTTTGACAGCTTTTTTCGTTAATTTTGATAAATTGGATGAGTTTGGAGAAGCGTTTTGCAAAGATAGCCCTAATGGTCTAATAGTCTAAAGTTAAGAATTAAGATAATAAGAAGTTAATTTGCTATATAATATTTGTCTGTCGTGGTTTACAGACTTAATTTTTTTTGGTAAGCTTATATTATAAATTTTTGACCCTTCAACAACAAACGATAACTTAAAATAACTTAAAGCAATGGTTTGTTGTTGTATTTCGTAAAAATTGTTTACTGAGCTGATAAGAAAGTTACTAATTAAACACGACTTTAGTGTAGTAGTTTTACCATTGGATTGGATTTACCATAATGATATGCCGATACCTTTGGGGATTTACTTGATTTGGTAACAGGTTTTTGATTTTTCAAGTCATTTCTCATTAATAAATTCACAAATATGTTGGTGAACACCAAGTGAGTAAATTATTAAAAAGCATTGTTCAAACTTGTTAAACGGAATGTAGACTGAATTCATTACAAAATATACATATGTATAAATGTTTTCAAAGGTTTGTATGCTTCCAAATATTTAGATAGATAGTTCATAATAAGGACCATTTCTAAAACATGAACAACTTTTTGCACGGAGTTAAGTAAAAAATACCAAAAACTAAAATATTTCTAAACTTGAATAAATCGAAAACCATATAAAGCTATTCCTTAGACTTCACAGTAATCCTCCATTAAAAAAAAAAAAAGGGGTAACCCGAATTTGATTTTCAGGATGCACGACCTTCTGCCCAATTTGCGTTTGAATAGCCCATCAATTTTTCTTTTACTTTTTGATTTTCACTACTGCTCAGTTCGAGTTTAAAATTTTAAGTGACACGAAGATATTAAAGAACACGTTTTTGCTCTGTCCAATCTGTTTGACTTGGTGAACTTATTTTACTAGCTGAAATCGAAGCAGTTCGTTCGATTTTGACGTAAGCTCATGTGAGCCCATGCCTATTAAAAAAAGTTGATCTTTAAGAGTCAAAATTGTTCCAGCGGTTGTTCTTACAGGTCGCAGGTAGCCCTTGAATTGTTTAATGTAACTATATACACTTACAACGCAATTCCACATTCAACGTAACTTAAGTTTTAAATTTTTCTAGGCTCTGATTGCTCAGATATCATAAAAAGTTATGTGACATCCAGTTACGTTTCTTGAATTTAGTTACAAATTTAGTCTGATAGTTCAGATGGTCACGTTTGTGTTAGTGAAAATGGTACAAGTAGCAAATATGTCATATAATAGTGGAAAATAAGAAAGAGTCAAAAACATCTCGAATTTTTAGTAATTTTTGACAGGCTGTATTAAAAATTCAAAATAAGAATTTAAAAGCATGAATATTCTGTTTTTTAGATATTTTATTTCAAAAAAAAAAAAATTATTAATAAGTAACGGGTTATCACTTGCTCGCAAACAAGATTTTACAAATATTTTTCAATCGTCAGTTAGACTATCAGAACAATAAATGTCAATATAAAAAATTTATTCCTAGGAATAAGCTCTAACTGAGGTTTATCTGACTATTGTATTGAAAAATTGGAGCATTTTTGTTTTTCAGTGATGAATCAAAAAATTTGACAAATAGGTACTGAAGTCAACTCAATGAAAAATTAGCTGCGTTCGTTTGGGAGCATTTATTTACTGCTTAGTACTTAAAGCTACTATTGAAAAAGTAGTTCAAAGTAACTTGAAGGACTAAGTAGAAGATAAATGTTTCCAAAAGAACGCAGCTTTTTGTAAATAATTTTGTTTTGACAGTCACTTAAACTATTTTTATTTTCCGAAAAAAATGAATGTCCTTTTTTAAAAATCAGTCAATCAGTCAAATCAGTTCATAATTTTTAGAGGTCAAAATCTAATGTCACTTAGTTTTTTTTTTATGACATTTGACCAATCAGAGCCTTTAAAAATTCAGAAAGTTCAGGTGGCCTGCGTTGAACGCGGTGAATGTAAATGAAAATAGTATATTAATTGCAAATGTCACCTGATATTCAGATGATATTTAAGTTATGTTCAGTTGGTGAGTTGAACCCGTCCATTGCTGCCTATACCAAACACATGCTTTTTTGGTTTTTGTTTTTTGTTTTTTTTTTGGGATACAAAAGTACAAATAAGTCAGTCAACATTATTTTGACAAAAAGTAATGTAAGCATGTAAACTTTTACTACATCAAAGAAAACATTCTTTTAAAATTTGCCATGATTGTTTCTTTACAAAACCCAACACGCTTTAAGTGTATTGAATTTTCGTATGTTAAATTTTAGGCACTGCTTTGTGTTAAAATATTTATTTGATAATTAGTAGATTTTCTTTTATTTAAGCTTACACGCTTCCTCTATCAACAATGACCCCTCTCACAATTGTTTCTTAACTTAATTCAAGCTCTATATATATTACTTCAACAAGCAATGTCCTATGAAGAATTAAATAAAAAATATTTTAAATACACGAGACCGAACCTCTGACTAGAAATTAACATAACAATAAAAAATATATTTATTTATAAAAGTTATCAAATACATTTTTAGAACTGTCAAAAAATCAACAAATATATTATATTTCTTTCATTATTTCAGTAAACTAATGTTAAGTTGAGTAAAATAAAAAAGATTCGAGGTGATTGGATAAATATTTTATACCTGTTGCTTTCTTTCTAATTGATATTATATCGTAAAAAAAAAAAACAAACAAACAAAATAATAATACATACTTATGTAATTGTTTTGATAATATTTTTTATTAATTTATTTTTGTTTTTGTTTTTATTCCCTTTTTTGTTTTATTTTAACAATGCATTAACGTAGTACTTTCCGTAATTTTTAAATATACATTTTAAACAATTAATTACATATACATACCTTGTAGTTTTCTATAAAACAAAATAAGTATCATTTCGTGCAATATATTATTTCGTGTAGCATTTTATGTATAATTCGCAAAAGATTTAGAGTACGTGTGGTGGCATAAAAATAATCAATGTGGTGCTTTCTTTAAATAGTATGCGGTCTTAAAGACTTATAGATTAGTTTTATTTATAAGTGTCAGTTTGTGTGCATTTATAATGTTATAAATGCATGACAGTGTTGATGCCATTACCATATACCCTGAATTTAAAACGAAATCAATTTGAAGTAGGTCATTCACTATTTTAGTCCATCTTATTTTTCAATTTCAAAAAATTTTGAAATGAATTTCTGTGTAAAGTGTGCCCTCAAAAATCTACGCAAAATAAAGTTCTTCAGGTATGAATTCTATGCTTTATACCATTTTCTAGGGTGCATAATTGCATGGTTGCTTTGTTTACATGCGGTCATTTGCGATCAGACTAATGTCAGAAAAACTAGTTGCGCATGTATTTTACTTTGAATTTATGAACACTTTTTCTGATTTGGGTTTTTTGTCAAAAGTTTGAAGTTTCAATTCAGCCTCTTCTTCAAAATAAACCAATTCCATCCATTAAGAAAGAAATCGTTTTTTTAAACATTTCTCCAAATGTTTACAAATTTATTATATGCAAGAAATTCGTGGCTATTTTTGTTAATTTGACTTGAATTTTGAATTTCCGTTCAAAATTTTGATAGAATTGAGAAATAAAGGAAAGCTGTATCATTTTTTAAATCATGTTCTTTCTTTCTTCAAGTTTAAATTCATTGCGCATTTGTGCTGCAAATATTTGGGTTTTACATTTATGAACACCTGACAGTTGTCATTTGCATTATTGAAAGCTTTGCATTCGTCAGACTTGCCCAACCATGCATTTATGAAAGCACCCCTACTTTCAATCTTAAACAAAGCGTTTTTTGTTTAATGATATCATCAGCATGTTAACAAACCAGGCAGATCAGGTAGGATGTGCTTTTCCCGTAATTTGTTCATTCGGTTTGCTGCCAAAGCAACTTTTTTTTATTTTTTCACAAAAAATTAAAAAACCCTAAAGGATTTTCATATTTTTTGAATGCCAGAAGGAAAAAAAAAACATTATTGTATTACACGGAGAAAAATAAAGCACTCTAAAATAAGTTGGTGCCCTCTTCCCATCTTCTTAAAAGACTAAGATTTCTACTTAAAATAAATTGAATCCGCTTAAATTCTGTTAAATTTAATTGGAATCTCATTTAATTTCGATGAGAATTTTCATCTTAAAAAAAAAAAGACTAAAAATGAAAAGATTCCATATAAATTATTTGTGAATACTTATTGATATTAAAAGATTTTCTTTAGAAAAGGAATTAATTCAAAATTTATGTGAAAATCTTCTAAAAGTTTGGTAGTTGAAACAAGTTGAGTTGATTAGCCTGATGGTAAAGCAGTTGCCTAGTGCTAATTGTTTTAATTTAAATTAAAATAAGTGAATTTTTTCCGCTAAATGATGTACGTCTTCTTAGAAAAAACATGCAGAAATCCGCTTAGTTGAATATAGAATCTTCTTGTTTTAAGCATGTCTTTTTTCTCCGTGTACAATGTCAATAATATTCAATATATGTGCCCATAATTATGAAAGCGAAGTCACTGCTAAAAAACATTTAAAACTATCATAAAACTAACTACAATTTAACAATTAAACCTTACTTCAAACTAAAATTGCAGTAAATAGACATGTTTAAGGATCTTTCAATTGTTTCAATAAAGAAATAACATTAAACTTTTATAGTAAAATTATTGATCTTGAAACCATCTTGATCTTGAAACCATGCAAAAAGTGACTTGGGCCACTTTCATATCCAAGGGCGCATATACATAGTTCTACAGGTAAAAAAAAACATTTGCAATATTTTATACTTAGTTGGCCGAGTACTAAATCAGCTGGTCAAAAAATTATGAACATTTAATTTAATAAACAAAACAAAGTTGTTTCTTTTTGTTTACTTGGCAAGATTCTCTTAATAAAAAGTTGGAACACTTCTTAAGACTTCATAATTATTTACTTTCATTAGATTTTGGATATAATCTACAAATTACTGGCACTTTTACCAAAGATCCACTTTTATTGAAGAATTATCTCTGTAAACATCAATCCTCAACTAACCCTTAATAAACTCTATTGATTTCGGTTAGGTTATTCAGAAGGCCATTGACCAAACCATGGCAACATACAATTCTGCCTTATATCCACTTAAAACTCTTTTTATGTAAAAGTATTAGATCAAAACCTACATAAATATCGCTGGATGAGAATAATATGGTTTTATGTCTGCAGGGGTTTCCATAAAACATACAAGATACAACCTTACAATTCTCGGCCAGCGACATGTTTATGTAGTAAAAAAAACCTCATAGAATTTTAGTAACCAAGTTTCATTTTTGGTTTAATGAAGTTCGGATTGTACCTTTTGGTTTTTTGGCGATGTACAAAGTTTTTAACATCTATTATATGTGTTTTATTTATTTTTGTTCCACCGACCGACCGCTCCAATGTATCATCCTCCGCTTTTGGTCCTAAAGGTAGAACTTTTTTAGAGTTCGTATTTTTTTCTTGGGGATATGAGGAACAATTCTTTCAACCCATATTGTCGGAATTTTTTCAATGCAATGTTTCGATTTTCTCATTAAAATGCATTAATGTTAAAGCCATATTGAAAGAAAAATGTAGGTACTTAAAATTATAAAATAAACTTTCAAAATTATTTTGAAAGTAAAAATTCCACAAAAAAATACACTATTTTAAACAAACAGCCAAGTTATTTGAGGTTTTAACCATGTGTTCCTATTTTTTTTACCAGAGGATTGAGTAGTTGCAACCAACTTAGTGTAAAATATCACAACATTTGTTTGTTTACTAACAAAATAATAAATTGATAATATTGAGAATATAAGTATCATTATCCAAACTTTTAAAATTTTCTTACTAACAAACAGTTTTCATTGGAGGTAAGGAGTGTTCCTAATATTTTGGCCATAGCCATATATCGCACCCTCAGTGCAAAAGAGCGATAAGTCAAAAAATGACATTTTTGTGATAATGATGAGGAAATGTTGCTTTTTAAATTAACTTTCTTTTGAAGGGCTTGTTGTTAACGTAAACGAAAAATTCGAAAGATTATGACTGTTTTTATCCAATTCCTACTATATTAAAAGTCAAACTCTTTCCTAATTTAACCAATTTTAAAAAATAAATTTATTAAAACTACAAAATAAACATAATGGTTCTTGTAATAGAGCTTTGACATTATGGAAATTGCTGTCCCATGGAAGTTATAGGGGAAAGTTTAGAGTCAGTATGTATTTTGCAGCAGCGTTTTATCGAAATGAACTTTTTTGAGTTCTCGCTCTTTTGCACTGAAGGTGCGATATGTTAAATAAATTGGGGCAAATTCTGTCATTTTTAGATCCCAGTTTATGTTAGATTGGGGTTTATCCAATGTTATTTGAATAGGATATACTCCAGTCTTTTTTAGAAGCGACTTAGACAGTGTCTATGAATATGGCCCATTGTTACGAATTCAATAGAGAAATGTCTTCCTCTTATGTGTGACGTAAATAAGGAAAAGTTGTCGTAAAACTGATGCTGATTTTATTGTTTTGCAGTAATAAGTCAAGAGAAAATTGAATATGATTAAAACAATTTAGAAGCACTGAATCAAATGTTCAATTTTCTGAGCCGAAATCTAAGGCCGAAAACATTTGATTCATAACTACCACTATCTAGATTTTTTCACGCTTCTTGTTATATTTTATGGTATGTACAAAACCTGAACTTTTATTTTGATTTTAAAGGCACGATCATTATTTCACACTAACATAGTAATAATATATTAACATATTTTTTTAGTAAACATATTTCTCATCGATTTTTTGAAGAGGTAGTGAATAACCAAAACTTTGCACTCTCGATTTAAACAGAAAAAAAAGTTGACGGCAGTGCACTTTGAATAACAAATATAAAAAGCATATTACCAACAATATAAAATATATCATCCGTTCACATAATTCAGTTCCATTTAAACAATCAAGGACTACACAAATACTTTGTACCTTTTCATCACAGAAAATATTTTTCAAAGATGAGCTTAATTGATATTTTTGCTTCAAATATAATTTCTTACTTAAATTGCACACACTTTAAAGTTTTTTTTTCTTTTTGTTGACGTTAGACTGTTATTTTTGTATTTATCATAACTAGCAACTATTGTAATTATATTTAACCAATATATTTGCTTTCAAAAATAAATCAAAATTAAAAAAAAAAAAACTGGAGTTCGCAAAAATGTACTCTTTCTTAAAAACTCATGTTGGTTTTTGTTTCCCTATAGTTTATTTTTTTCATACAAAAATAATATATTTTTTCTATTGTACATTGTAACATAAATGTATCTGGTTTATCAAACAGGTATAAACCAGAATTTATTTTAATTTTTTACCAAGGTGAATTGAGTTATTTATTTTAACAAAAAAGATTTAAACATAGAAAAACAAATATATTTAACATTGATCATATTTTTAATTAAAAATTCGTTTAGTAAACGAAGTTTCTATTAAATTATAAAATTTTAGTTTTTGTTGTTCTTGTTTTTTATTTTTGCAGTATTGTGCTTTCAACAGCATACATTTTTGATATATAAAAAAAAATAAGACAAACATATAATTATGGTTTTAGAAAAAATGTATTGTTTTTGAATGTCGTTTTTTTTTTTTGTTTTTAAAATTCGTATGTTGCGTTTATTAGTTTAATTTAAATATGATCAGTAATATATACACTTTATTTTTTGTCAAATAAATCGTTAACTATATATTTATATATTATATATAATAAATATAAATTAATGCAATGCATCTGAAAAGAGAACCATTTGTTTTAAGTTTTCTTAATTTAATTTCTTTATTACCCACATTTTTTTTTATTTGAAACTGTCGAATGACTAATTTCTTTGGTTTTCTTTTTATCTTTCTTTTTAAACGTTTATAGGTTTGTTAGCACCTGTACCAGGTATGGGAGTCCCTGGAATGGGTGTTATGTTACCCGGCCATCCAATGCTTCAAATGATGCAGCCGCGATTTCGGTGATCCACTCCTCAGGGGCCAATTTGTTTGGCTCCCATATTGAATTTGCCGATGCCAATTATTTACCCGGATGGATGAGAACAACAAGAGACGACGATACAAACAAATACAACTTGTCAAATATCAACATCTACCACAAGTGTACCTCAAACAATTACAACAACATGGCAAACTGGAAACCTTACAATAAAAACTGAAGAAACAGAAAGCAAGTGAAAAAGTTTTTTCTTCTAAAAATTAAAAAACGTTTTTATTAATTAAATATAAATAAATTAATCACAGTAATGTTAAAATTTGAAACAAAAAGAAAATTAAAATGAAAGCAGCATTAATATATAAACAAAAAAAAGCAAGCGAAACGACAAAAACACAAATAAATAATTCCTCTTGATTTTCCGTTCTACTCTCAATTTCCTACTCTAATTAATAGTTTTTTTTTTTTTTTTATGTTTTTAGATAGATTTACCTAGAAAATGTATGCACTCAAGAAGTGTTAAAGAAAAGTTTCGTATAAATATTAACACAAATGAAAAAGAGAGGAAATATTTTTCTGTTCAAATAAAAAAAAAAAACAGCTAAGTTTGGTTATGTTAGTTTCGTGCAAAGCAAAGTAGCAATTTAATTCTTTTATATAATTATTTTTAGTGATTTTATATAATTCAGCAAGCTTTCTAGCACACTTAAAATATAATAACAAAATCAAAACTAATTTGTTTGTAAATATTATATAAAAAAAAGAGTCAGCAATTTTAGGAAAAATGCATCCAACTTTTATATTTTATTTATTTAAATATTTTAAGTAGTACATTTTTTAGCAGTTAGTTTATAAGAAAATGAGAATTAATTAATTTTCTGATAAAAGTCACTGTTATACTCTTTTTTTCTAATGAATTCTTAACAGGTCAAACGATTTTCCTACGCATAAAAAAAATTGAGGGCGTTTTTTTGTTAATTTTCTCCTGCTACTCCTCTTCACATCACAAAATGCTTGACAGTACGTACTACTACAGCTGGTATGTCGAAAGAATTAAAAGTTTATCCACCCAATTTTCATATTTTTCTTCAATGAAAATTAAACATCTTTTAAAAAAACTAATTTAAAAAATACTGTCTGGTAAGGATTTCTCTTTTTTTTTATTGTTTGTAATATTTTTATTATAATTTTTTTTTATTTTGTTGTGCTGACCTTTTTCTTGTTATATTATTCTTTTATATATATATATATTTTTTTCGTTCTTTCATTATCACAAGTGCATTTAACTTTCATGTATTTGTTGGCTTAAAGTTATTTAATATACATCCTACTTAAATATTCATGGAAACTATCTATATAGGTAAATTATTTTATGTATATTCCCTGCTACTTGCGTATATTCTTTCTATAATATTCCCCCTGGGCTTTTCTGTGTGTTTGCACAAGTAAAACAATTGTTGTCATTCGTTGGTTATTTGAAATTAGTTCAATTTTCTTTTTATTTAGTTAAAATTATGCTGAAAATAAATTTTTTTAACGGGTGTTTCAGCTCATATAGTTTTTCGCAGAAATTTGGCGTTTCAATTTTTCTTCTTTCTAGAAAATATGTAATTACATAACTTTATTTCTTGCGAATATTTTGAAAAATTTCAGAGCTAATAATGTATTTAAAAAATATACTCTCGGATTCGGATTGCAAGTATCATTTCTCATTTTTATATATCGTTCGCATTATTTGAAACAGAAAGTTTCCGTTACCGTTCGACAGTAAGAACATTTTAAAATTGAATTGATATTCCTTGTATAACGCCAATAACAACAAATTTTTGTTAACTTGGTGATACTGTTGAATTGAAAATATTGAATAAATTGTCTTTTTTCAATTTCAATTTTGAATTATTGAACTTGGTACTTACAATTGACTTAAAAATAATTTATTTCTGTAATACATTGATACCAAACTTTGTTGTCACAAAGGGATTAACCTATTACAATGGGCACGTTCAAACAGTTAACACAAAGCTATCGGAAAGCTTTTTGTTGTTGTAAACAATGTTACAAATTAGCAAAGAAACGAACCATTTTCGGTCACAAAATAATCTGAAGGTATCCGAGAATTTTTGGTATACCTCAGGTATCCGAGTGATCAGCTGATAAACATTTGGCTATTTTTTATTTTGATTTCTATTCACGCGGTTATTGAGCTTGAAATAAAATAAATTTGCAAGAATTAAAGCTAAATCAATTGTGCAAGTACTATGCAACAGTAAAAAAAAGGAATTTGCTAAAAAAAAAAAAACAATTTCCTCTTTTCAATATTTACATATTTTTTCGTAGCTGCTTTGACAAGCTATGTGGATACGGGTATCCCAGATAGCCTATCCGATAGGTGTTTGAACGTGCCCAATGGTAAAGTTTTCGGATGACTAGGTTGTCCTCGATGTTTTCAGATCCGCCTGTCCAATTTAAATCGACTTATAAATTTGAGGTCTAAGGACTGTACGACGATCCATGAATGAAAAAATCCAGGTCAAAATAATGGATACATGTACAAGTACATATGTAATTTGTTTCAATCAATGAAGGTATTGATGATGTCCGATTCACATACATTATATTGAGGACAAATTTCAAATTCTATCTGAGACTGTCGATTTGATAATTTTATGTCTATCCACCTTTCTTTGCATTGTTGCGCAGAAGAGAGATTATAAAATAACAATAAAACACTTTTCGCGTCATAAATTAAAAAAAAAAAAACGAATAATAGAAAAGAAAAAAATTGTGTGATAAGAAAAATAGGATATATTGTCGAATATACACTCCTGCTTAAATTTAACGCACGTCCTATTCATTTTATAGTAAATTTCTACTATTATTACTGTATGCTACAGTATCATGGTTATTTTCTCAAATGAGACAGTAGTGATCTTAAATTCAAGGTATGGAACAAAATGATTTTGGGGAAGATTTGGGGACAGCTTTGCTGAAGTTTGTCTTTTAACCCGCGAACCTTTAAGAGAAAAGTCATAAATTTTAATGGAGTAAAATCTGCTTTACAACACCTACGGAGTTAGTGAGCCCTCCTAGACCTACGCTAAGTACATAAAGATACTTGACTGATGTCCTCGAATAGCGTCCGGTTCCAATCACCCTAAGATTTGGTCCACAGTTTAGTCTGATGCACGATAATGCATGCTAGAGTGCTTTGAGAACATCTTCAATTTTTCAATATGCCGGCTTTGGATTGACCACACAGAAATCCGGTTTTGAATTCAATAGAACATGTCTAGGAAATATTGAAAATATGCATTTGCGACCGAAATCCACCTCCAAGCAGTCTTGATCAATTCAAAACTACAGTGAAAGAAGTGTTACAACAAAACCTTCAAAAGTTAATTAGTGGAATGAACAGACGACAGGTTGTCATATGCGCTAGGTGAGACCAAGTGTTGCATAAAAATATTGGAAAGAACTGTCACTTGCTTCCATTTTTTAGAATTTATTTTCTTAAAAAACAAAAATAAGATACAGGGGCGAAACTCAAGAAGAAAAAAGTGTGCGTTAATTTTGAGCAGGAGTGTAGAATCTCCCAAACGTGACTGTCGTTCACACTTTTCACATTTTTTTTCTTATTTCTTTCTGAGAGAGTTGTCTCCAAACTATCTAAATTTTTATAGAGATCTGAATTTAGTGCATAGTAGATAGATTGTTCAGCAAAAATTAAGCGTGAAAGGGTATTTTCTGGTTGAGTACAATCCCAGGAGCATTTTTTAAAGGTTATGGGCACAGAAATAGACTACGTCACTATAATCCGAGTAGGAAAGACATTCTTTTATAGCAGTTGATTGAGTGTGGAGTGAAAGCCTAACCTGTTCCACTTTAAATAACAAATATGTATAACTTATAAAATACAAATAATTGAAGTCCCAAACATACCAATGAATGAAGCTTTTCTTACATACATACATGAGCGCTTCTTAAATAGCGTCTAAATCAGAAACATTTTTGGTGAAGGTACTCCCATTTAACTTAATATATCCTCAATGCATTATTTTCAATCAAAATTTTATGCAAAAAATTATTCTTTACCACTGATTATACAAGGTAAGACATTTTTTAAGAAAAAGAAGTTTCTAATTTTTTTTTTATTTTTTCCATACCATCGTTTCAAAAGAAAATATATTATTGTAAGTACATTTTTCAACAAAATTTGCATTTTCTTATTTGTAATGTTACTTTCCTTTCGAGACCCTTTTACCATAGATTTAATTACCTACATCGAAATAATTCTGTTAAAGAAAAGGATAAACACAATGAAACAGCTAAGCAACTTTACTTTATCTTATCATATATTATACCTAATTTCTAATTATATGTTTTCACTAATGTTGCGTTAAAAATTTATAATTATTAAAATGTAAAAAAAAACAAAAGAACTTAGTTTTGGTAAATGTATTGCTTGGTGTTACGGAAAAATTACATAAATCTATTCGAATGTTCGAACTTTATAAACCGACATGATAATAATTATTTGTTGCAATTGCACGCTTATATTTATGTTTTCAAGAAAAGCAAAACAGAATAAAATTCAGAAGAGGCAGCAGCATTCTACGGAAAGGTATTCCCTGATTATTTCTTTTTAATTGTGTAGATTTAGAAGTAAACAATTAGGGAATGGAGTGTTTGATTATATATATATTTTTTTTAATATACAAAGGGTAATCATTTTGTCCCTCTCTTTGCTACATATTTTTCACATCATTTTGGGTATTTTTTTTTCTTTGATTAATGAGGTGGTACATCCTAGATGGTTTTATAAACATAGATAAAAACAAATAATTGGAATTTAAGCAAATATATCACAGAATGTTCAATTAAAAGGTTTTGGTGCACAATTGAGTTCTCGTCGCTATTGTTGGTAATGTGCAAAATGGAGACAAATAATTCATATAATCTTGTCGTCTTTTGTACAGAGCTCCTATACCAATATAGTCAAGATTTGTATCTTTTAAAGCTATCGCGACGAATCAAGTCATATCTGAGAAATATAACGTGTGGGTTAAACATTTAAGGCAGATTATAACGGTTTCAACAAGGCAAGGACGGGTATTGTTATGCTGCATAATCACTTAAGTTTTTACTTCTAATCTTGCAGTCGTCGCGCGGATTGTCCTATATTCAGTACATATCGTCAGGACAAAGCCAAAACCGCGAATCTGCATTTTTGGATATTTTCACTTTAATGTGTCATTTAACTTGTCATCGATCCCTCTGCCTCTATCTACTGTTTCGACCCCAATCCTCCATCTGTTGCCTAGAAGGCTAAAATATCAATTTTCGGAGCACGGGTTCCCATAAGATTACATGAGTTTCTAAAACTCTGAAGCCGTTTTTCTCAAAACTACAATTTTGCAGATTCGTGGTTTTGGCGTTGTGCCCACGGTATGTACTCATTTTTATTTTAAAAAATATGTAATTGAATTTTAAAGCAAAAAAACAGTTGGAAAATCAACTCATTCCGGTTTAATTTTTATTTTAATGAATTACATTTAATTGTGATCCGCGCGACGACTGGTGTAACTTTTCAGGAGGCGACGACTGCAGGGTTAAATCATTCTCAAAGCATGCTATGGTTTAGAAGTGGCTTCGAGTGTCATATTGTACGGATCCTCAGCGACCAATCATCAATGTCTCCAATTCATTGTTTTCGAAGAATTTCGAACTTTCTTCATGCTGGCGGTCATCAATATCGAGAAGAAAAATATAACGTCTTTGAAGTGACTAAACCAATCATGGTATATTGTTTTACTTAGATCAGAACCTCCGTCAGCTTCTCAGAGTTCTCGATACCCTTCAGCGCTTCAGCCTCTTTTTGCAAACAAAAAGCTTTCTACATACATGACAGTTTACAATCATTTATTGCGAGAACTTAAATGTGCAATATAAAAATCAAAATTTATACATTTTGTTTTGAATTTTACAACTTATTGTATTGTCAAAATTTATAGTTATATCATAATATTGAAAAACAACAACAAAAAGGATTTGCCACATCATTAATCTTCTTTTTACTATTCTTTCTAACACTGTCTCCCCTGCAGATCTTTTTTTCAAATAAACTAATCTAACAAAAAAAAAAACAGCACTTGTGTTCCCTTAATATTTTTAATTTTGGGTATTGGTATATTTTTTCAGCTAAAATAAAAAAAAAAAAAAAAAACAAAATAAATACATAACTTGTATTAAAAAAAAGCACGTTTACTTTATGAAAACATAAAATATTTAGGTATTAGTATATAATATACATGACAAGTGATGTTCTAAAATTCTCATCAAAATGATAGAATTTTGAATATTCGCAAAATTGATGTTGGACTTTTGTCTAAGATAAAATTTAGACGAATGTACCTCACCGTTTTCCAGACAAATAAAAATACATACGTATACAATTTTTGTTTTTAATAATTATTTATGTGAATATTTATAAATATGCATATGTATATATAATATATATTAATATACATACATACAACACCAGTGTTTGCCAAAAGTAAAATTTATATCTCTCTGTTTCTCTATATTACCTATCTCTGTTTCTTGGATGTGTAAAAATGCCTATACAAATGGGCATTTACAACTGAATTATTTAATATTTATTGTAGAACAAAATGCTTTTTTAATTTAATTTTTAAATTTAAAATTAAGTATCGCTTCAATACATATCCATAAAATTTAATTTAAGTCTGGAAAAGATGGGCGACAAGCAAGTAGATGGGTCGTGCTGTTCTGTTAAAATAAACACAAAAAACAAAAATCAATTCAAAAGGACAAAACGCCATTTAAAGTTTGTCACATTGGTTTTGTTGATCGAGAAATTACTTCTGGGCTAAATTATTTTTAAAAAATTTAGTTTTCTTTTTATAATTTTTTTTGCAAATAATTTAACCCACAAATTAATACATAAGTTGGGAATTAGTTGAATAAAAAAAATGTTGGATTTCTCGGTCCTTGTCATTGTATATTATATGAAAAACTACAAAATAAAATATAATAGATCTACAAAAACAAAACATATTTCTGTATAATTGTAAGGTAATAATAAAAATACAAATGAGTAGACAATTTCAAGAATAATTATATAAATGCGTATAGTGAAAAAATTTTAATTATTTTGCGATTTGTTCGTTTTTTTTTTTTGTGATCAATGTCGCATCTGCCTTTTCTCCGTTCTCAATAAGAAAATTTTTGTTTTTCTTCAATTAAATATGGTTGTTTCGTTGCAGATTGCTACTTTAGTATTTAATTTATTATATTATTTTTTCTGTGTTTAACTTTAATTAAAAAAAAAAAATAATGCAAATCTCAGGACGTTGAGGTCATGTACATTTATTCTTCTAAGTTTAGAAACGATTATTGTTTAAATACAAAAGAAATGCATTAATTACAAATATTAAATTAATTCAATATTAATATTATTATCCTTATTTTAAATCTTATAATATTTACTATTATAATAATTACCACAAATTCAGAAATAATAAAGAAAAGCAAATATCTTATGCTAAAAAGAGGTGTATTTTATTATTAAATTTCTAATTGCTATATTCTAATTTTTAGTTACATTATAAAACAGATTTTATTATTAAGGCCGTTTGTGAATTGCGTTAAATAGTTAAATCCGTGTTAAATTTTTGACACTATTGAGGTTAATAAAAAAAATTTCAGCTGTATGGATTATTGTTTAAAATGTTTTCTGCCTTTTTTCTGCCATGATACTCCTTTTTAGTAAAAAAAAACACAACAAAACCATCTGCAAAAAAAATTTAACTCAAATTTAACCAGGTCCCAGAGCCCAATAAATTTTTAACAGCAAAAAAAATTTTATTCACCTCAATAGTGTCAAAAATTTAACACGAATTTAACTATTTAACGCAATTCACACACGGTCTAAAAAAGAGTATCATGGCAGAAAAGAGGTGGAGAAAAATATTAAACAATAAACCATAGGGTAAAGGGGGGAGGTTAATTGAATTTTAGTTATTTAACAAAATGAAATATTAATATCTTTTTGTTTGTATTTCAACTTTATATCTTTTTACCATACTTTTAATGGAAATTCTTAAAGTTACAACTTGTTTTTGAAAAACTATAACACAAAAACATCAGGGGAGCCTTCGTCAACCTCCGGCATAGGTTGGGAGATCAAGTCAAATAGAGAAATTTCAATCTAAAAACAAAACAGAAAAGCTCAATAATGCAGAAATATATTCTTATTGAATGTAATAAACTTTACTTACTGTAATAATATAAGATTAAAAGACTATATTTTGTTGTTGTTTTTTGATTCGGGACAATATTGTTCTTCTTTTAATTTCGTACATTTTTGAAACACTTGAAGGAGTTTCTGCAATATCTGAATAAAAACTTAGTTTTCCGAAACTTAAATAAGCTTAAAGTTAAATCATCCTAATAAAAAGCAACAAAGCGAGTATTTGACACTTTGTTGAAGCCTCCCCAATTGTTGATGACGAACCCTCCCTTATGCACTTTTTACTATTTTCGAACAAAAATCTATATTGTAATGTTTTATTCCGGGTTCACAATAAAACTTATTTAATTTCCACTTGTATTTCCGTTCAAATAAGAACACACTTTATTTCAACTTTATTTACTTTTATTATTCGCTCAAACAAACACACTTTTAAATCACTTTATTTACTACCAACAATTCGCAACACTTTATTTCACTTTGTACTGTACTCTTTCACTTTCAAGATTAAACTGTGTCCGGTCGGTGTCTACGCTGCCCTTTTATACCGGAATTTCGAGATTCGAGATTATCTTCGAAGGTTCTCGTCTTTGCTTCTCGAAACTTCCTTTCCAGGAGGGGTGCTTCATACTTCCAGTCTAGTGGGATATTTTGGGATGTGTTCAGAGGGTAGTTTCTTAATTACTAAAGGTCCGTTCACATTTCTACCTTTGCAGTAGTAGGTAGTGTGTTCAGACTTTTATCTTAAAAGTAGTTCAGTAATTCATCGTTACATTGCCCCCCTCTTAGGATTGTTCGTCCCGAACAACTCCATTGCTTTTTTCACCATTATAACGATGTAAACGGTCACAATGAACTACCTTTAGTTTGCCTCTTACCCCTCTTTGTATACGGTAGGTAAACCACGTCGTTAATTCTGGTTATTACTGTGTAAGGGCCTTCCCAGTTTTGTTGTAGCTTCGGTGATAGTCCCTTTTGTCGGTGGGGATTGTAAAACCACACAAGTTCTCCTTCTTGAAACCCTGTTGCTGTCGCTCGTGCGTCATATCTTGTTTTCATCCTGTCACTAGACACTTTTATATTTGTCCTTGTCCGTTGGTGAATGTCAGCCAGTGTTCCTTTCAGGTTATCTACGTTCTCATCCATTTCATGTGGCTCGTTTGGAACACTTCCAAATTTTATCTCACTTGGCAGGCGTATTGTTGAGCCAAATAGGGCTTCCGATGGTGTATGTCCAGTAGAACTATGTGTTGCACTTCTATAAGCCATCAAGAATAATGGAATATGTCGGTCCCAGTCTCGTTGATTATCATTGACTACTTTTGACAGGTGTTCCTTAAGT
Source organism: Episyrphus balteatus (assembly GCF_945859705.1). Lineage (NCBI taxonomy): Eukaryota > Metazoa > Arthropoda > Insecta > Diptera > Syrphidae > Episyrphus > Episyrphus balteatus. The sequence continues at coordinate 54,301,326 of NC_079134.1, read as the reverse complement.
GTCTTGTTAAATCGCTCAACCATCCCATCAGATTGTGGATGAAGCGGTGTTGTTCGCGTCTTCTTGATGCCAAGGAGTGAGCAAACCTCTTGAAAGATCTTAGATTCGAAGTTCCTTCCTTGGTCGGAATGAAGTTCCATGGGTACTCCGAACCTGTTCACCCAATGAAAGACAATTTTATCCACAACTGTTTTGGTTTCCTGGTTTGGAATGGCAAATGCCTCAGGCCATTTGCTAAAGTAGTCCATCACTACAAGGATGTATCGATTTCCGTTGTTGGTTTCGGGAAAAGGACCTGCTACGTCTATTGCAATTCTCTCAAAAGGTACACCCACATTGTACTGCTGCATCTTGCTTTGGATTTTTCTAGCTGGTCCTTTGCTAGCGGCACAAGTATCACATTTTCGGCACCACTTTTCAACGTCTTCTCTCATACGTAATCAGTAGAATTGCTGTCGTAGCTTTTCCAGCGTCTTGTTGATGCCTAAATGGCCTCCAGAAGCTCCACCGTGCATCTCTCGGAGAACATCATTTACCTTTGACTGAGGTACGACTAGCTGTATTACATAGGATTTACCGTCTGCGGATTCCCACTTACGCCTGAGTAGCCCTTCTTGCACATGAAGCGAGTCCCATTGTGCCCAATATGCTTTGAGAGTGGGGCTTCGGTCGGAGATGTCGGCCCATTCTGGTTTCTCTTGATGTTCCTTCCATGCAAGGATGGGTTCGATGTCCGAATCTTCCTGTTGGGCCATCCTGAGTTCTTGATTACTCCAGCCGCAAATGGGATCAGCTCTCGTTCTTCTAGCAGCGACAACTTCCTTTTCTTCTAGTCGTGTGTAATGCTTGCAGTCTTGCTTGCACGGGCGCCGAGATAATGCGTCTGCATTTGAATGCAGCTTTTCTCTCCGATGTTGAATCTGACATTGATACGTCTGAAGTATCTCGATCCATCTTGCTACTTGACCCTCTGGATTTTTGAAGTTCAAAAGCCAATTAAGTGCACCATGATCTGTACGAAGAAGGAACTTCTGTCCATAGATGTACTTATGGAAGTGCTTTGTTGCCAATACCAGAGCAAGAAGTTCCCTCCTGGTCACGCAATAGTTTCTTTCTTGTTTCGAGAGTACCTTGCTATAATAGGCAACGACCTTTTCTTCTCCGTCATGAACTTGGGATAAAACAGCACCAATTCCAACATTACTTGCATCTGCGTCAATGATGAATTGTTTGCCGGGAGTCGGATAGGCCAACACAGGAGCTGCACATAATCGCAGCTTCAGTTCCTGAAAGATTTTCTCACACTCACCTGACCATTTAACCCTTAACTATAGTGGTGGGTCCAGGGGACCCACATCAACTTTTAAAAAGTTAATAAAAACCGTTGAAAATGAATTTTCTCTTTTTTTTTTTTATTTTTTTATTTTTTTTTAAATTGTTATCTTTTGATGCTTAAAAACAAAATTTATAAAAAAATTCAATTTTGTATTTTATTTTATCATTTCAAAACACCACAAATTTTCACCACTATAGTTAAGGGTTAAAGGGTTTACCCTTCTCCGTAAGCTGGTGCAAGCTTTTGGCCATTCTCGCAAAATCCTTCACGAATCGTCGATAGTACGTTGCCAAACCGAGGAAACTCCGAAGTTGATGCTTGTCCTGAGGGGTCAGCCAATTTTTCACAGTGTCAACTTTTTCAGGATCAGTCTTTACTCCTTGGGATGAGATGATATGCCCCAAGTATTTAACCTCGGTCTTGAAAAGTGCACATTTCTTTGGATTCAACTTAAGATGTGCTTCTCGTAGCCTTTGGAATACAGCCTTTAGGTTTTCACAATGGTCATCAAATGTTTTCCCGTAAACGATGACATCATCCAAATAGACTAGGCAAGATTTCCAGGTTAATCCATTTAAAACGCACTCCATTAAGCGCTCAAAAGTAGCTGGGGCATTGCATAGCCCAAACGGCATGACATTAAACTGCCACAGACCATTTCCTGTGGAGAAAGCCGTCTTCTCCCGATCTTCTGGATGGATTTCCACCTGCCAGTAGCCACTCTTCAAATCCAAAGTCGAAAACCATTGTGCTCTCCATTGCATCTAGAGTATCGCTGATTCTTGGCAGTGGGTAGCTATCTTTCTTCGTCACATCATTCAGCCTGCGGTAGTCGACACAAAATCGAGTGCTTCCATCCTTCTTTTTGACGAGAACTACCGGTGATGCCCAAGGGCTTTTGGAATTTTCGATTAGCCCGTCTTTCTTCATTGTTATCATTTCTTCAACTTCACCTTGTTTGGCCAAGGGGAGACGTCTTGCTGGTTGACTAATCGGCCTAGCATCTCCTGTATCGATTCGATACTGCACCAGTTGTGTTCGGCCGTATTGCCCGCTAGGTGAAGAGAAGATATCAGCATATTCATGAAGAAGACTTCCCGCAACATTAAGCTGATGTTGACTCAAGTTGTCTGATTTGAGAATTTGTTTCTTTAGTTTCTCCGAGTTCATAGTCATCTGTGTATCCACCTCGTTGATCTTAGTTATTGCGGCCACAGATTCACATTGCCCAACAACTTCTCCTTTCTTAAGCTTGATTGGGTACGGTTTGATGTTAAGTATCCGTACAGGTACCATGTTGTTCTTTGGTGCCAAAAGAGTCTTCCCGATGATGATGTTTTCGGAACTTTGCTCAACTTCTGGTTCAACCATGAGGTATCGATGGCTTCCAAAGTTCCCCTTTAACTTGGTCCACACAAAAACTTCTGAAGAAGGAGGCAGGCACATGTCTTCTTTGATGACAGTTCTAATTGTTCTCGAGTTTTCGCTGCCATAGACCATTGGAATCTCTACATTTCTGTATTTCAGGACTTGATTACCGATATCCAAAATGATTCCATGCTCCTTCATAAAGTCGATTCCAATGATGCACTCGTCACATATATCTGCCACCAAAAACACATGTGAAAACTTTAGTTCTACTATACGGACCTCAAGACGAACTTCTCCGTACACTCTTGCTGCTTCTCCTGTGGCGGTCTTCAGACGGTAGCTGTTAGTGTTATGTAGCCATGTCATCTTCAACAAGTCTATTCGTACAATAGAGGCGGTGGCACCGGTGTCAATTGTAGCCACGTGTTGTTTGTTGTTTATGGTCGCCTCCACTGTCAGACTTTTGTTGTCTCGTTTAGTCTGTGAGACTTGAATTGTGGTTCTGGGGCCATCGATACCAGAAACCAGCTTCTGCCCCTCGAAGTTGGTTCTTACTCGTTTCCCCGAATGGGAATCAAGCTGAGCATGAGTGTTGGTTGTATCGCTTACCTGTTGTTGGGCAAAATTCCTGTTTCCACAGTGTTCGCAAGCAGTTCTTCTTGGTGGCAATCTGCACTGCCGCTGGAGATGTCCTGTCTTGTTACAGTTCCAGCATCGAGCAGCTCCGTCTCGCTGGTTTCTTTGGAATGCGAGTTTTTGACAAGAGCATTCCTCCACTGCAACTTCTCTTACCCGATGAACGCCTTGATAAGCCTGTTCTGCTGCTTCCATAGTTAGTGCGAACGCAAATGCTTCAGGAAGGGAACGTTTTCCAGCTGTTCGTATCGCTCGCTGAAGATTTATATCAGATACAGCACGAACAAAGGCTTCTGTCGCAAACTGATTGAAAATGTCGTCTCCTGCTGTCGCTAACCTTTCAATATCAGCTTGGAGTTGTTGCAGAGTTTCTCCTCTTTTCTGGACTCTTGTATTGAGTTAGACGCGGAAGACCTCCTGCATATGGCCATCTCCAAAGCGCTTTTCAAGGACCTGGACAAGAGCGTTAAAGTTACCATTCTTTTCTGGTGGTAAAGTTTGTAACAACTCAGCAGCAGGACCTCTAAGAGCAAGAGTCAGCGCTATACATTTGTCTTCGTCATCCCAGCCATTTGTTGTGGCAGCTGCCTCAAACTGTTTCTTGTAGATCGACCAAGAACTTTGTCCATCAAAGGTTGGTGGATGCATTTCCTTCTTCTTTGAATACTCACCAGAGCTTTCTCGGATCTTAATCTTCCGAACCTTGTCAAGTTCTTCGTAAAAACTTTGCATTTTAATTTCTATTTTTTCAAATTTGTCATCGACTTGGTCGAATTTTCCTTCTACTTTCTCGAGTTTTTCTTCAACTTTCTCGATTTTTTCTTGAGATTGTTTTGCAACGTCTTTTATGGAAGCATCAAGAGCAACAAACTTGTTTTCGATCATATTTAGCTTACCTTCGATGAGGGTTTTCTGTTCATCTAGAAGGTTCTTTTGCTCTGTGCGTTGTGTCTCTATTTTTTCTAGAACACTACTCTGTTGTTTTTCTATTTGTTTGAGAACATTCTTCTGTTAATCCTTTTGTTCTTTACGTTGTTGTTCCATTTGATCTTTCTGTTCTTCAAATTTTGCAAGGAGAACAGCCATCATGGATGACATATCGGAACTAGTACTTACTCGTTCTTCTATCATTTCAACTTCGAATTGAAATGTTTCCAAATCTTCGTTTTTCTGGGTTAAATAATCCTGTAGACGAATAATGAGATCATTTTTCGATCCAGCAGTAGGAAGACCTAGTTAATTCCGCCTTCAGCTCAGTCAAACTTAACTGATTTAGTGTTTTACCCATTTTAACTTTTCAAAACGCGAGCACTTTTACTTATTTCAAAATGTTTTACACTTTGTTTATTGTTAAAACACACGCGCACTTTTTATTTTATTCGCGAAATTATCTGATTCGCACAAATAAATAAGTTTTATTCCACTTTTCTGACACCAATGTAATGTTTTATTCCGGGTTCACAATAAAACTTATTTAATTTCCACTTATATTTCCGTTCAAATAAAAACACACTTTATTTCAACTCAATTTACTTTTATTATTCGCTCAAACAAACACACTTTTAAATCACTTTATTTACTACCAACAATTCGCAACACTTTATTTCACTTTGTACTGTACTCTTTCACTTTCAAGATTAAACTGTGTCGGGTCGGTGTCTACGCTGCCCTTTTATACCGGAATTTTGAGATTCGAGAATATCTTCGAAGGTTCTCGTCTTTGCTTCTCGAAACTTCCTTTCCAGGAGGGGTGCTTCATACTTCCAGTCTAGTGGGATATTTTGGGATGTGTTTAGAGGGTAGTTTCTTAATTACTAAAGGTCCGTTCACATTTCTACCTTTGCAGTAGTAGGTAGTGTGTTCAGACTTTTATCTTAAAAGTAGTTCAGTAATTCATCGTTACAATATAAATTAGTTTTGGAACAAAATTTGAAAGCATCAGTCTATGTTTTGAATCTTCGACAGAGTTAGATTTTTCAGCAAGATAACGATCCAAAACCTACGGCTCATATTGGCTCCTTTCACGCTCCATGGCAATTGTACTCACCTCCACACATGCCAAACTTAAATGTAATTGAACACGTGTTGGAGATTTTGCAGTGAAAAACTCGAAAACATAACATTTAAAGTGCGCCAATGCTAAGAAAATGGCTAGCAGAGGAATATATAGTAGCCGTGTTTTATTGGTACTCAGTATTTTACTAAGTAAACATTTTATGCTGCAAACAACAAAAAACGATAACTTTTATTTATTTTTTATAATCCTATATTGTTGAAGGGTCAAAAATGTATAAGTCTATAAAAACAGTTTCTCTGTAAACCAACAAATACAAAACATTTGTTTATCCTCAGCAATCATTTGTTGTTGTTTCCCGTGTAAAATTTTACTGAGCTAAGTACTGAGTTACCAATAAAACACGGCTAGTATAACATCGGCGGAACTTGAAAATTTAGTTTCTTCGATGCCCAGAAGGTTAAAGGGTGTTATACCTATATGCCCGTGATGGGTGAACTTAATATTGAATCTATAGCCCATTTTCATAAAAAATTTAATTTCATGACAATGAACACGTAGAAATTCTACACTATTTGTTTTTAGTTTTTTGTCAAAAATGGTGAAGTTTCGTAATATTTAAGTTTATCAATACAATAGATATTTGAAATATAACTGCATCATTAGTTTTGTTTGGTATTATTTCAATGTCCCCCAAACTGCAAAATAAGTGCTCGTACGTATGTAGGTAGGTAGGTACATAATGTTCTTTCGGCATTCCGATCTTGCAATAATATAATTTATCAATGAATAATTAAAAAAAAAAAAAACAGTTTTCAATTCAAAACAATCTCATCTCATTTTACCAATTCACTGCTTAAGTTCAATTTGGTCTCTATACCTAATATCGTAAATATCTAGTATTACTATTACTCACACCCTGAAACTGGGTTTAAGCCACTTAATTAAAGTGAGTCAGAGTGGATTGAAAGCGACCTTAAGAGTGGTTTTTTTTAGTACATAAGTCTATTTCCGTCAAAAATTCAAAACTGATATAAATTTAAAAATGTGTTGTTATACTACTTATAAGTGTGTATTTGTGTGTTGATTCACAAAAAACTTTTAATCATACATGACATTACGTCATATCATAATGTAGACAAAATGGTAATATAAATATGATATAGTTTAGCAGATGTCGACCTGACTGAACTGGGCAGCAAAATCCCCATTTATCTTTTATGTATATACTAGGTTTTTTTAATTTGAACTTGAAAACAAAATATCTCAGCCTTAGATACACCGTAAAGTATCTACCTAAAATATGTACACAATTTAAAACGCCCTTGCAAAATTTTCTAGATATTGAGGGTGTATTCATTTAATTGAATTTATTTTAATGATCATATTCATAGCCGTAGCTAGGATTTCATTTCGAGAGGGTTAGCTCAGACCAAATAAATTTTTTTTTAGGAATCACAATACTTTGTATCAACTATATGTAACTGCAGTCGATTCTTAATCCCGCTAAACCAAATGGTCATTAGAACTGTGTCGAAGCGAAAAACTTGCCAATATTCTTTTTAAGAAATTTTTAGGAGAGGAATTCGTAGTTAAAAGTTTAAAATAGCTATGCTTACTGTAAACGAATTTAAAAATGGCTGAATATTCAGCGACATGTCTATTATAAATTGGTAAAATGAGTGATAAGCTGGTTGATATAAATTGCGAGCGATAGCGAGCAAGAAAATTTTTTTGAAAAAAACAAATTTTAACCATTCTTAGGCTTTATACACCAAAAATTATTTCGTGCAATTTAATATATAAAATATTGAAAAATAAACTTTTTCTCGCACTGAAGTTTTGTAGCAGAACACCTACTTAAAAACAAAATTTTTAAATAATCTAAGTTGTTTGGCATGAGCTTCACTTTGAAATTTAACAATAAACGCAAATTGTTTAATTTTATAATTTGAAACAAAAAAATATCGAAATGTTGAACATAGGGTAGAGTTGCCTATTTTCGGCCGTCTCCAGTTTCCGGGCACCTTTCGAAAAATCGTTATAACTAGTGATTTCGAAGGGGTTTATTCCAAATTTTCGCTCGTATGCTGTTCTAACAAATAAGAGAACACCATAAGAGCAAAATTTTTGAATAAACCCTATGAAATCCCTAGTTATAACGATTTTTCGAAAGGTGGCCGAAAACTGGAGACGGCCAACTCTACCCTAGGTAGGTACTATACACTCTCTAAATAAATGGATATATTTATTTTCGCTTATATACTGGATTTTTAAATAGATTTAACGGTAATATTTCAAAAACGAGATGTGATCGAATATGTCTGTCTTTGGATTCGAGTTCGGCACACCGAAACCCTTTTAAAAAGTAGGTATAGTTTAGTCTCGGCACCAAAAACCTTGCATAAATACTTTTGGTATTTAAAGGGTTCTTAAAAGAGCATTTTAAGGTGTTAACATGGGTGCTTAAGGAAATGGTCAAAGTGCTCGTTTTTTGAAAAATCCCTTACCAAACGTTGTAATGTTTTCCCTTATAAAAACTTCATCGACAGATTCTTTAACGATACAAAACTGGTATAGACTTTAAGGGAGATTTTCAGATAGGTAATCATCAAATCACCAAAATAAAAAAACAAACCATTTAGTGCCGCACATACAAGACTTGTATTTGTTTATAGTATATCTTTTGATTTTCTGAAAAAAAATTTCGGGGAAGGGTTAAACCCCACAACCCCCCCCCCCCCCCTTTAAATACGGCTATGATCATATTGAAGACAATAAACCAGTCAAAGTACGTAGGATTTGCTAACCTGTATCTACCTGTAAAATAACATGTGATTATAATTACATTTGACTGATTCACAATTTTATTCACAAAATGACTATACTCCCGATTCGTATACAAGACATTAGTAATTCAAATTTCTTCTTTCATGGTTGCCAGGCTAATAAATACTAATACAATCCCTTAGAAATAATGAATCCTATCTTCGTGACCAAATTAAGAAGAAAGCACCTATGCGAGGAAGGGCAAATGTATGCTACACTGAGGGAAAAAACAACTTAAAATCAACGTAAACCACGTTGATTCAACTATTTTTCGGAATGATTTTGCGTTAAAGACGAAAATTTTAAAATCAAAGTAGAACATCGTTAAAGTTGTTTGCCGTTGTAAAACATCTTTAAAACAAAGTTGTTTCAACTTTGAAAAAAAAATCATCAATTTACCTATTAAAAAAATGAAAAAGTTGGCAACCTCTGGGGATCGAACCTACAACACTTGGGTCACTAGGCGAATACTTGGCACGAGTACGATAACTTAGGCGATAAGAATTGACGGTATTTTGTAGAGGAGTTCAATACAATATTTTTTTACTATGTTTAGGCGGGAGGGGCACTTTTCTAAAATATCACGTAAAATATAAAAAAAAAAAAATATTAAAAAACAACGGTAACACTTACAGTTATGAATACCTTATTCAAAAGCCAGAATTGTACAGTTAATTCTAGTTTTTAAATCAAATTATTTCAATTAGGGTGCTTTCATAATTGCATGGTTGATTTGTTTACATGAGGTCATTTGCGATCATCATTTTTTGACCAAAGCCAGAACCATAATTGGCGGATGGAGTCGGAAGCTACTGTCAATTGTTGTTGTTTTCTTTGTATTTTCGACAAGTTTTCATCCGTCGAGTGCGGTTGCGAGCGCTATTCCCCTCCGTTTTCATCCGACGCACTGTTGTCCAAAATGACTTATCTCGTTGCAAAAATCATAACTTTTGAACGGATTGAGGTAGCGGTACAGTTTTTTTTTAATTTGAAGGAAATTTCCAGGGCTGTTACACCAATGAATTTCAAGAAAATTGTTTTACAGGGTGTTTAGGAATCATCGGCCGAAAACCGATTTTCTTAAAAAAAAAAATATTTAAATTAAAATTGGTATGCCATTTTGTAGAAATCACTAATTCACATCTAAAAAAAGTTCAGATTACACTTTTCCATGATATTACGATTATAGAGAATGCCAAAAAAGTTGGTCCCGGAAGTCCGTCTGTCTGTCTGTCTGTATAAGGATCTACATCCTAAACGGATGGACCGATTGACTTCAAATTTGGTATGTAGCATTTTTTGGAGACCCTCCAGAGGTGTTTTTGGAATTAATTTTTTTGGGCCAAAAATAACGGTACTTGTCATACACCAATTTCAGTAAAGCTGTAATTGCTCAAAAACGGCTCCAACGATTTTGTTTAAAAAATTCAAATGTAAGTTTGAAAACAAGGTCTATCTTCTAATAAAAAAAATTTTTTTGGAAAATCATTATTAACGGTACCTGCCATAGAACGGTTTTTTTTAAATCCGATATTCTCCGAAACGGCTTATTCGATTTCAACGAAACTTTTTTTGAAGAAGCACTTATATAACTCAAATATAAGCCAAAAATAAAATTTCAAAAAAAAATAATTTTTGGATTTTTAAAAAAATTTTGAAATTTTTTTTTGAAAAATAAAATTTTCGAAAACGGGACATTGTATTTTTTTGAAATTTTGTTTTTAGATGTGGATTAGTGATTTCTACAAAATGGCATACCAATTTTAATTTAAACATTTTTTTTAAAGAAAATCTGTTCCTTCTGCCTTCATTTTTTTTCAAAGTACAAAATCTCGGCAGTGCGCAAGCATGCGCAGCTAAATATTTTTATTTTGAATCAACAATTGATTGGTACACATACCCTATTCGGCTTAATGAATGGAACCGAATGGATTTTTTACGGTACCTGCCATAAAACCGTTTTTTTTCAAATCCGATATTCTCCAAAACGGCTTATTCGATTTCAACGAAACTTTTTGTGAAGAAGCACTTATATAACTCAAATATAAGCCAAAAATAAAATTTCAAAAAAAATAATTTTTGGATTTTTAAAAAAATTTTGAAATTTTTTTTTGAAAAATAAAATTTTCGAAAACGGGACATTGTATTTTTTTGAAATTTTGTTTTTAAATGTGGATTAGTGATTTCTACAAAATGGCATACCAATTTTAATTTAAACTTTTTTTTTAAAGAAAATCTGTTTTTGGCCGATGATTCCGAAACACCCTGTGAAATAATTTTATTGAAATTCATTGGTATAACAGCCCTAGAAATGTCCTTCAAATAAAAAAAAAAATTGTACCGCTAACTCAATCCGTTCAAAAGTTATGATTTTTGCAACGAGATAAGTCATTTTGGACAACCGTGCGACGATCCGAAAATTATAGTTCTGGCTCAATGTCACAGAAACAATTTGCGCATGTATTTTACTTTGGATACATGAACACTTTTTCTGATTTGCGTCATCGTCAAAATATTGAATTTTGGATTTCGGTTAATTTTCTTAAAAATGGATTTTACAATGTTTTTTGAAAGCCTTAAAAAAAAACTACTTTTATCGTTTACATGATATTGTCCCTTTTAAATTATAAATTCAGAATGCATATGAAATTATATATTGGCACATTTGCGCTGCAAATATATTGTAACGATGAATTACTGAACTACTTTTAAGATAAAAGTCTGAACACACTACCTACTACTGCAAAGGTAGAAATGTGAACGGACCTTTAGTAATTAAGAAAAATATCTCACTGAACACATCTAAAAATATCCCACTGAACATATCTCACTGAACACATCTCAAAATATCCCACACTGAACACATCTCAAAATATCCCACTAGACTGGAAGCCTTCCTGGAAAGGAAGTTTCGAGAGACAGAGACGAGAGCCTTCGAGGACGTTCTCGAGTCTCGAGATTCCGGTATAAAAGGCAGCGTAGACACCGACCGGACACAGTTTAATCTTGAAAGTGAAAGAGTACAGTACAAAGTGAAATAAAGTGTTGCGAATTGTTAGTAGTAAATAAAGTGATTTAAAAGTGTGTTTGTTTGAGCGAATAATAAAAGTAAATTGAGTTGAAATAAAGTGTGTTCTTATTTGAACGGAAATATAAGTGGAAATTAAATAAGTTTTATTGTGAACCCGGAATAAAACATTACATTGGTGTCAGAAGTGGGATAAAACTTATTTATTTGTGCGAATCAGATAATTTCGCGAATAAAGTAAAAAGTGCGCGTGTGTTTTAAAAATAAACAAAGTTTAAAACATTTTGAAATAAGTAAAAGTGCTCGCGTTTTAAAAAGTTAAAATGGGTAAGACATTAAATCAGTTAAGTTTGACTGAGCTGAAGGCGGAATTAACTAAGCGAGGTCTTCCTACTGCTGGATCGAAAAATGACCTCATTATTCGTCTGCAGGATCACTTAACCCAGATAAACGAAAATTTGGACACATTTCAATTCGAAATTGAAATACCAGAAGAACAAGTAAGTACTGGTTCCGCTTCCGATATGTCGTCCGTGATGTCTGTTCTCCTTGCTAAGTTCGAGAAAAATCTTCTTGAACAAATTGAAGCACAACGTAATGAACAGAAGGATGAACAGAAAAATCTTCTTGAACAAATTGAGACACAACGCAAGGAACAGAGAGAACAATTAGAAAAACAACAGAGTAGTGTTCTCGAAAAAATTGAGGCACAACGTACCGAGCAAAAGAGTGAACAACAGAATCTTCTCGAAAAATTGGAAACCCAGAAGAACCTTCTAGATGAACAGAAAAACCTCATCGAAGGTAAGCTTGATGCTATCGAGAACAAATTCGTTGCTCTTGATGCTTCCATCAAAGGTGTTGAAAAACAATCTCAAGAAAAGTTCGAGAAAGTTGAAGAAAAACTCGAAAAAGTAGAAATAAAATTCGATGACAAATTGAAAGGAATGGAAGTGAAAATGCAAAGTTTTACCGAAGAACTTGACAAGGTTCGAAAAATTAAGGTGCGAGAAAGTTCTGGTGAGTATTTAAAGAAGAAGGAAATGCATCCACCAACCTTTGATGGACAAAGTTCTTGGTCGATCTACAAGAAACAGTTTGAGGCAGCTGCCACAACAAATGGCTGGGATGACGAAGACAAATGTATAGCGCTGACTCTTGCTCTTAGAGGTCCTGCTGCTGAGTTGTTACAAACGTTACCACCAGAAAAGAATGGTAACTTTAACGCTCTTGTCCAGGTCATTGAAAAACGCTTTGGAGATGGCCATATGCAGGAAGTCTTCCGCGTCCAACTCAATACAAGAGTCCAGAAAAGAGGAGAAACTCTGCAACAACTTCAAGCAGATATTGAAAGGTTGGCTCATCTGGCATATCCGACAGCAGGAGACGACATTATCAATCAGTTTGCGACAGAAGCCTTTGTACGTGCTGTATCTGATATAAATCTTCAGCGAGCAATTCGAACAGCTGGAAAACGTTCCCTTCCTGAAGCATTAGCGTTTGCACTGACTATGGAAGCAGCAGAACAGGCTTCTCAAGGCGTTCATCGGGTAAGAGAAGTTGCAGTGGAGGAATGCTCTTGTCAAAAACTCGCGTTCCAAAGAAACCAGCGAGACGGAGCTGCTCGATGCTGGAACTGTAACAAGACAGGACATCTCCAGCGGCAGTGCAGATTGCCACCAAGAAGAACTGCTTGCGAACACTGTGGAAACAGGAATATTGCCCAACAACAGGTAAGCGATACAACTAACACTCATGCTCATCTTGTTTCCCATTCGGGAAACGAGTAAGGACCAACTTCGAGGGGCAGAAGCTGGTTTCTGGTATCGATGGCCCCAGAACCACAATTCAAGTCTCACAGACTAAACGAGACAACAAAAGTCTGACAGTGGAGGCGACCATAAACAACAAACAACACGTGGCTACAATTGACACCGGTGCCACCGCCTCTATTGTACGAAGAGACTTGGTGAAGATGACATGGCTACATAACACCAACAGCTACCGTCTGAAGACAGCCACAGGAGAAGCAGCAAGGGTGTACGGTGAAGTTCGTCTTACGATCCGTATGGCAGAACTAGAGTTTTCACATGTGTTTTTGGTGGCAGATATATGTGACGAGTGCATCATTGGAATCGACTTCATGAAGGAGCATGGAATCATTTTGGATATAGGTAATCAAGTCCTGAAATACAGAAATGTAGAGATTCCAATGGTCTATGGCAACGAAAACTCGACAACAATTAGAACTGTCATCAAAGAAGACATGTGCCTGCCTCCTTCTTCAGAAGTTTTTGTGTGGACCAAGTTAAAGGGGAACTTTGGAAGCCATCGATACCTCATGGTTGAACCAGAAGTTGAGCAAAGTTCCCAAAACATCATCATCGGGAAGACTCTTGTGGCACCAAAGAACAACATGGTACCTGTACGGATACTTAACATCAAACCGTACCCAATCAAGCTTAAGAAAGGAGAAGTTGTTGGGCAATGTGAATCTGTGGCCGCAATAACTAAGATCAACGAGGTGGATACACAGATGACTATGAACTCGGAGAAACTAAAGAAACAAATTCTCAATTCAGACAACCTGAGTCAACATCAGCTTAATGTTGCGGGAAGGCTTCTTCATGAGTATGCTGATATCTTCTCTTCACCCAGCGGGCAATACGGCCGAACACAACTGGTGCAGCATCGAATCGATACAGGAGATGCTAGGCCGATTCGTCAACCAGCAAGACGTCTCCCCTTGGCCAAACAAGGTGAAGTTGAAGAAATGATAACAACAATGAAGAAAGACGGGCTAATCGAAAATTCCAAAAGCCCTTGGGCATCACCGGTAGTTCTCGTCAAAAAGAAGGATGGAAGCACTCGATTTTGTGTCGACTATCGCAGGCTGAATGATGTGACGAAGAAAGACAGCTACCCACTGCCAAGAATCAGTGATACTCTAGATGCAATGGAAGGAGCACAATGGTTTTCGACTTTGGATTTGAAGAGTGGCTACTGGCAGGTGGAAATCCATCCAGAAGATCGGGAGAAGACGGCTTTCTCCACAGGAAATGGTCTGTGGCAGTTTAATGTCATGCCGTTTGGGCTATGCAATGCCCCAGCTACTTTTGAGCGCTTAATGGAGTGCGTTTTAAATGGATTAACCTGGAAATCTTGCCTAGTCTATTTGGATGATGTCATCGTTTACGGGAAAACATTTGATGACCATTGTGAAAACCTAAAGGCTGTATTCCAAAGGCTACGAGAAGCACATCTTAAGTTGAATCCAAAGAAATGTGCACTTTTCAAGACCGAGGTTAAATATTTGGGGCATATCATCTCATCCCAAGGAGTGAAGACTGATCCTGAAAAGGTTGACACTGTGAAGAACTGGCCAACCCCTCAGGACAAGCATCAACTTCGGAGTTTCCTCGGTCTGGCAACGTACTATCGACGATTTGTGAAGGATTTTGCGAGAATCGCCAAAAGCTTGCACCAACTTACGGAGAAGGGTAAACCCTTTAAATGGTCAGGTGAGTGTGAGAAAAGCTTTCAGGAACTGAAGCTGCGGTTATGTGAAGCTCCTGTGCTGGCCTATCCGACTCCAGGCAAACAATTCATCATTGACGCAGATGCAAGTAATGTTGGAGTTGGTGCTGTTTTATCGCAAGTTCATGACGGAGAAGAAAAGGTCGTTGCCTATTTCAGCAAGGTACTCTCGAAACAAGAAAGAAACTATTGCGTGACCAGAAGGGAACTTCTAGCTCTAGTATTGGCAACAAAGCACTTCCATAAGTACATCTATGGACAGAAGTTCCTTCTTCGCACAGATCATGGTGCACTAAATTGGCTTTTGAACTTCAAAAATCCAGAGGGTCAAGTAGCAAGATGGATCGAGATACTTCAGACGTATCAATGTCAGATTCAACATCGAAGAGGAAAACTGCATTCAAATGCAGACGCATTATCTCGACGCCCGTGCAAGCAAGACTGCAAACATTGCACACGACTAGAAGAAAAGGAAGTTGTCGCTGTTAGAAGAACGAGAGCTGATCCCATTTGCGGCTGGAGTAATGAAGAACTCAGAATGGCCCAACAGGAAGATTCGGACATCGAACCCATCCTTGCATGGAAGGAACATCAAGAGAAACCAGAATGGGCCGACATCTCCGACCGAAGCCCCACTCTAAAAGCATATTGGGCACAATGGGACTCACTTCATGTGCAAGAAGGGCTACTCAGGCGTAAGTGGGAATCCGCAGATGGTAAATCCTATGTAATGCAGCTAGTCGTACCTCAGTCAAAGGTAAATGATGTTCTCCGAGAGATGCACGGTGGAACT
Source organism: Episyrphus balteatus (assembly GCF_945859705.1). Classification (NCBI taxonomy): domain Eukaryota; kingdom Metazoa; phylum Arthropoda; class Insecta; order Diptera; family Syrphidae; genus Episyrphus; species Episyrphus balteatus. Next base: position 54,285,782 of record NC_079134.1, on the reverse strand, counting down.
TCTGGAGGCCATTTAGGCATCAACAAGACGCTGGAAAAGCTACGACAGCAATTCTACTGGTTACGTATGAGAGAAGACGTTGAAAAGTGGTGCCGAAAATGTGATACTTGTGCCGCTAGCAAAGGACCAGCTAGAAAAATCCAAAGCAAGATGCAGCAGTACAATGTGGGTGCACCTTTTGAGAGAATTGCAATAGACGTAGCAGGTCCTTTTCCCGAAACCAACAACGGAAATCGATACATCCTTGTAGTGATGGACTACTTCAGCAAATGGCCTGAGGCATTTGCCATTCCAAACCAGGAAACCAAAACAGTTGTGGATAAGATTGTCTTTCATTGGGTGAGCAGGTTCGGAGTACCCATGGAACTTCATTCCGACCAAGGAAGGAACTTCGAATCTAAGATTTTTCAAGAGGTTTGCTCACTCCTTGGCATCAAGAAGACGCGAACAACACCGCTTCATCCACAATCTGATGGGATGGTTGAGCGATTTAACAGGACACTTAAGGAACACCTGTCAAAAGTAGTCAATGATAATCAACGAGACTGGGACCGACATATTCCATTATTCTTGATGGCTTATAGAAGTGCAACACATAGTTCTACTGGACATACACCATCGGAAGTCCTATTTGGCTCAACAATACGTCTGCCAAGTGAGATAAAATTTGGAAGTGTTCCAAACGAGCCACATGAAATGGATGAGTACGTAGATAAACTGAAAGGAACACTGGCTGACATTCACCAACGGACAAGGACAAATATAAAAGCGTCTAGTGACAGGATGAAAACAAGATATGACGCACGAGCGACAGCAACAGGGTTTCAAGAAGGAGAACTTGTGTGGTTTTACAATCCCCACCGACAAAAGGGACTATCACCGAAGCTACAACAAAACTGGGAAGGCCCTTACACAGTAATAACCAGAATTAACGACGTGGTTTACCGTATACAAAGAGGGGTAAGAGGCAAACTAAAGGTAGTTCATTGTGACCGTTTACATCGTTATAATGGTGATAGAAGCAATGGAGTTGTTCGGGACGAACAATCCTAAGAGGGGGGCAATGTAACGATGAATTACTGAACTACTTTTAAGATAAAAGTCTGAACACACTACCTACTACTGCAAAGGTAGAAATGTGAACGGACCTTTAGTAATTAAGAAAAATATCTCACTGAACACATCTAAAAATATCCCACTGAACATATCTCACTGAACACATCTCAAAATATCCCACACTGAACACATCTCAAAATATCCCACTAGACTGGAAGCCTTCCTGGAAAGGAAGTTTCGAGAGACAGAGACGAGAGCCTTCGAGGACGTTCTCGAGTCTCGAGATTCCGGTATAAAAGGCAGCGTAGACACCGACCGGACACAGTTTAATCTTGAAAGTGAAAGAGTACAGTACAAAGTGAAATAAAGTGTTGCGAATTGTTAGTAGTAAATAAAGTGATTTAAAAGTGTGTTTGTTTGAGCGAATAATAAAAGTAAATTGAGTTGAAATAAAGTGTGTTCTTATTTGAACGGAAATATAAGTGGAAATTAAATAAGTTTTATTGTGAACCCGGAATAAAACATTACAATATCGTCGCCCTAGAATTGGGTTGCCGTATATACATAGGTTTTCAATAGCCTATACGGCAACTGAATTCTAGGGTGACGATATGCGTTTTACATTTATGAACACCTGACATTTGTCATTTGCATTAATGAAAGCTATGCATTCGTAAGACTTGCGCAGCCATGGATTTATGAAAGCACCCATAAATTTTCTCCAAATAATCAACTTCAAAGTCAAAATTTGGGAAAAAAAGTTAAAAAAAAACACATTAAATACTATTTTTACCAAGACTGTGAATTTAAATATGAAATTAATCAATAAAATCAATCAATTTCTTATCAAATACTGAACCATATGATTCTATGCCTTATAGTTTCCGAGAAAATTGAAAATAAGAAAATTAAAATTACATTTCGCAGATTTTCATTTTCTTTCTAAACAGCTTTTTAACTTAAAAGTATCATGCCTGGCCCGCTTCGCGGGTTCTCAGGATTTTAATTCCTTTTTGAGTCCTTTATCCCGCTCAGACAACTTCGTTGCTTCTCTTAGGCCATTTGAAATTGTTCCTAAGAATATCGTGATTTTTTATAAAAATGGTAAAGGTATGAAGTTAAAGGCGTATCAAAGTGAAATGGCTAAGTTGACATGCTGCCCCCTGCAACCCCCTGCTTGCTCTCACTATAGGATTTGGGGTGGGGTCAAGATTATGTATGTACAAAGTTTCTTTTGAAGTCGAAAAAACTTTTAAATTCTGAAAAAAATTTGCCTACACACAAACTCGCACCCACCCCAAATCCTATAATAGTGCGCCCAAGCAGGGGGGTTCCAAGGGGGCATACTGCTTGCATGCATTATGTTTATGTAAACACGAAACCATCTAAAAAATACAAACCTGATAAGAAGGTAGTTTTTTAATCTTCAATTGTCTCAAAAACTAGAAGGCATAGAAGCATATGGTTTTCAGAACTTGATAAGAAATTAATTGAGGCAGTTTATTTCATCGATTAATTTCATATTTAAATTCACAGTCTTGGTAAAAATAGTATTTAATGTGTTTTTTTTAACTTTTGTTTCCCAAATTTTGACTTTGAAGTTGATTATTCCGAGAACAATTAATTGAAACAATTTGATTTAAAAATTAGAATCTGGCTTTTGAAAAAAGTATCGTTCATAACTGTGAGTGTTGCCGTGGTTTTTTAATATTTATTTTTTTGTATTTTACGTGATAGTTTACAAAACTGTCCCTCTCGCATTAATGGCGTTTTCGATTGGCTCTCCGGAAGCGTCCGAAATCATTCAGAAGCCTTCTGAAAGTGTGTTATTCGCCCGAGTTTGACAGGCAGAACGCTTCGCAGAATAAAAATTCTCTTCTTGATTTCAAAACAGAATTCAAATCAGAATTCACTCAAATGTCAAAATAAAAACACTCAATCAGTGTTTCTTGTTTTTCATTCAACAATTTATTGTTTTCTGAAATTTAAATTACATAATTACAAATTCAAAATGGATACATTATAAAATTACCATTTTCTTCGAATAATAATTCAAAATTTTCCAACTCTAAGACCATAACTTTGGTTTGGAAGAAAAAAAAATTATACAAATATTTGACAATTGAAATTTCAGACAAATAAAAAAAAAATAGAATTGAGTGGAAGCGATTTGACCTGTTCCATTCGATTTCAGAATGAGTCAATTCCTGAGTGAAACCAATCGAAAACGACATAAATCAACGTTAAACAAATTACATTTTACGTTGCGTATGTCGTTATGTGCCTCCACTCTAGCAGGTGGTCCAGTTAAAAAAATGAGTTAAAATAAAAAGAAAATGTCAATTATATGATAAAATAAAATAATATGTAAAGAATTCAAAAGACATAAAATTAAATACCTACACCAAATAATTTTTGCTATTAATAAATCCATCTGCCTGAAAATGAGGCCCTCAGATTTGTATCAAGTTGAAAACTCATAGGTACACGGAAAAAAGATTACAAAAATTGCACGGATTCCACATAAAATTAAGCGGATTTCTGAATGGTATTTTGCCAAGATGACTTAAGTGTTAAATTAAGCGAACAAATCTTCTTTATTTCTTATGCGAAAATTTAAAAGAAATCTAATTAATTTAAGCAGAAAATCATCTTATTTTTATGTGAAAACATCTTTATTAAAAAAAAAACTATATAATATAACGATGAAAAGAAATCAAATTAAACAAAAATTGTACAATAAATTGTAAACAACATGCCAAACAACCAAGTAGATCTGAGCTAGGCTGGATCCAAAAACGTTAAAAAAAAGCCGCGAATCGTACTTTGAAAAATACCTCTTAGAAGATATAAGTGACCTTATCAACACTGACATCTGTAACCGTCAATGCTTTACTAAAAGCTCCAACTGGTTTAATTAGTGAGGAAGTTCCTTTCATTATCATGGTATCACAACGAAACAAGAAGTTGTTTAAGCATGACAGATAATTGACATTAAAAATATTAGGTAGTTTAATTTAACAATTTAATTTTTAATAAATTTTTATAAAATTAAAATCAAAACAATTTTATCGTTTTGACTCAACGATAAAATAAAATGTGGAATAGTGGATTTAAGGCACAACTATAATAGGCATGAGCTCGCATAGGCTTATGTCAAAATCGAACGAACTGCTTCGGCCTGTTTCTGAAAACATTTGGAGTAGCCATATTGAACATACGCGCTTATAGCTTTCTGTCAGAATTTACATTTTTGATTAAATAGAGAGAGCAATAGTCAAAACGTTAACGCCCCTGTTTTTATTTAATACACAATTCGGTGTAAATTCAAAAACGCACAGTGCTGCCATTTCGAAATTTAAAAAAACATGATTTCAGTTCAAAAAACATGATTTATAAAAAAAGCAAAATTTGAAAGAAAATGAACAACCATATCGTGACTAGGGGGGAATAAAACAAATTATTTCGAGTTCATTTTAGAAAATAGTATTAAGTATCCGAGGTATAACTATAGGGTACTTTTTGCAAAAATTCTTAAAGTGAAAATTATAAAACTCATTTTATGATGGAGAATTCTTAGATCTTGGCTTCCAAACGTTTATAGTTTTTTTTTGGGAAAAATTGCCCTTTGAAGGAATTTACCCACTTTTTTTTCAAAAGGTGGCCATTGTAATTATAACTTAAATTACAAAAATTACTTGAAATAATAAATCAGTTTATAATTTGTACTCATTTAAGGTTAATTTCATATATACATACTTCATGTAGATATTGAATGACTTATTGGGCCCTATCGTGAATCTCGAGGGCCGAGGGGAATTTTGTTTCCCTCGGAATATTTTTTTTTCCTCGGAATTTTTTGTGCGATCCTGAATCTCCCTCGGAATATATTTCCAGGGAAAATCGTAAGAAATGATGTCTAAATTCCCCTGGAAAATTGATTGCCGATACCAATAAATTCCGAGGGAAACTTTTTATGATCATTTTCGCTCCCATATTTAAAACATGGGAAACATTTGGAGGGAAATTTTTATTCATGAAAACTCCCATTAAAAATAACAGTTCAACCTTTAAAAATCGATTGTTGGTTTACAAAAAGATTATAAAGATTTTTGTCTTGGATTAAAAAAAACATGATTTTGGGCACGAAAACATTAAAACATGATTTTAGTTCAAAAACATGAAAATCATGCTAAATCATGATTTCTGGCAGCCCTGCAAACGCATTACTGCAGAGACGATTTGCGATCATTCCTGTAGCACGTTCATAAACGCAAATAATTAGCATCACTTAAAATGTCGATCGTTCACTATTGCAGAGTTGGATTAACTGATGCACAAATATCAAACAAAAAAGCATCAAGAATTTTCTTGATAACTTGGTGATGCCGACGCGATTTATAGTAAAAATGAAGGAAAAGGACAATGAAATTTAGGGAATATTTTACCAGCACACAAATTAAACAACTAATAGAAACCAAATTAATATATGAAAGTGTATTTATTGGGAACAGAAAATGAAGTCAGTATTATGGAAGAAAGTTCTGTAGAAGATAAAATGTGAGGCTCTAGATTTTAATTACAATAGCAAAGAGTTTTTATTAGTACATTTTTGTTTTTAAACGTAAAACTTTTTGTCAATCAGCATCGCATCGTCATCAGCTGAGCAACGATCAGCATCGCAAAAAAGCAGTGATGCGTAATCACTACCAAAAAATTTGACGTTTGTGAATTTACCCTCGTTTATCACATTTTTATTAAGTGAAAATTAATTGAATTCTTCCATCCCTCTTGCATCCGTGTTGTTTTCATTTTATTCTGTGAAATTTAGTCATGCCGTTTGGTTAAGGGGGAAATCCCTCTGGAAGACAGCTATTTCAATAATTTTTTTTGGAAAACCGAAAGCATTTGGAAAAGTATATGATATTATCTTAGAGGATATAATATATGGAGTGCTTGTGCTGTTAGTTCCGTGAAGCTTTTATAGAGGGCTCTAGTTTCTTTAAGTTTTTCGATGAGTGCATGCTTCCATTTTATTTTCATTTGATGGCTGTCATCAACAAGCGTGTTTATTTACAGCTGCGGAACCGGACTCGCACTGAAAAACGAAAGTAGCGACCCCTATCCATGCATATGGCGTTACAATGTATTAGGTTAGGTATAGGAACAAGCACTCCATATATTATATCCACAGTACACATAATAAGGTAATATATTCCCAACGTTGTCAAAATTTGTTTGTCAAAAATGGGCACCAATCTGTCAGGTCGGCCTTTAATTTTTATATTTCAATCGCAGTAAACAGGAAATTTGTTTTTGTTTTAATTTATAAAATGTCATTTAAAAATATTATAAATGGTAAATGGTAAATAATTGTTTAAAAATTAGTGGTGTGTGTGGTTTATCGGTTTTTGTGCGTTTTTCGTCGGTATTTTAAACAATTAAGAATTCGGTAGCTGACATTGGTCGCCAAAGTGTCATGTTTTGACAATCTGGCGACCAATGCCATTCCGGAATTATTACCTTTTTATGTGTACTGTGTATTATATCCTCTAAGGATATTATTGACATTATGAAGTACATATTGATACAATTTTTTTGAAGTAAAATAAAAACAAAATGGCGGCTCCACAGCTCCTTAAAGTTGGCGTCTACAGTTTGCGCCATGCAATGCCCAAGTCCAGAAAACAATTTATAAACAAAAAAGAAATTTTTTCCAATAAAATATATTTATACGCATTCTATGAACCTAAATTTAGTAAAAAAATGTAAAATAAAAATTAAAGACCAAAAAAAAACGAAAAAACACAATGTTTTTGTATAAAAAAATTGTTAAAAAAAATATTTATTGTAAAATTAAATTGAACTTTTAGGTTCATGCTATGGCCAATAAGTTAACCAGTAATTTGCATTTTATTTCAAGTCCATAGCTTCATTAGTTTTTGATTTACGTTCGAAGCTCGTAGTTTTCAGGACTATCTGAAAATAGTTTTTCGGTTAATAAATTAATTTATTACGCAAAAAATTTAATTATAATGCAAAAATAAAAAATTCCAGAGGGATTTCCCCCTTTAAGACCGCACGACATATACTTAACGAAAGTTAACGAAGCGCTCATTACGAAGTGTGTATTATGAGATGACTATCCCACAAGAATTTTGTATGTTCGACAACTCACTCATGCCATTTTGACATAAGCCCATGCGCGCTCATGCATATTGATAGTCATACCTTTAGGTTCTATTCTTATCGGCAGCTGTGTGTTCATTTTGTTATAAATGTAAACTCCTGTCACCTATTTATGGTGAGATTTTATACCCCGAGGCGCAATGGTTATTGTAATGAACAATGACGTCAAAGTTCTGGGTTCGTATTATCCCACACTCACTTTATAAACCCATTTTTTCAGAGGTAGGTACTGCCTCTTGTGAAGAATTGACTATTGGCCTAACTAACATTTGCATTTAAAAGACCTAACCACTTACAGGCACAACATTTTTCAAATGCGATAGTGGCAACCATGTTAATTTATACCATTCCACTCAAAAGCTCTTGAGGCAAGCACTTCTTGTTAGTGCGAACTCCCAAAGACCAACCAACTCCAAATCAATCAAAGTATCTTTTGGTTCGTATCGTACTCAATGCGGGACGGTTAAACTGACATTAAGATTCAGTCTTGAATAGTAGTTCGAGCGAGTAACTTTATCACTTTTTTCAACTCCAAGCTTAAGTTTTTTTTTTTAATTTGGAAAGTTTATGATCTAATGTGTTAATATTTTTTTTATGTTTTGTTTCCCTATTTTTATTGACTTACCATTACGTGAAGTGAAAATAAATGAGAGAAGAATTAGTTAGTAAAACAAATAGTTAAAGTAGCTCCATGAAGCCGGTCAGAAATGTGTTCTTTTAAATGAACAAAGACCGGAATTTTGAAAAAAAAATCGACAGAATCTTAAAAGACAATCTTCTGAGTTATATAACTATTTTTTAATCAAAAAGCACATAATATCTGGTTTATGTATCTGTTTTCTGTTGCACATGTCCATCATACCTACTTGTTGATGTTGTAAGAATCTCTCTGTGTGTAATTTTATTTATTATTATACTACTTGCCACACTGGTTAATGATTTAAATTTATTAACAAGAATTTTTTGAAAGTCTAAATAAGAGTGCTGCTTTTTTGGGCTACATACTAAATTATTAAGCCTGCGAAGTTTAATAAAAGGTGTTAAAAGGCACAAGTCTTGCGATGACTTTGAAACATAATGCTTGCCAATCAACTACAATGCCACAACAACCTCGTCTTGGGATTTTGCTATGCTGTTTTGGATTGATGACATTAGCGGCATGCAACGATAATCTTCGTGTTGCATACGAATGGAAAGAAATCGATTTTAAGTACCCCAGTAAGGAACTTAAACAGCTGGCAATCGAAAGTTATGAATTTATACCTGAGAATGTTATACCAGTCGGTTTGGAAGTATACCGTTCAAGGCTGTTTGTGACGCTGCCACGATGGAGGGAAGGCGTTCCAGCTTCATTGGCTTACCTTGATCTTAATGGTAACTTTTAAATTAAATTATTTGTCTTGCTTGTTGTTTGGTTTTATGAAAAGATTAGCTAAACATTTATAACCAATTGTTTAAGAAGTCCGAAAGTAGATCAGTTTGTTTTTTATTCAGACATTCGTTGCAACAAATGTTTTTTTTTTTATGACCCAGCCACACCTTTAGCCGCGGTTTTAAGACTTTGTTGTTTGTTTTTTAATTTTTGAATAATTAATGTGGAGAAGATCGCGCACAAAGATACTATATTTTATTTCTACTCGATTTTATACATTAATTTGGACACACCATTTTAGAAAAAAATATAAAATATTTACATATTTTTAATTACTTACCAGTTTTAGTATGGTTTGTATTTACCTTCATATTTAAGGTATTTCGTTGTAATTGTAGTTGTGTCGATTGTGATACCTATTGTTTTAATAGACCTAACCACTAAAGAAGCTCATAATTATCTTAACGTTCAAAATGGATAGTGTGTATAAATTAATTTTTGATTTTTGTTTTCAAACTTGGAGAAGGAGCAAATTTGAATGGAACTTTTAGGTTCCGAGAGCAAGAAGCATTTTCTGTTAATGTTTATTTATGAAGTTTAGTCTTACTTATATTTAACTGAAGTTTCATCCCTGTGAACATCTCTGCATATGTGTTCTTTTAAACTTTATATACCTACAGTGTGTAGGTATCCCTGGTGCAATTGTTAGTGCGATATGATATATGGAGGCTTGGATTCGATTCCCACCTTCAACATCTGAAACATTAAAAGAAAAGAAAAAAAAATTATCCTCTTCCGAGGAATATTCCAATAGTATCAATGTCTTGAAAAAGTGCATCTCCACTTCGCCGTTCGTACTCGGCGTCCAATTGAAGGTCCCTTAACGGTTAATTGCATTTTTGTGTTTTTTTTTCCAAATCATTTGAATTTTTGGATTTTTTAAAGTTTTTTTGGATTTTTGAACTCGATAAAGTGCGAAATAATTTAAGAACCGCTTGCTGTTTTTGATCTCAGCCGTGATTTTTCAATCGTCAGTTAGACTATCAAAGGAGTAAATGTCAATATAAAAAGAAATTTTTATTCTTAGGCGCCGGTTATAGCGATCGGGAAATAAGAAACAGTATGAAATTGAATATTTTTTCCTGATGCTCGATAATAGCGATCAGGAATATTTACGTCAGGTGACACAAGAAAAATCTACCTACTCTCCTACTTTTTCCTTATTGAAATACACACTAACAAATTTTTCGTATGCAGTGAAACAGGAAAACATTGAAACACTACACGGGAACGATTTGTTTCATTTTGTTTCAAATGTCAATCAGCTGGCACGAAAAATAAATTTGTATCAGGAAAACAAATAAATACAATTTTAACAAAAAATAATTGTTCCATTATAAATTTTTTTTTTTCAAAAAATTTCTTTGAGTCATTGATAAATCGATTGGTATAGCATTTGTGTTTCAAAACGAATTAAAACATCACAAAATATCTATGTATTTGAAAATTTTTCCTGGTTCATTTTCCTGATCGCTACACTGAGGGAGAAAATAAATTGAAGTTGAAACGTCTTTATTTCAAAGATGAACTACTTTGATGTATGTGACTTTAAGATACGAAACCTTTAAAAATTAACCTTTTTTCTACGTTGATTTTAAAATGTTCATTTTCAACGCAAAATCATTCCGAATAATAGTTAAATCAATGTGGTTTTCATTGATTTTACGTTGTTTTATGGTGGCTTTTCCCTCATTGTATAACCGGCCCCTTCGGAATAAATAAGCCTTAACTGGGGCTTATCTAGCTATTGAAAAATAGGCTCATAAAGTAATATTTTTTGGAAGATTATAATCAATATTTCTTCACTTGCCTCTGGCATCATAATGCAACGATTCGTCGTGACCTGATGTTTTCAAGGCTGCTATGATGACTTCCTGCAATTCTTCTTTGTTGTTGTATTGTTGACCTTCCTTGGAAGTTTCTCGAGTTATAATCGACCAGAAGTTTTCAATAATATTCATAGCCGGTGATCTGGCGAAAATATGGATTTCAAGCTGCTCAAAACTGACCTCAGTTTACCTGTCAACATGGATTGGATTTGGAGCGTTATCTTGTTAAGGTTTATCCAACGCCTTCATACCCAAATGCCGGAAAATAAGGACTGACCTGACCATCTCCTGATATTGAATTGCGTTCAATCTGGTGGTAATAAACGACAAAGGCATCCTTCTCAGGTAACCAAAATCGCCCAAAACCATGACTGAACCTCATCTAGATTGGCATATACTAAAAATCTTTTATTCTGTTTGTAGATCATGCCAATAACAGGGAAATCAATCTGGAACATCTCAATTGAACTTTTTCTCGTCGGATTGGTTACATTCTTGCACCTAATCCATGTTCCCCAAAAATATTAAAATTCGCAGTCTATTCAGGTTGTGATTTTTATAAGTGTCTGTATTCAATTCATGGACCTAAATTTTACATCTTAGTAAGGGTATAACAGCATCTAACTGATGAGCCCACTGTCATACCTGGGCGAAACGCATTTATGGAGTTGAGGTCACTTGAACTTCTGAATTGAATTATATTCAATCACTCCGCTTAAAAATAAAAATAATTTTCATTATTTTTTTCCTTTGTTTGTCAATGAATAACTTTTATTTGTGTCTAATATACATATTATTCGAGTATCATTACCTACATTATTTTCATTGCCCAGAAACGCAAGAAAATAAAAATATAAAAATGACAATATTTGTTATTGATTTAACATTTTTAAAACATGTCTTTAATAAATAATAATGACAGTAAGCTGGTTTAAGATGTCATTGGTCTCATCAGTTTATTTGCTTACCTACATTCACGTTGATAATGCAATGACATTTTTAATCGTTTAATTAAATCTGGTTCTGTTAAATGCACAGTGCACACACAAACATTTTGTTTCAGAAACAATCAAATGAGTTCAAAAAAACAATAAAAAATAATAATGATGCACAATATCAACAAAATTTTGGATTTACATACAAAAAACTGAGTTTGAATTTTTTCTTAACTTTTACTGAAAAGGTTTTTAAATCAATTGAATTTTGTTAACATATCCGGTTTAGAGGTGAATACTCCAACAAAAAATAATCTAACTCTTTGAATTTGTTACCTTATGAAATAACGAATAAAGCTATCATTAACTTAACAAATTTAAGATCATAGAGAAGGTATAGATCATGTTGAGGAGGAGAAGAAGCCCAATGAAATAATAAATATGTATGAAGATATTATTTAGATCGTACCTATGTTGATTTAGATTGTACGTTGAATTGAATTGAAAAGATAATTATGAAGAAAAGGACAACTTCACAATTCTTATTATTTTGTTAATTAAAGAACACTTTAGCAGTGTTTGGGTAGCATTATAAATGCGGTAGTTTGACTGTGCTTTGGTAAATTTTGGTCTACAGCAATTTCAATTTATAACGAATTGATATATCGTCAGCTTAGAGTTAGACTTGGTGGCCACAGCAAAAACGCTGAAAAAGGGCTATTAGTAATAACGGAAACCACAGGTCTTCCCTTCCGCATCCAGGCACGATTGGTGTGGTAAAATTCCAGAGGTATTCCGTGTCAAAGCCGGGCGAGCAGCCTCTTTTATTGTAAGAAACGCAAAACATGAGTAAATTGTTAACCAATCGATGGTCTTCATTTTCTTGTAAATACGTATAGTGCCAAGATAAATTGTTTTGAACTTAAATACTATCAGGTATATCTCTCTATGTCCTACTTATTCCATACTTTTTCCTCAGCGTAAACTGTCACATAAGGATTTATGTAGAATTTAAGTGCTTAAATTTCGATTCAGCTAATGGATCCTAGAGAAATGAAACAAAATATATATGAATGAAAAATTATAAGCAGCAATAAGTTATAACAAGGGAAACAAAAAGAGTTTTTTTTTTAATTTATTTTAAGGAACACTACATATTATACATAAATAGGAATATTTTCTTTTCAAGTTGTATATTAGATAAATCATGAGGAAGGTTGTCTAAATATTGTCACCGCCTAACTTCAAGGAACTTTTGCTCTATTATTATATTGTGGTTAATTGCAGAACAGAATAGAGCGTCTGACATCACACATTTTCTGTTTTGATAGGTACAAGTACAACCATCTCTATATAAAATATTACCCTCATCGGATCAGTTCTTTTGTTTTTTTAAAACCATTTCACTTCACAAGTTACAAATTCCATCTTTTGTTTAAGTTATAAAATGTAAGATTACGAACTTGAAACTTTGAACGGTTGTAAAGACTGTTTTTTTTTTTACTTAGGTGTCACTAGTACTGCCTGTTAACCAGCTGTAAAAACAATGTTCCCGGCGGTGCCAAACCTTTGACTTTTGCCGCCCCAAGCAAATTCAATTTTGGCGCCCCAAACTTAAAAAAAAAATAAAGAAAATCCTACAAATTAATAGTAATATCTTCTTCTTCAATACGATACAGCATGTCTTTTTCAATGGAAATTGTTGCCAAGGCTGTTAATCGCTCTTCGGTCATTGTTGAGCATAACCATGATTTTGTTATTTTAAGTTTTGAAAAACTAGCTTCCCCTGTAGCAACACTTACAGGGAACGTTAAGAGAATTTTTAACGCAGTTGTTAAATTTGGATACAATTCAAGCAAATGGTTTGAAGTTAAATAATTTCAAATTGATAGTGGTTTGAGATCAGTATGATTTGACGTTTGATTGAATATATTAATTTCGCTAAAGCTATTACATCCTTTTGAACTTCGTCGTCAATTCTTGCTGATTGATACTGTCCAAAACACTCGTCAAGAGAAGATAACGTCACATCGATTACGTGGTAGAAGAAATCAACTTTAAATTTAAATTTTGGATCAATTGGTATTGAGATTGTTCAGACTGAAAACGTCGACAATGAAATCTATATTAATCTTTATAGCAATATCTATAGCGTTCTTGTATAATGCTTCATTTAAAGATTCCTCAAAACGGTTTGCCTGAATGTACTGCCGCAGTTTATGTTACTGTTCTAAGCATGTTTAAAATCCATGGATTTTGACTGAATCATGAACAAAATACAGTGCAGTAGTGTACAGTACAGTGCAATAGTGTATTGTTTAAGATTCAAGGAGACGCAATTGTGTTAACTTTGGTTTTTTTTAATATCTCTTTTAAGAAGTGATTCCTTCCATATACATTTTTCTAGATGTTTTCAACAAAACTGGATCATTAGTTTTTCTCAAAAAATTGTAGAACTAGTCCCAGTTCAAAGTGAACGGACTTCTTTGAATTTTCTTTGTATTTTTTCCAAGGTTGCTGTTTTCGTTTTTATACATCTCGTTTTTACAATGAGGTATCTCATTCGAATTATTAAGAATTTCCAAAAACGGCTCAAAATATGTCGATTAAGTTTGGTTTGTGAACATCAGAAAGTGAAATTCAAAATCTACGTTTTTTAACGAAAAGGACGTTTTTTGTCTTCTTTGTAGTATGGTAAAAAAAAACCAATATTCTTCTACAAGAACATAGGTATACATATACATATTTGCTATTTTTGTACATATTCATATATGTTTAATTTTTCTTATTGTATATACCTAAATATTATTTATTAAATTTTTATATACTTTTAGATAATACAACAAAATCACCAGCTCTAACACCATTTCCCAGTTGGGAGGCTCACAATTTTAACGAAGACTCACCTGAATTAGTATCGCCGTTTAGAGTACGCGCTGATAGATGTGGTCGTTTGTGGGTATTAGATTCAAGAATTGCCAATATTTTAGACAAATCAACTATTTATGGATCCGCTCAACTATTGGTTTATGATTTACATAATGATAATCTCCTGAGAAAGTACGTTTTTCCAAAAGATCACATGAAAGAAAAGTCTTTTTTCGCTAACATTGCTGTTGAAGATGGTGACTGTGACAATACATTTGCATATGCAAGCGATTTAGCAGCCCCAGGCTTGGTAGTCTATTCTTGGAAGAGTCAAGAATCATGGAGAGTTCATCATAACTTTTTTCATCCAGACCCACTTGCTGGCAATTACAGTATCGGTGGAATTAATTTTCAATGGGATGATGGTTTATTTGGATTAGCCCTGTCTAAAGCTCAACCTGATGGCTATGCGACCCTATACTTTCATCCTTTGAGCTCTACAATGGAATTTTCAGTATCAACAATGATTTTGCGTAATAAAACTCTCGTCACTTCAAATTCAATTTATAAAGAATTCAAAATTCTTGGATCAAGAGGTCCTAATGCTCAAGCTGGAGCTGCCTTCCTGGATCAATTAACTGGAGTTCTATTTTATGCTTTGCCCAACTTAAATGCAGTTGCATGCTGGAAGACATCAAATCGGGCTTACACAATCAAATCACAAGGGCGTGTCTATATGAGTCCCGTAGAAATGGTTTTCCCAAATGATGTGAAAGTAGATGATCAGGATCGTTTATGGGTTCTTTCAGATCGACTTCATGAATTTATCTATTCGGAATTATATCCAGGAGACTTTAATTTTAGAATTTTAACAGCACATGTCAAGGATGCAATAGAAAACACAGCCTGTGATATAAAAACAAAACCTTTCCCCGACATTATTAATAAGCTTGGAGATATTTTAAGACCAAATCGAACAATGTCATCTTGTAGCCCTATTTTCGCTTCTCAAGTTTTGCTTGCTATTTGCATTGCAATAAAATTGGTTTTGTAGTTTAATATAAGTTTTGAAACTTATATTAAAAAATATTTGTATAAAAGTTAAAATTAAAGTAAATCATAACTACTTTTATTAGCTTACTAAAAAAAGTGGTTTTTTATTGTAAATAATAATCATTTAAATCAATAAAACAGTGAATGGATTTTTAAGTAAGAAATAATACAATTTATTTTTAAACATTGAAAGATTTAGATTATATGTAGATACAAAGTGTTTTATTTTTTTATATTTAGTAAATGTTTGTGTTATTTTTAAGAATTGTGAAATATTTTTTAAGAATATTAGTCATAAATAAATAGATTTTTAAGAAGACATAGAAAAACAAAAACAACTATACCTACATAGTTTTATTTTGCATTAAATCTTTGTTTCTTAAAATCTATTTTTAGCTATTGAAGAAACGTCCAAAGTCGTATCACTGTTGTTAGATCGTCTTTCCTCTTCTTCTTTTTCGGTTTGAAGGCGTTTTTCTTCTTTGAGTTGTATCTTTTTTATTATACCTCCGAAAATCAATAATGTAAGCTGAAGATAAAAAATACAAAGGTGATTTAATTAATTTGAGTGCATTTTGGTATCACAATAATAATAAAATCAAAAACTAGATTTGTTTGATTTGTAATAGAATATGCTCCGGGGTATTTAAAAAATTAAAAATAATGGGATATACAAATAGCTATTAATTATTGAATTAGCAAGTGGTCCATTGCTTTCATAAAATGTATACTTGTGAGTTGTGACCCAACTGTACCATACCCAAATTTATTTTCTTATATGAAAGACGATAGAGAATTGGTCAAGAACCACTCGCACTTGCGGAGTTCATCTTTTAGCCGCCATCTTCAAATTTAGTTTTTGTCAAATATATGTATTGTTTTTTATTGGTCGTAAGAAAAACATTGGGCAGGTTCAGAAACGTTAGGCCCTAAATGTTTAGGTAATTTCTCGCTCTCTGATTGGTCAACTGTCAAAAAAAATCCTTCCAATTTAGGTAATTTTATTGGAAAGCTGACTGGAAAGTTAGGCAAGAAAATTTTACCTAAACATTTAGGAAAGTTTTTTTTGTCAACATGACAGCTGATTGTTTTTAATTAATGATTTACGTTAGCAAAATTAAATCTATTTTTTTGAAAAACGAGTAAAAAGTGCTTTATCGGTTATAATTAATAATATTTATTTATTAAAGAATAGTGAAATTTGGTGTCTGCCACATGCGGTCTGTAAAAATCTTAAGTAAATTTCGATATTTGACAATAATGAAACATTCAAACAAATTTAGTCAATTTACCTTTATTTCCGTTCATAAAATGACGTTGCCTAAATATCTAGTCCCTAATATTTCCTTAACGTGCAAATTGTAAGACAACAAAAATTATTCAATTTAATTTCCTATATTTTATGTTTTGACAAATTTTTCGACATTTTCAATAATTAAAAAAATAACTAAAAGTTAAAAATGATGAAAAATTAAAAGTAATATTTAAAATTAAGGACATTTGTTATAAAGTTATTCTATACTTTGTTGACATTTAGCTTCCTCTTTATTGAAAATATGGAAAAACAAATTGTCATTATAAAATATAGGCTTTGATTTACTTAATTTTGTTTTGATCAAAGATGGCAACTAAACTTGAACTTCACAATTACGAAAACTCATCCACTCAAGTTTTTGGTTTTCGACCAATTCGCTATAATATTAGAAAATAAAAATTGGGTGGTGAAAAACTGATGGGTCAGATTATAATTTATAAATGACCGGACTAAAGAGACTCTTTCTCTTATGGAGCCGCTTTTTTAACTTCAGAACTTTTCCCAAAGGACTAATTCGATTACAACAATAATTGTACCAAGTTTTATAATTCTAGCATTTTGTTCACCGATGATTTTGATACTGATATCTGATCCAAATCAATAAAAAACTATTTTTTCCCATAAATTTAGGTTTAGATTTTCTTGGAATATATTTGGTTTTGTTTAGCGTGACCATTAAAATATTCATGTCAAATTTAATTAATGCGTCATCGCATGTATTGGGTTTTCACCTTGCTGAAGCCCCCAAGCCTTTTTCTCTGTTTTATCTTAAGCGGCTTTTATCGTTAGCCTAAGTAACAAACAGAGTTTTGAGAACTGCATTTATGTTCAACATAAATTCTTATGTGACAATTTAAGCAGAGGAAGAAGTAGTGAATAAGAATTTATGTTCAACATAAATTATTTAAGTTTAAAGTTTCGATTAGGTACTTTTAATTCTTATACTTAGATTTATTGGAACTGAGTTAATTTTTATCTTTGCTTGAAAAATTATTAAGAAAATAAATTGTTTCTTTTTTGGACCGAAAGATCTAAAAATAAAAATCTCTTGGACTTATCATACTTTCAAAATAAATGGCAAAACTGATTTCAGATTCGGACTCAATCCGATAAAATAAATAACGAAAGGGTGCTTCTTATATGGTCGAAAAAATCTTTTTCTCGATTTTTTAATGGGACACCCCTGCAATATGTTCTACCATATAAGCATAGTACATATATGGAATTTTTTTCCGATTTTAATATTAAAATTTAGGGGTCGCTACCATTCATTAAAGATTTAAGTAAAAAAAAAAATCAATTTCAACAAAATTTTTTTTGTCACAATACAAAGTACGCTTAAGACCCGATTTTTCAATCTTCTAATAAACAGTCACTTAACTGTCTGTCGAATAAAGTTTTTAGGCTCATAAGCAATCAGATAAAATCATTGAATTTTTCAATTAAGAAAGATCACTCAGTTAGCTATTCTACAGAATAACACAAATAAATGTCAAATTCAAAAATATTCAAATTTAAACTTCATTTTTATTCCACTGCATTTTTGTCAAAATTTCTTTCAAAACACTTAAAGATTTAATATAAAGTACTTAATTCTGATTACAAATTTTAAAATTTTCTGAGAAAAAAAAAACAAAATTTGGTATATTTTTCAAAACTTTGAATTGTGGTAGCGACCCCTAGAACGTGTTTAAACTGGACCAAATTTTACCCAATTTATATTTAAGGCAGTAAGAACAAAATGAAAGGGTGTCCCATTAAAATTTCGAAAATTGATTTTTAAGAAGCACCCTTATTAAAGATAGTCAGGTCCGGTCAAAAGTACTGACTATTTCTTTTTTTTTTTTGTGAGCTTGTTATTAAAAATAAAAACAAAAAAGCGCATACGCCACAGTGAATATGAATATAAATTATTAGGTTATAAATGTATTAGGTTATTTTTACTAGCATTCGCAAACAATAGCCCTGTTCCATTGGAGGTGGTAGCCTACTAATAGTAGATGTTTTGGTTAATCTAGTACTATCATCTACTCATGCTCTTCTTCCCGAGTAGATACGATTTGTATTGAATTTGTTGAAAGTGCGTTCCATTGAAAATCGATAGTAAACTACTAGTAGTACTTTGCCACCTCCCAAAGGAACAGGGCTAATGTTAATTTTGGCTGTGTGTACGCAAATGAACTTTTTAGCAGCATTAAAAAATGAATTTATTCGGAATACTGTATAATGTATGTAGATTTGAATTAAGTAAATAAGGGATAAGTTTTGTTAGCGTAAAATTTTAAAAGATTTAGTAAATTGCTAAAGCCATTTAGTAAGTTACTAAGTTAAGAATCAGTCCGCTTTTTGGCAAAGTAACTTACTAAAATGACTTTAGCAATTTACTTAATTGTTTAAAATTTTGCGCTATTTAAATTAAAATACATACATTTATAACTTAATTTTATAACTTACGTGTTCTAAGATACCAATAAGTCCAAGAACTGAAAGTCCTAGTAAAAATCCCAGTGTTCCTCCCATATCGGCAATAAACTGTGTCGAATCATAGCTTGGCCTATCTTCAATCATCTAAATAAAAAATAATTCATTCAATTGCTTAAAAATATACTTATTTTTTTTAATAACCGTTATTAGTTTGGATGTATAGTACACCCAAACTTGCGTTGTCGGTGTTGGTTGAATAAATGACTTTCGGTTTTGAATATAAGTTGAAAATATTTTTGAATAACATGGTTCCACACATTCACAAGATGGATTGTCTTCATTATTATATTTGCTTATAACAAAAAAAAAATAATTAATGAAGCTCAATAAATTTGTATCTTTAAGTTAGAATTATTATTTTATTAATAAACTTTTTTAACCCCTTGTAGCCTAAGATCATAAATTTTAAAATTAATAACGTCAATCGACTGGCTTTTGCCTATAATAAAATATGTACGTATTTCTTAAAAATTCAATAAATTCATTATTTACTTAGTTTTTTCAATATTTAGGGAGAAAAAAAATAAGTTTTAAATGATTTATTTTTATATAAAAAACTATCTAGTATTTATTTCTAGGCGCTTTCCTAAAATCCAAAAATAAAACCCCGTTGGTTTATCCAGAAAAACTATTTTTTTCTGAATTTCGTAGTGTTTACACAAATTTGCTTATTTTCAAAAGAAGCCCAACTTTCAACTTTAACTGCCAATTAAAAACTATTGGTAACATTTTTATTAGAAATAGGGGCGTACTATTTCGATAGAGCAATACTTAAAGATAATGTTAGAAGCTTTAAAAGGAAAAATATAGTTTGTTTTTCGGTTTGTTACAGAAATGTCACATGGGACCAAAAGGGGTTAAAAGTGTATCTTTAAACAATCTTAGTACGTTTGATATGAAACTGTAAGGTTTTTCATAGAATCATAACTTTCACAGGACTTTTTTTGTACACTCGGCATCCATGGTCCAGTACAATCTGACAAATCAGTTACTTCTTTCCATATGCAAGTCTCTCCACACTAAAAATAAATAAAGCAAAAAAATATCTAAAACATTTATATTCACTGTAGGCTACCACTTTACTCTGAAATCACTATAACCCTTGCTGCTATCACATGCGTAATCAATTGTGGGAACTGTTTTAAAATGTTGACTTTGTAGCTTTATTTCAATTTCTTCATCAATCTCTGCAAAAACATACTCAACACGACCTGATGCTTTCATATTTATTTCTTAAATAAAAAAAAACTTTTAAATGTACTAAAAAATCACTTTTTCATAAAAAAAAAGAAACCTGTGAACTCTTCCTTAGAATCATGAACGTACAAATGCCACCCTGGCTCAGCTTCATACTGTAAGCTATCTTTTTTTAAAACATGATGTCTTAACATCATAGAAAAGCCCGAATTTTTTGATACCCGCTTCGAGGGAAATTTTGCTCGTATAGTATAACATCTTCCAAGATTAAAGTGTATGCTGCTGGTTATATCTACGTCTTTCAAATATATTCATAATACTTGATTATTTTTTTTTAATAAAGTTTATATTATGCTTACTTGTTTTCTCGTTATTGTATCCATAAAGTTGAAATGTTTCAGATTGCTCAAAGGTACCATTGATAAAAACATCAATTAGTGGAATTTTATCGAAGGGGAATGATGTCCAGCATTGTGTGTATTTTGGATGATAGCAATTTGGATCGTCAAATATATCCTAAAATTACATGTTTCTAGGTTGTTATTAGATGACTCACAAAATTTTAATCTAGTAATAAAATTCTCCTAGATACAGAACAACTTGCGTTGTACATATACACATGTATGTATGTACATTAGGGTGGTTTTTCGGGACATGAAATTGGATAGCCGCCATTCGGTTGGAAATGTGGAGAAACAATTTCCCTATAATTGATTTAGATTTCCTTCCCCTCCTGGGTTCAACGTGAAATTTTCATGTCAAACATTTTTCGTATTGCGGGAGACTTAGCAGTTCCACCGTGGAATTTCGAAAAAAAGAAAACAATACAAGGACCACCCTAATGTATATATATCCTTAAATCGTAATCGGGATTGAAACTACATATTGCAAACACCGCTAACTTCTTTGTCATAAATAAATGAGGGAATTTAGTTTAATTTTTACCAAATTTACTTACTGCTAATACATTTTCCTTATATGGTGGTTCACGACAAATTGTAACAGCTGGCATTTCAATCGTATCATTCAAATTATAATAAGAATGGGTAGATATCGGTGGATTTCGAAGCTTTGAAAAACATTCATATAACTGCAAAAATATTAGCATATCGTAAAAAAAAATTTTTTCTTTTATACCACTTTCACTTAACAGACTTTAACTAAAAAGGACAAGAAATGAAAATACCTGAACAATAACAACAATACTACAAATAAATAAAACTATATAGCGAATAAGTTTTCCAGGATCACGAAGGACCCAGTTTCGCAGATCCGTCCAATAGCCCGACATATTTTGAACTAGAGTTTGATTATTTGCATTAAGATTTCCCCTACACTTTGCGTTTTATTTATTTTATCTAACAGCGGAACAATCTCGTTTCGGAGTTCTGTTGCATTTCCCACGGTAAATATAGTATAACATAGGTACCTACTCGTAGTAGAATATAGATAAAAAACTTCATATTAAGTTAGATAGACGAATACAACAAGTTCAGTGTTTATATTAAATGTTATCTTAAATAATAATAATTTGTTGAAATCAATTGACACAAGAGGTTAACCTCGTATTGTATCGTTTTTCAATTAATAGCGTTAGGGTTAAATACCACTTCAGTTAATACCTACATATGTACATACAGAATACCTTCTATTGGGGACTGCTTCAAACATTTTGTATAAATACACAATGAAATTACACCAAAATTATAGAATATTTTTTTCTCTACTACACTGAACACTACCTAAGCTTAATTTTACTAAACTATATAGCATTATAGCATTTCTATTGAATATTGAGAAAATATTAGTAAATTCGCTGATATAGACTAATAGCTTTATGAAATGGGGTCCTGGTAGTAGTAGGACGAATGGGGATAACCAAACCATCCCATCGCCAACACAATACACATCGCCGAGTACTGTGAGGAGTTTCGACGTCCGTCGGAAGACTAAAATCGCAAAAGATTGGCAGGTTCTAGCAGCATTCAGCATCAGAGATGCCGTAAGAAGTACACCAAAAATAAACATCTCAAGGTTGTAAGTTGTAACCGTAGAACAAAAGCGGCCTTCCTGGTTGGGACTATGAACCAACGTGTTATCGTTTCGTAAGAAACCTAAAATGTTTGATGTTTCATAATATGGTTTTTAATAGTCAGTTGTTTAATAGTAAAATTTCATGGATGAAATGGGAGCTCATAACGCCCCTACGAACATATAAATTACCAAATTTTAAAATGTTTCCTTTGTATAAATTAGCAGTTCTAACACTCTACCAAGTGCTGTATAATATTTTATAATAATTTACTGAAAATAGGAGGCCCCTTTTAGAAGTGAAATTGAACATTTTTCCTCGGTATGTGGAATTTTCTAAAATGAATTCTTTGGACTTGCTCAACAAATGTTCACAGTTTGAAGTTTCTGGCTGCTTTTTTATTGAAGACACACGGAGGTCGAAAAATTTAAAGAATCAAAGGGAGGATATATATGTATCGTCCCTTTCATGCCAGAAGCATGAATGTGCAAAATTTTGAATTTCGAGTTTATTGGTTTGTTGGGTTATAGCCCAGGAAAAATAGATCTTTGCAAGGAAAAAATTTGTAACAGGCTGATTTTTGGTATACAGCTTGGTGTTAGGGTGGTTTACAATCTGTGAAAAGTTCTGTAGTTTCCTCTGTCCGCTAGTCTCATTATAAGGGGTCAAAGGTCACAACATTTTTTATTCTAAAAACGGTAGGTTTAAGAAAAAAATTATGTTTTACAAAATTGTACCCGAGGCTATTTTACAAAAAATTGTCCTACAAAGTTTTCTTGTATCATGCTTAGTTTAGAAATTATATCACTTCAAACTCGCATAATGTTTTTCTTGATATTTTTATATTTGTTAATCAAATTACATTAGACCGAGAGCCCACAGCAAATTTTGGGAGTGGAGGTATAACCAAAATGTGAGTATACAGTTTAATAGCCTTATGCATGATGCGATGAAAAGAACTCAAGATATAAGCTGTTTAAACGGCTATGTTTTGGAGACTTTGATGTTTAATTTTTTGTTTGTTATTTTGAATTCAGAACCCTCCGAAAACAGAGCCCTTATGGTTAGTTTAAAAAGCTTATATCTTGAGTTGTATTGATCGCATCTTCAAGATTGATGTCTTCAGGCTTAGGGGAAATGACAGAGTATAAGTCCTTATATTCAGAATGTGATTTTGTGTTAATTTAGCGTACTCACATCGATTGGAAAACTCGCGATGTTTAACCCCTCGGAAAGCATATAAAGCCGCGATTTAAAGCTGACAGACTTTTAAATTCCTTACTAGAATGCATAAGGCTATAAAACTGCATACTCACATTTTGGTTATACCTCCACTCTCAAATTTTGCTGTGTGCTCTTAGACTACATGGGATAGTTCGAAATATTATAATGTCTAAACGGTAAGTGATACAAACAAAGTTTATATGATATTTTTTTGTAAAATGACCTCAGCTACAATTTTGTAGAATATAATTTTTGTCTAAAACCTACCGTTTTTAAAATAAAAATGTTGTGACCTTTGATCCCTAATAATGGGACTAGCGGACAGAGGAAACTACAGGACTTTTCACAGATTGTAAACCACCCTAACACCAAGCTGTATACCAAAAATCAGCCTGTTACAAATTTTTTCCTTTCTTTGACAATTACAAACCTTGTAACACGATTTCCCAACATTCATCTCCAAGACAGAAATGAAGGAACTTCAAATTTTTGAGAGGAAAATTCTGAGGATCTGCACCGCACTTTACTTCGATCGACAGCGACAAAAATACTACAGCAACGGCCGACTCTACGAGGAAGCAAACATCATGACTTTGGAAAAGTATCTGCTGCAATCTGCAAAGAAACTTGTCGAAAGCATCGGCAACCACCCCAATCAGCTGATGAGAAGCATGAGAACCCAACAACGAAATCCCGAACCCAGATACCTTAGTGCTCTGGATATTCTGGATGAGCACATAATCCCAACCGACTAGGGATGGGCTTAACTGCTACTTTTGGATAACTGTTACTACCTGTTATTGCTACTTTCCAATAACAGGTATTATAAATACCTTGATAATTTTGAGTAAGGAGATAATTTTGATCCCAATAACAGGTATTATAGAAGCGTTTGTGTTTTTAACAGATTATTTGCCTGAACTGAAAGTATCAAAGATGAATTTTATCAAAAGTGACAGGTATTATAAATTCCTTGATAATTTTGACTAAGCAGATAATTTTGATCCGAGTAACAGGTATTACAGGTTATTACCGATAAAAATAATTTTTTGTGTAGGATAAGAGAAAGTTGTTTAGATAATTAGTAGGTATTTTTCATTTTATTAACCTTCTTATTACCGAAAATTTTCTTGGATTGCAAAAAAAAAATAATTTAATTTAAATTTATTTTAAATACTGAAAATATTAACTGTTATTTCAGTAACAGGTATTTTCCCTGATGAGTAGCAAGTTGTTATTGCTACTTTCCAATACCTGTTATTCAATACCTGTTACTGAAATATCGGCCCATCCCTACAACCGACAACGAGAAAGTAGTTTACTTTTACGCCGATACGCAGTCGGACTACTACCGCGGCTAAATGCCATACCACCCAACCCATCATAATCAATACCACAACTGGACAACCGGGACGGAACATCCCGAGGATAACCTAGTCAGCAGACTTGTAAAATTAAGCCTATTCATATACTATATTTATTTATATTTTATCTTTTTCCATTGTATAAGGTTAGGCCCCATATGTGCCAACAAATTTTATATCGATCAATGTATCTTATTAGAAATAAGTTAAGCTTAAGTCAATTGTATATAGTATGTTCAATAAAACAAAATTGAATTGAATTGATTTCCCAACATTTTAATTTCTCACGTTCATCCTGATGATAATAATAATTTATCATATAGGGTCGAAAAGTGAGCTTCATTGCTAAAAAATTAACTAACTCCAAAAACTAGGCTTCAGTAACTAAAACTAAGATTGGAGTAAGTTAAGTTTAACAGAAACTACATCTAAAATTAACACAGTGTGGAAAAAAAATAAGTGGCTTATTTTCGAAACTTTGAATTAGAATTATTTGTTAGAAATACTTAATTCGATGCACCCTATACCTGTTTTGTCTATAATATATGTATGTACATCTTTATGTATATTTATTATTACGTATATAAATGCTTAAATACATGTTCTATAAATGTACGACCAATATCTATTATCTGTTAACTTTATCTAGATTCGTTAGATGATCTTTTGATGCATGGCTTTTTTCTACTTGACAAAAAACAGTGCTGCCAAACTCTAAAGAAAATAATTTTCAAGCAATACACACAAATTATTTACTGAGAGATCTATTGAAAAAGAAAAAAAACCTGAATCAAGTACAATAATGTATCAAAACAATGAACTCGATTCCATTTTTAAATAATTTTCTACCTGACCAAGCTCCATACAAGCACACAAGTCACACTAATTTTCCATAAATATTTTGTTCACAGTAATAAGAATACAAACCTGCTGTCCTCCTATAGCATTTCTCTGAGCTAAATACATCCAATATTTTGAATAGGAAAAAAAGTGAAATTCCTTCTACGTGACGTCACGGTTCTCACCCAAAACTTTGATGATTGTCTAAAAAAAACTGTTCTTAAAATAATTTCTATCTATATTCGACTGTATGCATACCAACTCTTCACACCTATTCTAAGCTCTGAAAACGAAAAAAAAAACTTAATAATTTGATTGAACACCCATACATTGAATAGAAGAAGCCTAGACAAAATGAATGTTCCAATTCTACATGAAAAACAGCTTCGGCAACTTTAAACAAAAACAAATAAAATCTTATTAAAATCTCTACCTTCAACAACAATATACGTTTGTGTATGGGTAAGAATAAAAAGTTGCGTTTAATTGTTATAATTTTAGATGGGACTACTTATACAAACATACATACATATAAACGCGGATGCATGGTTTTTCTTTCCCCATTATCAAGTTCTGAGTGTTTCGACTGGACGGGTGTTAGTTATTATGCAAGGAAAATTTCAAATTAATGCGAAATTGTTATCAGAATTGAACAAAATAAAGTGAATGTTTTAAATTATGTAGTTTTTTTTTTTTAGAAGGATATTTTACAAGTTATAATTAAGTGTAAAGTTATAATGTATATATGATTGAGATTCCCATTAGACAAATTTGATTACTCATTTCTACTAATAATAGAATTAGGATGAGTGTTCGGAGTTAATATAAGGTCTAGTGATTTTAAAATAGGATTGTATCTGTCGTTGACTAAACTAAGGCGCTAATCCAAATAAAAAACAAAAACACCAAACCAAAGTTAAATAAAACGTTTAAAAATGGGAATTTCTTTTTTCTACTACATTTAGAGGAGTAACTAAATCTCTAAAAATTGGATTATTAGGGAACCTGGCCGTACAGCTCCGATTTCGATAACTTTTTTTTTTCAAACATAGGTAAATAATAAATATTTTTGTGATATTTTATTATTTTATAATTTAAATTACCTATATCAAAAGATTGTGTGTAGATTGTTAAGGGACAGTTTACCATCGTTTAAGCGGTAGAAGCAATTTTCTCATTAAAAAAATATTTGAACCGACGCACGGCAACACCTGAAATGGTTAAGTATACATTTTAAAAAGCCAGAAGTTTATTCTAACTGTAAAATTAAAATCAGGTAAACTGAATGAAATGAAAGGTCCTCTAGAGGAAAAACGGCACATGGCCATTTTTATTTAAAAATAAACTAATGATAATAAGATCTTGTAGTATTTACTGAGCACTATCTGATGGTATCCTTACTTTAAGGGGTTATACCTAGTTGTAATTTTGAAAAAAATCAAAAATTTTTTTTGCATATTTTAAATGTATTAGCCCCGTTCCATTGGAGTTGGTAGTTTACTCAAGAGTAGATCTAGTACTATAATTAACACTCGATCTTCCACTCGAGGAGATAGGAATGTGTAGTTGTTGTACAAGATTTCTACTCACGAGTAAACTACCACCTCCAATGGAACAGGGCTTTTATAAGAATGTTGTCCGAAAATTTCACATTGATACAGCAATTAGTTTCCGAGAAAATACTTATTTGTGTAGACTTTTTAACTAAGTCTACACGGTTCCCAAAATTTTTAAACGCGTTTTTCTCGAAACTGTGTGAATCGGTGATCAAAATTTCTCCGATACGGTTAGAGTGATCGGCTTGAAATTTTTACACAATTTTCTTAGATATCTACTTTTGTCAGGTATTGAACGAAGGAATAAGGTTTTTGACACTAATTCGATTTTTTAAGCCACTTTTTCTTTGGGAAGCCGCCATTAGGCAAAGGAATAGGCAAAATTTTGATTTTTGACAAAATCAAAATTTTGCCATTCCTTCGTTCATTACCAGCATTCGTCTAACCTGGAAATTAATCTTTTGTTTTTTTTTTTTATTTAGGTAAGTGATTTGGTTCAGAGATATCTTGCTCACCGCCAGACACTTTTTTTTGGAGGTCGTCTAGGAGATCTACTACAAAAATAACGGAACCCAATATTTTTTTAAATACACATCGAATTCTTTTAATACATACAATTTGCTATATGTACATGTGTTTTTTATGTTTATACCTATACCTAATTAAACGAATCACAAAAAAACACGTTTTTTTCGCACTTACAACTAAATATAACCCCTTAAGAAAACAAATCATTCTTAAAAAAAAGAATAAATGATGCCTTTTGTATACCTACTAAGTTGCATGGAGCACAAAATTATAAATTACGTTTTTCTCGGAATGAGTTTGAATGGACTTGTGCCAATCCAACCGTCTCTTAATTAAGGAAGGGTTCGTGTAGTTCTTAGATTTTGAGTACTTTTTTCTTTAGAAGGCCAGATGAGCACAGAGCTATATGAAATACGTTGTTCCAATAAAATCAAACATCCCATTATTATTATTATTAGCCCAGTCGGGATGTACAAAAAATTAAACTGAAATGGAAAAAATTAGATCGTGCAATTTTTTTTCATAGGACGGTAAACTGAGAGCTTAAAACCAGTTTTTCGAGAAAATCGACCTTGAGCCAAAACCGCCATCTTGGTTTAAAGGTAAAACACGTTTTAGTGAATTACTCGGCCATTTTTGATTTTTGACAAAAATTATATAGGTACAACTTGTAGAAAATTTTATTTTCTATAACTTTTATTTAAATAAATTTTTCAATATGAACAATATTTTTCGATTTAATTTGAAGAAACTATACCATTACTCAGCTTAAATTGTTTATCCGCTTTGAGTATAGATTTTAAGATCAACGCAATATGGGAGTGTTTTTATATGCTTTTGGGGATGAGAAATTTAGCTGCAATGTTAGTTTTTGCAAATTCCTTAAAATTTATAAACAAAAAGAACTATCTCAAAATCGGTAAATGTCATTTTAAACAAAATGAGTAAATATTATAATTTATGTCTAGCAAGACAATTAAATCTTTGAATTTTTCAAATCGGTTCATTAATGCCTGAGATATGACCAATTGCTTATAATAAAAGATTAAACGAGAGAGTGAGTTATAAACAATTGGTCATATCTCAGGTATTAATGAACCGATTTGAAAAATTCAAAGAACTAATTGTCTTGCTAGACATCAATTATAATATTTACTCATTTTGTTTAAAATGACACTTACCGATTTTGAGATAGTTCTCTTTGTTTATAAAATTTCAGGAATTTGCAAAAACTAACATTTCAGCTAAATTTCTCATCCCCAAAAACATATAAAAACACTCCCATATTGCGTTGATCTTAAAATCTATACTCAAAGCGGATATAAAGTTTAAGCTGAATAGGGGTATATTTTTTTTAAATTAACTCGAAAAATATGGGTCATATAGAAAAAGTTATAGGAAATAAAATTTTCTACAAGTTGTACCTATATTATTTTTGTCAAAAATCAAAAATGGCTGAGTAATTCACTAAAACGTGTTTTACCTTAATCCAAGATGAAATCTATGAATTTTGTTAAATTCTTTAAATCAATCCGTATTAACATGATAAGTATAAGCAAATGAGACCAAACAGAATGTAAGCTAGTTTGGCAAAACCTTTGCAACATAAACATAAACATACTCTGACATCCTTAGAAATAAAGGCGTAAACGCCAAAACTCCAAAATTGAGTTGAACTAATAAATACAAGTTTCGTACTAGAAGTTGTTGAAAATCACTTTTGAAACTGAGCACATCTACAATTCTCAACTCTGTCTCTTGTAAGTAAAATGCATTTAGGTATCTCAAAACCGTGGTAATTGCTTACCACGGCAGTACTGTATATACTGTATAGGTAGGTACTTATCATAAAGGAACGGGTTAAAATTAAATTCATACATTTTTATAGTAAAAACGTACAAAAGGGGATAAGCTCCAAAAGACGTTATTTAACGAATTCATTCCCGCAGCATTATCATGCCTGTCCTTATTTATTTTTTCAAAAAGGAATATTCCTAAATTTATGACAAGGATTCCGTCTTGGACGTTATTTTCTATCGAAATGTATGATATTTTCTATTATTTTTAAGTCACGGGTTGACTTATGATACATTATAAGTACCTACGACCTACGAGTTTTGGAATGGACGCATTTCGTAAAATCACAAAAAAAAAGAAAAGTTTTCGCGGTTACGCAATATATTGAAAACTTTTTCAATAAAATAAATATCTAATATAAAGACTAAAAGGCAGTGTAAGAATCAGTTTACCCTTCTGAAAATTCATAATAAGTAGGATTTTTTTTATCCAGAAATATTGAAATTCCAATCTGATTTTTGAAGAGCTGCAAAAAAAATTCTTATAAATCTTCTAGTTCTAGTGGAAACACCATTTTTGTCTCCTGTCCTAAATCTAGATTAAGGTTTGGTAGAAACGTGGCATTAAAAACACTTTCAATGTCTTACCTTATCTTTTTTTAAGTGCTAAAAATATATCTTCAATTTTTTAACTTGCTCTATAGGGCGCGTAAGGAAGCAAAATCAAAATAATCTATTATAACATCATTCTCCGAGTGAAAAAAAAAACAAAAAACCTTGTGTTTGTACAATTACTACTTTTATCAAAAACACTATAATTTATCAAGCTTTTGTTGAAAAGGAATCATTTACCATTTCTAGAGAAAAACATAAACAACTTCTACTGATGAGAAATACTCTGCACCAAATTAGAAATGTCCTAATCCTAACTTCTCTATCATCGTTATATGAGGCTATGAGAACAATAGTGGCGTAAGCCACAAAGAGGAAGTTTTGAGCTACGAGTGATTTAAGATACAGGGTTTTTCAAAACAACACTTTTTTGAGTGCCATCTAGTTCTGAGTGTATCTAGCTGCATAAATCTATTTTTGTAATAAAGTAGATATATTAAGAGACCAAGTTTTTATGAAAAACTCATTTTTGA
The DNA here is from genome assembly GCF_945859705.1 of Episyrphus balteatus. Lineage (NCBI taxonomy): Eukaryota > Metazoa > Arthropoda > Insecta > Diptera > Syrphidae > Episyrphus > Episyrphus balteatus. The sequence goes on along the minus strand of NC_079134.1, from coordinate 54,254,939 downwards.
AAAAAAACCGGTTACGCCACTATTGCTCTCATAGCCTCATATTAGCCTTGATTCAAAGCCTCGAACTTTTTGCAAAAGAAATAAATTCCTCCAATCCTCAACAGAATGGGTTCTCAAAAGAAAATAATCCTAAGCCCAAGAGAACGTGATCTATATATGTGACATCCTCTTTTGTATTTGTATTAATTGTATTGTATATTAATGACAGCCGTACATTAAGATTTACTCTTGATATGCAAATTAAATGAGAAACAACAGCATAAATTATATGTGGTGCAACCATTAGAGACTAACAACTCTCAACTATTATTGTGTTCGTTTAATTATGTAATTTGCAAGAATGGGAGGGACCTACAATATATCGTAGAGTCCGAATCCGAACGGCTAAGCAAAAATGCACTTTTTCATGACGATGATACTCTTGGTGGCCTGTCAATTAATCGTAAGATTTAGTCCCCAGGGGCCCTATTCTGCAAGAGTGAGTTTTTTTGTATCTTTTTCGCAGGCAATTTACACTTTGGAGGCTGGAAATTGGCGCCATAGTTCATCGCACTAAACATCGCGCCACAGGGAACTGATATAACCATTTAAAAAAGATTTCACAAAATGTGCATTTCATCAGAGCAATTATTAGAATCCAAGGTTCTCATGTTTATATACAAAAGGTATTGGCACTTTTGTTACTGAATGCAGTGTGCTACATTTTTCACATTTTCAATTGAATCTCAGTTTTTTTTTTTTCATTTTATTATAAAAAGCTTAAATTGACCTTCAAACGAAACTAAAACTTAAATCAATTAATTTGTCTTTCGGATTCGATTTCAGTACTATAAACAACGATTCTTTGGCACTTTTATTATTTACCGACCATATAAGATAGCTATTTTTACGTTGCCACATATGCAGAATAACATTGCGTTGTTTTATTTTAAGAAACAAATCTATACAAGAATGCTAGCGAGTCCATCTCATTTCCTCCTTTAGATGCATTTTTACATAATAGATTAGTCTAACTAAAATGAGCACGTTTAACATCACCTCTAAGGTAGAAAAAAAAACAATTAATCTGCATTCCTAGATATGTCTTAGCCACTTCTTTGTTAGTATAGTGACGAATGCAATAATTAAGCTATGTGAGCTATAAAAAGCGTTATAACTCATGAAAAATATGAATCTTTAAAAAAATAATATTTGTATTTAAAAGAAATAAGCTTTTATCTGATTGGCATTAATGTTTTTTGAACGTTTTAAGTTCATATAAAAGTAAAAGTAGTACGTAAGACGTTTGTATCTACATATGTGTATGCATTTTGGAACAACAAAAAATTACGAAACACAATTTAAGTAGGGTAAATTTAACTTATCTATCGCTGTGGAATACAAACATTGAAATCATTTCTATTGATATATAAACCTAAAAATGATTTATATTTTATGATATATTATAGTCAAAAGCGAATGCCAACAAAAAACCATAAAAGTGTTAGTCACCATTAACATATGGCACCCAAAATAGAATAGAAAACTGACACATGTGGATTGAAATTTTCACGGAAGCACTTTCAGCAGTTTTTTTTTAAACTATATGTGCCAGCAAAATAGTTCTTAAATAAATTATCTTTATTCAAAGAGAAAGAATGCAAAAATATTTGAATAAGCTTAGTGATTGATAAATTACAGCAACAGACAAAAAGGTAGGTATATTACATATAAAATTATTATTGGAGTATACGGTGAACTAATAGTATGTACCTAGTTCAAAGATTGGTTCTTATAAATTCAGGCTACAGAATAGTCAAAAATATTATCATAAACTGTGGGTAAGTATCTATTATGGAAGATAGTAGATTTTAAATGCATAAGGAAGGCAACATTCCAAATATTTGTATTGTCCTTCTTCTTTGTTCATAAAACAAACCTCTCTGTTGTCTCTCTGGAGAAATACGTAAAGCAAATAGATAACATTTTCATTACCACACTTTGCATGACTAGCGTACCTTCTTTGCATTTTACTTGTAACGCATAGTTCACCATAACTTAAGTGTATTAAAAATTAATGAAATTACATAATATTAAGCAATATTTGTATTGCAGTAAAAATTTTAATTTTAAACCTGTTGAGAGGAAAATAATTCGGACTGTTACATAACTTGAAAAGACTGTAACATTACATGATGTGCGATTTGATTATGAAGACGATAGTTTGTCAGATCCCGATTTAACTGAAGAATCTTTGATGGAGGTTGACATTGATATGGATCAAGCTTGAACAGCTTACATTGCGATGAAAAAAGACGAACTTAGAATTGCACGCACAGCAGTTAGCTTTTATTGGTAAAACATGGAAAGGAAAATGTTGTCGGAGTCAATAAACCAGACTTAGGAGCGTCCTCCAACGTCACTAAGCTGTGGAGAATGATTCGGCGCCATCAAAACTTCAGAATTTATTTTGATAATTATTTTGTTCCTTCTCTTAGTACTTACAGAAGGAATAAAATATCCGACCGTAAAATGTCTTCGAAAAAAAACAATTATGAAGAAAAATCGAGACAACTCCTAGACTTGTAGCTTATGTCGCTGGGCCGACAGTGGTTTTGGAAAGGAAACAAGTTGGTAACTTTATCGTCCACGTTTTATGGTAAAATCTCTTATCTGAAGTTCGCAGATATGATAAAAAAAAACGCGAGGCGTAACAATATCTCAAGACCAAGTATTGTCGGCGAATATAACCACCAAATGGGTGGCGTTGATATTATAGATAACATTATTTCGTAAGCATTTTCTTAGTCACTTGCTAGAATTAAATGAAATTTTGCGAATAACTATATTTTTAGAGAAAATAGTTACAAAATTGTTAAAAACTACTATTATAAAAGTCATATGCCACAACAAAATATTTTGAAAAGTTAAAATTAACTATCCCGTAGTAATTACGTACATAACTATTACAATTGTCATTTTTTACTAACACGCATATAGTTAGAAATTACTATTAAAATAGTCACATGACACCGAAAAAGGTTAAAAATAACTATATATTTTGTATAGTTATAGATAACATTAAAATGGGCTTCAACCGATTGCACCTTTAAGAAATTTTTCAGCGATGTTATATAATCTCAAGTGAATCTAAATCTAAACTATTTTTGTTGCATATCTAAACATATGTAGGTATATGGAAAATAGACTGTTACGTTACAAAATGTTTTATACATCAACAACGACATTTTTTAATACACAACATGGCTGGAATCGGCTAACGCAATAGTTGATAGTCAATTAAATTATGGAGCAAAATCGGCTAGCGCGATTTCCAACCCTGATTTAATATTTAATTTATAAGTTTCCTTTAAGCCTCTCGAAGAAAATAAGAGAACTAATTTTTTTGAGTGTAGGAATAATAACCCAAAAAATAGTTTAAGGTTCTTGGACTATTACTTTGCATCATGAACGGGAGGCGTGGTTTTTTTAAAATACAAATGCTTAAATCATTTTGTTTTTTTTTTATAAATACATATGTATATATTTGTGCTCTCAAAACATCCAATTCCATTTTTTTCTAAACAATTTTCTGAATGTTAAACATAATTTTTTTATTTGAATTTTAAATGTTCAAATAAAATTAAAATATTATCATTAGCAATATACTATCCCTTTTTGTAAGCATAAATTCAAAATTCATGTGAAATTTATTATATGCACATTTGCGGTGGAAATATTTGCATTTTAGATTTACGAAAACCTGACATTTGGATGTTAGATCATTCGATGCCTTTTATTTGTCAGACTGCTCACCCATGCATTCAATGAAAGCATCCAATACATATTGCATTAAATGATATATTAATTGTTTTAGTGCAGAAAAAGGTTACGCATACACCACAGTGACCTGCAAAATGTTCGATTCGTGACTTCCTTTCTGTTTTTAGTGAAATTTCGCAAGATATATTTTAATCCAATATATGTACATACGAAGATCCCAATACAAGAACTAATTCTCGGTTTGGTCAATGAAATATTCATACCAAATACATATATTATAATTTAATTACTGCACTTAAATAAAGAAACTATTATATTTTATATGTATATCCTCACCAAAAAAAAAAAAAACTTATAAAAAGAGTTGCACATTAGATTTAACATTCAAATCAGCATGGTTTACTTTATATACACAAAAACGCGATATTGCTCTTTAGGGATAGTCCCAAAAAATCCACTTTGGGATTAGTTGGGACTTTTATTCGTTGAGTGAAGGCATTTCTGTCAGTAATTTTCCCCACCAAAAATGATGTTGCATCTTTTGTCCAGGTTGGGTGCATTTCTGTAAACTAAATATAAGTTTTTTTTTATTTGATTCACGTATGTATACACCGATTTTTTTTTAACTTAATTTCTTTATCTTAATTATGGTACTAATTCTACTAAAAATCTAAAATTGGACGTATAGTTTTTTATACATCATTTTTGCTTTTTAATGCTAGTTTACAGTTCAGCGTGTACACAGAGAAAAATCGCTAAAAACTAACAGATTGACATATTGTTTTACCGTCCATACATTTCATAAGGAAATCTTATTAAAAGCAACGATTATTAAGGTTTTTTTAAGGAGATTTCTTATTATTTTGATAGAGAAAATCTTATTAAAATTTAACTGAAAAGTTGATTTTTTTTGCAACTTAGCACTAGAACAAAAATCGCGATCAATATTTTCATATGGCAGGTTGGTTCAGGTGGTAAGATAGGCGACTAATGATTTGAAGTCTCCAGTTCGATTCCCAGCTTGGTCATCGTTTTTTTTATTTTTTTTTTGCAGATTTTAAAACAATAAGGAAAACCCGATTGTTTTAATAAGGTTTCCTTCTTGGATGAAAACCATAGAGAAATCTTATTGTTTTTGTTCTATTTTATGTGGTCTATTTTTCTCTGTGTAGGAACAAAATAAATTTACAAAACTATTTTCCCACATTCATGTCTTAGTTTTTTATTATATTCCACAAACCACAGTTGATGTTCTTTTACTTATCACAAAGAACACGTATTTTTGTTATCATTACTTAATTATGTAAAGGGCTAAAAATGTAATTAAATTATTGTTTGGCAGAAAAGTTCATTTGCATACCAAAAAAAAATTTTATTTCATTTTAACCCTCTGCTCTATTTTTAGCGTTGCAAATTTACAAAGGAAAAAAAAAAATGAAAATTATTTTTATTTTTAAGCGGAGTTATTGAATATAATCATTGAATAATTACAAATAGAAGTGACACCGCAGATTACTCATGCGACTATAAGAGTACCGGAAGATAGATGAACTACATGTTTGCGCCTCAACTATCATGTATTTTCGAGTTGAGTCTTAACTAATAGTTTTTTTAAACCTTCATAAAAAAATTAATAATTATTATTATACATTTCAAAGAGCTTATATTGATATAAGTTTTCGTATATTGAAAAGTCATATTAGTCTAGAGAACAAGGACGATGCCTTTACTCCTACTGGCCTAGGTTCGAATACCGGTAAAAATTGAAATTTGTTGTTTTTTTTTATTTTTGCGGAGATTTTTTTTGACAAATTTAATTAATTTTTATTCTAGTAATGTAAAAAAAAAAACAATCTCAATTTCCCGTCAGATTCGAACCTAGGCAGGTAAACTTTCCAGACATTCACCTTATCCTCTAGGCTATCTCCACTTTTTGAAATAGGTTAACTTTTATCTATATGTACAATTGGTTCAGGATTTGATTTTGGTTGCTGGATTTGCTTTTGGATTGTTGGATTTGCTTTTTTAATTCAACGCACGATACTAGCGCCGACAATTTTACAGCGGAAGTTTCCCTGGGTGTCCACTTCTATTTGTAATTATTCAATGATATAATTCAATTAAAAAGTTCAAACGACCTCAACTCCATACGCGTTTCACCCAGGTATGACAGTGGGCTCATCAGTTAGATGCTGTCATACCCTTAATAAGACGCAAAATTTTGGTTGTGATTTTTATAAGTGTCTGTATTCGTGGACCAAAATTTTACATCTTAGTAAGGGTATGACATCATCTAATTGATGAGCCTACTGTCATACCTGGAAAAAAGGCGTATGGAGTTAAGGTCTTTTAAACTTTTTAATTGAGTTGTAGATATACTTTCAAAATCAGTTCAATGCATAGGACACAAATATAAACATTGAATTTTTATTTTTTTTCCGGGAATGTAATAGGCTTTATTACAATACGCAATTGTACACTTACTTGTAAATTTTCATTTAGTTTACTATTTAAGATCAAGAATGCGGGTAGCTGCCGAGTAAATCTCAGCTTTTGATTCAATTTTTTGTTTTGTCATTTAAAGTCCCAGTGCTCATTAAGTAAGAAAAAAAGCTAAACATTATTTCAAGAAACTCGGTGCTTGAAGTAAATCATAATTCCTCAATTAATGAGTCATCTTAATAAATAAAATCTGTCATCCTTGCATCCATTCAAGAATTACAATCAGTTCAACCACAACGTATCATTAACGCCTTCCAATATTGATGAATGCTGTTTCAAGTCAAATTAATGGACTCGCAGACAACGTTCGCCAAACATAAAAGCAGCACCTATATCAATAAATGACAAAATAATCACACCAAATATTAAGCGATTTGCATATGCTTTCTGCAGTTTGGCTTTTCGTTTGACGCCTCATATACTTATATTCTTCATGTATCATTTCCAATACACATTACGTGCATTATATTCATTCGATTGACTTGTTGATTTATGATATTTTAATTGAAAATTGTCTATGATCGAGATATCACTTGATTTCGGATGCCAATATCATGCCTCACCGCCATCATTTGATGCAATTTTAAAGAATAAATTAAGTTGTAGAAACTATATTTGTTCAGGAATAAATCAAAGTTTATTTCTGAGGGAAACAATTTTTGAGTTATTATAAGGGCTCATAGCATAAATGAAAAGAGTGTAACTTTAAAGATCTACGCCTAAGGCTGCGGTTTACTTTGCATGCTTCAATTAAATGCGTGGTCCCGCAACGTCAAAATTACGGTTAACACCCATTATGTTAATAAAATGGAAAAACATATTTTTTCTCAAAAACGAAATAACATCAAATAGAATTCAATTTTTTAAATTAAAAAAATATTTTTTAAACCGTTTTAAAGGTCCATTGTACCTACATATAAAATTTTGGACTTCCTCGTTAACGACTCAACTTATTTCAATGTACAGGCTATAATAGGCAAGAGCTCGCATGGGCTCTAACGAACTGCTTAGTCATGTTTCTAAACCATGAGGAGTAACCATAATGAACACATGCACGCATAGCTTTCTGTCACAAGTAACATTTTTATTTTCCATCATTAAAAAAACACGTTGAAGTACAAAAAAAATATTTTTAAAATAGTTTTTCTTTAATCCACACTTCTTTTACTGAATTTTTATTGACGCCCATATTATTCACTAGTTTGAAAAATACATCTGGATGTAAAATTGTCAAATGACAAAAATAAATCCAAATCCAAAATAGTAATCCCGATTTTAACTATAAAAATAGTTAAAAAATAGTTAAAAATTACTATTTTTTGTCTTTGTGATAGTGAATATCATGGATTTGTATTTATTTTTGATTTCAATTTCTTTATGACCAGATGTATTTTTTAAACTAGTGAATAATATGGCCGTAAGTGCAAATTAAATAAATTCTTCAACCCACATTGCATCCAAGTTGCATATGCCAGCGCACCCATTTTGACATAAGCCCAAGCGAGCCCATGCCTATTACAGTTGGGCCTTAAGATAGGGCATTTTTATGAGGATGGAAAATGCGAGGCGATTTTTTCAAACTTTCTAGTTAAGGGTTTAACATAACGACAGTTTATTTTAAATTAACTTAGAGGACATTTTGAAACTAGTTATTCAGTTTATCTCGTTGAAGAAGCACTCTTTTTTCTTGAAACTTAAGAGCTTATGATAAAGTTGATGTTCTAGAAGATTCACGAAAAACTAATTAAAAGTAACTAAATTATTCACAGACACATACGGTAACGGAGAAGACGACTACGCGGCTTGGAATAATAAACAATATACTTTTAAAAAGTATTCCATAGCATAATAAAATTACCGAGACTTCAATGAATGGCAAAGATATTAAACGTAGTTGTCATTTTATAGTCCTTACCTTATATCTACATGTATTATGAACGCACCTATCTCAGCTGTAGTTTTTGTTTTTTTCTCTATGATTTGACACCGGTTTTATGTACGTGTGCCATTTCAACACCTCAAATAACTTGAACTTTTTAAACTTAAATTCAAAACTGCTAAATTATATTTACCCTGTTCAAGATTGGCTCTCAAAGCAAATCAACTGTACCAGTCTATTTTTAGTTCTTGTCATTCTTTTCTAAAATAAGTTTTTTCTTCGCAAAACACCTTTCGCAAATGCTCGCAATCAATTTGTTTTTATGCTTGGATGTTCTAGAATAGTCTGAAGAATAAAAAAACAAATACATTGAATTTGAGACACAAATAAATGCATTTATATTTTCGACCAGAATAAACTTAATTTTTTTAAATATGTTTTTACACAGGCTATATGTATACTTATAACATGTACAATGTACTTAAGATAATTAAAATTGTTTACAAATCAAGTGTATGATAGTTTTGAACGGCTCAAGAAAAACCAACGAGAAACAGTTGTCAATGGAAGAGAACTTGAGTTTCTTATGTTTAAATTTTGACTCTTAAGTACCTATATGTATAGTAGTATGTTGAAGAGGGTGCTATGCTCAAGCGCGTACGCTGGATTTTGATCAGGGAGGGGCAAACTCATTCCAGATCAAATTTAGCTGAATTTTTATATATTAATTTTGTTTCCTGGGTTCTTAGTAGATCTTTTAAGTATGTTTATTTCCTACCTATGTTTTTTGATTTCTGCTGGGTACCATGGATAAGAGAAGTCGGATTGAAATAGAAAAAAAAAACTAGTGTACCTACTAAAAGTATAGTAGGTGCTATATGAAGTGCTTTTGCTAAGTACAGGTAGAGGTTTAAGGGGAGGGCTAAAATTAATTTGTCTCAAAGGAGGCATGTTTTAGTGAATAAGTATCAAGAGCGTGCATAAAAATGGAGCAGCTGAGGTGGAAAATAATGTACGGAAAAAACCTAATAATGGTTGGTAAAACGAAAACGCACTATGCTTATTGTAAATAAAACAAAAAGTCTTCAAGTAATTGATATTTGTTAAAATATCTATAGCAATTAAGTGTGAAAAATAAATAACGGACAAATACACGCCACTTGCGACGTAATCAAGCCGTACTTCTTCGAAAATGAGGTTGGCCTAGCAGTTACCGTGAATGGTGTTCTTTATCGTGAGAAAATAACGAATATAATATGAGCCTGGATGATATGTGATTCCAACAGGATGTTAAAACTTGCCACACAGCCAATGAAACAATTGCTCTTTTGCACCTGAATTTCAATGGCCGTGTTATCTCACGTCGCGTGGCGATATTAATAAGTAGCCACGATCATGTGATTTGACACCGTTAGACTTGGGGTTATTTAAAAGAACAAGTGTACGCCAATAAAGTAAGAACATTAACGACATAGAACCTCAATTATGTCTCAGAGTCATTGAAAATATGGACCATCGGATAAAGGTATGCCACCGAATTTCGATTGAATTTGGTGTAAGCAATGATCCTATAGAGACAACAACAAAAATAAGTTTTTAGTGTTTTTCGAAAACAAATGGATAGCGGAAATATGGTGTAGATATTCCTTTTTTGCGAAAATAGTTTATGTATTTTTTAGTTAATCTCGTATATTTCGTCAAAGGCTGAAACAATTTTTTTTTAATTACGTTCAATGAAAATATTTTGTTATAATAAACTGATTTTTTAACTAAACTTTGATAAAAACTATCACGAAAAACCCTTGTATTTCTTTAAATTTCAGCGGTGCTCCTACTCCTAATTTGATAGCAATTCGCAGTTCAAAGTGAAAAAATGCTTAGAGGTGCCAATGCCAACCATTGTAACCGTTACGCTAAATTGTCTAAGCCATTGCTAAGAAAAAAATATGAGCTTATCCTATTTTAATAACATTGAATATACTAGGTGTATAAGGTATAACCCATGTGTATGGAAAAGTAATACGAGTACAAAAGGCAAAACTGCATTTCGCTTGTTCAATTGATCTGAGCTCAATAGATAGAAAAGGCCAAATAAATAAATATGTTGCCTGAATGATTTATAAAAGCTTTTACAAGCTTGAGTATTTGGTTTAAATAATACCATTCACTCTTTTCGAATTTCATCATGTTAGATTTGCATTTACTTCTTTTACTAATAGTATTAATCAAATTCGAGAAGCACTTTGACATTCTTTCACAATTAAGAGCAGACAATGAAAGAGCCAGAAAAACAAAAAAAAAAGCACCGTAAGTTAGTAACACGGCGTTTTTGTATATACAATAGCGTGTATTTTTAAAATATCTACTTGGATTGTATCCAATGCATTAGACAACTAATCAGGGGTGTTCAGAGCTTTCAAAAACACACCAATAACAACAACACGTCACTAAAAATAGACTGATTCATAATGTTTCTTACAAATATCTGTTTCTGTATGCTGCCAATAGTTCTTGATCTACTCGCTGATGCTTTCTGGGCATAGTACGTTTGACTTTTTGAACAGGCATCTCGATTTTTTCAATTACCACATTTGAGAATTTCAATCCTAGACCTCTTTCGGATATAAATTTGTTTATAGCTGGTATTTTGTGTAAGATATGTCGAGAGTATTTTGCGTCATTTATCAACTTTAGCAGTCTAATTTTATGCAAAAAATTGCAATCAAATAAATTTTAGTGTTATTTATCGAAAGATAGGATTTTAGTTAAGAAACTTTGATTAAATATAATGTTCGTAATTATGTATTCTTATTTCCTTGACCTTTTTTAGGCCTATCCTTAGAGGCTGCTTAGAAGATCATAATTTCGACTTTAAAAGGTCACGGAAATACGAATAATTTTTATTACGGATGGCACACTGTATCAAGAATTAAAAAAAAAACTAGTTTTATAACTATGTTAGAAACAGAAATGTTGATATTTACAAACATTTTTACCACGCAATCTAATCAGTAGTTGACTTTAATTTTAAACATTTGCATTTATAATTATAGGGTTTTCGTGTTGTTATAACAAAGTAACACTATCAGAGGCGGCGGAAGGGGTGTGCGGAGTGTGCCCCCGCACACGGCCCCGCGCTTAGAGGGGCCCCGCGGTCGCTAAATGAAAATGTCTCAGAAATAATAAAATCCGAAAAACCATGTCTCTTCTCTTTATTCAAAACAATCAAATAATTGAAATTGGCTTGTTTCCACTCGATTTCCATAATTCCATCGAGATGAGTCGAAGCATACATTGACCACTTTTTGCAAAAGTAGGAAATAAAAAATAAATCAAACAATTTAAGATTATTGTTTGTTTTTTTTTTCTCGAGTGAAGCAGATAATTAGTTTGCCAAGCAACTTGGATTATCTAAAATTTTGCTTTTAAAATTCCCAATTAAATTTAATTTAATAAAATACAAAATCTCAGTGATAAAAACATTTTTTTTTTCTTTTTTCTATTTTTCAATTTTGTATAGGTATTTAAAATTGTTTGAAATAAGTTTTTGTAAAGGTTAAGAATGGGTAAACTTTATTTCCCTTAAAAAAAATTCTTTGCTCGCTTACGCTCGCAATTTATATAAACTAATTTTTTACACTTTTTAGCAATTTAAACACTTTAAACGTAGGACTTAAGAACATTTCTGTTTTCCGCCGCCAATTTAATGATTAAAAAGGACCATTTTATTCAGTGGAATTTTCGAATTTTCGCTGTTCGAAATTTCGTATACTCGAACACATTTTGCGGATTCATTGATGTTTCAAAATACGGACGGATTAACAATCCACCAAACTTTAAAAACCTGTTTTAAACCAAAGATTTTGCTCAAACAAACATGCGAATAATTTATGTTTTTATCAGTTATTTCGTAAAAAAAAAAATTAAATGATTGATAAGTATCAATCAATTTTTTATATATCTTCCTGTATTTAGCAGGGGGAGTCCCTTGGTTTTTTCCGGTCTCTTCTTCTTCAACTCAAAAGCAAAATTGAATCACCAATTAAGAGGCAATAAGTCCTCAATATTCCTAAAATTACATTTTGATGTTAATCTTGTCTCTATACAAAAGAAAGAAAAAAAAAAAACGATTTTCTAATAGAAATCATATACATATACAAGTGATTTAAAAAAAAACAATAGTTTAAAAAAAGAAACAAATCCCGGCCTTATTTCCTTCTTCCTACTGATAAATTTTAACTTTTTTATTTTAATATAGCAATGGCACTCAGCTATATTACAGGTTGTTTGAAAAGTGTAAATTTTCAAATTTTAAGAATAACGTGAGACTAGCCTAACCACATTCTTAGAACCATCAAATAATGAAGTTGTGCAGTTATTTGCGTTTTGCCAACAATAAGATGAGATGGACTTATTCCCCTTTTCCAATTTGTAATTCAATTGATATTTTTATATTCTAAAAAAGAAACCGAGAAACTGACGAAAACAAGAATTTCTACATTAAAATAAATAGCTATATTATACTATACCAATTTTAGAAAATTACAATTTAATCAAAAAAGCAATCAAGTGTTAGTTTTTATTTTGATGAAGAAAGTTTATTTGAATAGTCAAATTTTAGAAAATTTTGCATTTAATTTTTCTGAAATTTGGAATGTAGATTAAAAATTTCTACAAAATTTCATATCAATTTTACTTAAAATAGTTTTTTTCCGAAAAATGTTTATAGCGATTTCTAATGATTTTGATTTTTTCTAAAAACGCGCCCTAATAAAAGAAATCAATTTGCTGAAATTCATTCTAGATGTCGATTTTGTTTGATTCGAAGAACGAATTATTTTTTTTTTTTTGATATGTACGTTTTAGAACATTTACAGAAAAATCTTATTTATATAAAAAAATTTAAAAATTAAAGCAATCTGATATCTGAAACTTAAGAAAAAGTTCGTGAGATCGAGTCGTGCATTTTGTTTTTCATCTACAGCCCTGTTCCATTGGAAGTGGTAGTCTTCTAATAGTAGATGTTTTGGTTAATCTAGGACTATCATCTACTGTCTTGGGAATCGCTAGTAAACTACTAGTAGTACTTTGCCGCCTCCCAAAGGAACAGGGCTTACACTGAAATGAAACGTTTTGTCTTAAGGGGCAAAAAATCCTTCTTTTTTGTGGATTTTTGGGGAAGAGGCATTTAATTATATAAACATAAAGAATACATATCCACATAGCAAATTAAATGTATTAAAAGAATTCGCTATGTATTTAAAAAAATATTGGGTTCCGTTGTTTTTGTAGTAGATCTCCTAGACGACCTCCAAAAAAAAGGTATCTGGTGGTGAGCAAGATATGTATCTCTGATCCAAGTCACTTAAAATTAAAAAAACCAAAAGATTCATTTTCAGGATAGACGAATGCAGGTAATGAACGAAGAAATAGCCAAAATTTTGATTTTTGACAAAATGGCGGCTTCCCAAAGAAAAAAATCGTTTTTTTACGAAAATTTACACTTTAAAGTGGCTTTAAAAATCGAATTATTGTCAAAAACCTTTTTCCTTCCTTCATTACCTGACAAATGTATCTTAGAAAATTGTGTAAAAATTTAAAGCCGATTACTTCAGCCGTTTGGGAGAAAGTTTGCTCACCGCCAGACACCTTTTTTTGGAGGTCGTCTAGGAGATCTTCTACAAAAGTAACGGAACCCAATATTTTTTTAAATACACATTGAATTCTTTTAATACATTAAAGGAGAATGGGCATTTTGGACGTTGAGCGGCCATTGATGAAATTGGTATCAAATGAAAGAGCTATAGCTTAGGAAAAACTTTTATAAGTTTCACTGTATTGCTTTAAGAATGCAAGATATTGCAATATTAGTATTGTTATTGCATCCTTTAATGTGTAAAGGAAAAATTGAATGATATTTTTATTTTAAATATATAATATGAAGCTCTGTCATTTTCCCTGACCCTGAAGACATTGATCTTGAAAATCCGACCATTAGAACTCATAATACAAGATTTTTAAGCCAACCATTTTTGTTTTTGTTCGACAGTTTTTCAATCGATTCAAACTAACAAAAAATTGAACATAGTAACTCTCAAAATAGGCTTGAAATTGTTGTTTAAAAAAGCTAATAGTTTGGGTTCTAGTGGATGGATATTCAAGATTAAGGTCTTCACAGTCAGGGAAAATGACAGAGTTTCATAATATGCACTTAACGTACATATTAAAGTTACAACATTGAGGCAATCTGCATAAAGTGTTAAATGCAAAAATGCATTTTATCCGTTTCTGAAGTACGTCACAAGGATAAAACTTCTGCAAAACATATGTAAGACTTAATAACATCATAAAATAACAAATTCATTAATGGCCGTGTAACGTCCACGTTCCATAGAAATTTGCCCATTCTCCTTTTCTATATGGATATGTATTCTTTATGTTTATATAATTAAATGCCTCTTCACAAAAAAAGTTTTTTTTGCACTTACAACTAGATAACCCCTTAAGTTTGTTATTAGAATTTTGAACTTGAACTTGGACGGAAGATTTGATACTTTTTTTCAAAATAATAGTCCAAATTCATTTTCTCAGGGGCCCCGAAAATTTACTCTAGCACACGCCTCATTTTGGTCTAGCGCCGCCTCTGAACACTATTATACTATTTTAACTGAATAGAAAGCAGAAGAAGAATTAATACATAGGTACATAAAAAGTGTTTTTTTTTAAGTAATATGTCTTTTTCTTTTAGAACGTTTTCTTTGAATGTTAGTTGACCCATCAGATGTTGTCCTGCCCCTCCCTATAGATTGCAGAATGGCATTGATTTCTTTCTGACTCATTATAGGATAATTTGCAATGTTTGTTATTTTGTCTAAAGAATGATTTGTAATCAAGTGAAAGTTGTCATTATTTGTGTGTTTTACAACCACACCACATTGATGGGTGTGTATTTTAGACTGCTTATGAAAAATCAAGCTGCATTATACACTTCACAAGTGAATGTCTAAAAATTCCCAAACATGATATTTCAAACAAATTTCTACTATTTATATGGTATCAGCCTCATTAATTCTGAACGCTTTTAGAGGCAAAGTTCCTTTATAACTTTGCAACACGGCGCCACCTATTCTAAAAAAAAGTTGTACACAGAGAAAACAAAACAATGTAAAATCAAATTTTCATACCTTTACTTATGCACTTCACTTTTCCAAAATTTTAATTTATATGAAAATTAAATGAAAAATAAAAACAAGCTCTTTGAGTTTGTCATTGAAATTGAATATTCCATGGTAAATATAATTAAGCCTTTTTTATTTTTGGTTCTCATACATGTTTGACATTTATATGCAGTTCAAAAAAATGCATACATTTTCCATGTGGTGCAATGGAACCATTTCAAAAGTGTTCTTTCTCGCTAAAAACATATTTTATTATTTTTTTCTATGTCACATGAAACGTCCATACAAAATTTTATCAGCAATTGGTAAAATTCTGATTCCTGATTTGATATGCATTTCAGGTTTCTTTTCAACCTTTGTTATAAAAAATTGGAAACATTCAGGCCGATTCCTAGAATTCAAAAACTTTATTCTTCTATAATACATTAGTTTGTAATATTTACTTGAGTTTTTGTACACCACTTATCAATTTTAGATTAGTGCAATTTGAACTAATTGAACAATTCTTTCTCCATAAAGGATCAAAATGTTTGAAAAGTAATAAACAAATTACCATTCACGATTGAAATGATATAAACTCCCTTATCAGTTAGAATGACTGAAAGATTAGTGGTTCATCAGAAGCTGTGTGTATAAGAAAATTTCACTACCTGGTAGCCTGCAGATCAGAGATTTCTACTTCAATTTGTTACCTATTAGTTTATTGTGGTCACTTCTATTAGATTTGCACAGTAAATAATAACTCAATAAAAAACTTTATAGTGTTCTATTTATTTACTTGTATTCCAGTTTTAGAGCAAATTGAATCTCTTCTTCCTGTCAAATGATGGATACTCACGTACTCCAAAATGATGTTTTTTATTGAATACATTTTTTTTAAACCAAGAAAAAAGCACCAAGAAGCATAGGTAGAAAATCGCTCGGGAATACTTTGTGCTATGACACACGTGCCTCTCCGTTTTATTTTTACGTTCGGTAAAGAAAATTCCAATATATATTATGATATACATATGTATGTATGTAATTTAAACAAAAGCTCTGACATTTTGACAAATTTATTATCTCTTTATGCAAATCAAATAGATAAACTTAAGTATTTTCTCGACTATAATTTGTGAAATTTATGAAAAAATAATCCTATTTTTTTTAAATAATTTGCATAAAAACCTAAAAAATAAAAAAAAAATAAAACAACAAAATCACAAACTACTCTGAATTTATTAATACAAAAATAAATGATATTGCTTGCAAAACATTGTGAAATTCCGCATAAAAAAAAGAGTGTCAAATTATCAAATGAACTATGTTCTTGAAATTCTGCGAGAAATCACCAAAAAGAAAAAAATATAATTTCAAACTTTTATTAGAATGTTCGTTAAAATGCACCGTTTTCTAAGATTTTCTTGATTTCTTAAAAAGTAGGGATCATGAGTAGGTAACTTGAAAGTGTAAGAGGTAATTTTTCTACATACAAAAAAAGTTTTCGTCATACCTTCCTTCGGTTTGTGAGTCCATATGTTCACATTTTCATGGGTAGACGGTTTTCCTTCAAATTTGGTACAAATGAATTCGGAATGTATATAGTAGAGTGGAGCGTTTTTGGACTTTTCTTTCAGATCACTGCGTGCAACTCATGGTTTATGCCTTGTGCTCTTCTGATCATGTTCTGATACTTTTTTTTTATTCGACAATGGAAAAATAAAAATCGGGAAGCCTCTGAAGATTGCTCGTATTTCACGAAAATCGATATTTTATGAGGCGTTAGAACCCATCTGAATTGACTTAATCTTTTTCATTTCACTACCAACTGCTCATAACTTATGCTGAGTGATCTCTAGTACCAGATCTGAACCCCTATTTTGAGTGGTTAATGGAAAAAACGAAATCGGGAAGGCTCCGAAAAATGCACATTTTCGCAAAAATTCAGATTTTTTAAATTGTATAAAATCCCACCCAGAACAAATTTCTTTTACAACTTGTTTGTATTTGCTATATTTGTGAGAACCTCATTGAACCTTATAAGCTATGGAGCACTCAAACTGAGAACTTTTCTGTAATATTGACGTCGTTTATGGGGGATTTAAGAAAATGCTACTTTGACATCCCCTGACCCATTTCAATAGAATTTTAAACTCTAATATTACACTTAAAAACTTCGTTAATAAATTTAATTTTTATATATAACACTAACCTTTGTAACTGCGTTTAATTTATGTCGATATCTTAGTTCAATCCTTAGATATTTGACATTTAGGTGTTTCCATAATTCTTGCCTATACTATTTTCTTGCCCATGCTAAATTTTTATTTCGAAGTCAAAATGGCGTAATAATTATACCGTTTAACGATTTATTTTTATGAATTTAACAATATTAAAAACAAAAGTTTGTGGAAAACAAAAGATTGTATGGTATTTAAGAAAACCGTCTGCAGGTAAAGTTAAAAAAAAATTAAGCATGGGCAAGAATTATGGAAACATCAAAATAAACACGCGTTTAACTAATTGTGCTTCTATTACCAGATCTATTACATTTGTTGTCAAAATGACACCATTGAAGTGACATTTTTTGCATGTAATGTAAAAATGAACAAAAACATAACCACAAAATACCTACATACCTTCATATATTTTTATTTTGGTTGTAAAAGTTAAAAAATGGAGCCTTAGCAAGAAGGCCAAAAGTGCATAAAAAAAAACTTCACCTATCGTGAAGTATGACGATGAAAATTTGCAGATCTATTTCTTTTTAAGTTTTCTTTTTCAGCCTTTTCTGAAAGTAATGAATATTTATTAATAAAAAAGAGAAATATTAATAAACAAGTAAATTTTTCCATTAGCTTATTTAATAATTTACCGCCAATATTATTAATTTTTCTCAACAATTTGTTGACTTGACAAATGTTTTTTTTTTTTGCCGTCAAATGACAGTGCAAATCGTGCGTTTTAATTTAACCGTGCGTTTATAGTTGAGTTTCCCAACTATAAAATTAACGTGGCGTTAACCCTTAACCTGACTATTAAATTGGTTATTGGTATGGAGAAATATTTAAAGCTCAGTTAAATATTTAACTGAGCTTTAAATTTGATTATTAGTAAGGCCCAATATGTATTAGTTTTTCTAAAAAAAAAATTTGACTTATATTTTTGGATTTTCAGATATTTATTACAATTTTTAAGAATGTTTTGTTATCTTTAAAAATTAAGAAAAATATTTGTAATATGCGTTATAGCGAAATCCGTTAACAGTAAACCGTTCTACCTAGGACCATGCATTCAAGTCTTTGCATGGAAAAATACATGTATAGTTTTTTACTTAGAAATTCTGTAAAACTGTAGATAATCTAATCATGAAAAATTCTCAAACTTGATACATACAAATATCTGCTATCTATGATCATAACTGAAGTTATTGATACGTGATGACGATATAAATTATCGAGTAAGCTTATAGCGTATATAAGAAGTGGTGCGAAAATTTTACTATCTTCTGTGATCAAAAAATGCCCCTTAGTTGAAAGGAAGCCTTTACTACGCGGTTGTGCATCTACATACGGTTAACAATGCTGAACAATCTACAGAATACAAGGGAAAAAGAAAACAGTTGAAGAGATGAAGAAGATTAAGGTCTGAATATCCAAGAAAACCTACATGTTAAAAATACTATGTCGCAAAAAATCTGATAAGCTTTGGATGTTAACTACTTATTTCCAGGATCGTTTGAATGGTTTGACTGCTCTACTTGTTCATCGTGAAATATCTATAACAGCAGACTAGGTTATAAGAATGTTTTATTTAAAAAGAACAACTGGATTTTATTTTGTGATTTATTTTTTTATATTACTATTATTTTACTTTTATATCAATATTTATTCGAGTTCATATTCAAATAAATGCGTACCTAAAATATATTATCTCTAAAATACATATATTTTTATTGCATACATAATGAATTTAATGAAGTCTTATTATTTGTTTTTTTTTTTAATTATTTTTTATTTTATTATTATTATTAAAACTAGCCTAAGTCCCTATTTAAATAAATTTTCATGAGAGCTGTTTTTAAACTTGAAAACAGGTTTACTCTTGTCAATAAATGGAACCAAAAAGATTATTTGATTTTCCAAGGGTGTTCTTTTGAGAAAAATGAAAATTGAGTTTTATGACATAAATTTTATTTCGGAGCAATGCAAGTATTATACATATAGTACCTTAAGGCTTTAAGCGTGTTTTATCATCTAAATAAAACAAAATCTGATTCAAAAAAATAGAACGAGTTGTAATAATATCTCAGCATTAAATCATGCATAACGTAATGCCATTATTGATTATTCCAAGAATCAATTAAAACTATAAAATCTAACCTTTGATATCAGCCGAAAAACACTGAACATTTGTATAACTCTTTTGTTTCTTGATTTACCATATCAACTGGAATACTTGCACTGAATTTCACTGATGTTGCATTTTATTCACAGGGTGTTTTGGTACAAGTTGCAAATCCTAGTCTTGCAAAAAAAATAACAAGAAAAAAAAGAGTACGTATACGCCACAGTGCATTTGAACAATGTGCCAATAATATGAATTGCAACTTTGGTCTAAATGCAAACACACCCTTACAGAAATTAAATAAACACTTTCGCTCGATAATTGAACAAATAATTCATCTTCTTATTAGGGATGCAACATCGTTAAAAAAAACATCGATGTTTGAATACATCGATGTTTTATTTACAACATCGATGTTAAGAAAACATCGGTTCTATCTTCGATACATCGATGTTTTGCCGATGTATTTTTGTTGGACATAAATACGTTCTACTGTATCTAAAGAACAATATATTTATGTCTTATCTGTTTAAAACCCAAAAACCTAAGTTTAATTCAATTATTAGGTACCACAAAACAAACAAATTTATCAACAAAATGAAACATATTTTCTTAATACGATTTTCGTTTTTATTTATATATAAATACCATCAATTCTAATCAAATGGAATCAATTTTTGAAGTTATACTTTTTATGGGACGGTGGGTATGAAAATTTGTTTTTTTGACAAGAATGTCAAAGGGATTATGACGCGATCGCCATCTCCGAGACACTTGGGCAGCAGGGCTGTCGTTTTACCTTTAGAGTTGATAGTACTTTAGTATTAAAAAATGCAGTACGCCGCAGTACGATAAAAAAAAACACAATACGTGGCAAGTTGCATATTTCATGTCGCAAGTTGCATGTGGCATGTGGCAAGTAGCACGAGGCATGTGGCATTCAATACGTAAAATGTGGCAAGTTCTATGTGGGAAGTTGCGTTTGGCAAGTATCATGTGGCAGAATTCATGTCGCAAGTTGCATGTGGCAAGTTGCATGTGGCAAGTAGCATGTGGCAAGTTGCATGTGGCAAGTTGCACGTGGCAAGTTGCATGTGGCAAGTTGCATGTGGCAAGTTGCATGTGGCAAGTTGCGTGTGGCAAGTGGCAACTTGCCACATGCTTTGTTTTTTGTGGCAACTTGCCATATATGCAACTTAACACAAAAAAACAAAAAGGTAAATACTCATAAATAAAAGGAGAAGAAAACAACATAGACTAAAACTAAACTTGTATTGATATAAAGGCCATCAATCGTAGATAAAATTTAATTTTTTTTTGCTCAAAAATTTAGCAACGGAAATTGGTATGAAGATTCTTAATTTCCAATTATAAAGATTTTTTCATGCATAACTATGTTCAGGGAAGTCAGATTGTCTTGGGTTAAGGTACGGAGATAGCATACAAAATTTTCCAGAGAATACCATAAACTGAGATTGTTAAAAAAATACGCTGTTTGATTATTTTAATAAAAATATAAAACAAAAATATTTAAAATATCAAATGAAATTCATTTACATGTACACATACTCTTTTTTTTTAACGTTCAGAGCTCTGAACGTAACTCACAAGCATGTCAATAATGGTCGCCATAGGCGTACACACCATTGGGCCAAGCGGGGCGGTGCCCCGAGGCCCCAACTGACGCTAGGGCCCTGACCGGAGACAATGCAGAGAAGGAAACTGTTATTATAAATAAAGTAGAAAAAATATTACCTCAGGGACCTCAAAAAATGCTACTAAAATAATCTAAGCGACCAACAAATAATACTTCTGGGGCCCCCAAAAAAAGAAAAAGGCGTATACATATCCTTTTTAAAAAAATGTCGAAATGGCCCCTTAAAATTAATATTGTCCCGGAGCCCCGGCAACGTACGCCTCTGATGGTCGCGTTCTGATTTCTGAACACACAGAAACAGTCTTTTGAATGAAAACATTAAAAAAAAAATTTAAAGCTTTGAACACTAGACAAAAAAGATTGAGTTTGAGAGTTCAAGTTCTGTTATTATGCAAAAAAAGAAAAACGAGTAACAAAATGAACGATGTCGATGTTTTGCAGATTTAACGTCGATGTATCGGCGATGTATCGGCTTAAGAAACATCGATGTATACATCGATGTTTTTAACAAAAACATCGATGTTTTGAAAACATCGATGTATCGTTTGCATCCCTACTTCTTATTGTCTGTGTTAAGCTAGAACTACATCGAATTAGTGGTGCGGCTTAGCAATAAAATCGTGCACTTTGTGATAACAGCTTAAAATTGAATATTTGATTTTCATGACAAACTTAAAGAGCTTGCTTTTATTTTTCATTAAATTTTCATACAAATTATAGTTTTGAAGGAGTTAGGTGCAAAAAGTCAAAGTATGAAAAATAATTGTGCAACTTGTGATAGTGGAATCAATTGATAGGATTGTTAGTAAAATATGTTACCCTCATTTAAAGATATTGGGCCACTTAATGATTTTACCTAGGAGGATGTATATGAGCCTTCTAATAAATTTCACATAAATTCATTTAATTAGTTTTCTGTGCATCGTTTTAAACACCCTTTAAAGTAAAATATTGAGTGGCCCAATATCTTAAAATGAGGATTATTGAACTGACAATCCTATCAATTCGATTCCACTATCACAAGTTGCACAATTATTTTTCATACATTGACTTTTGCACCTTACTTCTTCAAAACTATGATTTGTATGAAAATTTAAGGAAAAATAAAAGCATGCTCTTTAAGTTTTTCATGAAAATCAAATATTCCATGGTAAATATAATTAATTTATTTTTAATTTTTGATCTTCATAGTATGTAGGTATAACAGTTGTATGCAGTTCAACAAATTGTATAAATTTTACATGTGGTGCAATGTTACAATTTCAAAAGTGTTCTTTCTCAGTAAAAAAACATACTTCACGGAACCAAATCCTTACGTAAATACAACGAAAAAATTCGTTGAGCCAACGAAAATTTAATTAATTTTCAGCCGGTGAAAAATTTAATTGGCTCAACGAAATGGCTTTCATACGTTAATGAAGAATTTCATCAATTAACGAAAACTTTCGTATTTTAATGAAATTCTTTCATAAACATTTTTGATGAAATATTAATGAATTTTTACATCACTTTACGAAACTTTTTCATCAATTAACGTAAAATTTAATTAAACACGGTGATATTTTTCGTTGTATTTTTCAATGTATTTTTTCATTAATTTATGCAAGGAACTTTCGTAAGCTAACGAATTTTTTCGTAAATTTTTTGAATATTTTAATTAAATTACGAAAAAATATTCGTTAGCTAACGAAACTTTTCGTTGTATTATTTATTTTTTTAGTAGATTATACTTACTTTATTTTCGTAAGCCTACGAATTTTTTCGTAAGCCAACGAAATTTTTCGTTCATTTTTCTTCCCTTAAATTTGGAATAAAAACCTGAAATTCAAAAAAAAAAAAATGGAGCGGAGCGAAAATTTTTTTCTAATTAAAAACAAAAACATTTGGTATTTTGAACTTGAATTTTTGGAGAATCATGAAATAAAAAAATTAAATTATGTAAATACACAGAAAAATTTCAATAATACATTATATGTATCTTCTTCTTCACAGAATTCCTTTTTTGTTCTTTGGGTCGGGATTAAGTACCCATCCATATGGTACATTAGGATGACATCTTTGGAATCTGAAAGGAAACAGAAATAGAAAAACAAAACAAAAAATTTAGAATATTTACAATAACAAAAATATTTTTTTTATATAATTATATGGGAATCAATTAAATCGAATTTTACTTACTTTCCAGAAACTAATTGGTCATCCACTCTTCCAAGACTTAAATTTGGATATTTTGGTAATGGTGACGATATATTGCTCGTGGTGGGACTTTGAACAGATCTTGAAGAATGTCTGTTTTTGAAGTTCAATAACTGGCCTTTTTCTATATAAATTCCGATTCTCTCCATTTTTTCAGCATACATTCGATGTTATCTCCGTTGGGGATAGTGTTGTAGTATCTACGGGTGAAAATGTACCTTTTCCATAATTTTGTAAACGTTGACACACCTTTTGTTCCCTTTGAAAAGATGAATCATAATCAAAATTATAGCGAGCTAGTTTATAGTTATAATTATTGTAAATAATTTATCAATCTTACCTTTACTACTTTATTTTGAACTTTTTCACTTCACTGCGCACTTGCGGGGTTGAATATGAATGCACACAAAAAACGAAAATAAAGTGTGCTCTGTATGCATTTTTTCGTTAGTCTGCCTTATGTATTTTTTCATAAGCCGATGTAAAATTTCATAAGTCTATGAAGAATTTCATAACCCAATAATTTATTTTCATAGATCGATGAAGATTTTCGTTAGTTAATGTTGAATTTCATAAGTTGATGAAATTTTTCATTACTTAATTAAAATTTTAATAAAGTAAGGAAAAAATTGTTATTTTTATTCTTTAAAATGAGTATGAAATTTTTCGTTAAGTGATGAATCTTTTCATTAAATTGGATTTTTTGGCACTAAAAAGGGAGAAAAAGTGTATGAAACGTTTTCATTAATTGATGGAGATTTTCATATTACGAAAAATTACATATTTTCGTTGAGCCAACGAAAGTTTCGTTGGGCCAACGAAAATGTAGTGTATGAAACGATTTTCGTAATTTTACGAAACTTATTATTTTCAGTGTTTAACCCAAAATATTTTGATGCACTTATTTTATTATTTTTGTCTATGATATATGAAACGTCGCTACAAAATTTAATGAGCCTACCACTTATTTGTAATTGATAAATATTCTGACTCTTGCTTGTAAAAGATTATTCATAAAAAGTCCAATAACACTTATATTGAGTACTACCAATGATGTCAATTTTATTCTTTTATCACAAAGTGCACGATTTTGTTGCTAAGCTGCCCCACTATTTCGATGTAGTTCTAGATTAACACATGTAATAAGAAGATGAGCTATTTGTTCAATTATCGAGCGAAAGCGTTTATTTAATTTCTGTAAAGGTGTGTTTGCATTTAGACCAAAGTTGCAATTCATATTATTGGCACATTGTTCAAATGCACTGTGGCGTAAACGTACTTTTTTTTGTTTTGCAACTTGCAACTTGTACCAAAACACCCTGTGAATAAAATGCAACATTTGTGAAATTCAGTGCAAGTATTCCAGTTGATATGATACATCAAGAAACAAAAGAGTTTATACAAATGTTAAGGGTCAAAGAGTGCTTTTCGGCACTGTACAGTGTACACTTCATTCATAGCTGCACGTAGCTACTAACTACACAGACACGTGCTGAATGCAACTGGATTTCCTCTCATAAAAAAAAAGAAAATTTGGACTAGGGCTTGTTCTGCTCTAATACGACTATATAACATTCCAATACGACCCACAACTAAGTAAAAAAGTAGGCCTTAAAAGTAGGTACCTACTGGTAAATGGAAAAACATCAGCAAAGAGGTGGTCTCAGAAATCTAATATCTATGTAGTACAAAATCGGGTGCTTGTCGCAGCTTTAAGAGATCATGCCGCAAACCCCACAGGCAGATCATCAGTGTAAAGTATATAATATAAGTACGGGGAAAAGTTATAATCTTCTTAACACTTTACATTTAGTTAAAAAAAATAAGACCTTAAAAAACAATAGAAACTTTTGTTTGGATTCCATTTTTGAAAGGGTTATTTTGATACATGTTGCACAGAGTTCTTTAACCCTGCATAAAACACCTTTTCATTCAAAGAATTTTCATGCTCACTAGATGAAGTGACCTGTCAAGGATATTTCCAAACCTTTTAGGGCAATTATACTCCATCAGTTTTTCAAGGTGGGGGCCAATACTCAAACCGGATTTATTGGACATGGAAAATTCTTTTAAATATTCCGGATCAAAACCATATTTCACTGTGCTTTTAAGACATTTAATTCGACAGTACAAAAGAATCTTTTTACATATTAGATAAAATTGCACAATTTTAACTCAAAAAGAAATTCCTTTTGCGTCAACAAGGTGAATATTGTATTTCAAATTCAAACATTTATGTCTCACATTTTTAAAATGTATACAATAAATTTTTTGGCACTAAAGACAATGTTGACTTCGTTTTCGCATACACAGATACAGAGTGAGCCAAGCTGCTGGTGCTCTGCTAACCGACCGCACTAGTATATTTTTGAAAATAATATTCTCTCACAAGTCAAATTGAAATAATAGTTTTATTTTTTTGTTTTTAATGCGGATACATTTTTGGCAGATTGTTCGAATTTTTTACAATCGCACACTTAACCAATATACATGAAATTATAATACATCATTTCGTTTACATTATCACCTTTGCAACACATATAAACTCATGTATCTGCCAGATTTAAGCCAATACGGACGTGGCCACTGTTAATAAACTTTATTCGAAAACATTTGGAAGAAAATTTTAACCTTAATTGAATTATTTCACACTCGGAAAACATTCAAGATATTTATTTGTGATTTGTTGAGGCAAATAATAATAATTTTCATTTTTATTAATTAACCTAACGTGGCGAGATTTCAAATATGTTTATTTTCGGGTGCATTTTAAATAAAACTTTGAAGAAATACATTATGACTGAATTATGAATGCACATAGTAAATGTTGTTGTCTGCCTTTTGACAACAGAATATTAGTATAATTTTTGGGTACTGTCAGAAAACAAGAATTTTGTCTGCAAAAGAAACTTAAGCAGCTGCAATGAGTGACACATTTGTGAGGGTAGATCACTTTTATTAATCAAATAAAAAGTGAACCTTTTCTGGTATTTCAGACATTGACGGAACTTGCCCCCTTTATGCTGTTTTATGTAAAAATAACAAATCTGTGAGAACTGACCTAGAAAATAAATAATATTGAATAATTCAAGGAGGGTTATGTTGTGAATGTTATTGACTGGTCAAAAATTGTTCAAACCGAAAACTTTTGGAAACGCAAACTAAGTTTATTTCTCAGTTTGTCAGTTTTGCTTGTAAGCCGACGAAATACTGTGTATATTAAATCAATCGGTCAGGGATATAGGTTTTATGAATGACTACAATTGAAAAGAAAATAAAATGCACGACTGGGGTCGCACGTACTTGCTCTTGCAGTTCAAAGCACTTTTATGTAAGTCTACTTGTAGATTTTAAAAGCTGGATCTAAATTTAAAAAAATTGATATTGGGGAAGAGCCGACATTAAGGGCGAAATTTTGTTAAATGAAAAAAATTTTTTTTGTTATTTGACTTTTTTGAGAAAAAATAAAAATGCAGTTTTATTGCCACTGCTTTAAATATTACGTATACAAAATTTAATCAAAATCGTTAGAGCCGTTTTCGAGAAATTCGTAATATCGTATTTTTTTGTATGGGAGGTATACGTTCTAAACGAGATATAAAAAAAAAAAAAACCAACTTTCAGAATTCCATACAAATCATCTGTACCAAATTTAAAGAAAATCCATCCACCCGTTTAGGCTGTGGAAATGTGTACAGATGGACGCACAGACGCACGGACGGAATTGCGGGACCCACTTTTTCGGAATTCTCCATCATCGTAATGTTGGTTTTGATTAAAACCTCAATTTTTTTTTTTCGACGCGAAACCAATACTTGCCCTATAGAGCAAGTAAAAATGTTACACATACACCACAGTGACTCACTTTGAAAATTTAATACGCTGGATATTTGACAATTTTCTTCCGATCTATATAATGTTTTTCCATAGACTGTGTATTAATTATTTTCTAATAACTATACTGTATTCAGAAAAGATAGATGCAAAATAAAAACAGGAATGGAAAGGGGGGGAGGAGTGTTGGTTGCGATTCGAAATTCTTTGTCATGCAAAGAAATAAAATTAGAATCATAGATATTGATCAACTAATTATTTGTGTAAATTTAAATGAATCTGAACTTTATGTTCTAGCAAGCTATATACCGCCTAAGAGCTCATTAGAGTTTTATAATTTACATTTGCTCAATTCTAAAATAATTTTAGATAATTTAAATAACTCCCAGCACATTGTTTTCGCTGGTGATTTTAATATTGGAAATGTTAAATGGATTTTAGACTCCGAGGAAAAATATTTAATTCCTTTTGATGTTACAACCGAAATTGAATCATCTATTGTTGATTTCTTGAGTCAATACGATTTAATACAAATTAACTCTCTAAAAAATGATTTAAGTCGCATTCTTGATTTAATATTTGTGGATAAAGAATTTCATTTTTGTATAGAAAAATCTGAATTTCCTGTAGTAAATAATTCGGTTCATCATTTTGCAATTGAAGGAGAGTTATTGTTTTATAAATATTTAAAAATCAAAAATACTAGTGATATAACTGAATACAATTATAAAAATGCTAACTTTGATGCAATGGTAGATTATCTGTCATGTATTTCATGGCAAAATGTTTTAACCGTTTCTGATTTAAAAAATGATTACGCTATCTTTATATCAATTTTAAAAACCGCGATTGAAAAATATGTTCCAAAAAAAAATATTAAAAAGAATTCTAATCCTATCTGGTTTAATAGAAGGTTAAGTAATTTGAAGAACCAAAAAAACAAAGCATATAAAGCTTACAAAAAAAATAAAGAAAATCTAAGTCTTCGTGCAATTTATTTGAACTGCCAACGTAATTTTAATTACTTGAATAAATTTTTGTATCAAAACTATATACTTTCAGTTGAAAGTGATCTTAAAACTAACAGTAAGCGTTTCTGGAGTTTTATTAATCTTAAACGAAAATCATATGGATTACCTAGTTGTATGAAGTACTTAAGCACTACATCTAGTGAAGTATCGGATATTTGCAATTTGTTTGCGAAATATTTTCAATCAGTGTATTCTTCAGAATCGCTGACAAATCAAGATTTGCCTAGGGTTAGTCAATGTGTTGATATTGGATCACTTATATTTAGCAAAGATGAAGTAGAAGAAGCTTTATTAAGTCTAGATCTTAATAAAAGTGATGGGCCTGATAACATTCCTCCTATTCTTTTAAAAAAATGTGCTGTGGCGATAGCTCAACCACTAACAATGATATTCAATTTATCTTTGTCAAAAGGAATTTTTTTAGATGCGTGGAAAATGTCTTTCTTGTCTCCGATCTTTAAGTCTGGATCTAAGCAAGACATAACTAACTATAGACCAATTTGTAAAATCTCAGCTATACCAAAAATATTTGAAAAAATAGTTTATAAAAGAATATCGGGAACAATTCAAGAAAAAATATCAGTTTACCAGCATGGTTTTGTTGTGGGCAAATCAACTGCAACGAATTTAACGATTATGACGAATGCCATATTAACAAATATGGAAAAAGGTTTTCAAACAGATATTATCTTTACAGATTTTGCTAAAGCCTTTGACAGGGTAAATCATAAAATTCTTCTGTTTAAACTCAAATGCTTTGGCATTCACTCATCTTTGTTAATGTGGTTAGAGTCTTATCTCACTGAACGAGTGCAAGTTGTTAAAATTTTAAATTACCAATCTGATAATATATATGTTCCATCTGGCGTTCCACAAGGAAGTCACTTGGGACCATTACTTTTCCTTATTTTCATTAATGATATCCCCAATTTTTTTCTTAGTTCGCAGTGTCTTCTTTTTGCCGATGATCTGAAACTTTATCGTAGAATTTCAAACAAAGATGATTGCAATCTTTTGTTAGCTGACTTGGAATGTTTGGTCAAGTGGTGCAAGACAAATTGCCTTGATCTCAATGTGGCCAAATGTCAAGTTTTATCATGTTACAGAAATCGTAGTCCAATTACTTTTGAATATAATGTTAATAACACTGAGCTAGAAAGAGTAATGCAGAAAAAAGATCTAGGAGTTATCTTTGATGTAAGTTTGTCATTTAATCCGCATTATGACTATATGGTTAATAAGGCAAACCAAATGCTAGGTTTTCTTTAAAGAAACACTAGGGAATTCAATGATACTTTTACATTGGTAACTTTATTCAATTCATTAGTGAGATCTGTGCTTGAGTACTGCTGTACAGTTTGGAATCCATATTATTCTAATTCTTCGGTAAGAATCGAAAGAGTTCAAAGACATTTTACGAGGTTTGCTTTTTTTAAGTTAAATTGGAGAATTCCTAAACCTTCTTACGAAACCAGATGCTTATTATTTGGAATAAAAACTCTGGAAACAAGACGGAAATATTTTTCAGTCATGTTTGTTAGAGATATTTTAACCGGTCATATACAATGCTCTCCTTTAAAAAACCTATTTTTTGAAGGAAATGTACCATCTAGATTAACACGTGAACGTTTTGTAATATATGAACAGTATCATCGCAGGAACTATGGGCGCAATGAACCTATTTCCCGTTGCATCAGAGAGGCTAATACTATATGCTCAAGTGTAGATTTTTTTATGATTTGTACAAGAGATACTTTTAAATCAATTGTAATATCTCTTATTTAATGTTATTTATATTTTTTACCTGTTTTACTTTGTTATTTATGTATATTCAATTTTAATTTGTATAAATTCCTATGTTTCTTTTTTGTTTTGCTTGTTACAAAAAACTGTTATAATTGTTAAATAAAGTATAGCATTATTAATTTTTTTTATAACCCACCTACCAAAATATTTGTTAATATGTATATATTAGTCTGTAAGAGTTTATATCTCTGATTGATGAAAAAAAAATAAATAAATAAATAAATTAATATATTCATGCCTATTACCGAAGACGCAGTGACCAAGTCCCCGGGAATCTACTCGATGAGCAACCGAATCAAATTTCAATCTGTGAACTCCCCGCGATGAACTGTATTATCAATCCACGAAAACACACTAAACTACTTACCGACATATGTCATTGTTGACACTTACATAGCCAAATGTCATTCTACCACTTCCGCTGCGGCGGCTTCGGTAATACGAAATCTTGTGAAAGTGACTCTTACTCCCGCCGCAATGCATCTGCGTCTTCGGTAATAGGCATGATTGTATTCTCCAAATAAAAGTTTTTCCGAAAACTTTCTAATATTCCTACAACTCTTTAGTTTTCAAAATATGGGATAGTGCCGAGACAAGGTCGTTATTATTACATTAAGTCACTCTTAGATAAAAAATCAAAGCGAAATTCTTTTTCAAACCAGATTCTACCAGTTTTTTTTTTCGTAAAACAAGATAAAAACGAGAGACGGACACAATCCAGAAATTTTGAATCCACAAACCAGAATCCCGAAAATCCAGAATCCCGAAAACCCAAAATCCAGAAATGCCAAAACTCTTAATCATGTTCAAAGAGATATTTACGGATTTATACAGTTATATTGTTTCTTACGTGTTTACTTTTTAACTTCACACTTAGGATTATTTTTCGAAATCGAATTTCGAAAAATTATATAAAATGAAAAATTTGCTCAAATTTTTTATTTTACCTATATAATTTATCAGGATTCCATTCGGGATTCTGGGTTTTCGGGATTCTGGATTTTCAGGATTCTGGGTTTTGCGGATTTTGGATTTTCGGGATTTTGAACCCAACCCTATATGTATAGTCCAGGGAATACGCTATTTTTAGAAAAATAAGAATTGGTACAGACGAGACGTGGTAATTAATTAATGGGGAAATCCCTCTGGACGACAGCTTTTCAAACATTTTTTTACGGAAAACTGAAAGTACCTATTTATTGAGACGGGAAGTACATGATATTGATGACACACTAGGTTGATCAACATGTCCAACTTATGTTCCATATCGGCATACTAAAAGTAAATAGTGAAACCTTTACAAACTGGGTCAATTGATATGTAGGCTCAGATATGTCCTATATTCATCAGTTAGAATATAGGCAAACATTTGAGTTCTGTAATATAAATTCTTTAAGGTGGTTTTTAAGAAAACTAAACTTCTCCAAAATTGGTATATGGGAGGCACCGTTATTTTTTGTCCTAAAAATTAATTCCAAAAGCCCCACTGTATAGTCTTCAATAAACTCTACATACCAAGTAAGAATTGATTCGAACCATCATCCGTCTAAGATGTAGCTCCTTATACAGATAGACGAACAGACTAACAGAAATGTATTTAAAAAATTATCTTCATGTTAATTATGACTTTAAATGTTGAGTTTTTATGCATTTTCAACTGCCATATAATATCCAAACAAAAAAGCAGGATAAGTATATCTACAACGCAACTAGATACAAAATTTAATTTCATATACATTCCTATAAATTAAACATAGAAAAGAAAATGTTTTTAAAGAACAGATAACACACAGCATAGAACAAATTGACATACAGAGGTCTTTTAAACAATATATATAAGTCAATTTTTCCATTTGACCACACTCTAAGAAAATCTGAAATAAAATGTTTGTAATAAAAACAAATTCACGCACATAATTCTAAATTTAACTTTTTTTGTTCTACATCTGAATGTAGGAATAAGCAAAACAAACTAGAGTACATACAGGTTAGATATCTTTGAGTAGAAAACTCAAGAAATGGTGAAATGAATAATATAGAAATATAATTTTTTAAGACCTATGTCTAATTTCATTATTTTTTATTTTAAAAAATGCTATAACTCTAAACAGACATTGGCCAAATGTGACAATGTATGTGTAAAAAAGGCATTTTAGTGCTGTTAATATGGCCCTCTAAAGTCATTGCCGGTGAGTATTTTTTAGACACCCAGAGTATTAATTGTAGTATTAATGACAGCAAATTGTGATTATTGTTATAATTTGTGATTTTTCTAGACATAGCTTTTGAATGACGGTATTATTTTTCGTTCTTTAAAAATAAGAATTTTAAATATTTATGTAGATATGTCACTCATCTCTTTTTCTTATTTTATGATTTCAAATAATGAAGAAAATAAACTATATTTTTTTATTTTTATGTTTTAGTAGAAAAATTAATAGTTCTGGGTTCTTTAAAATAAAAAAAATAAATAAACATTAATTGCAAAATACAGTAAAAAAAAACTATTGCAATACGGTGTGAATATAAATGACCACAACAAGACGATGCTTCACGAAGATTATAACAGCCGGCGACAGCAACCATCGCGACCTCGAATTTCAGAGAGAGAGCTGATATCCGTTCAGTGTTGCCAAAATGACAAACCACAAAATGATCATCATACCACCTTGCTGCTAAAGAGATTCTGTATCATTGATTTAGGGGTGACTAGACTAGCCCCCATCTCACGCAAAACTTATTTCAAACAATATGAACACGAACATGTACACACACACACAAATGATTTTGATACATTTTTGATTTATTTTTTTTTTCAACTTTGGGTATAGATTCAAAAAATATTTTCCGAACTTCAAAAATTGGAAAAAGCCCACACATCCAAAGAGAAACCTCAAACGATATTGATGTTTGGAAATTTTTTTTATGACTGTGTGTGATCTGTGGAGAGAATAATGTTGTGCAGAGGAAAAGATACTTTTTTTATTCATCATGCGATTTAATAGTATTGGTACACACCTCTACATAGATTTTTTGAAAAAATTTCATTGTGTGTACTAAAAAGGGAGCCAAACCCGGGAACGGGTGTCTGTCGATACGATTTTCGATGCCAATTTCGTACAAGTGAATGTGGTGTCAAATTGCCTCATATAAAAAGGAACACTACCGGCTATATTGGTCAGAACGGCTTTCGAACGCGTAAGTGCAACATTGACTCTAGGATTTTTGTTTTTTGCTCATTCATACATAAGATTTTTTTATTCTCTCTTACTTCTACTGCTGGTACCCTGAATTTTAATTAATTTAAAATTTTAATTTCTTTCTGTATATCCTTGTTACAATTTAATTAAAAAAAAAAACTTCTTGAGCAGGCATTTAAAAAAAAATTGCTGTGTTGCTGAAATATTATTACCTACATATTGGATACCTTACGACACAACAAAAAGGATTATAACTAGGTTAAAATCTAAAACAGTTAAACATTACAATAAAAGTGAAAAAAAGTGAAATTTTTTTAAATCCAGGCTAGTTTTTTTTAAAACAATCACTAAAAGTGGCTTTAAAAACCGCTACAAGTGCAAAAAATTAAACATCTGTGATGAAGTAACACTTGTGTAATAGACAACCCTTATTTTGTAAAGTCAACAAGTGGGTTTATTAAAACAAAATTATGAGAACACATAATTGAAAAAAACTTTTCAAGTGATAAATTGATAAACTCTGTGATATAAACCTGTGATAGTAAAATATGACATTTGCTTAAAAAAAAAAAATAACTAAAAAAAAAATATGGAGTGTTACGCAAATAGCTTAATTTTCATTTTTCCTGATCAAGCAGAAATAGAACACATACATATTTTCAAAAATTGGATCATGGCATATCTCCCCGCCAATGGAATGGAAAAAACATTATAATAAGATTTTTTTGGTTTTTTTGATTTTGTATGTCAAAAAAAATATATCTGTAGGAGAAAAGTTCCACAAAATTCGGAGCAGGGGATAGGGGAAAAGATATCTTATCACAAATACATATACTAGATACACATCGAATTACGTTACGTACGTATACCTGTTTATTCGAAAAATCGCGATCGTGATCAAAATAGAAAGAGGAAACATACTTATAGTTTCGGTATCTTTTTTTTCTTCTCGACTTTTTTTTTTCTTTTGGTACAAAAATATTTAAAAATAAACGCGTTTTTGTTGATGAGAACAAACATTTATTTTGTGTGTCGTAAAAAAAAGCTTCGATAGAAATTCATTGCGATCTCGCAACTCGGTCGTCTTAGATCACTAGTTCTCTCTTTTAATTCAAATACGATTTAGAATTTATTTTGTACGCTCCGTCGTGGTATCTTCGAATTTTTGGTTAAGATTTTTTTGAATACAAAAGGATATCGGAAATATATCCTTTGAAACGATACGAACTATTATTTTTGAAAGTTGTTGAAAACAAAAGTGTTTCTGAAGTTGAAGTAAGTTTTGAGTGATGGTCGGGAATTTTTTTTTTTTTTTTTAATTTATAATTGAATGACAATCGAACAAAATGAAAAGCTTAATATTTTATTAATGGACGAGTATTTCAATATTTCTTTTAAATTTCTCTCAAACAAGTGCAATGCAATTGAATTTTTTTTTGTTCTTCAATTACCTGTATCAATTTCATTAATTAAAATTAAATAAATTTAAAACGTAATTTTTATCCTGGTTTTATTATATAATTTACTCTTCAATCAATTTCAACTGTCAAATAAGAATACGGGCATTTGAAGAAACAATAATAATTTTTCTCTGTGTCTGCAAACATAAATTCAAAATTAAATATTTCTTTAAAGCAACCGACCATAAACTCATTTTTGAAATTTATTTTTATAAAAATATCGTTGATAGACTAGAAATTTCGCATTGATTACGTAATGGCTTTTAAATATATAAACATTCACAAATATCTATACAGTACCTACACATTTATAAAATAGATTCACATTTATAAAATAAAAAACTTGCATTCAAAATAATTTGTAGTAAGAAGAAGAAAAAGGCAAATATACCGAACAGTTTTTCACGCAAGCGTATTACCTCATTATTGCGAGACACATTTTATGTGTGTTGAAATAAATTCTAAAATTGAACATTTTTGAGAAAAGATACTATCGGATTACAACAGAAGCATACGCGAGAAACACATATTTGGAAATTAATTGGATTTCCTCTTGAGGTTTTCTATTTATTTATCAAACGAATATTTTTTTTTTAATTTTCCATTTATAAACTAAGATCCATTTGTTGAATTTAAATTGGTTGAAAAATAATTTAAATTAAAAAAACTGTAGGAATAAATCATACACATAATAATATATAGGTATTATTCAATCAGGATTTTTTTATAATATTTTGATAAATTTGCCTCTATCCTTAAATATAAAATGAATTTGAAAATAGAGAGATTGCATTTTTCTCAATAATTTCTAAATAAACCAAAATCTATAGACAAAATAGACAAAAATTAATTTGAAATAAGTATTGCAAATTTTATAAACCAATCAATTTGTTCATATTTGTTATTCGATCTCTGCAAGTTCAAACATAAAGGCTTGTCAACTCGAGTTCGAAGTCATTTGCATTTTTCACATTTATTTAATCAACTTTAAGGTTAAATAAAAAATATATTTTGCGATTTTTAAAAATTTGGATCTGCCTCAATAAAAAATATGGACTTGCCCCCCTCTTGATCAATGGTCTTTGATTCAACTTGTATATGCATTCTAAGTTCGGCAGTTAAAAATTACAAACACATCGTATGCATGGGCTTAAAATTATTCTCAAAACATAAATTATTCTCATAAAAGCTCTTAATAAATAAAAAAAAAAAAAACAGAATTTAACTATAGCTTGAGTTCTTCTGTTTAGTAGTTAAGACTAGTACCCAGCTGAGGTGAAGCGAAATTTTCCATACAAAAAAAGCACAACGAAATCTTGAACGAAGTTTAATTTGTTTTCGTTTTTGTTTTTGTTTTAAAACAATTTTATTATTTTGACTTTGACATAATATTCGATGGTAATTTTTCGTTTCGCTTCAGCTGCGTACAACGCTTTAGAGAGAAAAATAGTACAGAATATTTACGTTCATACCCGAACAAATGTTATGACTTATTTTCAAAACTAACCAAATCGTGGTTATTTTTCCGATTTTATTTTGAGCGTACAAAAAACTCAGTAATAAATTAAGTCTTTTATCCCCGGGAAACAATAAATGTCACTTCGCACATTTATCTTTTAAGCGCTTCAATTATGTTGTGCATATTCAATGTAAATATGTCAAGGATAACAGAATAGATACAATATAACGCAATCACACAAATCAATCATTATTCATTTATCAATTGATGATTGAAACCACAAAATTGAAAACTAACAATATTTTATTTATTTACATTTTTAGGGAAGCATTTGGGCTGAGAACAAAAATTAACTTGACTTAATACCAAACCCGAATTGCAAATTCTAGCCCCAAGCTCTCTCAAGTGCTTTTGATTATTTTCTTGAAGTAAAACTTTAAAAAACTTAAAGAAAAATGCCGAAACCAGTAGCCAGCCAGGAGGATGATGATCCAACCCCATACTTGTTTGTTTCATTGGAACAAAGACGTATCGATCAATCGAAACCATATGACTCGAAGAAGAATTGCTGGATTCCCGATGAGAAAGAGGGTTATCTCTTGGGAGAAATCAAGGCTACCAAGGGTGACATTGTCAGCGTTGGTTTGCCCGGTGGAGAGGTAAAAATTAATTGTTTTTGTTTATTTTCAACAAGTTACAACACAACTTCAAAACAAAACAAACAAAAAAACACGAACAATATTCATCAAACATTTTTCTTTTATGAGACATTTTCATTCATTAATCATAAACATAATCACAGATTAGAGAATTCAAAGCTGCACAAGTTCATAAAACAAATCCACCAAAATTCGAAAAAGTCGAAGATATGGCAGACTTGACAATTTTAAACGAAGCATGTGTGTTACACAATTTACGACAACGATATTATGCTAAATTAATTTATGTAAGTTCCAAAGATAACAAATCACTAATTTTCTTTTTTTTTTATATATTTTATGAAAACAAAAGACAAGGGATCTTAAGAAAGATCTGCTCCAACAAGTGAATCCACCAAAATACGAAAAAGCCGAAGATATGTCAAATTTGACATACCTTAACGATGCCTCTGTTTTGCATAACTTGAGGCAGAGATACTACCATAAGTTGATTTACGTAAGTATGCTTTCTATGTTTGTACCGCATTCTTAAAAATGTTCACTCATAAAAAAGTCAATTATAAAAAAGCGCAATAAGGCCTCAAAGCTATTAAACAAAAACCTTTCCCTTATTTATGTTAAAATATAACTGTCATAAAAAACCCGCTAACATAATTTAAATATTGTTTAAAATGCAGCTCGTAAAATATATCAGGTGTGAACAATACATTTATTAACTTTGCTTAAATTGGCTTCTTGTTCATGCAGACAAATTTCTTAAATGGTAGAAGCGACTGGAACCTAAACAAATCGGTAAAATAATACCGACCAAATGGATTCACATGAGCGACGAAACCTTTTCCTATAAAATAATGGATCTTTTGCTTGTTTTTCCCTTCAAAATCATTACACTTGAAAGTTCCCTTTAATATTCAATAAGTTCAGTAAAATGAAAAAATTGACAAAAGAAAAATTAAAATCCTTAAAAAATTAAGACAAGGGAGCTTTCAGGGTTTAAAAATCATCAACCAAAAAGATATTTGAACCTATCCTGGTGATCGATTTTACATTAAATTTTGATTTAATTTTATTTGTACAGAAAATGCACAAAAATATATTCTAATCCTTTCAATTTTCTCCACACAAAACAAACAAAAATACAACAGACATACTCAGGTCTTTTCTGTGTTGCCATCAATCCTTACAAGCGTTACCCCGTATATACCAACCGTTGTGCCAAAATGTACCGTGGCAAGCGTCGTAATGAAGTGCCACCCCATATTTTCGCCATTTCTGATGGTGCCTACGTCGCCATGTTAACCGACCACGTCAATCAATCTATGTTGATTACTGGAGAGTCTGGTGCCGGAAAGACTGAAAACACGAAGAAGGTAATTGCCTACTTCGCCACTGTTGGTGCCTCAAAGAAGGATGAATCTCAAAAGAACAAGGGTTCACTTGAAGATCAAGTTGTCCAAACTAACCCTGTGCTTGAAGCCTTTGGTAACGCTAAGACCGTCCGTAACGATAACTCTTCTCGTTTCGTAAGTTATAAACATATAATTATTCAACAAAAGAATCCGAAATAATTGTGTTTACTAAATTAAATAGGGTAAGTTCATCCGTATTCATTTTGGACCAACTGGTAAACTTGCTGGTGCTGATATTGAGACTTGTAAGTTTAAATAATATTATTTTATTCGAAATATGATAATGCAATATACAATATTTATATTTATATCAAAGATCTATTGGAAAAGGCTCGTGTCATCTCTCAACAATCTTTGGAACGTTCTTACCATATTTTCTACCAGATCATGTCTGGTTCCGTAGCCGGTGTAAAAGGTATACAAATCATTTCTTTCATTTTGAAAATAATTTTATATTTTTTTTACTCTCACTATATTCATCAATTTTACAGTATAATGCACTTGATAATAATTGATAGGATAACAGTCTGTTTTGTAAAACAATGCAGGAAAATTTTTATAAACCAAATTTTAATTTTTTTTTTTTCATAAATTAATTTGAAATTTTATTATTATACACTCAATTCTTTAGAAAGTTGTCTCCTGTCAAATAACATTTACGATTACCATGTCGTATCTCAAGGAAAAATCACTGTCGCCAGTATCGATGATGGTGAAGAATTCCAACTTACAGATGTAATTTCCAAATTATTCATTTTTTTTTTCTTTTCTGAGCAATGATTTTTTTTTTTAAGCCGCAGATCTTTTATAACAAACAATTAGGGAACACAACATACTTTTATATTTCGATTTAACAGCTGTTTAGTGTTTTTTTTTTTTTTATTTTGGAGTGCATTTCAACAAAAAAAAATTATTAAAGTCCAAAAGAACGGATTTAAATTGAATACCCCATAGCTTGTTTTAGTAGAAGTGTAGATCATCTCTGAGTTGACAGAGGGATGTGTCTACAAAAACACAAAAAAAATAATAATACTAACAAAAAATACACAAACTGTAGTTGATCTTAGTTATTGCAGTTCCATGAAAATTGACATCAGTTTAAAGTATCTTATAAATACAAGTCTATATTTTACTTTTATCAAATAAATAAATATGTCCACATTTTCGAGACCGAACAAATCCAGATCAGTTATTTTCAATTCAATTTATTTTGTATCTCTTTCCCACCTCCTCCTTTAAACTTTTGTCAATTGAAAACCTTTATTAGAATAAGGATAAATATTTTTAAATTTTTGCTTGTTTTTGGCTTATATTATACAATATAAACATTTCCACACACAATATCCTGTGCTTAACAAAACATAGCCATGTGTTTGCTGTCCAACAACATCTATGATTATCGTATAGTATCCCAAGGAAAAGTTTCTGTTGAAAGCATTGATGACAGTGAAGAAGCTATGATTACCGACGTAAGAATCGGCTTAAGATAAATGTCGTATTTTTCATAAATGTGCTTTTCTAAAAAACAAAACATGTATACTGCACACAAAACTCTATTTACAAAAATAATTTATTATTGTAAATGTTCTCTCTTCAATGTACCAATAAGGAAGATTAAGAAGTTTTTGACAATATTTTTTGTTTTAAAATTAGACAAACCTCTAAATTTACATTATCTTACTGAAGTTTTTAATTTTTTAATCTTCCTTACAACATATTGTACCAACACTCTACCTGCTTTAAATAAGCTTAAAGCCTTATAGTTAAGCTTTAGGATGTTAAAAATATTTTTCTTAAATTAATAAAATACTAAAAACGCTTTCGCAAAAACATTGTGCTTGCTACAGCATTATTATATTATAAGCTTTCGTTTCTAATAAACAAAAATACATTTGAAAACACAGTCAAGTAGTATAGTGGTTAAGAGCTATTTTTATTGAATAGAATTGAAATTGAGGAAACAACTTTTGTATTTTTTAACAATATAAAAACATTATTTCAATATACTATATTGTTATTGTTACATATAATTAGAAATGACATTTTTAACGCCACGAATTGGCGATTATCCTGGAATATGTCAGGGTAAAACAAGGATTCCTGGTGTCAACGATGGTGAAGAATTTGAATTAACTGATGTAAGTCGGTATTAGAATTTGAACAAAACAAAAAAAAAATTAAAAACAAAAATTTCTTTGTTTTTATTTTTTTTTTTACTATTTCATACCTTCTTTCTACTTTCCGCCAAAAAACCTTAAACTATTTTTATATATTATATATATTTCCAATATTCTTCTTGAAATATCTTTTGTATATAGGTGATATTATTTATGCCCATCTTATACCTATATCTTTTCTGATATTCCGGAATTTTTCTGATGTAAAAATGAAAATTTGACTATACAATATACATAATGTAAAGAAACCAAAAAAATTGTGTAAATAAGCTTATACGTTTAAAAAGGCTTGTTTTTATATAATTTTTTTCAGCGGAATAAAAAAATCTAGCTAGGAGCAGGTCTCCACATAACATATTTAATAAGACAAAAATTGGCTATCAAGATGACACTGGGATATCTTTCGAAAAAACAAGAATTAAATAATGAAATTTTGTTTCCTCAATTTAAATTTAAGGATTTTTTGAATGAATATAAATTTAAATTACCTACCAAAGCCCGCTCCTGGCTTAAATTTGTTAATTCTTATAAGTTTTGTATATAAACACAAAAATGACATATCATATTACATTTCTTACATAAACATAACAATATCAATACCTATAGTTTTAGGAATTTTATAGCTGTAAGATATTACGATTCAAACTATAAAAATCTAAAAACAAAAGGAAACAATTTTTTTCAAATATAAAAACAAGACAATCGCAATTCACTCTTAAGATATGTTATAAATCAGGTTTAGGGGATAGGTAATTTCCAGTACACACTCTTTGGAAATTTTAAAACGGCACCAACATCTGATCAAGATTTTTTGTTTTGGTTAAATAATCATTTCATTTCTTAAAACATATCAGAGAAAAAAAAACAAAACTTGTAGATACTGAATGAAGATTCACTGTATCATACACTAGAAAAATTAAATATACAAATTTAAGAAACTGAAATCAGAGTAAACGATCCATAAAAGTATTTTTTTTTTTAGAAAATTTTTAAATGTAACGAAATTTATTTTAAACCTAAATTGCAATATTTTATTTAGCCATGTGCTTCCTGTCAGACAATATTTACGATTACTATAACGTATCGCAAGGTAAAATCACTGTACCAAACATGGATGACGGTGAGGAATTCTCATTGACAGATGTAAGTTTACAACTCCGACGTGCCTGTTTAAAAAAAATATACAGTTTTTCTGTATATTTTTTTTTGTTATATTTGTTCTTTGTTATACACCACGAAACATATAAATGAAAATTAGAAATTTCATTTATATAAAAATATCCTCCACTTCGCACTTTGTTATCCTTTTATAATGTTATGT
The DNA here is from genome assembly GCF_945859705.1 of Episyrphus balteatus. NCBI lineage: Eukaryota > Metazoa > Arthropoda > Insecta > Diptera > Syrphidae > Episyrphus > Episyrphus balteatus. Next base: position 54,213,083 of record NC_079134.1, on the reverse strand, counting down.
TGATTTTTTTGTATTACTATTATTATTACTTTAATTTCGTGTTTCATGCATTGTGATAAAGATGTTTGGAGCAAAAAAACAACAAAAAGGAGAATTCCAAGCAATCAAAATATTCAAGAATATTTGTATTTATAAATTTATTATAAAAATGCACTTTTATTTCCCCCTTCCTTTATTTTCAACCAGTCTTGGGAATAAGATTGGTCAACTGCTATATGAAAAATAGTCAGTTAAAAAACAAAAACAAAATCCATTGAATGTCTAGTACCACACCCATTTTTGGAATGTGTAATTTTTGTTCCTGTTATGTTAGAATTATTATATATGAATGCATTTTATTTTAATTATCTTTCTTTTGAATTCCGGAATAAGCAAAATAAAAGTACGAAAATTTGAAATTTTCTTTTGCTGTAAGTTTATATTATTTTAAATTAGACGAAGTATTTTAGTTTGCTTGAATTGTAAAAAAAAAAAAAATAAAAAACAATAAAATCCAACAGATTGGAAAGAAATGTTTTGATAGGTAGCGCTTGCATTCAAAAATAGAAACTATACATAGATATATAATATAATTTTCTTATGTTTTACCTATATGATTTGTGTTTTGTAAAATTATGTATTTGTCTTTATAGTTTGTAAGTGCTTGTGTTTTTGTCGTATTTTGCATGAAAAGTCTTCGTTTCCGCTTAAAGAAACTCTATGCTGTGAAACCTATCTCTACAAGAAAACACACGAATTTCCTAAACTAATTCTTAATTTTCTTTACAAAAAAAAATATAGCAAGCCTTCGATATCTTGGGTTTCACCAAACAAGAAAAGGAAGATGTCTACAGGATTACCGCCGCTGTCATGCATATGGGTGGCATGAAATTCAAGCAAAGGGGTCGCGAAGAACAGGCTGAGCAAGATGGTCAAGAAGAAGGTGAACGTGTTGCTAAGCTGTTGGGTTGTGATGTGACTGATTTGTACAAGAACTTGTTGAAACCACGTATTAAGGTCGGTAACGAATTCGTCACCCAAGGTCGTAACGTCCAACAAGTAACCAACTCCATTGGTGCCTTGTGTAAGGGTGTTTTCGATCGTCTCTTCAAATGGTTGGTCAAGAAGTGTAACGAAACTTTGGACACAAAACAAAAACGCCAGCACTTCATTGGTGTACTGGATATTGCTGGTTTCGAAATTTTCGACGTAAGTATTAAAATAAAATAAAAAAAAAACATATAACGAAGAAAACTTTGGGATTGCACTTTAACCAAATATTTTTCTATGATTGATAGATTTTGGTTTATTGTACATCTCACTGCGATTGATTAAAAGTTTTTTCTCTTAGATTTTCGAGGAGAAAAAAGTTTGAATCGATTTGAATTCTTCATAGAAACAAAGAAACACACAAAATCTATACATGAAAGTGCTAAAAATTATAGTCAATTCAATTGGTTCTTACATTTCTAACGATAAAACAAAGAGAATGATACGTGGAATAAAATATTCCTTAAAACCGGAAAGGTTAAATTTTTTTCCGACCAAAATACATATACGTGTGTTTTGTTATCAATCATTAATCTAGATAATGTTGATCTTTTGGTACACAAGTTTTAGCACCGAAGGACGAACTTTTTTTTGTATTATTTTCCGGTATAAAATTTGGGTTATTAATTTGTTTAATTAAAAGCACTTTACAATAACAGAAAACATCCCGAAGTCACTTTTCCTAAAAAAAAAACAACATAATTTGTCAAGAAATTAATCCTAAAATTAAACTATATACGAATATCAATAGTACAACGGTTTCGAACAATTGTGTATCAATTTCACCAATGAAAAATTGCAACAATTTTTCAACCATCACATGTTCGTCTTGGAACAAGAAGAATACAAGAGAGAAGGTATCAACTGGGCGTTTATCGATTTTGGTATGGATTTGCTGGCCTGTATTGATCTCATTGAAAAGGTGTATATCTGTTCCTCAATTAAGATACATTTTTTTTTCGTTAATAACAATTAAATACGTGTAATTTTAATTTACATTCCTTGAGTAATTTAGTCGTGAACAAATGAATACAGGAGTCTTCGTCGGCAAAAATTCAGATAAGTTTATATGTGCTGCACCGTCACTGTTTTGCATGATACAAATCTCCACACACAATATTTCTCACTATTTGAACAGATATATAATTTTTATTTAGCACTTTTGGAATTTAAAAAAATATATATATATTTTTTAAAAGATGCACAAATCACAAAAAAAATCAATTTTATGTTTAGTACAACGGTTTCGAACAATTGTGTATTAACTTCACCAACGAAAAATTGCAACAATTCTTCAACCATCACATGTTCGTTTTGGAACAAGAAGAATACAAGAGGGAAGGTATCGATTGGGCCTTCATTGATTTCGGTATGGATCTTCTCGCCTGTATTGATTTGATTGAGAAGGTACATAAGAACAACAAATTGCAAACAAAAAGCGCGCCGAAAAAAATAAATCTACTAATACTAAAAAAACCTCAACAAAAATGTTTTGAAAAACATTGAGGTCATAAACTACGTTTTTGCTATTTGTATATTTTAATAGGAAAACATTTTCTAAATTTCATTTTTATTTGTGCCCATTTTGTGTATGATTTTGTGAAAAAAGAACTCTTTTGTTAAAGATAAAATTCATTCATGTTCATTTCATATCCTTTTACCTCTAATTTCCTTAATATCAACCTCATTAATGAAAAAAAATATCAAAATCTTCATTTTAACATCTATAACAATAATTTTTTGCTTGAATTTTTCTTAATTTCGATGATGAAATTGCTTCGTTCCAATAAAGTACAATGGATTCGAACAATTATGCATCAATTTTACTAATGAAAAACTTCAACAATTCTTCAATCATCACATGTTTGTACTTGAACAAGAAGAATATCAACGCGAAGGTATTGAATGGACATTTATTGACTTTGGAATGGATTTACAACAATGTATTGATTTAATTGAGAAGGTACAAAGCCTAAAAAAGTGGGTTTCCGTCCTTACCAAAAGCATAATTCTAACTTCATAACATTCTTTGTATTTTTCATTTAAAAAAAATATGAAAAAATTACTAATTCGTATTTGTTCAACTAAAAATAAGCTTGCTCAACAATAAAAATAAAACAAAAAAACACATGCTAAAAAGCGCTAAATACATTATTTATGGGTTTACAATTTTAAGGTAAGAAAATGATCATTTTGCTTGATAATAAACTAATATGGCTTTAAAGCTTCTAGTTGTTAAAAACACAAAATTCGAAATTTTATTAATGTTTGTATTCTTTTCTATTTTCTATCAACCAAAATAAATAGCCTATGGGTATCTTGTCCATCCTTGAAGAAGAATCTATGTTCCCCAAGGCCACCGATCAAACATTCGCTGAAAAGTTGACCAACACCCATTTGGGTAAGTCAGCTCCATTCCAGAAACCAAAACCACCAAAGCCCGGTCAACAAGCTGCTCACTTCGCTATTGGCCATTATGCTGGTTGTGTATCATACAACATCACCGGTTGGTTGGAGAAGAACAAGGATCCCTTGAACGACACCGTTGTTGACCAGTTCAAGAAATCTGGCAACAAGTTGTTGATTGAAATCTTCGCTGATCATCCAGGTCAATCTGGTGGCGGTGAACAAGCCAAGGGAGGTCGTGGTAAGAAGGGTGGTGGTTTCGCTACTGTCTCTTCAGCCTACAAAGAACAGTTGAACAGCTTGATGACAACATTGCGCTCAACACAACCTCACTTTGTGCGTTGTATTATTCCCAATGAAATGAAACAACCTGGTGTTGTAGATGCTCATTTGGTTATGCATCAATTGACATGTAACGGTGTACTTGAAGGTATCCGTATTTGTCGTAAAGGTTTCCCCAACAGGATGAACTACCCTGATTTCAAAATGCGGTAAGTTAATTTTCATACCATACATAAATAGACTCACATACAGAATCAAATTAAGTTGTTCAGGGCTTAGAACATTTTAGTTATTTCTTGCTCATATTAAATTGTACTTTTCAACTTGATATAGCTACATGATTTTGGCACCAGCACTTATGGTAGCTGAAAAACAACCAAAGAATGCTGCCGCCAAATGTTTGGAAAGTGTCGGATTGGATCCTGATATGTACCGTATTGGTCACACTAAGGCAGGCGATAAATGAACTTAAAATATATTTATTTGTTGATTTTTTTAAATCCAAATCCATCTGTAGTGAAGTTTACCTTTAGTTTTAAAATATTTTTACCTAAGTGAAACACTTGATTGAGTGTACCTTTAGTTCCCAAAAACAATTTGTAGTAGATTTATGTTGAATCCTTTAATATAATTTATGTGTAAGCTCCATTCCAAATGATCATTATTTTGTATAGTGTTCTTTTTCAAATTTCATCCATTAGGTTAATTTTAAAACTTTTTTTAAAACTATCTGTATCCACTCGAAAATATTTGTTATTTTTTTACAAAATACTCTCTAAGCTTATATATATTCCAACAACACTATTTTGTGCAAAACTACGCACACTATATACACTTTTCAAAAACAGTACCCAGTTTTAGCATTGAGCATGAAAACATACTTTGAAACCTTCTTTCCCAAACAAAAGAACCATTCACTGAATAGCTACAGGGTATTCATGCAAGCTGGAAACTTCATTGATTGATGACAACACCTGTACAAAAATGTACAAATTGGAAAAAATATTTCTGATTTGAAACACACGTCACACATTTTCTTCGTTTATAACTATAGATTGGGATTGATCCTACAATTTGAGTTTTTTTCTTTCATTCCTTAATAGTTTATTTTGTTGACCTACCATTTATTTATGTAGATATCTTTGCACTATTATATCCTTCATTTGAAGCACTTTACATTATTATTTTTGTTTTTTGTTTTATTGTTGTGTTCATTTTTCCATTTCTCTCCAATCTCTCTCATTTTACAGGTACCAAATCCTTTGCCCTGCACAAATTAAAGATACACCTGATCCTAAAAAGGCCGCTAAGATCATTCTTGAGTCAACTGAACTCGATGCTGATTTTTACCGTCTTGGACACACCAAGGCATGATTCCTTTTTTTCAATTGTTTGCCATAAAACATTGCACACTTTTCTTCTGATTTGCCTTTCTTTTAATGAATTTTCGCTATCCAAGAATCACCTATTATTTATTATATTTTTTTTTGTGCAACAAAACATAAATACTTCAAAATTAGTTCACAAAAAAATTTAAAAAGGTGAAACCCCATAAACTATACAATTTCTTGGATAGCCTGCAACATATTGCTTTACGAGTTGCCCTTATACAGATACCTACTTCAAAAATGCAACGGTCTCATTGTTCACATTTTTTTTTATCCTTTTTTTGAATCAAAAACAGAACTTCTTTGAAAAGAAATTTTGAATCAAAAAAATCATAGTTACATTACCTACATTATTCACCAATAAGAACCAACATCCATTGTTTGACCAGACACAGCCTTATTCATATTTGTATGTTTTTTTTTTTTTTATTCACATAGTAGAGCTTAAACCTTGATAAAGACAATCCACTATGTAGTATTTAACATAAGTATTTTAGCTAAGAAATAGTTTTTTTGGTTGGACTTTTTTTATATACTAATCATATTTAAATCATCATTAGTTACCAAATCATGTGCCCCAAGTTAATAAAGAACGAACCTAAGGAGAAAAAGGCTACTGATATCATCATTAAATATATTGATTTGCCTGAAGATCAATATCGCTTGGGTAATACGAAGGTACACACAAACACACATATACACAATACATATAAATGTGCTACAAAATACACACTAGAAAAAAGAACACAACATCATCATTTTAACCCATTTTCATTCACATTAACTTATTGTTACCCCCTATAGTTTACCCTTAGTGAACCGCATATGCATGCAAATATCTAATGCTTAAAATATTCCCCAAAAAAAAAAAAGTTTGAAATCTACTAAATGTGCATCAGAAGAAAATATACTGGCAAGTTAGTCTTAATGGACCAACTACCCATCATATAATCTTCAGAAAAAAAATTGAAACTTTTGCATCCGCTAATTGCAAAACAAAACTGTTCAATAAAAATATAGGTGTTCTTCCGTGCTGGTGTCCTGGGTCAAATGGAAGAGTTCCGTGATGAACGTCTTGGCAAGATCATGTCCTGGATGCAAGGTTGGGCCCGTGGTTACTTGGCTCGTAAGGGCTTCAAGAAACTACAAGAGCAACGTATTGCCCTTAAGGTTGTCCAACGTAACTTGCGTAAATACTTGCAATTGCGCACATGGCCATGGTACAAATTGTGGCAGAAGGTCAAGCCCCTCCTTAACGTCAGCCGCGTTGAAGATGAAATTGCTGTAAGTATTTATTTTTATAAGCTTCATGATGGTGGTACGAACTTTTCGAAAACGATTTTTGGGGTTGAGTTCTAGTTTTTCTTTTGGAAGTTATACTTTTTTCCGGTGGGCTGCGTTTGTATCACTCTTTGATAAATGTCAAAATGACATTTACCGACATAGATTAACTAACCCTGCTACTACATCGAATTATTATTGCATGAACCTAATTAATATGAGAAGAATTTTGAGAAGTATACATGTGAACCGGTACGCACACTATTTTTTTTTTCAAAAACTTCTTAATTTGATTTGCGATGAGATCTGAGATCCGAAGTACATATATGTATACACAATTTTGTTAAATATTTGAAGCAAAAAATTAATTACCTTATTTGATGTCATACTACAAAAATATGGACAAAAGTATTTATTTTCAAAAACAAATCGTTCCAGAACTATCCATCGATATTTAGACTGTCAATAATTATCAATTGATAGTTGTTGATAAATACTTGTTGATAAATCCTTATTTATGGGAAAACTAGTCGAATTTTAAATGGAATTTTTCAATTAATAATGGTAGGCATCTTCAAGTAATATGATATGGAAGTTTAATTTTTATCAATTATCAATTGATAGTTGCAAATCGCAACAAGAGAGATCTATTTAGAAATTGAAAAGAAAAACGAATTAGATTAATTTTATAACAATTTTGTTCATTGCAATTTTGTTTACGAAAAATGAAAAAATACGTAACACAATATACTAGCAGGAATTCTGATGGAACTGTTTATGTAGAACACTACCATTTACCTATAAAGATAATGAATTAATTAGTATTTCTTTTTTGTCAACATACCAAAAAAAAATCCCGACCACAAACCAAATTTACTCTTTTATATACATATCTACTTCTTAAATCTGCATCATATACAAATAAAACATTTTCAAAAATAAAGTGTTATATCTTGCATGTATTTAAGTAGAAAACAATTTCCACCTGTCCAATTAGTCACATTATGACAAAGTTTGAAAAATAAAAAAAAAAATATTAAAATATTCTTATGACACATTCCAAAGACTGTGAATTGAATAATTTGAAATCTTATTCAAAAATCACACAGCTAAATTAAATTTATTTTTAGAAAATAAAAAAGAAGAAAAAACCATTACCCATCGAGTACTGTAACCAAGCGAAAATGTTAAACCATTCCAACCTGACTGGGTCAAAATATTTATAGGATAGATATGTGTATTCTTTCTATAAACGATTTCTAATCCATCCCCAAATGGTTTTTGTTCGATTCAATTTTTGTATTTTTAAAAATAGAAATCAAATATATACAAATGTTTGTAGATAGGATTGTAAGGAAATGTAGACGGAAGTCTTTAATGTGCAAAGGTGTTTATACCATAACTATAAATTATACGCACTCGAGGAACGCGTTAATTTTCATAGATACAAAATTATTTTTAGACAAATTATTTATGATTCCAGCATTCTTTCTTGTTTCACAGCTTTCATCTTTTGTGGATTATGATATGTTTAAAGAAGAAAACCAAATTAAGTACAACATCTGTTGGTTGGTTTAGTTTATAAAATTCTGAACAAAAGTACTTATAGTACCTTTTGAAAAATTCTAGCAAAATTCTGCCTACGCAAACTTTGTTCTTTTGAATATTTAGTTTAAAAATATCTGGAACGATGCAAAATTTCTGAAAGCATATGATAAATCTCCTATACTTGATCAAAACTTCTCTGACTTATTCAATTAAATTTAGAAATATTCTTGAAAAACGATTTATCATCCTCTCCACACATTGTGGTTAAAAATATTATAGTAATTATACATATACCTGCTTGTTATGAACTACACATGTTTCCTTATAAATATTCTAGGTAGAAATGTACATATATACGCAAATATTCTTTTTTTGCAACGCCAATAAAATAAAATTAATAGTTCTCTTTAAATTAAACACATACCCCTAAAAACTAATTTAAATAAATTCATATTCACACAGTGAAAAGTGCAATAATTTTTATTTTTTAAGCCTTCATTGCTTGTTTCCTATTGGCTATCAGGCAATGATTTAGTTGTGAAATGATGAATATGATGAAGAGAACTTGCCATAATGTTTAAATGGTACCTACCCCACCCATAATCACTTAATTATAACTATGACTACCACATAGAATCAATTTTTTTTGTTTTTCTGCACTTGCTTTCCCCAGGAGCAATCATATTCAATAAATTTGAAATTAATATGTTTTTTACGCAGAAGTACGGTGTGGTGGGGATAAATAATTGTATCTTTGTGGTAGATACACTCACAAAAAGTACCTAGGTAGATAAATAGATACATTTGCATAGCACAAGCACCTCTTCACCATCAGATGAGTAATTTGCAGTATTTTTGGTAAAACGGAAAAAAATTAAGTTTTCTTTTTTCAAAAACTTACCTGAACTACTCCGTGAGAGTGTTAATCTATCTTTGCCTCGAGTACAGGGCACACATCGAAGTGAAATCTACGAAGCAGCAACATTCCAGTTGTTGAGCATCTAGCTAATCGGATCTAGTTAGTTGAGAATTGAAAAGTATTAATGTTTAGTATTTTCTTATAATTTCAATTTAATTAATAATAAAAAAAAATAAAATAAGATCAACAACGTGATAATTAATTTTAAAATAAGTGCGAATTTTTAAATGCGAAAAAGGAAATACTTTCAACGGTCTAGCGATAAAACGAACCAGTATTTTTTTTAGTAGGATAGTGATTTCAAAAATAAATTAAACGAGTTTTAAAAGGAAACGGAATTTGAAAAATTAAAAGAAAATGGCCGACGAAAGTGAATCGCAACCACCATCAGCAAAAGATGAAGTTTCGAATTCAGTTCCAATCGATAATAATGACATAAAATTACAGAGACTCGAAGAGAAGGCAAAGAAGGCTGAAGAAGCTTTGGGAGCTGAAGTTAAGGTCCGCAAGGAGTTGGAAGGCCTCAACGCTAAGTTGTTGGCTGAAAAGACTGCTCTTTTGGATTCCTTGTCAGGTGAAAAGGGAGCCCTTTCAGATTTCCAAGAAAGGTGTGCCAAGCTCACTGCCCAAAAGAACGACCTCGAAAACCAATTGCGCGTAAGTATATAATAATTTAAAGCATAAAATAGTGATAATAAGGCGTAAATTCCAAATCAATTATAGTTAATTTTTGTAAAGTGCAAAGTTATATAGTTGAAATGAGTATTATCTAGAATTTTCCATATATTCATAAATATGTGTCTTATATGAAATTGAATTATTAATTTCATTTAATTAATTTTGAAAGAAATTTGGCAGCTATATATCTATGCATATTAAATTATTAATTATCAATCATGCAAAGCAAAAAAAATCATGCCCACTTGAGCGTCTAAATATAGAACCAACCATTTTGAATTATTTTTTTTAGGACATTCAAGAACGTTTGTCTCAAGAGGAAGATGCCCGCAACCAACTTTTCCAACAAAAGAAGAAGGCAGATCAAGAGATCTCCGGCTTGAAGAAGGATATTGAAGATTTGGAATTGTCCACCCAAAAGGGAGAACAAGACAAGGCCACCAAGGATCATCAAATCCGCAGCTTGAACGATGAAATCGCTCACCAAGATGAACTCATCAACAAGTTGAACAAAGAAAAGAAAATGCAAGGAGAGACAAACCAAAAGACTGGTGAAGAACTCCAAGCTGCCGAAGACAAGATCAACCATTTGAACAAGGTTAAGGCTAAGTTGGAACAAACTTTGGACGAACTCGAAGATTCATTGGAACGTGAGAAGAAATTGCGTGGTGATGTTGAGAAATCCAAGCGTAAGGTTGAAGGTGACTTGAAATTGACACAAGAAGCCGTATCAGACTTGGAACGCAACAAGAAGGAATTGGAACAAACTATTCAACGCAAGGACAAGGAACTCTCATCATTGACAGCTAAATTGGAAGATGAACAATCAGTTGTTGGTAAATTGCAAAGGCAAATCAAGGAATTGCAAGCACGCATCGAAGAATTGGAAGAAGAAGTCGAAGCTGAGCGTCAAGCTCGTGCTAAGGCCGAGAAACAACGTGCTGATTTGGCTCGCGAATTGGAGGAATTGGGCGAACGTCTTGAGGAAGCCGGTGGTGCTACATCAGCTCAAATTGAATTGAACAAGAAACGTGAAGCTGAATTGAGCAAATTGCGTCGTGACTTGGAAGAAGCTAACATTCAACACGAATCGACATTGGCTAACTTGCGCAAGAAGCACAACGACTCTGTTGCTGAAATGGCTGAACAAGTTGACCAATTGAACAAATTGAAGGCTAAGTAAGTATTCGTTTTGTTGAAATTATTTCGTCTTTTCTTATACTTGCAGGCGATAAGTGTTATACTCGTGATCTTGTCTTGTTTATACTCGTATAAAAGAAGAAATGTAGACTTCATATGACTTTGATATTCAAAGTTATGGAACTATTTGAGACTTAAATTAGTTAAAAATGGTACTCAAGCAAAAAATAATACACCTGAAATCAGTATATTCTGATCAAATTTCTGAAAAATTTCTAATGATTACTTAATTTTCTATTAAGTCGTAATTTAATATTTCAATCTACGGCTTATGTTTCTTCATTTCACATATGGACACTTAAAAAACATTTTTTGTTATTGCGATAACTTTTTTTTTTTAATTTTACAAAAATTACAGACAAACTTAGAGTCTATCCAGTTATACTGGATTCAATAGAACTCAGTTAGTTATTTTAAATTGTTTTTTGTCCCATTGTATGTGAATGTATGTCACTATGGTTTCTATCTGTTCAATAATATGTGTCCCACAATATTTTTTATTTCTTATTAATTTAAACACTTCAAATTGATAATATAGGGCTGAACACGATCGCCAGACCTGCCATAATGAGTTGAACCAAACTCGTGCCGCTTGTGATCAACTTGCTCGCGAAAAGGTAAACTTGACAAACAAAAAAACTACAAAAGAACAAAAGCAATTAATTTGTTTCTCGTTTAAAATATCACAACAACTACAAGAACTAAAAAAAAAACAAAGTAATGCATTCGAATTCTGTCGCATGAGTCCGTCTTGTGCTCAAAAAAAAGGATAAACCACTTTTATGTATCTTTTCCCTATAATATTATTCCCTTAAAAAAACACATCCTCTTATTCTTGACCTAAGAGGAACCACACAATAAAACAAACATCAACATTAAGATCGATCTTCGGAATGACAATGGACATTTTTAAACCCCCAAAAACAAGCATCGAAATGAGTATTTAACACTATTAAACCAACTTTTTTTCTATAAGCATTGTGTTTTGTGTTTAACACTTTTAACCTCAACAAACAAAAAAATTTATTTCCTTAGGGCTGAAAAGGAGAAGGCCCAATACTACGGTGAATTGAATGACCTCCGCGCCGGTGTTGATCACCTTGCAAACGAGAAGGTATTAAAAAGTAGAAAACAAAAAGTTTTGAATTATTTGCAAATTTGGTGCAGTTATTGTAATAATTTCATTTCGCTGTAAATATTTTGCTAAATTCGCTGTTAAAAATTCGCCTAGTTTACTGCCGATTACATGAAAAAAAAAAGAAAAAAATGTTGCGTACAGGATGCAAACTCCAGCACTTCAGCTCTACAAAAAAAAAAAAAGATTTCAATATCCCAGCTTTTTTCCCAAATACACTCTTCCATTGTATATCTAACATTTCCTTAAATTATTAAATCTTCCAAAACCTTTGATTGCTAACACCTAATTGCATTGCTTGCTTATTAAGAAAATAAATAAACACTACACACAATCTTAAAAAAATATCAACTTTTTCCGAATCCGATATTAATGTTTCTTTTATGCTATGTATAGGCTGCCCAAGAAAAGATTGCCAAGCAATTGCAACACACTCTCAACGAAGTTCAATCGAAATTGGATGAAACCAACAGGACCCTCAACGATTTCGATGCCTCAAAGAAGAAGCTCTCCATCGAGAACTCCGACTTGTTGCGCCAATTGGAAGAAGCCGAATCACAAGTATCACAATTGTCCAAGATCAAGATTTCTCTCACCACACAACTCGAAGATACCAAGAGATTGGCCGATGAGGAAGGACGTGAACGCGCTACACTTTTGGGTAAATTCCGTAACTTGGAACACGATTTGGATAACCTCCGCGAGCAAGTTGAAGAGGAAGCTGAAGGCAAGGCTGATTTGCAACGTCAACTCAGCAAGGCCAACGCCGAATCACAAATCTGGCGCAGCAAATACGAATCCGATGGTGTTGCCCGCTCTGAAGAATTGGAAGAAGCCAAGAGGAAGCTCCAAGCTCGTTTGGCCGAAGCCGAGGAAACTATCGAATCACTCAACCAGAAATGTGTTGCTCTCGAGAAGACCAAACAACGCCTGTCCACCGAAGTCGAAGACTTGCAATTGGAAGTTGACCGTGCCAGCGCTATTGCTAATGCTGCTGAGAAGAAACAGAAGGCATTCGACAAGATCATTGGAGAATGGAAACTCAAGGTCGACGATTTGGCCGCCGAATTGGATGCTTCACAAAAGGAATGCCGCAACTACTCCACCGAATTGTTCCGTCTCAAGGGTGCCTACGAAGAAGGCCAGGAACAACTTGAAGCCGTCCGTCGTGAAAACAAGAATCTCGCCGATGAAGTCAAGGACCTCTTGGACCAAATTGGTGAGGGTGGCCGCAACATCCATGAAATTGAAAAGGCACGCAAACGTCTTGAAGCTGAAAAGGATGAACTCCAAGCAGCTCTTGAAGAAGCTGAAGCCGCTTTGGAACAAGAAGAAAACAAGGTTCTCCGTGCTCAACTTGAATTGTCTCAAGTACGTCAAGAAATTGACCGCCGCATCCAAGAGAAGGAGGAAGAATTCGAAAACACCCGCAAGAACCACCAACGCGCACTTGACTCCATGCAAGCTTCCCTTGAAGCTGAAGCCAAGGGTAAGGCTGAGGCGCTTCGCATGAAGAAGAAGTTGGAAGCTGACATCAACGAACTCGAAATTGCTTTGGATCATGCCAACAAGGTAAATTTCTTTTTTTAATACTTTTAAAACAGCTAGAGTCATAACACTTGCCTTTTATTTTCTATTTTAGGCTAACGCCGAGGCCCAAAAGAACATCAAACGCTACCAACAACAACTCAAGGACATCCAAACTGCCCTCGAGGAAGAACAACGTGCACGTGATGATGCCCGCGAACAACTTGGAATCTCCGAACGTCGCGCAAACGCCCTCCAAAACGAGCTCGAAGAATCTCGTACATTGCTCGAACAAGCCGACCGCGGCCGCAGACAAGCCGAACAAGAATTGGCCGATGCTCATGAACAACTCAATGAAATTTCAGCTCAAAACGCATCCATTTCCGCTGCCAAGAGGAAGTTGGAATCCGAACTCCAGACACTCCACTCCGATTTGGATGAACTTTTGAATGAAGCCAAGAACTCCGAAGAGAAGGCCAAGAAGGCCATGGTTGATGCTGCCCGCCTTGCTGATGAACTCCGCGCTGAACAAGATCACGCACAAACACAAGAGAAACTCAGGAAAGCACTTGAACAACAAATCAAGGAATTGCAAGTCCGATTAGATGAAGCTGAAGCTAATGCCCTTAAGGGTGGCAAGAAGGCCATTCAAAAATTGGAACAACGTGTCCGCGAATTGGAGAATGAATTAGATGGTGAACAAAGGAGACACGCTGATGCCCAAAAGAACCTCCGCAAATCAGAGCGTCGCATTAAGGAATTGTCCTTCCAGTCCGAAGAGGACCGCAAGAACCACGAACGCATGCAAGACTTGGTAGACAAATTGCAACAGAAGATTAAGACATACAAGAGGCAGATCGAAGAAGCCGAAGAGATTGCCGCCTTGAACTTGGCCAAATTCCGTAAAGCCCAACAAGAATTGGAAGAAGCCGAAGAACGTGCCGATTTGGCCGAACAAGCAATCAGCAAATTCCGTGCAAAGGGACGTGCTGGTTCAGTCGGTCGTGGAGGAAGCCCAGCGGTAAGCTTTTAAAACTTTTTTTTTATATTCACATCTTATTTTTCTTAATCTTTTACAAAAATAATTTAATGCTTACAAAATTTGAATGACAAACAAAATTCCATCAAAATTTATAGGCACAACAATCGGCAATGAAATTAAAAATTGAGAATTTATTGCAAAGAGAATTGTAGATCATCTTCCAACTAGCACTAAAATCTTCTACTAGATCTACAACAACTATTACTACTTTCACCAATCCCAAAATCCAAAATTCAGAGTACCAAAAATATCAGTAGCTCAATAAATCATCATTCAATCTAAAAAAAAAAAAAAACTGTACAAAATGAATAGATTCTCAAACAAAAAATAAAAACCAAAAAATTCTCTACTTTCTTATCTCAGCTAACAACGCCTAAGAGTGGCCGCAAGAGTGCGCTGGAACTATAAATAACTCACTCAAAAAATCATTCAACACTCTTTCTCTTTCATTACATTTGTAAGTTCGATTAAATGGGACGCTACTGTTGTTTGATAATGCCGTCTTGTGTGATGGATGTTCAAGTGACGTTTCATTGATTTTTTGTTTTGTTTATACATTTCTTGTTTCGTTCGATTACATTTTTTAAGCTTTTTAAACAATAATTTTTGTTTGTTCACAACGCTCTTAAAAAATAATAGAAATAGTCCCATTGGAAAATATCACCAAGGACTATTCTAGAGCAACTTATTAACAGTGACATAAAAACACAGATCCTACAGTATTTTTTATTCTCATTTATTATAACTGAAGCACCACAAAACGTGCATTTTCTGTTACAGAAATCAAAAAACCAATATTTATATTGTTTGTCCTTTTACACACTAGTGTTAAAAAATATACCTTCACATTCACATTATTTGTTCTACAAATTTGTTTGCATGTTTTATTAGATTTGGTTTCGTTACAGACTTCGCTACTTGTTAATAAATGTATATTTAATAAATTATTTTCTCATTTACAGCCCCGAGCGTCCGTTAGGCCACAACTCGACGGATTGGCTTTCCCACCCAGATTCGACCTTGCTCCTGAAAACGAATTTTAAATGCCATTTAATTTATTTATAATTAATTAATTATGTTAATTTTAACAAAAAGAAAAATATTTGTATGATTATTTTTTTTTTCTAGTATTTTTCAATTTTAATTTTATTTTGTTTTTGAATAAAGTAACTTCGAACGACGGGAAAACCAAAACAAAAACTAACAATTTTGTATGCACTTAAAGCAAACGACATTTACAAATCAAAAAATAAAACGTTTTCGTTGACAAAAGAGGTTATTTTACCTACCTATGTATTTATTATTTTTATACAATAACATGTCACCTTCAAAAAAAAAGCAAAAAAAAAACTAGGAGTCGTCGTCGATGGGAGAGCATACATCAACATATTTTTTTATTTCTTATTTTAATTTATATGTAAAAGAAACAACAAAAACACACACAAACACTATGGAGCTTATGTTACATTATTATTTTTAATTTATCGAAAATACTTTATTTAATTTATAAAAATAAAAATATACAAAAAAGGAACAAAATAAATGTAAATCAATAAAAAAAAATCGCTGTTGTTTGCTTTTATTTGGCACTTGGGTTTGGTTGTACTTTATATCCAATTCAGTAAAAAACAATTTTTTTTTCTTATTTGACTTCTATTTCGAAACAATTTATCTAGCAACTTTGGCATTGCTCCCTTATTGACAGGAACCAACTTGGGACGTTGTTTTGGGAAGATTCTAGGTGTCATCCTTACTTAAAATATTGCATTGTTAATTCACTTTATCTTAGAATTCACACACTAGGGTGTGCAAAAATTTCAGTTTAAAATAAATTCCCTCATTACAATATTGCATGATTAACAATACCTATTGTGAGAAGAAGAAATGAGGAAGTTGAGTTTTTGTCAACATTTTTTCTTTTTTTTAATCGTTTTAAAATTTTTAGGCAATTATAAAAGCTAAAATTTTTATTCAGCTAATTTAACAAAACGAAACTACAATTTCCCTTGGGAAATGAGTCCAGACCAGCAAAACTAGTTGACAATCACCTTTCTTTCTTGCCATCACCCCTAGAACTTCCTTTACTATCGTCAAGAAAGCTATGGAAAGAACGAATATTTTTCTATTCTTAAATATATTTTTTTTTTACTTTATTTTTTTATAAACAATTTTAACATTCAAAATATTCTTATTACTTTGTGGTTGGTCTTGCTTTTTACTTCAAAAGAAAAACAACGAAATCACAAAGTAACAAAAATACCTCATTTAACATTGAGATGTGACTGATCAAAGAACAAAAAATACTTCCCAACAAAATTATACAAAACTTTGTTGCTTCTCAACTTGTTTTTTTTTTTCTTATAGAAATCTAAATTTACTTTCGCTACTCTAAAATAGATGATAAATATAAGCTGAAATTCCTGATTTCAAATGATGATTTTGCTGATGCCGGCAAGATGATGAACTTATTGCCTAGAGTTCACAATTTGAACGAATTCAGGTTTAAGAGAAGCACCTCCAACCAAGAAACCATCGATATCTTTCTGGGAGGCAAGTTCCTGGGCATTGGCAGCAGTCACTGAACCTCCATATTGAATGCGGAGTGAATCAGAGACAGCTTGGGAAACATTGTCAACCAACCATTTGCGGAGGACAGAATGAACAGCTTGAGCCTGTTCTGGGGTGGCAGTCTTGCCAGTGCCAATAGCCCACACTGGCTCATAGGCAACGACCACATTGGTCCAGTCCTTAACGTACTTGCTCAATACGCTCATTTGTCTGAAGACAACTTCTTCGGTCTTGCCAGATTCACGTTCCTGCAAGGTTTCACCAATGCAAGCAATAAATCTTAGTTCTAAGATTTTTTGTTGTAAGTATTACTTCTTCCCCCTGTTACTTCTAATCCCGATCACTCCTTCTCGAAAAATATTCATCTTTCATAAAAAGGATTATAAACTTTTTTATAATAGTCATTTTGGGTCTCATTCCAGTCAGAATTCAACAAGTTTGCATGAACCTAAATTTTTTGGTTTGATCAACAGTCTTCTCCTCGCCTGCTATTGCATATGCGGTAAAAAAAAACAATAAAAAAAAGCACATATACGCCACAGTGCACGAGGACAACGTGCAAATAACGGGAATTACAAGTTTGGCCTAGATGCTAACACACCCTAATCAAAACACTTTCACTCATTAACTGAACAAAATGTTCATTTTCAGTCAAATAGTTACTTAGTAGTCAAAAACTCCTTTTCAGAGACGTTTTGGCTCTCCGATACATAATTGAAAATTCTGTTACGCCAAACCTCATTTACATCGGATTTATTTCCGGGTGTAACTTCTAAAAATAATAATTTATTATTCAATGATATAGCACTGTATAATTTTTACTTTATAAGAATCAATGGAGGGAAATTTTTTAATGACATCTGAATGTAGCTGCATTTTTGCTGAAAATAATGGAAAATTACAATCATTGAATGAATACATCATATGCATTTTTCTTTTAGGCGAAATTTTGAACTATAAATTCTTGTGTTATATTTTTTTATTCAAGTTCTTAATATTATACAGTTCTCATATCCTAGACCCTGGCGGTATCTTATTTGGCTTATTTCTGAGCAACTGCTTATGCTGTCCAATAATATGTTCTACATATCGTAACTCTCGCAAATGTCCTTTGAACTCATTTAATGTCTCGTAGAAAGCAGGGTAAAGCTGAGGCAGAATTCCATGATCCAAAGTTGGAAACAAATGATGAAGGGCATGATCACCGAAATGTGTCAAAGTCAAAAACTGAGATCCTTTTAAATCACTTCGATCGGTAATGGTGTCAACTTGGAACAAACCCCAATCTCTGTCTTCTCGATATGCATCGCCATCATGATAGATTTCTGGCTCATGATGAGCCGCATTCAATCCAATTGCTGCAAAACAAAAACTTGCAACCAAGTTTAAAAACATCCACCTCTGCAACACTTCCCAAAGCGACAGTTCAGAACAGATTATCATTGTTAAGGGAATGCTAAGACCAATTATATCATGCCAGTGCATCACGTTGCTTCGTTTCAAAGAATATGCTATTCTAAAAACAGGAACAGATCCATGAATAAGGTACATAATAATTAGTTTTAGGCTAGTTTTCTTTAAGCACCTATAGTATAAGAGCGCTTATAAGATTATACATCACACTATTCACCATACTTTTTATGATGTGGTAAATAATGTTATGACTTATGAGTGCTTAAAGAATACAGACATTAGAAATATTTTGTAATTTTTGTTAAAATTACCTCATTACTATTTGGCTTAAAAATGTTAGCATGTAAACAATAGGTCCAACTAAAATTGAGAAATATCGCTGGAAATTTGTTTTAAAATGTGTGCTTGGTAACCAACACAGGAACGGTTCGAACATTGACAGCTCAAGATCAAGCAATGAATTGGGATAAATGTGATGAGAAAGAGCATGCGATATCCGCCACGAATGGAAATTCATCAAAGACAAATTAAATGTGTACATTCGCCAATTATCCTTTCGGTGGAAGTAATTGTGAGCAGCAATAGTATTCCAACAAAGAAATATTCCACCCAAAATACCCAAGGTAATATTTTGAAAATATGCACTTGCGATCGCAAAAGCAAATGTTGCTGCCAAAAGTCCAGAATGAATGAGCTAGAATGGAAAAGTGGTTTTAGTTTTAGACATTTCTATTATTTAATATAATTATTTTGAATTCAGAAAAAAAACTTACATCAGTTCTTTTGGTAGGCTTATAGTCGATTTCTTTTAATTTTTCTCTGACACGTGACTTTAGTGTTTTGTAGAAACCTCCATCTTTGATGGTTAAAGTGTAAATTCTAGGCTCTTTTGCCTCCCGAACCTTATACTTTGCGAGCATTTTTTCAGGACCCAAGGAAATGTGATGAGCCTCAAAAGCCTCAGTTATATCAGTACCCTAAAAATGTATAAAATTGTATGTTTTGGACTCCAAACATGTTATATTACCTGTGATTCTTTGATCCAAAACGATCCCCCAGGATGTCGATCTATAAACTCGGTAAAATCGTATAAGTTGTCATGGATTCGCCATAGACCTTCAGTTCGATCATCTTCAATTTTTCCAATTTGCCAACTAAAAAATATTTGAAATAGATATTTTTACATCTTAAAGGGTTTTTCATCATAAATAGGATCATAAATATGAATCTTTACTAACTATACGTTGTTAAAAAATATATACAATTCAATTTATAAATGATAAACATTCATGCGAGAAACAACTGATAGCTTTTAAATTTATATTGTTGTGCTTCTAAATTTGTTAAGCAATCAGGGTACCAAACATTTCATGTTATCACCCATATCCTCAAAATGCTAAGGGTCCTAAGTCTATCATGTGCAAACAGGGTCATTTAAAAAATAATGTATTTTGGCTCCCTTAAGTTGGACTTGATGTTATATAAATTGGCCTGTAAGATGAAATTGCCATCTATACCCACTACTAATAGGCAGTGTCACACTTTTTTTGCATGCAGCCAGTGTTCATCGATTTATATGACATTATACAAATTGTTATAAACGTTTTTAAAATTTGTGTGAATAAAACTGTTCAAATAAAATGCACGACTGGGTCGCATAAACTTGCTCTTAGAGTTCAAGTTGCTTCAATGTTTAAGACTTTTTATATAGAATTTTGGGAAATATGTATTGCATATAGGCACAAAAAAAAAACATTAAATTCGTTTTTTTTTTTAATAAAACAATATCAGAAATCAAATTGCCCTCCAAAACAAGTATGCAGTTTGGATTGATATAAATTAAGATGCATTTTTAGAAAAAAAATTTTCAAAATCGTGAGAGCCGTTTTTTTAAAAACTAATTTTTTATAAATAATTTTTTGGAAAAAAGTTTTTAAATAAAATTGGCATGCCATTTTGTAGAAATCACTAATCAACATCTAAAAACAAAATTTCAAAAAAATAGAATGTCCCGTTTTTACAAAAAACGGTTCTATGGCAGGTACGGTTAATAATTATTAACCGTACCTGCCATAGAACCGTTATACATATATCATTATAATGATTTCAAAAAAAAAAAAAAATTTCATTAAAAGATAGACCTCGCTTTAAAAATTACATTCGAATTTTTTTAACAAAATCGTCAGAACTGTTTTTGAGCTATTTCAACTTTACTAAAATCGGTATATAACAAGTACCGCTATTTTTGGTCAAAAAAAATTAATTCAAAAAACCCCTCTGGAGAGTTTTATCGGAAGGAATTTAGCATTTTCCGTTAAACTGTTTTTTTTTTTGTTTTATCACCAAAATTTAAGTGAGCTCTTACCTCGAAAAAAAGTTCAAATTACCAGGAGTTTTCGGGAAGCGAACAACTTGTCGCCCTCAACTCAAAATAGTGGAAAATTGATATTTAATTTTTCCGGGGGCTGAAAATGTTTTTCGGGGAGCATATCATCGCTTGAAAAGCAAAGTGACAGTTGCCAACTTAATTCGGAACAAGTGCGAGCCTTAAGATAGTGGGGGGTTGACATGGAACTCAACCACCAGAACGACTCAACCAACAAACCAAGCTTTGTCAATTTTTTAACTGTATAAATGGTCCAAAAACGGAACATAGACCGACCGGAAAAAATATTTTTCCGGACCACCTTCATACCAATTTCAATTCCATCTTATTAGCAATTTTCATAACTGCAGCAAATATGCTTAAAAATCATTCTTCCTAATGCAGTTCAGTCAATGGGGGAAAAAAACTGAAAAAGTTGTGACGTCAACTTAGTTAATTTGCAGCATTGAAGAGGGGTTTCTTCTGAGTATAAATTACAATATCTCGAGAACGACTTGTCGCACAGAAAATTTGTTAAACATAACAAATAAATAATATTTATCTTAATTTCACTCATACATCTAATAGCTAAGATCGCATCCTTTTTTTTCTAAAATGACTTTAGATTTCTCATAAAGCGAAAAATTGGCTGATCACTGTTAGCGAAACAATATACATACATTTTGTAGGTATATTGTTAGTAAAAAATGGCTTCAATTTGGGAATTTTAGTACCAAACTAATGTCCTTTTTCTTATAAACAACAAAATTCGGGGTTGGGGGTTTCACTCGATCTAGATGGTTTTTATGTATCGTTTTTTCATAGTTAAAAATTAAACAAAAATGTAGACTTAAAAATGCAAAGCATCATAAGACCACTCAAATATTTTTTTTCTTTACTCACTTAAGCGGTTATTGAGTGTGGCCACAGATTCGCACCGGGTGCTGACTATTATTAGAGCGTTTACCAACTTCAGCATCAACAACAACTACATGACGCTAATAAAGTTCTGTCTATCCTCAGCTTATTTTTGTTTCATATAAAAGTTCTTTTTAACGGCCATATTATTCATTAGTTTAAAAAATACATCTGGATGTAAGGAAATTGAAATGTCAAAAATAAATCCAAATCCTTAATATTCACTATCACACAGAGAAAAAAATAGTCATTTTTAACTATTTTTTAACTATTTTCATAGTTAAAATCGGGATAACTATTTTGGATTTGGATTTATTTTTGACATTTGACAATTTTACACCCAGATGTATTTTTTAAACTAGTGAATAATATGGCCGTAACAGGTGCTTGAGGTTACTATGGGTTTACATTTAGCACCCCTCTTTGCAGATTTGTTGATGGAGTATTTTTATTGTTTTTAAAAAATTGTTTTCATTTCTCCCCATTAAATCGAGAAATTAATATCGACCGCCACTAAAGTACCATTTAATCCCGATCTAAAAAATTTCCCACCACTGGAAATTTTCATGAAGATTGTTGACATAGACATACACTTAGAAAAAATATATTGGGCGGGTAAAATCGAACAATCGAACCGGATTGTACCAGTTATCAGAACGAAAGATTATTTTTTTATTTCGCGTGCAATTGGAGTATATCGACATGTGAACATATTTTTTCGTATATATTTACTTCATAACTGGCAAATTAGATTTAACTTTTGCTCCTATTCGAAAAATAATTTAGCATCTTCTGATAGCGTTATAACTTTCACCTTTTATTATTTAATTTCAAGGCTCATTCTTTTGAGTTTCTCGGTTAATTTGTCAATATAAAATTTTAGTTGATAACAAAACAAGAAAAAAACCTCAGTCGCAATCTTCCAAAAATTAATACAATTCTTTTTTTAGTTAATTGTGCATATACTTATAAATAAATACATTTAAAATGAACTTATATTGGCTCTGTTGCAAAATTACATAAAGGTATACTTAATAAGAACAATTTATATGAGTATAGACAATTATTATGATTACCCTGTCTAAAGTTTAATTGTAATATAAAACCACTGTAAATTACGACTCATGACATGAAAACAATGATTAATTTATTATCTTATTGTTATTTATTGTTGTTCTTCATTCATACCTGTATGCAGTGATAAATTTTGATCTACGGTATGTTGGAAATTTGTTAGCTATTCCGCTAACCAGGGATTCCTTTTTACTCATCTTGTTTTTGTTTAAAATTAGTACGCTTCTTTTAATTAAATTCAAGTTTTGACTTTGAAAAGAAGAAAGAAATTCAAGTTTTTTTTTATTTATAAAGTAGTTTATAAGCTTAATAAGCCTCTGCTTGAGACCGGCTTTGGGTTGCTGAATCAGCAACCTATAAAGAAACCAACTTCGTTGAAATCTGAGTAGAAACTAACTTGTGCGTTGACTTTAAACAATCAATTTAATCTTTGAAAGTTGATCAACAGTGAATTGTTTTTATTATAAGACCGTGTATAAAACGTTCTGAATAAATGAAAAGCAGCAGAACGCAAATAAAAATATTATATTTCTTATCAATATGTGGATAGATTGTGAACTTCAAGTGGGGTTCATCTAATAGGTCATTTTTATAGATGTCGGAGAGCAAGCAAGGGGCATATTGGGGTTGTTATTTATATCATTCTGTGAAATGAATATAACATGAGTTTAGTTTGAATGTTAAAGACATCAAAACAAGATCACTCAAAAAGGGCATGTGCCCTTCACTGAAGGTAAAGGACATTTTTTAAAGCACTATCAGCAAGTAATAGAAAAATATGAACGTATATATTAACTTGAAGTTGCGTTTAAAATTATAGTAGGTAGGTATTGCAAAAAAAAAGATAATCTTTAAAGATCCTTTTGTTGACTTTTTCCTTTTTGCACCCATGTAGGTATTGCGAACTGATAATGTAAGTAAAATTTTACACGGCAAACAACAACTATGGATTGATTGTTGTGGTTTACAGAGCAAATGTTTTGCTAAACCTCCTTAAAATAAATAAAAGCAATCGTTCGTTGCTGTGTAAAGTGTAAAATGTTTACTGAGCTAATTAGGTACTAAGGTATCAATAAAACACCGTTTGTTTTGAGGATCAAAAATTGTTACATTGACCTAATAGCACTTTCTCATGTATGTAGATTGCCATTTTTTGCTACATGTAGGAAGTGTTGCCAGAGCCGGCTATTTATCGCCAAACACTCTCCTAGAACATTTCACTCGCTCCGTAAAATTTTAATTTCTGATTTATCGGAATTTGGCTCTTTATTTTGAATATGGAGATTTAATGCTCCTTTGAAATCACATCTTCTTGCAGCAGAAATCTACTAAAGATGTGAACAGAGACAACTAATTTGCATACACTTTGTTTTTTACGTATTAAAAATTTAATTTAACCCCCGTAAATGAGCCTGAAAACCAGAATTATGAGCAGAATTAAAAACAAATAGTTACACTGGCCAACAATTTTCAACTTTTTATATCTAATTTTATAGATTTGGGTTCAGTAAGCTCAAAAATCATATTGGTTTCTTTCTGGCAGCTCTAGTTTTTGAAATATTTAATTTTTCGTATTTGGCGAATATTCATACAAATTTTTCAGTTTTACCTTATTTTGAACGATTATTCGAATTTTCAAGAAAAAATTATATTAAACTTAATGTATTAAGGGCCAGTTTGTTCACAGTCAATTATCTTTAAATCAAGGATAATTCCATAGAAAAATACTTGATTAAAACATAATCGAGTGTGAACAAACCGGCCCTAAGGGTCAGTAAACCGAAATATATAAGTTTTCCACATTTTGGGGATAATTTCGTACTAATTTTAATGTTATGCTTATTTTAAATGTTTGTTAACATTTTCCAGAAAATTTGTCAAACTTATTGAATTTGGGTTCACTAAGCCTAAAAATCACACTGGTTACTTTCTAGGAGCTCTAGTTTCTAAGATAATTTAATTTTTCATATATTTTTTTTAAATTTTATTATTACAAGCGTTTTTAAAGTTTTGCTGGAAAAATTCATTTTGAATGTATTGTATTTTGGTTCAATAAGTAAAATAAAAATACAAAAAAAATATAGCAAAAAAAATTTTTATGAACCTTTTCATGTATGAATAACTTAAGAACTAGAGCTGCTAGAAAAATACTAATGTTGTTTTCGGAATCAGTACCCTTTTAGTAAGAAATGATAAACAACGCTCTGGGAAATTTGTGTGTGTTGGCCAGTGTTATGCTTAAAGTCTGATAAGCAAAATTTATCTGAAAATTCGGCCATTCCATTTGCATTTTTAGGACATTTTCACACTTATTATCCAGTGTATATCGTTGAAGAAGCAATCTTTTTTCTTGAAACTTGGTAGGTCTTAAGGGCTCAATATAAAGTTAAATTTCTAGAAGTTTCAAGAAAAACTAATTCAAAATAGCTGAATTATTACTAGGCAAAGACGGTAACGTTACCGCTTTATCTGTGAATAATTTGGCTACGTTTTGTTAGTTTTTCTTAAAACTTCTAGAACATCAACTTTATCATGAGCCCTTAAGACCTTACAAGTTTCAAGAAAAAAGAATTGCCGAATTAAAAAAAAAATCAAAAATCTCATACCACAAAAAATTGTTTGCGTGTTTAGGTACTTTTTTTGAGAGCGGCTATTTTTGGCTTCAAGATTTCCCAAAATCGGTTCCTTGCCTCTAAAATATTCTGGCAACACTAGTAGATATATGACAAATAAAAAACCTTAATAAAGTTTTCAAATTATTCCGATGAAAATAAAACTAGGGGAATTATTTTTAGGCCAGTCATTATATACATTTGGAAATGCAAAATGACCGAGAAAGCTAAATTTTGGATATGTTGTAGAGGATGCTTAAAAAAGCTTAACTTGAAGTTTTCGACCAAGATTTCCTATGAGCTTTTTCCGCCATTTTGAAAAAAAGGATAAATTTGGTTTTTTGACAATAACTCGGCCATCTGACGAGATGCGAAAATTTTACAAGGAGCTTTTTTGTAGCTTTTAACGAGTTCTACAATTCATGCATACACATTTTTTGTGTATCATGAACCGTTTTCGAGATATCGATTAAAAAAGTCAAAAATTTAGGACATGCCATTTGTTTTTTGACATAATCTATTTTTGGGTGATGAATATCGAAAAAATTATTAACATAAAATTTGTAGACCACATTCAGACCTACAATGTCGTATTTTTATATTTTTTTTTGGACAAAAATTACGACTTCCAGCCGGCCGCAAAGTCGTTTAGTCCGCTCCCACCGCCAAGCAAGCCGCCCGTTCGGTTGTAAATGTTATATCATTATATCAGTAACACATACATACAAATGTATGTATTTATTTAATAAATAATGAGAAGAAGATGGTAATGGTTTTTTTGTTACCCCAATTTTATTAACCCAAATTTTGTAAATACAGTATACCGGCTTTTTGTGTTGATTGTGCATTTTGTAATTTGCTTCAATCTCTATATTATTTAGTTCATCAAAATTGCAATTAGATCAGTGCCAATAATTTTTGAAAATAAAAAAATTATTAGCAGCATATGGGTGGTTGGAAAATTTTGGATAAATGGTATATGAAAGCGGAAAAATAAATTGCCCACAAACTAATTGGTGGAAAGGGGGCGGGTGAATGCCTTGTTCGATTTCACTAGTCAAAATATTTTTTTTATAGAAATCAAAGTATATTTTTCTAATGATTTTTTGTATACTGACCTGGAATCTTTAGTCAGAAAAATTCTATAACGTTGAGATATAACCATGCCAATACATCACAAAAATAGTGTTTTGAACGTTCAAAATTCAATATCTCAAAAACTTTGCACGTTAGAGCTATTCTAATGCTAGATTGAATTTAAGAAGGTCAAAGGCCATTAGAAAAGTATAATTTGGTTTCTATGGAAAATTATTTCTCGCCAATATTATGTCATTTCAATTTTTCTCAATATTTTCGAAATCAAAAGTATAGTTTTTCCATACAATCTTAAATAAAAGGTTTTAATCTAAGTAACTACATTCCAAGCTTTTCAAAAATCAAAAACTTTTTGGATTGACAAATAGGCTATTTTATCAAATTAAATTCGTCAAAAATCCAAAAATTAACTTTTTGCTCAAAAAACATTGAAAATACATAGAAAACATAACAAAGTAATTTTTAACCAAGATTTGTTAAAATCAAACCATTTTGGTAAAAGCTAAAAATAAAAAAATCTTTTTTTTGCA
Source organism: Episyrphus balteatus (assembly GCF_945859705.1). Classification (NCBI taxonomy): domain Eukaryota; kingdom Metazoa; phylum Arthropoda; class Insecta; order Diptera; family Syrphidae; genus Episyrphus; species Episyrphus balteatus. The sequence continues at coordinate 54,186,073 of NC_079134.1, read as the reverse complement.
TTTTTTCAATATTTTTGAGATTATATAAATAAAATGGTTTTAGTAAAAGTTATGACACTTTTATTACCCTCAACTTTTGCATTTAACTTTTTTTGATAGGAGGTCTACTTTTGACAGAAATCGTAAAAAACCAAGATTTTCGACACCAACACTTTTTCGCCCACCCACCCTTTTCCACCAATTAGTTTGTGGGCAATTTATTTTTCCGCTTTCATATACCATTTATCCTAAATTTTCCAACCACCCATATGCTGCTAATAATTTTTTTATTTTCAAAAATTATTGGCACTGATCTAATTGCAATTTTGATGAACTAAATAATATAGAGATTGAAGCAAATTACAAAATGCACAATCAACACAAAAAGCCGGTATACTGTATTTACAAAATTTGGGTTAATAAAATTGGGGTAACAAAAAAACCATTACCATCTTCTTCTCATTATTTATTAAATAAATACATACATTTGTATGTATGTGTTACTGATATAATGATATAAACATTAAAAAAAAACATGAATTATTGTTTTTTTACAACCGAACGGGCGCGGCGGCTTGCTTGGCGGTGGGAGCGGACTAAACGACTTTGCGGCCCGCTGGAAGTCGTAATTTTTGTCAAAAAAAAAATATAAAAATACGACATTGTAGGTCTGAATGTGTTCTACAAATTTTATGTTAATAATTTTTTCGATATTCATCACCCAAAAATAGATTATGTCAAAAAACAAATGGCATGTCCTAAATTTTTGACTTTTTTAATCGATATCTCGAAAACGGTTCATGATACACAAAAAATGTGTATGCATGAATTGTAGAACTCGTTAAAAGCTACAAAAAAGCTCCTTGTAAAATTTTCGCATCTCGTCAGATAGCCGAGTTATTGTCAAAAAACCAAATTTATCCTTTTTTTCAAAATGGCGGAAAAAGCTCATAGGAAATCTTGGTCGAAAACTTCAAGTTAAGCTTTTTTAAACATCCTCTACAACATATCCAAAATTTAGCTTTCTCGGTCATTTTGCATTTCTAAGCCGTTTTTTCCGACATAATGACTGGCCTATTTCCGCAATAAAGAATTCGCTGTAAACAGCATTTGACTTGCGCTTAAGAAAAATATAAAATAAAACATATCCACAATATCAAGTCACGACAAATAGGCCGTCAAGTTTATCTTTTGAAGCAACATCAGCTGCAACTAACAACATACGCTGCCGATTGGTTCACACGTATTTTCAAAGAATTCTATCAATGAATAAGACATAATAAAAAAAAAAAAAAAGGGTTTATGATTTCATATTATGACGTTCTTGTTTGGCTCAAAGAACATTTCCAAAAAAGGAACAGTCCTACCAGGAAAAGCTGCGATTGCTCAAAGAAATACGCGACGTTTTGAAAAAAAGTTTTTTTCCCCCATATTGTATTCGTGAGAGACTGAACTTTTTTTTACTGATTTTATTGTTTTTTTTCTTTATAAATGAATTAACGTTCAATATCTTTTTTACTGCCCGAGATATCTTAAAATCGAGTAAGTGTGTTTTTATCAAAAAGGAGATGAAAACGTGATATCTGTTTGATACATTACAATAAGCCAAAAAACTGACGATATCTCGAACAATAAAAAAGATAACGAAAAGATTTAAAAAGATCTTGAAAGAAGGAAAATAGTTCTTATAGAAACCGTTATAATTTATATTTAAAAAAATGTCTTCACATGAAAGCGTAACCTCAAAAGTACTTTTTTTACGGTTATATTTCAAAAACAGGCGCTGCTACCCAACTATACTCTGTCCGATAAAAATTGGCAATACAGGCCCTATGGGAGAGCTTGTTCAAAATCAATGGGGCCTAACGATTCCTGAAAAGCAATTCACGAAAAATTTGCTCCTGAAACACACAAGAACACCACAGACGCGCCATGGCATTGTTGTTGTTATTTCTTTATTAAGCGAAGTACATCCTCCTATGATCGATCTGCCACACAATCTGTGGCAGACAGAATGAAACCATTGAATAATTACAAATAGAAGTGATTATATTATACATTTCAACGATATTTATATTGATATAAGTTTTCCAATATTGAAAAGTCATATTAGTCTAGAGAACAAGGACGATGCCTTTTACTCCTACTGGCCTAGGTTCGAATACCGGTAAAAATTGAAATTGTTTTTTTTTTGCGGAGATATTTTTTGACAAATTTAATTAATTTTTATTCTAGTAATGTAAAAAAAAAAAACAATTTCAATTTCCCGTCAGATTCGAACCTAGGCAGGTAAAGTTACCAGACATTCACCTTATCCTCTAGGCTATCTCCACTTTTTGAAAAAGGTAAACTTTTATCTATATGTTTAAGCGGTTTAGGATTTGATTTTGGGTTGCTGGATTTGCTTTTGGATTGTTGGATTTGCTTTTGGATTGTTGGATTTGCTTTTTTAATTCAACGCACGATACTACCCAAGTAACAATTTTACTTGCATAAGGTCCATTTTATTCGATTCGGCAAGCTATAGTTTGTATACGTTGAGTTTAAGGCTTACTTATGCAAATCATCCATTTTGGAAAAAAAAGGAGGTCTCCTTGAGGCTATCTAGAAGAGTTAAGAAGAAGCCTTGTAAATATCAGTTAAAGAAGACCTTTATAAGACCTGTTTGAATCGTTCTTGTATTTTCAAGTGACAGAAGGCCTCTATAAGACCTGTTCCAAGAGGTGCTTGTAAGTATGCAATGTTTTCACCTGTAGGTATGCAAAGTTTTTATCCTGCAGATATGCAATGTTTGTAACGCATTAGAAAAAAACATTGCATTTTATTGTGAGGTTTCAATTAGCTCCCTTTCATATTCGAGCATGGTCTACTGGTGAGGTGCTGGCTTGGTATGCAGAGGTACGTGGGATCGATTCCTGTCCGGGGCATGTAATGAAAATAAAAAAAATGTGTTCTTTATCAATTAAAATAATATTCTCATCATTTCAGAACAACAGAAAAAGCGATGGAATTTCCAAAAAAGGAAAAGAAACAAAATAGGAACAAATTAAAATAAATAAAATAATATGTAGAAAATGCAAAACAGAAAAAAAAAAAGAAAAAGAAAATAAAAAAAGAAAAAGAAAATAAAACAAAAATGAAATAAAATTCAATAAATCCTTTTTTTTTTACGCATAAATTCAACATTTTCTTCAACACCTTCAACAACTTCTATAAGGCCTTATTATAACATCCTACGCAAGTAGTCCGCTTTCTGCCTTAGATAAACTCTCTGCAGGAAGACCTCCGTAAGGCCATTTTAAACTGTTTGTCACGAGCTATTAGCTTGTGGATTACCTGTGAAGGAAAGTCCTATTCAATTTCGGTAAAATGCCCCAAAATGATTCACATTCTTGTTATGAAACCAAAAAATAGCTTGCATTGACCCTTATGCTAAATTGTTACTTGGGTAGGATATTTCTGAGTTCAAAACACCGAAAACCTATAGAAAAGTATATCCTAGTCTCGGCACCAAAAACCTTGTAAAAATCCCAACTAGCACAACAGCTTCTATAAATTGAAATCTCGTAGGTTCTACTTTGTATACAGCTTGTATTGAGCTTGCTTCAGAATTTAACTGCTTATAGAAGTTCAGACTTGTTTAACAACTTCTAATAAGTTGTTTAAATACTATTAAAGAAACTTAAACGAAAAAAACTTGTTTTCGGAAAAGCCTGCTTAATGAATTTATAGAAGCTTTATAGAAATTACCAAGTTTTGTATTTGATTTTTGGTTTTGATATTAAATAATCTAGCTCGGACACTTTTTGGTTTTGACATTGAATAATTTAGCTCGGACATTTTTTTTGCTATTTGAACTGATTAACAGCCCTATTCTGGCGAACCTCACAAGTTATGACGACCTAACAAGGTGAGCTTAATTTGATTTTGTGAGGTTTTTGCGTCACAAAAACTTTCGAATTTGTGATCTGCTCTGAAGGAGGTCACAACTCACAAGTTGGATTTTTGCTAGTAAGAAGTTTGTGAGAAATAAATCGTCATAAAATCGAGTTATGATCACCTTGTGAGCTTTTTGTGACTTGTGAGGTTTGCCAGAATAGGGGGGTAAGTTTTTGATTTCATTAATGAATATACTAGGATGGCCGAGTGGGTAGAGTGGTGGACTACCACCAAGCAGATATGAAGTTCGATTCCTGGGTGTGGAAAAAAAATTATATACCTACTTTTAAAATTATTATTAATAGATATACTAAAAACTAATGGAATGTATAATTATCAGATCAAAAGCTAAAATTCATGATTTAAAACCAGTTAAAAAAGAATTCTTTTTTGTTTTTGTAGTTTTTTTTTTTTATTTCGATAAGACATGTATTAAAGAGATATACAGGCTCTTCCGAAGCTATCTGTCAAATCTCAAAGCTTCGGCAGAGCTTCGGTAAAGCTTCGTTTAAGATCCTTATAGAGGGTCAAATTTGTATAACGTTCTCCTTTTTCCATGCCCAACAACTTTACTAAAGTTTAAAAGAAGCTGAAATGTAGCTTTTGTAGTACCTTAACCGAAGCTAAAATGTTAGTTGGGATGTGTTATTTTAATTTCAATTATTTTTTTTTTCGTTAAAAATTATAGGAACTTGGCGCACATGTAACTTTTCTTAAGAGCCAATCTAAATTTTATTAAAATCCAGATAAAGTTCCTATAACATAGACGAACATGTTGGTCTTTACCAGTGGCGTACGTTGAGTCGTCGGGGCCCCGGGGCAAGACTAAATTTTGGGGTCCCTTTCATATTTGGGGGCCCTTTAGATACAAAAAAAAAGTATGTATACGCCATACATTTTTTTTCTATGGCTTATATATTTTTAGGTTTATTTTAATGTTTTAATATGTTCGTAATGCACTTTGCCTAAAATGATATATTTAGAGACCCCTATAATAATTTTTTTTTTAGCTTAGAATTGATAGTTCTTGGGGCCCCTGTTCTGAAGTAATATGTACATGTACATATTTGATTTTCCATCATCAAAAATAATTTTTTTTATTGTTGGGCCCCTGAAAAATTCATTTTGGGGCCCTCAAAATTAAATATTTAGCGGCCCCTAATATAAAAATTTTTGAAGCTTAGAATTGATAGTTCTTGGAGCCTCTGTTCTGAAGTAATAAATACATATTTGAGTTTCCATCATCAGACATATTTTTTTTATTTTGGGGCCCCGGAAAAACTAAAATTAAATATTAAGAGACCCCTTAAATAAAATTTTTTTAGCTTAGAATTGATAGTTCTTGGGGTCTCTGTTCTAAAGTAATGTGTACACATTTGATTTTCCATCATCAAACATAGTTTATTTCTTTTGGGGCCCCTGAAAAATAATTTTTGGGGTCTCAAAATTATCAAAATTAAGTGCTTAGAGGCCCCTAAAATATAATATAATTTTTTTGGAGCCAAGAATTAATAGGTATTGAAGCCTCTGTTCTGATGTAATATTCGGAATGCAACCAATAACGTAATGTTTTTAGTTTGTGCCCTGATGTATTTATGTTGGGGCAAAAAAAACAATTTTTTTTTAACTTAATTTTTTTTTAAGTACTGAAGTAAAGGCATTTGGGGTCCCTGCAGGGCCCTGGCTTGAAGTTGTTTTTTTTTTTTTGGGGGCCCCTAATGTATTATTTGTGGTTGCAAAGATTTTTCAAGTAATATTTTTTGGGGCCCTAAGATAAAATTGTAATTTTTCTTTTAAAAAAGCAGTTTATTTCCTTTTGGAGCCCCTGGGGTAACCTTTTTATCAAATCAATATATATTATGTGGCTACATTATACATTACACTGAATGACATAATTTGTCTCCCTTGTATCCGAAGTGATTCAAACTTATTTTAATTTACTTCGTAACTAAATTTATGCTAACAGTTTCCTTCTCTGCATTGTCTTCAGTGGGGGGCCTGAGGTCGGTCGGGGGCCCCGGGGCGTCGCCCCGCTTGCCCCAAGGGAGTGTACGCCCCTGGTCTTTACTATAATCTACACCCGATTTCCTATAATCTGAACTGGATTTAGAATAAATCTCGAGATTTATACTAAATCTACTTAGCTAAATTTCGGATTCAGGGTAGGTGGAAACGTAGTATAAAGCCGTAACTACAATGACATAAAAAGTGAAAAAGTGGGAAATTTACAAAAGTAAAAAAATTTCTTTCTTTCTAGAGCTATTGGTTTTTGGAAAAAACTCCAAAAATTGTTTTTTAAAGCCTGGTACGCTGCTCGCGCTAAATTTTAGCTCCCATACAAATTATCGAAAAAATTTAGACGAGCTATGGATCCCATACAAATTATCGATAACTTGTATGGGAATTTTATCTTGGCTAAAATTTAGCGCGAACAGCGTACCAGGCTTAAGCAAAAAAATAAGCTTTTATATCATTAGGGATATTCACGATCTGGTGCAACAGGCCTTGTAAAAATGTAAAATTTTATTTTTTTACAATAGATCGTGAACGCCCCTTTTCTTATCTATAGTAAATATTGAAGCATGAATGAAATCCACGATGTTTTTTTTAACAGTTCCTCCACTGTTGCTTCTTCTTTTTTTTCATTTTTTATAATTTAATTCTTTGTTTTGTTCGGGTTTATTAATTTTCACAAATTATTTTACATCAAAAGAAACTAAATAACGGGACATGAGTACCGACAAGCCGACAACCATAATAAAAAGAATAAAAAAGACAAAGTGTTTATCATGGGCGACGCGACGGTGAGCTGCCATCTGTCAAAAATAATTTTACTCTATTGTATTTTTATTTTGCAATAGGTCTAGGGTATAGCAAAAGTGCAAGACCGTTGTAAAATTGAAAAATTTTAGCTGGGCTAGAATGAGTCCCATACAAACTATCGATAACTTGTATGGAAATTTTATCTTGGCTAAAATTTAGTGCGAACAGCGTACCAGGCTTAAGGCTTAAAGCTTTAAGGAATGTTGAGCCCCGTATAGCGTCACAGCACGACAAAAATCGACTCGTGAAAACTCTTCATGAAAAACATATTTAATTTTTACTTTAAGTGTAACCACCTCCTTATTTAGTTTTAGCTTTTCTTACAGATGTCGCTAGTAAAAAAACTTGTTTTTTCATTCTCTATTTTGTCATACCTGAATTATTGTCAAACTTTCAAAAAATTGCTAAGCATCAAGCGTTATTTTCTAACAAATGTAATTCCTCCACTTTAATTGTATTTATTTTCTTAAAATTGTCTTTAATTAGCATTAAATCATTGCGTTTATTTACCAACTTTATGCATGAATGACTAATGGATACTTAGATAAAGATTAAATATCTACAAATCAAACATATGCAATTATAAACAAAAACAAAGATAACACTTTTTGCATCTTGACAATGGCATCCAAGCGCAAATCTTTGGGCAAACCCTTTGCTAGTGGACACCAAAAAACTACACAAAATCCCAAAAATCAAGATAATCCCGACTCAGAAACCGAAGACAATAATTTAGACGCTGCAAATCTGTCGGATGATGAAGAGGGAGGAACCCGCATTGGTGACATTTACATTCCCCCGCCAATAAAGCCATACTGTTCCACGGAGAGCAAAGGACCGCGACTTATAATCAAACAAATAGAAAATGTCAATTTCAAGAGTTATGCTGGCAAAGTTGTCCTTGGACCATTCCACCACGTAAGTTCCTCAAAATGCATCTTTTCTTATCAAATCCAAAGCTCATTGTATTGTACTTCCCGCCAAGTGCTTCACAGCCATTATCGGACCCAACGGCAGCGGCAAAAGTAATGTCATTGATTCTATGTTATTTGTGTTTGGTTATCGTGCCCAAAAAATTCGTTGCAAGAAACTATCAGTGTTGCTCCACAATTCTGCTCGATATCCCAATATGCAGCGCTGCTCTGTCGCTGTCCATTTTATCCAGGTAGTGGACAAGGAAGACGGTAGCTGCGAAGAGATTGCCAATACTGATATTGTTGTCGAACGAACTGCATTTCGTGATAACACCTCATATTACACCATAAACGGTCGTCGAGTGCAGTTTAAAGAAGTCGCAAAGCTCTTAAAGCAACACAATATCGATCTGGACCACAATCGATTTCTCATCTTACAGGTTTGTCTATACCATAATTTGTTAAGCATTTGTTAGAATGTTGATTTCAATAGGGAGAAGTAGAATCCATTGCAATGATGAAACCGAAAGGTCAGACTGAAAACGAATGTGGTATGCTGGAGTATTTGGAAGACATTGTTGGAACAACTCGCTACAAAGAACCACTTGTTAAAATCAACAGCCGTGTTGAACAACTCACTGAAGAGCGTACTGAGAAGCACAATCGATGTAAGCTGGCCGAACGTGAAATGAAAGATTTGGAACAACCGTACAATGAGGCTGTAGAGTATCTTAAATTGGAGAACCAGCTAACTAGGACAACAAATCTACAAATTCAAAAGTATTTAAGCGAGAAGAATAAAAAACTCGAAGAATACACTAAGGAGCAGGAGGGAATTGCAACAGAGTTAAAAGAGCATGACGCTGAGGTAGTATCTCTGAAAACGGAGAGATTGGCAAAGGAAAAAGCGATGAAAGAAGAAATGGCGTAAGTTTTGTTTATTTTCAGATTCAGAATCAGATTTGTTAATCTGACAGCTGAAAGAGGAGGTTAAGCGGGGAAAAAGTGGAAAAAATCTCAGATTTCATGTTCTATTTGCGACTTGAGATTAAAAAAAATGAATCCGAGATTCAAAAATCTGAATCTCGATTTTTATCAAAATTCACACATACAAGCACCTTTAGAATTGAATCATAATTGCTTCACATAGGCTTGTTTACTTTGCGAACGAACTAGTTCATTTTGGTGAACTAATGAACTAAGTTCACTTACTTAGTTCAATTTAGATCGCGATTAACGAAGAAGATTTTTTTCAACGAAATAAACAGCAACCTAGGGTGGTCGTAATATGACATGACAGACCATAATTAGTGTTTATGTATTCTTTGTGTGAAAGGAAGTCCCATATGTATAGGGAATTTTTAAATTTTGTCGCCGACAGCACCCTTTTAGACCGACGGACGTTTAAAGAATAGGGGTTCAGAAACCAAAGTGCATATGAAACTACATACAATTCTTTGCAGAGCGAAATCGGTTCTTCTGCTCTACTTCAAGATTTAGATGTTAAAGTGGAAGTCGATTGTGCAAGTTTCAGCTTTCAGTGTTTCTTTTTTAAGCACCACTACCCTAATTTCTGACTAAGATAAAAAAAACAAGGAGCATCTTGGAATACTATGATTCCGATTTTTTGAACTTGATTTATTTCCTGTTGAAGAAAACTAACATCACATAAGCCGCGTTTTATTGGTAACTCAGTACTTAGCTCAGTAAAATTTTACACGGGAAGCAACAACAAAAAATTGCTAAGGATAAACAAAAGTTTTGTATTTGTTGGTTTATAGAGAAATTTTTTTTCTAAACTTATACATTTTTCATCCTTCAACAATAAGGATCATTAATACATGAATAAAAGTAATGTTTACTCAGTAAAATACTGAGTAGGTACCAATAAAACACGGCTATAGTATGTTGAAGAGTTTGAATTTTACAGTCAAATATAATACTAACTGCAATATAACATATATCCCATTTTACTTAAAAATCTGGATTTAAATTTTAAGAATATTAGGGGTTTCAGCTTCGAAATCGGTTAAAACTGAAAAAAGTTATACACAAAAAAACTTTAAACGTCTCTCCTGACAAATAGCATAAAGTCACTTAGTATTATTTTGCATGGGACCATTGATATAATAGCTGCAATATTATGGGTTATGAACTCCTTTGCGTACGAGATTTCATCGGCATACATCAATACTAGGTGATTCACCAGTATTGTACAAAAATATAGAGTGTGTAGGTTGGGTTGATACAAGAAAAAATTGTATGGGGTCTTCTATTCCCCTCCGTTTAGCCGGGAGAAGGAATTTTCTAAAAACTTCAATTAGCTTGAAAGTACATACTATATCAATGGTTAAACTTTCAATGACATGCACAATTTTTTCGTTAATTTTATTATTTCTGTTTTTAAAAAATAGTTTTTCAAACATTTATTTTAAAATTCAAAACTTAGAGAAAAAAAAAATTGGCAAACAAATACCGAACAAATAACAGTAACCTGCAAAGAAATCTTCCTTTCAATAAAAGGAATGAAAACTTCCCGAGAAATGTGTTCGGAGGAATGGCTCCAAATCAGAAAATTCCAAGAAAATCATTCTCTTTGTGTTAAATTTGTTCCCTTGTCGTTAATAATTTCCATAAACTTTTTGATTGGGAGCATTTTTCATATTCCCACGAAAACCCGTTTCTTTTTTCGAAGCATTATTTTGAAGTAAGGTAATCTTTTCAAATTAATTTGTTACGGTTTTTGAAAGATCTTTTTTTTTTGCTTTTATCTCTTTTCTTTTCCGAGATATCTTAGTTTTAAGCTGATATGTTTGGTGCGTTCATATCATAAATAAACTGATCTAAAAAATTTCATATTTATTTGTATTAGGCACAAAAGTATACATTAATAATGAATATTAAAATGCTAAAATTAAAATATTAGTTTTTTTTTTGTATACTTAAACTAATGTTTAACAAATTAAAATAGCTTAAAGACAAATAATTTTATTTTTAAATTAGGCAATTTGAAAAGCTGCAAAAAAACGTAGACCAGCTAAAACAAAATCACGAAAAAGCCTTAAGTGATGTAACCGAAGTTCAAACAACAATGCAAGCCACAAATAAACGACGAAAACAAAATAAGACACAATTAGAAAAATTGGAAAATGAATTGATCGACCTGCATAAAGTACCAGAAAAAAATAAAAAAGAAATCGAAGAGTGTGAAAAGAAATGTGAAAAGCTTTCTAAACAAAAAGGTGATTTGGAAGAACAACTCCAGCGTAATTATACCGAACTTGAGGAGCAAACGAAACCACTTATAGAACAACGTGAAGTTCTCGAAACTGAGCTGATAGATCTAAAAAAAAATGTTGATGAGGCTAAAGCCGATCTGGCACTTTCCGAACAAGAACTTAAAATTTTAAAACATGACGAGACTCAAGAGAAGCGAAAATACGAATCGCTTAAAACTTCTTTTGATGATTCACAGACAGGGCTTGACCAGAAGCAAGAAAAATTGCACGAGTTACAACAAACGATTCCCGAGCTTGTAAAACAAATGTCTGAAAAAACAATTGAATTGCAAACCAATCGAAAAGAAGAAGAGGCATTGCAAGCTCGATTATTGTCGCTCAAGGCCGAGGTAAGTTAACCTTGAAACTTAATTTTATCGATTTATAACATTGAATTCATTTTAGATAAATGAAAAAGTTAGTAGCTTTCAAGCAACACGTTCAAACAATAGAGTACTAGATTTTCTGATGAAGCAAAAGAACGAAGGGAAAATTCCTGGTATATTGGGAAGGCTTGTAAGTAAATTTAAGTTAAATCAAAAATGAAAAACCTATATATTTTTTTATAAAAGGGTGATTTGGGCGCTATTGAGTCGAGATACGATGTAGCAATATCAACAGCATGTGGGCGACTTGATAACATAATTGTTGATTGTGTAAACACAGCACAGCAATGTATTGAATATCTTAAGCGTTATGACGTAGGTAGAGCCTCATTCATTGCTTTGGAGAAAGTATGCCATCTTCAAAATCAAATGCAGAGAATAAACACGTAAGTTTTAAAACATATACAAACTATTTATTTATTTTTAAGATAATAACATTTTATTGGTTCAATAACAGGCCTGAGAATGCGCCGCGACTATTTGATCTAGTCAAAGTAGAGGATGAGCGTGTGCTGCCTGCTTTTTATTTCGCTCTTCGAAATACTCTTGTAGCAACAGATTTAGAACAAGGCTCCCGCATTGCATATGGGGCTAGGCGCTATCGTGTTGTCACTTTAAATGGTGATTTAATTGAAACTTCTGGAACAATGTCAGGTGGCGGTCGCACACAAATTCGTGGCAAAATGGGAACTAAAGTTCAAACTAAAACCAAACCTTCAGATAACGAATCATCTCTAATATCGCAAAAAGCTCTTGAAGACATGCAAGTTCAGGCCGAAGAAATTCAGTCCAGAATCAATTTTTGTCAAGAAGAACAAGGCCGCTTAGAACGTGAGCTCTATCAACTCAATGGAAAAAAACAAAGTCTTGAAGCTGAAATAAACAAACTTAACATCACAATTAACAGCTTAAAAGAACAATTGCCTAGAATTAAAGATCAATTACAAGCACAGAAGATTCGCATGGAAAAAACAACTTCTGATGCAGCCAAAGTAAGCCAGATCGAAGCTCAAATCGCAGTTAAACGTAAATCTTTCGAGCAATCAGACAACGCAGCAAATAAAATAACAACTAAAATTGACGAAATTAAGAAAAAAATTGAAAATATACACGGCGAGAAAGTCAAATCAGTTCAAAACAAAATTAACAATTTAAACAAGCAAATTAAAACACTTACCAATAATGTGTCAAAACTCAATGTCGAAATAACTACATCTGAGAGGAATTGGAAAAAAACCGAAACTAAAATTGAAAGTTTAAAAAACGAAATTAAAACTGCAGAAGATGAAATTCGTGCTCTCAGTGTGGACAGGGAAAAATTAAATGTGCTTGCTGCTGAATTGTTGGAAAAATTTGAAGCAGCGAAAACTGAAATAGAGAATGCTAACAGTGAATCATCAAATGTGAGTAAAGAAATCGGCGAAATTCAAAAGAAAGAAAATGCATTAACATTGAAGCGGGTCGAAATAGAGCAAAATTTACAAACAATCGAAAAGAAAATCGCCGATGTTAAACGAGAACTGCCTCATTGGCGAAATAAACTGAAACCGTTAAAGCTGCATGAAATACCAGGCGAAACCGAACCCGTTGAACCATTGAAAACTTTCACCGAAGAAGAACTTGCAACTCACAAACTGCAAGACATTCAGTATATGTACTCGGTGCAGGAACAAAAGTTGGAGTCAAAGAAGCCAAATCTGTCATGCATTCAAGAATATATTAATAAACGTGAAGTGTATCTGGAGCGAGTTAAAGTTCTAGAAGACATAACCACCAAGCGTAATGAGATGCGACAATTGTACGATGATGTGCGGAAAAAACGCTACAATGAGTTTATGCAAGGTTTCCATATTATTACGAGAAAGCTCAAGGAAATGTATCAAATGATAACTCAAGGGGGTGATGCTGAGCTAGAATTAGTGGATTCAATGGATCCGTTTACAGAAGGGGTATCATTCAGTGTTAGACCTCCAAAGAAAACCTGGAAGAATATATCGAATTTGTCTGGTGGTGAGAAGACGCTTTCATCGCTGGCTCTTGTGTTTGCTTTGCATTACTATAAACCATCACCTCTGTATTTTATGGACGAAATTGACGCGGCATTAGATTTTAAAAATATATCCATTGTGGCGCATTACATTAAGGTAAGTTGCTTCCTTGCTTGGTATAAACTATAACGAGTAAAATTGTTTTCATAATTTTTTTTTACAGGAAAGAACAAAGAATGCGCAGTTTATTATAATTTCGCTACGTTCGAACATGTTTGAGCTTTCCGACTTTATCGTTGGTATATTTAAAGTTCGTGATTGTACAGACGCTGTCACTATTCGCAATAAAATTGTCACAAATGCTATAAGGTTGACTCAGAATGAAACTTCAAATGAATTAGGAGGGCCTGTACCCCAATCAGAAAGCACCGCCTTATCTCAAACGCTGATTACGAATAATGAACATACAATAATTTCCCAAGTTTCATCAATAGAACTTAATGCAACGAGCAGTATTACTGATTCATTTTTCAAAAAACCCAAACCGCCACCGCCACAAACATCTGTTTAGTGTTTTTAATATCAATTATTCAAAACTACAATATTTTTTTTTTAATAATAATAAGAATTTGATTTTGTTTAATTTCTTTACTGTACAAAGACTTGTATGTTTTAAGTTATCCCTTTTTTCTCAACTGTTCATTTACATAGATTTAAATAACCTTAACATTTTTTGTTCTTTTGTAAACCCCTGGTAAACGTGTTATTATTATTTTTCGTTTATTTTTTCGACAAAATTATAAAAAAAATTAAATACTAAAAGTTGTTTTTATTTTGCGAAGACAGTGTTAGTCAATATGGTTCAAATCATGGAGGTGGAAAACTTGATTTGATTTGATTGGTGGCATTTCTTAAGGCCCTTATTGCGAGTGTCGTTCAACTTTCGATGCGATAAAAGTCGATCGAATCGATAAATATCTGTTTTGGTATTGTGTGAACTATGAACTTCATTAAAATAGTAAACGAAAAAGATTGAACGATAAAACGAAACATTTCGATAAAAGAATTTCCCAACACCAAAATTCATTTTCGATGATTGATTTTCGACAAAAGTCTACTATCGATAGAGATTCACAATACAAAAAGTCATTTTTGATGATCGACTAACGAAAAAAGTCTTCTATCGACATTTAATTAAAGGTTTTTTCTCATTAACCGATACCCGGACATGTCCAAAACTCAAAAACTGAGATTCAAATGACTTAAAAACAGATTAAAGTCAATTATTTTTTGAGTATTTATTTCTTAACACCAATTATACACAATAATATATACATCTCTTACAAAAAAATTAAGTTGTGTTATTTTTTATAAACTAATAAAAGTTGTCCCAAGAAAAATGACGCATGGTACCAAAATATCTTAGTGTCAATATTTTAATCATCTAACGAACAAATGGTGCTAAAAGCTGTTTTTTAAGTTGATATTATATAGATTTATCATTCCACACCTATTTTTATCAATTAATATATCAAATTTAAAGTTAGTTTTAGTTTCATTTATAAGTAGCGTATATCAAGTAACCGTCATTCCGGGAACGCTTGTTTTGGGGTATATTTAGATTAAAATTTTATTTTTATGTTGATATGATCAAAAATCGAGCGCATTACATACAATATAATCTCAAAAATATTTCGTTTCACTTTGTGACATAAAAAATAAAAATAAATTAAGGTCAAAACGTCATTTCCGCTCTTAGAATCTGAATAAATAATGTGGTCTTGCACAAATATTTCTGCACTTTTTGGGTAAAATCAGTTTCCTATCTAAGTATGGCTGTAATATAAACTTTTATCAAAAAATTTAAAAAGAAAAAAAAAACAAAAGTCTCTGAACTAAGAAATAAAGTTATATTTGATTTATTTAAGACCTACTTTCTTAATATAATGATACATTTTAAACGATTAAGTAAATTGCTAAAGCCATTAAAAATCCGTATGCTTTTTGGCTAGTTTGGCTTAAGCATTTTACTAAATCGTTTAAAATTGTACGCTATTTTAATGTTAAAATTCCACAACACTTCAAATTTAGAGTATGCCGAGTTATAATCTAGCTAAAGAAGCATTTAAAAACCTTTAAAATATACACTTTTTTCAAGTCTTAGGGGGTTTTTAAGCCTTTAAAGTCGCTTGACTTATGCCGTTTCTGAAATAAACGAATTTTGTTGGTATCTAGCTATAGCTTTTGAACCCTGCTTCTGATTTTAATGAATAAAATAGCAGAATCTTTACCTTTTTATTGATGTATGACTTAAAGGCTTGCGTTTTATGATGGCGGCCAAAATAATTTAAAATGTCACATACATTCAGCAGTTGGAAACGCTGCCAACGCGGGAAATCTGGCTATAACTTTTGAACCCTGAGTTCAGTTTTAATGAATTTAATAGATTTTTATAGATGTATAACAAAAGAGCATGTGTGTCAAGATTGCTGCCAAAATAATTTAAAAACTGGTAAAAAATCATGTATTTAACAGTCTGACATACTTAATATATGCATAAATGAGAAATTTCCAAAAAAAAATTTTTTTGGGAAAAATAGATTTATGTTCTTTCTGAAATAAACGATTCAGTTAGAAAGAAGCGACAAATCAAGCTGGGTGTGACCTGACCGTAAGATATGTTTTTTTCTTATTCAATTTCTTTTCAAAAGCTTTGAATACACTGTGCAAGTTTTTTCAAAAAAATTTTTGAGACAAGTGCGCTGTTGACTGTTTCCCCCTATTTTGGACCTGAGAAATCGATTGGCATCATTAGTTTTTCGGTTTATCGGTACGACTTCCAACAAAAATTTTTTCGGAAGTTTTTTCAATAATTTTAAGCATTTTGCTTGGTTTAAAGTCATTTTTCTTGTTTATATTGTTTTTTATTCGACTCAAACATTATTTACTACCAGCATAAAACAAATAAACAATTTTATGCAATTTAGTTAACAATTTAGCAAGTTTTTGTTGAAAAAATTCAAAAAATTTGGATTTTTTTTTTTGCATTGTTATCGTTTTAGTATAGTATGTTTTAGTGGAGTAACTAAAGCAAATTACAGATCCAATTTTGATAATTTCTGTTCTTAAACGTCGGCAATGAAAAATACTTTAAAATCTATGTGTTAAAAATTGCCGGTGTTGCTTTTTTGTTTTTTTTTTTTTTAACTAAAAATAATTTTTTTTTTTAAACTTTTTTTTTTAAATTTCATATATGTATGAAATGATGTATAAGGATTATTTAGATTATTTACAGAAAAAAAATGTATGGGAGTGAAGGATAAGATTAAATCGTTTAGACGGTAGAAGCAATTTTCTTACAAATCGGCTTCAAATGCAAAAAAAATATATATTAAAACACAACGGCAACACATTCGTTACTAAGATATACATTTTCACAAAGCCAGTAGTTTATGCTGTTAGTAAATAAGGTTTGAGCAGAAAAAATAGCAATATAAACAAGAAAAATTACTTTAAACCAAGCAAAATGTTTAAAATTATTGAAAAAAACTTCCAGAAAAAATTTTGTTCGAAGTCGTACCGATAAATCGTCCAAAATAGGGGGAAACAGTCAACGGCGCACTTGTCTTATAATAAGGATTATAATCCTTGTTCGGATTTTAAATCCATCCAAAACTATAAAACAGAGCTCAACCTGGGGTCTCTCAATGCCTAATTTTATCCAATGAATCAAAATTATCTTAATCCAGCCTAGCGTTCGATAAAAATATGAGTACATCCCCAAAATATGGTAAAATATGTACCTAGTTGTTTTAATATCAATATTTTATTCACTCTTCATTTTCTTTCATGTTCTAAAACATCAACATTTTGAAAATCATCTTTCTAAAGGGTCATAACCGTGACCCTCCTCTTTTTTTTAATTGAACGATTTGGAAAAGATAGAAATTTATTTGAAACGGAATTCAAATCTTATAATTTTATAAAATAAAGTACCTACATAAAAAAATATATAATTTAATAAAGGATCTTTTTCTTTAATTTACAAGTTCTGAACTATCGAATTACAAATATTTTTCAAAGCCTCGATAGTTGTCTCATTTAGATTATTGAGATCTTCTCCACAATCACAGGCTTTTGCTATTGCCGGATCAATCGGAAGTGATCCTAGAAATTTAACTTCCATTTCTTCACACATTGCCACCGCACCACCAGTTTTAGCTGGAAAGATATCCGACGAATTGCCACAATGTCCACAAACGAAGCGACACATATTTTCAACAACACCCAATATAGGAATATTTTGTTTTTTGCAAAATGATATTTCCTTACGAACATCCAACAATGATACTTCCTGAGGAGTTGTTATTATCAAGGCTTTGAGGTTTGACGACTTTTCGTCCTTCAAATAACTAACAACAGATAAATGTTCGTCGGATGTACCAGGAGGTGTGTCAAGTATTAGTAAATCAAGAAAGCCCCAATCAACTTCACTTAAAAACTGTCGAATCATTCCATTTTTCTTTGGTCCGCGCCATATTACTGCATCATCGGTTGATCCCAGAAGGAAGCCAATCGACATAAGACATATATTGTCTTCAACACTAACTGGCGACCATCCGGATCCTGACTGATGGACGTTTTCGTTTTCCACTCCGAGGATGCGAGGTTGTGATGGTCCACAAATGTCGATGTCTAAGACACCAAAATTCTGATTGGGAAATTGTTTTCCAAGGAAGCGCGATAGCAGCATTACTACAGAACTCTTGCCAACACCACCTTTTCCAGAGAGAATCATGAGTTTCTTTTTCACATCTTGTAATCGTTCGACGACAAGAGCTTTTCCAGGATCTTCGTTTTTGCTGTTTGGGTCACTGCAAATTTTCTGATTGGGACAACCCTGGCATGCGTTGCCAAATCCAGCGTTAGCACTTTGAACACCTGGACAATTTTCGGGTTCCTCGATCATATTGGGTATCGTGTGATTTCTGTTTTAAAATATTTATTATTTCACAAAATGATAAAAGAATTTACGAGTTTACCTTTATTTTGTTTTTTTTTTTACTACTGACAATGACAACTGACAAACGCAATTTGACAGTGATGCGTTCTTTTATTCGACAATGTTAACTATTGTTAACAATAGTTAACTTTCATCGTTCCTAAATGAGAAAAAAGTTACAAAGTGTAACATCGTGACGTCACAACATCGTTCCTAAATCCAGTGTTGAAGTGTCAAATAGTTACATTTTGTTACTTTTTTCAACTCAGCTCCTGGACTTGAGTTTCAATGTTAATCTGTCAAACACAACTAAATGGTGAAGAGAGGGGATGATGTGAGAAGAGAATTTCTTGTTTGTTTCCGTATTTGAAATTATTGAATGCATATTTTTGTTTCAATTTGCTTAGAATTCAATTAAAAAGAATTATTTCAGTACGAAATTAATTTTTTCTTGTTTATTCATCCATAAAATTAATCTCAAAAATTTTTCTTTTGACAGATCAACAAAATGTAACATTTAGTCGTTCCTAAATCAAAGTTGACATTTTGTAACAAAATCTAACAAAAACAAATACAACGATTTTTTTGACATAACAACAATAGTTAACATTGTTCAATAAAAGAACGGACCACAGGTACCCCGTTTGTATGACCGATTTAAAGATCGAATTGAAACTGAATCGAAATTTCGATCCAGGTATATGGAAGTACCAGATCGAGGAATCGAATTGAAATAGAATCGAAAACACAATTTTTCTTTTAAATATATTTACAGTAAAATAGAAAAATCTAACCAAAAACAACGCGCAAGTAAAACTAGATATCATAATACATACATACAGTGAATTTGCAAATAAGAAGACAATCACACACAATTTCCACCATAAATTATATCTCGAGTATTCAATTCGTTAGGTATATATGCATATTTTCGATTCGATTCAGCTCTCCGAGTTGGATCGGATCGACAAATCCGGATTCAATTCGATTCAGCTATATATAGACCTAAATCCTGATTAAATTCGGATTCAAATCGCCATACAAACGGGGTAAGGGAGTTCGAATTTTTTACGTTTACATGCAGAATAAAAATTTGATTTTGAAATCTTCTTTTATGCTGTTTATAAGGCGAACTGAATCAGGATTTCCCCTCAAGCAAGAAAACTGATGTCGTTTTCTATTGACTTTTGAGATTTATGTGTAAAATTCTCAGACTTTCCACTGCAAATAGAATATGAAATCTAGTTTTGTAATTGTGTGCGACAACAAATGTTCAGACAAATGTCAAACAGAGGAGTGTGTGTGAAAGTGCGTGTGTTTGTATGCGTGAATCTTGATAAAAATCCAGAATCAGAAGGTCTGTTTGGGTTCTTTTTGCACAAAAATATGAAACCTGTCAAATTTTAAGGAGTGGGGATGAAATTCTCTCAGAGAAAGAAAAATTGTGTAAAAGTACCCAAACGCTTTTGGCACAAATTTTCTGCTACTTTTTCTACAACAACAAAAATGTAAACAACAACACCAATTGAAAAAAAAATAAAGAAAGGAAAAATATCAAAACATTTTGTTTTGTTTTGTTTTACAAACACTTTTTTTTATTCATTTTTTCATAAATCATTTATAAAATAAAGCACTTCTTAACCATTAAAACACAAAAAATAAAAATAAAAACACAAAACATAGCCACATCGCCATGTTCGTACTTTGTTTTGTTCATTAAAAAATGTAAACACAAATTAAAAAAAAAAGGAATGAATAACATTAAAAACACTTTGTTTTATTTTTGAAACACTTTTTTTATTATTTTGTCCATAAAATATTAATTTGTTTTGAGCATTACATCACTAAAACGAAACAAATAAAAAAAAAACAAGAAAAAAATCCAAGCCACCATGTTTGTAGTTTGTTTTCTTTATGTTGTGCGACAAGAACAAATAAAGAAAAACAGAGAAAGCACTACCTTTTGACAGATTTCAGATTTTTGTTCGATGAAATTTTTTGGGCAGAAATTCGCAAGAAGGGGAAATTTTTTTCTCTCTCGCGGCCATCTTTTTTGTGAAAAAATGTACAATTTCTGAGTACCCAAACAGGAATTGGGTTAAAAAAGTTGAAAAAAGTTGAAATATTTCTGTTTTAGGCAGTACCCAAACAGACCTAGATTCTTGAATCTCAGATTCATTTTTTTGTCATTTTTTTGAATCTCAAGACGCAAATAGATCATGAAATCTGAGATTTTTCCACTATTTCCCCTCTTCACCCCCCCCTTTCAGCTGTCAAATTCACAAATCTCATTCTGAGATTCGTCAATAGAAAACGACATGAGTTCAGAAAAGACACTCCGACCTTAAAACGAAAAAAAAACTGGGTTGCACTCACATACTTGCAACTTTTTGTGTATGAACACAAAGTCGAATGAGAAATCGTGGTGAAAAAAACCAATGCATATAAAATCGGCTCCGCGGTGATTATAATTTCCATACTAAATTGAGCCGCCGTGGGACCCGTTTCGTAGTCGAGGTCGAACTCAGGCGGAGCGGATTCGGCCCGAGGTCGGACTCGTTTGCTTGAAGGGTTAGGTTCTACCCTTCAAGCAAGAAAACTGAGTTCAACAAAGAAACTCCGACCTCAGACCGCGAAAATCGGGCTTGCACTCACACACTTGCAACTTTTTGTGTATGAACACAAAGTCGAACGAGAATCGTGGTGAAAAATGAGAAAAGGAAAAGAAAGACAAGGCCAACAAGAGCCAAAGCGTCATTTTGTTATTTTTTGTTGAAGTGTTTGGTCGCGTCGTGTCTCGTGTCGTTGTTTGTATAATGTTAGTTTATTAATTATAAACAATTTTATTAAATTATAAACAATATGGAAAACAAAAAAGGTATGTTTTTTATATCGCTCAAAGTGTTTGGGTTAAAATGTTGTTTCTTCTTGTGTTGTAGATGTAATCTCTAATGATGAAGAAAAATCTAGAAGGTGAAACATGCGATTGGGTATCTAAAAAAACACCAACAACAGCAGCAGCATCAAATGAAATAAAATGAAAAAAAATGTATTGTATTTTATATTGTATTTATTGTGAAAATTTCGTTTGCCAAAATAAAATAAAAAATAAAACAGTTTCAGTGAAAAAAAAAATAAATCTTGTTCTTTTTTTGGTCGCAAATGCGAAATGTCATCCCTTTCTTATTCCTCTTTCTGGTAGGTTTTCGCTGCTCCGGCTCAGGTCCGCCTTCGGCTCCGTTTTCTCGGAATGGAGATTTTCACCACACCAATACATATGCAATCGACTTCGCGGTGATTATAATTTCCATACTAATTTGAGCCGCCTTCGGACCAGATTCTGATCCGAAGTCGGACTCAGCTCCGCCTCAGGCGGAGCGGATTCGGACCGAGGTCGGACCTGTTTGCTTGAAGGGTATATATCCCTGGATCGAATTGAATCCGGATTATCCGATCCGATCACTGACCTCAAAAGGCGAAATACGAGGAAAAATGAGGTTGCACTCACACATTTGCAACTTTTTGTGTATGAACACAAATTAGAGTCGACGGAGAAGCGTGGTGAAAAGTGCGAGAAGAGATCGCAAATGCGAAATGTCATCCCTTTCTTATTCCTCTTTCTGGTAGGTTTTCGCTGCTCCGGCTCAGGTCCGCCTTCGGCTCCGTTTTCTCGGAATGGAGATTTTCACCACACCAATACATATGCAATCGACTTCGCGGTGATTATAATTTCCATACTAATTTGAGCCGCCTTCGGACCAGATTCTGATCCGAAGTCGGACTCAGCTCCGCCTCAGGCGGAGCGGATTCGGACCGAGGTCGGACCTGTTTGCTTGAAGGGTATATATCCCTGGATCGAATTGAATCCGGATTATCCGATCCGATCACTGACCTCAAAAGGCGAAATACGAGGAAAAATGAGGTTGCACTCACACATTTGCAACTTTTTGTGTATGAACACAAATTAGAGTCGACGGAGAAGCGTGGTGAAAAGTGCGAAAAAGAGATCTGACCATAAACAAAAAATACCAAGACTGGAAACTTTCGTACGTCTTTCCCCCCAAAACCCTTTTGTGTACAGTGCTGTCTGTGAATATATGTGAAAGCCACCACGTTGGTTAATACGTTAATAAACACACATTTATAGATTCCCGAGATTCACCACACATCGGACACGAACACAACGATAGGTTTACGACATTCACCACACCTCGCAGCTTGTAGGCAAACGTCAGTTGACCGCCGAGTTTCCAGTATTGGTATTTTTCGTTTATGGATCTGACGAAAGAAAGGCAAAGGCAAGAAAATGACATAGCGCCATTTTGTTATTTATTTGTTATTTGTTGCAGTTCCTCGCGTGTCGTGCTCGTGACTTGTCAAACATATTAATAATAATAGGTGTGTTTTTTATTACCACCGGTCTTAACTGGTTAAAAAAAACGCCTCGGGGCTTAGCGAGAAAAATTGGCAGCACTGCATACTAAATGTTTCGAAATCACCTGACACAAAAAAATATAAATTTGTCATACTTTTCGCTTTTGGGGTTTCTTGTGTGTTTTTGAAAAAAAAAGTTTGACTAATTATTAAATAAATATTTAAAATAATAATTGTCATTCCAAACATCAGTTTTGATGTTTTTAAACAAATTCTAAACAATTTACGAACAAGTTAATTTGGTAGCACAGATTTAAATCTGTTGAAAAAGTTTAGCCCAGAGAATTCTCCGGGCTAAACAACTAAGCCCAAGGGGCTAAAGTGTTGTTGCATTTAACATGTAAATTGATTAGCCCCGACTGCGTTTTTTTTGTCCAGTTAAGACCGGTGGTAATAAAAAACACACCTAATATTATTAATATTAATTGGAATAAAAAAAAGGTATGCCTTGCTGAAATGTAGCTTAACAATTTTCTAATCAAAAATTAATCTTTTTTATGTTTTTTGTAGGAAAGCAGCCTGACACCACCACCACCCACGAACAAAGTTCAACAAATAAAATTTGTAGAATCAATAAATTATAAATTTGTTAAATCAATTACTCCTGCCGCTGACCTGTATGCTGTATCTTCAGAAAATAATTGTAAACATTTGTGAAGTGAAAAAAAAATAAATCTTATTCTTTTTTTGTTCCTTTTTCTGGTAGGTTTTCGCTGCTCCGACTCGGGTACGACTTCGGCTCCGTTTTTAGGAGTGGAGATTTTCACCACACCAATATATATGCAATCGGATCCGCGGTGGTTATAATTTCCGTACCACTCGGACTCACTTCGAAGCCGATTCGGACCGATGTCGGACTCGTTTGCTTGAAGGGTGGCTCAAATAGTATAGAAATTATAATCACCGCGGAGCCGTTTGCATATTTATTAGTGAGGTGAAAAACAATTACAAAATGAGTTTGAAAATTTTCACTTTTTGACTTTTTGTAAAAAGTGGCCGTTGTATTTATGCCTAAAAGCCTAGTACGCAGCTGGAGCAAAACGAAATTTTCCAATCAAAATTCGTTTTCGCTTTAAAACTTATTTTCTGATGTTTTTTCTTGAATTTTTTTGTTTGTAATTTTATTATTTTTAAGGCTTAACTACATACACCACTTTTTGAAAAAGTACAAAAGTGAAAATATTTTTTTTCTGGCTAGCGCAATTGTTTTGTAAAAAAGAGTATATAAATTGTTTTTTAGACCAAAAAATAAGCTTTCTGCATCATTTCTTTTTATTTTCCAGCACGAAAAACTATACAAAAATGCGTTTGAAAATTTTCACTTTTGTACTTTTTCACTACTTTTTAAGCCAATGTAGTTAAGGCTTTACTTTGCTATAATACACGATGGTATTTTTTCGTTAACAGCTGCGTTCCTTTGAAAATATTTATCTACTTCTTAGTACTTAAAGCTGCTTTTAACTACTTTTTCAGTATAGCAAAGTAGATCAAAGTAGTTTTAAGTACTAAAAAGTAGATAAATATTTCCAAAGGAACGCAGCTAACATGTTCGCTGTTGACTTTGGAGACTTCAAAATTTTTCATTTCGCTTCAGCTGCGTACTAAGCTTAACTGGCTGAATACAATGGTGTAGCTGTGGCTGTAGCTTGTAGTACTGTCAAAATTTTACTGAGGGAAACAACAATAAAAGTTGCCGGCGGCAGAGCAAAAAGTTGAGAACTCTTGAACTTGCGCTACAAAAAAAAAAGAATTTTGTCGGAAAAATAATTTCATTTTTCAATTTTTGAAGTAAAGGAATTTTTTTTGTTCAACCCGATTGCGCACTGAGCAAAACTCCACAGTTGAATGTGTGGGTGCCATTTAAAATGCACCACACATAAGCACTGTGTAGTTTTTTCTCTTATTGCAGCTTGTAGGGTCGAAGAGAAAAACCCCCCGAAGCCGGGTCTCTACATGGTATAAAAAGAGAAGGTATGATCATTAGAAAAATCTCAGTATCGAGAACTGTCAAAACTTATGGCTACTTAAGGTTTTGACAGCCCAGCCCATTGAAATTGTTGTTGTAAACAAATTTGTCTTGGAAATTGTTGTTGCTTTTGACTTTGTCAAAGCCAAACGTCAAAACCTTATTACCCCATTTTGTAAGATGGCGGCTCTAATGATCATACCTTGTCTTTTTATACCATGGGGTCTCTAGGTATTCCTTCCTCTATATCAGCTTGTCAGATCGGATTGAATTATCTGGAAATCCGGATTCACTTCGATCCTGGTTTATATAGATCTAAATCCTGATTCAACTCGAGTTCAAGTCGTCTTATAAACAAAGTCATATAAAGCAGGTGAGTACCATGGTATAAAAAGACAAGGTCCCTTCAAGCAAACAGGTCCGACCTCGGTCCGAATCCGCTCCGCCTGAGGCGGAGCTGAGTCCGACTTCGGATCAGAAACTGGTCCGAAGGCGGCTCAAATTAGTATGGAAATTATAATCACCGCGAAGTCGATTGCATATGTATTGGTGTGGTGAAAATCTCCATTCCGAGAAAATGGAGCCGA
The DNA here is from genome assembly GCF_945859705.1 of Episyrphus balteatus. Lineage (NCBI taxonomy): Eukaryota > Metazoa > Arthropoda > Insecta > Diptera > Syrphidae > Episyrphus > Episyrphus balteatus. The sequence continues at coordinate 54,160,777 of NC_079134.1, read as the reverse complement.
AGGCGGACCTGAGCCGGAGCAGCGAAAACCTACCTGAAAGAGGAATAAGAAAGGGATGACATTTCGCATTTGCGACCAAAAAAAGAACAAGATTTATTTTTTTTTTCACTGAAACTGTTTTATTTTTTATTTTATTTTGGCAAACGAAATTTTCACAATATATACATTACATTTTTTTTCATTTTATTTCATTTGATGCTGCTGCTGTTGTTTGTGTTTTTTTTAGATACCCAATCGCATGTTTCACCTTCTAGATTTTTCTTCATCATTAGAGATTACATCTACAACACAAGAAGAAACAACATTTTAACCCAAACACTTTGAGCGATATATACAACATACCTTTTTTTGTTTCCATATTGTTTATAATTTGATATTGTTTATAATTATACTAATATTATAATAACAACGACACGAGACACGACGCGACGCGACTATACACTTCAACGAAACATAACAAAATGACGCTTTTGTTCTTGTTGGCTATGTCTGTTTCACTTTTTATTCCATTTCTCACTTTCCACCACGATTCTCGTTCGACTTTGTGTTCATACACAAAAAGTTGCAAGTGTGTGAGTACAACCCCGCTTTTCTCGGTCGGAGGTCGGACTGTCTTTTCTGGACTCCGTTTTCTTGCTTGAAGGGGTATGATCATTAGAGCCGCCATCTTACAAAATGGGGTAATAGTGTTTTGACGTCTGGCATTTGGCAAAGTCAAAAGCAACAACAATTTCCAAGACAAATTTGTTTACAACAACAATTTCAATGGGCTGGGCTGTCAAAACACTAAGTAGCCATCTTTTTTTCTTTCATTTGACAGTTCTCGATACTGAGTTTTTTCTAATGATCATACCTTCTTTTTTTATACCATGGGTGAGTACTGTGATACAAAAGTTTAGTATCTTGATAATTATTTATCTATGAATTGCATTAATCTTAATCTTGTGCGATGTGAGATTTTGAGTTGCTTGAAGTAAAACAAATTATCAAATTATGTTGACGTATCACCTGGTTTGGTACTAATTGAAAAAGTATCGTGGCGTGGTATCTATTAAATTCATTACTAGACGATTACAAAATGTTACAATGAATACATCTGGCCTCAATTATCCAAATAAAATCATGACTACAAAACCTCCAGGCCTCTTGTCACCAAACATAAACAGGGTAAAAGAAAATCAAATGAGGTCTTACAATGAACTACAATTAAAATAAACTACATTCCTAGGCCAATCCGCACCTGTCAATAGCTCCATCAGCTCCCGTACTTGCAGTAGGACCCAAGGACGCTCTCCATGAGGTTAAAATACAGTAAGTCCCTCAAATAATTACAAATTCTCTGCATTACCTCACATTTCGTTTTTACAGAAATGTAGTTGCAACTGTTTCAGTTGCATGCGAGCTAAATTTACAGGACATCAACTTCAGAACCCGAAATTCCGAATACAACCCATCAAGATTCCACGGTGTCGTCATGCGTATGAGAGAACCACGATGTACGGCCTTGATTTTTCGCACGGGAAAAATCATTTGCACTGGTGCTCGCAACGAAGCTCAAGCACATTTAGGGGCTCGTAAGTTTGCTCGAATACTGCAAAAACTTGGCTATTTTGTGAAATTCAATGACTTCAAAATGCAAAACATTGTGGCGACTGTGGATTTGCGGTTTCCTATTCGTTTGGAGAACCTTAATCAAGTACACGGTCAATTTAGCTCTTACGAACCAGAACTATTTCCTGGTTTAATTTATCGAATGGTGAAGCCTCGGATGGTACTTTTGATATTTGTGAATGGAAAAATAGTTTTCACAGGGGCAAAGGCAAAGAGAGAGATTATGGAATGTCTTGAGATAATTTACCCTATTTTACAAAGTTTTCGTAAAAACTAGATTAGTTATTGTTTTTTTTTTTTTTAATTTAAGGAAATTTTTTTCTGTAATGTTGCATTGTTTTTTTTTTAATAATATCGAAGACATTCTAAAAAAAATATATCTTATGATGTATTAGCTTTTAATTGATTTTGTGATTTTATTTTGCGTTCGTTACAAAACTAATGTCGTTCTCCATTTGCTTTGGAGATTTTTGTGTAAAATTTCTAGATTTATTCCTGACAAATGGAAGATGAAATCTTTTTTTCAAAATCTGGTTTATATAAAAAAACAACAACAAAAAATGTCAAACAGAGGAGTGTACATGCATTGTGAAATCGAAATTCAAATTTTTTAATCTCGATTCTATTTTCATAAGTCTAAAGTGGCAAATAATACATAAAATCTGAGATTTTTCCGTTTTTTCCCCTATTCACCCCCTATTTCTGAGCTGTTAGTTTCAGAAATCTGTCAAATGGACGACGACATGAGATGGAATAGTTGAGGCCGATATTAAAACATTGTAAAGTGATACTAATGGGATAATGGGAAAAGAATGTTTTATAGATCCAAAGGTGACAAATAAACAAAGAGAGGCTTTCGGGGAAATCAAGTAATACAACAAAAGGAAAGGGCGTAGCATTTATATCTGTTATGAAAATTGCTTTAGCAAAACCACCAACAGACCTAAAAAAGAAGGTTGCAAAGTCCTAAGTATGCGGAAATCTCTGCAAAAAATTGACTTGATGAAAGTGAAGCCACTGTTAGGAACTTTTAAAATAATACTACTTGCATCCGCCGACAAAATTCTTCACATTTTGAAGAGCAGCTTTTTAGGATGTACCTAATTAAGGAGAAGTACCCAGCATCACAGTCGAAGAATTTTGTGTAGCGGTGAAAAACTCCAAGAAAGGAAAAACAATTAGTTAAGAAGAAAATCTGTATTGCGTGTGTCGTTCATCTTACGATGCGATAAAAACGGATGGAATCTATAAATATGTTTTAGTATATCTCTTTCGACAAAGATATTTGCCAATGTGAATTTTGAACATGAACGGGAACACGAAACTGTGTTCGATCAAGCTGATGTCACACACCATGAAGACGGATTTTAGATGGCCTAATGCGAAAAATAATGCAGCTGTTTGATCTCTGATGCACTGCGGGTTTGTTTAGAGCAAATCAAGAACAGATGCCATACAGAGTTTAGGAATTAATGGGAAAACAGCGTTATTCTTGAAGGTAGTTGATTTCGAAACGGTATTCGGTGGACAACCACAAGATCTAACATTTGTTTTCCAGCAATAGCGGGGTGTTCGGGAAATGTAGCCTCAGATGATTATGGATATGTACAAGCGAGTATTAACGGAGGTAAGTTACCCCGCAGGAGTCATTGAAAAGCTCCTCCGCCTTGAGTCCATCACAGGGGGTCTATTACGTAATACGAAACGAGCGGCAAGTAAACGATAGTCACGACAAAGAGCGATTATGTAGAACGAGAAAGGCGTATGGCCAAACTAAACCGAAAAAAATATTTTTTTGAGGTTCACATGCATTCTGACGGCATCGGCAGAAGCAACAATATTGTTACAACTAAACGAAAACGAAAGTCAAAGAAAGGCAAATGGCAGTCGTAAAGATTAACGAGTATCGTTGAGATAAAACGATTATCGTAATACGTAATCGCGTCTGAACAATAACGAAATAGTTTCAACGATAATCGTTCAACAAAATAGGGCCCCAGTCCTTGGCGTTCTGCTTGAAAGAAAAGTGACGGATCCGCAAGTGAATCAGTTATTCTTTAGTTATGATGGAGTCATCATTAGTAAAAATCCCACATCCATGAAAACTAGCACTTGATATAAGTAGGTATTGTGGAGGGAAATGGTTACCGTATTAGCGCGAAAAAGAAAATATCTGGCTGACTATTTTCTGACCCGGGAGACCCTATTCCGGACATTTACTTGAATGAAGTAGTGCTTCCCAATTGCAAAAAATTCAAATGTCTAAAGGCCCAACTATAATAGGCATATGCGCGCATGGGCTTATGTAAAAATCGAACGAACTGCTTCGTCCTGTTTCTGAAAACATGAGGAGTAGCCTCATGTAAAAAAAAAACCCGTTGAATTCACAAAAATATTTTTAAAACTGTTTTTATTCAATTCACAATTCGTTTATCACATTTTTGTTAAGTATTAATTTAATTTTTCCATCCCCCTTGCATCCATGTTGTTTACATTTTATTCGGAGAAATTTACTCATGCCGTTAGGTTCAGAGCGCACGGCATATGCTTAACGAAAGTTTACGAAGCGCGCATATGCGCATTATGGCTATCCCATAAGAATTGTGTATGTTCGACAACTCACTCATGCCATTTTGACATAAGCCCATGCGCGCATATGCCTATTATAAATGGCCTTAAGATCTATGAGTGAAGCATTCTTATGAAGATCAACCAATTCATAAGTGTTGGGTGGATGAAGTGTCCAGAGAACTCTGCCATCTTCTATGATCGAAAAATACCCCCTAAACTGAAAGGAAGCTCTATACTGCAGTTGTTCATCCATCGATATCAAAGTGGAACATCGCTTCAAGGGTCTAGATGTTAGAAACTTTGCAATGGCTATTGAATCTTATTACACACACCGCCGCTGGTTGAGAATCAAAGGTTGTATTTTGTTTTCCTTTTAAATCTGCAGATATACAATCCTTTAATTTTCAGGCAGCGACTTAAGTTGAGACCCAGATAGTTTGCCTTTGCTATTTCTTTTTCTATAAGATGTGAAAGCAACAAAGAGACGTCAAAATGAGCCAGGAAAACTGAGTGCAATTTGTCTTGCGACAAATTGATCTTGATCTCGAAACAAAAAACAAGAAAATGCCTCTATTCTGCTTTCAACGATATGTAGATTTATAATAAACAGAAATTAAACATACATAAATAATAATTATTTTAATAGTATTTACATTTTACAAATCCAAATTTCATCATATATTTACATCAACAGGGTCGAATCTTAACCAATTTACACAACGAAAACATAATTGCCTAATAATTGTGCAGTGTTTATTGTTTGTCGTGTGTTGTACGTCTACTATAGAAAAAAGAAAATGTCAAATGTTTAAATAATAGATTCATTAAAAAATTGCTCAAACTAAATATATACAATAAAGGATTCTACTTCTTTGCTAAGGCCACTCCGAGTCCAACTAATCCACCCAAGACTAACGCCGCTCCACCAGCTACTGCGACTCCCTTCATCATGTCTTTATCCTGTTGCTCTTTAATGTATTTCTACAAAAAAATATTAAGTTGTTAAAATGTCGATTTTAGTAATTTTGTGACTCACTTTTAGGGAGAGAACTTGCTCATTATTTGGTTCGATTTCAAGGAAGGCTTTGCAGTAGTTCATGCCTTCTATGTATTGCTTAATTCTAGTATTTCCCAGTGCTAGATAATAAATGTAGTCCCTTTTGTTACCTGGATCACTATTAGCTAATTGTTCCAACAAATGGATTCCCTATAAATGGATGAGTAATATTAATTAGGTATATTAATATTAGGGGGGGATTTCTAAACTCTACCTTGCGAATGTCATTGGTATATGCACTGCGCACAAGACAAAAAGCGTACTCGAATGTATTTTCGTTGGAAGCGTTTTCTGCCTCTGTGTATTTCTTTTCAAATTTCTAGAAAAAGAAAAATAGTCAAAGTTCCTGCAAGGCAAGAAAATAAAAATTATGATGTTACTTCTAACTCAGCTGCGGAGACGATATCATTGAGTAGTTCTTCCATATTGAATTATTTCTGTATACTGCTGGGTACGAGTGAAAATGTTTCTTTGTGTATTTTCAATTAATTAAGCAATTTATTGCCACGAAAATGCTTTAAACTGGATTCTAGAATATTTTTTCCGAGATAAAACAAGGTACACGAATTTACCAAACAACACGTAATCTAAATGGGGATGTCCCTCGTTCTGTCTCAAGTTCGGATTGACAGTTGATTTTGACGTATGACTTCAGGGGTGAAAAACTACGGACTGACAACTAAAACATGTACTCTGGCGGAAAATAGTTGACACAATCAGCCCTATTCTGCTATCCATCGGGGGGTAAAAATGGCTAAATATTCACCAATTACCATTCTGCTATTCATCGGGGGGAATCCAAACTCACGTCGGTAATATCGGTAATGTTGTTCAGTATTCCACTAATCACCATTGTATATATATTTCCATAGTACTATCATGAAGTAAAACGATCCTAGGAACTCTAGTGGTGACTTGAAAAAGCAGAATTTGTATGAAAAAACCACACTGAGCGCCACCTCAAAAAAGTGGCGACATCAACTAATACTAAATTCGACTTCATGATAGTACTATAGAAATATATATACAATGCTAATCACGTGAATGAACTTGCTCCATACATTTGCAATCCGCATAAAAAATGTTGCGGATCTGTCACTTTTGTTTGTAAAAATAAATTCACCATCGTTGAAATTAAGCAAAATGCCACTTTTCATAAATTTTTAATTATTTCTTAACATTTAATCGGCTGCTTTAATTTTTTCTATGCAAATAAACACAAACAAAAAATTTTTTTTTCCTTTCAATTTACTTCGTCGCCATTTTTTTTTTAATTTGACGTTCACCTGGACGTCAAATTGAGGGATGATAATGCAGTTTACCCGATGGATAGCAGGATGGCAAGGTAGAGTTAAAGTGAACCGAATGTGTGAATCGGATCTGTGATTCACGGGAACAGCAGAATAGGGCTGAATAGTTCACACTGACAAACTTAGCGGACAGACCGACTGTCATTTGGTTGTATGATTTTTTGCGTTTACACGATCAGACAATTTTCATCAAAAACCTAGATCGAGCTAAATTTTAGCTCCCATTTAAAATTCTTTCAAAAAGGAGATTGCCCAAAAAAAAACCCCAGAATCGATACAAATGAGACCTATGTATATGGCGATATGGCTTGAAAGGGCATCAATAGTAGATAACAAATATGAATAAAAAATAAGCAGTCCCCGGAACTTACCATTTTCAAATTATGAAGTGCTTTTCACCCAAAACTTTTTTCAGGAATGTCCGAATGTCTTGGTTTAAGTTAAAAAAAAAACCCTAAGATCATTGTGTCATAAGCTAGGGTTGATATGACATTGTTAAGGCTTAACTACATTGGCTCAAAAAGTGAAAAAGTACAAAAGTGAAAATTTTCAAACGCATTTTTGTATAGTTTTTTGGAATGAACAATTAAAACAAATGATGCAGAAAGCTTATTTTTTGGTCTAAAAAACAATTTGAATACTCTTTATCACAAAACAATTGCGATAGCCAAAAAAAAAAATCTTTTCACTTTTGTACTTTTTCAAAAAGTGGTGTATGTAGTTAAGCCTTTAGATTGTTTTTGGTCAAAATCAATACTGTGGAAATGTTTTTTTCTAGGTATCATCATTATTTAAAAAACTACATTGTTGATGAACATCATTTTGGAGTTGCTTCACCAGGATTTTCAAGAATTTCGAATCTTGTACATCCAAATCAAAGAACCATTCAATATCATGTGCATTTTAACAAAAACTAAACTGAAAACGTAATTTAAAAATCAACCTCAGCTTATTGCACATTATCTTAGGGTATTTTTCGATTCTCCATCTCATGGAACTAAAACCAAGACAATCAAACTTTCCTGAAAAAAATATATATAGTTTTTTTTTTTTCTTGTAGACTACCACCTCCAATGAAAGAGGAATAGTTAATATTCATTTTGTGGAAGTTTTCAAGAGTTTGTTTAATTAAATTTTATATTTTGCAAAACCATTGAATGAAAAACAAAAAAAAATAAGTTTGACAAATTTGACGTTTAAAGGTTTAAATTTGTGAGTACATCTTATTCTGGATTCTGATTTCAAAATCAGAAGAGAAATTCTCTTCTTTTAGAAGCATAGCATCCGGAAGCATTCCGGACGACCAATCGAAAACGACATAAATATCTTCGTTTGAGTATTCTATTAACTTGTCTTAAAAGTCCGCTTCGCTTACGGCCATATTATTCACTTTATTTTTCAGTTTTTCTCATTTTCCCGTTTTTGTTGGTTTAACAATTTTCGTTAGATTAGGTATATCATTTTGTGGATGTATTTCATTATTATTTTTTTCATTTATCTTATGTCGTTTTCTTTCACTCCAATGAGAGTACCCTTTTAGTACTTATTTTTGCACTTTTGAAGGTTTTGTGTTCTTTGACGCCACAAAAGTGTTTAGGTACTCCGGAGCAATTTTAGTACTACGGAGTACCCCGGATTTACTCCACATTTTTAGTCAGATTTACACCGATTTGCACACGGACTTGCACACACACTTATGAATTTGAAGTTTGACATTTTAAAATTTTGTTTGAAAATTGAAAAATGCGAAAAGTTTTTCTTTCAAACTCTTTTGTTATTAAAAAAACAACCATTATGAATATATTTTCTACTGTATTATATTCCACCACATATATTTCTTCCATTTTTCGTTAATTCTTCGCTTTTCAGCCAGTGTTCTTCATCAATAAAAAAAAATCCTGTGCCATATAACAAAAAAATCCCATTTTTTCTGCGTTGATGGGATATTTTTATTTACAATTTATAAAATCGAACTAAGGGTATGTGTCAATTAGGGTGAAAAAAACGATCAGAAGCATAAAGGCTTGGTCACACCGAATGGTACATGCGGTAGCGGTACTGGTAATTGTATGAAAAAAAATTCCAAACTGTAACATCAAAATTCAGCTGTGGAAATTTATTCATACAATTACCCGTACCGCTACTGCATATACCCTTCGGTGTGGCCAAGCCTTAAAGGCTTGGCCACACCGGAGGGTACGCGGTAGCGGTACGGGTAGCGGCAACGATATTTGTATTAAAAAAATTCCACACCCGAACGTTGATGTGTCAGTTTGGAATTTTTTCCATACAAATACCCGTACCGTTACCTGTACCTCTACCGCGTACCCTCCGGTGTGGCCAAGCCTTAAGGCTTTAAAGCACTACCTTTGACAGATTTCAGATTTTTGTCCGAAGAAATTTTTTGGGCAGAAATTCGCAAGGGGAAATTTTTTTCTCTCTCGCGGCCATCTTTTTTGTGAAAAAAATGCACAATTTCAGGGGGTCTATTACGTAATACGAAACGAGCGGCAAGTCAACGATAGTGAAGTAAACGATAGTCACGACAAAGAGCGACTATGTAAAACGAGAAAGTCGTTTGGCCAAACTAAACTGAAAAATATATTTTTTTTAGTCTCACATGAATTCTACCAGCAAACGTAATAATATTATGACAAATAAACAAGAACGAAAGTTAAACGATAGGTAAATGGCAGTCGTAAAGATTAACGAGTATCGTTGAAGTAAAACGATTATCGTAATACATAGTCGCGTTTCAACGAAAACGAAGTAGTTTCAACGATAATCGTTTTACAAAATAGGGCCCCAGAGTACCCAAACAGGAATTGGGCTGAAAATGTTGAAAAAAGTTGAAATATTTCTGTTTTAGGCAGTACCCAAACAGACCTATTATGTTCTTTCACTCCAGAAAAAGGAGTAAAAATTTAGAGTACTCATTAATAGAGTGAAAGAAAACGACATTAATTAAAATACATATTATGATTTAAGTAGTGAATACTATGGACTTATATTTTTTTTATTCAAATTTACTTACATCTACATGTAGTTTTAAACCTTAAGGCCTAGTACGCTGCTGATGCGAAACGAAATTTTCCATAGAAAATTTCGTTAACGAAATCTTGAACGAAATTAAATTTGTCATGTTTTTGCTTTTAAACTTATTTTCTGATTTTTTTTTCTTGAATTTTTGTATTTGTATTTTCATAATTTTTACTTTGCTATAATACCCGATGGTATTTTTTTGTTAACATGAGCGCTGTTGACTTTGGAGACTTCAAAACTTTTCGTTTCGCTAATTTTTAGCCTAGGTGAAATTCCCATACAAGTTATCGATAATTTGTATGGGATCGATTTTAGCTCGGCTAAAATTTTTGGGAGCTAAAATTTATCTCGAACTGCGTGGCTTGACTAAACAGTTGAGTCGCATGGTCGATACAGAATACCGATTTCAATAAATACAATGTCTTGGCTTATAATATCCTTTACATTTATTTTACAACACAATTGATTGCAGCATACAATTAATCAAAATAATCTTCTATATCAATATCTGGATTTAAAATATCGTCGCCGAAAGGTGTCAAATCAATTTGATTTAATATAAGATTTTCACATGTTTCTTCCAACCCTGTGTCCCCAATCAAAATAGCTCCTTGCAATATCCCGTTTTGCAAAACAAATTTAATATACTCCTTTCCAGGTGTCATTCTAAGTAATATTTCATAATTTGTACCCAAGCCTTGAGCATTATACTTGCCGAGAAGTACAATTTGATATCCAAATAATGAAGTAACGTGGGTAAAAAGTTCAAAACAAAAATCTTGATAGACCTCATCACCGCACATTTTTGCGGCCATACTTCGTCCAGCCATACCACCCATTTGTCGTGCTTGCGTCCAAAGTCGCATTTGGAACCAATGATCGGCGAGATTCCAGCCAGCATGACAAACATCTCCAGCGGCATAAATATAGGGAATACTAGTTTCCATCATATCATTGACTGTTATTCCTCCCTCCTCGCCAAGTTTGAAGTTGGCATCAGACTCGAAGTTCCTACGAGGTTCAACCCCTGTCGCGGAAACCACAAAATCAGCACTTATGACTTTACCGTTAGTCAAAGTGACAAGGATAGGATATTCAAGTGATGGAGTTTCTTTGATAGATAACACCTCGGATTGTTGGTGGATCTTCACGGGTTCCTTAATATCTAACTGCGTACCATTAACATCGATCTTCTGATGCCAATCCGGACCGAGTGCTGCTCCTTGTTGACCTTTCTCAGAGCAGATATTATCTGCCTCGGAGTACCGCATTCTTTTAACAATACTCGATTTTCTTGTTTCGCTAGCCTGGAGACGACTCATTTCAAAAAAGTGTGCCGCTCCTGGATCGACAAAAGTCGACGATATATGAGAGTCCTTGATTACCCAATGGATTTCGATATTTTTCACTTCATATGCAATTTCTGAAGCAATTCCTCCATTACCAACTAATACTAAACGTCTTGAAGATTTTATTCGCTTTTGAAAATCTAAAATAGAGTCTGTGTCTCGTATGCCAATTACATATTTGTTTTGATTTTCTATAAGTTTGGGTCGAGCACCGGTACATAAGCAAAGTAGTTTATATGAAATTTTACGATTAGAGTTCGTTATTATATATTTCTCTTCCGAATTTATAAATTTTAACTGATCTACAATTACGTTGATTTGATCTTTTACAGAATTAAATGCTTCTTTCTCTTCGACTTCAAATTTAAGAATGTGTTTTGCTAGTGGTACTAAATTTGTGACAGCTTTGATTAGAGAAGTTTCTGTCAGAAGGACAATACTCTCTGTGGGACACAGAAATGACAAGGTTTCAGCACATGTTACTCCGGCAATTCCGCCACCTACGATGATAAAAGTTGCTGCCTCCAATTGTGCGCTTTGAGTTGTCATTTTTAAGTTAATTTTTTTATTTATGCTTTTAATGTTTTTTCCTTAAGATGTGAATAATATTCAGAATAATCGAATTGTCTGAATGGAACATCAAAAGTTAAAAGTCCATAGTCCATGGCACGTTCAACAGCCACAAGTAATTCAAAATGCCTCTTTTGGCAAAGCCCAGTCTTGGAATAGCTCAAAACTTGGCCGGTTTGTGGAGATATGAATTGTTTCAAGAGTTCAATATTTCTGTGATCGAGGACTAAGTATTCATCGCGACATATTGGACATGGATTTCCGCATGATATTTTTCCTTGTCGTATGCAGGTTTTGCGAGTTTTTTTGGGAGCGAATATTCCTTTATGGTTTCGGCTGGAAAAAAAAAAAAAAAAACAAAAATATATAATTTATTTTTGAATCTAATGAGCGACACAATAAATTTTCAAAAATTAATAGCCAACAATTGAAAAATTCTTCGATTAAATATTTTTTTAAATTTTGATTTCTAGGCAGTTCTACTATCAATTTGTTCCTTTAATGATTGCGAATGTCATTGGTTGGCTTTGTGTTTTTGTTACCACTGCATTGAATAGTAAAAAAAAGAATTAAAATTAATTGCATATTGTGTGCGAAATCTGTGCCTTAAAAAAAAATTTAATTTTAAAATAAAACAACAACAAATGTCCAGGCGTCGGCGTAAAGCAAAATTGTTCTAATCCACTTTTAATGAGTTAATGATGCAGTTTTACTAATTTGAGGGTGCTCTTTCCGAATTTGAAAACTGTTTTAGAGCCGATTTTTCAATCTTCTAACAAACAGTCAGTTAACTGTTCGACGAGTAAAGTTATTAGGCTCATAAACAATCAGATAACAACATTGAATTTTTCAATCAAGAATAATTTATTCTACAGAATAAAAAAAAAAAATTGTCAAATTCAAAAATATTCAAAATTAAACGTCATTTTTATTCATAATTGTTTTTGTTTTCTTGTGTTCAGCAGCTGTGATAATTTACAAAATATCTTTATTTAAATTTTTCCTTAGAATAATTTTTATTCGTCTCTGAAAGAAGCAGATAGTTTTATTCCTAGGAATAAGCTATATCTGCTTGTTGAAAAAAATGATTTTTTCTCTATCAGGGGAATAAGCACTAACTGACTGTTTAACTGACTATTGAAAAATTGGCCCTTTAGTAAAAAAAAATTTATTCCGCAGATAATGTAATTTAATGGGACATAGAACAATAAAAACATGAAAGTAGCCTTTTGAAAATGAGCTCGAGTATTTTTGATTGTTCTAAGTCCCATCATATTTTGTTTTAAGCCGTGTGTGAATTGCGTTAAAGAGCAAGTGCCTACATGAAATCTAGTCGCACATTTTATTTTATTAAAAAAAAAAACAACGATAAATAGTTAACAATTTCTTGCATCAGAACTTTCTTAGTGCACATTCAGCGATAAAATATCGAACACACCAGAATTTGAAGTGAACTGTCAAAAAGTAATCCGTCATACGACGTATTCTATGGGTCGTCTCTTTCTGTCCCATCCTTCAACTTCAACGGACTGATTGACGGAACGGACGCAACGGATTCTATGGGTTGGGGCCTTTAGAACAATTTTGATTTACGGCGACGAAATGTAAAACAGAGGAGTGTGTGTGAAAATACAAGCACACGCACATGCGTGAATCTTCATAAAAATCCAGATTCAGATTTTTGAATCTCGGATTCATTTTTTTGAATCTCAAGCCGCAAATGGATCATGAAATCTGATATTTTCCCATCTTCACCCCCTCCTTCAGTTGTCAGATTCACAAATCTTATTCGTCAATAGAAAACGACATGACTCTGGATTTTTCTTCAAGATTCACAACTCCATGCACACGCACTTTCACACACTATCTTCAGATTCACACTTGTCTGAATATTTTTTTTCTATAAGGTTTTATAAGGTTCCATATTTGAATATTTTACACAATCTTCCAAGAAAATGAAAAACGATATTATTTAATATCGATTCTTTTGATTGCAAGCGAAACCTAAAAACATTGAATACTTTTACACCGACATGATTCAACTCACCGGTATTGTTGCCAGACCAAGTAATTACCATACGATTCTTGATAAGCGGCACTTTTTAAGTATCTTAAGCTTGTTTCCACAGGGATCACTTTAGTGCGATCTAAACTTTGTTTTCTTAATTCTTCAGCAGTCAATTCGACGTCTTCCCTCGATTGAGAGATGGGTTCATCTGCAGGTTTTTCACTAGATGTGCAATGACGCAATATTGTTAATGAAAATTGTCGACCATAGTTTAATGATGGTGTTTGATTTTGAATTTTAAAAGAGAATTGTGAAATAGTTGATGACAAACTTCTTGAAAAAGACAACATTGTAAAACTTAATACAAATTTTTCCTTTTTATTGAATAAGAGAAATATAAGGTTAGATAATTTTTACGAACGGTTGTCAAGAAATCTGCATTAGCATAGCATCGGTAAGGTAGATCCATTTATGTGCGTTCAATATCACAAATCTGAAAACTTTTATCCTTCTGATGCGAGGTTTATGCCCCATTTCCACTTACACCTAAATCTAGATTTAATACTATGTTTCCACCTGTGCTAAATCCGAGATTTAGCTAAATAGATTTATACTACGTTTCCACCTACGCTAAATCCGAGATTTAGCTAAGTAGATTTAGCATAAATCTCGAGTTTTATTCTAAATCTCGGATTGAAAGTAGATGAATATCTTAGATTTAGCGTAGCTGAACCCAAATCTGAGATTTAGCGATGTAGATTTAAAATAAATCTCGAGATTTATTCTAAATCTACTTAGCTAAATCTCGGATTTAGCGTAGGTGGAAACATAGTATTATACTACGTTTCCACCTAAGCTAAATCCGAGATTTAGCTAAGTAGATTTAGCATAAATCTCGAGTTTTATTCTAAATCTCGGATTGAAAGTATGTGAAAATCTTAGATTTAGGGTCACTGAACCTAAATCTGAGATAAGCGTAGGTGGAAACATAGTATTAGAATAAATCTCGAGATTTATTTTAAATCTACTTCGCTAAATCTCAGATTTGGGTTCAGCTACCCTAACATTTTCACCTACTTTCAATCCGAGATTTAGAATAAAGGTATAACTTCAACGGCCACTTTTTGTAAAAAGTCAAAAAGAGAAAATTTTCAAAATCATTTTGTGACAGTTTTCCGATCACAAAATTTAAAATATTAGGTGTGTTTTTTATTACCACCGGTCTTAACTGGACAAAAAAAACGCCTCGGGGCTTAACCTGATATCTTGGCAGCACTGTATATTGAATGTTCCGAAAACAGCAGACACAACAAAAATTTAGAATTGTCATATTTTTCGCTTTCGTCATTTGTTTGTATTTTTTATGTATGTTTTACAAAGAGATACAAAAATGTATGCTAGCAAAACTATTTTAATACATTTTGTCCTTCCAAACGTGAGTTTTCACGTTTTTAAACAAATTCTAAACAATTTATGAAAAAATTAGTTTGGTAGCACAGATTTAAAACTCTTCAAAAAGTTAAGCCCAGAGAAATCTCCGGGCTAAACAACTAAGCCCAGGGGGCTAAGGTGTTGTTGTATTTAACATGTAAATTGCTTAGCCCAGACTGCGTTTTTTTTGTCTAGTTAAGACCGGTTGTAATAAAAAACACACCTAATAAATTTTAAAAATCAATTGAACGTTAGTTTGAAAATTAAAAAAATGGAGGAACAACTTATTCGTTTTGAATTTGTAAAACAAAATAAAATGTTGTATGATAAAACGAATTCGTCATACAAAAATATATTTTTAAGGGACAAAAAATTTGAAGAACTGGCTTCAAAGCTGAACATTCCAGGTAATGATTTGTTTTAGTCTTTTTACAGTGATTTGATCTGCCTCCGATTCTTTTATTTTTGCAGAAATATTATAAAATCTGATGGTCTATTAAATGTTTCTTCATTTCTCGACGAAGCTACATAGTTCGACTGCTTTAAAATTAGCGGATTGCCAGGATTCTTTTTGAAACCAGTTAATGCTGTGAGGAATTCTAGTGTATTGTTTTTTTTTTTTATATTTTACCCTGTGTCGGGGAGATTTTCTTTTGAGTTTGAATCAAAACGACTTTTCATTCATATTTTGTATCTTTTTGTTTTCCATTTATTTCTAATCCAACTAATCTAGTTTATTTCTAATCCAAAATTAATTTAAGTTTCGTCTCTAAATTTAACAGTTTTCGAAATTCCGTTTCCGTTTGCTAATAAGAATTTTTCATTTTCCAATCCAATAGCAAACATAAAAACATTCAATTGACCTTTCATTTCCATATTTTTGCTTTCCTTTATAACTAGTGTGATTTAATTTCGCTACCTAGTTCCTTTGCACGTGTTTAGCTTCCAGCTTCCATTAATTAAAATAATTGTTTTTCTTAATTTGATAGCAACAAAATTAAAGAATAGATAGAGGACCCTACGGGACAAGTTTTATAAAGAAATTAAAAATGTTCCCCCCAGCGGAAGTGGAAGTACTCCCCGAAAAAAATGGAAGTGGATGGAACAACTAATAGGTGTGTTTTTTATTACCACCGGTCTTAACTGGACAAAAAAAACGCCTCGGGGCTTAACCTGAAATCTTGGCAGCACTGTATATTGAATGTTCCGAAAACAGCTGACACAACAAAAATTTAGAGTAGTCATATCTTTCGCTTTCGTCATTTTCTTGTATTTTCTATGTATGTTTTACAAAGAGATACAAAAATGTATGCTAGCAAAACTATTTTAATACATTTTGTCCTTCCAAACGTGAGTTTTTACGTTTTTAAACAAATTCTAAACAATTTATGAAAAATTTGTTTGGTAGCACAGATTTAAAACTCTTCAAAAAGTTAAGCCCAGAGAAATCTCCGGGCTAAACAACTAAGCCCAAGGGGCTAAGGTGTTGTTGTATTTAACATGTAAATTGCTTAGCCCAGACTGCGTTTTTTTTGTCCAGTTAAGACCGGTTGTAATAAAAAACACACCTATTATATTATAGTAATTCGATTAAATTTTATCCTAGTTTACATAGACCGAAATCCTGATTCAATTCGGATTCAAACCTTCTTATAAACAAGGCAATCGGCTATTGGTGCATAAAAGAACGCATATCTCATGATAATACAGTGCAAGTTGTCATATTTTGACAGAAACGCACGTGTTTGTCAAATGTGTAGTTTGTTTCCAAAATAACCTCGTGGATAATTCCGTAAAGGAACCGTTTTCAAGTTCGGTTTCAAAAATTTTTAAATTTATCATATTTATTTGTTTAAAACAAATATAAAGTTAAAAAAATGTCATTTCGAGGACGTGGCGGTGGCGGAGGTGGTGGACGACGAGGTAAATATAAATTATTTAAAATAAAAGTTTGTTGTAAATGAATTTGTCTTGTCAAGGTGGCGGTGGCTTTGGAGGCGGCGGCGGTGGTGGTGGCGGCGGTGGAGGAGGCTTCCGCGGAGGTCGTGGTGGGCGTGGTGGTGGATTCGGTGGTGGAAGAGGAAATTTTGACACCGGCCCACCAGATCATGTGACTGCTTTGGGACACTTCAGTTATCCATGCCAGGATGATCTTGTGTGTAAAGTTGACATAGATGATGTGCCATACTTCAATGCTCCTGTATACCTGGAAAACAAAGAACAAATTGGGAAAGTAGATGAAATATTTGGAACAGTGAAAGACTATTCAATTACAGTAAAACTTTCCGAAAACATGAGAGCAAGCAGTTTCAAACCTCTTGAGAAACTCTTTATTGACCCGCAAAAATTGCTGCCCATCAAAAGGTTCCTGCCACAACCTCCTCAGCCAAAAGGTGCAAAGAAAAAGGGTGCCGGTGGAGGCTTTGGTGGCGGACGTGGTGGCGGCGGCGGTCGTGGAAGAGGAGGTGGTGGTGGTGGCGGTCGTGGTTTCGGAAGAGGTGGTGGCGGCGGCGGAGGTGGTCGCGGAGGTGGGGGTGGCCGTGGAGGCGGTGGAGGTGGATTCAATCGCAGTGGCGGAGGTGGTGGTTTCGGACGAGGTGGTGGTGGTGGAGGAGGCCGAGGACGTGGTGGTGGAGGTGGTGGCTTCCGACGCTAGTATATTTATGGAAATCATAACTAATTTGTTCTTTTTTTTTAATGACTACTGAATGCTTTTAAGATACATATAGAATTTTGATACATAACAGATATAATGTACAAATTACATACCAGACTTTCTGATTCAACAATATTGTACTTTTATTTTAAAATAAATGAATTTGTTGACGTAACTATAAAATATTTTGTTTACTGATGGTTGGCAAACAAACATTTTCAAGTTTTCGTTTATTTTTAAACTAGATAGCAATAACCAATAACCTTTCAGGACCATTTTGTTCACTATTGCTCAACTTGGAGAAAGCTCTGAAGTTGAAGACCCCCACTTCAACTCAATAGTTGAAATAAATGTTCGAATTTAGAATTATTTTCTTCACTATAAGTCGAATTCAACTTGAAGATTTTTTTTTCATCTTGTGATTTTTTTCTTCACTCAAAGTTGTCTAATTTCAATTTTCTTTTGTTGTTGTTTACCGTGTAAAATTTTACTGAGCTGTTATAATTTTCAAAAAATCTATATAAAGTGTTAATGCATTTTATCCGTTTGTAAAGTACGTCACAAAGATAAAACTTCTGCACCATTTACTCATATGTAGACCTAAGGGCTCTGTTATAGCTATCAGTAAAATCCATCAGTGAAAATTTTGTTTCGCTATTTTGAATACTTTAAACTTTTGTTTTGAGCAAAATATTGATAAAATAAGTTAGGAGCTTATTAAATTTTTCCATTTTATAAATTTTTCTGTTCAGTAAAATGAAATTTCATCAGTAAAATTTATAAAATGAATTTGTGACTAAAATATAACACCAAATACATTTCTTCTTTTTCAAAAAGTTAGTGAAAATGTGTTTTTAATTTATTTTATCAATATTTCAATTAGAATCTCAAAGTATTCAAAATAGAAAAACAGAATTTTTACTGATGGATTTTACTGATACATAGCTATAATTGAGCCCTAATTTAATAAAAAGATTACAAAATCATTCCGAAATGTTCACGTTCCATACAAATGTGTCCATTATCCTTTGAAAGAGAAACTTTTGAAAAAGAATACGAAGCAAAATAAAATATTATTACGAGTTAAACGAAGCAAAACTAAATGAAATAATTAAAGAAAAGAAGGACGTAAAGAGTCAAAAGTGAATGAAGTTTTTTTTTTTTTGAAGATATTCATGTTTCCAATTTTTTTAAGAAAAGGTAAAGAATACCAATAATTCCAAAACTTCTCATAAAGGTATTCAGGTTGATAGGTGTGATTAATACCACAGGGCCCTACAGTTTTTAGAGTACTATCTAAGGAAATCCTTTTAACTGCCGAGAATATTTTAATGCATTTTTTTTTTTGGATTTTGTGCGAGAACCACAGTGATGCGTTCTTTTATTCGACAATGTTAACTATTGTTAACAATAGTTAACTTTCATCGTTCCTAAATGAGAAAAAAGTTACAAAGTATATTTTAATGCATTTTTTTTTTTGGATTTTGTGCGAGAACCACAGTGATGCGTTCTTTTATTCGACAATGTTAACTATTGTTAACAATAGTTAACTTTCATCGTTCCTAAATGAGAAAAAAGTTACAAAGTGTAACATCGTGACGTCACAACATCGTTCCTAAATCCAGTGTTGAAGTGTCAAATAGTTACATTTTGTTACTTTTTTCAACTCAGCTCCTGGACTTGAGTTTCAATGTTAGTCTGTCAAACACAACTAAATGGGGAAGAGAGGGGATGATGTGAGAAGAGAATTTCTTGTTTGTTTCCGTATTTGAAATTATTGAATGCATATTTTTGTTTCAATTTGCTTAGAATTCAATTAAAAAGAATTATTTCAGTACGAAATTAATTTTTTCTTGTTTATTCATTCATAAAATTAATCTCAAAATTTTTCTTTTGACAGATCAACAAAATGTAACATTTAGTCGTTCCTAAATCAAAGTTGACATTTTGTAACAAAATCTAACAAAAACAAATACAACGATTTTTTTGACATAACAACAATAGTTAACATTGTTCAATAAAAGAACGGACCACAGGAGGCACTGTTAAAACACCAAGTACTTTTCGAAAGATTGCTAACGCTTTTGATTTCCCTGGATTTGTACGGGGAAAATAGCATTCGGCCTAAAGGAGTATTATTTGGTTGCAGTTGTTGAAAATTTAAATCGGTTTTAAGTTTTCTGCATAAGCCTAATGTAAGTACGTCTATCGCGTTTAATTTTAGCAAAATTCTAAGGACTGAACTGTAAACTAGATCAATTGCTGTAAGTCATTGAATTTAATTAGATTAAACTAAAATCGCAGTTGGACATGTAAAGACCCGAACTCAAAAAGTAATTAGTAAATTCAGGTCCCAAAAAACGAAACATAAATGGTCAAATTTCCTTCATTGAATTTATGTAAAGGAGACAAGAATTCAAACGGCGATTTCAAATTTGAAAATATGACAGCAATAGCATTTTTGTTAATATGTAAGTTTATTATATTTAGCGAATTCAATTACAAAAAAAAAAATAATATTCTGCAAGCTTTTAATCACCGTTTTACTTGATTTTAGCCTCGTTCCCTAAAAATATAAAATATCAAATAAATGCCATTGTCCAATATACCAAATACATACCAACATATTTGATTTCATCAAAAGCTTTTCGAGCCTTCTTCAGTTCTTCATTCATTGTGAGAAGATCTTTCACTCGTGCATACTTTCGTGGATCTTTACGAACTAAAAATATAATGTCCTCAACTTGAACACGACCAGTGCGTCCAATTTCCATAGCCTTGTGTGTTGTTTCGGTTATGAATTCTATGACCAAGTCTTCGAGTAAATCTACACTTTCTGTATAAGGATTTTTATCATCTCCGAAACCATACATCATGCATCTTAGTTCCTTGCTAAATAATCTTTTTCGACCGGCTGATGTGGTCACGAACTGTTCTTCGCCCAATTCATCTTCATCAAACTGTAATATGAATATTTTTCAATATAGTGCTTGTGGGACAATATGTATGTATATAAATTTGTTTTGATTTAAATTACATCTGCAGCCTCGAAGGTTTCATCAACTCCAGGAGCACCCGCCATTGTTTAACTTTTAAAACAATTTGTAAAGTTTTTGTTTATTGAAATGAATTTACTTTGACGTTTGACATGTTGTTCAATTTAAAGACCTATATTCGTAGGTATTTACCATCGACAAACTATACCAAGACTGTAAGCATCGATAAACTATACCAAGACTGGAAACTTTCGTACGTCTTACCCCCCAAAACCCTTTTGTGTACAGTGTTGTCTGTGAATATATGTGAAAGCCACCACGTTGGTAAATGACGTTAACACGCACACATTTATTTTATAAATCACGACATTCACCACACATCCAACACAAACACAACGATAAATTGACGACATTCACCACACCTCGCAGCTTGTAGGCATCGACAAACGGGAGCGTATCGGAATCCCGCTTTTTAAAATCAATAAAAAAATCATGAGAAATAGACAAAAAATTAGTAAAACTGTTTTTTTTTTTGCGTTGTAAAGCCCACACAATATGTACCTTCAACACATTATGAATTTCTTTTATAAAAACATAAAATGGTTAAAGCCTTAAATTGAGTTCATTAGTAAAAGAAATTTCACTTAAGTAAATATCAAAATTGTTGAAATGCATTTAAATATAAGTTGAAATATATTTAAATGAAATTTCTTTTGATTATGTAAGTGTGTACTTAATTTGAGGTGTTGTAATCATTTCATGTTATTATTAATCTATGGGATTATCACGATTTGATTGTTCTTCTGAAACTTTAAAGTAAATATTAGTTTGTTAATTGATTTCTTTTAAGTATCACATTCCTTACTTTCTCCTATTTTTTTTTTATATATTCATGCCTATTACAGAAGACGCAGTGACTCAGTCCCCGGGAATCTTCTCGATCCGCAACCGAATCAAATTTTAATCTGTGAACTCCCCGGGATGAACTGTATTATCGATCCACGAAAACACACTAAACTGCTTACCGACATATGTCATTGGTGACACTCCCTTCAAGCAAACAGGTCCGACCTCGGTCCGAATCCGATCCGCCTGAGGCGGATTTGAGTCCGACTTCGGATCAGAAACTGGTCCGAAGGCGGCTCAAATTAGTATGGAAATTATAATCACCGCGAAGTCGATTGCATATGTATTGGTGTGGTGAAAATCTTCATTCCGAGAAAATGGAGCCGAAGGCGGACCTGAGTCGGAGCAGCGAAAACCTACCAAAAAGAGGAATAAAAAAGGGATGACGTTTCGCATTTGCGACCAAAAAAAGAACTAGATTTTTTTTTTCACTGAAACTGTTTTTTTTTATTTAATTTTGGCAAACGAAATTTTCACAATATATACAATATAAAATAGAATACATTTTTTCATTTTATTTTATTTGTTGTTGCTGCTGTTGTTGGTGTTTCTTTAGATGCCCAATCGCATGTTTCACCTTCTGCCTTTTTCTTCATAATTAGAGATTACATCTACAACACAAACAGAAACACATCATTTTAATCCAAACACTTTGAGCGATATATACAACATACCTTTTTTTGTTTCCATATTGTTAATAGTTTGATATAATTGTTTATAATTATACTTATATTTTATTAACAACGACACGACGCGACTAAACACTTCAACAAAAAATAACAAAATGACGCTTTTGCTCTTGTTAGCTATAGCCGTTTTTTATTATCACTTGATCCATATAGATCATTAATTAAAATGTATTACAACAACTAAATGAGATCTTGCAAGATTTCGATTCGTGATCCAGATGAAAAGCAAGATCACGATTCGTGATCCTGATGAAAAGCAAGATCTCATGTAGTTGTTGTAATGCATTTTAAGTAATGATCTATATGGATCAAGTGATAATAAAAAACGGCTTATGTCTGTCTACTTATTTTTCCTTTTCTCAGTTTTCACCACGATTCTCTTAGACTTTGTGTTCATACACAAAAAGTTGCAAGTGTGTGAGTGCAACCCCGCTTTTCTCGGTCGGAGGTCGGACTGTCTTTTCTGGACTCCGTTTTCTTGCTTGAAGGGCTTACATAGCCAAATGTCATTCTATCACTTCCGCACCGGCGGCTTCAGTAATGAGAAATCTTGTGAAAGTGACTCTCACTCCCGCCGCAGTGCATCTGCGTCTTCGGTAATAGGCATGATTATATTATTATATATTTTTATATATTATTATATTTTTTGTTAAAGGGTTTAATTAAATGCGTTTAGAACAATCTCCGATTTTGCAAGCAAAACTAGTTGTTTTATTTTTAAAAATCGCGCGATTTTTTAAATTAAAACAACTAGTTTTGCTTGCAAAATCGGGATGATAAAAAACGGGATTATAAAAATCGGGATTTTAAAAAGCGGAATTATAAAAGGCGGGATACTGAAAAACGGGATTTTAAAAGCGGGATTTTAAAAAACGGGAATATAAAAAGCGGGATATCGAACCCAATCTCGACAAACAATACCAAGACTGGAAACTTTCGTACGTCTTACCCCCCAAAACCCTTTTGTGAACAATGTTGTCTGTGAATATATGTGAAAGCCACCACATTCACGACATTCACCACACCTTGCAGCTTCCCTTCAAGCAAACAGGTCCGACCTCGGTCCGAATCCGCTCCGCCTGAGGCGGAGCTGAGTCCGACTTCGGATCAGAAACTGGTCCGAAGGCGGCCAAATTAGTATGGAAATTATAATCACCGCGAAGTCGATTGCATATGTATTGGTGTGGTGAAAATCTCCATTCCGAGAAAACGGAGCCGAAGGCGGACCTGAGTCGGAGCAGCGAAAACCTGCCAGAAAGAGGAATAAAAAAGGGATGACGTTTCGCATTTGCGACCAAAAAAAGAAGTAGATTTTTTTTTTCACTGAAACTGTTTTTTTTAATTTAATTTTGGCAAACGAAATTTTCACAAAATATACAATATAAAATAGAATACATTTTTTTCATTTTATTTTATTTGTTGTTGCTGCTGTTGTTGGTGTTTCTTTAGATGCCCAATCGCATGTTTTACCTTCTGCCTTTTTCTTCATCATTAGAGATTACATCTACAACACAAACAGAAACACATCACTTTAATCCAAACACTTTGAGCGATATATACAACATACCTTTTTTTTGTTTCCATATTGTAAATAGTTTGATATAATTGTTTATAATTATACTTATATTTTATTAACAACGAGACGAGACACGACGCGACTAAACACTTCAACAAAAAATAACAAAATGACGCTTTTGCTCTTGTTGGCTATGTCTGTC
The DNA here is from genome assembly GCF_945859705.1 of Episyrphus balteatus. Classification (NCBI taxonomy): domain Eukaryota; kingdom Metazoa; phylum Arthropoda; class Insecta; order Diptera; family Syrphidae; genus Episyrphus; species Episyrphus balteatus. The sequence continues at coordinate 54,136,863 of NC_079134.1, read as the reverse complement.
TACTTTTTTTCCTTTTCTCAGTTTTCACCACGATTCTCTTAGACTTTGTGTTCATACACAAAAAGTTGCAAGTGTGTGAGTGCAACCCCGCTTTTCTCGGTCGGAGGTCGGACTGTCTTTTCTGGACTCCGTTTTCTTGCTTGAAGGGTTGTAGGCAAACGTTAGTTGACCGCCGAGTTTCCAGTCTTGGTATTTTTTGTTTATGGTTTCCAGTCTTGGTATTTTTGGTTTATGATGGTACTGTTTGTTTTGATGAAAGTATGTACATATTGTTTTTGTTTGTTCATAAGTTAATTTTTTAAGCAGGTAAATAAAAGCTTATAAAATAGATTTGTGACATATTTATGTAGAATTCCTTTTCTTATTTATTGACTCCAAAACTAAAATCTTATCTAAGATATTCATAGATCGTATTATTATTTTCGCTGGACACTGTTATGATTTCGGTGTCGAGGTAATGAAAACTGTTTATAATAAGACCAGCGGACAGGATATGAGCTCTCTTCTACGTCTTCGTCAAATCAAATCAAAAGGGACAACTGAGGCCAAAGATTCGTTGAATTTCGACAGATTTCAAGTGCTTACCATATATGTCATTTCAAAAAATTTGGTTGTAGTCTACTTTTTTCGTATTCCAGTGGCATGAGTACCTAAGATACAGTTTGGTTTGATTCGAGTGTATCGGTATTTGTCAGTGCATTTGCCCTTTCATTCCTCTTAGGGTGCCCTGGGACCCAGCGAAGGGTAACTGTGTTCGTTGTGCTTAAATCTTTAAATTTATTGCGACATCAATCAACTAGTTTGGACTTGTTACAATCGAGAAAATAGCTTCAATTGGCGCTGCCAATATAAATATTCTTTTCATTGAATTCACATGCGGAGATATTATATTTTGCGCATTCACAAACTGCAAAAATTTCTGTCTGAAAGACACTACAAAAGTCCGGGAGTTTTATTGACCTGTTAATGGGAAGGTAGCCTGAAAAGATACCTGGCCTTACCACTAAGTCTGTTTTGGACCCGTCCGTAAATACCGAAACATGATCTTCATTGATGAAAGTTAACGTTAGACTTGTATAGGGTACAACTATAGATTTTTTTACTTGCGATATAGGTTTATAGAGAGAGTTTAGGATTCGTAAAAAAATTTAACTCGAGATAACAATCAAAAATATCGTAACGATGATAGGGAATGCTTAAAATGAAATTTTTTTATAAAAGCATCTAAGTAGCCGTAATATTAAAATGTCTAAACATTTTCAAAACATTGGCGCAAAATTTTAAACGATTTATTAAAATTCTAAAGCCATTTTAGTTATTTACTAAGTTAAAAATTAGTCTGCTTTTGACTTTTAGTAAATTACTAAAATGCCTTTAGCATTTTACTAAATCCTTTAAAATTTTGCATAATTCATTTTTATATTTATAAAAAATCTTTTTTATTATTTTTTTGAAAACGGGTTGATAAATTAATTTAAAATTTTGGAAGAGGTTTGTGTATAGAGTTACAATGTTCAAATCTTGGAAATGGGGGAAAAAACATTATCATGCAACATGCATTATATTTTAAAAATAAAGAGTTCCATTGCTCTGAGTCAAGCTCTTCCCACACCGCGGTAGCGGTACGGGTAATTTTATGAAAAAAGTTCCACATCTGTATTTTGAAGTAGTGGTTTGGAATTTCTTTCACTCTTACCGCTACCACATACACTTTTCGGGGAGCAGGTCAAAATTCTGACTTCAAAATTCTGACTTCAAAATTCTGATTTACAAAATTCTGCTTTTTTCAAGAAAATTCTGTTTTTCAAAATTATGCTTTTTTCTATTGTCTTTCAAAATTCTGCCACCAAAAAAAATTCTTACAATTCTGCTTTTTTTAATAGCATAATATGCGTTTACTATACCAAAATACACCTCATTATTGTTTTTTAGGTTGGTATATTTTCTTAAATGCTTGCTGTTAAACCATCACAAATAAATTTTCAAATTGCGTAGAGTACTGACTTTCTTATAACTCACATTTATACGAGTATACCGTTGAAAACTAATTATAGAAACGATGTTGTGTGATAAAGTATATTCCTTTTCTTATTTAATGTTTTCAATATCAATTTTTATTGAACTAATTAAATAATGTTCAATTATTATTTTTCGAAGATATTTATCATTAAAAACCTTTTCTCAATATTTTTACAATAGATTTATCAAAAAAATATGAATATTGCGAAAAATTCGACAAAGTACTGTAAGTAAGTAATCTCAAACAGGCAGGAAAATTAGCTAGAAGATGATTTTTCAAGAAGCAAGTTTGCGCTTTTTAACATTTCCAAACCCTTTTTTAATTTTTGGCAGAATTTTGTAAAACAGAATTATGAAAGGCAGAATTTTGAAAAACAGAATTTTAAGAAGCAGAATTTTGACAAAAGAATTTTGACCCCGGCAGATTTTTAACCCCAACCCCACTTTTCGGTGTGGTCATACCTTTAATGTCGCTAAAAATTAGGTTCTAGCTAATAAACGAATTCTAAATAATACTTGGTACCAAATTGACGGTACTATGGCTTAGTTTTATTGAGAAGAAATCACTTGGTACCGATTTGAGTACTTACGGTTGGTATAAAAACCATGTATTAGCTGAGTTTGAGGAACTAACCGGGACCGAGTCCTAAGTAGTAATCGTACTAAATTGACAGTATTAGGACCTAGTATTTACATAGGTGAAGAAATGAACTGAAACTCATTTGAGTACTTACTAGTATCGGTATTATTTTTTTTTTTTCATAGTTTTTATTAGTTTAAAAAAACTCTTATTTATCTTAACAAAAAATTTACAAAAGATTGTTTTTTAATATGAAGTTAGTTTTAGATTTGAATAAATTTAAGTTTGTTAAATTTTTCACTTCATTCGGGAGTCCGTTGAAAAGTTGAAGCCCTTTGTAGAGCAGGTGGTTTTGAGTTTGTGCTCGCCTGTACAGAGGTAAACGAAAGTCTCCAGCATTTCTTAATGCATATCGCTGATTTGTAATGTATTCCACATTATTCTGTAAATAAACGGGATATAAATTTTGTTAAATTTTGAATATCATGATTAATGCATTATATTTTAAACGCTGGATTACATTTAACCAGCCTAACGAGTGTAGCATATCTGCTATCGGAGTATACCTATCGCGTTTTAAAATAATTCTCATCCCTCTATTTTGTAGGACTTGCAGCTTTGTTTGATTTTCCATTGTACTCATATATATTATAGAAGAGCAGTAATTAAAATGAGGCAGTACAGTTGTGTTGTAAATTGTTACCGCACAACTCATTGGAACACATCTTCTGATTCTTCTAAGAAAACCTAACTTTTTTGATATTTTTGCACAGAGTTTATTTAAATGGGAGTCAAACTTTATTTTATTGTCAATGTAGACACCAAGATATTTTCTTTCCTTCACACATTCAATGAGATTGCCATCTATCGATATACATATTTATATTTGCATCATTACCATTGATGCACATACTTTTCGTTTTTGATGTATTTATTTTTAATTTATTTTTGCACAACCATCCGTATATTGAATTCACGTCTGTTTGAAGCTGGGTTTAAAGAGCAAGAATATCCTTGCCACTGACATAGATGAGGGTGTCATCAGCAAATAAGCAAATCTTGCAGATAGATAAGGCTTTTCCACAATCGTTTATATAGAGTAAGAAAAGCAAAACTCCCAACACTGATCCTTGCGGCACACCAATACGCACATCTAGTGGTCTGGAAAAAGTTTCATTTATTTTAACTCTTTGAGTTCTTTGCGAAAGATAGCTTTCAAACCATTCTAGTTCTTTACTTCGAATTCCATATTTATAGAGTTTTCTAATTAAAATTGATCTATTTATGGTCTCAAATGCTCGTTGCAAGTCCAAGAAAACTGCTAAAACGATATTTCCAGTCTCAAGTTCTTTCTTCCATTCATTTATGACCCAACTCAAAGAAGTCTCACAAGAGTGACCATGCCTAAAACCGGATTGTTCCATACAAATTATTTTCTCTCGCTCCACATAACCAGTAAGTTGGTTGCAAACAATCACCTCCAATATCTTTTCATATGTTGGCAACATATTGATGGGTCTCCATTGTTCTGCATTTTTGGCGTTTTTAACTTTCTCTACCGGGATAACATCAGAATTTTTCTAGCTATCAGGAAAAACACCTTCAGTTAGAGATAGGTTTATAATTTTAAGCATAGGAGTTAAAATTATATCCTTACAGTCAAGTAATATTTTACAATTTAAACCGTAGCAATCATTTTTCTTATTTATTGATTTTATTGTTTCTTCTAACAGTTCCATATCAATCAACTGAAAATTAAACTCTGTTTCATATATTTGTATGTTGTCAGAATATGGAAGAATGGGAATGCTTCTATTTATAACCCTCACACTTTCAATGAAAAATTTGTGAAACTCGTTCGCAATTTCTAAATCAGATCTGACTTCAATACCATTTTTATTATTATTATTATCACTAGGATACCCTATTCTCCTTTCAAGACTATACATGTGTTTATAGTTAAATATTACTTTTTTTTCAGGTAGAACTAACGTCATGAGTTCATATAATAAAATTGAAAACAATGGTACTAATGAACTCCAATCGTTATCAAATCCTGGCTTAAAGTATCCTGCTAATTTTATAAAAGAAAATTTCAATTCTTTGTGTTCGCCTTTAAATTTTAAAACTGACCAAGAATGTTTGATTGATCTCACAAAAGATGAATATAATTCCCCCATAGAAGACAAAATCCAAAGAAAAACTCTTACTACCAACAGACATAAAGTATTCACTTCCAAGGCACAAAATGATCCCTCAAGTTGTCCAACAGAATTAAGAAAAACATTAAAACAAACACATTTAAATTTTGTCTGTACTTCTTCCAAGAGGCTATCGAGAAGTAGACGAAAATCAATTTCTAAAAATGATTGCGAGGAAAAAGAACAAAAGCCCCGCATGAAACAAGAAATTGATTTATGTACTGATTCGGTTTTGGAAAATAATAAAAGTGCAAAAAGGAAAGATAAAAAACAAATCAAGTGCAAACTGTTGGAAACAAACCCAAAACATCAGTTGAACGAAGAAGAGATTAACTTATGTTTACATTCCGATAAAAATTGTTTAACTAAAAGCTTAAAAGATTGCAATAAAGAGAAAACTCATTCTGCAAAGAACCGAGAAGTAGTTGATCTGTGCCTAGATTCATCAACTATTTTTGAAAATTCGAATTTTGAATTTTCACAAAACACACCGAAAAATAAATTAAATTAAAAAAAAACAGAGGGTTATACAAGTCAAAATAAACTAAATTCGAGTAAAAAAAGGAAATCAGAAGAGAGTTGTTCGGATGATGACAAAAAAAGATTTGAAGAAGAATCACTGCGTCGAAAAAAAAGACCCGGTACAGTTGAATCGGAAAAAAATCAATGCCCGCCATACAAAGTAATTGAAGGAACATCTTTTGCTGTAGATGCTTTTAATTTTGGTTGTATAAAAAATGTTTCAGTTTACTTTCTGACACATTTTCATACAGATCACTATGTTGGACTTACAAAAAAATTTTCGATGCCAATATACGCCTCTGAGATAACCATTAACCTAATACGCGGGTTTATTTCGGTAGATGAGAAGCTGTTAAATATTCTAGTTTTAAATAAGACACAGCAAATTGACGGTGTTCTTGTCACTGCCATTGATGCGAATCATTGTCCTGGAGCAATAATGATATTGTTCCAACTACCCTGTGGAAAACGTATTCTTCATACAGGAGATTTTCGATGGTCTCCCAAAATGGAAATTGATCTTAGCCATCAAACACAAAAAATCGAACTTGTATATTTAGACACAACCCACATTTCGGATAAACACATTATTGGTTCTCAAGAGGAGTGCATAACCAAAGCCATACATTGTATTAGAGAATTAAAAAAATGCAACAAAAACAAAAAAATTCTTTTTGTCGTTTGCACTGATCTTATAGGGAAAGAAAATTTCTGGTGGTCAATTGCACAAGCTTTCGACTTAAAAGTGTGGTCGGATGGGAAAAGAAAAAAAGCCATGTCAATAATCGGGAATAAAGAGATTCTAAAAAAAATTGTATCAAATGCAAATGAGGCTGACCTTCATGTTTTATCTCACGCTGTGGCTGGATACAAGCAATTAGATGAATACTTTCGTAAATTTAGTGATACATTTGACATGGTACTTTCAATTAAACCAAAAGGCTCGGAAAGTTTAAATCCAGAATTTGGACACGAAGTGAATTCGATTTCAGTGAGGTACTCTGAACACTCAACTCACAAAGAGTTAAGAAGATTTTTGGGATTTTTATTGCCAACGAGGGTAATCAGTACAGTACCATTAGGAACGAATATATTCCGGTGCCCAAAAATACCAGTGTCTTGGCATACAAAAGAATTGTATGTGCCTTATAAAAAACAAGCTTCTTTATTGAATTATGTAAGAATTAAGGAAAGGTAATAAAGTTATGTTTATTTATGCATATGTGGTTTTTGTTAGTTTTTGTACAACTTGTTATTAGGCCGAGACTCCGCAACACTTTTCGGGTATGAAAGAACTTTAAGAAAAGATAAAGAGATAAGGAGGAGAACTCTAGGCACTCTTTAAGTGATGCTATTGACACTTGGCATCACGGCACCTGGTGGATAGCGACGAAAACCCGAAAGTTATATAGATTATTTTCCGATTTGCCGCTCAATGTTATTTCCATAAGCAAAAAATAAAAAAGTCCTCGAAAAACATTTATTTTACGAATTAATTTTATATGTACGAGTATCAATATTATGATTGTAAAATGATAATAATATGTGTTTATATCCAAATCAGGTTTAAAATATATCAAAAAGTATAATAATACCTGTGTAATTTGTATTTAAAAAGTGCAAGCGAATTGCCTGAAAACAACAAAAAATACTATAAAAAATATAGACATTATTAAATTATTTTTTTATTTGTTTTACTTTTTCACAAATAATAGTAGGTAAGCATTTTTTTTTTATTTCCAACAATTTTGAAAGAAAATTAAACCAAAATAGTTTCTATATTTTTGTAGTATTTGTTGTTGTTTTCCTGAGATTTGCTTGCCTTTTTGGAGACAAATTAAATAGGAATTATTATTTTTTTTGATATATTTTAAACCTGATTTAGATATAAACACATATTATCATTTTACTATCATAAAATTTATACTCGTTCATATAAAATTAATTCGTAAAATAAATGTCTTTCGAGGTCTTTTTTGTTTTTTTCTTATGGAAACTACATTGAACTGCAAATCGAAAAAAAAATCTATGTATATCATTTTCGGGTTGTCGCTACAAGTGGTAGATGTCGTGGAAAGCTATTTCCCAAGTCACAATAGTTAAAAAAAAGGATAATTAAATGCCATTTATCACTAATGATCTCTCGTGCGAATTTGGCACGACAAATATAAAAAAATAAAAATTCCTCGCAAAATTCTATTTCATAAGCGTATTCTCTATAAAATATGAGACAAAAGAGCTGTAGCGAAATGAAAAAGTAGAAGCCAAATTCGCTACCGTGTGCCTAAAACTTCACAAAAAAGAGGTTTGCCTACAGAAGTTTAAGGAGCCAAATCAAAATAAAACAATACCAAATGTAAGTAAAGCCGCATAGTAAAACCGCATTCATAATATAACCAGAATTTTCTAAAGGAAGGACATCCAGCCAGCTTTAGGGGATGCCCAACACTAAAGGTTAAGCTTACAGGGAGAAACACCATGAAAGAAAAAGGCTCCGCAAGAGTTTGCTTCTAATTCAGCCTGTGAGCTGACCTGTCTAGCAATAAGCTATGCAGTAAAAGCCGTTAAAGGACGAGGATTTAAAAAAGGCGAAAGCAACAACAGCACCAAAACCATCAGGCTCTAAAAAACAGATCCAGCAGAAGCCAAAACAACAGCAAACAAGGACCCCAGCTAAAACCATGCCAGTGAAGACAGGGCCAACAAAGCTCACAAGACCAGGCCCAATTTCAACACCACCATCGACGAATCATACTTGAAGGAGCTAGTAAAAATGCTAAGTCTATTCATTCAAAGTGAAAAATGATAAAAACTACAATTGGGTGAAGCTAAATCATGTGGTGAGGTGGCGCAGTGCGTAGTGTACTGGCCTCTGAACTCTAGCCATAAACACTTGGTGGTAGCACCTTCAAGATGTTGTTGTTGTTCAAAGATTATAACTTAACAAACGAAATTGAGCGCCTTTTCGGGGATAATCTACTCACAGTAATGCAGAAAGCCCGCAGCACCGTTCTACCCAATTATCTTTATTTAGAGAGAGTTTTGTGCTGATCTTTTAGCAGGTCCATTCGGATTTTATTTTCTTCCTCTTGCTTTTTCAATTTATTTTTTAGCTCTTCCTTTACAAAGTTTAAAAATTCAGCCCTCTGTCCTTTTTCTGTTTCCATAGCTTGTCTTTTAATATTTAATTTTTCTTCGAAGTACTTCTCCCTAAATGTTTTCCTCTTTCTGGTGCCTGATAAATTTGTTCCAGCTTCGGCGCGGCTGCTAAAACTTGGGGTCTATCGGTGACTGTTGGGTTTGAATTTGAAGCTGACGAAGTAGCTGGCAGCTCTTCGTCCAAAACCTCTATGTCCAAATAATCTGCTTCTACCGTTTCGTTTATTTCTGCCACTCCTAATTGCAAAGTATGGTTGTTTGACACAATGGGTTTATCGCCAAATAATTCTTCCAACTCCGTCATGTATGGGATCACGACTGGAGCAGCACCCGTCCTCCTCTGATTGTCTTTAGCCGTCTTGTAAGCATTCAAAAGAGTCTTCATTTTGTTTCGGGATTCCCTCTACTGTTGTAGAAGAGTCCTGAAAAAAGGAAAATAATTTCTAGTTACCTTTACCTATAAAAAAATTTTAATTTTACTGACTAACATTTTGGTAGATCATGTCCTCCAGAACATGCTTATATGCTTCGTTTTGTTTTCTAAAATTGTTAAATTCCTCCTTTCTGGCACCATAAATCCTAAGCAGCCCAAGAACTTCTGTTTTGGACCACTTTTTGCGATCGTTTATCAAATTGTTTTTTTGGATTTTTGGGTAAAAGTGAAATAAATATCGACTTACCTTTTAATTTGCTCTGCCATTTATTTATTTATTTATTTTTTTTTTTTTTTCAAAACAAAAAGAAATCTATCCACAAGCGACGAATTTGATAGGTCAAAAATCAGTACACCATCTAGTGTACTTTTTTTCAATTTGAATTTATTGTTAATAAAAAAAAACTAAATTTAAAAGTATAACGAAGTAGTCCTTGAAATACAATGAAAACAACCCCTCTCACTGAGAATTATTATTCGACTTGGGAAATTTTTTTTATGGAATGATGCTTTCTTAAAATTATAATAATAATTGTATATAATTTAAAGGACTACAACAGTATTTTATTTTGTTAGCCAATACTTGCACAGTTTACAAAATAATATGGCAAGAGTTTGCTATACAAAAAAACGTCTTTGACTTAATATTACTTATTTTTTATTTGTTTCAACAAAAATAATGTGCACCAAATCGATAGAAAATTTTCACTTCACAGCCTTAAACATTTTCAGGAAAAAAGTTTCCGGACCACTATGTCTATATCAATTTGTTACTCAATCATTTCTGAATAGCATTTACCAATGAGTTTTAAGACACTGTGTCGTATGCAATAAAAATGAGCTCAAGCTCTTCTCACTTTTTAGTACATTTTCTTGAGATCTATTTCATTTTCTTGAGATATGTAGATCACAAGAAAATGTACTGAAAAGTGAGATTAAGGCTTATTCGAATAAGGCCCACTTGGGACGAATGATAAATTTTATTAATGTGTATTTTGAAAAAAGAAAAAAAAAAAACAGAATCATAAAAAGAAATAACAGAAACATGAAACATAACATAATAATTGTATTTTGAAAAAAAAAAAAAAATAACAGAATCATAAAAAGAAATAACAGAAACATGAAACATAACATAAATAACTTCTTGTTGAAAAAAAAATCAAAAATTAACAAAGAAATAAAAAAAGTCCAAAGACAGGATCGTAATTTATTTAGAGAGAGTTTTGTGCTGATCTTTTAGCAGGTCCATTCGGATTTTATTTTCTTCCTCTTGCTTTTTCAATTTATTTTTTAGCTCTTCCTTTACAAAGTTTAAAAATTCAGCCCTCTGTCCTTTTTCTGTTTCCATAGCTTGTCTTTTAATATTTAATTTTTCTTCGAAGTACTTCTCCCTAAATGTTTTCCTCTTTCTGGTGCCTGATAAATTTGTTCCAGCTTCGGCGGCTCACACTGGGGAAATTTGTATGGGAGTGCGGAAAAAATTCAATAAAAACTGAACCACTGAATAGATTTGGATGACATTTTCAGGAATGACAGTTTACGTCGTAACAAATTATTATTCTTCATTTCCGCCTACTGCCACGCCCTTTTAAACAAATTTGTGAGAGTAATAAAGAATTCCGATTCTCAATTTACTTGTACTTATAGCATTTTTTTAAATTTTTTTGTATTATTGGAACCACCTTACCGATTATAAATACATTAAATGGAAAAGAATAACTCATAGTAGGTACTGTTGTCGAGGTCCACGTCCACGCAAAATAAAAAACCCAAATTACAGTTAAAAATTATTAAAAACAAAAAAACACTTTTTTCATATTTTATACAAATTTTTCAAAAGTTTATTCTTTTAAGAGAGCCATTTTTTCCTTAATTGAATGACTCTGATTCTTCTTAATAAAGGAAGGGGTCAGATGATCTGTATTTTTCAATAATAATTTCAATTTAAATCTTGAGACATTCCATTAGCTTTCTGCTTAGATCTTCGCATGAAATGCTTAAAATTCCCATTATTAATAAAATGTATAATAATAAAACGCATAATCCCTTTTCACTCGTTTTTAATTTGAATAGTTTTCAATATATTATGTAAATACATTTCAGTTACATATAACGAAAATTAATTTTTCTGAGCCAAGGTCAAAAAATCAAATGTAATTTTATTGTAGTAGATTTGTAAAAAAATGTGTTACGAATTAATTTTATTTTCTCTATTTGTCTTTTCGGATAAGAATTTCAAGCTTGCAGCCAAAAAAACAAAAATCTGACAAAAAGGAGATTTTTTACTTTTCAATTTTCTCGAAAACTAGAAGGCATAGAAACATATGGTTTTCAGTGTTTGGTAAGGAATTAATTTAGGCATTTTTCTTCATCATTTAATTTGAATTCGAATCACCAGCCTTGTCAAAAATAGTATTGGATGTGTTTTTTTTAATTTTTTTTTTCAAAATTTTGACTTTGAAATCTATTATTTCAAAAACAATTCACTTAAAGAACTTTATTTAAAAACTCAAATTAAGCCTAATATTTTGGCTTTTAAAAAAGGTATAATTTATAACTGTAAGTGTTACCATTGATTTTTAATATTTCTTTTGTTATTTTAAGTAATTTTTAAGAAAATGATTTTTGCGACCAAATGAGGTTTTCAATTGCCAATAAAAAACGCAGTGGCACCTGGTGGCACCCAAATTTGGTCTTCATCGAAAGGTAATTTCATAAGGAAAAAGCTTTTAATAGTCTCTAACTGTAGGCAAGTGTAGCTAAAATTATATATACAAAAATATGAAAAAATTAAGCCATTTTTTTCTCTTTTCTTTAAATAATTATATAAAATAATTTACATCTTTAAAATTAATAATATCTTCAATTTTCAATAGATAAATGATGGAATCTTTACGGAAAAATAAAAGTCTATGATTTGGCTCAAGCAAAAAAAAAATACACAGCTTTAATTTCAGGGTATTTTCACCTCGTTTTTTATACTTTCAACAACTTGTCCCTTCATAAAGCTCTAAAAAGTAAACTACAAGTCCGATTTTAGTAATTCTTTCTGATTTTGATTCAGATTTTATTCTAGAATTTAGAAATACTATAGAAAATGTTCTCCGAGGTACCTAAAATTTTGGACTTTTTTCCGCAAAATCCCCAGTGTGCGGCTGCTAAAACTTGGGGTCTATCGGTGACTGTTGGGTTTGAATTTGAAGCTGGCAGCTCTTCGTCCAAAACCTCTATGTCCAAATAATCTGCTTCTACCGTTTCGTTTATTTCTGCCACTCCTAATTGCAAAGTATGGTTGTTGGACACATTGGGTTTATCGCCAAATAATTCTTCCAACTCCGTCATGTATGGGATCACGACTGGAGCAGCACCCGTCCTCCTCTGATTGTCTTTAGCCGTCTTGTAAGCATTCAAAAGACTTCATTTTGTTTCGGGATTCCCTCTACTGTTGTAGAAGAGTCCTGAAAAAAGGAAAATAATTTCTAGTTACCTTTACCTATAAAAAAACTTTAATTTTACTGACTTACATTTTGGTAGATCATGTCCTCCAGAACATGCTTATATGCTTCGTTTTGTTTTCTAAAATTGTTAATTTCCTCCTTTCTGGCACCATAAATCCTAAGCAGCCCAAGAACTTCTGTTTTGGACCACTTTTTGCGATCGTTTATCAAATTTTTTTTTTTGGATTTTTGGGTAAAAGTGAAATAAATATCGACTTACCTTTTAATTTGCTCTGCCATTTATTTATTTTTTTTTTTTTTTCAAAACAAAAAGAAATCTATCCACAAGCGACGAACTTGATAGGTCAAAAATCAGTTCACCATCTAGTGTACTTTTTTTCAATTTGAATTTATTGTTAATAAAAAAAAACTAAATTTAAAAGTATAACGAAGTAGTCCTTGAAATACAAAAATAACGTACAAATTCAAAATTTGATAAATTAAAAAAAAAAATGGAAAATTCAGTAAGAGAAGTAATTTCAATACAAATAAACTTAAAACTTTTTAATTTGGTGAACTTTTAGGTCTATGCATTATAGTTGGAGGACGCATCACGGCAAAGCCTTCGCCGGCAACAGCAAGATCAAGAAATTGATGATGTTTTGTCGATGCTGACCTTAATATCAAATCATGAGAATGATTCAAGTTCAGATGATTCCGATTTCGATACGGAGGATCATCCGAAATGTGTCAACTTTGCTGATACAATTGACCTTTTCAGTGAAGATGATTTTAAATCTCATATGAGGCTTAAGCGACCTACGGTCGATTATCTTATATGTAAGCAGTAATATTGTAATGAAAAAGTATAAATTGTAATAGGTAATTTCATGAATAATATATTTTGCAGCGAGATTTTCGCAATCAAGCTATTCGGTAGATGAAATTGGAGGTGGAAGACCTAGAATTGGCAATAAGAAAGCAATTTATGTCTATATCTGGTATGTTTGCAACACGGACACATTTCGGCAACTTGGAAATCAGTTCGGCATTGCAAAGTTATCAACATGGCTGTCTGTAAACCGCGTTGCTGGCTTTGTAATTTCGATTGGAAGCGAGTACGTCCAGTGGCCACAAGGTTCTTTTTCAGACGAAGTAGAGCGGAAATTTGAAAGCAAAAAATAGATACCAGATATAATTGGTGCGATTGACTGCACCCATATTGCAATAAAAGCACCTACTTACAATAAGCATTGCTATTTTGATAGAAAGCAAAACTATAGCCTAGTTATTCAAGCAGTTGTGGATGCTGAGAAAAAGTTCATCGACATAACTGTTGGTGAACCAGGTTCCCTTCACGACAGCAGGGTTTTACGGAGATCTGAATTGTACTCAAGGGCAGAAACAGATTATATTGAACTGTTTCCTAACAGTTACTTTTTTTTGGGTGATTCGGCGTACCCTTCAAAAAGTTGGCTAGTACCACCATTTAAAGATACTGGAAATCTTACCGATGCTCAAAGGCGATTCAACTATAGCCATTCGTCAACGAGGATTGTCGTAGAAAACACATTTGGATTAATTAAAGGACGATTCCGAAGACTTTTAAAGTTCACAGAACAAACGGATTTAAGTGGTTACAAAAATAATAATGAGTGCATGTATTATGCACAATATATGTCTATCGCATGATGACTTATATGATGAAAATGAAGAAATTCACTGCGAAAAAGAAACATGCAATAAATAAAACGCACTTGCTCTTAGGGTTCAAGTGTCTAAAATTCGTAAGAGTTTTTATATAGAAATTTTTATACCTATTTAAATTTTATATGAAAAAAAATAAAATTCAAGCAAAAAAAAAAATAAGAAATTTATAAAAATATATTTTCAAAATCTTTAGAGCTGTTTTTTAAAATAATTTACGACTTTTACAAATCCTATAAATTTTGTAAACACTGCTAGTGAAAAATCTTATTTCCCTAATAAGATACGAGGAAACGTGTTGTCTATGTAAACATTGAACATTCAATTCTCAGGTGCTAAAATGTCAACAACCTCTAGCCGGATCCAACTGATGCCAGATTTTTTTTTATCATACGTTAAACAGTTTTGAAAAAAAAACTAAACACGATTAGTAGGTTATAAGCTAAGCAAATATTCAGAAGATTTATATTACAGATTACATATTTTTTCATCAAAATTTCTTTATCTTACCTGAGTTGAGTCTACTTTGTGTATGCTGTGTTTCAACGAGCCATATCAATTCACGTAGGGAACCCTAAAAAAAAACATTAAATTAAAAAAAAAAAGTTATCATTCACTCCATGCTTAGGTATTCAAAAACACTCACCTGATAAAGGATATCTTTTCGATACATCATCCCTTTGCCAAATTTCTTTTGGGACCCTTGAACCGGTTCCTGTTGGCCCTCATCATTAAGGTGTGGTTGGCTAGTTGCAGAACGGATGTTATTATTGCTACTGATCGTCGGAATGGATAATTTACCATTTTGATTTGTTGTCTATATTGATGAGGATTTTTTATGGGGATTGAAATAGAATTGAACAGTAAGACAAATAAAAATCAATAAAAGCACTTACATGGAATTCGTAACCAAAATCATGACCACCACTATACCGTCGTGAAAGATTCGTATCACTTCGGGGTATTTGTAGGAACTGATCCGATTTTCTTGAATTAAGCGGTGCAAGTTCAGCCATTTCAGCACTTTCTCCTTCAATCAATTTTAGGTGGTTCGATTGGTCGAAACATTGCAGCGAAAATTATGCAATTAAGGACTATTCCGCATATTTTGAGCATAGAAGACGAATCCAGAACTGCACACAGCAATACCGGTTGCCAGAGATCGATATTATTTCTCAAAATACATCGTAACACTGACAATGGCTCGTAGATAGATTAGACCAAAGCCGAAGCCAATTCCAATATCGATTGTGAAAATAGGTGTGAGGAGATTCTGAGGGAACATACTGATGATGATGCATTATATCGAAGCTAATATTGATCTGGCTATTGTTACCGGTCGACAGCCGTAACGGTTGAAAAATGGTGATCATATAGGACCTAAGGAGCATTAATGAAAAACAAATGTTAGGCAAAAAATCGATAGGAAGGTTTTAAAGATGTGACATTTTTCAAAAAACATTAATATGTACCTATAACAAATTTCACTTAAATATCAATTTAATACAATTTTACACAAAACGAAAAAAACTAAACCTGACCAACTAAATCAATCACAAGATACTTACATTTCTACATAATGAGTATCATCACCTAGGGGCCTATTACATAACACGAAACGAACGGCAAAACAACCATAGCCACGACAAACGATAGTCGCGACAAAGAGCGACTACATAAAACGATAATGAATTAATATTTTTTCAAGCGCAACTAACTTCACTCCTATATAATGTATAAAATATTTGATTATTTTCATTCTTCATTTCCAAATATAATGTATTCACATTTTTTAGCCGAACAGGAATATAACTGGCAGACACGAAATATTTTTTAAACGACGAATAAAAAATGTATTTATTTACATCTTCTCTTCCAATTAGTTTTTTATTTTAATTATTTCAAGAGGAATATCACTAGTAGACACAAAATATTTTCCCCAACAAAACCCCAACAAAGCCAAACGACAGCAAAATGTCAGTTGTATTGAAAAAACGAGTATCGTTCAGCCTTAAACGATTTTCGTTTAACGCAGTCGCGTGTCATCGTTTTTATACGATAATCGTTTTACGGAGTCGCTTTTCAACGATAACGAGCCGGTTTCAACGATAATCGTTTTACGTAATAGGCCCCCTGCATTAAATTGCACAATATGCGGAAGTCTTCGAGTGATAGATTACATTTGTGTGCAATTATTTTTGACGATATCAACAATAGTCCGGTCAATTTAGACATCCGAGGTTACATTAATTCCCAGCAAGCTGAAAATTGGTAGGATTGTTGGAAACACCATCATAAATTAAATCTAAAAAGTCCTAATCGATCCGAGGCCTGGAATAAAATTTACGGGGGGTCGAAGGTCACAAAAACTGGTTTTTCACGATTTTCAGCAAAACGGTAAGTCTTATCAAAAAATTTTCAATGCAAGAATTGTAGACCAGATTATTATATATAAAAAGTGTCATGACACTTTTTTTCCTAAGACCCACCGTTTCTTAGGTATAACGATTCAAATAGTTGAAGTTGAGTTAAAATCGTCATAATCAGGCCTATTCTGAAAAAAAAAACTCCTAAGTGAAAAGTTCCTAAAATGTCATTATTTTTTTAGCTTGGATTTCGTTCTTCAATGGTTAAGAATATGGGAAAAGCAAAAAAAAAAATGGAAATTTTCACCATTTTTCCGATAGGGGCCCTTCTCCCGAAACCATTTCCCTGGTAATTTTTGTTTAGAATAGGTCCGAATATAATACAGGGTGTCCGATAGAGAATGGGCTAGAACGGCTGATAGCTACACTTATGACTGTTCTAAAGACAGATAGAAAAAAGTTCTATCGCAACCAGTTCATAAAACATTGGCTTTTTTTCGTTCAGTGTATTTTAAATTTTATCATCTTATGTTTTCGTTCACTACAACCACGAATCAATGAATTTTATTTATTTCTTTCTTTTATCATTTTCTACAATAATTTTATGAGTACCCATTTGTTTGACAGATCTTCATCGCGAACATCCCCGCTTCCTAATGAAAAAACTGCGATTTCGACAAAAATCGACATTTTCATCGTCTCCTCTTTCACCACCAGACTCATTGCGGGTGTCGTACAGAGAATAAAAGATTAGCGAACCACTCTTTGTTGACCCGCATAGTTTTTCCAGCGTCTTGCTTGTACGATGTTTTTAGAAAGCTATTGCGACATTGGATAATATTTTTTGCTGTGACCGGCAACCAACAAAAGTACACTCATTGGAAAATTGAAGCTTAAAATGCCAAACTTTTCATTGGCACACGGCTTTCTTCATCTAAAAGTGCATTGTCCAGCACATGTTTTCATTGCATTGTCCAGCACATGTTTTCACTGAGATTCAGCTTCTTTGCAACAATAGAGTAAGTAATATAACTCTTACCAAGCTCATCTGAGCAGTCTCTAAAAAATATCATATGGAAATGGAGGAATCTCAATCCGAAAACTTCTGTTTCATAACACTGTACCTGAACATTTATGGGGGTAAACCTGAACATATGGGGGTAAACATACCGCCGAACTTGCTGTCTTTAACTTCCAGTTGGATGCAGACGTAAGCTATTCGGCCGCCAGTTAAGGATGTGTCGACGGTGACTGGATTGTTGTATTCACGAGCGTAGAACTCATGAAGGACAGAGCTATGATTGGTTACATCGTTGTAAGTGTCCCACCAACCAACAACATTCTCATTGCTGTTAACGATTGAGATTCGTGCAAAGCCATCCCTGCAAACCAAACCTCAGTAGTTTAGGGGAAATTACAACCACCAACAAAGTCTATACTTTGTAGGTGTATGTGTTTCCTTATTTACCAAAATCTCTCCCTCAAAATATTGTAGTTTTGTTTTTCCTGGAAAAAATAAACTCTTTGGTAAATGGGAGGAAAAGAGCGCGATGTATGCAATGCACAAAGTTTTGTCTCTTTTGTAATGGCGGCGCGCCATTGGTTTGACTTTTTCTGCATTTTATATTTTCTAGTGAAAACTTGATAGCCACAGCAACATATTAGTTAAGAACAAAAAACATTTCTGTGCTACATTTGATGGATAAATAGAACAATTTAACTTAAAAAAATAAATAATCTTCTCAGTGTTATTTGTGAAAACTATTTTCTAAAAAAACAATCTACCGCACAAATTCTTCGGCACGCCACATAAATTCCACCACCATTTCCACCATCAAAATGCACAGCCTCAGCCTTGTGCATTAAAAAAAAAAAATCATAAAAAAATGACACAAAAACCACCACCAATTGATTTGGAAAATAAAAATATTGTAATGTTTTATTCCGGGTTCACAATAAAACTTATTTAATTTCCATTAATATTTCCGTTCAAATAAGAACACACTTTATTTCAACTCAATTTACTTTTATTATTCGCTCAAACAAACACACTTTTAAATCACTTTATTTACTACTAACAATTCGCAACACTTTATTTCACTTTGTACTGTACTCTTTCACTTTCAAGATTAAACTGTATCCGGTCGGTGTCTACGCTGCCCTTTTATACCGGAATCTCGAGACTCGAGAACGTCCTCGAAGGCTCTCGTCCCTCCCTCTCGAAACTTCCTTTCCAGGAGGGACACTTCCTACTTCCAGTCTAGTGGGATATTTTGGGATGTGTTCAGTGGGATATTTTCTTAATTACTAAAGGTCCGTTCACATTTCTACCTTTGTAGTAGTAGGTAGTGTGTTCAGACTTTTATCTTAAAAGTAGTTCAGTAATTCATCGTTACAGTATGTTTATTTTAAAATTGATAAATTATATAGTTGTTGATTTTGTCTGTCTTCTAGTGGAGAATGGAGATCAATTCCAGACATCAATGACTGAGTTTACAGTTCAAAAGGTTCCTCCACGCTATCCAGAACGAGTGGAATGAACCTTATGTTTAATAGAGACTACAATACTTGAGTGTGATCCACATTCCACAGACTTGTAGTGTAAGTTAATAAGATTCCCTTCTGCGCTTTGTGAAGCTGATAGTATTATTTTTTTTCTCAAGTCTGCACCCTCCGACCACTTGTTGATGTGTTCGCTCTAATCCTAGACAAAAACAACATTCAACAATTCTATATCGGGTATAAAAATGACGTCAGAGACTCCTTGCTCGCCACAGTATTGGATGCAGTCCGTTCGAGTGACAATCAAGATGTGCACGTTCGTATTACAAACACATTGCGAGCCATGCATTTTGTTCCCCTCAACAGTTGTGTGGATAGATATTTTTTTATTTTTTTTTTGACGGGAGGAAATCTTCAAAAGACACTTGGCAGTATTCGACACCAAGTAGGGTGGGACTCTTAACCACTAAAACCACCTCTTTATCAGGACCAACCTTGAGAGATCGACATCAGATTTTTCTTTCTTAACTTTGTAAAACCACTTTGGGGGAAGTTTAAACTTTTAATACTTTCCCATGTTTTTTTAGACCATAAGCTCATGAGGCTTGGTTCTTCTTAATCGCCGAACATGGTTTCTTGTATTCAAGACGGACACCACTTCAGAATTGGTATGACTTTGCAGTCTATGATTATGCGATACAGCGTATTTTTTAACAACTTCTGTAACCGTTTCTATTTGTAAGTCACGATGTAGATCGCTATTTCTTATGTACCAAGGTGCATTAACTATTCCACGAAGGACTTTGTTTTGGAATTTTTGAATGATTTCGGTATTTGTTTTCTTTGTACAGCCCCATAACTGGATACCATAGGTCCAAACAGGCTTTAGTACTTGATTATACAGCATTATTTTGTTTTGGGTTGATAAATCAGAGTTGTTACCAAGTAACCAGTACATTTTTCTATATTTCAAGTTTAGTTCTTCTCTTTTCTCTTTGATGTGCTCTTTCCACTTTAGCTTTGCATCCAAAGTCATTCCAAGGTATTTGGCCGTATTGGCGTAAGGTACAGCTTGATTATTAATGAATATTGGAATATTGTTTATCTTTTTATTTGTAAAGTTTATATGTGAAGATTTTGTTTCATTGAGTTTGATACGCAATTTTTCGGTCCAATCTCTGACTGACTGTGACGGCATTTTGCAGTTTTACTGCTACCTTAGAGACACATTTGTCGGGTACCAAAATTGCGGTATCATCTGCAAAAGTAGCCATTATGGTGTGATTACCAACTGGGATATCCCTTGTGTATAGTAAATACAGGGTAGGACCTAGGACACTTCCTTGTGGTACACCGGCTTCTATTTTCTTCAGTTCCGAATATTCTTGATCGTACATTACTCTAAACAATCGGTCTGAGATGTAAGATTTTAATATCTCATAGTACTGTCTGGGAAGATCCCTTTGCAGTTTGTACTCAAGTCCCTCATGCCAAACCTTGTCAAAGGCTTGATCAACATCTATGAAAATAGCCGAACACACTTGTTTTTCTTCTAATGCTTTTTCTATTACATCCGTTATTCTATGAACTTGGTCTATCGTGGAATGTTTATTTCTAAAGCCAAACTGATGATTTGGGATTAACCTTCTTTCTTCTATAATTTTGCTAAGTCTCTTGGTATAATTGGTATAAGCGATATTGGTCTGTAAGACGTCACTTCTGTAGGTGGCCTTCCTTGCTTGGGTATGACAATTTTCCAATGGTGTGGGACATACCGTTGCTTAAGGCATGCATTTATTATATATTGGAGTTTAATGAAGGCTTTCAAGGCATTTCTTTCATAACCTGGGCAGTAATTAGATCGTAACCTGGTGATTTTTTATTTGATAGTTGATGTAAACACATACTTTTTATTTCTTTTAATCTTACAATTGGTATTTCACTTTCATCTATCTTATCAACAAACTGTAAGCTATTTTCAGCCGCGTTTGTTGGGTATGGCTTAAAAACATTCGCAAGATGCTCCGCGAAAAGGTTAGCTTTTTCTTTTGGGTTACCGATCCATTTCCCATCTTGAGATTTCAAGGGCGAGTTTTGTAACTGCGGTCTTTTCAGGCGCTTTGCTCGGAAAAATCGGTTGAAGCATCAGTCGTTAAATTCTTTAGGAATGTACTGAGTGAATCATTTTTGAATTTATAAATTTGTTTTTTTAAGATTGTTGCTTATACGGTTAAACGCTGTTTTATCATCTGGAAATCTAGTATTTTGCCATTTTCTTCGAGCTCTTCTTTTCTCTATTATCAACTCTCTTATCTCTAAAGGATATTTTATTTCATTTTGTCTTCTATTAGAAAATGTTGGAGTACTTTCTTCAGCAGCCTGTTGCACATCAGCAATAAATTGTTCCACTTCATGGTCAATTTGCTCGATTGTATCCATGGGAGATCTTAAATTTATAAAACTTAAAAGCCTTTCTCTAAAATCACTCCAGTTTGTTTTCTTATTTACAAGCTTTGGATTACTTTTTTCTATTACTTCCGA
The DNA here is from genome assembly GCF_945859705.1 of Episyrphus balteatus. Lineage (NCBI taxonomy): Eukaryota > Metazoa > Arthropoda > Insecta > Diptera > Syrphidae > Episyrphus > Episyrphus balteatus. The sequence continues at coordinate 54,115,396 of NC_079134.1, read as the reverse complement.
TTCACTTAGTGATAGAATCACTGGAGTATGATCTGATGACAAGTCATAATTACCTTCGACACTAATGTGATTTCGTTTAATTCCTTTAGCTACGAAAAAGTCAATAAGGTCTGGTATTTTGTTAGTATCGGAAGGCCAGTAAGTTGGCGACCTGGAGGAATAGAATTCGCAATTGTATTTACGGCCTGCTTGGAAAAGTCTTTTGCCTTTTGTTGATATAAGTCTTGAACCCCAATGGGTGTGTTTCGCATTGAAGTCTCCACCAACAAGAAAGTTATGCCCAAGAAGATTTAATAGATCTGCATAGTCATCTTCTGTCGGGGATCGCCTTGGTGGGCAGTATATAGCTGCTATCTTAAACTCTTTCTTTTTCATACCAATACTAATAGTTTTTACTTGCATATTTTCATTAGTAAGCTTGGTTTCTTCATAATGTTTTAAGCTTTCTTTTATAAGAATCGCCGATCCACCTCTTGCCTTGTCAGCTGGATGTGGAGCGTGGTAACATGAATAGTGTTCTATTACATTATCTAGACTTTGCCCATTGGAGAAATAAGTTTCGGACACCAGGCAAATATCTATATGTTCTAGATCTAAAAAGATTTTTAATTCGGATAAGTGTTGTAAAAGACCGTTTGCATTCCATGTAGCGATTTTAAGTATTCTGTCCATCATTGTTTTTTAAAAGCAACTTTTTCGCTTAACTGTTTGATATTCAAATCCTGTTTATCAATTCTTTGGAGAATGAGTTGTAGCATTTCTTTTATGGAAGTCTCTTCATTCTTCCGCACATTTTTTAGAATCTGAGAATAGGCTTTATTTTCATCGCTTTTACTTTGAACAGCTTTTTTAGGCGGTTCATTCTTAGTATTGTTTTCAGCATTTAAATCGGTATTTACTGTTTTTCTGGATTTGTCTCTAGCAGATGTATTTTTGCTTCTGAACTTTTTTTGGCAACTGGGCCCGGCAAGCTATAGAGGCTATAGCTTGCCTGGTGATTACCCTGGCAGTTCACACATTTTGCTTTCTGATCTTTGCTCATCGGACAATTTTTAGTTGCATGTTTTCCTTCGCACTTTACACAAGCAAACTCGCGGTTGCAGTATTTTTGGGTATGACCAAAAGCTTGGCAACGTTTGCACTGCGGAACAACTTTAGATTTTCGGAGTGGTTCAATTTTAACAGCTATGCCCAAGATTGATCTTACTTTATAAATCTCCTCGACACTTTGTTTACTGTCAAAAGTTAGCATGAATAAAGGTAATAACCTTTTACTTGATGTGGATTCTCCAGAGGAGTTTTTAATTGTCTCATTTTTAAATAGATTGACTGCATCAAGGGCTTGGAAGCCTCTTTGTACAAGATCTTCCAACTTACACTACTTTCTCGGGAGAGCACGAGGAATGAAGACCTCTGGCTACTACTTTCATTGGCCTTGTAGCTTTGTTCTCATATGAGTGCCATTGAATTTGGTGTTTGCTCAGTTCTTCAGTGACAGATCTATACTCGTCGGTTTCTTCGACTGTGACTTTCCAGTTGTCTTTGTTGTACGATGTGTATTTGCAAGCTTTTTTAGTACAATTTTCTATTATTTTCTTATAATCTCCAAAAATTGGAAATCCTGAGATCATAATTGGTGGTGGTGTAATTTTTTTGCTGCCTTTAGCGTGAGAATTTGATTTAACAACAGCTACCACATTATTCGTTTCATTAGTTTCTGTTAACAATTCTTTATTATTTTCGGTTTTAGAGCTGGATAGATATGATTTTAGAAAAATTCAACGCCAACATTTCTCATAGTTGTCTTAAGTAAAGTGTCACACAAGACGTATGTTTTGATATTATATAATTCGACTGAATAAATCTAAATCTCTAACCAAAGTTTCAACTTTAGAGTTTATTTGTAATTTCATGTGTAATTTCAAAAGGTTTAGATTCACTAGAAACTAACTACTTCTTTTACGTACAAATTTCACCACGTAATTACGTACTTCCAGATGTGCTTCGCTGATGTATTTTTGAAGTACATTTTTCTGTACTTTTAATGTAGGGGAAATTTATTTCATCTTGCATGCGAGAAAGAGATAGCTGCTTCACGTATTCTTATATACAGAAAGTATATAACTGAGTTTTTTCCCGAGCTCCTATCTTTTTTCAGTGGAAAAGAAGTACTTCTTTTACGTACATATTTCACCGGTTTTTTCTGTAGTTCTGTAGTTTTTTGTGCACTTAAGACCGGTGGTAATAAAAAACACACCTATTATTATATTAAGATAGTAGGTCTTAAGTAAATCAAATATAATGTTATTTCTTGGGGCAGAGACCGATTTCTACAAAAAAAAATGCCACTTAGGCCATAAGTAACCGAAACACTTAGGCCACAAGTAATTTTTTCTTTTGTTTTTTGTTACTTTAACTACTTGATAAAAGTGTATATTACAGCCATACTCATACTACGCCATACTACGACTTTTGACATGGACGCCATTTTCAGAAATAAAAAATGTAAACATCCGTCCTGTTAAAATAAGTTCCGAGTTGAAACTACGGCGCTAGAGTATGTGCTCCAATCGCCAATAGGATACTGAGTAAAAATACAAAAAAAAATATGCAAAATTATCAAATTTGCCAAATGAGGTTTGAAATGAGATAATTTCCCATTCAAATTTCAAATGAGATAATTATAGCCTGTTTTCACTAGAGCAAATGAGATGATTTCGATCAAATTTGCCAAATGAGGTTTGAAATGAGATAATTTCCCATACAAATTTCAAATTTCAAATGAGATAATTATCATCTCATTTCAACGAAATTAGCTAGGAAATTAAGTCAAATCGCCTGAATGCTCATAAAATTTCAAAGACATGAAAATGAAGTGTCTGCAGGGTTCGGAATTCAGTTTCAAAATTTCGAACCAAATTTGAAAAAAAAATGAAGTAGATTTCAAAATTAAACTTTCAGAACATTTATTTACAAAAATTTATTCTAAAAAAATTATTTTTCAACAAAATTATTTTCTTTACTTTTTTTATTATGATCTTTTCCAAAAAACTCTTCTCATCTAGTAATTGTAACGATGCTTTGGGGTAAAACGGTTAATTCAGCATAATCTAACAAATTTTTGATCAGGAATTCTTTAAAATCAGTCAGAATTACATACTTCTATAAACTTTATTTATATCTTGAATTTGAAGAATAATTGACCTCCATTCATCTTTTGAGATTTCAGTTGAGCTTTATTTCTCAATGCCTCGACCAGATTTAAAATTGAAGTTAAATCCCTTTCTCTAAATTTATTATTTGAAAAATATTTTTCAATCAAGAAATAGAAGTAGATTCTGAAAAAGAGAAGTAGGGAAGTAGATTTTATTTTTTTCCCAAAATCGAAGTAAATCTACTTCGATCGAAGTAAAGTCTGAACCCTGAGTGTCTGTCTCTGGATCTCTCTTTGTTACATGCAGGCGTGACAAATAAGTCTGGATCTGGGAAGTTACAGGCGACAGTGAATTCGAATGTGCAGCAGTCTTGAATTCACATTCACAAGACTTAAAGAAAGTCGTGTCTTCGGCCAGTTATGACAACACAATCAAAAACTATACAAGGAGAGAAACTGGGAATGTGAAGCAAGAGCAACTCTAGCTTCACACAGCTCGACAGTTTGGAGTATTGCATTTGATCATTAAAATTTGGGAATATTTTTATTGGAAAAAGTTAAAATTAAAAAAGTTAATTATACGTAAAAAAAATACGAAAAAGTTGTTCTTTGTTTTTATTCAATAGGTAAAAGAGGATCATTCAAAGTTTGATAGAGTTTTCTGGTCTTGCGGGAGTCAAAAGGTAGTCATAAATACGTCCCAATTAGTAGGTAATAGTAGTTTTCATACCCCAAAAACATTGTTGTACCACACCAGGAATCAAGGCCAAAGTTGCCAGTATTCCTTACTGATTTGGGTAATACTCAACAGGGAGAATCGATTGCCTGTTGAATTTAATCTAGTGTGGCCAGGCAGAAAAACTTTTCAAACTGGAAATTGAATACAAAAAATTGACTCAAATTTAATTTATTAAAAAGTATGTATCTTATTAAAAGACGGTTGACAGACAATCTCAGCCAGAACCCCGAATTAGAAATGACAAAATTTTATTAAATATCTATTTAAAAAAAAAATCATTTTCGGTTTTTTTTTTTATTGAGTGTCAAACAATTTTTTTCGGTCATTTCAAAGTGTTGACACTTGTAAGTAATTTCCCTTCAAGCAAACAGGTCCGACCTCGGTTCGAATCCGCTCCGCCTGAGGCGGAGCTGAGTCCGACTTCGGATCAGAAACTGGACCGAAGGCGGCTCAAATTAGTATGGAAATTATAATCACCGCGAAGTCGATTGCATATGTATTGGTGTGGTGAAAATCTCCATTCCGAGAAAATGGAGCCGAAGGCGGACCTGAGTCGGAGCAGCGAAAACCTACTAGAAAGAGGAACAAAAAAGGGATGACGTTTCGCATTTGCGACCAAAAAAGAACAAGATTTATTTTTTTTTTCACTGAAACTGTTTTTTTTTATTTAATTTTGGCAAACGAAATTTTCACAATATATACAATATAAAATACAATACATTTTTTTCATTTTATTTTATTTGTTGTTGCGTGGGTGTTTCTTTAGATGTCCAATCGCATGCTTCACCTTCTGCCTTATTCTTCATCATTAGAGATTACATCTACAACACAAACAGAAACACATCAATTTAATCCAAACACTTTGAGCGATATATACAACATACCTTTTTTTGTTTCCATATTGTTTATAATTTGATATAATTGTTTATAATTATACTAATATTATAATAACAACGACACGAGACACGACGCGACTATACACTTCAACGAAACATAACAAAATGACGCTTTTGCTCTTGTTGGCTATGTCTGTTTCACTTTTTTTTCCATTTCTCACTTTTCACCACGATTTCTCCTTCCACTTTGTGTTCATACACAAAAAGTTGCAAGTGTGTGAGTGCAACCCCGCTTTTCTCCGTCGGAGGTCGGACTGTCTTTTCTGGACTCCGTTTTCTTGCTTGAAGGGTTGAGGTAATTTGTAGTGAAAACACTTTTTTGGTAATTTCCTAAGTTACCTCATTTGGGCTGTAGTGAAAACAGGCTGAGCGGAAATGAATTTTTGACCTTAATTTATTTTTTATATTTTTTTTTTTCACAAATTAAAACGAAATATTTTTGAGATTATATTGTAGTGGCCTCGAATTTTGATCATAATATCACCAAAAAAATATAATTTTAATCTAAACATACCCCAAAACAATCGTTCCTGGAATGACGTCATTCGGTTAATCGATGTACGCTACTTAAAAATGAAACTAAAACAAGCTTCTAACATAATTTTTATATCCATAAAAATAGGTGTGGAATGATAAATCTATTTAATATCAACTTTGAAAACTGCTTGTAGTACCATTTGTACGTTAGATGATTAAAATATTGACACTAAGGGCCAGTTGTACAAATATTTATTCCGTGGTTCAACAACTTTTATCTTTTGAACTCAGTGAGTGGTAAAATTGATTTTTAGCACTGGTTCTAGGTGAATATAGGTTGAAATAGCTAAATCCATCTTTGGACCAGAGTTGATCCACTGCTAATCCGCCAAAATCGGCGAGTTAAATTCCTGATCCGAGTCTGAAACACGTTTGTACAACTGGCCCTAAGAAATGTTGGTATGAGCGTCATTTTTCTTGGAACAACTTTCATTTTATTAGGTATATAAAATAACACAATTTATTTTTTATGTAAGAGATGTACCAATTTATAAAGGTTATTGTGTACCTATTTGTAGTGTTGAGTAAAGAAATACTTACCTACTCAAAAATAATTGATTTGTGTGTGTTTTTAAGCCATTCGATTTTCAGTTTTTGAGTTATGGATATGTCCGAGAACGCTTTTAGTGGGTATATTAAATGCAATAAAAAAGAAATGGAAACTTTGCGTGCGTGCCTACTATTTTAATTGGTAAATGAGAAAAAAGTTTAAAATAAATGTTATTTTGATTAAAAAAATGCCTGGACACCAAATTTTCCACCTACATGATTCATATTCTCCAGCCACTGTATCATCAGAATATAATTAAAAAATTGTGTTAGAAAATAAAATTTAAAAAATCAGTAAAAAAAATTATCGTGTTCTTTCTTGTTTGCAAATCGCTGCCTCAAAACTATAATATTCTATGTTTCAAAAAAATGTTTCGAGAAAATCGACTACAAAGTTTGGAGTATCAGAATTTCACCCTTTATTCATGTATTTTTACATGAAAATAGAAAATTAACTACCGTAGCTGGATAATCTATCAATTCAAATGCTAAAATGGGCAGGTTCAGAAACGTTAGGCACTAAATATTTAGGTAATTTCTCGGTCTCTGATTGGTCAGCTGTCAATAAAAATCTTTCCAATTTAGGTAATTTTATTGGAAAGCTAACTGGAAAGTTAGGCAAGAAAATTTTCCCTAAAAATTTAGGAAAGTTTTTTTTGTCAACATGACAGCAGATTGTTTTGAATTAAAGAATTAATTTAGCAAAATTAAATGTATTTGTGTGAAAAACGAGTAAAAAGTGCATTACGGTTATAGTTAATATTATTTATTCATTAAAGTTAAGTGAAATTTTGTGTCTTCCCCATGCGATCGGTAAAATACTTAAGTAAATTTTGAAACTTGACAATAGCATCATATCCAAACTAATTTAGTCAATTTCCTCAAATTTCCGTTCAGAAAATGACGTTTTCTAGATATCTCCCTTCAAGCAAACAGGTCCGACCTCGGTCCGAATCCGCTCCGCCTCAGGCGGAGCTGAGTCCGACTTCGAGGCAGAAACTGATCCGAAGGCCGCTCAAATTAGTATGGAAATTAGAATCACCGCGGAGCCGATTTTAGTATTGGTTTTTTCACTTGCATTGGTTTTCTTGCTTGAAGGACTAGTCCCTAATATGTCCTGAACGTGCCCAATTTCTTTTTTGATGCTGGAAGTCTGTTTAATTAACGTTTTTCTGTTTTGACATAGAACATTTATTTGATTTCCTTGCATTTCGAGTTGATTTTTTTGTTCTATGTTAGACATACAACATTATAGTAATGAGTATGGTATATGAAAATAACCAACTTACAGTCAAGACAAACAATATTTTTGGAGTAATTATATTGCTTTTTAAGCTTTCTGTTGTTTTTTCTTATTAAAAACCATAAATTTAATGAAGTGCATCATGCCCAAGCGAGTTCAAAGATTTCAAATTAGTATTTACCAAGAAATTTGCAAAAAAATATAACTACACAGTAATTATTTAAATAAACATTCAAGTGAACCTTACTTACAAACTATTGCTGATTACTGTCAGTAACTTTTTCAAAAAAGCCATAATCGACTTGCCGCATGACCTTTCAATATTTCTTTAAAGGATTTTATTTTGGAGTCCGGCAGCTAATTTTTAGATGTAAAATGTTCTATGTAACTTAAAAGTAGTCATTTTTGTATGGGGTTCAAATGAGGCAAATTGTTCTATGTCAACTAAGAACTTGATAGTACTGAGTATAAGCCATTATATCCGAAAATTGAATATTTATTTTGGCCATAAATATTGTATTAAGCCAAAAATAAAAATTTTGTGGACACAGTCTTGTAGCCATTGAAAAGACGAAAATTTTGATATAAAAAAAGTCATTTTTTTCCATTTCTTCGACATAGAACATTATAGTTTTGAGGCAGCGAAATGTTTCCAAATCCCAAGCGTCATTGATCTTTCCATTCCGCTTCAGGTAGGTTTCCTGCTTCAGTTTCCGGTACGAGTTCGTCTCCGTTTTCTCGGAATGGAGATTTTCACCACAACCGGCTCCACGGTGCTTCCCTTCAAGCAAAGGAGTCCGAACTCGGTCCGAATCGGCTCCGAAGTGAGTACGAGCTGGACCTCGCATGCGGCTCAAATTAGTATGGAAATTATAATCACCGCGGAGCCGATTGCATATGTATTGGTGTGGTGAAAATCTCCATTCCGAGAAAACGGAGCCGAACTCGTGCCCAAGTCGGAGCAGAGAAAGGTACCAGAAAAGGAATCGAAAAAAGGAATGACGTTTGGCACCTGAAGCCATTTGCAACAACAAAAAGAACACAATTTATTTTTTTTGTCACTAAAAATTTTTCATTTTATTTTCACAAAGAAAAACACATACCTATATTAGTAATTTTCTGTTGATACAGGCCAGCGGCTGGAGTTGGAGTGGTGTTTGATCTTTTATGTAATTCGACAAATTATTGAACAATTGAAGCTGTTGAATGTTGGTGGTGGTTTAAAGGCTTAACTACATTCACCACTTTTTGAAAAAGTACAAAAGTGAAAGTATTTTTTTTCTCGCTAGCGGGATTTTTTTGTAAAAAAGAGTTTACAAATTGATTTTTGGACGAAAAAATAAGCATTCTGCATCATTTATTTTAATTTTCTAGCCTGAAAAACCATACAAAAATGCGTTTGAAAATTTTCACTTTTGTACTTTTTCACTTTTTGAGCCAATGTAGTTAAGGCTTAATGCCGGAGAAGAAGATTACCTACGGAAAACGTAGAATGATTAATAATTAGTAAGTAAAAGGCCGTGTGTGAATTCCTTTAAATAGTTAAATCCGTGTTAAATTTTTGACACTATTGAGGTTAATAAAAAATTTCAGCTGTATGGATTATTGTTTAAAATTTTTTCTGCCATGGATACTCCTTTTTAATAAAAAAAAAAAAACAAAACCATCTGCAAAAAAAATTTAACTCAAATTTAACCAGGTCCCAGAGCCCAATAAATTTTTAACAGCTGAAAATTTTTTATTCACCTCAATAGTGTCAAAAATTTAACACGGATTTAACTATTTAGGCCGTGTGTGAATTGCGTTAAATAGTTAAATCCGTATTAAATTTTTGACACTATTGATGTGAACAAAATAATTTCAAAAAAAGAATTTATTGTGTAAAATTTTGTCTGCCTTTTTTCTGCCATGATACTCCTTTTTAATAAAAAAAAAAAAAAAAACAAAACAAAACCATCTGCAAACAAAATTTAACTCAAATTTAACCAGGTCCCGGAGCCCAATAAATTTTTAACAGCTGAAAATTTTTTATTCACCTCAATAGTGTCAAAAATTTTACACGAATTTAACTATTTAACGCAATTCACACACGGCCTAAATTGCTAAGCTACATTTCAGCAATGCATACCTTTATTTTTGGTTGAAATAATCCAATTTGTTAAAACTTAACAGGATTCTAATATTTATTACGAGCCACGACACGTGAGACAAAACAAAATGGCGCTTTGTGATTTTGTTGCCTTTGTCTTTCCTTCGTTATTTTTCCTTTTCGCACTTTAAGCCCTATTGTGGTTCCACCATAAGCTACCCTACTGTGATTGAAAATTCCCTCAAAGGGTATAATTCTCTTACACCACTTTACACTAGTCGAGTCGAAGTGACAAACGTATTTATTTATTTATTTACGAATCAAATCGAAATCAAAACTGTTGATTGTAGAAGCAAAAGATACTCCCTCCATGCTTAATGGAATTCTTATTTTTTTTTTATTCGATTGAATTTACCTTTCGCATGATACTGTATTAAATACAATTAAAAATAAATTAATTGTCCAGTATAATAATTTTTGGTAAGATAAAATATTAACATTTTATTGTGCAGCTACTAATTTATAATAAAGTAGAAGTTTTTTTTGTATTTATTATAATTATTAACATTTTCATTTCACTAAACATTTATGTTAATAATTTAACATAATTCAATAATTTAACAAGTCCAATTAAAATAGTGCTTATTCTTCTACTTTACTGATTCCAGTAGTATATAGAATTTGTATTATAAACCAATCTTCTTCTTCATTTATGTTAACTATACATTTTGAACCTTACCTGCATATTTTCTTACATAGACCATTTTTAATGTTCTTATAATACTTAAATTTCATCACAGCCCGATTCTCCTCCAGAGTCACAACTTGTGAGAGCCGCAAATATATTCAAAGTTGTGATCTACCATAGAGCAGGTCACAACTCAAACTCCCAACAATTTAAACAAATGAAACAATCTTTTTGGGACTCTCACAATTTACGACCAGTGGAGGAGAATCGAGGTGTAAGTTTCCTTCATTCATTTTCATTCATATTGGAATTGGTTGTGGGTAGTAAGAATATTTTCTAATTCAAAGCTATGCAATGTTATGTCCCTCTAAAATAATTGAAATGTTTCAAAACAAATAGTTATCTCTACTAACCGCTCAGTGCGCATTTGATTTGATAATTATGTATTAACAATGCTTCAGCCAGGTTCGTCATTTCTTCAACAAGTTTACATCAATAGCACTTTTTCTTAGAAAATAGAAAAAGTTGCAGGAAAAATGCGGTTTTTTGAATTCGGAAGTTAGTGGTACTTCTGCCATGTTCTTATCTTTTTAAAAAGTAAATAATAATGGATCTCCGGTAAAGTCTTTGATTACTTATTAGGTGACTTTATATTTTGTCCAATTCAAAATTGTTTGACTTCTCTTCTCGATAGCACCATATTATGTAGATTAAGGTGGTCCTTATGATGCTTTTTGCCGAAATTATATTGGTTTTGTCGAAAACGACATTAAAAGGTTCTTATTTCTAATAATTTGTAGACTAACTTTATTTTAAACTTGTGTTTACACTACAGGCTCCTTGAACGTTTAACTCGCTCCTTAAAATTTTGGTTTTTGATTTATCGATTTATTGAACCTGGCGATTTAAGGCTCCTTTAAAATCAAAGCATTTTTCAGCAGAAATCCACCAAAAATGTGAACCTACAACCCATTTGCGTACACTTTTCATTTGATTTTCATTTAAAATTTGATAAGATTCTTCAATAAAAGCAGAATTAAACCTTTAATTAATTAATTAAAACAGAAACGGTTCACAACTCGAATAAAGATTTATTTTAAAATGATGATGAAAAAATAATAAAATGAAAAATTTAAAAGCAATGAATATTAGATTGATTGTAGAGTTGAAATATATAAGTAATGAAAAGTAAAGTGTTTTAAGTTGTTTCTTCCAACAAAATTTAATTTTGCGTAAATGAGCATGAAAACCAGAATATATCAACAAAATGAAAAAAATAATTAAGACTTGAAGTCTGATAAGCAAAAGTTATTTGAAAATTTAAAAAAAATAAAATTTCATGTCACAAAAATTAAAACGGACCATATTTGAAAGCGGCTTTTTTTTGGCTCAAACATTTTTCAAAATCGGCTCCTTGCCTCGAAAATATTCTGGAAACACTGCGGTGGATGGACATGAATTAGTTGTAAATAGCGAAAAAAAATTCACTAATTTTTGCAAATTTTTATTTCAATGGTAAAATCGGGAAAACCCCATATAAAATTAAAAAATTACCTAAAAAATTGAAGGAAATGGCGTTTTACTTGAAAATTTCACGTTGAATCCGAGAGAGGTAAAAATCTTAAATAAAATAGGGAAAATTTTTCTCAGTATTTCCAACCGGTTGGCGGCTATCCAACTGTATGTCCCAACCCTAATGTAGATACTTAGGTTAATTTTCATTTGTCTAAAGCAGAAAATAAACTGTTATAGATAGTTTCTCCTAATATCAATATCATCATAGTTGATAAGAACTTATTTTTTCATTACAAAGTTGTGTGAACTAGGTGGGATGTTCACCACTCTTTTTTTTTGTCGAATCTATAAATTAGTGTTAAGAACTCATTATTAGCTGTGTTTTATTTTCCTTGTGATCCAGATCAGATCATTGTATTTATTTGCGAAACAATAACAAAACAAAATCCTGCTTTTGTTGTAAAGCTAATAAAAACAATGATCTGATCTGGATCACGAGGAAAATAAAACACAGCTATTGTTGCCAAAAGTTAGTAGGAAACAAAACACACCCCATAATTAAAAAAGAGTAAAGTGTGTCTTAATTGGATCATTTGTTATCAAAACATGACAGGTACATTGTTTAAAATTTTTCAGGAAAAGAAGACGTTCTAGATTTTCTTTTGTTGTGTGTACCTAAATTTATAAAAATTATATTTTCATACCATTAGGACCGATATTGCTCAAAAATTAATTTGAAAACGATCGGATACATTGGTGCAAAATTCTAAACGATTTAGTAAAATGATAAAGCAAGTTTAGTAAGTTACTTATTTAAAAAACATATTAGTTCTAAACTTAGTAACTTACTAAATTGGCTTAAGCATTTTACTAAATCGTTTTAAATTTTGCGCCATTAAACTTAAGTTTTTTCAGCTGTTAATAAGCTGCTGTTTATTTTCAACAGATGATAAGATCGGGACTTATCATGTTTTGAAATAATAAAAAAATGTTTCACGTAGCTGTAAAATCGGATATAGATGGAGTAGATACTTAATATTTTGAAGGCAGGCGTAGTTATGCCTAGAGAACTAATTAAGTTAAATATTTTGAAAATAAATGATTTAGTTTTAGTTTAGTTTTTAAAGGTGTAGTGTCCACAGTTTCCATTAATCGAACATAGTTTTTTTCAACAAATTTGTATGAAGTTTATTTCACTGTCAAATCGAACCCAAATTTTGTCTTATTATGAACATGATCAAGCAAATTTAAATTAGCCAAGCAAATATCTAACCAAAAACATAAAAATTCGACCCATGAACCAGTGAATAATAAAGAACTTAAAAGTCATAATTTCTAATGTCGTTTTCCTTCACTCCACAGGGACTACTATTTAAAATATTATTTTTGCACTTTTTAATGTTTTATGTTCCTTCACACCAGAAAAAAGGTAAAAAAAGTTTACTCCAAGTAATTTTAGTATTTCGAATCTACACATGGAATTGCACGCACACCTCACTATTCTTCTAATAATCGTGTTAAATAAGGTTTTATGAGTAAACGATAGTATTTGTGTATATATTTTCTAGCTTTATTTTGGTGTTAATGCATAATATAGATATAATACCCATTCTGCTTTTGTTCAACGTGCGTGGTATCTATTTATGAACTAAAATGTACATATGTATACTAGAAAAAAAATAAATTATATTTTATTCTTTAATTGTAGGATTCACCGATTTAATTAATCATCTAATACCATGAGTTCAATTGGTAAAATTCGTATAAAAAGCTTTGGTAAACTATTACCTCCAAACAGTCTTTCTATATCGGATGAGAAATTGGATATATGTCCGGAAACCTCTCCTATCAATAATCAACTATGCTCGAATAATTATGATATACCCAATGAAGTTAGTGATGATACAAAAAACATTGAAATATCCAACGAAAATTTCAATGATATATTAAAAACATGTGTTGAAAAAAGTTCTTTAAGTCCAACAATTAAAATTGAAATTGAATCTACTTCAGTTGATTGTGTTGATTTGACAGAAGATACATTTGAAACTCCTCTAAAAAAAAAATTACCAAATGAAATGGGTATTAAAAAATCACAATTAAAAAAATTAACTACCTCTAAGGTAAAAAATAACACTAAACAACCAGCTAAACAAAAGCCAATTGAAGATTCCTCGCAGACAAATTTATTGTCATTTTTTACTCCTGGTTTAAGTGTAAAGAAAGCTCCAAAAAAATTAGGAAAACCACCTGAAAAAACCGAGGTCACAAGTTCCGTTAGTGAAAATACACCACCCCGTAAACTAAGAAAACTTTCTCTAAGGAGAAATATTTTAAATGACGTACCTTGTGGGTCAAAGAAAAAAGAGATTACAAAATCAAAAACAAAGAATATGCCAAAGTCAAAGAGTGAAAAAAAATCAAAGCACCTCATGGAATTGGAAAATGTAGCTGAACCTACTGTGATACCCGGCGTAATTGATTTATGCCAGGACTCTGAAAGTGATGAAGATATAAAAAACCAAATTAAATCACCATTAGCACATCCAAAACGACCTCTCACAGTAAAATCAGAAAAGTCAATTTGCCCATCATATAAAGTTATTGAAGGTACTACATTTGCTGTTGATGGTTTCAAGTTTGGTCGCATTGAAGGTGTAACAGCGTACTTTCTTTCTCACTTTCATTCAGACCATTATATTGGCCTAACAAGGAAATTTTCAATGCCTCTTTATGTATCACAAATAACTGCCAATTTAATGCGAGAATTTATTCCAATTGATGAGAAATTTATAAACATACTTTCTCTCAATATCACAACTATAATTGAAGGTGTACAGGTGACTGCCATCGATGCAAACCATTGTCCCGGTGCTGTAATGTTTTTATTTCAACTTCCATGTGGCAAGCGTATACTGCATACAGGAGATTTCCGAGCTTCAATTGAAATGGAATCAGACTATCACTTAAGCCAGCGGAACATAGATCTTTTGTACCTTGATACAACTTACATATCTAACAAATATTCATTCCAGACACAGGAGAAAAGCATAGCTGATGCATTAAAACATGTTCGAGAATTTCGCGAACGAAATGAAGGAAAACGAATACTCTTTGTAGTTGGAGCTTATTTAGTGGGAAAAGAAAAATTCTGGCTCCCTATTGCTAAAGAATTCGACTTCAAAATCTGGACAGATAGCAATAGAAGAAAAATTATGCATGCAATAGATGACGAAGAAATTTTACAAAGACTAGTTACTAAATCCCGAGATGCTGATATGCATATTATATCGATGATGAAAGTTGGTTATAGAGGAATCGAAGCATATTGGGAAGATCATTCTGATGCTTATGATATGATATTTGCAATAAGACCCAGTGGCTGGGAAAAGAATTCGAAACCACAATTTCGAGGTCAGCTCAATATAATTGGTATAGAATATTCAGAGCATTCCAGTCACAATGAATTGAGGAGGTTCTTGAGTTTTTTGAAACCACAAGAAGTGATAAGTACAGTTCCTTATGGGAAGGATCTCACTTTGTGCTCAGATGTGCCATTGTCTTGGTATAAAAAAGAATGCTTTTCGCCAATTAAAAAACAAGCTTCAATGTTGGATTATTTTTCATGTTCAAAAATTGATAATAAAAATAGTTGATTTTTTACAAAAACTTCTTGTTTTTTTTTCTTTTTTTAGGCCGTGTCCGAATTGAGTTAAATATTTAGCCGAGGATACATTTTTGACATATATGTTTGTTGAACATAGGATTTATGTTTGATTAAATGTAGATCTCCGAATTGGGATCATTTTTTGAAGTTGCTTAATCTTTACAATTTGAATACTTTCAACAATTTAAATACATATGTACTTTCGAATTTATGTTTTTATATTTCAATTCTTTATTAAAAAACACAAAATCTTCTGTCAAAAATGTATCTTCTGATGATAAAAAATTAACTTGCTCCCAGAGCAGTATTATTTTTTGACAGCTTAAAATGTATCTTTTCATCTAAATAGTTTCAAAAATGTGTGTGCTTCGGTTAAATATTAAATACATCTCACAAAATTCTACGAAACACTATCTGGTTGTTCGAAATAGTCTATATTTTTGGTAATTAATGTACATTTTTAATAAATGGCACAAACCAGTAATTAGACCAAAAATTGAACTTAAGATTAACGCGTTCACAGAAGATACATAAAATACATAGTTATAACATTTTGAGAGAGTGTTAGACAATGTCTCCTAGAAGAGACGTATGATAAGTGCCACAAGTACGACGTCAACATTATTGGTGATTTTACCTCCAAGATTGGAAAAGAAGACATATTTGATTCAACGATCGGAAAGCATAGCCTGCACAAAAACTCCTCCGACAACGGACTCACGCTGATCCACTTTGCACCAGGGCGAAATGTCATCATTTCTCAAGCACTCGATTTTCACACAAAGAATCTTGGAGGTGTCCAGATTATCGGACCGTCAACCAAATTGATAATGTCGATTAACGCCAGGCATTTCTCCAATATCCTGGATGTCCGTTCGTTCCGAGGAGCCAACATTGACTCGAATAACTACCTTGTTGTTGTTAAGCTTCGGATACAAAAGCCGACTATTTTAGGAAACTTAAACGTCAAAAGACTACAAGTGACTGCGTCTCTCGTTATCTCAGAGGACCCATCACCAAGCCCAAATGTAAAAGATCAGTGCATACATTGTCAAGGGACTATCAAAAGTGCGGAAAATTATGTGCTGGGTTTCACCAGGCGAACAAACCGCAACCCCTGATTTGACGAAGAATATAGGCGAACGCATGCAGCAAAGAACGAAACATATAAATCCATGCATTCAAAAAATGAGAGAGGAACGCCGAATTTTAGGACGGAAGAAAAGGCAACACAAAAAATAAGCAGTCGAGTGTATCGAGGAATTCTACGGCAGAGGTAACATCACAAAATTTTATAAAAATCTACACAAGCATATCAGCCCAAAATACCACTTTTCCAAACCAGAACAATCCATTATTTTTGGGTGATGTCGGCCAAAATATCCGTCTTCCCGACCTACAAGATGTGAGAACAGCGATCTCAATACTCAAATCGCTAATTTTTTTTTTTTAAACTCATCTGTTAAGCACTGTTCACATGAGAGCGACCAACGAATGAGCGAATGAACGGACAAATAAAATTTAATGTATTCTTAAAGTAAATTTTTGTTTTTTAAACTGTATTAATCAATAGCAAGCTAACTAGTGTTTAATTTTTTCAAAGAAAATTTTAACATTTCAATTTCTTAAACAAGAAAAATGTGCGAAAACTAATTGTTCGTAAACAAAATTTTATTCGTAACGACTAATTCGTTTTTTTCATATTGTTCTTATTTTAGATATTTAAATGTTATTTTTATTTTGAAAAATTTGAACTTTAGTCAGTTTGCTACTGTTTAATAGAGTTTTTATGAAATAATTCACTTTAGAAATACATTAAATTTCATTTGTTCGTTCATTCAGAGTCTTCTCAAAATCAAGAATACCAAATCGATACACCATTTCTATCCATTTTAAAATCGCTTATGATAGAGTAAATTTAGACGTGCTATATAGAACCACGTTTCGGCATCTCTGCCAAACTCGTTCGCTTGTGCAGGAAGCCCATGGAGAATTCTCGCTGCCTTTGATGTCAAAAAAGGTTTACGACAAGGCGATGAGCTATAATGCAACCTCTTTAACATCGTACTTCAAGTACTTCTGCCCAACATTCCGATGCGGATCATATTGACATTATCGGAAGAACGAAGCAAGCGTTTACTGGTATTGAGACAGAGGCGTCAAAAATGGGTTTGGCCGAAGGTAAAGTTACAACAACGAGCTTTACAGCGACAAAGACGTGGCCAGGAAGCTGAAAATTCATTGATTAAGATAGCTGTATTATGTGTAGCGTATGAACAACGTCGCACCATCCCGTCGAATTTTCTATCCAACCCCGATGGGCAACGTGGCAGAGGAAGACCACATCTTAAGTAGCGCTCTCAAATGGTTGCTACCTCGCAACTGGAGACAGTAAGCTAGAGACCGAGCTGACTGGAGAGGCTTTTGGGTCAAGTCAGGCCACAAAGTCAATCCTGGGTTGTGAACGCCACCTTAAGAAAGTAAGAAAGTAAGTTATTCAACATCAATTATTTAAATTAAAGGATAAGACCATTCGTTCAAAATACATCGGCAACTGAAGTGGTTTTCTTCAAACTTTGTAGTTATGAGTTTTCCAGGGTTTTTTCCTTAGAGGCAAAATTAAAATTACCTGTATCTGCCATGTAGAAAAGTTTGTTTCTCTCAAAAACGGCTCTAACGACTTCAATAACAAAAATCTGTCGACTTTTGAAAAAAATATCCTACTTTAAAATTTAAAAAAAAATCTTAGACCAATATTAACGGTACCTGTCAACGATTTTTAATTTTCTCATTCTCCCTAAAAGACTAAACTGATTTCAGTTCTAATACGAGTATTAAAAAATAATTTTGGATTTTTTTTCTTGAAAACGGGTTGATGATTTTTTTCCAAAATCTATACAGACTTTATAAATTTTGTTTTAAATAATAAATTCTTAGTGCCTGGCCACACAGTGTTGTGCCCAATCACGTTCCAATTCACATTTTCTAGGAACAAATGTCAAAAAGAGGAAAATCCTCACCCCTCTTGCCTACAACCTAACTGGATAGGCGATTGAAAAATCACTGTGTAGCCAGGCACTTAAAGATGTCATATATAGGGGAAAAGGGGGTACGTTTGACATTTAGTTTTTAAAAGTCTGTATTTTCGAAAACTTTGACTGTATTCCATTGTTTTTTTTTTTTTTTGTATTTGATTTATTGACTATTCAAGATTATGCTGACAGTAAATTTTTTGTTTTACAACATTTCAACATAAAAAAATAATGTTTTATAAAAAAAGTAATTTTGTCAAAACTGCCCCTTAAAAGTGATACATTTGACAATGGTGGATTAAAAACCACATCGTGTGCATTATATTTTTAAAACTATCAACGGATCTAGCTCGTCTGTTTTTTAAAAGAAAAAATGGTTTTAAACAATTCACTAAACAATATAACGAAAAAAATAGATCAATAAATTAATTTTCTTAAAATAAGAACATACAAAAATAAATAAATTGCTCTAAAATATCCGCCCATTTAAATCTAAATCAAAATTAATCGATGTCGATATATTTTTAAATAATTTATCTAACATATAATTCCCCAAAATCAACGTAAAACTGTGCCCCCATTGCCAAAGTCAAAGGTGCCCCGAAGGAGCTTCATAAGTGTTTTTCTTTTCTGTCAATAACTAATACTACTTTTTCACAAAGCTGGCTTCAATTTACTTAAATTTAAGCCTAGTGCTGTTAAAGTATTGATTCACCATAAAATAAAAAACTTTTTTATTAGGTTCAGAAATTGCTTACATACCGGTGGTCAAAAATTAGATCAGAAATACAGAAAACACGTGGTATTCCGCGAAGAGTTGAAGAAAGACTGGGAAATTTCATAACGTTACTTTAAAGCAAACTAAGCTTCTTTCTGCATCCAAACTTTCCTTTGTTAAGGGCACGATCATACCGAAAAACGCAGAGTCAAACGTGCCCCGGTGTCAAATGTACCCCACCTTACTCTAACCATTTTTTTTTGTTGACAAATGGGTCTAGCGATTTTCAAACAAATTTTATAAAAATTCTTTGGTATAAAATAAATCAAATGGAATGCATTTGGGAAGAATTCTGCATTTTAATCTACTCTCTTTATCACACATCTGTGGTTCGCAAATACTCTGTCCCATTTTTATGTAGATTTGGAAGTGCCCAACAATATAAAGCCACCATTATTCAACTTTTAAGTGCGACTCAGTCGTGCATTTTATTTTCATAATTGTCTGCTATAAAAATTGTATAAATTTGTTTGCTTTCAACGAATGGAATTTTGTCCATGAGATATTTTAATTGAACCTGAACTGTTTTTACTCAGCAATTTATTTTATTTCAGGTTGAATTAATTTATAAATCATTTTCTGATAATATTCCAATATGAGCACAATGAATTTCATCGGGAAAATTCGGGTCAGAAGCCTAGAAGAGCTTAACAGCAATATAAATTTAAACATCTCCAACTTTGTTGAAATAGTTTCGGAAAATGACAATACAACACCAGTTGTACAACACATGGAAATACAAGATTACCTTGAAGAGGATATGAAAACCGTATCCACTTTATACCCCAAACCACCAAAAGTTATGCAAATAGAAACATATTGTGTAAACCCAGCTCTCTACCGAGATATTTTAAATCCAATTCAACAGGAGGCTAAACCAATTAAATCTACAGAAGAGTCAACGTGTCCCACTGCAATGGACCAATCTCATTTTGATAATGCTTATTCCGATTTAGGAAATGTACTAACTCAGACTATTTTAGATAGCTCAAATATAGGTAACAAACCGGAGCAAGAAAGTCCAGTTGAGAATATTAAAATCGAAATTAAGACTACACCTTCTAAGTGCAGAGAAGAAATGTCTGATAATTCTATCTGTTTTATGGAATATGTTGAAACGGTATTTGGTGTTGGATGCAATGGGGAAGACTGCTCTTGTGCTCCCATTCAACTTCAAAATGAAGAAAAAACATTTTCCGAAAACCCTGCATTATCACATATTGTTTATAATTATTTGACTGACATTGAAAGACCAGTTTGCGAGAAGGAAAAAAACAATTCTCTTGATTATACGGATGACCAACTAATTGATAATTTAGAAATAACATCCAAATCGACAAAATCTAATATCGACGATAAAATAGGTCCACAGCCATCACCTCATAAAACAGAAAGTCTTAATTATACGACAAACAAAAATAATAGCAAACCAAATATCATTTCTCTGGATGAGTTTTTTTCTTCAAATAAAAGAATAATTCCGGGGACAACTTTTTGCATTGATGAGTTCAAACATGCAAAAACAGAGAACGTAACTGCAGTTTTTTTGACGCATTTCCATTTGGATCATTTACATCGCTTAAAAAAAAGGAAATTCTCAAAACCAATTTACTTGTCAAGGATAACTGCTACTATATTACGAGACGTATTGCCTGTAAATGAATTAATGCTAAAAGTCATGGATTTAAACAACACCATTACAATCGACGGTGTGAAGGTTACTGCTTTAAATGCAAATTATTGCCCGGGAGCAATAATGCTTTTGTTCCAGCTTTCAAGTGGTTTGAATGTTTTATACACTGGAGATTTCCGTGCATCATCAGCAATGGAGCTTAATCCATTTCTAAGAGCAAATAAAATCGATGTTTTGTATTTGGACACGGCATACATATCCAGCAAGATCTCATCTCAGTCTCAAGAGAAAAGTATCTCAGATGCTATAACTATCATTCAAAAGTTTAAGCTTAGCTACTACGACAAACGCATACTATTTCTGTTCGGTCATATTGGGTTGGGAAATGACGAGTTATGGCTTGATATAGCTGATAAATTTGACTTAAAGGTATGGACAGATGAATTTAATTTAAAAATGCTAACTGCAATCGGAAATGAAGAATACATCCAAAGATTTGTACTAAATGCCGAACAAGCTGACATGCACTTGATTCAACATTCCAATTTAAGTTACCATGGGACAAACGAGCATTGGAAAAAATTTAAAGACACTTATGACATTATGCTTGCAATAAAACCCAAACAATGGGTGGAAAACAAATGTAGAGAATTCTATAAAGGTGAAATAAACATTGTTGAAGTGGAATATTCTAGTCATTCCAATGAAACCGAAATACGAAAATTTTTGGCGTTTTTACAGCCAAAACGCGTTATCACAATATCCCCTGTTGGAAAGGATCAAAAGTACCCTGAAGTTCCATTGTCATGGTATAAAGAAAAATGGTTTTCGCCAGTTAAGAAGCAAGCTTCCATGTATGATTTTTTCAAAGTTAAACCGAAAAAATAAGTTTAAATTACTATATGTTTTCTAAGTTAACTTATCATCTTCCATATAGTATTTAATTTTTTCAAAGAAAATGTTAGTCCTTCCATTTTTTTTAAGTTAAACGAAAAATTAAATTTTCATTGCTTGTTTTTCCGAGTTTAAAAGTCATCTTCCATTTGGAATATTAGTTTTTAAATCTTAGATTAGATTTTTTTTTTAAAGATAACCAAAAAAAAAATAATTTGTACCGTTTGTGATTCCTTCGAAAGTTAAAAAGCAAACTGTCTCTAAAATATTTTTTATTGCTGTGAATACCTTTAATATTTATTTTTTTTTTAATAAACAATATTTTTAATACAAAACAAAAATAATGAAAAAAGATCATCTTTTTTATTTTGGGATCAGTATGAAATAACTATAAAAAAAAAACAAATATGATTTAAAATTATTTGATTTATCATTTATATAATTTTGAATCTCTTTCCACATATCGTCGTTTTTACAGTAACGAGTCGATATTCAACAATTTTCAGGAGAGCGTTTTAAAGTTTTTAGAAAAGTGGTATGTTAGTGAAAATTGACAAAAACATTTTTTACAACGCGAAAACTAAAAGAAGTAATAAAGATTCGATTACACAAGTTTGTACTTTATATATGAATAGGTTTTTTGTGTGCTCTTTTATCTACAATAGTCGGAATAAGTATTTTGCCAAAATGAACACTTCCCGAGTTGATGAGAATAATCTAAAAAAAAAAAAATTAAAATTGTACTTCAAGTCTGATATCCAAAAGTTTTCTGAAAATTAAAATCAAAAATCTCATACCAAAAACAATTGCATGCGTTTTTTTTGTTGTGCCATATTTTAAAGCGGCTATTTTTGGCTCCAAGATTTTTCAAAACCAGATTTTTGCCTCTAAAATATTCTGGCAACTCTGCTAACATGTGGAAAAAGTAAAAACAATGGGAACTTTTCGAACGTGAACAACTTTTCCCCCCGAACTCACAATAGGAAATTAGGGCTGATAAATTTCTTTCGAGAAAAATTAAAATTTGTAAAAGCTTCGACAAAATATTTATATTGGTATTAAACAAAAATCATTAACATAGGAATAGAAAAGAAATAAGTCACTCAGTATCATAATTAATTTCAACAACAGAGTCATCCAGTATAATCACATCCGAATTATCCAGTAGTCTTTTGGTACCTGTACCCAATCTTTTTGAATCATAGTCATTGCTCTCGGCGAGAATACATTCAAGAGTTTTCGGAAATCCGTTATCTTTTTCATTCAAAACAAAAATATTCGAATGGCAATCCAAAAAATCACACTCGCCGAACCATGGCATTTCTGTGCATATATACCTTTAATAAAATCAAACAGGATTAATTTACAACTAGATTTATTTGTTTGTTACTTACTGTGATAAATCAGTTAGATTATGTAGCAGCAGTTTTTTTCCTTCAGCTTTGTTATTTAAAGATTTGGTCTCGAAATAAATACCACATTTTTTAGACTGTGATATTGTACAATGTTGAAAGTGAATTTTGGATGTGCTGCCGACATCGATTCCGATTCGGCAATTATTGATTTTACAATTGGTGAGTGTTACTGCAGTTAAATCACTTGCTACTATTCCATTAGAAAAATTTTCAAGCACACAATCTTCCAAGAATAACTCAGAGCTTCCAGAGCACATAATTCCTTGTTGTGTTGATGACTTGCCATCACCTATAATTTTGCAATTTTTAAGACAAACTTTTCCATTTTTTACTAAAATTCCCGAGCGAATATTGCGACAGTCTAGGGTAAGATTATTAAGAGTAAAATTGCCATCAAAAATTAGTAAAATTGTGTCGTCATCAAGAGACATGATGACTACTTCATTTTCATTTGTATCAGTGGAAGCAACAACAGAGCTGCTATCCAGGCCAATTATCTTTCCATCATCGTTTAAGTATTCAAGGAATTTGATGCTATGTCGTCCAGGTGGAAGATATATATCGTCAGAAGCGTTGCAAATGTTAAGAACATCCTAGAAGAAAATGATTTTATTAAATAATTTTGAAATTTAAGATAACAAAATTTTAATTAAAAATCGAAAAAGCTGAAGGAACAGAACATTTCGATGTCTGGAAGATTGCAGCTAAATCGTATTTGATAATTAAACGAATGATCTACAAGTCACAACGACTGAGGCACAAAAAGCCAAATACTTAAAGGTTAATTCTGAATTAATATTGCTGGTTGAATCGCAAAACTATTCGTATCATACATAGGGGACTCTTCTACGGATAAAAGTGTATGGGATAGCCCTTCAATTAAAGCTAAACGAGTGTGAATACTTGGAAGACTACGTGAATACGGTAATATTTCAAAAACTAAGTCCAAAAATTTTTTTCTGACTGCGGATTTAAAACCAGCACCCCAAAAACCTTCAGAAAAGTAGATTTTGGTTCTTGTGCAAACAAACAGTTTAATTTGTTGACCGTAATATTTTCAAAAAACAGGTGATAGGATATTTTTGACTTGGGATTCGAGTTCAGCTCATCAAAATCTTATAGAAAAGTATACATTGTTCAGTCTCGGCACCAAAAACCTTGTGTTATGTTTCATCACAAAGAAACATTTTAATTGTTTTGCAATCGATTGGCATAGTTTTCATGATTCACATACCTATTTTTTAAACATTCGAATTTATGCAAAAGGAAATTCTTACTGATGGATTTTATTGACCGCTATAACTGGGAAAGTTTGTCAAGAAAAATCTGGGGTGGAATCGGCTAGGGTGATACTGATAGTTGATTGTCACATTTTTGCGACAAAATCTACAAAATCTCCTCTCCTGACAATTTTTGACTACAAAAATTAAACAATAGTACAGGAAAGTTAGTAAAAAAACAGGCATATTGTGGAACGAAATATAGGACGGCTGAATTTTTCAAATCTGAAAGACGGGTATTAGAAAATCTTAAGTCCTGGTTTTCGGGACGCCACCCCTCTGGCGAAATCCGCCATTTTGAAAAACGCGAATCGCTCTATATCTCCAAAACTATGGGTCCTATAGAAATGGTTATCAGACTAAAGTTCTTGGAAATTTAATTAACTTTTTCTTTGTGATACATTATTTTTCTGAGCGGGCAATAGTTTTGAGGTTATGTTGTTTTAATTTAGTTTTTTCTCGGTTTTTTTTTAAGATTTTATCATTCCCGGTATAAGTTACATAATTCTCTAAACAGTAAAAGTTATAGACCATCAAATTTCCAATAATTTGGTATATTTTTGAAAGTCATGCGATGTATGAGTCGAAATTTATTGATCTCAAAACTATAGTCTAAGTACAGGAAAGTTAGTAAAAAAAAACAGGAATTTTTTTGGAACGAAATACAGGGAGGCTGATTTTTTCAAATCTGAAAGAAGGGTATTAGAAAAGCTTAAGTTCTGGTTTTCGGGACGCCAACCACCTGCCGAAATCCGCCGTTTTGAAAAACGTGAATTGGTCTATATACAGGGTGTCCCAAAAGTAATGGACCAAACGAAATATGCTGATAGGCCAACTTAAGGGCTCTCAGAATTTGGTAACTTGTTCATCCCATATCCTTTTGGTTTTCGATTTAATGCAGTTTTAGTGAAATTTCAAAAAATCCGGACCTTGCAACAGTATTTTACTCCCTCCGCTCATAATTGATTTTTGTTTTTTACAAATCTTTCACTTAAACATTGCCAAATAATAAGAAATAATTAATTAGTTAAAATATTTTTTATTTCATACGCCACTTTGCTGCAAGTTTATTAACAGTTCCATGTTTAAAACAAAACTCAATTTCTTACTTTTATTTCAGAGCAACACCCTAAACAAAATGTGTATGGTGTGACACAGGCTTATTATTTTAAAAACTTGCCGCGTTATTGCATTTTTCAAAAATGTATAAAAGTTTCCAAAGTTGATATTAGAACGAAAGATATTACAATTTCAATGCAAGAAAACAGGGGTTTTTAACTCTAAATAACAAACAAAAATCGAGGCTTTTATTCAAAAAGAAATAAACAAACAACAGCCGAGAAAATGTGTTTATTTTTCTTTGTTATTTTGCTCTGAAAAGCCCTGTTTTGTTGCATTTATATTGTAATATCTTAAGTTGGCCTATCAGCATATTTCGTTTGATCCATTACTTTTGGGACACCCTGTATACTACACTATTGGCTTGACCGAATAAGTTACTTAACCAAAGTTGTAGGCAATGTAAATAGCTTTTCCTAGACATGCACTGTTTTTCAGCGAGGACAACACTTTTCAGGTTATGTTGTTATGTTTTTTAATTTTTCTCAGTCTATGATAGAAACATAATTTTTTAGCATCATTTGAGTTGTAGAACATCAAATTTCCATTAATTTGAATTTCGTTTTGTTCACTAAAAGTTGAAGTTTTCAAATGTCAAATACTAAATCTAGAGTTTATCAACTTTAGAATTTCTCAACTCCCGGAAATATTAGAAGTTTGCCGAGCAAACTTGAGAATTTATTTCAAAATGTCATTTATTCTAATTTTATTTTTGTGTCAATTTTGTTTGATTCAAATATTTTTAAGAAGAAGAAAGAAATTCTTAAAATAACTTTTTGGAAAACTAGCTAAACACCAACCTTTTTGATACTTGAAGATAATTAGAAAGAGTGAAGAGCCTCTGTGTTCAAAGCGAGCGAAGGCAGAATAAGAGGACAAGTGAAGCTATGCCAGAAAAAGAAAGAACCCCTAAGAACGCATTTTTATACAAATTATGTATAAGTAAAAAACAACTAGTATATTTTGTTGTACAAAACCTCCCGAGTTCTCTTGCTTTGCTTGTCGCTAATTTTGTTTTATTTCCTTCAAAATTAATATAAAATTCATTCAAAACTGACAGTATTTTAAATAATTGTCACAAATATCCCAGGGATAAATAATTGTCACAAATAACCCAGGGATATTTCTAAAACTGTTGGTGGGACAACTTAAGGTTTGAAACAAGAGAGTTAAGAAACAAATTTGTGAATAAAGCAAATTCTCAACTTTTGATTCTACTTTTGAGTTGAAGTCGACTCTAAAGTTGGTAAACTTAGAGCCATTTTCTTCACTATTGCTCAACTTGAAGCAAACTCGAGAGTTGGCGAACTTGAGAGTTGACTTCAACTCGAAGGTTGAAACAAAAGTTGAACATTTGGTTTTCTTCACTTTTAAAATACAGAAGTTGGCCAACTTCCAGTTTGAAAAATATCCCTGGGATATTTGTGACAGTTTATACTAATAAGTCTTATAAGTTTAATTCACAAAAAAAAAAGAAAAAAATATGACATTTCACAGAAAACTCTCAAGTTTGCTCCCTCAACTTCTACTATTTTTGGAAGTTGAGCAAACCAGAAGTTGACCAACTCGAGAGTTGAAAATCAAAAGTTGAAACTATCAACTTTGAGTGAAGAAAAACAAAATCACAAGTTGAGAATAAAAATCCTCAAGTTGACTTCAACTTTTGGTGAAGAAAACGGCTCTTAATAATTTGCCCGAAGTTGAGTTATAGTGAATAAAATGGCCCTTAGACTATCAGTGTTATTTTACCTGCAGAGATGGACACATTTGAACAAGCTTCTCCTCATCTACAAATTTGCCAACCAACGTCAAAAACTGCATTTGCTGCTTAAACGTAAACGGTTCAGTTACAATATAGGCAATCTGCTGCCGATCATTTAATTTTTCATCCAGAGCGCGCTTCAAACATTTATCATCATCAAATTTAATCTCTTCATAGATTTTCCTCATTTCTGGGTTTTCTAACATTTCAATTTCGCTCTTAATTATTGCCAATCTCAAATGCAATCGCATTAGATCGGTTATTTGTGTCTTATCCAGAGTATCATCCAATTCTTCGTCATCGCTCAATCCAATCTCTAAATATTCACGTCTTTGTTGAATGTACCGGGCTTCAGTCAAAAGAGTTTTTATATGAACGGCCAATGAACGTTTCATGCTCTTCTTTTTTAAATCATAACAAAATCGAATCCTTGACTCTAGATGCTTTTCGACCCAGTTCATGTCGTCATCGTTGTCGTTGTCCCAAGGCATCCAAACATGATTGTAGAAAAACCTTAAACGGTCAATGCAGTCGGCCGTCCTTTCAATATTTAGCTCAGAGTTTTCTTGCATTTTAGTTGGCCATAAATCTTCCAGATTGACTTCTTGCCGTTCGGGAAGGTGTACATCTTCATCTTGTACTGCTAAAATGATAATAACCGCTTTAAGTTCTTTAAAGAGAACTTGTTCTACCATCCCGAAAACAATTGTGGGAAAGCGAAGATTTAGCTCTTCGCAGATAACTCTTGGAATTTTCCATAATGCTTGCCATCCTTAATAATAAATGGATAACAAAAAATTGAAAAAATATAAATATTATTCAAAATTACTAACCCACTGGCTCTATTTGAAGCTCTATGTAGTAGGACCATTCCAGACGGACTCTAGATGCTGGTATGACACCGTCTTTATAGCTCAAAACATCCATGGATTCTTCAAGTCGATGAAGAAGGCATTTATCGAATTCGTATACATCCATTTTAAAAATAATTAAATATTTTTTAGCAACAAAATAAAATTAAACAGGAACAGGAATGGAAAAGAAAAATAATAAATTCGGCTGAAAGTCGTTAAATGTCAAATTTGATTTGAAGCGCAAATAAGTGATGCCAAACATCTTTTTATCATCTGGTACTTTTTTTTCAAATAGTTTTAAAGGGATTATGGGGTCTATTCGGCAAGATCTTTTATGGCTATGTTTTATGAGTTGTAGAATTTCTATAAAACTCGGAAGAGTGAAAAAGGCAACCGTAAAATTACCATATGTGCCGGGCTACACGGTGATTTTTCAATCGTTTAACCAGTCAGTTTGTAGGCAAGAGGGATGAGGATTTTCCTCTTTTTGACGTTTGTTCCTAGAAAATGTGAATTGGAACGTGATTGGGCACAACACTGTGTAGCCAGGCCCTATTGCTTAAGCCTAGTACGCAGTTGAAGCGAAATGAAATTTTCTGTACAAAAATAGGGGCAGTTGTAGAAACGTGGGTCAGCCTTGGTTCAGAAATTAAGCTCTCCGATTCCGGCGGATTAGCTGTGGATCAATTTTGGTTCAAGCATGGTTCTAGCTATTTTAACATAAATGGACCTTGAACCAGTGCTAAACTGCACTTTTAACACCGTTTTCAGAAGATAAAAGTTACTGAACCACGGATTAAATAGCCCTGCACCCCAACTAACATTTTTGCTTTCGGGTTTCGAGCCCAAAGGGCTATTCGCACCTATAAAACTGGTATACTACCCACGGTAAAAAATTATCAGTAAACGCTGATATTTATACTCCTATGCCTTGAACAAATTTATCAGTTAATTCAATTACAAAAAAATAAAACATTTTAAACCTCAAACTTAGCCAAACTGGTTTGCATTTTCTATGCTCTTCATCACACTTAGTTCGAAGGCCCATGTGCCTGGCTACACAGTGATTTTTCATCGATTGAAAAATCACATGCGGTGGCTACACACTGTTGTGGCCAATCACGTTCCACTTTTACATTTTCTAGGAACAAATGTCAAAAAGAGGAAAAATTTAGCAATGGAACTGTACTGCCCTCAGAAAATTCAGTTCCCTTCGTGAGCATCTTCCCCCTTCACTCCTCATCCCTCTTGCCTACAAACTCACTGCTTAGGCTATTGAAAAATCACCGTGTTGCCAGGCACCATAATATCAGTCTGCAGACGTTTTAAGGCTTGGCCACACCGGAGGGTACATGCGGTAGCGGTACGGGTAATTGTATGAAAAAAATTCCAAACTGACACATCAACGTTCAGATGTGGAATTTTTTTCATACAATTACCCGTACCGCTACCGCATGTACCCTCCGGTGTGGCCAAGCCTTTAAGGCTTGGCCACACCGGAGGGTATGCGGTATAGCGGTAACGATATTTGTACTAAAAAAATTCCACACCTGAACGTTGATGTGTCAGCTTGGAATTTTTTTCATACAAGTACCCTCACCGCTACCCGTACCGCTACCGCATACCCTCCAGTGTGGCCAAGCCTTTATTTCAGCATTTTACCTTCCAGGGATTTGGCTATGTCCAAAACCGAACTCATAGTCTAAGAGAATTGAATCAAAATTGAGTAATGAAAAATATTAGGGGTATTCACGATCTGATGCAACTGGTCTAGTATCATTGCAAAAGTGCAAAAGTGTAAAATCTTACAACACTACAACAACAAAATATATGGATTGAAATTTTACAATGGTCTTGCACTTTTGCTATACCCTAACCCTATTGCAAAATAAAAATACAATGGAGTAAAATTATTTTTGACAGATGGCAGGTCACCGTCGCGTCGCTCATGATAAACAGTTTGGGCCCTTAGAGGATATAATATATGGAGTGCTTGTTCCTATACCTAATACATTGTAACGCCATATGCATGGAAAGGGGTCGCTGCCTTCGTTTTTCAATGCTAGTCCGGTTCCGCAGCTGTAAATAAACATGCTTGTTGATGACAGCCATCTAATGAAAATAAAATGGAGGCATGTACTCATCGAAAAACTTAAAGAAACTAGAGCCCCCTATAAAAGCTCACGGAACTAACAGCACAAGCACTCCATATATTATATCCTCTAAGTTTGGGCCTTACCAATAATCAAATTTAAAGCTCAGTTAAATATTTAACTGAGCGTTAAATATTTCTCCATACCAATAACCAATTTAATAGTCAGGTTAAGGGTTAACGCCACGTTAATTTTATAGTTGGGAAACTGAACTATAAACGCGCGGTTAAATGTAAACGCACGGTTTGTACTGTCATTTGTCAGCAAAAAAAAAAACATTAGTCAAGTCAACAAGCTGTTGAGAAAAATTAATAGGTGTGTTTTTTTGTTTATCTGTATAGATTTTGTGCAAAAAAACGACATCGGGATTTTTGAAATCCATACAAGCATTTGGCACCACTGTACATAAAATTTGGCAGCTGTCTGTAAAAAATGTTGCTTTTGTTTTTTTTTATTTTAACTCCGAAGTGGGAAGGCCATAACAACCATGTTGGATGCAAAAAAAAATTTTCACAAAAAAACAAAAACCATTTGTATGGCCATGGCATCCATGTTGGATTCAAAAAATTTTATTTTCACAAAAAAAAACCAAAAATCATTGGTATATTCTTAGCTACATTTTAAGACCATAACCATTAAAATTAGTTGCGTGGTTCTTGTGTTATCAGCGTTTGAAGGTAACCATATTGAATTTTTTTTCGATTTTGTAAAAATCAAACGTGGAAACTTTTTTATTTTCATTTCTAACTTTTCGAAAAAACTTTGGTAATTTTATGTATATATTAGTTCAAAAATCTTATAAGGATCCATTTAAGACTATTATCTGAAAAGTGCATTGCGTATATACCGAAATATTAACATTTCAGTGCAACTATATCAAACAAATTTTTGATTATTTTTTTCTATGAGAGCTTTTTTAAAACCTTATTTTCTCCGCTATTTTCAGATATTTCTGTATGAACACAACAAATAAAGTACCTTGGCACTACTGTTTTTATCGAGAGAAAGTAAAATCTGGATAATTATCTGGATTTTTCAAAAATCTATACAGATAAAGTTTTTGTTGTTTTTAACACGTAAATTGTTTCGATTTCAAAAATCTCGATGTCGTTTTTTTGCACAAAATCTATATAGATCTTAGAGGATATAATATATGGAGTGCTTGTGCTGTTAGTTCCTTGAAGCTTTTATAGAAGGCTGTAGTTTCTTTAAGTTTTTCGATTAGTGCATGCCTCCATTTTATTTTCATTTGATGGCTGTCATCAACAAGCGTGTTTATTTACAGCTTCGGAACCGGACTCGCATTGAAAAACGAAGGCAGTGACCCCTATCCATGCATATGGCGTTACAATGTATTAGGTATAGGAACAAGCACTCCATATATTATATCCTCTAAGATATAGATAAACAAAAAAACACACCTAATAATAGGTGTGTTTTTTTGTTTATCTATATAGATTTTGTGCAAAAAAACGACATCGAGATTTTTGAAATCAAAACAATTTACGTGTTAAAAACAACAAAAACTTTATCTGTATAGATTTTTGAAAAATCCAGATAATTATCCAGATTTTACTTTAGGTGTGTTTTTTATTACAACCAGTCTTAACTAGGCAAAAAAAACGCAGTCTGGGCTAAGCAATTTACATGTTAAATACAAGAACACCTTAGCCCCCATTGACCTATTATATATGGACTGCTAGTTGATTCTCGTTTCCATACAAAATTTTTGAAAATGTGGTTCAATGATTACTAGCGCCTGTGGAAGAAAGTGGTAAATAGAACTCAGTTAGGGTAGCGACATCTTCCGTCAGATTGCTTGAACTACCATTTTTGTGCATAGAAACTATGGCCATCTACATTTTTTTGCTATAAAAATCAGTAGCACCTGTCTTTTTTGAAGTCTACTTTTTGACGTTTTGGAAGAAAAGAATTCTTTCAGAAAAAAAATTATTTTAAAATGTTTGTGCGAAAAAAGTGATTGCTTCTTGGAGCTACCATTTGCAGTGAAAGATATCGTTTAATGAAAAGACCAATAATCATGATGTTGAAGTTATCCATGGACTTTAAAGGTGAGTGCTTGAAGTTTTTAAATTATTATTAATTTATTTTGTAAAATGGAAAAGCGCTTTTAAAAATCACTTATAGATTCACTTCTTTTCATCACAATAGGTACACAACTTTTCATGGTTTTTGAATGTGAAATGATCACCCGTGGAATGGTTATTTGCTGCGTGACCTGCTAGCACAGATGCCTTTGCTGTGAGGAAGTCAATGTTAAGCAAGAAATTGTTTTGGTATTAAAAAATCGAGAAATTCAGTTTAATGCACCTCTACGCAACTCTTCAATAAACGGTAAGACCTTTGATAAAATATCAAAAAAAATTTAACTATCTTAATTAAACTACAATTTCAAGATTCATTGCACCTATATGTGAAACGAGTTTTCTCAGTTCTATCATTTGATCGTGGAGTACAAATCATTCTTCGAAAAGAGAATACAAAAAAATCTCAGTTTGTTCTCACGGTCAGAGATTCAACGTTAAGTTATGACTATACCACAGCGTGCACATCGTATTAATTTAGCGAATCGTATTGAAGCACTTCGCACAGGAGTATGAAGTAGATGAAAATATTATAACATAGCCCGGCCAAGAAGTCCTACGCACATATTTATTCGAAACTGATTTTTACTATCCATGCCTTTTTATATTTAATAAAAAAACAAAACAAAAATTAAAACGAAAAGTTACCTTAATTTTAAATTTTTTTTATGAAAATTGGTTCAAGGTCAATGTTAGCCCCTTGGGCTTAGTTGTTTAGCCCGGAGATTTCTCTGGGCTTAACTTTTTGAAGAGTTTTAAATCTGTGCTACCAAACTAACTTTTTCATAAATTGTTTAGAATTTGTTTAAAAACGTGAAAACTCACGTTTGGAAGGACAAAATGTATTAAAATAGTATTGATAGCATACATTTTTGTATCTCTTTGTAAAACATACATGAAAAATACAAGAAAATGACGAAAGCGAAAAATATAACAACTCTAAATTTTTGTTGTGTCTGCTGTTTTCGGAACATTCAATATGCAGTGCTGCCAAGATTTAAGGTTAAGCCCCGAGGCGTTTTTTTTGTCCAGTTAAGACCGGTGGTAATATTACAACCGGTCTTAGCTAGACAAAAAAAACGCAGTCTGGGCTAAGCAATTTACATGTTAAATACAACAACACCTTAGCCCCTTGGGCTTAGTTGTTTATCCCGGAGATTTCTCTGGGCTTAACTTTTTGAAGAGTTTTAAATCTGTGCTACCAAACTAATTTTTTCATAAATTGTTTAGAATTTGTTTATAAACGTGAAAACTCACGTTTGGAAGGACAAAATGTATTAAAATAGTTTTGCTAGCATACATTTTTGTATCTCTTTGTAAAACAAACCTGAAAAATACAAAAAAATGACGAAAGCGAAAAATATGACAATTCTAAATTTTTGTTGTGTCTGCTGTTTTCGGAACATTCAATATACAGTGCTGCCAAGATTTCAGGTTAAGCCCCGAGGCGTTTTTTTTGTCCAGTTAAGACCGGTGGTAATAAAAAACACACCTAATGTATGCTAGCAAAACTATTTTAATACATTTTGTCCTTCCAAACGTCAGTTTTCACGTTTTTAAACAAATTCTAAACAATTTATAAAAAAGTTTGTTTGGTAGCACAGATTTAAAACTCTTCAAAAAGTTAAGCCCAGAGAAATCTCCGGGCTAAACAACTAAGCCCAAGGGGCTAAGGTGTTGTTGTATTTAACATGTAAATTGCTTAGCCCAGACTGCGTTTTTTTTGTCTAGTTAAGACCGGTGGTAATAAAAAACACACCTAATATTCATTACTTTCAGAAAAGGCTGAAAAAGAAAACTAGCCCCCTGAACACAATGGTGTAGCTGTGGCTGTAGCTTGTAGTGAAAGTTGAATAATTCTCAACTTTTTGATCAGCTGCTGCCAACTTTTGTTGTTGTTTCCCTCAATAAAATTTTGGCAGTACTACAAGCTACAGCCACAACTACACCATTGTATTGAGTCAGTCTATCGTCGTACTTCACGATAGATGAACATTTTTTTTATGCATTTTTGGCCTCCTTGCTTGGGCTTCATTTTTTACCTTTTACAACCAAAATAAAAATATATTGTAACGATGAATTACTGAACTACTTTTAAGATAAAAGTCTGAACACACTACCTACTACTGCAAAGGTAGAAATGTGAACGGACCTTTAGTAATTAAGAAAAATATCTCACTGAACACATCTAAAAATATCCCACTGAACATATCTCACTGAACACATCTCAAAATATCCCACACTGAACACATCTCAAAATATCCCACTAGACTGGAAGCCTTCCTGGAAAGGAAGTTTCGAGAGACAGGGACGAGAGCCTTCGAGGACGTTCTCGAGTCTCGAGATTCCGGTATAAAAGGCAGCGTAGACACCGACCGGAGACAGTTTAATCTTGAAAGTGAAAGAGTACAGTACAAAGTGAAATAAAGTGTTGCGAATTGTTAGTAGTAAATAAAGTGATTTAAAAGTGTGTTTGTTTGAGCGAATAATAAAAGTAAATTGAGTTGAAATAAAGTGTGTTCTTATTTGAACGGAAATATAAGTGGAAATTAAATAAGTTTTATTGTGAACCCGGAATAAAACATTACATTGGTGTCAGAAAAGTGGAATAAAACTTATTTATTTGTGCGAATCAGATAATTTCGCGAATAAAGTAAAAAGTGCGCGTGTGTTTTAAAAATAAACAAAGTTTAAAACATTTTGAAATAAGTAAAAGTGCTCGCGTTTTAAAAAGTTAAAATGGGTAAGACATTAAATCAGTTAAGTTTGACTGAGCTGAAGGCGGAATTAACTAAGCGAGGTCTTCCTACTGCTGGATCGAAAAATGACCTCATTATTCGTCTGCAGGATCACTTAACCCAGATAAACGAAAATTTGGACACATTTCAATTCGAAATTGAAATACCAGAAGAACAAGTAAGTACTGGTTCCGCTTCCGATATGTCGTCCGTGATGTCTGTTCTCCTTGCTAAGTTCGAGAAAAATCTTCTTGAACAAATTGAAGCACAACGTAATGAACAGAAGGATGAACAGAAAAATCTTCTTGAACAAATTGAGACACAACGCAAGGAACAGAGAGAACAATTAGAAAAACAACAGAGTAGTGTTCTCGAAAAAATTGAGGCACAACGTACCGAGCAAAAGAGTGAACAACAGAATCTTCTCGAAAAATTGGAAACCCAGAAGAACCTTCTAGATGAACAGAAAAACCTCATCGAAGGTAAGCTTGATGCTATCGAGAACAAATTCGTTGCTCTTGATGCTTCCATCAAAGGTGTTGAAAAACAATCTCAAGAAAAGTTCGAGAAAGTTGAAGAAAAACTCGAAAAAGTAGAAATAAAATTCGATGACAAATTGAAAGGAATGGAAGTGAAAATGCAAAGTTTTACCGAAGAACTTGACAAGGTTCGAAAAATTAAGGTGCGAGAAAGTTCTGGTGAGTATTTAAAGAAGAAGGAAATGCATCCACCAACCTTTGATGGACAAAGTTCTTGGTCGATCTACAAGAAACAGTTTGAGGCAGCTGCCACAACAAATGGCTGGGATGACGAAGACAAATGTATAGCGCTGACTCTTGCTCTTAGAGGTCCTGCTGCTGAGTTGTTACAAACGTTACCACCAGAAAAGAATGGTAACTTTAACGCTCTTGTCCAGGTCATTGAAAAACGCTTTGGAGATGGCCATATGCAGGAAGTCTTCCGCGTCCAACTCAATACAAGAGTCCAGAAAAGAGGAGAAACTCTGCAACAACTTCAAGCAGATATTGAAAGGTTGGCTCATCTGGCATATCCGACAGCAGGAGACGACATTATCAATCAGTTTGCGACAGAAGCCTTTGTACGTGCTGTATCTGATATAAATCTTCAGCGAGCAATTCGAACAGCTGGAAAACGTTCCCTTCCTGAAGCATTAGCGTTTGCACTGACTATGGAAGCAGCAGAACAGGCTTCTCAAGGCGTTCATCGAGTAAGAGAAGTTGCAGTGGAGGAATGCTCTTGTCAAAAACTCGCGTTCCAAAGAAACCAGCGAGACGGAGCTGCTCGATGCTGGAACTGTAACAAGACAGGACATCTCCAGCGGCAGTGCAGATTGCCACCAAGAAGAACTGCTTGCGAACACTGTGGAAACAGGAATATTGCCCAACAACAGGTAAGCGATACAACTAACACTCATGCTCATCTTGTTTCCCATTCGGGAAACGAGTAAGGACCAACTTCGAGGGGCAGAAGCTGGTTTCTGGTATCGATGGCCCCAGAACCACAATTCAAGTCTCACAGACTAAACGAGACAACAAAAGTCTGACAGTGGAGGCGACCATAAACAACAAACAACACGTGGCTACAATTGACACCGGTGCCACCGCCTCTATTGTACGAAGAGACTTGGTGAAGATGACATGGCTACATAACACCAACAGCTACCGTCTGAAGACAGCCACAGGAGAAGCAGCAAGGGTGTACGGTGAAGTTCGTCTTACGATCCGTATGGCAGAACTAGAGTTTTCACATGTGTTTTTGGTGGCAGATATATGTGACGAGTGCATCATTGGAATCGACTTCATGAAGGAGCATGGAATCATTTTGGATATAGGTAATCAAGTCCTGAAATACAGAAATGTAGAGATTCCAATGGTCTATGGCAACGAAAACTCGACAACAATTAGAACTGTCATCAAAGAAGACATGTGCCTGCCTCCTTCTTCAGAAGTTTTTGTGTGGACCAAGTTAAAGGGGAACTTTGGAAGCCATCGATACCTCATGGTTGAACCAGAAGTTGAGCAAAGTTCCCAAAACATCATCATCGGGAAGACTCTTGTGGCACCAAAGAACAACATGGTACCTGTACGGATACTTAACATCAAACCGTACCCAATCAAGCTTAAGAAAGGAGAAGTTGTTGGGCAATGTGAATCTGTGGCCGCAATAACTAAGATCAACGAGGTGGATACACAGATGACTATGAACTCGGAGAAACTAAAGAAACAAATTCTCAATTCAGACAACCTGAGTCAACATCAGCTTAATGTTGCGGGAAGGCTTCTTCATGAGTATGCTGATATCTTCTCTTCACCCAGCGGGCAATACGGCCGAACACAACTGGTGCAGCATCGAATCGATACAGGAGATGCTAGGCCGATTCGTCAACCAGCAAGACGTCTCCCCTTGGCCAAACAAGGTGAAGTTGAAGAAATGATAACAACAATGAAGAAAGACGGGCTAATCGAAAATTCCAAAAGCCCTTGGGCATCACCGGTAGTTCTCGTCAAAAAGAAGGATGGAAGCACTCGATTTTGTGTCGACTATCGCAGGCTGAATGATGTGACGAAGAAAGACAGCTACCCACTGCCAAGAATCAGTGATACTCTAGATGCAATGGAAGGAGCACAATGGTTTTCGACTTTGGATTTGAAGAGTGGCTACTGGCAGGTGGAAATCCATCCAGAAGATCGGGAGAAGACGGCTTTCTCCACAGGAAATGGTCTGTGGCAGTTTAATGTCATGCCGTTTGGGCTATGCAATGCCCCAGCTACTTTTGAGCGCTTAATGGAGTGCGTTTTAAATGGATTAACCTGGAAATCTTGCCTAGTCTATTTGGATGATGTCATCGTTTACGGGAAAACATTTGATGACCATTGTGAAAACCTAAAGGCTGTATTCCAGAGGCTACGAGAAGCACATCTTAAGTTGAATCCAAAGAAATGTGCACTTTTCAAGACCGAGGTTAAATATTTGGGGCATATCATCTCATCCCAAGGAGTGAAGACTGATCCTGAAAAGGTTGACACTGTGAAGAATTGGCCAACCCCTCAGGAAAAGCATCAACTTCGGAGTTTCCTCGGTCTGGCAACGTACTATCGACGATTTGTGAAGGATTTTGCGAGAATCGCCAAAAGCTTGCACCAACTTACGGAGAAGGGTAAACCCTTTAAATGGTCAGGTGAGTGTGAGAAAAGCTTTCAGGAACTGAAGCTGCGGTTATGTGAAGCTCCTGTGCTGGCCTATCCGACTCCAGGCAAACAATTCATCATTGACGCAGATGCAAGTAATGTTGGAGTTGGTGCTGTTTTATCGCAAGTTCATGACGGAGAAGAAAAGGTCGTTGCCTATTTCAGCAAGGTACTCTCGAAACAAGAAAGAAACTATTGCGTGACCAGAAGGGAACTTCTAGCTCTAGTATTGGCAACAAAGCACTTCCATAAGTACATCTATGGACAGAAGTTCCTTCTTCGCACAGATCATGGTGCACTAAATTGGCTTTTGAACTTCAAAAATCCAGAGGGTCAAGTAGCAAGATGGATCGAGATACTTCAGACGTATCAATGTCAGATTCAACATCGAAGAGGAAAACTGCATTCAAATGCAGACGCATTATCTCGACGCCCGTGCAAGCAAGACTGCAAACATTGCACACGACTAGAAGAAAAGGAAGTTGTCGCTGTTAGAAGAACGAGAGCTGATCCCATTTGCGGCTGGAGTAATGAAGAACTCAGAATGGCCCAACAGGAAGATTCGGACATCGAACCCATCCTTGCATGGAAGGAACATCAAGAGAAACCAGAATGGGCCGACATCTCCGACCGAAGCCCCACTCTAAAAGCATATTGGGCACAATGGGACTCACTTCATGTGCAAGAAGGGCTACTCAGGCGTAAGTGGGAATCCGCAGATGGTAAATCCTATGTAATGCAGCTAGTCGTACCTCAGTCAAAGGTAAATGATGTTCTCCGAGAGATGCACGGTGGAACTTCTGGAGGCCATTTAGGCATCAACAAGACGCTGGAAAAGCTACGACAGCAATTCTACTGGTTACGTATGAGAGAAGACGTTGAAAAGTGGTGCCGAAAATGTGATACTTGTGCCGCTAGCAAAGGACCAGCTAGAAAAATCCAAAGCAAGATGCAGCAGTACAATGTGGGTGCACCTTTTGAGAGAATTGCAATAGACGTAGCAGGTCCTTTTCCCGAAACCAACAACGGAAATCGATACATCCTTGTAGTGATGGACTACTTCAGCAAATGGCCTGAGGCATTTGCCATTCCAAACCAGGAAACCAAAACAGTTGTGGATAAGATTGTCTTTCATTGGGTGAGCAGGTTCGGAGTACCCATGGAACTTCATTCCGACCAAGGAAGGAACTTCGAATCTAAGATTTTTCAAGAGGTTTGCTCACTCCTTGGCATCAAGAAGACGCGAACAACACCGCTTCATCCACAATCTGATGGGATGGTTGAGCGATTTAACAGGACACTTAAGGAACACCTGTCAAAAGTAGTCAATGATAATCAACGAGACTGGGACCGACATATTCCATTATTCTTGATGGCTTATAGAAGTGCAACACATAGTTCTACTGGACATACACCATCGGAAGTCCTATTTGGCTCAACAATACGTCTGCCAAGTGAGATAAAATTTGGAAGTGTTCCAAACGAGCCACATGAAATGGATGAGTACGTAGATAAACTGAAAGGAACACTGGCTGACATTCACCAACGGACAAGGACAAATATAAAAGCGTCTAGTGACAGGATGAAAACAAGATATGACGCACGAGCGACAGCAACAGGGTTTCAAGAAGGAGAACTTGTGTGGTTTTACAATCCCCACCGACAAAAGGGACTATCACCGAAGCTACAACAAAACTGGGAAGGCCCTTACACAGTAATAACCAGAATTAACGACGTGGTTTACCGTATACAAAGAGGGGTAAGAGGCAAACTAAAGGTAGTTCATTGTGACCGTTTACATCGTTATAATGGTGATAGAAGCAATGGAGTTGTTCGGGACGAACAATCCTAAGAGGGGGGCAATGTAACGATGAATTACTGAACTACTTTTAAGATAAAAGTCTGAACACACTACCTACTACTGCAAAGGTAGAAATGTGAACGGACCTTTAGTAATTAAGAAAAATATCTCACTGAACACATCTAAAAATATCCCACTGAACATATCTCACTGAACACATCTCAAAATATCCCACACTGAACACATCTCAAAATATCCCACTAGACTGGAAGCCTTCCTGGAAAGGAAGTTTCGAGAGACAGGGACGAGAGCCTTCGAGGACGTTCTCGAGTCTCGAGATTCCGGTATAAAAGGCAGCGTAGACACCGACCGGAGACAGTTTAATCTTGAAAGTGAAAGAGTACAGTACAAAGTGAAATAAAGTGTTGCGAATTGTTAGTAGTAAATAAAGTGATTTAAAAGTGTGTTTGTTTGAGCGAATAATAAAAGTAAATTGAGTTGAAATAAAGTGTGTTCTTATTTGAACGGAAATATAAGTGGAAATTAAATAAGTTTTATTGTGAACCCGGAATAAAACATTACAATATGAAGGTATGTAGGTATTTTGTAGTTATACTTTTGTTCATTATTACATTACGTGCAAAAAATGTCACTTCAATTATGTCTTTTTGACAACAAATGTAATAGATTTGGTAATAGAAGCACAATTAGTTAAACGCGTATTTATTTTGATTATTAGTATAAGCCCAGTACGCAGATCGCGCTAAACTAAATTTTATCTCGACAATTTTTATCTCTACACGCGTTAGCTAAAAGCCAAGATAAATTTAAATTTAAAAATAACGGAATCACAGTTTCATTTACTTATACCAGCTTACATTCAATATTACATTACATATTTTTTTTACCTGCAGAATACCTTTTTTACGTTCTCATTTTGTTTTATTTCTCTTCTTTTATATATTCCAAGGTTTTTTTTGCCTCTTATTCCTTGCAGCAACAACAACAACCACAAAAATGTCAAAATTTATCTGTGAAAAAATGCGCTGAGCATTATTTCGCGAGCTAAATTGAGTGGAGACTTTTTGCAAAAGTAGTAGATGAGAATTCGAATTTAGCGCGTGAACTGCGTACTACCTAAAAATCCTTGCTAAAATTTATCTTTGGAGGAAATTTGTATGAAAGATAAATTTTAGCGCGATCTGCGTACTAGGCTATACACCCAATTTAACGCGACGGTAAAATTAAACCCGACGATACTTAAACGTGTGTTTAGCGATTCATTATTGGTAAGGCCCTTTGCCTTTTTTATTCTCTTTATAATGGTTGTCGCTACTCATGTCCCGTAATTTAGTTTCTTTTGATGTAAAATAATTAGTGAAAATTAATTAACCCGAACAAAACAAAGAATTAAATTATAAAAAATGGAAAAAAGAAGAAGCAACGGTGGAGGAAAAAAAACATCATTCATGCTTCAATAGGTGTGTTTTTTATTACAACCGGTCTTAACTGGACAAAAAAAACGCAGTCTGGGCTAAGCAATTTACATGTTAAATACAACAACACCTTAGCCCCTTGGGCTTAGTTGTTTAGCCCGGAGATTTCTCTGGGCTTAACTTTTTGAAGAGTTTTAAATCTGTGCTACCAAACTAATTTTTTCATAAATTGTTTAGAATTTGTTTAAAAACGTGAAAACTCACGTTTGGAAGGACAAAATGTATTAAAATAGTTTTGCTAGCCTACATTTTTGTATCTCTTTGTAAAACATACATGAAAAATACAAGAAAATGACGAAAGCGAAAAATATGACAACTCTAAATTTTTGTTGTGTCTGCTATTTTCGGAACATTCAATATACAGTGCTGCCAAGATTTCAGGTTAAGCCCCGAGGCGTTTTTTTTGTCCAGTTAAGACCGGTGGTAATAAAAAACACACTATAGATAAGAAGAGGGGCGTTCACGATCTATTGTAAAAAAATTAAATTTTACATTTTTACTAGGCCTGTTGCACCAGATCGTGAATACCCTTATTATAAATTTTATACAAATGAAAAACGAACTAAAAACTTGATCAATTAAAATATAAAAATCAAAGTATTTAAATGTAAAGTGTAAATGTTAATTACAACAGTGTGTTGATTGTAGTACTAGATCTACTTATGAATGAAAAACCACCTCCAATGGAACAGGGCTAGAGTGTACAAAATATTCGATTTAGATTTTTTTTTTACTTTCGGAACTAAGTACAAAGTAGGTCTGGGGGCAGCACTGAGTGTGATAGTTAAACATAACAAAAAGAACGCACTTCTGACTTCTGACGTTTGGTGCAACTTCCTGATATCTATCAGATCACTCACATCTTTTATTATTTTTGTTTTTGTTTTGTATTTATGTTTTTATTAAAAAAATTTATTCGATTTTCAACCTGCAACTGCATTCATAATCATACTAAATAATAGAGTTAGAGCTGCATAAGTACAAAATAGTGACGTTATTATCTAAACAATTGTAATTCCAAATCACAACTTAACTTCAAAATAAATACTATAGGTGGGTTAATTTCAATGATTAAAGTATGGCATCATCATGAGCGCATTGTTAATTATTATTTTTAATATTTAGGGCGTTGAAGTTTTCCAATGTTAAATTTATTTTTTTAATATACAAATTATACTATCTAAGATAGGGATTAAGAAAAAGTCTTATACGAAATATAGATTTATAGCTGGACGGATAGGTAGATTGTTGGACAGACGCAAGCTGATGTTATCTTTTAAGGAATTCAT
Source organism: Episyrphus balteatus (assembly GCF_945859705.1). Lineage (NCBI taxonomy): Eukaryota > Metazoa > Arthropoda > Insecta > Diptera > Syrphidae > Episyrphus > Episyrphus balteatus. Next base: position 54,072,761 of record NC_079134.1, on the reverse strand, counting down.
CAACGACTTTTAACTTAAAGGGGCGTGCTTCAGGAAATAAGTTTTAAAACTTTTGATTGCTTCGACTGAGAAAATATTTTCCATTAGACCAATATGGCCTTGTATAGACTTGAAACGTTCAAAGGTTTTGTTGAATTTAAACAGAATGCATATTAGCTCCACCATAGGTGTTACAGGACGCTGTCTAATAGGTAGACAGGCAAAAAAAATGGGCGTGTTCTCTAACGATTTTTGCAGAAGTTGCATGGATGAAGAAGAAGAGGAAACTGTTCAACACATTCTGTGCACCTGCCCTGCTCTCTCTATTAGAAGGAAACTCCATATAGGAGAACGCTTCTACGAGGACACTAGCGATCTATAGAAAACGGACGTTAAAAGTCTATCACTATTCATAAGAAGCTCCGAGTGGTTCGCCTAGAGCGTGTAGGTTCGGTCGAGACAAGAAAAAAATCGTATGGGAGGGGGGTCTATTCCCCTTCGTTTAGAGGGGAGGGGCAGTTTAAAAAAAAATTACTTACACTTACAATAACGTGCTTTGCCTTTTTGTAAAGCCAAAAACCTTGTCTTTTACAAACATTTTAAATATAGACATTTTCTGAAAAATTAATTTTCAAAATCATAATTTGAAAAAAAATTTCAAACTATTTTTTTTTTTTCAAAATTTTATGTAGGTAATTAAGTAGAACATAATTAAGTTTTTAAAACTCGATGCTCTTATTTGTTTTTGAATAAAAACAGAAAACTGCATCCAAAAATATCTTGTCATTTTCGAGAAACGAACAAAAAACCAAAAGTATTTTTTTCTAAGAAATGTCTTTATTTTTTGTTTTTACGTGGCTGGATCATGGGGGTTGGGTGCTCGTCGCTCATGAATTCTTGCAGTAAGGGCCTTAAGTTAATAAAATCGCAATTTTTTAAGAAAATTGAACAATAAATAATAATGTACATTTTTTTCAAAATCCAAAATCGGATGTGGTTTTCGATATATCCAAATGTAAGGGTTTTCCCATAATTGATATAGTTTAAAATTAAGATTAATTTTGGGATAGCTTGGTATTATTTATTTATTATTATTACAGTATAAATAAATTTATATAAAAATGATGAGATGCACAATGCACTTTACCACGCCAGGATAATGCGGGAAGACCTGTGGTTTTCGTAACAACTAAAAGCTTTCTTTCATTTCCAATTTGAAATTTTCTTTAAATCAGTGGCCGCCATGCGTATTATACTATCTAATGAATAAATAAATTTGTGGTACGACGACTCCGTGAAGGAGTAAGGCTTAGTGAATAACAACTCTCAACCATTTAGTATATACGTGCGTGTAATTAGTTTGTAAGAATGGAGGATTACCACTAAATTGGTTCTGTCATCATGAAATTACAAACTTTGAGTGCATTTTCAAGATAAACTTCGACTGAATAAAATCCCTTTTCTTTACGAGATTCAAATGATCACTGCCTGAGAAACGGCGTTTACGTTCCCTAGAGTGAACGATGTCGTTCATGGATTGATTTGGCATTCGTTATGGCTTCGTTCTTAAAACGAAGCCATAACGAATACAACGAAGCCATCGAATACAACAGGCACCTGCCTGTTGGTATTCGAAGACCATGGATTACATCCATATCTTGGTAGAAGTTTTTTTTTATTTTATTAAAATGTTTTAATTTAATCATATTATAAAAAAATATGAGATACATTGGATCTAGATGTTTGAGCAGAAATGTAGCTATTGTAAATATGCTGGCACAAAATAGGAAACTAGTATTTTTGATAGCATGCTCTTAACTTTTTATATGCTGGATTTTAATTGTCTTAATATTGATAAGCGCACTTCTTGATAACTAACCACACAATCTTAAAAATTAATAAAAAAAGATAAAAATCGACACAGCACAGAAAGTTTGTTAACTGCGATCTATCCGTAGAAGAAAAACCATTAACTGTTGTAAATAAAAAAAAAAGACTTGAAAGTTTAAAAATCAGATCAGATCAGATCAGATAGGGTTAAGAATTTGTTGTTTATTATATTCACCCTTATCACAGATCCCGTCGTAGTAGGTTCGTAGATCGTAGTATGAATTACGAAAACAAGTACCATGATACTTACACATACAAAATTAAAACCGAACTTTAGAACTTGATACACTCATACACCTCAGTACTTTTTGTGCCAGCATATTTTAACAACTGAAAAAAGCATTGCGAACATCGCCAAACGATATACTTTCGACGATGGTGTTAATTTCCGTCATTGCAATAATGACTATCGTCACATACAATACCGTTTTTTTTTGTTCTAAGTTACTTGATTATCATCATGAAAACGATTGTTAATTTCTTAACAAAATGAACCCTTTTTGTGAATTTCAACTTTTTAGAAACTTTATATAAATAAGCACAACTAAAATTTTCTAGAATAAAAAAAATCTATTAACGATGAAAGGTCAATAAAAAAAACATTAAATCTCTAGTCTCTAGGTACCTTCATTCCGAAATAAAATATATTTGCTACTTGAATAATTCCAACCATACCTTTTTTCAATTATTATTTTTCTCTTCATCAAGCATACCAAAGTGAAATTGCATTCATGATGACAGACGAGACGCTAGTGATAGAATTACGGAAAGAAATTACATTACGATATAAGCCGTGTCTTATTTCCTCCGTGATCCAGATCAGTTTATTGTATTTTTTGTTTGTGCTACAATAACAAAGTGAAATACTGATTTTTGATCACGATGAAACAGCTATTGTCAACGATTATCTTCTTGGTGGTAATCTTTTTGGAAATGATGGAATTAGTATCCAGCACTTTACAAATATTTAAATTTTTAGAACCAATTTTTCATAAGCCAGATAAATCTCTGTTAAGGCTTATTCCTACGAATAAACATTTTTTTTATATTGACATTATTTTTCTGATAGTCTAACTGACAATTTAAGAATTAGGGCTTATTAAACTACTTGTGCAAGAAAAACAAATTTACTTAATGCATCAAAACTCCAAGTTTGAAAATTATTTTTAAATGCTTGAAGAACTATAGATTCAAAATAATGATGGAAAAAATAACTAAGTTGAGTTGTCTCTAAAATACTCGACGTTAAGTAATTAGCTTTAAAATAACAAAGAAGGGAACAAATTGGTCATAATAACATTTAGGACGTCAGAAAGGTATTTAAATGAATTACACCAATATTAGTTAGTAAGGCGGTTTATTTGAAATTGAAATAAAGGCACGTAAAAAATTAAAACAAACATTTAAAAGCCGATAAAATATTTGTAATTTAATTTTACTGATGGTGTTAGTAGCAGATTTAAAATCAAAACCATGTCAAACGAAAATTGGATGGGTCAGCTATCAGAAAGTGCTCGTAACCTATCAATTATTAATATTGCTATACCAGGTAATGATTCAACAGCTTATAAATTTAGTTTAAAAAAAATATTTTTTTTTTTTAATATATAAGGATCGCATAACTCCATGACTTATGGCATTAACTCCAAATCTAAACCAGCACCCGATGCAGATGCATCTACTCGACGCTTGAATTATATATTTCCATGCTTTGTTCGTCGTTGGGCAATCACGCAATCGGCTGATGTGGTGCAACAATTAAAGCTAGGAATCCGGTAAAATAAAAACAAACAACACTTTTACTCATGCACCTAATTATTTTTTATTTATTTATTTATGAAGATTCTTCGATTTACGTATTTGTCAAAATGAAGAAAATTTTTACTATTGCCATGGATTATATTCAATGGCAATAATGGAACCACTTTTAGAAATCATCAGCTTTTTAGAATCTCGTCCAAAAGAATTCGTTATTTTGGATTTTCAACATTTTTACGCAATGCAACCTGAACATCATGTCCGATTACACAACTACCTGAAGCAGATTTTTGGACAAAAGCTTTACACAAGAAGCGATGGACCACTGTCTAAGTGCACACTTAATTACTGCCATCCAAGAGGCAAGCAAGTATTAATAATTTACCGACGCTGCAGCGTAAGTTTACCACAAGATTTTTGGCCAAATTTAAGTTGGCCAACTCCATGGCCAAATGTTTGTAGTGCTAAAAAACTGGAGGAGTATCTTAATACAGCATTGTTATCGCGTCAGCCAATGAATGGATATGTTTCGCAGTGTATTTTTACACCAACTGCTAGATACATTACATTAAGGTATTTTTATATAATTAAAAATAGTGAACAAGCTAATGAAATAAAAACATAAGCTTGTTCATAATATTTTTGAAATAAGCTTTTGATATATTGTGTCTTACAAAATGAAACACCATGATTTTTGTTTTGTTTAAAAGGTTCCTTTCATCACTACGAAACAGTGCAAAAAAAGTCGATAAAAAGCTTTCCCCATGGATTAAATCACAACAACCTGGACCTTTTGACTATAAAGATAAACCAACTGTTAATGTGTTTTTGGGGGATTTCGTCAACTTAAAAGATGGCCAGTTTTGTCAGTGGGTTATTGATTTGAATTCTTGTTTAGAATGTGATACATAATTGCACAAAAATGATTTTTAAGAAAATGTTATTAAGTCAAGTTCAAAAAACAAACTAATAAGCTTTAAAGTTGAATGCTTTTAATATTATATAATTTATCTATGTAGCTTTTTATATATATTTTTTTACTCGGAAACGCTTTTGCATAATGTATTTATATAAACTTTGTTGTTTGGTGAAATATATCCATTTTTTTGTTTTGTAACATTTACATTTATTTGATTGTATACAACAAGTGGTTTAGAAAGAGTGGTAAAAATGCGTATCGTAAACCGTCCTTTTAGAAAATTGAGAAATCAGAGAATGTTCTTAATTTGAAAACTGTTTCTATTCCCATTTTGCCGTTAAAACGTTGCACATAGGAGTATTCTGATCGAAAAGCTGGACAAAAGTCGATTTTCTAGAAATCAAAATTTTGAATTAAAGTTTTTATAAAGCGGATGCTAAATATACATGGGATCATATGATGCACTTCTTTTTTTTTTGTGTTAAAGAGTTTGGTGTGTCAAAACAAGTTCAAAGTCAGCCGTTTATTTTATGGAATTTTTTCGTAATTTTTGGTGATTTTATGAGTATTGTTAGGAAATTGATTGTGAGCAAGTGTGCTTTTAAACATTAAAATTTCATATGAAAAATACAATTGCAGGTATTGAATAATAATTAAAGATTAGTTATAGAAATATTCAATTTTTTTTGTTTGAGTAAATGACAGTGGGAAAAGAGTCTGCCACATATAGATATTTTTATTGTTTTTTTTTAAAGTCTAAGTGTTTTGTTATAGTATACCCTCCTATTCTGCTTCAATACATAGATTTATGATAACTTTGACTATTCTTTAAATTTAATATCAAAAAATTGGGTGCGATTTTTTGCGATTAACAAAATAATTTGCGAGTGAAATTTTCACTTTTAGTTTTTTTTATTGAATTTAATGCATTTGGATTCACTAAGCCTAAAAATCACAATGGTTCCATTCTAGAAGCTCTAATATTTTAGATATTTTATTTTTTCACATTTTGAGTGTATGAAATTTCATACTATTTTTTTTAGTTTTTCTTATCAACGTGGGAACGTGGACTTCCCACACAAAATTTTTGGGTTATAGCAATTTTCTCGAAAACAGCTCTTACGATTTTGATTAAATTTGACACACCTAAAGCTGTACGTAATTTTAACATAACTGCGTTTTTGTTTTTTTTTTTTTTTCAAAAATTCGTATAATGGGAATATAGTTTAAGCCAAATTTATTCAAAATTTACAGTCAGGTTTTCTTGTAAAATGTAAACAAATTTAAAAAATAAATTTTTAATTCAATTTTTGGACTACGATTTTTTTAATGTTTTTTTTTTCTCAAAACAGCCAAAATTTTTAAGTACCAATAGTTATTTAATGGGGTTTTCGTAAATTTATGTTTTGATCTATAAATGGATTATTTTCGTTACGAAACGAATACGTTTTCAGATTGATTTTTATTTGCTATAGTATTGGTGTGTATTTGTGTCTGTGAACCAGGCAAAGATTGCAGTTGTCAAATATTGATTCGATCGTTGTTTTTTTTTTAATTTTTTTGAATTAATTCACTTAAAATTACTTCCATTTGAATTCAAAACTATTTTAAATCTTTCTTGAAGCCGAAACAAATTATTATCATACAAAAACTTTTCAAACATATGTATTCCAATAATACTGCATAGTGGTGTTAGTAAAAGAGGGGTTAATCTGCCGTAAAAACTCAGATCTTGAAAATTGATCCAGATCAAAAAATAAATCAATTTTATTTGGCCAAACGAAGGCAAAAATTGTCAAAATCAAAAAATTGATTTTATTGTACCAAACGAAAATCCCATAAGATAAAGATAATTTTAACTACAAGAGGAAGTACGTGATATTTTTTTTAAAGCATTTTATCCGAAGTTTGGATCTGCCTAATTAAAAAATATGGACCTGCCTTCCTTTTGAACTGAACAAAGCAAAAATGCAGGTGGACAACATAGACATAATCAAATAAAGTGGTGCAATACCAGCAAAAAAAAAAAATTTGTAATAAAGACACATTTGTTTAACATCGCAATAAAATTGAATTTATATTAACTAAACATAACTTACAAAGATATAAAATAAAAGGAAAAGAGAACATTAAGTTAGGATTATACATTTATAAGTACAAGCCATATTATGTATTTTCTTACATAAGTTAAATTTAAGTTTCAATCTATTAAAAATCTTACAGATTTCGGTGTCTTTGTTGGTGAAATTTCTTTATAGACACTCTCGCTAAGCGTTATTTTTAAACCATGCAAAATACCTTCCAGTTGTTCTATCGATTTACGAACTTGTTCAACAGTTGCAACTTTTGATATATTCTCAGAATTGTTTTCGTCAGAACTAAAACGATCACAAAGTTTCTTAAGCTTCATTATTGATCGATGAATATCTCGAACTTGAACATTAGCAGATGCATTGAAATCCAATCCAGGAGATAGAGATGGCTTTTCCTCATCTACAGGTGTACTACAATCTTGTTCATCATATGTTAACATCTTTTTTGTATTGCGTAATGAACAATTTAAAACAGCAGATTTACCAAGGTTCTCTTTTTTGTTACTACTATTCGAGGAGGAAAATATATTTTGAAACTTTTGATAAGGTTGCTTCAGCATCACCTCTTTAACAAGACTCAAATTGAGAGATATGCGACTCGAATTCAATGAATCACTCAAAGTATCATCCATATTGTCTTCTAAAGATTTCCATTCAATGTCCACACACTTGAAGACATCATTTCGATCGACTTCATTGTCCCGCAGCATGTTCAGCCAAACATCCAAACGTGCTGTGGGCCATTCAGCCTTTTGTTTCTTCTCCCGGTCAATGATAAGCACAACCGCATGGAAAAATCCAAATTCATCTAGTATCTGCGATTGCTTGAAGTCCAGCTGGAGGCCCAGTTGACGGCATCGTTGGGTAGCTTCTTTAACCTGATAAGAAAAACAAAATAAATCAATATTTGGTTATCAGAGTAATTAAGAAAGAATTGGAAAGAAGAAAAGAGTGAATCACTGCCGGTATGTATTTATTTGAACAGTAATTTATTGAATTGAACTTAGAAAGAAGATAAGGCCTTTGATAAAAACATAACAATGCACAAACATAACATAATGGGGACTATCGGGTATTAGGGAAAATTTGTCCCATAGTGTTTATGGTCTTTGTATGAAACAACTTTTATCCTATCAAGATCGTTTTTTATTTCATAACGAATAATTAAGAATTCTTTGGAAACTTAAAAACTATAAAAGGTTATGGACCCATCCTCGCTTATACTCGAAATACTTTTATAAAGAGAATAGTTTTGAAAAAGAAGAAGTTTCTTAAAGGAGAAAAATTTTTAAGGCAGATCTTGAAATTTTTTAAAGAAGAATATCGAGAATTTCGATTTCATTTTAGATGGAACATTCAAGAAATATCGTCGGTGAAACCAGAAAAGTGTGTAACTCCATTTTAGCAAATTTTATAGGAGAGCAAAAAAACAAAATCGTTTTGACGGCATTTGTATGAGTTTTCATTTTCTAATTTGCTAATAAAATAAAAACTATGAACTTTAAGGGGATTCTCAGTTTAAGGAACGGTAGATATCAGGTTTGTCTAACAGATCGCATTCAAATCTAATTTTCAGAAAATTTGGAGTTACACACTTTTCTGGTTTCACCGACGATATAATGTAATCGATGGAACGCTTTTGGACCCGGATCCATTACCATCGAATGCCTCAAAAGCAGATGCTAAGAAATATAAACAAGAGTTTGATGCCTATAGAAGAGCGAATAGTTATGCAAAGACAATGCTAAATAATTCGATGACTGATGACGTGTACCAAAATGCTTTGGATAGTGATAAAGCAAAGGACATGTGGGAAGCATTAAAAAGTTTGTTCGAAGCCACATCAAAAGATCAACTTTTTAAGAAGTACACTGATCTATTTTCGGGAGCAGATTTCTTGCGTGAGAGGTAACCGATTCATGATTCACAGGTAGTTTGCGTCATGCTGATGACGAATACCTTAGTCTATCTGCATTTATTGGGGGCGTTGTCGAGACAAAGTACCATTTTTTTGAAAATCGATTTAGTGAGGGTAACCACTTAAAATTTATAGAAAACCAACGCCACACATTCACTGATAACAAATATACCAATGGGAGACATTTTAAGTGAGGTCAAACCCTCGGCAGACGGTTCCGAAAATGTAGTTACCACCAGGATAACCACTTGAAATTAGTCGCATCCTGTAGCGGTGGACTCTCTGATAACAAAAATACCCATGGCATACATTTTCATTCTAAACATTTTATGAACACTTCAGAACGCTCTCTGCGTGCTCAGAATAAAAATATTCTACTTACGTCAATTCAATTGAGAACTTGTGACCAATTCGTAAGGAATGGTCAGGAAAAGAGATTGCACCACAAAAATAAGGCTTATTTCTTCAATATTTTGAAATGGTTTTATGACGTGTAAATCAATCATTTGCGAAAAGCTGTTTTCATCGATGCCCAAAAGACTGAACACACCAAAGAAGAATTAGCAATAAAAATTCAACCCAGATGGACGACGCATTAGAGAAAGGCCACGTTTTATGTTGCATGCGAAACTTGAAGCAACTTTCTAAGGATATAAATGGAGGGATAAGCTTGTTGGTTGAGACCTAAATCGACAATAGCTTTTAGCGCCACCGTCACCTTAAGTAAGTCCTAACTAAGTTTTTCAAATAACACAATAATAGTAATATCATTTGAACAACACATTTAGTGGTTCAATTTTTTTAAATCTCATTAAAAGTTGAATTATATCTGATAGCAGAATTGAAACTGAATTTAAAAAATGTGCATTTTGTCGTTTACGACAAAAAGATTCTCGGGCGACGATATGCTCTTATACACAACTATTTTAGAATTTCGCCAACTTGGCAACTTGCAAGCAAATTAAATCTATTCCTATTTTCTTATTAATTTTAAAGCAAACCAAAAAAAAACTATTACCCGAACAAAATATGACGCACCACTATACAAAAGTTAGTCTATATTTGAAAATGTTTGAGTGATAAAAAGTTCTGAGAGAATGTTCGCCCCCATAATGATAAAAGATTTGCTTCTTATTAGGAAGGGGGTTACTGGTTCACATGCTATTTACGATAATTAAGATTCCAATTCCGAAGAGTGCAGGTGGACAATTAGCACCATAAATCGCAAAACAACAACGTGATTAGCATTCAAACGTATTTGTTTATCTAAATCAATGAATTTTTTGTTATCATAAAAATTTAAAGTTGCTAGTCCGGTTCTTTATGGTATGAATAAATTAAGCAAAATAATAACTTGATTCTATTTTATCTGTAAAATATAGTTTAGCTAAGTTATCACAAAAGATGTTTTTTACATACATACCTACTCATTTTTTGTTCATTTTATGCGCAAAGTAGTCTAATTAATTTTTTGTTTTGTTTAAATGTAAAATAGGTGGCGAATGAGTATTGGAAAAACAGGGTATAATAAATTTACATCTTAATTGGGAATTAGCTTACCATAAGCTGAGTCTTATGTAGACTTTCCTCACTGGGATTCTGCATAATACGATTAATGTCATCGAGCAAAGTTGACTTATATGATGGTGTGTACACAAACTGGTCGTCGGCTTCTTCTTTCAATGCTTTTTTCTCAGTCTCAAGTAATTCTTTGTTACATTTGAATTTGAACTGTTCAAGTTCTAACATTTCCATACGTTCTTTATAATTGCGTTCATTGGCGACGCGTTCTAGTTCAATTTGTGACAAGGCAGCACGTTTTTCTTCATCTAGCTCACGTCGTAGTTGTTGTTCTTGCTTTTGTAGAATTTCTTGATGTGCCAATTGGAAGTCCACTACCTATAAACATAAGCAATACGAATTAATTAAGCTTTGATTGATTGCAATTAAGTATAGGGATTAGAATGGAGATTTAAATTACAGGGGTGATTAAAATTAGGGCCATGAACATAAATTGATGCACAATGGCATTTATTTATCAGTTTTCAGTTATACGATTTAAAAAGAACTTGTTTGCATTTAATCATTATTTTTTTGTAGGAAATAGGAAGCCAAAAACTGCAATTTGAAATATTTTTCTTTTGTAAAGAGTGAATTATGTTTTTGGAAATATTTAGTTTTTTAAATTTAATCTTAGAAAAAAATATTATGGTAATATTAATAAGGGAGTATATCCTGGACCTGTACTGTACAATAGTGTGGAGCGTTTTCGGACTTTCCTTTCAGATCACTGCGTGCAACTCATGGTTTATGCGTTATGGTCTTCTTTACTTATTATGATAATTTTTATATTCGACAGTAGGAAAATAAAAATCGGGAAGACTTTGAAGAATGCTCGTTTTTCACGGAAAACGGCATTGATTTTTTAAGAACCCATCTGAGTTGACTTATTCATTTTCAAAAGCACTATATACTACTTATAACTTATGCTTAGTGGTCTTTGGGATCATATCGGATCCCCTATTTTGAGTCGTCAAGGGTAAAAACGAAATCAGGGAACCTTAAAAAATGCACATTTCATCAAAAATTGAGATTTTTTAAATTGTACATTCTCTCACCAAGAATAAAGAACTATAAAAGAGCTATGATGGACCCTAACTGAGGAAAACGTTGTTTTGACATACCCTGACCAGTGTTGCCGCTGGGAAATTTAGGCTGGTCGCAAAAAAAGCAAAAAAAGGGGTCACGAGAAAAAAATAGTCGCATTTCCAAATTTTTTTGTGTATGAATCAAAATCAAACCAAATCCATACCATATGTATACTTACCTATGAAAAAAATTAATCGGAAATATATGAAACCCAAAAAATTAATTATTTAATAAAATCTATTTTTAAAACTTAAAAAAAAATCAAATAAAACAAAACAAAAATGTATTTAACATTTTCAATACTTAATATGTGAACTAATGTCTCTTATTTAACTTATACTAAAATGTATGTCCTATTTTAACAAAAGATTGAAATAAGTATACAAATATGTATATATGCATTCTAGGGTTAAGACCATGACCATTAACATTAGTTGCGCCGTTCTTGTGTTATAAGCGTTTGAAGGTAGCCATAATGAATTTTTTTTCGATTTTTTAAAAATCGAACGTGGAAACTTTTTTATTTTTATTTCTAATTTTTCGAAAAAAACTTTGGTAATTTTATGTATATATTTGTTCAAATATCTTATCAGAATCCATTTAAGACTTTTATATGAAAAGATCATTGCGTATATCTCGAAATATTGCCATTTCAATGCAATCATGTCAAACAAAATTTCGCTTATTTTTTCGATGAGAGCGTTTTCAAACCCCATTTTCTCCGCTTTTTTTGTTGTTAATATTTTTATATATTTCTGTATAAAGTACCTATAACACAACAAATAAAGTACCTTGGCACTGCTGTTTTTATCGAGAGAAAGTTAAAACTGGATAATTATCTGGATTTTTCAAAAATCTGCAGCTTTTAACACGTAAATTGTTTTGATTTCAAATATATCGATGTCGTTTTTTTGTTCAAAATCTATATAGATAAAGAAAAAAAAACACGCCTAATATAAATTGTTAGTGAATGGTAGATTATCAAAAATGAAATTCACAGAAGAACGTGTTTCCGGAGTAAATTGTTAAGATTTATAAGTGCATTAATTCTTTTGTTTTGGATTAAAAAAAAATTTTAGCCTCGTAAAATTAATCCCAATTCTGACATATGTATAAATTTCACCAAAGATAAATTTGTATTCACATCCATATAAATGTTAAAAATTTACCCGCGGCTAGATATTTAATCTGAAATATGTTTTCACTATTTTTCAAACAACTTAACATTGATTTAAGCCTTGTACCCAGATCGAGCTAAATTTCAGCTCCCATACAAAACGTCTGTAAAAAATGTATGCTCTGCAAGAGTTTTTTTTTATTTTTGAAAATTTTTTATCACTAACGGGTCCCTGTTCTTTAACTTTATCACTGGCGATAAATGTTTTTCAACATCTATATCCAGTAACAGAACATGTGCACATGCCTTAAAAGAAAACGATTAACGAAGTTTTTGACTGACAGCTCGATAAAATACACACGTTCTTATGGGAAGTCCGTCTCCGTCCGATCCGTCGCTTATGGGTCGTTTCCCATAAGAACGTGTGTATTTTATTTTAAAACTTCGACGCAACGGACGCAACGGATTCTATGGGTCGGGCCCTTCATCCCTAGCAACAGCAAATGAAACAGTAAAATAACGGAGAAATTTTCACCTCAGTCGAACACATACAAACACAGACATAATTGCAGAGTTTTGTTAAACGGATACAGAGTGGAGAGTGGTGAAATTACTTACATAACACTGGTTAACAAAATTAAACTTTTTTTTGTTACCGAAACAAAAATATACTTTTCTGAAGGTTTTCGGTGTGATGAACTCGAATCTGAAGTCAAAAAAAATTAAACATTAAAAAAATTAATCCCGTTTTTGAAATATTACCGTTAGAAATTGCAGTACTTCGGACCTTATTCTTTTATATAAGGAAAATTTTTTGAGCATATTTAGTAACGGTTTTCATACTATATACAGCCTTTTAAAATCTGTTTAAATCTTTCCGATATCTTTTTTACTGCCCGAGATATCCTAAGTTGATTGGTATTTTTATAAATTTTATAACGTCATTATCTTCTATATGATATATGAAGCCAAACCCACTTACTTCAGTTTGAGATATCTCGGGCAATATAAAAAATATTGAAAAGATTTAAACAGGTGTCGAAAGATGGAAAACAGTTCTTATAGAAACCGTTACTAAATATGCTCAAACAATTTTCTTTACACAAAAGAAGAAGGTGCGAAGAATTAAAAAAAAACGTATTTTTGCATTTTCTAACGGTAATATCTCAAAAACGGGAGCTGATTAGTTCTTTCTGACTTCGGATTCGAGTTCAGCACACCAAAAACCTTCAGAGAAGTGTATTTTTGTTTCGGCAACAAAACCCTTGTAAACCAGTGTAATACATTCACGATTCACAACTTAGAAGGAATTGCAAGATTTTCATGCAGAATTAAAAAGTCGAGTTGAATTCTGGAATTGAAACAATATTATTTCAATGGAAATAGATTTTTTTTTCACACATTTTTTCTAGAGATGAGTTGGGGTCAAAAAAGTCGCAAGATTTTTAAAAAAGGGTCAAAATAACCACTTTTTCTAAAGGTCGTCTCATGGTCGCATGGGGCAAAAAAAGGGGTCAAAATGCGACTAAAGTCGCATAACGGCAACACTGACCCTGACCCATTTCAACAGAAATTGCTTTTCTAATACTTCACGTAAAAACTTCACTTTTAACTTAATTTTTAGATTAAATTCTTTGTAACTACATTTATTTTATGTCAATATATTATTTCAGTCCTTAGTTATAAACAAAGTTTTTACGTGAAGTACTTATTAGAATAGCATTTTTTGTTGAAATTGGGTAGGGTATGGCAGAATAACGTTTTCTTAATTCCTCCCTAAACGGAGTCATTATTACAGAAAAATCCTCAGTTATGGTTAGGGTTCTAATAAATATAGTAAATACATTGTCGAATAAATCAGAATAAGTTCAGAAAACTATACCGCATAAACCAGGAGTTTCACACAGTGATCTGAAAGAAAAGTCCCTAAACCGCTCCGCTCTTCTGTACAAGGACTCTCTTCAAAGACACTGACCTACCCAAGAGATGGCTAATGCACAATGTACTGACCCGGAAAGTTTTTGACTTAAACTCAAAAAGATGGCGCAGTAGAGGAAGACTTCGTCTTAGGTGACGCACGCAAGTGAAAGGGGATCTCAATCAACTTGGCGTGCGAAAAGTAAGCAGCGAGAGAAGGACAGAGCTGGCTGGAGAAGATTGTTGGTTGAAGTTCGAATCCACAACGGATTGTAGACGACTTATGGCTCTGGTCACCCTATGTTAGTAAGTAAGTAATGAAAACCGAGCTAATATTCAACATTGCGTTAAATTCAAATAAGTAGGCTGGTTTTGTATAACATTAATTCTTCTTTGGCCACAGACAGAAAAACATACACTTTTTCGTTTATGGTATATGAACGTATAAATATATTGAAAGGTTTTTCAAGGTATTGCCACAGAAAAAATGTCCAATTGAAAAAGAGCTTTTTCAGCTTTATTTTTGAAAGCTCCTTGTCTGGTAAGGCTTGTCTGGTAAGGAAAAAAAATGATTCATATTTTTCTGAGCAGATAACATATCTGTATGATTATATTATCTGTTGTATTGCGAATAAAAAAACATTTAAAGAGCTTACCAAATTTTTACTTCTTCGTTTCGAACAGAAGGGATTTGATATTCGAAAGTAGTGAGATCCACCAATGACTAAACGATCACCGTGAAACATTTGAACCGATCCAGTCACTAATTCTCCATTTAAATATGTTTCAAACTCTTCATTGTCCGGAGTAATGTAAAGTTTACCAGTTTTATTCTCGATTGTGCTAAAATTAAATTAAATTAAATTTTTTTTAGTATATTACTTCACCTAATAATTCAAACTTACCAATGATGATAGCCAACAAGTGGTCCATCTAATACGATGTCTGGTTGACTACAATATATGGAAGTTCTTGTTCGGCCAATTTTAACTGTTCCAGGTGGCAAGATGTAGAATAAGGTACCCGATAATATTGGATCAGCAGCCAAATTAACCAAACAAGCTTGTTTCTGCTCTGCAGATAATTCCATAGCTAAACCTTTTCTTTTTAATAAACGAACTTCTGATTTTCGTTGATCTTCAGCTTCTTTTAAACGCTCCATCCATGATTTCTGAGCTCTGTTTAGTTGTTTCTCTGTGTCAGCTAATTGTTGTCGTAAGGCTTCTACTTCACTCTCATCCACTGAAGTTTCTATTATTATCTTTCGAGCTGGGGCATTGTTTGATGCCGAATGTCGCTTTTGACGTTCGTAATCCTGACGAAGAGCCTGTAATCTCTCAACTTCAGCACGCAGTTCCCTGATAATCTTATCATGTGGGTCTTCATTGACTTTGACACGGTTGATTATTGTACGAGCTTGGCAGGCATAGCGCAATGTGGCAAGAGTTTCATCTATATGTATACTGGCAGGTGATATAGTCGCTAACATCAAAGTTTTAGAATTTCCTCCGAGGCTCTCCTATAAAAGAATATATAAAACTTTTTGTTATTTATGGCTAAATAAATTTTATCATCTGCTTATTATTGATAGGGAAATTATAAGACCGGACATAATATTTCGATAACAGACATGCAGTTTGGCTTTCGGGGGAAACACTCAACTCTGAGTCTGAATTCGCTCATGAAGTTTCATCAATACATCACTTCAGTATGGATAGAAACGCTTATCCATAAAAGTGGAGGATAAAGTGCTTTAGAGCTAGAGTTGCCGACAATTCATTCACTTACTGCAAGGTCATCTATTCAACGATAGCTGTCAGGAAAATGTAACCTTATGGTCAGAAACTGTATGAGTTCTACAGAAAATGGGTTGTACGAATCAACTCATCCAAATCAAAACTATGTATTCTTGAGTCGGTGACATCATTTTTTTATATAAAAACAAACTTTCTGAAAATATAACAACTTTTTTGTTCGCGTGTGGATTACTATCTTAATGTCTTTTTTGCTTACGTCCAAGAATTTTTGGGGCTTGAAAAGACATTTGATTCACAGGCAGATATGACAGCTAGATTAGGAAATATATGTACAAATTATAACACACATTCAGGTTAATCAGAAAATATATATATGTATTGTATAATATTATTGAGAAAACCCATGAGTTGTTTGCCCCTTATCTATCTTAAAAGCAAAGTCTAAACATCTTTTCGAAAATAGCTTCTTATTAAATCAAATGTAAACCAACTTCAAAAGTAAAGATAAGAAAAACAAACAAACTTGCAAAACATGTTTTGAAATTGTATGATGTACATCATGTTTCGTATTTGCAATTAAATTTTGAATTTATTAATATAATTTTTTTTTTGTTACAGATATATCTCAATGTCGGAAAACTTAACCAATGTATGTTTTATAAAACTTCGCTATAAAACCTTTTAATTGTTACCAGCGACTGGTATCTTCTATAATTTTCATATTTTTCTTTTATAAATTTGAATTTCTTTTTTTAAAGCATTTCGAATTCAAGGTAACATTGAACCGAGTAGGGCCGAGTTAATTAAATAAATTTTGTACACAAAATAAAAATTTGCAATTCGTTCTTGTCTCTAAATAAGTAAAAAAAAACTAAATTTGTAACAACTCAAAATTGATTGAGTCGATTTTTTTAAAAAATGTTTTAAGATCCCAGACCTTGTTTTAAACTTTTAACTTATTTAAATTTTATTAATTTTAGTCTTTTTAAGATATTATTATACGATTAATTCTTTTAAAAGTTTTTATTTAGGATATAGCTATTTATGACTCATGAAAATAACAGTTATTCAAATGTGTTTTTTTTTTAATAGTAAAATTTTAATGACACAAATTCGAATTTGTCTTAAATTTTACCACTTTGGTTATAACAATCATTTCAAATTTAACTACAAGTGTATGTATATATTTTCAGTGTAAAAGATTAAAACGATTAAAAATTATTATAACTCGTCTGTAAGTATTGAGCCATTGAATAATTACAAATAGAAGTGACACCGCAGATTACTCATGCAACTATAAGAGTACCGGAAGATAGATGAACTACAGGTTTGCGCCTCAACTATCATGTATTTTCGAGTTCAGTCTTCACTAGTAATTTTTTTTAAACCTTCATAAAAAAATTAATAATTATTATTATAAGTTTCAAAGAGCTTACATTGATATAAGTTTTCGTATCTTGAAAAGTCATATTAGTCGGGAGAACAAGGACGATGCCTTTTACTCCTACTGGCCTAGGTTCGAATACCGGTAAAATTTGAAATTGTTTTTTTTTTTTTTGCTTAGACTTTTTTGACAAATTTAATTTAATTAAATTTAATTTAAAAAAAAACATTCTCAATTTCCCGTCAGATTCGAACCTAGGCAGGTAAACTTACCAGACATTCACCTTATCCTCTAGGCTATCTCCACTTTTTGAAATAGGTAAACTTTTATCTATATGTATAATTGGTTTAGGATTTGAATTTGGATTGTTGGATTTGCTTTTGGATTGTTGGATTTGCTTTTTTAATTCAACGCACGATACTAGCGCCTATAATTTTACAGCGGAAGTTTCCCTGGGTGTCCACTTCTATTTGTAATTATTCAATGATTGAGCTTTAATTTATTATTATTATTCAATATAAAACACGTAGAGAACAAATTTCAAAAATATTTCAAAAATTCTTTTGCTTTCATATAAACTTTGTTCATACTACTGACACGTGTGGACTACTGGGAATCAAAGTGCGCAAATGCTTTTTTTTTCATCTTCGTGTGTCGTTGTCTTAACAAGAATAACATAAACAGGTGGCGGAATCCAGAAAATGCATCTATGATGATGATGCACTACCGGTTTTTATGAACACATCATTTCCAACTGCAATGGGGCAAAATGATCTAAAAACTGTCCCGAAATGAGTGAACAAAGTGAGAAATCCGTAATGTAACACATATTTTAATTTTCCAACGTTTTATAAATGCCTCTTCTATATATTGATTTGTTCTGTTCAATTTAAAAAATAAATTTAAAAAAAAAAAAAAAAACAGAAATATGAAACTCAACTATCAACTGTATTATTTTATTTTCAACTCACTTTAAATATGCTTTGCTCCAGTGTGCGAAGTTGGTACATAAAAGAAGCATTATTACATCACACTACATGCAAGATGTAATACGAATGCGGTACATATTTACAATTCAAGTTTAAAAAATTCTAACTTCCGCATAAAAAGATGTTAATAATTATTCCCACTCCTCTTTCTCCCTAAATACCGCACGCGCTGGGGTCCATTTTTTTACCGAATACGAAGGCATTTGCGGATGATTATCGTATCGGCCTTTTTAGTGGACATAAATAATGAATATAATGTTAAAGGCTCACATATTAAAGGCTCTTCTAGCTAATGGATACATATTCCCAAATATGTTTTCCAATGTTTTCTTCTGATTTTGTATAGAAGATATTTTTTTAACACTCTGGCTTAAACACGAAGATAATTGAATTTTGTTTTAAAAAATTAATTAGAAAAGAGTAGGTGCTTCTTTTTAAGTGCAATATTTTTTTTAATACAAAATTTAGTCAATGTGAAAAATCCGGCAATCGGACGCTGTTGAAGATAAAATTTAAGCGTTACTTGTTTTAAATCTCGTTTTTGTTTTTAATTTCTGACTCATTCATTGCTTTTTTTTGGAATATGTGTTAATATTATTCAATATGTTTACATCCAATTAATGAGTTCGTGTACCGTCATACCTACTGGTATGCATTTAAAGAAGTACATGTTTATCTAAAAAAATTTATTCAATTTATTTTATTGTTCAACAACATTTTTGCTACTTCAAATGCAACTGAACAATTTTGTCAATATAGATAATGTAGTAAAAAAATTATAAATAATAATGTAACTGGAACAGTACAATTAGCTACCTGAAGACAAAAAATTGTTTTTGTTTTTAAAATATTTGTTGTTTAATCTTGAAAACCAATAAAAGAGATAATGAATAAACAAAAGAAACAAAAAATTATGTGCAATACAATATTCAAACAAAAATAAAACTGAAAAAAGAAAACAAGAGATAAAGATAAGTGTACGAACACGAACATAAAAAAAATCCAGAGTCCAGAATTAAACAGGTAGATAACGAAGTTTGTTTTTTTTTTCAAATATAACGGGATAGGATAAAATACATATATTTTATATGCCTTTCGCAAACATAATAACCATTTTTTCCAAGTCAGTTGCAAGTAAGTAACTTGATTTTGAGGTCAACTATAATACTAGTCATGCAAATATGTTATGTATGCAATGCAATTAGAATTTGTGCTCACAACCATGATATTTTCTCTTTTAAGGGGTTATATCTAGTTGTAAGTGCAAAAAAAAACCTTCTTTTTTGTGGATTTTTTGTGAAGAGACATTTAATTATATAAACGTAAGGAATACAATATCCATATAGCAAATTTAATGTTTTAAAATAATTCACTGTGTATTTAAAAAAATATAGGGTTCCGTTATTTTTGTAGTAGATCTGCTAGACGACCTCCAAAAAAAAGGTGTCTGGCGGTGAGCAAAATTTCTCCGAAACGGCTGGAGTAATCGGCTTGAAATTTTTACACAATTTTCTTAGATACTTTTGTCAGGTTATGAACGAAGGAAAAAGGTTTTTGACAATAATTCGATATTTAAGCCACTTTAAAGTGTAAATTTTCGTGAAAAACAACAAAATCAAAATGTTGACTATTCCTTCGTTCATTACCTGCATTCGTCTATCTTGAAAATGAATCTTTTGGTTTTTTTAATATAAAGTGACTTGGATCAGAGATATCTTGCTCACCGCCAGACACCTTTTTTTTTGGAGGTCGTCTAGCAGATCTACTACAAAAATAACGGAACCCAACATTTTTTTAAATACACAGCGAATTCTTTTAAAACATTAAATTTGCTATATGGATATGTATTCTTTACGTTTATATAATTAAATGCCTCTTCACAAAAAATTAACAAAAAAGAAGGTTTTTTTGCACTTACAACTAGATATAACCCCTTAACTCCATTGTGTCTCATTATAATACTCCAGAGTAGGTTAAGGAAGCAAATTTCAGTAATCAAAAACGGATAGACTTTAAAATGGTGCCTGGTACATTTAAGGTTTATGGCGCAAGGTTTTAGGCTTGATTCATATATGCACAAAAGTGAGTTTCATCAAAAAGTGAGTTTCATCGGTACCAGTTTATTAAAAAAAAAAACTTATCAAAACTTTGACGTTTTTGGATAACTATTTCTACGAAATAATTATATTCCGATTAAAAATAAAATGCATGACTGTGCCGCACGTCTCATTTAAGAAGTTGCTTGCAATATTAAAGCTTTTTAAATATCATAATGGATTTAATTTGAGGAAATTAAATAAAAAATTTAAAATACAATGTAATACATATGTATGAAGTTTCAGTAAAATTCATTTTCAAAAAATTAATTTTTCGAAAAAAAACTGACTGTTTTTAAATATGAAATGATATTTTTGAAAATTGTTGAAAAAGGGACGCGTTTAACGGGATGTTACAGTACAGTAATATTTTTTAAATTCACCATTTTATAATTATAGACATTTTTTTTAGGAATAAGAAATTATGCATTAGACATTTTGTTTAGGAATAAGAAATTATGCGTTGAAATGTTATGATTTTTGCAACGATCAGGGTAATTTTGAGTGAAAGTTTGGCTATACCGCTGAAGTTAACCTTGAACTGCCTACAAGCATTAGCGCATCGAATGACTTTGATATTTTAGGGTTGTCATAATAATCATATAAAATTAATTAATGCAATTAATCAAAAAAAAAAAAAAAAAACAATCCATTATTTGCTCAAGGTTTCACATTTTTCTGTTTGATAAATTGAATTTTTTACTTTCGATAGTAGTTCATACTTTTATCACTCTTAAAATAAAATCGGACTCGTGATAACAACCAAACATGACAATTATTTATTTTTGTCTATAATTGAGTCGGTATACATTTTTAGCTGAAGTCAATTTTCAATGGACAGTAGAGATATTCTGTCTGTATTTTCGCGCTTATCCGATACCCACTTCCCCCCAGAACTATAAAAGAAATTTTATAGTTTGTACAGCGTTTTTGGGATCTTTGTTGGTTTGTAACAGAAATGTCACATGGCTACAAGGGGTTAAGCCCTACAATCTAAATATTATAATGTCGAAATGCAATCAAAATGCAAAAATTTCATGAAAGGCTTCCAAATGTTTATTAAAATGTTGTTAAACATCTTTAAAAGTATTTAAATAAATAATTACGGTCACCTTTAAACAAAAGTTCATGATTTTCATAGTTTTAAATAGTGAACAAACATATAGGCAAATGGTATTATAGAACCCGGATTCTGAAAAATAATTTTTTAATTAATTTATCTAATTAATTAAATAATAACACATTAAAAAAAATTATTGCAACTGAAAAATATTTTAAACTAAAAAAAATTATTTATTGCAAATAAAAAATGTCTGCATTGAAGAAAACAATGCAAAATGTGTACATTAAATATTTTTTTTTTAATATAGGTCGAAATATGTATACTTACAATTTTGACTTTTTTTTAACCATACATTAGCTATTTCAACTATAATATTGAAGTTTGCATGCCAAATACTCAAAATTGTAAAAATTTCGACGAATATTAAAAAAAAAAAACATTATGTACACATTTTGTAGGTATTGACCTTTTATTTAATGCAGACATTTTTTTTATTTAATTAAAAATTTTACAACCCTGAATAGAACTGGTCTCTTGATGACTTTTTGTTTTATCATATTTATACCAATCACCACAGATAAATAGTTGTAATAGTTGAACAGTAGCTACTATGACCTCCTTCAAACACATTGAAATGGAAAATACCAACAAATTTAACTCTTATCTTTATAAATAAAACAAGCATAGCCTTCAAGGCGCCAATTGTTTCATGACTAGCCCTGGAACTTCCCCTAAAATGGTATTTTTGCTTGCGTTCGTTCTTTGTCTTCTAAATTTTCTCTCTCTCTCTCTCTCTCTAGCTACTTCTTCTTCCCGATGGTGTTTAAAAAGTGCCTTCCCTGCTCAACCCAACCCTACTTATACTCTACCCGCACTCGTCATCGTCATTTTTATTTGTTTCTCTATCTTGCCAGAAACGAGATTCACAGACCACGACGACGCTGGGGACGAAGTCGACGACGAGAAACGAAAACATTATTTTTCTGTACAAACAAAACGCGGGATTTTTATTCCGTAGCAAGTGATTGTAGGCTTTCAGTTTCAATAAAACTTTCGATGGTGAACTACAATAATTGCAAGCGTCAGTTTGTAATCATTATTAGAAAAACAAGCAAAATAAAAAAACACGAAGAAAATTTCTACAAAACAAATAATACAAATTTTAAATTTAACACAAAAAAAAACTAAATAAACGCAAGACATTCTTTTTTTGTGCATAAAACATTTTCTTTGGAAATTATATATTTTTTTTTATTTCTTTCAACACAACTTATGCAAAAGTATCGAATAACTTAAAACAGAGTGCTAAATAAGAAAGAGTAAAATAAAAAAAAATTAAAGGAGTCAATGAACGTTGCTGTTACGTTACGTGTGTCCTAAATTCAGTTTTAAAAAAGAGTGTCTTAAAAATAATATTAAGATATAAATAAACCTTAAACATTTCTTAACCTCAGTGACAATAACAACTTGATATTAATAAAAAAAAAAAAATTATGGATGTTTGCGGAGTATATGTTGGAGATGGCAGCTTGGCCTTTGGTAGCATGCGGAATTCCTATTACCGAGACTATGAGCAATTCCCATATGGAACTCTTGAAAACCAGCCTAGTCTGATATTGAAAGACTCCTACAGCAAAGTAAAAGGTACACATTTTACCTCCTCTGAACTCAGTAAATTATATTAATCATTTTCGAAAAAGTAACAATAATTTATTTAGGGATTTAGTTATCTTTTTGAAATTTATGTATAAACATTTAGGTATCTACCCCCTTACATTTGAACATTACTTAATGTCACAAAACAACGGGGGTGTGGTCAATGGTTTTCTCAAAAATGTACAGACAATTTATTCAAGGCATATGTTTGACAATACAATAAAACATTTCGCATTAGAAAACTTGTTGTTTTTTTTGAAATAAACAAAAAAACACTTGACAGATGTAAATGTTGAGCAAAAAAAGATTTATAAATAGCTTTCTCATTAACGCACATACACATGACCAATTTTGCTGCGTTTGTGGATACATTTTAATTTTTTTTTTATCATTTGTTGGATGTGGATGCGATTTTCAAAAAGAACGTAGTTAATACAAGAACAGGTTTTTTGTTCATAATATATAAAAAAAAAAGCATCAACATTCACTCTATGAAGTAGTGAGTGTGGGATATAAATAAAATGCCAATGTGGATGACCTTAAATCCAACAAGATAAAAACACTTTTTTATCGAATTGAATAGAAAATAATTGTAGCAGACAAGTCTATTGGCTTCAAAGTGTTTTTTTGTAAAAGGTATATTCACCAAATTATATAAATTAACTTATTTAAAATTCACCATGATTAAATTTGTAGCTTTTTGTTGTTTTTTACAAACTTAAAAAGAAAAAGGTAAAATATTTCAGGCATCCGCAAATTGCAATAAAATTAACTGCAACAATAACATGTACTACATTTATGGAGTATTGCAGTTTTGTTGGAATGAGCTAATGAGAACCTGGTATCTTTTGAATGTGCATGTTAATGTTTGGCATAATCAAACAACTGAAAATGTTTGTAGGTATTTATTTAAAAATGTCCATACATTTTCGATGACTTTCAAAACACCTCATCGAAAATGCAGATTAATTTAAGATTTTT
Source organism: Episyrphus balteatus (assembly GCF_945859705.1). Classification (NCBI taxonomy): domain Eukaryota; kingdom Metazoa; phylum Arthropoda; class Insecta; order Diptera; family Syrphidae; genus Episyrphus; species Episyrphus balteatus. The sequence goes on along the minus strand of NC_079134.1, from coordinate 54,048,595 downwards.
AGAAACAGAATTGAAAACTTCAAGTTGTTATTAATTAACATGATTATTTAATATTTAGAGAAACACCTACCCGCTTCGCAGAGCGTTTTTCTGAAATATATGTATGTAAGTACGTAGTTTTGATTTTTATTTGCATAAAACTTCCCCTAACAAGTACAAAGAGAATGATTTTGATTGAACTTCCCGATCATTCTTTTACATATATGCATACATGAATAAGATGATATTTTTAATTTTTATAGAAAACAAAAAAAAAAAAGAATTGAATCTTTGGCAGGTCGTAAATTCCACCAAAGCAATTCGTCACAGGCACATAAGCCAATGGTAACATATGACACATAATTTTTATGTGAGATTGAGGCAAACAATGGCAGACGTGCCCCCACGCACCACCACCAAAATATAATCTACACTACAGTCCCTCTATAATTCAGATAACAATAGTATCATTCAATGTGTTGTTGTTTTTTCATCAACAAACGGGGCTAACGTCACGTCACACATCTAAAATCAGAGAGAGCCAGAAGAGAATAACAAGAAAATGAGCAAACATAAACAAAAAATATGTACGTGCGTCCTTGCACGTATACCAATACTTTATCTGTATAGATATACCTACATACATAAGTATAAGAGTAGGCTTGACACAAATTTAAACAATATTTCTATTTTTTGTTGTTATTCAATGCTTTAAATAATAAACAGCTCTTCACATCTGTTTTGATAGGCGTTAAAATTTATATTAGATAGAAGAATGAGCATCCCAACTTTTTTTTTTTTCTTATCAACATGACCTCGGACACGTGGTTCGTGTATACGAACTCTGATCTATCGATGGCATTTAATAAACCTACCTACAATTTTTGCGGACTAAAGTTAGTATGTAATTAGTATGTAATAAAAATTTTTAAACTAAACTTCCGCAAACAAATTATATCTACTACAAAAATAAATTGTATTTACCGACGAAAGCAAAGATTGGAGGTCGTGTGTTTATTTTAATTGAAACTTCCGTGTTTTATTCTCAATTTTCTAACAACCTTTCAACATGATGTTTTTTTAGAAAATATATAAACAAATTAAAAAAGAATACTTAAATAAGTACTATGCTGAATTTTTCATCAATTTCTTTTAGTTTAATATCGCCTAAAATCTTAACTAATTTTAACCAAACTTGCTGATCAGATCAAGCTTCATTGACCTTTTATCGAAATGGCATGTAAGTAAGCGAAGACACGCAAGTCTTATAGGACTGGCTATAATGCAGATATGTATTATGTGCGATTCTTTAAATATTCGTTAAGTGTATTGCCGTACGCTCTTGCGATCTCATGCCTTTAGTTGGGTCTTGGTCGAAAATGACACATGATATCTGAGATTTTTCCCATTTCCTTTCTCTTTTGACTGACAGATTTATTGTAATTCTGAGTTAATAAATCAAACAACTTATCCATTTTTTGTCAAGTTTCGAGGTGAAATATTTACGTATCTGTCGAAAATGATATCTATTTGAAGAATTTAAGGTAATAATAAGGTATAAGATAGCAACAAATTAGATTATTAATAAAAAAACACAAAGAACAATAGATTAGAAATACTTAATTTGAAGGACGGAAATTAATAAATTTGAAGTATTTACAGTTCCTCGATCGTAACAGAATTAAAAAAGAAAACACGCAAATTATTATTGCTTATCTAAGATAACTTAAAAAGAGTTAACATGTGACATACATATAAAAACAGGAGAAAAAACAACGCTAAAATAAAAGAAAATTCTTTTCTTCATTCCAAAGACTGAAGCGCAAAATTTTAAACGATTTAGTAAAATGGTAAAGCTCTTTTAGTTATTTACTAAGTCACAAAAGCAGACTGATTTTTAACTTAGTAAACTATTAAAACGGCCTCAGCAATTTACTTAATCTTTAAAAAATTGCACCTATATTATTAACAGGGCTTAAAGTAACGAAAACAAAGAAATTAATTTTAAGAATACCTACAAAAAATTTAGCATGCAACATGCATACAAAGAAATGTGGAATGAGTCAGAATCAAAATGTATTTTTTTTTTCAACAATTTTTACAATTTTTTTTTTCATAATTCAAAATATAGGAATAAATTTTAAGCAAATTATTTCTTTACTTTTGTTTATAGAGAAATGCCAACAAACAAAGGTTGTTAAGTCTTCAAAGAAGGAATGTCCATTTTGTAAAGACCATAAAAAACGTCCCTTAACAAAATATCTGCGAACCCGTGTTATGCGTAAACACAATGAGAGTATTTGTGAGGAAGAAGAAGAAGAAGTAGAAGAGGAGGAACAACAAGAAGAACACAATCACGGCGATCAACACAGGAAATGAAAACATGCGGGATATGAATACATTTTTACCTTTGTCTTGTTTTAAGAAGTTAAGCAGCTTAACGGAAACAGAAACAATACTTTTCCTTCTTGAGTGGATTTTATATTGTTTATTTTTTTAAAGTTTTTTTTTTTCATAATTCAAGTAAAATCATATTTATATTTAAGACTGAAACGACTAATATAACATTTTGGCAAATCTATCGCGACAAAAAATAACAAGAGAACATCAATTTCACTTTGATTTTTTTTATTTTAATTAATTTTTGTTATATTTAATTTGTCTATATTAGACACAAATATATGTATTTATTTAAAAAAATAAAAAATAAATATATATAAAATAAAATATGTTATTAATATATTTATATATATAACTTGTATAATATATACATACATTTGCATGTGTATTATATTTACAATATAATAATTAATAAGCCTTATGCATTTATTAAAAACAAAATACAGAAAAAAAATAAAATGTAACTAGAAATGTTAAATTTAGATTTGTATATTTGAAGTTTTAAAATATTATTATAATGTAATCTTATATACAAGCTGATATTATAATGTTTACAAAAAAGAAACAAAAAAAATAATTATGTATGTGTTTGTTATATACGAGATAATTTGAATTTCGTATAGTTTATATATGTAAATTTTATACAGAATGTTGAACAATTCTGTTAAATACTGTTTTAACATAAGAAAATACGAACTAATAATAATCATTTAAAAATAATTTCTTTTGTTTTTTGTTTTAATTTTATTTTGCAGATTTTCATTAAAAGAAGATTGAAATTTATTTCATATGGAGAATTTTGTTATCAAACAACATTACTGTTCAAAAATTTGTTCCTTCCTCCGAAGGAAATTTAGAAGTAACAGTTAAGAATTCGAACGGCAAAGTCCAAGAATGGACCAGTCTATGACCTAAAAGATGCCACATCTCAACTGTAGCCGTGTTTTATTGGTATCTCAGTACTTAGCTCAGTAAAATTTTATGCGGTAAACAACAACAAATGATTGGTAAGGATAAATACAAGTTTTTTATTTGTTAGTTTACAGAGAAAATTCAACAACATAGGATTATAAAAAATAAATATAAGTGATCTTTTTTTGTTGTTTACAGCATAAAAAGTTTGCTCCGTAAAATACTGAGTACCAATAAAACACGGCTTGTATTAGTTTTTTGCTGTATTGAGAATATTGTAAGACATTGTTTATTTCACTAAATTATAAATTCTTGTTTAACCAGAAGAGCGTATCCTGAAACTAACATCAAAAGTGAGACATCAATTAATAGTCTATTTAATAGACCCGAGCTCCAGAGCAAAAATAGAACAAATTCGTTCAAGAGTTTTTATTGGCGATTATGATTCCTTGGCATACAAGCATACTCCAGCCAAAAGTGCTACTAAATCCGTTGGTGCATTTCTGAGAAAACGGCAACACTGGTCGGTTTTCAGTTTTTTTGATTTAACTCGAAAACCAAGCCTGACTTTGAAATGGTTCAAAGACACTTTTCATAGCAAATTAAATTTTCTGTCAAGTTAAGATGGTTAAAAAATTTTAAAAATTATTTTTGACTAAAATTCTAACCTAAAATCACAGAAAAAAAGTTAAAAAATTGACAATTTTATTTTTTTTTACTAAATCAAGGGGCATTTTGTGTATGTAGCCGGGGCGTCCAAACTTTGTACTAATGAAATAAAGTAGAGGTAAAATCCTTTGATAATATGCAATTTTTAATTTTTTGTGTCAAGAAACAACTTAAATGCACCTATTCAAAAATTAGCACTTTTTCTAAATTTTTGACTTTTTTAGTTAAAAGCAAGTTTTTAAAACTCGATAAAATCGTATTAATTGGTAACTTTTAGACTTTTAAAGTAAACATACTTCGAGGGATTGATTTAATATAAACTAAATATGACAAACAAAAAAATTTATTTGCATCCTTATGGCCTTTTGTGCAATTTTGTGTATGTGCATTTTTATAAATTCGGGTCGAATGGATGGACGGAGAGCCATTTGCTTTGGTCTATTGCATAGAAGAACATTTAATACCAACTCTTTTACTGTTTTCAATGGCCTGAAAAACAATTCTTGTAAGATCCGCGACCAACGAAAAGTTTCTCTTGAAAAACGAAAAAAATACTCTAATGAGTTTGAAACAAAATAGCTCAGGCAAATTAGTAAATCAAATTGCACTTTTCGCGGGACAAATTTTTTTCATGGAACGTGTTTAGGTGAATGTCCTTATCGTAAAAGTGAATTTTTTGGGATGATAAGATATCGGGAACATCCGCCATCTTGGAAAAGAGGTCGGTGCCGTTTTTATTTTATAACTCCATTTTTACTCATTTAAACCAAAAATGTCCGAGGATAAACTTTTTATCAATTAAATTATCTAAAAAATGATATACAAATAAATTCCGTGAGTTAGTTAAATTCAATTTTATAGTCGGTCAAAGTCCGGGTTCTTCTCGCAAGGTTAAGACAATATGACATTTTTTCAAATATCTCAAGAACTTTTGATTTGTTTGGGATTTTCTTAAAGAATGAATTATAGCACTTTTAATTATCTATGAAATGAGCCCTTTATCGTTACTGTAACCAACAAAATGTATAAGCCATCTAACGTCGAAGTTCACATTCTACTATCCAAAAGTGAGAAAATAACAGGTTTTCTTCTATTAGACCGATCAAATTTTTGAAGTGGAGGTATAACCAAAATATAAGTAAACAGTTTTTTAACTATATTCGTCTAAATATTGAATTCAAAGTTTGAAATCTTTAATGTTAACCTTTATATGGTTTTCGAGGTTTTAAATGAAGTGAATTTTCCAATTAATGTGAATAAGCTAAAGTGACACTATTTAAAATTCTAAATATATGAACTGATGCCCTGTCATTTTTCCAAAACATGACCACCTCAATCTCAGCATTACGATAAGTATAACTCAAGATATGAGGTGTGTAAGCCGTTATGTTTTCGAGGCTATTGTGTTTAATTTTTGATTGTTTATTTGAACTATTGAAATCTTAAATATGTTCAGTTTAAAAATCGTATATCATGACTTCGACGTTTGGTTGCTTCTACAATGTGATGGTTACAAAAACAATAAAGGGTTCATTTCATAGATAATTAAAAGTGCTATAATTCATTCTTTAAGAAAATCCCAAACAAATCAAAAGTTCTTGAGATATTTGAAAAAATGTCATATTGTCTTAACCTTGCGAGAAGAACCCGGACTTTGACCGACTATAAAATTGAATTTAACTAACTCACGGAATTTATTTGTATATCATTTTTTAGATAATTTAATTGATAAAAAGTTTATCCTCGGACATTTTTGGTTTAAATGAGTAAAAATGGAGTTATAAAATAAAAACGGCACCGACCTCTTTTCCAAGATGGCGGATGTTCCCGATATCTTATCATCCCAAAAAATTCACTTTTACGATAAGGACATTCACCTAAACACGTTCCATGAAAAAAATTTGTCCCGCGAAAAGTGCAATTTGATTTACTAATTTGCCTGAGCTATTTTGTTTCAAACTCATTAGAGTATTTTTTTCGTTTTTCAAGAGAAACTTTTCGTTGGTCGCGGATCTTACAAGAATTGTTTTTCAGGCCATTGAAAACAGTAAAAGAGTTGGTATTAAATGTTCTTCTATGCAATAGACCAAAGCAAATGGCTCTCCGTCCATCCATTCGACCCGAATTTATAAAAATGCACATACACAAAATTGCACAAAAGGCCATAAGGATGCAAATAAATTTTTTTGTTTGTCATATTTAGTTTATATTAAATCAATCCCTCGAAGTATGTTTACTTTAAAAGTCTAAAAGTTACCAATTAATACGATTTTATCGAGTTTTAAAAACTTGCTTTTAACTAAAAAAGTCACAAATTTAGAAAAAGTGCTAATTTTTGAATAGGTGCATTTAAGTTGTTTCTTGACACAAAAAATTAAAAATTGCATATTATCAAAGGATTTTACCTCTACTTTATTTCATTAGTACAAAGTTTGGACGCCCCGGCTACATACACAAAATGCCCCTTGATTTAGTAAAAAAAAATAAAATTGTCAATTTTTTAACTTTTTTTCTGTGATTTTAGGTTAGAATTTTAGTCAAAAATAATTTTTAAAATTTTTTAAACATCTTAACTTGACAGAAAATTTAATTTGCTATGAAAAGTGTCTTTGAACCATTTCAAAGTCAGGCTTGGTTTTCGAGTTAAATCAAAAAAACTGAAAACCGACCAGTGTTGCCGTTTTCTCAGAAATGCACCAACGGATTTAGTAGCACTTTTGGCTGGAGTATGCTTGTATGCCAAGGAATCATAATCGCCAATAAAAATTCTTGAACGAATTTGTTCCATCCAAAAGGGTCTATTCAATAGACTATAATTAATATTTGCAATAAAAATTAAAAAAAAAAATTAACACATACAAGAAAAATTGATAAGCCTTGAAAAATTAAAATCATGAAAAGAAGAACATGGAATGTAGATATAAACATCATTTAAACGCAGTAACAAAGGTTAGTATAACTTCAAAATAGCCGATCAAAGGCCATCTATTTCTGGAAAACGACGAAATTCTTTACAGGTGGCGGTAGTATTGCGACGGACTTCTAAATGAACAATTTGTAAGGCTATACTTTCCAATAGCTTCATCTAACTTAATCGAAATATCCGACGTCACATTCGAAGAGGTATGTGAGGCTGTTAATTACTCCAAAAAGGGAAAAGCTGTTTGGACAGACGAAATACCCTCAGAGTTTTGGAAAAAGAGGGGATACATTGGATAAAGATGGCTCATGATCGCATGTCTAACCAATGGAGGAAAATATGTCTTTTTCCAACCTACAAAGGGAAGGGTGATACGCGAAGCTGTGATAATTAACATTCGGTTAAGCTGATGAAGAATTCGAAATCAAAGTAGGTGCACACCAGGGAAGCGTCTTGAATCCTCTGCTCTGTTCTTGATTACCTGCTTGAAGGTAAAGTGAAGGACCCATAAATATGATAAAGAACCTCGCAAAAGGTAGCATCTCTGGAAGCTGGAAGAAACGATCCCAGACCTCTTGCTAGCCATCCCACCACGGTGTTCTAAACTATTTGAAACTAATAAAAAAAAACTGCAATAAAATCGGAATTTTTTTAATTGATAAACACCTAATTCCAAAAGGTGTCTTAAGAACTTCTACAGGATTTTTAACAGTGTATCATCCCAGTCTTGCTGTATAGTTATCGCGTAGGCATGGACTCTTAAGATTTTCTTAAGAAAGGAATTTTAAGAGTGATTTTTTGACCCGTCTTCATAAATGATGAATGAAGAAGATTACGGGTTGAGAAAAAGTGTCATGTGGAGCGCAAGGACAATAATCACATAGAAGAGGAAGACCGTGACTCTGAATGCACACGTATGTACGTTAGAGGGGATCCGAACAAATCTTTTCGTGTGTAACTCAACGCAGCTGGTTAGGGATACAGCTATGTGGATAAGTTTTTTAGTTGAGGGTCAAATCTACAATTTATTATAGCGCATCCTTAAGAACTTGGTGGCAGTAATCGTAAATACATCAATAAACTATTATCAACCAAATGCAAATATTTTATTAGATATAGCTTTTGTGTTTCAAATCGAATGAAATCATAACAAAATATATATTTGAAAATTTTTCCTGATACATTTTGCTGATCGCTAAAAACCGGCCTCTATGTTGAGGGGATCATTACTCCCCCACGTTTCTGGTTCACAGTATTGCTCCGCTTGTGGTGCTTAACGGGTTGGCTGCAGAAATCAGCGGAAAGCCTCTCAGTTTTGCATTGTTCAATTCATTTTTAATCTGAGGCCAACTGAATGCTGGTATTTTTGCATTTGCTTGTACCTGAAGTTTTTAGGGCTACCTTTCTTCTTGCATACAATGGCTGTTTGCCCTTAAAAAAATATTTAAAATTTTAAATCCCTCTCAAGCTTAGAAATCAGTAAAAAATTCTCCAATTTGTTTAAATTAACATTCAAATGGAAATGTAAAATAAATTCCTCAGAAAATAGCAATTACATAAATAGATAACGAATATTAAAATCAAGTTTTACCGAAATGTAATATTATTTGTTCATTCTCAACTTCTGCTGGACTTTGAGAGACAATCTTTCACAATACCCTATCTATTTTAATTTACGAAATTTTAAAGTAAAAATTTCTTATCAAAACTAAAATAATCTCCATATCAAACAAAGTTCGCGTGTTATCTTAACTAAAAAAAAACACGTTTTATTTGTAACATCTTAAAAATTTGATTTGTTTATTACACTTGTATTATTAATTTATAATATGTACATATTTTATAGTACTTAATCAAATGAATTTTTAATTGAAATTTGAACTAAAATAAGAACATTTAACAACAATGAAGTGTGTTGCCTTATCACTTTATAGTCTTAATTAACAACAACGAAAAATATAAGATTATACAATTTTGAAACGCAACACAATCTTATGATTTTGTTTTCATTTATTTATATTTTTAATAACGTCAGAATTAGTATTATCTTGAAAGAGATTATTTTAATCTAATCAACTTTTATTAATAAACTATTTCATGTGATGTTTTATTAGTCAATGATCATTAAGATTACAAAATAGATTTTAGGTATCAAGAGATATTTTCATTGATTAATGAGTTCATTTTTTTAATAACATATTACTATCAGAGGTGTTATCAATAGAGAGTACAAGTAATCAGACAACAAAATAAAATTAATTTATTTTTAACTTGAGCTCTTGATACCCGGATAACTGAGTAGCCAGGTACCCGGGTACCTGGTTGTTTACTTACCTGAATACCCGGGTACTCGGGTATCAAAAGGAAAAATGTAAAAAGAAAAAATAACATCGTAGGTATGAGAAAACTGTGAAGAGCGAAAAAAATGTCTGATATTTCGAAAATTTTTGGAAATATAAAATATAAAGGAGCTGAGTGACATTTTTTGAAATGTTATTTCTTTTCACAGATGAAGAGCCTATATGAATATCAATTTTGTCCACTCAGATCTTTTTTTAAGTTCGTGGTTTACATACAAAAAAAAATTTGCATACGGATTACTAAATTGTTTAAAAAGTTCACCTAGCACCTTAATTTTCAAAATTCGACATAGTTTATACAAACATACATATTATGTCCATCACAGACACATTTGAAGCGGTCGCTTTCTGGAATTCAAAGAAGTAAAGAAATATGGTCCTGAAGTGGTAGCTTTGCCTCCTTAACAGTTTGGGGTGGGCCACTCACCTACGTTTATTATCAAGAAAAATTAATTTTTTAAGGACACTCAAATGTAAAAATTTCTTAATCCAGCAGAAAATTAACCTGGCATTCACTTGGTTACACTGCTGACACATTTAACTATTTTTTTCAAAGAATTGAAAACAGAACATCCAAAAGCAGTCATAATAAATTTATTTTCAACAGAAACGAAACTTATTTTTAAGAATTTGGAATTTGTTTGCTCCTAGAGGTTCATTAACTGTTTAGTTGTAAATAAATACAAAAAATATTTCCCCAGTTTCAAGTCTCTAACTTAATCAATCGAACTCCTACCTCCCATGCAGCGCCAGCGGTAGTGATTATACTAATAGGTAATAAAACAAAATTAACATTTGACTATAAGCAAAGTTTAAATAATATTTTTAATTTCAATAAAAGTACATATTTTCTTTTAAATTGAAAGTTAAAAAAAAAAATGTTCTAAAAAAATTAAGAAACAGAGTATTTTCGCCTACCAAAAAACCCAAATTAAAAAAAAAATAAAAATCTTCAAAAAAATTTATAAGTAGCTGTTACTATTATAGGTTTAAGCATGCCAAATTTTCAAACTTGTAGAACCAATAGTTAGTTTGGAATTTAAATATACATAATTATAGTTAGAGACTTGAAAATGGATTTTTTTTTTATATATGAGCCCTTGAGACGAGCTGTGTAGATTATTATCTAGTTTTGGCATCGCTGCTCCGTCAGTGTCCGCAAAGACCTCACCGATACTTTTGATGTCAAAAAAGACAAGGCGAAGCGACATTTACAACTGTAGTTGTTAACACTTGAGGCACCATCTTTAAAAAGTCCGTTTAGCTGCTTGCATACTCTTACATACATATATGCTGACGAAAATAAAAATACTCGTACCATCCCAGTTCTGTCATATTGTACTTTGGACTTTGACGACAAAAAAGTTCTTCGGACGGTTTTTGGTCCCGTACACATTTAAGAAGACGTAACGAAATCGAACTGTGCGGGTTTTACACTTACTTAGTGAAGAGAGTAAGGATGCAGCGCCTGTTCATGTGGAGTTCATGTAAGGCGCTGGTCACCCTTAATAAGTAAGTATGACCCATGGCATAAAAAGACAAGGTATGATCATTAGAGCCGCCATCTTAAAAAATGGGGTAACAAGGTTTTGACGTTTGGCATTAGGCATAGTCAAAAGCAACAACAATTTCCAAGACAAATTTGTTTACAACAACAATTTCAATGGGCTGGGCTGTCAAAACCTTAAGTAGCCATAAGTTTTGACAGTTCTCGATACTGAGTTTTTTCTAATGATCATACCTTCTCTTTTTATACCATGAGTATGACCGACTGGGACCATACAATTTCCAAAAATTTCAAAATAAGAACCGCCTTAATGTAGGTACATAGGCTGCAAGCTCATACGATCAACAAAAACTATATAAAAGTAAATATTTAGTAAAGAATTGCAATATTTGTTAGAATGTTCTCAATTTTTCCAGTGGCCTTAAACTTATAGCTACAGAATTAAACAATGGAACAAGGAAGTTTTTATTCTGTTGTGATAAAAAAAATAAAAAAGTTGCTCCGGGAACAAAAGGTTAAATTTGATTAGAAAACAATTAATTTTCAAGTAAATTCAATAGCTTAAAAGTGTTTAACACTTAAAGAAAACCAACTGACCTCAACGGAATTACAGAAATAATTTTTTAAATAATCGACTATTGTTAATACCATTTTGGCGTGTTTTATTGAATTTTCATGCAACATGCAAAAGCTCTCTCTGATAATTTACATTTAGCTAGAGCTAATAAAATAAATTTTTGAAACTAATTGTCTCTAAGAACCGTCTTTACTTCTCTTGTGCTTGTGATATGAATCAATTGTAAAAATTAATTTTTATCTTCTTGTGTTTCACCTTCGTGTTAACTATGCGTGTCACCTTCAAAAATATTTGATAGTACAAAAAAAAAAGAAAATTGATTATAGTCATTCGAAGTATTTTATTAAATTTTATTATGATCAATATAAATGATTTTACCGTTATTAAAGTGAAATAAAACTTATTTTTATATTTGACCATTTTGTTAACAGAATAATAATAATATATTCTAAGAGCTGACCGGTTATTTTTGGTTTAAAGTTAAAATTTAATCAAATTCTGAAAACGCAAATGTATACTGTGCTTTGCACTAAAAAAAATTACATTCTGAGTATTAAACCCATATTATAGAGCAATTAATTGCGACCCAGTCGTGTTATTTATTTAATTACAAAATGTAACAAATGTAGAGAAAGACAGCGTTAGGATTTACTTTTATACATACTTCCTGTTCTTCAAAGCCGCAATAATATTATAGTACATACTTAACTACATCTAGTACCTTTTCTACTTTATTAGTACATACTATGAATAAAGTGAGAATAAGTAAATAAACTCCATGCGATTGTTGAAATTGTTTATTTTACCATCACATTGAGGCTAGTAAAAAAAACTTGCAAGTTACTGTACACAGTCATGTGCTTTAATGGAATTTTTGTATTTAACGAATGCCACGATAAGGGGAATCTAAGCAAACAATTTTATTTTCTACTAAATTTTAATTTACGTGTTCTGGATAAGCGGATACGGCGAATTATAGGCAATAAACGACCAAGACTTTTATAATTTTATGTTCATAAGGGTTAAGAAACTTAAGATATATACCATATTTTATTAAATATTAGGTTAGTAGTAGCTTGAATAAATAAATATGATTCCATTAAGTCAATTTTACAACATTGGTGCTTTGTATTGACAAATTAATTTTTTTTCCATTTTTTTTTATATTTTTTTTACACTACTTAGGGCCAATTTTTCAATAGTCAGTTAAACAGTCAGTTAGTACTTATTCCTAAGGATAGGGAAAAATTCAATTTTCAACAAGCAGATATAGCTTATTCCTAAGAATAAAACTATCTGCTTCTTTCGGAGACGAATAAAAATTATTCTAAGGAATAATCTCAACAAAAATATTGTGTCAGTTGTCAAAGCTGTTTTGAAAGAATTTTAAAAAATATACAGTGGAACACAAGAAAACAAAAACAATCATGAATAAAAATGACGTTTAATTTTAAATATTTTTGAATTTGACAATTTTTTTTTTGTTATTCTGTAGAATAAATTATTCTTGATTGAAAAATTCAATGTTTTTATCTGACTGTTTATGAGCCTAATAACTTTATTCGTCGAACAGTTAACTGACTGTTTATTAGAAGATTGAAAAATTGGCTCTTAAAGTGATTTTAAAAGGCGGTTAGAAATAATTTTAAAAATTATAAGTCGTATTTATTATTTTATATTTTTTTAAAGATTTTTTTAAATAAACGACATACTAACAAAAGGAGAACCTTACCCTCCTGTCCATCCTTAGGCTTATTTCTCTGGTGTGGGCCCTTTGGATATTTATGGAGACTACCACTACCACGTTAAATCTTAGACTTGGAATAAAATTATTTATTTATTTTTTTTTTTATAATTTGTATAAGTGAGTCTTCGTTGACTGGGCTATTTAAATATATATTTTTTTTCGACAGTACTTTTTGTTTGTGATTCAAAGCGAAAACAATTGATTACATGAGGCCTTGTTGATAAGAAATTCAACCTTTTTTGTATTCTTATTTGTTAGAAGTGTGAAATTTCATTTTTTCACAAAAGTAATTAAAACAAAATGTATTTAGTCAACTAAAATTTATATGGAGAAAATAAAATATACTACAGAGAGCTCATACCATATTCCATTTGGACTATTCATTTTGTGACACTCTGTATATCAAGTTATGCATTTGTACAAAAAGTAGAACAATCAAACATAATAATGATATAGAATGCAAAAAGAAAAAATTATATTTTTTGATGAGAAAAGTTTTTTCAGATATCATTGTTAATGGTACCTTCCATAGAACCTTTTTAATTTCGGGATTTCTCAAAAATGGGGCATGGATTTTTTTTTTTATTTTGGTTATGGGTAATGATTAATAATTACTATAAATAAATAGGCCAATTATTTAATTTTTTCAAAATATTATTCAAGAACAAAAACATTGTTTACAAAAAAAAAACGGTTCTAAATATTTTGAATTTTACCTTCCAGAAATGGATTTTAGTAAGAAAAATTAAATTGGATACTTATTTTTCATTTAAGATTTTTTTATCCTTTTAAGAATGAATTTTATAATTTTTTTTTTTTTCAATTTGAAATGTAAGACCCGCTAGAGTGCGACCCAGTAGTAAATATTATTTTTTTTTTGTTTAATACGCAAAACTAAGACACATTTACTCAAACTTTATATGAATTTATGTTCAACTTAAATTGTTTAAGTTTCGTTGTGGCAAATGGCGCTTAGTAGCTTTATTTGATTTTGTTTTACATTTAAATTAAAAATTAATTTTTTACTTTTTTCAGCTACTGACTGAGTTATGAAAAAAAAGTATGAATTATACAAAATTATTACTTGAATTTTATTGAATTAATTCACATAAAAATATTTGTATTTCTTCCGTAAATGCTTTTATTGCAAATTTACTACATTAACTGCTGATGAATCCAAATTAAAATAAGATTCTTGGGAAAATACATGAGAAATACTATACAAAGTGAATCAGTGCAATCTTGGAAAGTTCAACTAAAAAACAGAAAATAAAAAACATGTGAGATTTTTTAAATGATTAATGCAAAAATATTACTTAGTAACCAAGTTTGTTTCACATTAATTAATTAATTCGTACTGGTTTTTTTTAATGTTAAACTTATTTTGTTTTGCGTTTGCAAAAAAAAAGAGTAGCTTCTGTATATTTTTTTTCAATTTTCAATAAATTATTTTAAAATTAATAGGTAGGTACTCAATTCATCAAAGCAAAAATTTATGACTTTACTCCTAAAAAGTGGATTGGGAACAACTTTTAAATATGGATTTTCAACTAAGCTTTCGATTTGTTTAGATTTTCAAAATAAACATATTTATGTATTTGAAACTAACATATCGTCCACTTTCTTCGTTTACCAAGTATCTACACTTTCTCAAAATATTTTGAAATACATTTTTTGCTGGCACGTAGGTAAAGCAAAAATTGGATGATATATGTACGTACTCGTATAGAGTCGTAAGTAAGATTGATTCGTCCTGTACCCGTGTGTTGTAACTCTTAATGAGAAACTTATTTTTTCCCCTGTACAGGGTGCTACGCTTACATTTTATTCTTATAAGGTCCACTCTATAGAATTAAATTTATAAGACCATGCATTTTTTATAATTAAATTTTTCTAGAATATAATGCATGTGTTAAAATCAGTTAGAGATAATATTTCATATTATCTGGGTTTGTGTTTTATTTTTAAACTCTTGGTGGTGACAACTTATCAAGCTATTTATCATTTAAAAATGCTTAGGAAGTAAGTGGTAATATGGTATTTATTTAAAAAAAAAAAAAACAATGTTCATAATATTTACCACATCGACCACATACTAAGTACTACAACTTGAAATTTTCTTTATAAGTTTCAGTAAATGCATGTTCATTCAATAGCAACACACCAAGTCAATCAGAGTGAAACTAAATATCTCCGCATCATTACAACCCACTGAACCATTTGAATAATAAAATATATATTTTTATTTTTACACGCTTATTTTGTGATCAAGTAACGAAGGTCAACTGCTGGTTTTTTGTAAACAAGCATTTTTAAAAACAAAGTCATACAAAGATAAATAGCAAACAGATAATAGCTAAACTGCGCAAAAAATGTTAACAAAATTCTTGAAAAATATTAATCAGCGAACAAAACCAAAAGGAACAAAAGCTCTCGAACGAAAAAGAGGTAAGTTTGTTTTTGTTTACAATTAATATTATAAAATGCGACACATTGTCAACCAACAACACTTTTTCAAATATTGAGGCAGTCCCTTCATCATAAAAAAAAGTAAACTAGCAAATCAAAAAACTATTTATATATCATTTGTTTTATAGAAAAACAAAAACACTGATAGTTGAAATATGCATCTGTGAGAGCATGAGAGTTGTGAGCAATGACTAATGTGTTAACGCACAGGGCCGTATTATATTCCCACATGTTAAATAGCTTGCTATTTGAAAAGGGCCAAGCATGTTATTGGCATTTTTCTAAAATGCTTAGCGAATTGATGCAAGAAAATTTACATTTTGATGACACTGGGTTATATTCATAGTCATACTTTAAAAGCGATTCTAACTTAGACTGGTGTCTAAAGTTATTACCCAGGTTAGAAACAGCTCTTTTCCATAAAAAAATGATTTAGAAGTGGGTATAAATTGTCTATGAATAAGATAAACCTCAGCAAAAAAGTTACAGCTTATGAAAGAACTATGAATATGGCCCACCCAGTATTGTAGTAAAAAGCTTAGTTATAGAAAAATATAGAGATTATTTAAATAATGATTAGATCTTTAAATTCAATTGTAAAAAAATCAGATCATTTTATAAAAATGTATAATTAATGATTTTAGCAATTTGTTAAATGTTCAATGTTCTAGTTTCTTGCAACAATGTATTGTTTCTTGCATAATTGATTTAAAGAACTTTTAAAAGCGATAAATAATTGCGATCCTATAATTCCAAATCTAGTCATATTTAAGTCTGATCCTGTGTCATTAATTTTTTGGTAACAACGTATATTTAATTTGATTGATTTGATTCAATTTAGTATTTTTTTAATTAAAAACAAATTTTCATAATTTTTTGACTTTGTAATTTTAAATAATATTGCATAATGCCTAACACTACAGTTATAATAATTTCTTAACAAAAACAAACAAATTAAAATATTTGATGGGTGTTCTGTTGAAGTTACAAAATTAGTGAAACATTTTATAGGTCAGAATTGTGTTTCTACAACCACTGTAAATAAGTTTAACTAAAACATTTTCAATATTACTTAATTTTGATTTTTCTTTCCATTTATATTTACAGATGAAAATAAAATCACAAAGCAAACAACTTCAAAATGCCAATGCAATCCCAAACAATGTAATTGTAAAAAGCATAAAATGGTTGTTCATCGCCTCAAAGAGCGGATGAACTTAGTACCCGACATAATCTATTAAATTTAAACTTAAAAAATAATTTAATTTTAATAAAAAATAAGTCAAAATGGTACCTGTTTTGTTTCAGTTTTTCAAAAAACAAAAAAAAATCCACCTCATTAACGTGCTTAATTCTTCGGTAAAATCTTGATCGAAAATTGCAGTCCTGCTTTCTTTGAACAACAACGTCAACTTGAAGGTACGAGAACTTCTACATATCAAGTTTTATATAATAAATTTGAACGGGATAAGCTTGTAGTTTTATATAAAGTTAGATGCCTTCATACATTATGAATATAAAATTGGTTTCTCGATTACGATTTGTATGAAATTTTTAAGGTTTGTTTCTTTGGGCGAGTTAAAAATGTTTGAAATACTTTTTGAAAAATCCGACAACTTTTCAAATATTTTTGTGGAGATCTGTTCATCAGAAAAGTAGATAAAAATAACACTTGTTATTTTTGTATAAATAAATCAATATCGGAGCAGGTAACGCTTTGTCTGGTGATTCAATAATAGCCGTGTTTTGTTTTTATCGTGATGAGATCATTGTATTGCGTTACAACAAAACTAGGATTTCACTTTGTTGTTGGTACAAATAAATACAATGATCTGATCTGGATCACGATAAAAATAAAACACGGCTAATATCTCCTTATTTACAAATTATTCCTCTTCTACTTACTTAGAAAAACTACTACTTTCTAAACAATCAAAACTAAATTTCATTTCTTATTTTCTTCATAAGAAGCGGTTGGTCATTATAAGCCTTCGTCATTATGTCTTCGTCGACCTCCACTTCCTCTCACATATACACTTTCTCCCTCTCAAAATTTTGCTCCGATTACGCTCTGAGATGAAATTCGAACAACCTCTCACAATTACACACATACGATATGGATTCCACAAGTTATTAAAACTGTACCAAAACTTAAAATCTATACTTACAATATTGTAAGTATAGATTTTAACTTACAATATTGTAAGTATAGATTTTAATTTAGCTTTTGTCTAGTATGTTCCATACTGAATTTTATAAGGAACAATGCCATGGTTATAACTTTTATTTTCTGTAGGCTATACAAACAAAGAGTATAAAATTGTCTAGAACAACATAAAAAGTAATACTGGTGTACAAATTTTTTTTTTTTTTGGTGCCGACACTAAACTATACTTTTCTATAGGTTTTTGATGTGCTGGCCCCGTTTCTGAAATATAACCGTTAGAAAATTCAAACAATTGTTTTTTGACTAATTTTGAAACTTACGAGATTATTCTCATAAGACCCAAAAATTCAACTACAAAAAAATCAGATCATCTTATAATAATGTATAATTTATGATTTTAGGTATTTGTTCAAATTGTTTAAGTTTCTTGTAACTATGTATTGCTTTTGAAAGGGATAGATAAAAATCGAATCCGGAGTCAGAAATATCTTAACAGCTCCCGTTTTTTAAATATAACCGTGAATAAATGCAAAGAAACGTTTTTTTACCTCTTTTGATATTATGCTTTAATTCGAAGAAATTTTTTTTAAATCATAACGATTTCTACAAGAACTTCTTTCAAGAACTGTTTAAATCTTTGCGGTATTTCTACTCTTGCCCGAGATATCTTAAGATGAAGTAAGAGTGTTTGGCATAATTTATCAAAAAGGATAAATATAATAAACCAAACAACTGAAGATATCTGGGAAAATAAAAAGATATCGAAAAAATATCTATAGAAAAACCTATAGAAGACATAGCCGTATTTAGGGGGGGGGGGTGGTGTTGGGGTAGGGGGGTTACAGGGTTTAACCCCCCCGAATTTTTTTTTTTAGAAATTCATATGATGAGAATTTGAACAAATAGATACGACCCACATACTTGTACATAGTACAATGTACAATATATTTGTATGCAAAACTTGATGGATTGATTTTATATATTAGTGATAAATCGAAAATCTCCATTTAAGTCTATTTCAATTTTGTTGCGGTTATGTTTCAAAAAGCTTTGAACAAAAAAAAAATATCTGTAAAAAGTATTTTCTTATAATAAGTCGTATACACAAAAGCGGATAAGCATTAATTGAGTGCCTCTTTATTTTTAAACAATTTGTTTTTGCTTAGAGTTCACATTAAAAATAATAGGTGCATCATAAACACAAAAAATATTCATCATTTGTTTTTTCTTGGGAATGTCATTCTTAAGCCTTAATTACATTGGCTCAAAAAGTGAAAAAGTACAAAAGTGAAAATTTTCAAACGCATTTTTGTATAGTTTTTTGGGCTAGAAAATTATAGAAAATTAAAACAAATGGTGCAGAAAGCTTATTTTTTGGTCTAAAAAACAAATTGTACCTATACTCTTTTTCACAAAACAATAATTTCGCTAAGCAGAAAAAAAAAATATTTTCACTTTTGTACTTTTTCAAAAAAGGGTGTATGTAGTTAAGCCTTTAAGTTGTACCCACCACCCCAATGACCTGTTGAGGCTTGCGTCAACACAGCAAACTAGGCTGATTATATGAACAAGACATGAAATGCAAAAAAATTGTTCCTTCAGGATAGATATTTGAAACTTTCATTTTTAAACGTTATAATATTGACGAAAACGGATTATTTTTTGTACTTTCTATATTTGAATCTTAAACTGGTGTAAAGGAAACAAATTTTTTGAAATATTTTGCTGAACTTCGGAAGTAGGGGTTAAAAATTCCATTCATACGTGATTTACAAAGGTACAATCTATTTTACATTGAAATTTAATAAAAAAAATTCTTTGAGGTGTAAGATTTCAACCTGAATTCGATATTGAGGTCGCGTGTGAATTGAGTTAAATATTTAGCAAAGGATATAGACACTATAGAGGTGAACATAAAATTTCAGCTGTTTTCAGATATATCCTGAGGTTGTGGGTGCAGATTAAATTTGTGTTTATCATTTTTGATAAACGGGGTTTTGTGTAGTTTTGCAAATAAATGTTAAAAATTTTTAGGAAACGAAGAAATTTGAAAAAATAATTCAAGAACGTTGACCAAACATAAAACTCAAAGCACAACGCGTTTTGGGAGTTTGAAATTATAAGGACTTGCTAATATGTTTTTAATACCATTAAATCTTTTTTTTTTGCAGCTTAAGGAAACTTTCAAGACGTCAAAACGTCAAAAATGTATTAATTTAATATTCAACACAAATGTTTTCAAAAATAAATTTATTCTTCATATAAAAAATTGTGATTAATACATTATGTTTTGTTCAAAAAGGTTTTCTAACCTCATATACTGAGTATTTTAGGATCTAGGGCACACAACAGAGCCTAATCTCATGCAATGCAGAGATAGGTACTCTTGGCTTACGCCGAGATGGTTCCAGAAACTCTATTAGTATTATTATTATATGTGGATGTCAAAAATTTGTCTTTGGCTGAATATTTAACCCAATTAACAGCCTAAGAGATAAAACCATTAATTTTTCTAAATAACTTTTTTTATACAAACCATCAGTAAGAGAAAAGTCCATTTGTCATTTTATTGCTGTTTAAACCTTTGATTGTATCTAGTGTTTTTTTATATGATATTTTGCGAAACAGTTTTCTTTATAAGGCTAAGAAAAGCTTCTAAAATTTTTTTGCTCGCTTACGCTCGCATGTAAAAATATGTAAGAAAAAATTGGTCGGTCTAAGCTAACCCTCCCCGAAATAAAATCCTAGCTACGGCTATGATAGAAGAGTATAGTTTAGTCTCGGCACCAAAAAATTGTAGGCTTGTGCAATTTGTGTAATGAATATAATCATTTTACCATCAAATAAGACACCAAGGTATTTGAAGGTCTTGACAAAATCTAACTTAAAGCTTAGAGGGGCACAGAACCCATTCGAAACAAAAGTACTCGTTTTTGAGCCATTGACACTGAATTGTAGAATGATAAAAAGTATCGCAATTAGCTAAAACAGGAGTACTTGATAGACTAAAATACACTATTTTTGTTTAATTGTTACATGTACCCTGTTGTTATCAACGCCAACAATGTAATTTTTATAGGTGATGACAATTTTTTTTTATTATTGCACAATATGTCTACATTGTTAGAATTTGAGGGGCTGACTTAGCTAGAATGAGTTATTTTTCAAAGCGATCAAAACAACACACTGTTTCCTAACGAACCTCTTTTATCTATCTGTCACACAATGCCTTTCCTATAAATAATAATCGATTACAAAAAAAAAAAACAACTCCACCCGTATCTCAAATTATATACATGTTTTGTAATAATGATAAGAAAATGCATATTAAAAATTTAAAAACTCACCCTCAACAACCAAGTCAGCACACTTTCTCGATATGGTACAAAATTCGATTGTCTCTTCGACTCAGCCAGTTTAGAAATCACTTTTCCCAGGGTCAACAAACTCTTATTGATACTAACTCCTTCCCGCACTCGATCACCATTCGAACCCGCCGTATGAGTAATCCTCTCACTTCCAGCCAAATCGACTAGACTTATCTTGCTTCTTCGTGTCTGTTTAACCTTTCCATCACCCTCTGTAGCCGTCGTCGAATCAATTTCAGATAAATTCAAAACAATATTGAATATAGAATGAGATCTAGAACTCTTATCATTCATGCCAGTTGCTGCAGTAGCACGTTGACTATTTCCCACTGCCAACCAATTGCGAAGGGCAGAATAAGACTCCACCGGATGAATACTTAAATCGACAACATAAGGACCCCAAACTGGGTGCTCTCGAACTTTGAGAGCGTTTCTATGTGAACCACTGCTGTGTGATTCACTGTGATCAGAAACACACAGAAGATCATGAATTTTTTCATTATAGATCTCAAAGTAACTAACTTCGATTTCGGCTTGAAGTTTGTCTTTAGAACTTTCAATTCTCCGAAATAGCTCATGACAGAATCGAGGAATGATGCCGGCTTCCGTGTTAGTCGATATATCATCACTATCATCGACTTCTATGCCCATCATGCTGTAACTCTTGCCAGAGCCAGTCTGTCCGTAAGCAAAGAGGCAAGTGTTGTACCCCTCAAATGCTCGATCAATAAGTCCCATTCCTGTGCCATTGAAGACGGTTTCTTGATTGGCATAGTTGCTATTGTCCATGTTGCATGAGTAGAATGCTTGATCGTATTGAAAGCAATGACTCACCCCGGCAGAATTGTCTGCAGTTGTTCCAGTATAGACAGTGACTTCGTTGCCGACTACTTGGACAATATTTGTTACACCGGGATTTGTGCATTCTTGGGCATTTAGTGGTCTGACTCGAACAGCTACTGTTAGATTACTTATTTCGATATCTTTGACGGACTTGGACATTACTCCAGAATCTTCCATAGTTGAATTTTCTGATCGTCGAAAAGAATTTGATATTTTCGAAGAACATTCTGGGGTGTTGTTTGTAACATGATTTGTAACACCTCGAGGTGTGATTAAGGCACTTCGTGGTGTACTTTTTGTGGATCTATAAAGAGAAGAGGGTGTGTAGCAAGCATTTAGAGTTGTAGATGTTTTTGGTTTAAATTTTTGACTAGAGACTGGAGTTTTAGTGACAGTCGATGGCAAGAATGGTGTGTTTGTTGCAGAATTATAATCACTAGATATGCTATCAGTTAATTTGGTTGAGAAAAGTGGTCGCGCCACTTTTTTGTGTATTGAATTTGGAGTTGAATTGCTTCGGGGTGTACTACTACTACTTTGTAGTATTTTATTAAGTCTTTGGTTAGCTGGAGTGTTTTTTGAAGACATTTTGTTGTTAGCAAACAATAAAATATGAAATAGAGTTTTTTTTTGTCAGGGAATTAATAACATTAAAATGAGAATGAAAAATAAATAAATCAATCACGTCCGTTTGTTATTTTTTTAATTTTACGTTTGAATTGAAAATGCAGGCGGTTGCATTTGATGACGTAAAACATCTGAATTATGCTGAATAACTAATGACATTTGCGCTGAATTAACTACAGTACCAATGGTAAGGTAGTGCGACAACAAAAACCAAGGCTCGGGTTACACTGAATATTTTTGAAAAAATGAACTTGAGGGACACAGTACACATAAGGTGTGTTTTTTATTACCACCGGGCTTAAGGCTTGGCCACACCGGAGGGTACGCGGTAGCGGAACGGGTAGCGGCAACGATATTTGTATTAAAAAAATTCCACACCCGAACGTTGATGTGTCAGTTTGGAATTTTTTCCATACAAATACCCGTACCGTTACCTGTACCTCTACCGCGTACCCTCCGGTGTGGCCAAGCCTTTAACTGGACATAAAATCGCAGTCGGGGCTAAGGGCCAGTTGTACAAATATTTAATCCGTGGATCAGCAACTTTTATCTTCTGAATTCAGTATCAAAATTGATTTTTGCTTCTAGGTCCATATAGGTTCAAATAGTAAAATCCATCCTTGAACCAAAGTTGATCCACTGCTAATCCGCCGAAATCGGCGAGTTAAATTCCTGATCCGAGACTAAACCACGTTTGTACAACTGGCCCTAAGCAATTTATATGTTAAATACAACAACACCTTAGCCCCGTGGATTTGGTTGTTTAGCCCGGAAATTTCTCTGGGCTTAACTTTTTGAACAGTTTTAAATTTGTGCTACCAAACTAATTTTTTCATAAATTGTTTCGAATTTATTTACAAACGTGAAAACTGACTTTTGGAATGATCAAATGTATTTAACTAGTTTTGCTAGCATACATTAGGTGTGTTTTTTTGTTTATCTATATAGATTTTGTGCAAAAAAACGACATCGGGATTTTTGAAATCCATGCTAACATTTGGCACCACTGTACACATACTTTGGCAGCTGTCTGTCAAAAATATTGCTTTTGTTTTTTTTTTATTTTAACTCCGAAGTGGGAAGGCCATTACATCCATGTTGGATGCAAACAAAAATTTTCATATGGCCATGGCATCCATGTTGGATTCAAAAAAATTGTTTTTTCACAAAAAACCAAAAATTATCTGTATATTCTTAGCTACATTTTAAGACCATGACCATTAACATTAGTTGCGTCGTTCTTGTGTTATAAGCGTTTGAAGGTAGCCATATTGAATTTTTTTTCGATTTTTTAAAAATCAAATGTGAAAACTTTTTTATTTGTATTTCTAATTTTTCGAAAAAACTTTGGTAATTTTATATACATATCTGTTCAACAATCTTATCAGGATCCATTTAAGACTTTTATCTGAAAAGTGCATTGCGTATATCTCGAGATATTAACATTTCAATGCAACCATGTCAAACGAATTTTTTATTATTTTTTTCTATGAGAGTTTTTTTCAAACCTCGTTTTCTCCGCTTTTTTTTTTTTTGTTAATATTTTCAGATATTTCTGTATGAACACAACAATTAAACTACCTTGGCACTACTGTTTTTATCGAGAGAAAGTAAAATCTGGATAATTATCTGGATTTTTCAAAAATCTATACAGATAAAGTTTTTGTTGTTTTTAACACGTAAATTGTTTTGATTTCAAAAATCTCGATGTCGTTTTTTTGCACAAAATCTATATAGATAAACAAAAAAACACACCTATTATTATTAGGGGTATTCACGATCCGATGCAACTGGTCGTGTATCACTGCAAAAGTGCAAAAGTGTAAAATCTTACAGCACTAGAACAACAAAATATACGGATTAAAATTTTACAACAGTCTTGCACTTTTGCTATACCCTAGACCTATTGCAAAATAAAAATACAATAGAGTAAAATTATTTTTGACAGATGGCAGCTCACCGTCGCGTCGCCCATGATAAATAGTTTGTCTTTTTTATTCTGTTTATTATGGTTGTCGGCTTGTCGGTATTCATATGTCCCGTAATTTAGTTTCTTTTGATGTAAAATAATTTGTGAAAATTAATTAACCCGAACAAAACAAAGAATTAAATTATAAAAAATGGAAAAAAAGAAGAAGCAACAATGGAGGAACAACCCTGTTAAAAAAAAAACATCATGGATTTCATTCATGCTTCAATATTTACTATAGATAAGAAAAGGGGCGTTCACGATCTATTGTAAAAAAATAAAATTTTACATTTCGTCGCCTCAATAAAATATTGTCGTATGTGCAAAATTGAGGTTTTGAGATTTGAATGCAGTTTTGCTAATTGATTTTTTCTCCTTCATTCTGTGAAATCCGTTTTTCGATATCTGTATCCGTTTCCGAGATAATCGCTATGCATTTTGTCGAATGTGTAGGTGTACAAACATTTTCAGTAGCTTTTTGTCGTAAGTGCACAGAAAACGTGCACATACGACAAAAATTATCACATACTACAATTTTTTTCATACAAATCTGTGTTTTTCTTCGTTCGGTAAATAATTGTCGTATGTGCTGTTTTTGCAACACATACAACAATAGGGGTATTCACGATCCTATGCAACTGGTCTAGTATCATTGCAAAAGTGTAAAATCTTGCAACACTACAACAACAAAATATATGGATTGAAATTTTACAATGGTCTTGCACTTTTGCTATACCGTCACCGTCGCGTCGCCCATGATAAACAGTTTGTCTTTTTTATTCTGTTTATAATGGTTGTCGCTACTCATGTCCCGTAATTTAGTTTCTTTTGATGTAAAATAATTAGTGAAAATTAATTAACCCGAACAAAACAAAGAATTAAATTATAAAAAATGGAAAAAAGAAGAAGGAACGGCGGAGGAAAAAAAAAACATCATTCATGCTTCAATATTTACTATAGATAAGAAGAGAGGCGTTCACGATCTATTGTAAAAAAATAAAATTTTACATTTTTACTAGGCCTGTTGCACCAGATCGTGAATACCCCTAATATTTAACTGGAATTTCAGTAAACGTTTGTCGTTTGTCCCATAAGGAAATGTACTGACGAGTGTAATTTCAGTTGCAATTAAGATGTCGAGCAGGTCGGACGAGTCGACCTGCGCCAAGTTTATCCGAGGAGCTTTATGCTCTATTTTATGCATATAAAATGCATACAATAGTGGTTTTATGATTTTATTAATTTAGGATACGTAACGAAATATTGGAAGATGAATTCTTTGATGCCGATCCTTTAGGTTCCCTCAATAATTCGAATCCAGTGACAATGAAAACTTGGACCTACGAAATTTGTATGAAGCTCTTATCGTGCTATCTTAAAACTGTAATAATTTGAGTAGTAAGGCCGACTTTTCACGAGTCGATTTTAGCCGCACACGGGTCGAAAAGCTTCGCCGCACGGCAAAAAATCGACTCGTGAAAAGTCCCATAACTTAATTTTAGTAAACTGTGATCTCATTAATTCTAAAATTGCTTTAAAAATAATTTTTAGGAAAGAATTTTGTTGTGAAGTCAATAACCCATAGTACCTAACCGAATTTAGCGAAACCTCGATTTTAACAAAAAATAAAACATACATCTCACTTCCAAATTAAAAAAGTTCTGTCATTTTATAGGTGAACTGCTTCTAAACCAATTGTTTAGAAGTTAGATGTAGGTATGTTATTTTATCATTGATGCTTTTGTTAAAATCGAGTTTTGCTAAACTCGTGTTATAACCAAGAGCCAATGTGTTTTAAAAAAGTTAATAAATTAACGTTAGTTATTTGTTTTGCGCATTGAATTTGACATCTATTTGTCGTATGTCGTAAAAAAGTAAAAAGTGTCGAATAAAACTTTGCTTATTTTTGTCGTATGTGTCATCAATTTGTCGTATGTGTTTGGCTAACAAATAGTTTCTGTGAAAACGTTACATACGACATCGGCATATTGGAGAAAATTGACTATTATTTGTTTCTGGATTGGAATATTGAAATAATTCTAACATAATTCAATAGACAAATATTTTCTGTATATGTCATGATATTTTGAAAAAAATTCACCGTACAGTTTTCGAGAAAAAAAAAATCTGAACTTTAATTGCGTTTTCCCAAAAGTAGCCGAATATACGACATTATTTTATTGAGGCGACGATTTTTACTAGGCCTGTTGCACTAGATCGTGAATACCCCTATTGTATTTTTTTGTAAAACATACATGAAAAATATAAGAAAAACTCGAAAGCGAAAAATATGACAACTCTATTTTTCTTTTTCTATTTTTGTTTAAAAATAAATAAGAGCATAGAATTTTAAAAACTAAATTAGTATTTAATTACATAAAATTTTGAAAATTTTTGTTTTCAAAATTTTGATTTTAAAAATTAATTTTTCAAAAACTGTGACATAAAAAAGCTTTGTTTAGATTTCTTATAAAGGACTATGGTGTTTTGGCTTTACAAAAAGGTATAAAGGCTTGGCCACACCGGAGGGTACGCGGTAGCGGTACGGGTAGCGGCAACGATATTTGTATTACAAAAATTCCACACCCGAACGTTGATGTGTCAGTTTGGAATTTTTTCCATACAAATACCCGTACCGTTACCTGTACCTCTACCGCGTACCCTCCGGTGTGGCCAAACCTTAACACGTTATAAGGTGTGTTTTTTATTACCACCGGTCTTAACTGGACAAAAAAAAACGCCTCGGGGCTTAACCTGAAATCTTGGCAGCACTGTATATTGAATGTTCCGAAAACAGCAAACACAACAAAAATTTAGAGTTGTCATATTTTTCGCTTTCGTCATTTTCTTGTATTTTTCATGTATGTTTTACAAATAGATACAAAAATGTATGCTAGCAAAACTATTTTAATACATTTTGTCCTTCCAAACATGAGTTTTCACGTTTTTAAACAAATTCTAAACAATTTATGGAAAAATGAGTTTGGTAGCACAGATTTAAAACTCTTCAAAAAGTTAAGCCCAGAGAAATCTCCGGGCTAAACAACTAAGCCCAAGGGGCTAAGGTGTTGTTGTATTTAACATGTAAATTGCTTAGCCCAGACTGCGTTTTTTTTGTCCAGTTAAGACCGGTTGTAATAAAAAACACACCTATTGTAGGTGTAACCATTGATTTTTAATCATTTTTTTTTCCAAATTAAAGACTTAAGCCTAGTACGCAGATCGCGCTAAAATTTATCTTTCATACAAATTTTCTCCAAAGATAAATTTTAGCGAGGATTTTTAGCCAGGTAGTACGCAGTTCACGCGCTAAATTCGAATTCTCATCTACTACTTTTGCAAAAAGTCTCCACTCAATTTAGCTCGCGAAATAATGCTCAGCGCATTTTTTCACAGATAAATTTTTACATTTTTGTGGTTGTTGTTGTTGCTGCAAGGAATAAGAGGCAAAAAAATCTTGGAATATATAAAAGAAGAGGAATAAAACAAAATGAGAGCGTAAAAAAGGTATTCTGCAGGTAAAAAAAATATGTAATGTAATATTGAATGTAAGCTGGTATAAGCCGTTATTTTTAAATTTAAATTTATCTTGGCTTTTAGCGAACGCGTGTAGAGATAAAAATTGTCGAGATAAAATTTAGTTTAGCGCGATCTGCGTACTAACCACATTGGCTCAAAAAGTGAAAAAGTACAAAAGTGAAAATTTTCAAACGCATTTTTGTATAGTTTTTCGGCCTGAAAAATTAAAACAAATGATGCAGAAAGCTTATTTTTTGGTCTAATAAACAATTTGTATACTCTTTTCCACAAAAAAATTGCGCTAGCCAGAAAAAAAATATTTTCACTTTTGTACTTTTTCAAAAAGTGGTGTATGTAGTTATGCCTTAAAGGCTTAACTACATTGGCTCAAAAAGTGAAAAAGTACAAAAGTGAAAATTTTCAAACCCATTTTAGTATAGTTTTTCGGGCTGGAAAAATAAAACAAATGATGCAGAAAGCTTATTTTTTGGTCTAAAAAACAATTTGTATACTCTTTTTCACAAAACAATTGCGCTAGCCAGAAAAAAAATATTTTCACTTTTGTACTTTTCCAAAAAGTGGTGTATGTAGTTAAGCCTTAAGTCATTTTTTTTTAATTGCCCCTCCCCGCTAAACGAAGGGGAAAAGACGATACGATTTTTTTCTTGTCTCATCTCAACCTACACGCTCTAGCTTTTTGGCACATTACTCCTGAATCAACCTGTATATTTCCATAGTACTATCATGAAGTCTGGTGATAGCTTGAAAAAGCAGAATTTGTATGAAATAAATACACTGAGCGCCACCTCAAAATAGTGGTGACTTGAACTAATACCAAATTCGACTTAATGATAGTACTAGCCATGTTCCTTTGGGAGGTGGCAAAGTACTACTAGTAGTTAACTAGCGGTTTTCAATGGAACGTACTTTCAACGAATTCAATACAAATCGTATCTACTCGGGAAGAAGCGCATGAGTAGATGAAAGCTGAAACACAATCACGCTTTAGGGCGTCGCTTCGTTGCGTTACGTTGAGAAATCCTCAAAGCGCGCTTCTGTCACTTTGACTTTGAACAGCCCAACTAACATTTTTGCTTACGGGTTGCAAGTCTAAAGGGCTATTCGCACCTATAAGGCTGGTATACTACCCACGGTAAAAAAATTATCAGTAAACGCTGATATTTATACTTCTAAAAAACTTTTTAGGAGTATCTTATAGTGGGATTATAGGTGTGATGAGAAAATTATCTATAAGCACACTATAACGATGTCGAGAAGCATTTAATCCTATAGGAATCCGCGACAGAGGTCATTAAAAGCTTCTTATCATCATAACAATTTTATTCTTATAAAGCTTTACAGGTGTACAAAATGTAGCATCTGGAAAGGATTATAGAAGGCATGATACTCAGCTTCTCGATTGTTCTTTTGAGGACGCCAAAATATATGTAGTGTTTTAATAAACTTCATCATTTAGTTAAATTTATATTCAGGTAAGGCCTCAGTTATAGCTATGAGTAAAATCCATCAGTAAAAATTGAAACATCAGGAATCTGAAATCTTTTACTGATGAGCGTTTATAGCAATCAGTAAATTTACGTCATTAAATTAAATATTTATTTGACATTCTCGCCTCAAGCAATTTTTTTACTGTTGATTTCATCAGTAATTTTTTTAATGATGGCACCGGAACAGTAAAAAAGTGGAACGCCATCAGTAAAACGAAATGGAATTTTTTTGGGCATTTGGCAGTCAGCTGTTCAGTAAAATGAAATTTCATCAGTAAAATTTATAAAATGAATTTGTGAATAAAATTTAATACAAAATGCATTGATTCTTCTTGAAAAAATTAGTGGAATTATGTCTTCAATTTATTTCATCAAAATTTTCCTCAAAATAAAAGATTAAAGTATTCAAAACAGCAAAACAAAATTTTTACTGATGGATTTTACTGGTAGCTATAACTGAGCCCTAAGTGCGTTATTTTTTGTTGATTATTTTACTAAAAAGTGCAAATAAATTTATTATTTATTTAATTTTTATTTAAATGTATTTAAATACAATACAAGATCCCTTTAAAAAAAAACTATATTTTATTTATTTCAGGTGATATAAAAATAGGTTTCTCACATATACATGTAGTGTCTCTATAAACGGATCTGGTGTGCGTCCCATTCATTGTACTATTTATCGAAGTCTTCACTTTGATCAACAGTACAAAGTTCCTATCGATGGAACAAAATGATGGCGAAACAAATCTCACTCAAAACGCAATGATAACAATTGGTAATTCAAATTATTTGTGTTCCAATTATCCTGCCGAAGCTCAACTAAAGGCTTGGCCACACTGAAGGGTACATGCGGTAGCGGTACGGGTACTTGTACGAAAAAATTTCCACAGCTGAATTTTGCTGTTCCAGTTTGGAATGTACCCTTCGGTGTGGCCAAGCCTTAATACGAATTTCAGTGCCGCGTCGCAATTCAGGCTGAAGCAGCACCAGTAATGGTGGTTGTGCTAGTGGTAGCTTCGAAGAAGCTCAAATAGTATTCTACGAATCCAAAATTCGTCCAAAAGAATCATCATCAAAACCAACCCCCCCATTCTGTCTGGCAAACTTCACAAGTCACAAAAACCTCACAAGGTGATCATAACTCGATTTTGTGAAGATTTGTTTCTCACAAACTTCTTACTAGCAAAAATCCAACTTGTGAGTTTTGTGACCTCTTTCGGTGCAGATCACAAATTCGAAAGTTTATGTATACAAAAACCTCACAAAATCAATTTTAGCTCACCTTTTGGAGTTCTTGTGACTTGTAAGGTTTGCCAGAATAGGGGGGTAATATTAAAAGCATCGACATAATGGTCTGACATGTTCGAAGGTTTTTACAGGAGAATCGCTGTTCCCGCCGTGCGAAGACTAATATGGCTGTTTGATTTGAATGCATCTGATATTAATTTGGAAAAGTTCAAGTAGACTCACAAAGATCTACAAACTATATCTAATTCTAAGGTCACAAATCGGTGAATTGCAATTGCAAGAAAATACGCTAAGAGGCGTAAGTATACACTTGACTTGTAATAAAATTAATTAAATAAAAATATCACTTTCAGAAGAACTTGGACAAATCTGTTATGAATCAACTGAACTTTTATCAACCAAGGACACTGGCAAAATTTGAAAAATCGTTCATCTCACTACGTACAAAGATTCGTCTATTGAAAGCACAAAGAAATGCCACACGTGTCATGGAAGAGAACCCACCAGCTAAATTAAAGCAATCAATAGCTATTGAACAAGACCAAGTAAAAAGGCAAGTGGATTTATGATCTTTTCCAGAGCCCGTTGAATTATTGATCCTATCCTCCACTTGAAATTAGTATCGAGGTTGCTGCTGATGCTTCTGGAGTTGAAACAGAGACACCAGTCGCAGAAGCAGTAAGATTATCATCTCAACTCGATTGCTGTTTCTGTTATGTTGATATTGTGGTGCATGGTATACCATGATTGTGGTGGACGTCGATGATTTTCTATTTCTTTGACGAGATAATTTCTTTTTGCATACCTATTTATTACTTCGACTCTCACTGGAGATTGGACTCATGTTTCAAATGATGAAACAAAATTGAAATACCAACTAAAAAATTAGTGGGTGCGTTCAACAGCCGAAATATTTTCTGCCAAAAATAATATGAAGACATGCGAGAATTTTTAGTATACGTATACCTCACCGAGTGATCAGCTGATAAACATTATGGCCTTTTTTATTTTTATTGCTTTTCGCGCTATTATTCAGCTTGAAATAAAATATATTTGCAAGAGATAGTCAAATCGATTGGGCAAGTACTATACAAAAAAATGAATTAAAACAATTTCCTCTTATCAATATTTCTTTTTTATTATTTTTTCAATATTAGGTGTGTTTTTTTGTTTATCTATATAGATTTTGTGCAAAAAAACGACATCGGGATTTTTCAAATCCATGAAAACATTTGGCAACACTGTACTATACTTTGGCAGCTGTCTGTCAAAAATGTTGCTTTTAATTTTATTTTATTTTAATTCCGAAGTGGGAAGGCCATTACATCCATGTTGGATGCAAAGAAAAATTTTCATATGGCTATGGCATCCATGTTGGATTCAAAATTTTTTTTTTCACAAAAAACCAAAAATGATCTGTATATTCTTAGCTTCATTTTAAGACCATGACCATTAACATTAGTTGCGTCGTTCTTGTGTTATAAGCGTTTGAAGGTAGCCATATTGAATTTTTTTTCGATTTTTTAAAAATCAAATGTGGAAACTTTTTTATTTTTTTTTCTAATTTTTCGAAAAAACTTTGGTAATTTTATATACATATCTGTTGAACAATCTTATCAGGATCCATTTAAGACTTTTATCTGAAAAGTGCATTGCGTATATCTCGAGATATTAACATTTCAATGCAACCATGTCAAACAAATTTTTGATTATTTTTTTCTATGAGAGTTTTTTTCAAACCTCGTTTTCTCCGCTTTTTTTTTTTGTTAATATTTTCAGATATTTTTGTATGAACACAACAATTAAAATACCTTGGCAATACTGTTTTCTATCGAGAGAAAGTAAAATCTGGATAATTATCTGGATTTTTGAAAAATCTATACAGATAAAGTTTTTGTTGTATTTAACACGTAAATTGTTTCGATTTCAAAAATCTCGATGTCGTTTTTTTGCACAAAATCTATATAGATAAACAAAAAAACACACCTATTATTTCAATATTTTTTATGTAGCTGCTTTGGCAAACTATCTTGATAGCTTTTCGTTCAAAAAGATATTGCAGATATGGGTATCCCAGAAAACCTATCCGATAGGTGACTGAACGCACCCAATATCAAAACGTCAAACATGCTTGTGTTATTTTTCTCGTTGAAAACAATTTTTTTTTCGAACCATTTCAAGCTTTAAAACCATTCCTTTCCTCCTATGAACACGAAAAAAGTAATTCATCATCAATTCTTAAATATGATTAAAAAAATGGACGAAGATGAAAGAGTGAAGAGGTAAGCCACTTATTATTTTCCAAAGACATTTCCAAAAAATCCGCTCCCTTTCTCGTAGATACCGGTGTTTCTCTCAAAGAACTTGCAGGACAATTTAGTTATACATATCTCACCAAAACCCATATTACCAATTTCGATTCGACCAATTTGGTAAATTGCTGTGTAAAACCCTTTAGCAATTATGTCAAAGTCGACTTTACCATGAACACAGAATCCAAATATTATGATCGTTTCAAAGGCGAACACTTTGCCATCATGGCGTATGGAAAACAAGCCAAAGGCGAACGACAAACAATCGTATATTAGCACAAAATCCATAGACAATGCTGCAAAGTATGTGGTACCAAAGTGGAGGAAAAGTCAATCAACGAAGAAGACGATGACGAATAAGTGCAGCAAGTCATTGTGAAATTCTCAAAAACCGATGCGAATCGAAACAAGAAAATCAAAGACAAGAGCTATGATAATTTTGTTAAACGATGTACTGAGGAACTTGTGTCCGAGACACTTTGGCATCTACATACATCACCCACTGCTGCATAAGAGCGACAAAAGATATTTCCCACTCAACAGCAAAGAGTGATTTTTAAAGATGGTTAGTATTAGTAAGTTAATTTGGCTTCTCATGTTTTTGAGAAAACTTTCATTTTTCATTTTATTTTATAGCTCGCATGCTTACTTTCGATGATATCATGTCAATCCTGACAGAAAGTATTGAATGTCTTAGCTGGAAAAGGGATATGA
This sequence comes from Episyrphus balteatus, assembly GCF_945859705.1. NCBI lineage: Eukaryota > Metazoa > Arthropoda > Insecta > Diptera > Syrphidae > Episyrphus > Episyrphus balteatus. The sequence goes on along the minus strand of NC_079134.1, from coordinate 54,014,777 downwards.
ATGGTACATTGCTTGTGTTACGACTTTGGCGCAAGTGGGAGTGCTAACTAAAAGCAATTTGTTTGGCAAATTCGAAGTCATCTATCCTCCAGATAATTAATCAAATGCTAATCGTGTGGGTTCTGATTTGATGGTTCGTGCTAGAGATTACATGGTAATAACGAAGAAAAATCTTTAAAATTGGATTAAATTGTAAGTTTAAAATATATTTATTAAATAATTATGTTATAGAAGTGCCACAGATAGTTTCTTGCGTCAGTACATTTTATTTTTTTCAACAATCATATGTACTAAAAAATCCCCCTAGAGCCTAGAACAAGAACTTTGGATATATGGCTTTGTTCAAATTGGGTTTGTGAATAAAATTTAACACCAAATGCATTGCTTCTTTTTGAAAAAAATAGTTAAAATAAGGTCGAAACTTATTTCATCAATATTTTGTTCAAAATAGCTCATATATAATGGATTTTACTGATAGCTATAACAGAGCCCTTAGTTCATTTGAGTAATCATCAAATAAGTTCAAATCACGCTACTGAACAAGTTCTGACCTAGTTCATTTTAGTTCAATTTGTTTTATCACTCTGTTTTTATAGAAAAAACAAAAATACTTTGTTCAAACTGTATCCAAACTTATGTTAAATTGAAGCATGCTACATATAAAACAAAAATTAAGTTAAAAATAATAGATAAACATTTTATTTCTTATAAAAATTCTTAATTTCCTTTATATACTTGTCGAGCTTTCTGATTCCTGTTGGGAGTCTATGAGAAGGTCGTTTTGCTTTCATTAAATTGGAATCATAGTAATCCAAGATGCTACTTGTTTTTTGTTGTTGCTCAGATATTAGAGCAGTGGTACTTGAAGAAAAAACGCTGAAACTGGCACAAGCGATTTTGTGCACTTTTCATCTAAATCCTAAGGTAGAGCAGAAGAACGAATTTCGCTCCGCAAATTTTTACCTTCAAATAGGTGCCAAGTGACTAAGAAGTTATTTGGAAGGAAAATTTTTCATTTTCTTGGTACAGTAAAACCCCCTTAAGTCCTTACCTCTCGATTAGCCATGAAAAAAAAATATTAAAAATTAAAAAATGCACGCAAAGTTCTGTGCTATAACTTTTCTTAAAGCTGGTAGTTTATCCTTTATTTTGGTTTTTGACTCAAGTTGTTTCATTAAGTAGTTTTCGAGAAATTAAGTTTAAAAGATGAAATTTAGAAAAAAAAATTGTTTTCTTTTTTGAACTTATTCTGTATAAAATTTTGCAATATTATGAACCTTTTTTATTATTATTTAATGACCTGGTAGTTTTAAGTCAAATTGTAAAGAATTCATTCGAATAAATATCAAAGTTCCTAAGAAATTAAAAAAAAAAACTGATACATAATTTTTTTCACGGAAACCCTGTTCCTTTTTTTTTATTTACAATATTATATCTTTTATTTGCATTTTTTTTTTAATTTTTAACTAAATGTTAAACGTTATCCCTGGAGAAATTTTCTCAATAATATAATACATTCAATGGAATAATATAAAAATCTATTAGTAAGGGTCGTTTTTGAGGTAAATTGCTTAACCCCGACTGCGTTTTGTGTCCAATTTATCCCAGTCGTAATAAAGAATACAGTCTAAAACATATAAGTAGGTACTTCTATTACTATTACTACATAAAAGAAGGCAGGGGCTCGTGCCAAATTCCAATTTTTAAAAATTTTTTTGATACCTACATAGTTAGTACCTATTTGGTTGAAAACTTAAATTGATGTCAGCTGGAGCTGCTGTGGGACTTTTAGGAGAGAAAATATTTCAAAGTAGATAGAAATAAAAAAATTAGTTAAACTCGTATCATTTTGGAATAAGCTGGCTAGGCTGAAAGTATTTCACATCTTATTAAATGTTCACATCTCTTCAGGGCCGGTTTAAGCACTACCGACGCCCCTGGGCAAGATTGCAAGCGGCGCCTCTAAAAAAAAATTCATCTAAAAACAATTTTTTAAAATCACGAAAAAAAGCAATAGCAGATTATGTCGTACCCCTCATATACTTGTTAATGCATTTATTAAAAATGTGCAGTGTATTAACTTAATAAGGTTAACTTAAAAAAAAAATTAATTATTCATGTCATTTAGGCTCAATTGACAAGACTACCTTTATCTCTGACTTTTTTGTTTAAACACATTTAAAGATTAGGTACAGTTGGTTTTATTTGAACAATATTTTTTCAAAAACTTTTTCAACTAGGTACATTAATGTCGTTTTCGATTGGAATCACTCAATGATTCACTCATTCTGAAATCCAATAAAAAACTTTGAATCACCTCCACCCAATTCTAAAATTTAATATCTGTATTGGTGAAAAATCAAGTATTTTGTTTTTGTTTTTTCACTAGGAGAATAAAAAACTTGCAGCACGCTTCTTAATGATTCCAGGCGCTTCCGGACGGCTAATCGAAAACAACATACCTTTATAAGTATAAGGTTTGTTCGTTGTGAGCTCTAGGGCACTCTGGGTCGCTCCGAATTCGTTGTCAAGCGTTTTTTGTAGCTCCTTTTTCAACCAGAGTTATTTCCTCTGTGTTCGATGTTCGCTGATGAAACTAAATGATGTAAAATGAAAACCCGAGAAACTCTGATTTTTTTCAAAGTTAATTGAAATGACTTAGAGTGCCCTGGAGGGGGAAACAACGAACAGACCTATTTTTTTATTCTCACACACAAACGTAGTTTTTATAAGAAATGGAGAAGCTGTCAATTCTTGGCATTTCTGGATTTTGGGTTTTCGGGATTTTGTGTTTTTGGGTTTTCTGGATTTTGGGCTTTCTGGATTTTTAATTTCGGGATTCTGTCCGTCTCCCTTCTCTTTCCTTATTCATTATTATAGGGGCACCTTTGCAAAAATTAAATTGGTAGGAGGAATATTAGGATTGCTTTAGAAATGGGGGCGCCTTGTTCTTCAAAGATGAACGAAGATTTTGGACACCATTGTCCTTCCGGAAGCCAAATAAATTAACCCAAAATTGGGGGGCGCCTTCATTCTTCAAAAAGTTTAGGACAAACAATACGAGCGCCGTTGAAAATGTAAAATAGAAAAAAATTGGGGCGCCTTTGTGAATGTAAAAAAAAATAAAACATCGATTGGAAAGACTTCGTTATTTATATAACTTTTGTAAAAGTTCGGGGCGCCTGCGGCGCCCCTCAATTCTTGCGCCCCTGGGCGACGGCCCAGGCTGCCCCCCCCCTAAAACCGGCTCTGCATCTCTTAATAAACTGTACCATTTATTGAAATGTATATTCAGGCAAGCGAGTGCCTTATTTTTTATTATTTTGTTAAAAAGTGCAAATAAAATATACAAACAATATACACACCATTGAAAACCTATATTTTATTTATTTCAGGTGAGTTCTTATCGATGGAACAAAACGTGTCGATGGAGAAACAAATTTCACCCAAGGCGCAATGATAACAATTGCTAATTAAAATTATGTGCGTTTCAATAATCCTGCCGAAGCTCAACTTATACGCTATGCCTTGGGCAGCAACGAACGAATCTCGATGCCACCTTATAAAACCAAATTTCAATGGGCTTAATATTAATGCCAGGATAATATTAAAGTCCAACAAATCATTTTTTAGAAGGACACGGCCCCGTTTCTCACAAATGATGGATAAAAATGTGGATAAAAACTAAGTTGGCAAACTTGTTCCTACAGAAAAAAATCAATTAAAACTTGTCTGCATCCCTGACACAGTAGTGTCTACTTGCTGTTCAGTTAAAAGTACAATATGTTCGCATCTAAAAAGTACAAGAAATAGATGATTTTTAAAAATACTATGGGTGAGGCTATCCATGTGTTACGGACTGTATGTATGTACGATAAGGAGTTTTATTTCAATTTTCTAAAATCTTTTTCACTCATTTATAGGTGCGCCCTCCATTGCAACAACAGCAGCAACAACATCAGCAACAACTTCCGTCACATCAGCAACATGCACCGCAGCAACTGCACCACCTTCTCAAATGATTCCTCCACAAAAACATTCCCAACTACCTCCACAGCATCAGCAGAATCCTCCATACCACCAGGAAATGCATCCGCAAAACTTCAATCTACCGACATTTGGTATACCGCCCCCGGGCTACGGTGGGTATCAACCTGCATGGGATGAGTACAACCTCCATGGGGAATGCAATGAAAAGAGATGAATTCCGAAAACTGATGGAAGATGCTCATCTTAATGGAAAGTAAGTTATCTCGCTTGAATAAAAAACAAAATTGATACACTAACAAATCCCTTTGTGTTTTTATTGTCAAGAGATCATTATTTAGTGAATTAAGTCAACGTTATGGACGCCACGATCACAACAAAACCATCGAAAAAGTACGTGAATGTGAAAGTTTTTTTCAAAGAGTACATTGTCGATTTTCTTCTCAAGAAAGAAGAGGATAAAATTCAGAAAAAGAAAAAGGTATGTGCAAAGTTTCTGGTGTCTATTATTGAGGCAAGTTACCATAATGTTGTTTTTTTTTGAAAATTTTATATAATAATAAAAAAAATTAATGAAAATATTATAACAATCTTAAGATATCCACAAAATAAAATTGCAAAAATAATTTTTTTTATCTCAAAAACAAAATTGCATAGTTTCTAATTTGTTTATATATTTTCATGGATTTTTATTTTAATGATGCTGATGTCTTCTCATACTTCTATTACTTCCACATACTATAACTACTACTATACTACTACCGCTGGGTTATGCTTGCTTTCGGCAACCAGCAGCCTCATACTACCACCATCTTGTTGGGATGCGTCTGCGATCTCTTGTGCTAATCTATATGCCATTGTTTATTGGTGCTTTGATTCGTCATGAAGTCGAAAAGAAGGATAAATGGATTCAAGAGTTTTTGCAATGTTGACTGCTGCTTTAACTGATAACGAAACCAGTGGAAATATGGCTACTCAAGTGATATATAAAATTTGTATAACTATGACCTATTTGGTGCCATTCATTTTTATACACAAGACTGTTGAATTGACGGACCAGAAGTCGATTGCTATGATTATTAAGTTTCTTCAAGCTTTTGTCGTCGAGGACTCTGTGATAAGGTAAGACAATTTGGACCGTATACCTCTATTTTTTCCCAAAAATTTTAAATATCATTTTATTTCTATTCAAGGTTATTCAAACTTTTGGAGTATCCCCAACTACACTCGACAAACATTCGTTTGTTGTTGGACTTTCACTTGGAAGCTTCGAAAAACACTCAGTTGGATAGCTCAGTGCGTGTAAACACTGGCATCTATTGGCTGGTTGGGGCGCTTGAATAAGAAGGTAATTGTCAGGCAAGAGCTCGTTGAACTCATCATTCAGGTTGTCTTGAATCCAATTGAGGCATTACCCTCCAGTGGTGGAGATGAAAAACATGGCGCTGACACACCACCGTTGCTGGAAAGGAAAATAACATGCATATTTTGATTCTTTCTTGGTTGGCTGCAGCCACTGAAGCATGCAATGCTGAATTTAAAAGTCAAGAGTTTGCTTCGGCAAAAAGTGCTTCATATTGTTGTAATATACCTAGAGTGCTTAAATGAACATTAAAATAAATATATATATATATAAATTCAAAATAATTTCTCTTTTTTTCATTTTATTTTTATTTTTTTAGCCCTATTATGCTTCCAATAAGAATTCTGTGGTAGGCTTATAGGATCGAATACCACTTTCGGCTACTGATGAGAAACCTTACAGTAGTCTTACAGTGTACTTCTCGCACATTTATAGGATCGAATACCACATTCGGCTACTGATGAAAAACTTTACAGGAGTATTTCATCGTACTTCTTATAGGTTTAATAGGAGTAAAAAAAGGGGGCCTTTTTGATGATAAACAGGGTTATATGAGTCTTTTAGGTGTGAAATTAGTGATGACAAAAAGCTTCTCACCATCGTTATAACATCGAAATTGTTAGTTGGGAGCTGATTGCAACATAAAATCTGCTGTCAAATAAAAAAAAACACAGTCACTCACAAAATTATTGGGCCAAGTCTTTATCTTGATTTAATTGTGGAAAAATGAAAAAGGATATTAATGTGTTTAAAAAATGCATAGAAATTTGTTTATTCTTTAATCCTATAGTTATAAAAACAAAACCAATCAAAATATATTGTTTTTAACAATAAAACTCAGTCTAAAACATCATTAAATTTTTTTTGTTTTTAATACGTAAATTGTTTTGATTTAAAATATCTCGATGTCGTTTTTTTGTGCAAAATCTATATAGAGAAATTAAAAAACACACATAGTTTTGCAATAATTTATTTTTTTTTATTCACATTTGGCGCAATAGTAATGTGGGTGACTGTAACTATGTCTGTTAAATGTCAGAAAGCGAGCAAAAGTTCAGTCTGGTTGAACTTTTGCTCGCTTTCTTACGTTTCCTTACGTTTGTCAAAAAGAACGTAAGAAAAGCGTCATTGTGTGAGGATACACAGATTTCCTATAGTGCCTGGCTACACGGTGATTTTTCAATCGCCTAACCAGTCAGGTTGTAGGCAAGAGGGGTGAGGATTTTCCTCTTTTTGACGTTTGTTCCTAGAAAATGTGAATCGGAACGTGATTGGGCACAACACTGTGTAGCCAGGCCCATAGTTGAACTTTTCGCAGTTGTCAAAATCGACGGCAAAGCGTGATTGTGTTTCAGCTTTGATAGTACTAGATTAACCAAAACATCTATATTAGTAGACTACCACCTCCAATAGAACAGAGCTACTATAGAAATATATATACAATGGTGTTCATACTCAACAATTTATGAAAACGTTGAATGCGAGAAAAAATCGCTGTGTAACTGTAGAAGCACAAAAACAAATATTTGTTCTACCATACCGACTATGCCATCCCTGTAAACTATTGTCGTTTTCCAAAATTATGGGAGTGAATCACTCCTTTTTCGTGCAATTTTGGAATTTGTTCACGAAGAATTTGACAAGTGGAGTGATTTGAAGTTTGCTTTGCATGTGTTTGTAATACGAAATAATGAATAAAATAATAACACAATCTTTGAAATTCGCTTTTAGTGATTTTTTACAATACTTTATTGATTTTTTTTTGTAAATAAATATAGTTTCCTTCACAAAAAAAGTTAAAACAACCACCGAACAATTTGACAAGCAGTCCATGAAGTCAAATGTAGAAGTATTGGTAATCACTCCGTCACTCCTTCAAAATTTTGGGAGTGAAGAATTAACTCCAAAAATTCACTCCTTTTTCAATTTTGGAATTTGAAATCACTCCTTTGTATATAAATTTTATACAAATTTATATATTTATATACAAAGATCACTCCTTTTGGAGTGATTATATAGCTAGGAGTGTCACTCCTTGAATTTTGGAAAACGACAATATACTCTCTTCTGATAACAAAAAAAAAATATAATTCATCTCCTATCTCCTTTTCTCTCATCTAAAAACACAGCAACTTTCATCCGGTTCATCCTTTCCTTTCTAAAAAAAAATTCATCGTGTTGGACCAAAATTTGACATTTCAATTTCATTTTTTGCTGAACTTTGTTGTGTAAATGCATAAACTGTGTGACGTGTTAAAAAAAATAAAAAGCTTGGTTATTTGAATAATATTAAAATTTAAAAAAAACCCACATCACCATCACAGAAATTTTCCTGTTGCCATGATGGAAAATTCTTCTTCCATAAAAAAATGCGGCAAATCGCAAACAACGATAATAGAAAATAAAAATAAATGGAAGAGAAATGTAGCAATTGCCGCAATGGTTCTTGTTGTTTTCCTATCGCTGCCGGCTATTTGTAAATCACACGGTTCTCAGCAACCTGCAAGTTTTAAATATTCCAGAGAAGCTAATGAGAACTTTGATTCGAGTTCAGCGAAGCAACATATTCATGAACATGGACATCATCATCATGATCATCATCATGACCATGATCATGATCAGCATCATGACCATCATCATCACGGACATGATCATGACCATCACCATCATGAACATGATCATGATCATCATGCACATGTTCACGCTCATCATCACCAAGAAGCCACAAAAAAACCACAGGCTCCATTGGGTGAGTAAGGAGCACAACATTGAGTTGTTTATTTTCCCTTTTTTTCATTTTAAGATATGTCCACTATTTGGCTCCATTCGATCGGGTCCACTCTGCTCATCAGTGCCGCACCATTTGTGCTGTTGTACATTATCCCGCTGGACAACAGCGAGGCAATGAGACCGAGATTGAAAATCCTTTTGGCCTTCGCTTCCGGCGGCCTTTTAGGTGACGCATTCCTCCATCTTATTCCCCATGCGGCACACCCACATACTCACGGTGACCATGATCACGGCCACAGTCATGGCCATAAACATAGTCACGGTGAAGAAGCCCACGACCACGGCCACGACATGACCATCGGGCTTTGGGTGCTCGGTGGGATAATTACATTCCTTGCCGTCGAGAAACTCGTGCGCTTAATTAAGGGAGGACATGGTCACAGTCATGGTCCAACAAAAAGTGCTCCTGCCGCCCAGGAAAAGCCCAAAACTGATGAAAAATCCAAAAAATCTAAAGATTCGGCACCCAAGAAATCGGTGAAAAAAGTTGAAGAGAAACACGATGAAGTCGAGATTGCTGGGTATCTCAACTTGGCAGCCGATTTTGCCCACAATTTCACAGATGGTCTCGCCATAGGTGCCTCCTACTTGGCTGGCAATAGCATTGGCATTATTACAACAATCACAATTCTACTCCATGAAGTCCCGCACGAGATTGGAGATTTCGCCATTCTCATCAAGTCTGGTTGCTCGAAACGTAAAGCAATGATGTTGCAACTTGTGACAGCGTTGGGAGCGCTTGCAGGCACTTCATTGGCATTGATGGGTGCTGGTGGAGATGCTGCAGCTACATGGGTTCTACCATTCACTGCTGGTGGTTTCATTTATATCGCAACTGTGAGTGTATTGCCTGAGTTGTTGGAAGAGTCAACTAAACTTGGTCAGTCACTCAAAGAAATCTCAGCGCTATTAGCTGGGGTTGGTCTAATGGTGTTCATAGCTAACTTTGAATAAGTTTCCTTTTCCAGCGACTGTGTAAAAAAAAAGAATAAGGTATAGATAAATATAGCGAGAGGGAGTGAACTTATTGTCGCTGTAAGAGTTTAAATTAAATAAGACAAAACTGTAGCTGTGCTTTAAGAAATACAGCTAAATGGCTGCAAAAGGAACTTACAGTTGGGATTGCTATTGTTGAATTAGACTTTAGGAATAAATGTGAAATTGTTGTAAAGAGAGGTAAACAAGTTGAATTTAATTGTAATTATTTTTTTATACAAAATAAAAGTTTACTCCTTGCTCTATGAAAAAAAAAAGAAACAGTTTTTGGTTGCATCTTTGTGAGCTGAGTACATCTTGACTCACTGGAGAAGGTCAAGATGGGAGAACGTTTTTGGATGTAACATATTTACAAGTACTAACTCATTAGTTTTTTAATTTGCCTTGGTTTAATAATGGTTTATCTAGTTCGAATGGAAATAATCTCTGTCGTTTGTTCTAAAACGACAAGAAAACGATTTGCTCTACGAGCGCCAATTTGTGTTGAATCAGACATTTTACTTCACAGTTCCTTTCCCCTTTCGCTGTTTTTCCCAATGACACCATAATTGTCTTATTCGAGCCTCAATTTTGGATTTAAGAGCGAGTCGTTTTAGTTCAAGCGACAATCGTAATAGGGGCAAATGGTGGCGCCCTTAGTTCCCGTTAGGTTGTACACCTAACATGACGCCTATGCTCGAGAGACCTACTATCAATCTCGGATATGGATGATGCAAGTGTAGAAAAGAAAATTTGGGAAACGAAGTTCGAACCTGAACGTGAAATGTTCGAACTTAAAGTAATACTTGTTAGAACATACCTAATATCATGATTTAATAAGTGCGATGTATTGTGGAGGGCACACGGAAGGAGACCTTTAGCAACCCTTTGGATGTCTAAAATTCAAACGAACTGATTAGCAGCAAAAACATTGCTATACTAGATTTATGCTGCTACTTCTTGACCAACGGTCCTTGCTTATGCAGATGATGTTAACACAATCGAAAGAGTAAAGAGATTAGCATTAATTTTGCAGTCAAAAAGACGAGGATAGTGTTTATGGGATCGACATATCAAATCTTCTTCCTTTTATTAGGCGCTGTTACGATATCGATGTCGAGAGGATTAAATTTTTTTCACGTATCTGCTTAGCAATAGGGATTTGCCTGTGGGGTTGACCTCAGAAATAGGGGGCAGACCTCTAGATTTTGTATTGTTCCATTTCTAAGGCCAACTGAACACTGGTGGTTTTGCATTTGAGTGTGTTAGGAATTTTTAAGACCTACCTTTTTTCTTATAGCGTTTTCGTTTGTGAATTCTTAGAAGCGTCCGGGACTGTCCGATCCGGAATGCCAAACGATCAGAGTTGGATACTTTTTTTGATTCTGAAGTTTGGGTTTCTTTGTATTTGTGAAACATCAAATGCGAAGGTCTGATGAAAGTTTTGTTTTGTTTATTTTTTTTATTATTATTAAGTTATCTATTTTTGTTTTGTTTTCTTCACATTATTTTAATATAGTTTAAAGTTTGTGCGTAGTTAAAAATCTTAAAATTGAGAAATGAACAACAAAGAATGACATTTCATTACTTTGACGTCTTAAGTGTGAACATGTGTGCGTGATTCTGGTTTTGATTCTGCCTCAAAATTCGGAATCGATTTTCTCTTCTTTTCAGAATCAGAACTGTCATTGAGTGCCAAACGATCAGTTTCAGAATCGTTCGGGAGAATTCCGGACAGTCCCGGACGACCAAACGAAAACGCTATTACTTGGCGGTCGTATTGGAACGTTGCATGATATTTCCTTTTTCATTTGTTTTCAAAATCTCTTCTATGAACATGGGAATACCCACTGTGCCGGTCGTTTTCTATTTTGAGAGATTGTATTTTTAACATAAAGGCTTCCTCAGATCTTTGAGGTTTTAACTAGATCAAGCTTTGTAACTCCTGATGTCATACGAAGCATCTTCATCTCAGCTGCCGCTAACTTACTCTCATACTTTTTGTACACTGACCAACATTGTGTGTGCTGGGCGCACAGCTGCGTCGGAGAGCCTTCATTTCAGCTGAGGGTCATTTTTGGATCACAGAAGGTAGCAGAATTTTCGCGTCATTCCATCCATCCTACGCTTACTCGATGACTGAAATTGTCATCACAAGCAGCTTAATTCAGAAAATAGGCATTGTCTTCTTCGCGCTGATGAGGTAGTCACTTCTTTCTAGAACATCCACCCATATGTCAAGTACTCGTTAGATTTTATCTTATGATTACTCCATCATCCACAAAGAATAACTGATGCACGATGATTCCGTTACTAATAAAGAGCAAAGGACTCAAGACGCTTCCCTGTTGTCGGTTGGCTTACCCACGAGCCACGACAAACTCACATTGCTCATTAGACAACCTAATTATTTTCCACAGTCGGCTAACTGAGATTCGCTCAACGATATCTTCACGGTGTGTGACATCAGCTTAATCGAAGGTTAATTATTGTCACAGCTTCGCGTATCACCTTACTCTTTGTAGATTGGAAGAAGGTAACTTTCCGTCCATTGATATTTTGTCTGGCCCAACAGGTTTTCCCATTTTGGAGAATTTAACCGCCTAACTAACTTCCAATGTGACGTCGGATATTTCGCTTAAGTAATTTAATGAACTTTGGTAAGTAAATCTCCTCAATATTTCTTCTTCTTTGGGAGGCTATTTTGAAGATGGTCGGACGAAATTTCTTCCACCTTCCGATACAGGTCTTCCATATTCTTTGCTTGAATTTGGGCGCACTTCTTTTTTTTGTAGATACTATATTCCACTTCGAGGTGTGACTCTTAGTGACAAGTTTTTAATGTCATTTTCTTTTTACTTATAACTGTTTGGTAATTCCACGGAAGTTGACCACCAAAAGGCAAAAAATGAAAGTGACAATATAAGAAATGTATGCTATTAAAATACTTATACATTCTGCTTTAATAATTTCACATTTGTTTAATTTTTTGTATATACCTCAATCTAAAAATTTAAAAACTTGAGAATTTTTTTTCGTAAAAGATAAGAAAAACTAACATTCTAAAAGTTTTCAAAGCAAGGATTGCTTTAAAAACCCTAGAGTAAACAGTATTGACGGTGAACGCGCATTTTTATACAAAATTGAAAAAAATTGCTTCAAAAAATCGAGAGTCAATTTTTCTGATATATACTGGGATTCTAACCCTAAAAATTTATTTACTCTGTAAATAGTGCTTTAATATTTGAAATTTAAAGATATTGATTTTTTCTTTAGGGCCAGTTGTACAAATATTTAATCCGTGGTTCAGCAACTTTTATCTTCTGAATTCAGTGGTAAAATTGATTTTTAGCACTGGTTCTAGGTCCATATAGGTTGAAATAGCTAAATCCATCCTTGAACCAAAGTTGATCCACTGCTAATCCGCCGAAATCGGCGAGTTAAATTCCTGATCCGAGGTTGAACCACGTTTGTACAACTGGCCCTTAATGTTTACATATCGTCGACCTCATAAGGAAACCTCGATACTCCCAAAATCAAAATTTTACAGGAGAGACGAAAGAGTAGATAGACTACAGAGCAGTTGGGGAGTAACGTGCTGTGCAAAATTTGAATTTAAGTCTATTTAGAGTTTTCGGAATGACTTAAAATTTTCTAAAAAGTGGCATTCAAAAGTCATTTTCAAAAAAAAGTGGAGTTACGAGGTTTCCTTATGAGACCGACCACATATATTTGAAAAAAATACAAAAAATACCCGTTACAAAAATATGTCACACCCGTTAATTTTTTTAATTTCTATAAAAACACATATATTTTGTATATTAACTTCATTGAAATATATGCTTACTGGAAACGTAATTAAATCTCCTATCATATTGAATACGATATCCACGAATTTTCATTCAAAAATCTACAATATAGCTTCTTAGTCACCAAAGCAGGCTGAATCGATTTTCTAACGTCACACCCGTTAGGTACATCTAATCTTAAGAGTTTGAGACGTTGAAAGATAGGTTAAAAAAATATTATTTTAAACATATACTAACAACTGAATATATGAGGTGTTGATGCTATTAAGTACTTAATTTAGTGAATAGTAGAACAAAAAATTATGCAACTGTGTCACACCCGTTACAATTAAAATACCCTGTTTTAGCCTCATAATTTCACCACCATGTTTCTTTGCCTTGTTAGTTGTGTCCATTTAAAACCCCTAACAGAGTTTTAACTTTTTCTATGCAAGTTCGCTGTAGGAGATCCCACATACTTTTCATGTACTCCCTTCATTTTGAACTATATTAGTTTTATTAACAAAAAAAAAACATAAATTTAGTCAAAACAATATATATTACAGTAATTACATTAACTTTTCTTAGACTCTTCAAATAATATAAATACAACAAACAAATATCCACAACTTACTCCTTTTTGTCGTTTGTAAACTTTTTGATCTCGTCCAAGCAATAATTTGCTTGTTCTACAGAATCATCATCCTGCATTTTTTTCCCTAACCTATATGCATACGAACAAGTTGATTTTGCTTGTTCAGCCAATCCGTCTCGCAGATAAACTAAGCCCAAATTGGCTTGTAAAAGACCTTCGTTTGTGGCTTCGGGAATTTTTTTAACAAGTTCCAGTGCCATTTTTAGGTATTCTCTTGCTGATTTAGTGTCATGGAGCTAAAAAAAAGACAATTTTAACTTATAAATAAATAAAAATCAATTAACAATATAATTATTTAACTCCCAATGCTGCAACACTTAAATTATTAAGTAAAGGAACAAGTTCAGAATATGTTTCACCATACTTTTTAAGAAATATATCAAATGCTTCCTCGAAACACTTCTTAGCTTCTGCATATTTTTGCTGTTCGACAAGCAACTGTCCATACCTGAAAATTTCAGAATTATTCCAATAGAATAAGAATAAGTTTGTGTTTTCAAAGAATAAAAATATAGGTATTACCAATCACAAGTTATAGCTTTGATTTCGTTCAAATCTTCAGAATCTGGAAGTTTTTTCAACTTATCCAAAGCCCAATTAAAACCTTGTGTGGCCTTCTCAAAGTTTTCCTGTAAATGTGCCATATGGGCGATTTTAGAACTCATATGGATAATCTACAAGAAAGATGTCAGAGTTCAAGTCTGGTTAATCCCACACCCCACAAATGCCTAATATACCTTAAGACTATCTTCAGATTCTCCATTGGCAAATAGTCTTCTCATAACATCAGCAAATAGTTTTTCTGCATTTTTAAATTGCCCTCGTTCCATTGCCAAATTGGCCAAAACATCATAAACATAAGTGATTCCATCTTTGTGTTGGAGATCCTGAGCCATGCGAAGAGCTAAATGAAGCATTTGTTCAGCTTTGTCGTATTCTTTTCGTTGAATAGCTAGAATAGAACGTTTAATTGTCATAATGAGTTTGTCTTCTGGTGTTTCTTCGTCGTCTTTTTTAGAAAAGAAACTGAATCCTAGGATAATTCCTATCGGAGGGATAGAAGTTGTTGAAGAAAACGAATGTGAATGGTTCCTGTGGTTTATGACAATTCGTCGAATGCATTTTGTTGAAGTGTTTGTATTCTTTTGATATTGTTTAGTTGATTGATTTTTAAAATTTTGAAGAAAAAATCGAGAAAATCGTGAAAAAGTTGTGAAATTCATTGTTTTCTTATGTAAAAATTAGAGAAAAAGTAAACATGAAAAATGTCTTTTTTCACAACACAAACGAACGAAGGGGGTTCACATTGACCAACTTACCGGACAGACCGGTTGTCATTTTGCCTGATGGCCGAATTATATTTTTCATTCACACTCATCAGACAATTTTCATCAAAACCCATTTTTCAGCTTATTTTTAATATATCTTTACCCTATTCTGCTCTGAAATTAGAGAGAATGGATTATCACTGTCTGCCGGACAGACATGTCGTTTAATTGAATAACATGTCCGTCCGACCACAAAAAAATCAAAATTTTTTGAAAACCATCCGGCAAACCGGACAGGCCGTCGGATGTGTGTTCACACTATCTGATCTGATGCTGTTTTGATAGTGTGAACACCCATCCGACGACCTGTCCGGTTTGCCGGATGGTTTTCAAAAAGTTTTGATTTTTTGGTGGTCGGACGGACATGTTAGTCAATTGAACGACATGTCTGTCCGGCAGACAGTGATAATCCACTCTCTTGAATTTGAGAGCAGAATAGGTGAAAGATACATTAAAAATAAGATGAAAAATGGGTTTTGATGAAAATTGTCTGATGAGTGTGAACGAGAAATATAATTCAGCCATCAGGCAAAATGACAATCGGTCTGTCCGGTAAGTTGGTCAATGTGAACCCCCCTAAAATAAATGCCGACAGTAGAAATTCTGACATCTGACAGTCGAGTCGAGATTCGAGAACAAGAGTTTGTTCAATGAACAGAACATAACTGGAATATGGTTTCTTGGGTGCGTTCACATTTGTATATTGGTACCTGGGAAGTTTCTTTCCATGCTGCCTGGTAGTTAGCTCGTGATGCTTTATATGGAGATAGATTTTGTTCGCTCCTTTAAGTATATTTGTGCCCATGATTATGAAAATGGACTAAGTCACTTTTTGCATTGTTTGAAGAAAAACTTACATAATAATTTCCTTATACCTAACGATTTAATTATATTTCTTTTATGAAATCACTAGGGGAGCAATAAAGAAGTTTATTTACTGCGATTTCGCTTTCAAACTTTACCCCTTAAATAATAATTATTTTAAGGCTAGATTTGATGCCATTTTTGGGAGTGACTTAGTCCACTTTCATAATTAAGGGCACATTTATCTACTGCTTAGTACTTAAAACCAGCGTTGACACTTTGCTGCAATTGCAGTAGATCTACTGCATTTCCTGCAAAAAATAAATCTACTGCGACTTAATCAAATCTACTGCACTTCTTCAATTCAAATTTTAAGGAAATAATAAAAAAATTCTTTTGTAATAAATAGTATTGATATGTTCAAAATCTGCTCTTAACCCAAAACCAGCTCTAAAAAATTTGCAAAATACCAAGGTTAACACTGTTTAAAATGTTTTTTGGCCCAACAGATAGAGCCTGGATTCGTGAAAAAAAAAATCTAAAAGGAAGTACAAATGCTTAATTTAAATTCTGTACATAAGTTTGGTTGTAATAAGAAAAGTATTCTGACTGTTAGATCAACATACGGGTATTTTGCTTGTTAAATAAAATCTACTGCGATTTTTTTTAATCAACTGTAGTAGTTCAAAGTCACAGTACACAAAATAAGGCAATAGCCATTTTTTATTATCCCACTTGATCCATATAGATATACAGGGTGTCCGGTAGAAAATGGATAAGCCTGAAATGGCTGATAGGTGCACTTTTGACTGTTCTGAAACCGAATAGAAAAAGTTTCTATCGCAACCAGTTTAGAAAATATTAGCTTTTTTAGTTCAGTGTATTTTAAATTTCATCATCTTACGTTTTCTTTAACCACAACCACGAATGAATGAATTTTATAAATTTCTTATTTTTATGATTTTCTACAATAATTGGCTCGCTACATAAGAAGTTAAAAGTTTTTCTTACTATTGCATCTTTTCTTTAAAAAAAATTTGAAATTTGTTTTTCGATGCAAAATGTAAAAAAAAAATATTTTATGGAAATTTTCAAACCCCTGTGGTATAAAAAAAATCCATAGGAACGTAGGTGGCCAACTTTTTTAAAAATATGCGCGTCCAAAGGGGATTGCAGAATGGTAAAAGTTTTTATCAAATCTAGAGTTACTAGGAAGTTATTGGTACCAAGTGCAAAAAAAGCCTATTAATTTTGGCAACTCTGTTGTGAAAGTAGTTAGTTCAATTTTAAATCGCGCTCGAATTTTTTTCAATTTTTTAATAGTTAAAGTCACAAAAATAACTTTTAAATATTAAAACATACAAGTTTTTGCAATTGTATTCCGAAAAAGTGCAAACATTCCAGGTAACATTAGCTATTTAAGCTTCAAAACAATTTATAAAGTAGCTACTATATCTCATGAATGAGAACAAAAGAAAGTTAAACCTAACCTCACCAGAAGAAAATCCTTGCACGAAAACAAAAATTTTTAATATAACTCCAGTAGCATTATTCGATACTGAAAAAAACATGTCCATCTCAAATGAAGATTTAAAAAAAATAAAAAGAATCATCGATGATTCTCTTCAAACTGAACTTGAAAAAGCGACCGCACGGTTAGCTACGAAGGATGATTTTAATAAGTTGAATGATGAGATAAATTCACTGCGAAAGCAAAACAATGAGTTATCCTTGAAAGTACAACTTTTTGAGACAAGATGTTATGCTTTAGAGGAAGAATTGGAAGCGCAATGCAGAGAGATCAAGGGAAAGAACATCATTTTAACGCTGCCGAATGAAAAAATTGATCCAAAACCTAAGATTGACACAATCACGAATCTGCTGCTCGGTGAATCATGCCAGATGACAGAAACAACCAAAATCAGCGAAAACAATAATATCATAAAAATCAAAATAAATGTTGGGTCTAACGAGAATGCAACCAAAATGCTGCAAAATTCTTCCAAGCTCAAAGGAACAGGTGTATTTATACAACGCGATCTAACGAAACATGCGCAACTCAAACGAAGAATACTTCTTAGCTACAGAAAAATTATCAAAACAAAAAACCAAAATGCAAAAGTACTCATTAAAAACAACTCTTTATTGATTGCTGATAATATTTTTTATTTAAACGAAAACAATTTACTGATGTATAAAAATGAAGATGGAGAAAAACACCTGCTGAAAATGTTTGGTCAACTCGATTTCGAAGCCGTCAAAAGAACTATGCTGTCAAACAAACGTCATAATGAATGGTCTAATCCAGCTGACGATGGTTCATCAGTGATGCCACTTCATCAAAATCGACCTAATACTAGTACTTTTATACAAAATTGAAATTGTCAAGCCGTCAGCTCAATACCTATTTGTAATTTTAAAATGTTATCTTATAATGTGTCAGGGCTTAATAATAAACTTTTTTTTGTAGATTTTTTTAACTATATAAATGATTTTGATATATTTTTCTTATATGAAACACATGTTACAACTGAAAATCTTAGTAAATTTACAAAGTACTTTAAGGGTTACAAACTATATTCTATACCAGCGATAAAAACATACTCTAAGGGACGTGCAAGCGGCGGAAACCTGTACGGGATAAAAACTTCTCTACTAAAATCTTTTAAGTATGAAGAAATCGAAAACATTACTGTTATAAAATGTATACAAAAAACCGATATGTACATTTTACCAATTTATATGAATTGTAATAAGTGGACTGAAGAATATGAAAACCTAAATCGAATATTGCTTCGCTTAGCAAACAAAAGCGTTCTTATAATGGGCGACCTGAATGCAAGAATCAGTAACTCACAAATAACAACAATACACAGAACCCAAAACACTTCAATACACCTAAATAGTAGAATTTCAAAAGACACAATTTGCAACCAAAATGGTGTCAACCTACTTCACTTGTTACAGATGTATGATTGTTTAGTGCTAAATGGCTGTACAGATGGAGATAAAGATGGTAATTTCACCTTTATAGGCGGACAAGGAAAATCTGTTATTGACTACTGTGCGCTAAATAATGACTGGCACGATCACATAACGAGATTCGAAGTTCAATCTAAAAACTTTTCTGATCATATGCCTATCGTGGTTGAATGGGCAGACAACATGACGTCAACTGTAAAGAACCTACAGCTCATCCCACGACTTAAATGGAAAAAAAATGAAATAAATTTGTATCGCAACAATCTCGACAACAACCTATCACTCCTTAACGATTCATCAGACTCAACAGAATTACTTTCAAACAAACTTATTTCTTGCATTAGAAACTCCGCAAATAAGCCCACAAGTTGTAGAAACAAGAGTTATAAACAGGAATGGTTTGACAAAGAATGTATGAAAGCTCGAAATAAGTCGTTTACTCTCTTGAATGCAGTTCGAAACTCTGATTGTCAAAATTTGAAACAGTGGTACATAGAAGAAAATACACGCTATAAAAATCTCTGTCTTAAAAAGAAGACAGAATACGAAAACCAACAAGCCCTTTCTCTAAGTCAAACTAAAGATTGTAAAGAGTTTTGGAAAATCACGAAAATGATTAACGGATCAAATTTTACAATAGGGCTTGGAGTATCTGCTGAAGATCTAGCTGGCCACTTCAAAAACATCTTATGTGGCAAGTCAAGCGACCAGTTTTTGTATGCTGAACCACTTTTAACGGATGAGATACTGGACTCTGAAATCACATTTGCTGAAATACAAGCTGTAATTCTGAAAGCCAAAAATGATAAAGCTCCTGGAGAAGACGGTATTGCTTATGAGTTCTTCAAGAACGGTACAGAAGCACTTATTATCAAACTCAAATCACTCTTTAATGACGTTTTTAACAAGCAGGAAGTCCCAACATCATTCAAAACAGCGGTAATATTTCCGATTCATAAAAAAGGTTAAAAGTTCTATCTCAACCGGACAATCGACTGACAAAACAAATGGCACTGTACGAATTAAGAAATGCGGATTGGTGGTTGGCGAAGTGGAATGAGCTGGGAAATGCTTGTGGAGAAGCAATAACTCTTGATCATAGTAATTTGATGCAATCAAAGGAAAAACTTTACAAAATAATTCAAGCCCACGAAAGTTCTGTGCAAGATGCATTTATTGAAGAAGCTCAGATGTCGGAGAGTAGAGTCATTTACTCTCAATTAAAGCTGAACCTTTTGGAAGCAAATTATTTCAATGATGCGCTCACTTACAAAGAAATATCTTTAATATTTAAGACGAGGTGCGAAGTTCTTGGACTTAATGGAACGCCATATAATAACAGCTTCAACCAATTTTGTTCACTGTGTAATCTTAAATCGAAAGAAGACTGCTTCCACCTTATAAGTGTTTGTCCAATATTTGCACAACAACGAATTTCGTTCTTTGGAAAGAGAACTTTTACACTTCAAGAAACAATCTCTCTGCTAAACAATTCTATGTGTACATGGAAGAAAATCTATCTTTTTCTGAAAGACGTTTTAAAATATAGGATGCTACTTGTAACTGAATATTTATAGTCATTTTTATTTACTTTTTGCCTTTTTTTCTTTTTTGATAATGTAAATGCATGTTTTTTTTAATTATCGTTTAAATTTGCCAACCGAGCTGACGGCAAAGCCAAAGCTTTAGAATTCATTGAAAAAATTTGTAAATAGTATTTAAAGAAACAAACCAATAAATGAATTACTTACTTACTTACTTACTTACTTAGTAAATGCTTTTACTTGAAAAATTGTATAGTATGAACTTTTTTATCCACAATTGTGCATATCAAAACTAGTTTATACTTATTAATTTCATATTGCTAGTATTATTTACTATTTTTTATGCAACAACAAAGGGTTAGTATTTAACATGGGTAATCTGCAAGCTAATAAATTTCCAAAACCATGCTAACTCTGCAAGGAAAAAAAAAAACATTTTAATACGAG
Source organism: Episyrphus balteatus (assembly GCF_945859705.1). Taxonomy (NCBI): domain Eukaryota; kingdom Metazoa; phylum Arthropoda; class Insecta; order Diptera; family Syrphidae; genus Episyrphus; species Episyrphus balteatus. The sequence continues at coordinate 53,994,114 of NC_079134.1, read as the reverse complement.
TGAACAAAGCAGGAACAATTTTATTGGGTTCACGATGAGTGTTGAAGTTACTCCAAGAGAATGTGTATCTCTGTGTCTAGCCTTTTTAAAATACCTTCATTATATTTCGTTCAGGCTGATTGGTTATGGTTATCCATAAGCCTCCAATTCAAGAAAAACCAAATCCAAGGGAATTACGACAGGAGAAACCTATAATCTTCTGTGTTCAGTCCGCACTGAACGGAGATGTTCTATAGTCGTCTAGCTCGTCAAAAAGTATTTAACATTTTCAACAACCAAAAGGGCCAATTGGAGTCTGCTTAGCCTAAGTATAGTATGAGTTTTTTTTTCTTAAAAATAGTCAGCCAACCGGTTTCAGGTGCTGACCATCTGTCGTTAGCGGATTTAAAAAAAGCTATGTTGTAGTAGGGGAGAGGTGCGGACAGTGAGACACCCTTTTTTTAAATTGGTATATCTTAGAATGTTTTCAAGATAGCTTAACGAAACTTTGAAGACAGTTTAAGACATATTTTATCTTAATGTTGCAGAAAAACTTGTAGTTAAAGAATGAATGAGAGCATCACATTGCACTAAAATGTAGAAAAAGTCAAAACGTCTCACTGTTTGCAAGGGGTGCGATCAGTGAGACATTCTTAGGTGAAAAAAAATTAACGAAAACGTCAAATAATTAGGTAATTGACAAGTACATAATTAATTAATTTATGTTACTTTAACCCATTTAAAAAAAAAAAATAACAAAAAGCCAAAAAAAAAACGAATGAAAATAACTACGACATCATATTGAAGTCATGCTAAAATAATAGATTTTTTTTTTAATTTATGTCTCACTGTTCACTTTTTAAAAAATCTATGTCTCACTGTTTGCTTTTACATAATGTCTCACTGTTTACTTTTTGTCATTTTTCGGAAAATTATAAAATTACAAAAAATGAGAAGGAATTCTAATTACATGATATTTTTTTTATGAAAGAACATACAAATATAATATATATTTAAAAAAAGTTCTGTCCACTAACCAGATTTTTTTGTGTTATACACTCTTTTTATAACACTCCAAAAACTACTTTCACCTGATTTTGTGTGATATTTTACGGTGTAGGAAAATGGACAGCTTTAATTTAGTCGGAACAAAATTAAAAGACGCAGACGGGGAAATAAACGTTTTGACCCAAACTAGCGTTACTGTGCTTATTTTCAGAAAAGAGAAAAATGGATTGTCTCAATGTTTGCACTGTCTCACTGTTCGCACCTTTCCCCTATACTTTTTCGAGTTCCAGTGGCATAAGTACCTAAGATACAGTTTGGCTAAATTTGTAGCTCGCATGGTTTTCGAGTTATTGAATTTTCCGCCACAATAATTTTGAAGTTAGCGGAGAAAATCTGCAATGACTAAAAACAATAGGTTTGCCTGATATGCAAATTTGTTGCTTTTCATTTCCACAAGCTTCGTTTTTATAGCCTCAACATTTTTATATTTTTAAAAATTCCCCTAAAATAGGACTGAAGCTAGCGGACGAAAATTGGAAAATTGTCATTTCTTTGATGTCCAAAATTAAGCTACTTTTACCATAAAAGCAGGTCATGTAAATAATTTGATTTAAATAAAAAAAATAAAACAACAATAGTTTTTGCGATTTTTAATTTTAATTTTGTAAAAGCGCTACATAAATGTCTACATACAATAACTAGGTAGAGTTTACAATTTTGCCTATTTTTTTTATCATTCTTTAATCAAACAAATCTTTAACATCAATTTAAAATTTAATTAAAACTATTTCCAACCATCGTTTGATTTTTTTTTTTTTTTTTTTTTTGTAAATTGTTACTTAAAAGTAGTATTGCGTAAGTAAGTGTTTATTTACTACACGAACAATTAAATTTTCAATCACTTGCATTAATCTAGACATCATAATTTTTATATTACTTTAACACATTATTATCTAAATTTTTTTTTTTATGATTTTGAAATTAATAAATTGCTTTTGAAAAACAAAAGATTTTTATTTAATACAAAGAGTTTTTAGGTGTATAGAGTGTTCTGATTCAATTTAAAGACAATTTTTATAAACTGATTAAAATAAAAGGCACAAAATATAGCTTATTGAGTATGTCGTATAACGTTTGTTCATTTTGTACGATATTGCAATAATTTTAATAGTTATATTGGCTAATATTGAAAAAAGTAAAAGTTTAAAAATATTATTACATTATTTTTTTAATTATAAATTAGAAAAGTAAAAGATATGGGTAGGTATACAATAAAAACATCTGTATGATGATTCTAGGACGTTTTATTCTTGTTTAGGTACTTTCTTCTTTAGAAGAGATTATTTGTTCAAGATATTTGGTTTACTATTTTTTGTTAAATCATTTTTGTAAATATCGTATTTGTGTTCAACTTCTGAAAGATTATAATGTCAATGTGAATCATTATTTCGTAAGAGCACACGATACAAAAAAGTGTTTGGAATTTTACGGTTAAACCCTTACTATTTTTTTTTTAAATTTATTAAACACAAGATGCAATTTATATACTTAAAAATCATCAATGGACATTTATCAATACCTTATTGCCTTATTATTTATAAATTATAAGTAATTTTAAGATAATATAATAACTGTAATACATAGTAAAGGCCCTACAAAAAATAAATGTCTGATCTCTCATAGACGTTTGATTATAACCATATAATATAAGATAATAATCTTTAAGGCTAGGCGCACACATGCGATTTTCAGTCGTTGCTACTAAAAAATTGCAGTCGCAACATAAAATTACCGTGCACACACTTGCGACTATTTTTTATTGCAAGAAAAAACATTATGTTTGGTCGAAAAAAAGTTGACCGTTTTTCGATAAAAAAAATGCATCATCTCAACATCAAAAGAGCCAGGAGATACTCACTGTTCAAATGGAATGTTCAAGTGACCGCAAAGAAAACAAACACGAAATCCGTTCGTAATGGAAAATTTCATACAAATGGTATTTACGATCGGATTTTATGATAAAGTGAATTCAAGAAACGGTGTAAGCTCTGGTAAAAGTGGTAAAGTGATAAATGTCTCAAAATTTGGTAAGGGTTTGAAAGCTTATTTACCAGATTATAAATAGAAATAGATTTTGTGCAATGTGTATGTTTGTATCTTATTTTAGGCCCCACGAGTACCAAAGCATTGTATACTCATTCTATAGTACTGGGTAAATTTCTGAGGGTCTTCTCTTAAATTTTTATGAATTTTATGGAATTGTCCTTTTAAATTTTCTATCGGCAGGTGGCCATGGCACAGAGGAATGGGTAGATGACTTCAGAGCCAGACATCGTGGGTTCGAACTCAACGGTCGGCTCAGAAGTTTTTTCTAAAAAAATCGCCAGCTTAACTGAGGCCACCTGTGCGATAACATGAGACAATTGTCAACGATGTATCCCCTCTGTGCCACGTAGTTATGTGTTATATGTGTTTCTGTTGTTCTTTCTCTCTTTGTCTTTCTTTGTTGTATTAATGTCTTGTGCTGTATCAGCCAAATGGACTTAGTTTCCGAAGCTGCAGTGTGTCTAGTCCGGAAGATTTATCTTCTGATTAGATTAATATGTAATGTAATGTAATGTAATTTTCTATCGATTATAAAAAAGAGCCACTATACAACACTTTCTAGTAATATCCATTATTATACTTAAAATAATTGTTCCAAGTGTCGCACGTGCGGGCAGGTGCATTATATTCTGTATAATATATCCTTATGTGCAGCAAAAAAAAAATTGCGAAAAATAGAACCGGATCCATTTTTTTAAACTTTGCGATTTTAAAATCGCAAGTATGTGAACTCTCATTTAAAATAATGTGTTTCATTTCTTGCGTCTAAAAAATCGAGTGGTTGAAAATCGCATGTGTGCGCATGATATGGCCCATTTGCGACTGCTACTTTTTAGTCGTTTTCGGTTTAGTCGCAAGTGTGTGCATAACTATGCTGGTCCATTTGTTCCATTTTAATTTGCGACAATCGCGTCGCCAAAAAAATTGGACAATTTCCAATTTTTTAATCGCGGCTATTTTTTAGAAGCATGTGTGTTTACCGGCATTGAAATGAATGTGATCCATTTTTGCGACTGAATAATCGTGCGACTAAAATCGCATGTGTGCGCCTAGCCAGGATGGTACCTTGTTATATTGTTTTGTGCTTTAATGTGGTTAGTCGAAATAAATTAAGTTGTGATATAGTTTTTGTTTCATCAAGCCATAATCATACAAAATACAAAAACATAAATGGTTCGATATAACCTATTATAAAAAATTTTACATCTTTTTTTTTCAAACATTCAATTGAACTACAATTGCTTTGATAGCTTGAAATGGATTCTGATATCCGAACTTAAACAACCATTATGAAATCCTATGGAGAAAATCAGATGTGCTCCAGCAGGATTTTTAAATAGCAAGTTATTACGAACAAATATTTAATTAAACATAAAAAGAACTTCATTTCAAATAAGATTTCGAGACTTTATAGCGATAATATTAGCTGCGCTCCCTTGGGAATATTTACCTACTGCTAAGTTATTAAAGCTGTTTTGAACTACTTTTCAGTAGAGCAAAAGTAGTTCAAAGTAGTTTTAAGTACTAAGCAGTAGATAAATGTTCCTAGAGGAACGCAGCTATTAATGATTGTAGCTCAAAAACTAGACGTGATAGAATAAATTTTAGAAACAGTTTTGAATTCTGGACACTTAAAGTCAATTAAAATCACATAACAAAGTTCTTGCTCCCGATTCTTTATTGTTTTTACCGATTAGTGTTATATACAGTTACGAACAAAAGAAAGGAATAACTCTCTTGCTTTATGTTTGCAATAAAATTGCTCTATATGTAGTTGAGATGCATTAAGGTTTATTGCTTCAAGTCAATCCTAAAAAAATAACAAAAACTTTATAACGTTATAGGAAGTATTTGCAAAAATTGAAACATCTAACAAAAACTCAGTTTACCACGCAGTGTGACATTGAGCGTTATATCGTGACGATTTTTTGTTCAATTAACCCAGCATAAGCAATGACGGTACCCTACCCATCAGCATATCGAGGATGTACCGATCTGAAAATAAATCTCCTTCACGACTAACATCAAGGACAAAAACCAGCTCATTTTTACTTTAATGAAAAGGAGAGTGTCGACTTTTTTCGATAGTCGATCATCGAAAATGAATTATGGTATTGAGAATGTCTGTTGTGAACGATATTTTTTGTTTTGTGTTTTATCGGTCGATCATTTTCATTGACAATTTTGCAATCGTCTCAAATTAAGTTCAGAATTCACAATAGCAAATTATATTTGTCGAAAGATATAGGCAAAAAAAAAACAGATATTTATATAGGCGATCGACTTTTATCGCTTTCCCTTAACATATCTTCCGCCGCACCGTTTCAGCAAAACAGCGTTTGAAAAACCAATCACCAGCTCTTCTGTATACGATAGCTTCCATGCAGACAAAATCTTCAGTGTTGCAGCAGGCTTTTTTAGAAAAGTAACAAAATTTTTCAAAAAGCGTAACAAATGGAAAAAAAGAGTAACAAATTAAAAAAAAGTCATAAATCGAATCTTATCTTATTTGAAAGCTTATTTTTACGAAGTCTGCAGGCTGCTGCTGCGAAAAAGAGGTGAAATAAAATAAACTAGTAGAATTTTCACTTTTCAAAAAGCAGAATGAAATTTCTAGTTTGAGCCTAATTCGAAGCTGAAACAAAATTTTATAAACGAAATCAAAATTTTAATATGCTTTTCGTTTTTCAGTACACAGCTGTAAAAAAGAATTACGGATTATGTGGAGAGTTTTTCTGGCCTTTTTTCTGTTCTAAAGAGCTGTGTTGACAGTTTTATTTTGTAGTTTTATGTTTTATTTGGGCTTTAATGGTCTTTATTTTTGGATGCAATTAATGAAACACTAATTCATCTTTTTGTTACCTTTTTGTTTTTGTTTGAAGTTGAATTTAAAATTTTTAGATAAAGAATTTAATAAATCAACATGAAAAACTAAACAAAACACCACAACAAAAACCTAGAGCTATTGAGCTATATTTTGTATTTATTTTTTTGTTCAAAAAACGTATTTTCTGATATTTTTTCTTGATTTTAATTTAATTTATTTTTTTTTTACTTTGACAGAATTCTCGCTGTCGACTTTGAGGACTTAGAAAATTTAATTTTAATTTATTATTTTTAGTTGTGCCATTTTTGTGCAGGATTTTTCGTTTCTCATCTAGGTTTTAATTAGAGAAGTTTAAAAAAAAAAGTTCTACTGGAGGCGGAGGGAAACTATTTTTGTAGGTTTTTATATCTTTCTGAAAAATAGCCCTGCATTTTAAACAGTTTTGTCTTCTTGTGTATTGTTAAAAGATATTATAAATCCTCAAGAGCTTTTAGATTATATGTAGATACATTTTAAGATTGATAACTGTTACTTTCGAAATTAAATGCATTTTATATTATTATTATTTTATCATTGGAGAATAATTTAAAAATTGAAAGGTACTATTTTTGAGAAGAATTTCTTTGCTAGAACATCTAGCCTAAAATTAAACAATTTATAAAATTAACACATTAAATTTTCCCTTCATTAACTCCCATCCAATTAATCCTAAGCAAATACAAAAAGGTATCTATACAAAAAATAGATTAAAAACTTTTTTACCATAAACAGATCATTGTTGCCTGCAAAATAGTCAAAGTTATTGCATAAATTGTCGAATAAAAAAGTGCTTTCGGTTGAAATTTTCACTCTATTCAACGAAAAACAAACAAAATTTTATTGAAAAAAAGTGTAACAAAACGAAATAAAAAGTAACATGGTAACAAAATTATTTAATATTTCAAAAAAGTAACACTTTTGTTACACTTGTAACATTGTGGCAACATTGATCTTAACTCATCCGCTCCAAATCGATGCTTTAATTTTTTTGATTAGGGGCCCTTATCCCGAACGCATTATCGCGAGACTATTCGTTCACAATATGGATGATTACGTCAAATCTGTTGTCTCTCTCAGAGTCGGCGGTAGCTGCACGGCGAACGTTTAGTTCTTTACCTTCAAACACTCTATTGATTCATGAAACGTCTATACCTAGATGTTTGACATTTCATGTGTGGCTAAGATGTTTTTACAGTCAGTTTAAAGTTTCTTTAGACACTAAAAACTTTCTATCGACCGACAGTTTAGTCGGTGTCTTATTAGGTATGAGAATCTATGAAAGTGTGCACTCTACAACGATTAAATATATCGGCCGATCAAAAGTTAGTGTGCTTCTGTGAGCACACTAGGAGCTCAACCCAAAGAAACCATCCGCCGATAGAAAGTCTGTGGTGTGCGGGGCTCTTAATTGGAAAACTTTTAGTTCAAAAGATGGAGGTTACATTTTAAACAAAAAATATAGGTTTTGAAACTCGGAAAATCAAAATTAATAGTAATAATAAAAAAGACAGTCTTCAATCAAAGCAGAAATGGTATCTTAGAAGACTAGCTGGCACTGGCATGGCGCTAGGGGTATCATTGAGAGTGAAATCTGACTGAAAACACTTTTCTCATACCCTGCTGTCTTGATCCATGAGTCTATATGTCATAAACCTCAGAATATGTAAGCCCTCATAGAGAATATTCATCACCACTTTCCAGGAGATCTGGCAAAAGTGATGGAAAATGCATAATGCATTGAATCGGGTCCGAACTCAACCGAAATGTAATTTCAGATTTTGATTTTAAAAATCTTTCGACTACAATCAATTTATGTTTTTTTTTTTTAAATTCCAACTCGCAAACATGAAGATGAACAAAAAATGCAAAAATGAGTTAGAACACATTCCTTTAAATAAAAAATTTCAAAAGATTTAATTTTTATGCTCACAAAGTCCCTTCAATAAACTGTAAATTATAGAAACAAAAATTAAATACAAAAATAAAACAAAAAAAAAATGTTTTTAAAATAATTATGAAATTAATTTTATTATTTTTTCTTTTGATTTTTGCTCAATAAAACAAAAAACTATTTCGACTCCATTCAAAAATAAAGCATACAACTCTATTTAAATTGAAATGTATTTTAAAAATATAATTAAACTTAATTTGAGGTAGACTTATTAAATAATAAAAACTAAAAACATATTTTTTCTGTAGTTACAAATATAATATACTACAGTATAACTCACAAATTAAATAAAAAAAAAAACTTAAGATCCATAAATAAACCAATATTTTTTTTTTAATTTACAAATAAAGTAAAATTGCATTTCTATATTTGCATATATCTGAGGATAATGAGGTATTAATTTGTCATTTAGTAATCAGTTACTTGTTTATATAGTTTTTATACGCACAAAAGATTGTGCAAAAGTTATGTATGTTATGATTTTTTATGTTGAGATGAGTGATCCTAGCTTAATGTTATTTATTTTTTTTTTTATTCATGACGATTACATGAACTTGTTATACAAAATTTAAAAAAAATGTTTAAAAAATAATATATAGCTACTTATAGTTTCTTTTTATTGGCAAGATTTAATATTTCATTTATTTTGTATTGCTTGTAAACTGACAGGAGGTTGTAAGGTTTTTGTCTTACAATTTGTATAACGCATATAATATTATCACCTATGAATAGTATTTATATTTCAAAATGAATACATTTTGAAATAGAAATGCATAGTTTTCGTATGAGGCAGTTATTTTTCTATTTTAAGTGTTTTCTTTGCTATTTGAGGTAGAGTTTTGGTAATTTGACAAAAAAACATATTGCGGCTATTTGTTTTGTTTTGTTTCTTTTTTTTTTGTTGATAAAAGCATATTGTTTGTATGTTTGATATGGAATGTCAGATAACCTGAGTTTTTTTTTTTAATTGGTATTTTTTTTATATTTCAACGGTGGGATTGATTTTCTAACGTAATGTCTTTTCAGAAAAAATATTATTAAATAAGGTTCAGTTAATTAAATGCAAACGATAATAACACTGGTCAAGAAGGTTTTTGTCACAACAACCAAAATATACTTTTCTAGTAGTTTTTGATGTGCTGAACTCGAATCTGAAGTCAGAAAATTGTTTTTGGCCTCCGTTTTTTAAATATTACCGTTAGAAATTGTCAAAAACGTCATTTTCTGACCTCAGATTCGGATTCAGCACCCCAAAAACTACTAGAAAAGTATATTTTGGTTCTTGTGGCAAAAAAAAAGTCAAATATTGTTAACCAGTGTAATTATTATTTTGACTATTTTTATGTTAAACTTTAAATACTCGTAAAAATTAAGCGATTTGTTCTGTTTTATTAAACAGCAATTAATGTATATATTAAAAATTGAAATGGCACTGTTTTCTTGTACATTTTATACAAAAAGATAGCAATATTTATATGCATTTTGTAAATTTATGATACCTAGTTGTTATCGCGAAAAGGCATTACATTGGCCATATTCAACACAAGTTTTAAAAATAGCTCTAAAAAAATGCCATTTTACTGCCTAACTTTAATAAAAAGACTTATCAAAGCTAACCAATAAAAGGTATTATGTGGTTTCTTTTTTAACCAATAAATAACTTGCATTTTACTGACCTTTGTTTCGCTCCCGTTGTTCGTTTTATCATAGGACAATTATTTTTTGTTATATGTATAGTTAATTTGATTTAAGGTACTGACTTTGTGTAATAATAAGAAATATTTTTTTTATAATGGAAGAAATTGTAGTAAATGACTATTTCTATTGCTTATTTTGATTTGTTTTGTATTTTAATAAATACAAATTTTTTTTTTCTGTTATTAAATTTGTATATTTATCGATGGCACAATTGAATATTATATTGTTAATTGTTTACATGCACATTTACCATTAATTTTTTGTTTTATATTTTTACACTGTAAGATAAAATTAATTTAAAAATAAAAAAAAAGTAATGTATGTATAAAGCAATATCTACATTTTCTTTAGAATATACCACTGTATTTATTTTTTTTAAATAAATAAACTGTAGTATATAATTAATATTTTTTTTAACGTTTGCCATCTAAGATGAATTAAGTAATATTTTGTTTACATTTTCGTAAATTTAATTCTAAATATTATAATAATATATAATATATACAAAGGTGAATTCTTTTCTTAATATACTACTTAAATTTAATAAAAGAAACTACATATATTAGTTTCTCTATATTATTTCTTTTATTTTTGTTTGTTTTTAGTAAATCGTATTTAGTGATGCGTATACTCTGATTAATTTATGTTTTTTTTTGTTCAAAAAAATAAATTTTTTGATTTGTGGTATACATCGGTAAGGCTTCTCGTTTTCATGTTGGTATATATGTATGTATTTTTTCTTTTGCTATAAATAAATATTTTTTTTAGACTTCAAACTAAAAACTTCAATACTAAAATAACGCATCAAAAATTTTCTAAATTTTTTCTTCTTCCCTCAAATATAATTTTTTTTATATAAAAATTATCCTTAAACTATCTAAATATGCTCTTTTTGCATATATACATATGCCTATGTATTATGGACACCCTCATCTTCTGAGTAATTATCATCAGCATCTGAGTTACCTCCATCATTATTGCTACCCGATTGATTATTTTCTAATCCTAGATCCATTGGTTCGGATGAGTCACGGCGAATGTCAGTGCCCATTGGCCCATTCGAGGTTGGTATACTCAAGTGATTACCTGAGCTACTTGGTGAATGATGGCGCATTGCAGGTTCAATTATAAGATCATTATTTCCTCCAAGCGAATTACAACCACCGGAGTTATTGTGCAAGTTGTTTTGGACAAGCCGTGAAACTTCGCTATTTTGTGCAAGTTTGGAGAGATCGAAATGGGGTGGTAATATTCCGGATGGTAGTTTGTCCAATCCATGGCCTAATGCATTGAATTGTGCCATTTTGGCAGCATGGAGTGCTGCTGCAGCATGCTCTTGAGTCATTCCCATACCTGTTAAGGAAATAAAAATGAAAATTTTAAAATATGATTTTTAGTGCTGGAAGATGAAAAAAAAGAAACTCCTGAATATGTCATCACCGTGGCAAAGAATAATGAGAAAAAATATTAAAGATCGTACTTTTAAGGATAGAGATTCTTACTTTTTTGTATACATGGGTTGGTTGTACAACGGTTTTTATGTTAAATATCGAGAGGAAAATACTGGCTTTACGCCCAGTGACATTGTCTTTTTTAATACGCTTTTATTAGCTTCACATGCAACTAAATAACTAAATGCAATAAAATCTTGGAAATAAATTTTGACCCACTTCATTTATATTTAACTATTTGCATAGCTTAATATCTTGTATGTTTGCAAGAAATAAGACGGATATGGGATAGGTTTTAATAAAAAAAAAATATGACATTTCATAAAAAAAGATACCTCGTTTCATTTGGTTGCGGATTTACTTAACAAACATTTTTTTACTTGTGTGTGTGAAATAAAATTTTTTGACAAATTATGAACACTATTGAACGTTTTAAAAAAATGTTCATAAAAGTCCAATTAATTCCATCAACTAACGAGAAATTTCAAAATTAAGGTTTCTTAAAAAAAAAGTTACGTATACGCCGTAGTGATTTAAAAAAAAAAATTATTGAGTGTCAGAAAAAAGCATTGATGCTCAACTGTATATCGCATCAAATTTGTAAAGAACGGCTGTAACGTTTGTTATGCTCTTTTGGTTGTTAGTAAATTAACTATTAAAACTAAAAAAAATATCAGCTTTGAAATGTTAAAAATTTTTCTATCCGAGTCTATTAGAAAAAAAATGAAGATAAAAGAGCTCACTTAGATAAACACAATTAAAAAATTAAGCTCTTACCAAATGTATTTTCAGTTATAAACTGTAAATAAGTATCCAATAATGACTGTCCGGCAGCCGTACTTGTTGGTGTAAGGGGAGTTCCCATCATCATGTCCTTTCCGTCATTAGAATTCTTTTGATTCATCGATTCATTTCTAATACGAGTGATTGTTGTATTTGTATGTCCAAAATTACTTAGCAAACTTTCATGGTATCTATTCATATCATTATTATTATTTCCATATCCACTACCAGTTGTTAAATCCTCTGGATCATCATCCTCATCGTCACCGGCACTTCGTAAATCTAATTTCGAACCACCCCTTTGAGCACCGCTTGTGGGCGATGCTCGGGCACGCAATTCAGCTGCCGAAATTTTCACACCAGCCTTTGCTAGTAACCTCGATGCAAGCTCTGGATCGAATGCACTTGGCATCGGCAGAACTGGAAGATCTTTTGTAGAGATACCCCGATGTTGTCGTGACATGTGTGAATGAAGTGAGTTTCTTGATTTTGCAACTGTTCCACATAGGACACAACGATAACCAGGACAGACTGTGTGTTTGTCTTCTAAATGAGTGCGTAGAGTGTGGGCGGATCTATAGATTTTGCCACATTTTGGGCATGGACGGGGATCGGTTGCTCGAACACGCATTTCAAGTGATCGACGAGAAACTGTAATAGAAAAATAAAATGTTTATTAGAGGAGAGTTCTTAAGCGCACATAATTCTTCTTAATGTCCAAACAAAATAAAAAGTCTCATATTTGAAATTGACAATACGCTTCTTATTACACTTTTGCGAAGTTATAAACAAAATTTATCAAATAAAACAATTTTTTAGTCTTGGAAAATTTGCTGCACAATTCTTGAAGATTATTTTGTAACTAATTCGTAAAACAATTTTTATTTATTCTTATTTAATGTGTTTAGTGATAACAATGGTCAATTTCAAATAACGAACACCTTTTTAAAAATTATCACTAACTCCATATAAAAGAAAACACTTATACGGGTGATTTTTTTAAAAATATATTTGCCATCTTTTTGTTATATATGGTTTCTTTGGTAATTCTCGTTTGTCTCTCAGTTTTCCAAAGGACTTACATATTTTTACTATAATTTAACATTTTTTTTATTTAGATATAATATAAATTAAAGACAAATGCAATGTGTACATTTTTATATAATTTATTGTTTATATTTACTAACAAAATTTGAACTTAAAAATGTATTTAAATGAAAAAGATTTAATTAAAATTATATCACTGAGTTATACACTATTTTTGTATTTTCTTTCTTTTTCGAGACTTTTTTAAATATACTAAAAAAATTATTATTTAATATAATTTTTGGTATTTTGTTCTTTTTAGTAGTGTTGTTTAATAGGAACCTTGATTACATATGCGTAACATTTTTCATTTTTTTTTTAAAGGATACTTTTTGTTTCAACATAATTTTCTTTTACTCTTTACTTATTTTAATTTAAATTTAAAGTTTTGTTTTTGAAATCAAAACAACCAAAGTAGTATTTCAAAATTATAGGTTTATAACTTAAATGATTTCAGAAACTAAATATCATTATGTCAATGAGTTATGAATGTACTAAGAATCAGAAGAAAAATTCGAGTATGCCTCTAAAACAGAGGTCTGAAGTCTATTTAAAACTTCAAATATCTATGTAGATTTCCTTAAATGGGTTTAGCTTTTAAGATAATGTTGACTTAGCTAATTTAATTCAAAAACAAAAAACAAATTCTACTTTTCCTTTCTTTTAAAAACATAAGCGACCATGTGTTAAATGTTTTCTAAGGAAACAGCATTATTGAAAATGGCACTAATTTTCATTTATAAAATTAAAATTACAGTAAATATACAGTCAAAAGGATCTGAACAGGTGCTTTTATTAAAATTTTTGTTTTTGATTTCCAAGTAAATTAGAGAAGAGGATATTCAAGTTATTTCCTTACGAAGCAATATTTTGCTTTATTGGATATAGTAAAGTAAATTTTGTAAGTAATATATTAATTTTAAGCAAAGCCAAAGCCAAATCATCCAAATTTAAAATTATAAGCTTTCGGAAAAAATTAACGCTTGATTTAGCATTTTTTTTCGACACGAGTGTCTTCATTTGGAAAATAAAAATAATTTTTTAAATAAAGATTTGTAAACATTCGATGTCTCGTTATTAAAAACTTTTTAATAAAAACCAGGTGTTTTGCGTAAAAGTGACGTAGTTACTAAGCAGATTTAATTTAACTATTATGTCCTAACTCTTATGATCAAGATGGACTTCATTACTCAAACTAGAAAACTTGCCTCATTTAATTTTTCAAAGAGTTATGAAAATATTTTTGTTTTTGAAATGCGAATAAGCCAGTTTAGTTAGCTTCAGTTTTTGAAACCACAATTTAAGTCTGTTTTTTTTTTGTGTATATAAATTATATCGTTTTGTTTAAAAATTGCCCGATATTAAAAAAAATTGACAAGCGACATATCCTTAAAAAAAACAAACGATTTTTTCAGTCGATAAAAAAAAATTCTCATTGTTTCATTAAAAATAAGAACTTAATTTAAATTTTAGTTATAGAAAAATTGAGCTCCTTAAAAAGTTCTACTTTATATTTTTTTAAAATTTATGTTTACATTTTTTGTTGTCACAATGTTTTTGTTTTTTTTTTCTCTAAAATAACTAGTATGCAGGCACATTCTATTTTGTTTCTTTTTATTTAAATATTAAATTATTATTATTTTTTTCTGAATTCTATAGTTTTTTTTTATCTACAATTAGTTTAATACTGTTTATTTCTTATAATATACATAGTTTCTTCTTCATTTTCTTCTGGTTTGTAATTTTGATTTATTTTAATTCATATTTTGTATTTAATACATGTTATAATTTAAATAATTTAGATATACATTTAAACATGTATTTTTCTGTTTTAAATATTCTTATCAACTAATAGGATAGTGTTCTTCTTTATATATATATATATATTTTAAAGAATGTTACAATAGTTATTTTTGTATCTATATACAATACACTAGTTTATTTTTTTATTAATAGGAACATAACAATTCATTTTCATAGGACTTTATTTTTATTTTATTTTAATCAAAGCTAGTTGCAAAAATATTATTTTTGTATGAAGTTCTAGAAAAAAAATTTATAATAAACAGGACCTTGAAATGCGAGGACAATGTCATTTGTAAAAAGTTTTTTTTTTTAATCTCTGATTTGCTTATTAAAACAAGGGAAGGGATGTTTAATTTCGATAGTCACTGTTTTTTATATTTAGGGCTTGTTTCAGAATAGCTGATGTTGTTTAAAGTAAGTTCATTCGAAATTGTTTCCTTTGTCTTTTTTTTCATGTTTTGAATGTCCGAACTTTAAAACTTTATGAACCGTGAAACAAGACCTAAGTCGCATGTAAGTATCTTAAAAGAGAATTTGTTTCTGAATAGGAATTTAAGATTTGTATAAATAAAAAAAAAAATTTGACTGTTTCCAAAATGTTCACTAAATGTTTTGTTGCCTGCTCAGAGCGAACCAAAACCGAATTTTCAGAACTCTTGGAGAACCTATCATGTATTAATCTATTTTTTTTAAAGCAAAATCACAGAAACAAAGATGCTTGCAATGTAATATGCAGATGTTCAAAGTTAATGCTTGAGCGTTCGATGTGTGTATGCGTCCGGAGTTTTTGTATTTGTTAGTGTGAAATACAACGACTTATTATGATCACCATTGAACAGAAAAAATGTTCATAAAAATTCGATTAATTTCATCAATTAACGAAAATTTAAAAATGTATGGTTTTCTATTAAAAAAAATATTACGTATACGCCATAGTGAATTCTTTTTACATAAAAAAATGAATTCATTGTGAGAAAAAAAAACATTGATGCTCAACTGTGCTTACTCGATGGCTTGCTTTGTATAAATTGTATATGGAAGCTGCCATTAAAGATGAGCCCACCGCATTAAGTTTGTAAAGAACGGCTGTAACGTTTCTTAAGGTGTTTGGTTTATTAGTTTTGTCGATACATCGAATAGAAGAAAATAAATTATTTGACATTTTACTGAATTCTGTTCACGAAAAAAAATAAATGAATTTTCAAATTGAAAAGTTTTTTTTAGTCCGAATTGTGCTGACAAGACAAAAGTCTGCTTTTTTTTTTGTTAGTTTCTATATGCAAAGGAGATTTGTTTCCTAAAATTTTAGCATTTCGCAATTATTTCTCTTAACAAGAAATTTTTTTTTTCCTTGGATCACAACGGTTTTTTTAACTTTATTGTTTTTACATTTTGTTGATATTTTACACGAATATCTCTTCTTTAAATTCTCGTTTTTATAAGAAGTAATAAAAGTAAGCTTTATGTTTGTTTTTTAAATCACGAAAAATAAATGGAAGTTTTTAAAGCTGTTTCATAATTCATGACATTGTCCAAGCATCTTTTCTTTTTTAAACCTACAATGGTCAACTAGCCACACTCACAATTTCATTTAAAGTCTGGTATTCCCGAGAACGGACCACCGGACGAGCGCATTGCTTTCATTTTGGCCCACTGCAAAGTGTGCTTTATTCTCATGTGATTGCGCACAGAATTCGGATGAGCAAATCTACGCCCACATTCAAGAACCGGACAGACAGGACTGTCACGCGGGTAATGTCGATCTAAATGCTGTCTAAAAACTCTTTGCTCCAAAGGAGTCTCACACAATGGACAAGGAAGAAGGTAATTACTATTAGCGGCTGTTGCTGTAGTTGATGCGGCAGCTGCGGCTGCTGCAGCAGCGGCTGCTGTTGTATTTTGCAGAATTTCTGGAAAATCTCGCGATCGGCTGAGAGCTATGGTTCTGGCCATAAACAGATTTGCTGTTAGTTGGTGCTGATGAGATTGCATCTCGTCCATATGCAGTTGATTCATGTTTCGTTTATTGTCTTGGTGATGCCGTTGCATAAAATGCTGTTGATGTTGTTGTTGTTGGCGTTGGTTATTTTGTTGTTGATGCTGTTGTTGTTGCTGCTGATGATGATGATGCTGTTGCACTAATGAATGAAACAGTGCTGGATCAGTGCTCTGAGTATTATTGTTATTGTTGTTGTTGTGTTTAACAGTTAACGACATTGCCGACGAAGATGAATCATTAGAATAGTCATTAGATGAATTATCCGGTGAGGGAGATCGAAGAGCTTGCGGAAGTGATTTAGGACGATTTGAATGTTGTTCATCGTCAATGTCATTGTCAACACCATTACATTCGGATTTAGGAATTTCATTGGAATGTACATCCGCTGATGATGGTGACGAAGACAGTGGTTTTAAATTTTGCTCATCGGTTGTATAATTGTCAGCTAGTTCCTCCTTGACATTTGCCATTAATCCGTATTTGTTTTGAATATCTGCAAACCGTTATAGACAGCGAGGTATCGCAGTGTTAGAAACACATTCATTTAAGTCAACATTTTATTTATTATTATTATTTTTTTGTGTTTAGAGAATGAGCTGATTTTATTATGTAGATTGATATGTAATGTGAGATATAATAAAGATAAGTAGATTATGTTTTATGTACTATATATATATTTTATTTTTTAATATAAAAAGTTCATTCGGCAGTCATATTAGAGCACTATTCGACCCTGATCTGAATACTTTTTTTTTTTTAATGTTGAAGATGACACAATAAATGCTGCAATCATCAACAAATCTCAACAACCAACAACAACAGAACTGAATTTGTTTTTCTTTAGCGTGTACTTTTTCACTTACACTTAGTTTAGAATAATTTTTTTTTGTCAATTTTCTTACTATTACTAACAATTTTTTTGAAATTTGTGTTTTTTTTTTAGGATATACATAGCCAATTTATTGTATTTCTTATAATTAGTATAAATTTGTAATTAGCCAATTTTTGTTTTACAATTATTCAGTTCTTATCGTTTTACTTAATAAAAATTCATTTAATAGCCAATTATATTCATATATTAAGGTTTTTTTTTGTTTTGTTTTAAAATTTTGAAAAAAACATTATTTTTATTCTCGCGAGATCATGGCCGTTATTTTTATAAAAAGAATAATCTAAAATTAAATAAAGTGCAAATAAATAAAAATGCATTTAAATTATACAAGAACTGCAAATAAATAAAAAATAAAAAAAAAATACTTCAAACTCAAACATTATGGCATCCTTTTAAAAGATAAAATTTGGCAGAGTAATGAATGACAGCACTTTAAAAATAGAATAAAGTTAAAAAAAAAACATCTTAAAAATTTTATAAAGTTATGAACTATTGTTCCTTAAAAAAGATTCCCATATTGATTTCGTTCTTTGGATGTTGGAAAATATTAGAAAAGTTACATTTTTATTTGATTCAACAAGATATCTTGTCAAAAAACACCAAAAAAGTAATAATAATGCTAATCTTTTATTGGGGATCTTTGATAATGATTCTAATGCCAGAATCATTTCACTGACAAAAATTTCATTTTCGAAATAAGTTTTTTTTCTTCATTTTCATTTAATTCTCAAAATGTTTGATCACATTAGGTATGACCGACCTGGGATTAGATATATATTTATATTGTTATTATCGGCACTCACAAGTATCATTTCAACTTCCATATCATCTTCAACAAATGCATAATTCAATACTAAGTTTGTTACTTAATATCGTTTAAAGCACACCACACCCCCTTTCGAAAAAATTTACCATCAAAATTCTTAGCGCACCCAAAATATTTCAAGAATTCGATAACCAATAGCAATAACAATATATGACCGTATAGAATATCCTAAAACATATATTCCATACATGCATTCAAAGTATATGTGTCTTAATGTGATTTATAGCAAATCTACATGTCATTATATACTATTCTTTTGATAGTTCTATACCACCTTCCAGTCGCAAGGAAGATGGTTGGTTCATCATTCTATAGCTATTCCAAGGAGTATAAGGGTACAAGAAAAACCATCATACCAGAAAGGTGCTGTTAACAGTCATCCAGCACGCGATAATAACATTCAATAGTAATTCAGGAATGTCTTACTATTGTTATGTGTGCATACAGATTGCGTTAGTTGTATTCTTTATACCTATTGCTTAAGTAAGCCAAAGCCAACCCTTTTTTTATTATTGGCATTACCTTGTCTTTTGATAAACATGAGTTAAGGGTGTGATTGGTAACAACTATTTTATTTTAGCTTTTGCCACAGTAATGACAATGGTTAATGGTAATTTGTTTTTCGACCTCGTATATTTTACAAATTATTTGTCATATTTTAACCGCTTCGCGTTGTTTTTATGATAATCTATCTCAGTTTTTTTTTTTGCGTTTTGATTTTTTGTTTTTGTACTCCATTTTTATGGGTAGGTATATACAGTTACACAGTGTAATGAATTAAACATAACTTCATTCGATGAATAATTACAGAATTGTTTTTGAAATCTAAACCATGAAGCAAATGCAATTCATGTCAGTAGATTTTTTCCATACAAAAATCCGAAAAATAGGGGTGACATCCCTAACGTTATTATTCTCAGAGGGTTTATGTAGAATAGTAGGTACATTTTATTGAATGATTTTTCGTGCCGCTAACTAAGTTATTATTTGGTTGCTATAATATTATGTTAGTTAAACTATAGATGCAGGTAGACATAAAAAAAAAGAAAGAATTGTGTCAATTATTGCTCATAAAACATGTTTTGTTGTTTAATAATAATTTTGTAGAACATTCAACCTGACTGTGAGGTGAAAGTAAACCAAACAGTTGTGTCTACTCCATAGATAGGAAATATGTGGTTTGTTCTTTAGATATGTAAGTAATTTTTCGGGTAAAAATTAGAAAAAAATTAATGAAACGCGTTGTATCCCAATTTTTTTTTATTTTAGAAATATGGAATACTTACCCTTCACCCTCAGTATCACCGAATTTTACAAAGGGATTACATTGACACTTTTACAAGCTAAGAGGGCAAGATGAGTTTATTAAGTAAACAATAGCAAACAAGCGACTTATGAATATGACGTCACCGGGGTTAGATTTGAATAAGTTAAGGATTTTGATAACCTGCAGAAAATTGTGGGAAGATTTTAAATTGATATTATAAAATCTTGTTAGTTTTAAAATCTATTTAAAAAAATTCTTTGAATATTTCAAAATACCTAATTATAAATTCTTTGGAAGACTTTATTCCAATATACCTCAGCGAATTTGTTCTAATTAAACGAGCAAACATAGTTTGTATGGAAGACAAACCCTGAAGCTTGTGAGGATTATATTCAACCCCCCCCTCATTCCTATCTGCATTGAATTTACACACTGAAATGACACTTTTGCATCCTTATCACAGACGATATAACGAAAAAGGCATTTTTCATTTATACAAAATTCTAAAACGATGATGTCCAACCACTTCACTTCATTTGGCTTACATAAATAATCTAAAAACGAGCATGAACATACTATGGATTAATATCTGACAAGGCAAAAGTATAGATCCATATGCCAACCCCAGCCCCAAACCCCACCATCTGTCAGGCGTTTTCTCATCTTGAAAATATGCACACAAGAAGAACCATTTTGAAATTCGGATGCATTTCAAACAAAAAGCCAAGAGGTAACGATTTGAGGACGAGAGAGCATGAGGATGATGATGAGCGACTATCTTTAGACATCGTAATTTTACCCTTGATTATTATTTTGCAGCAATAGCAGGCAACTATGAACTGAACATGCGAAGGACGAGCAACGAACCGACCATAGAGAAGAACGACAAAGAAAACGAAGTGTATTTTCAGTGCGACATAACATGAAACTCCTCTCCGAAGGATTGTGTATAGAAACGGACCATTTTCGGAAAACTTTATAGAGATGAAGAAAGTGCAAGGACCGAAAAAGCCTTTTAGTATTAAACTATTTCATTAAGTGAGCACAATGAATAGAGATGTGGGTGCGCCTTGTTTTATAAACCTATACATACAAATACATACTTATACATATTATGTTCATCTGTTCGCATATTTCTTCTTCGATAAATCTGCGTTATTATTGGTCTTCGTCTATATTCTAGGATGTTCGGTACTCGTCTAAGTATCAGGACTAAAGAGAGACTTATATGTGCATAATTAATGAAATTAAATACAAAGGATATTCTTGTTCTTTATTCTTCATTGGGTTCGCAGCGTCCCGAAAATGCACACAGTTTTAGCTATTCTATACATAATATAAAAATCTATTTTTGAAGAAGAATATGTAGTAAGCTCTAAAGTTGAAAGACGAAGGAACGCGCTTTGTCCAGATTTTTGCAGACTATATGTATGTTCATGATGATGTTGATGATAATGATGATGATGAATAAATGATTGAACGATAATGCTGCGATTGGAGAAGTGCATATCAATTGAAGTATGAAATTGCATCAACAAATTTTATTAGTTCTCAAAATCAATTTGTTTTTTTTTTTTTTTTAAGTTGAATAAGTTAGCATTGAACCGTGAACGGGTTTATGCTTTTAGTTCCCAACATGATAAAATAAATATTATTATTTTTTTTCAAAATTGATAGAGTGTAATGATTATTTTACGAATAACTCAAAAAAAAATTTTCTCAATGATGTTAGATTTTCATCACTAAATTGTTTGTACTAAAAATTTGATTATTGTTCAGAATAATAATGTGTCAAGTCCACTTCTCTATAAGTTGTATATTTTAAGGTCTTAAAAATTAAGGCTTTCGTTTTATATCAAATAGAAAGTAAGAATTGAAATCTGGAGATATAGAGCTTTTGATCTGTGAAACATTTATTTCAAAAGTACTTTTTGTTCCTGAGAAAAAGCTTCTCAAAGCTTCTTCAAAATAATGCACAAATTTCTAATTGACTTGACCCATTATTATTCTGACTTCTCATATTTCAGAGACACCTTCCATTAAGATGATAGAAAATATAATTCAGAATGAACGGTTTCCGTAAAAAAAGATATAACAAGAATAAAAAATACATCTAAAAAAGAAGTGCTAAAATTAAGTGGGTTCTGTATTAAATTAAGCAGATTTCTGTTCGGTTTTTTGTCAAGAAGACTGCCGGCATAAAATAAGCAGATTTCTGTTTGTTTTTTTTTTTTTTTGCCAAGAAGACTGTCAACATGAAATAAGTTTACAATTCTTCTTAAATGTATGCAAAACAAAAGATTTTTTTAAATTAGGATTATTATCCTTTTATTATTGTTTAATCTTTTATTGCAATAAGAATGCAAATAGAAAGTAATCCTTTCATTTCTAGCCGATTCATTTATTTTTTTAAGGAAATTAAATGAAATGAAGTTCACTTTGATTTTAGCATTATCCTTTCTGTTTTTATTACATTTTATTTCCTTCAATGATTATATGTATTTAATAGTGCATTTTATTTTCAAACAGATTTATTTTTAAAATTCCAGATAGAAAACTTATTTTGTACCAACTAAATCGGATGTAAATATAGTGACCTATAATAACAAATTTAATCTTCCTCATCGTTCTAAAAAAAAGGGTTTTCCTTCCAAATATCTTAACAGGAACAAGCAGGATCTTAAATAACGAATTTCATACTGCATACAAAATGTGTGCATGTCTGATGGGCAATATAGCTATACATCCCATTCCTAAAGCGGACATTCCATTTCTATATCATGGCATAATAAAAGCATTATATTTTCCACTCATTCTTTCCATCCTTTACAAAAAAATAAAAAAAAAAACAAACGTAGTTAACGATTACGAGCAACTATCGAAGGCATTAAGCACACCCTTAAAATCTACATAATACTTTGAATAATATTTATTTTTGGTTATTGGAGATGAGGCGGGAAATATTAACGAATAACATGTCGATTTGCGTTCTCGACCCGTATTAGTTTCTTTTTTTTCTATCCTCTCGTACATGTATCATAAAAAAAGCCGGGAAGCTTTTCTGCATGCAATTTCAATACGTTTATCAATTTGTATACGTTAAATGGGGAAAACAGTAACAAAAACAAAAAATAAAATACCATCAAGAAGAGACTAGCCCTTAAAGGACCTAATTTTTGATAGGGGTTTTCACATTACTACTACGTGCCGGGTTGTCAGGATAATAGACAAACACACCTTATTTTCGAGAGAGAGAAAAAAAAGAAACAATAATCAAAATCGAACATCATTATGTTCGATAAAATCTAAGTAGGTATTATGAGTCAAAAGGGTGAGTGGTGGTGCTGTATATGTGCCAACTCATTTATACTTCTTCGAGTTATAGGTTAAAAATAATGAAATAGTTTGTTTTTTAGATTCGCACACCCAGAAAAAAAAAAGACTGTGAATAAAAATCAATTTGATTAAGATTATTTATATAATTTAATTATGAAAAATATTGCGTGTGTGTGAACAGGTTAGGGGACGGAAAGGTAACAAGAGATCGATGCGTATCGAAAGAAGTATAAGTAAATGGAAACATTATGACCATAATAATCGTAAATCAATTTTTTAGAATACTTTCATATAGATCAGTAGATATTATTTCGTGGGTATTATTTTTTTAACGGGAACTCTGCTTTTAGTATACTTCATAACATTTATATTGGCTTTGTTGTATCATTTGTAAGATTTCGAAGGTCTTTTGTACATTCTGTAACATAAAACTTATTATCCATTCAAGAGATATTAATAGTATAACTGAGAAAGAAAGAAAGAAGCAAATTTTCAGTCACCACAGTTCGCACGTGGGGGACAAGCTGCCTGTAACTATTATTATATTATATATAATATAATATAATAATATAATATATATATCTTCAAAATTTCAAAATTTCAAAGTTTCTAGAATAAAAAAAAAAAAAACATTGGGACAGTATGCCCCGCATTAACCTCTCACTTTTGTACGGCCTGAACTTCATTTAAGTATTTTTGTTTTCTATATCCAAAGTAGAAAAAAAAAATAAGGCCACAAGAATGACACAAGCGTTGTCAGGACGTAATATTTATTACCTACAAAGGTTTTATTTTTTAAGGTGCCATCGTCACCATCGGTACGTCAAAACTGAAAAAAAAACATGCCTTCAAGTGTACGCATTTTAACAGCAATTAACTTTAATTTCTGTAATCTTTTATTGGGCTGTTTGGACTTATTGGACATTTTTTTGTTTTTATAAGCAAACTCTAAGTAGGTTTATAAGCTTATACATAGCTTGATTAATAATAGCTTTTATCCTATTTCATTTCCAAAAATTGAAATTTTTTATCACTCTTCTTACCAACACAAACGACTTTTAATCTCAAAAGTTTTTATTATCCGAAAATTGGCCTCTTCGTCAAATAAAACTTTTATAGTTGTAAGATTTAATTTGTTGATATTTTCCGCTGATTCTTCAAACCCCCGAAAAAGAATTCTAATTTTTCATATTTTACGACAGTTCTTCGCATATCAAAACATCGTATAAATTGATTTGAAACAGAAAAAATTGACTGGCCGTTTGACCATATTCTTTCGTTGATGTATTTTTTTTGTCTGTCTGTCTTTATTGCATTTATCATCTCTTAGATTGCTTGTTTTATGTATGTCACATCAAGATATCGAAATCAAAAAATAGTTTGAATCCATCTTCTGTAAATGTGATGGCCTATGTAATATATCAACAGACGCGTATACATTTAAATAAGTACATTTTATTGCTTTTACTGCTAAAGTTTCACATTATAGTTTTCCTTGCAGACAAAAAAAAACACATACATTGAAATATTTGTATTGAGAAGTTGGACAAAATCAATTTTTTGTTCAAACACAAAATATCTTTAAAAAAGTTTACCATATAAATCAACTAGCTGTTCACTTTTACACCGAAATTCAGTTTAAACCAGGGATTTGGGTGAAATTTTGATTGAGATAATTGTTTACGAATTTTCGATCTTTTTTTTTTTAATATGCTGGTATCTTTCTTAAACCAAAAATTTTGATAAAATGTTATTTTTTTTTACAAATGGCAGTAATATTGAATAAGCTTCGCACAAATAATGTTCAAACATTATTAAACATCACCTCAACAAGTCAACTTATTATTATATTTTGCTTTACTAGTACTCATACACCATACATATTTTTGTTTGAATGATTAATAACTAATAATCAACCATAATACGAAGCATTTGAGGTCAAATTTTTGAAGCAATTACATTACTGTGCGGCCTACGGCCGACAAAATAAGTCATAATGGTTTGTTTTAATTCTTCCCATTTAACCCTCTTTCTATGCATGACTGTGTATGTTAGGGATCAATGGAAGAAATTTTTGCCAGAAACCCCCTTTCGACTAACACTAAAAAAAACCCTCCGTTAACGCCACTATACTCAGCCATTAAATTCATCGAAAATTTAATAGTTTCCTCCGATTTGTGTTTTTGCGTTTTAACGTCAGGTCCTGCCCACCAACATATTCCCGTCATTCCCTCTCTGAATCCTGGCAATCTCTGGGGCTCTCCTAGTACACTGTTTCATTTTGTATTATTTTGGCATGTATAGAAAAAAGATTTACGGCAAAAGTTTTAACGATTTCGAAGGATCTTTATTATGTTTCATGTACACTACTATGCACAATATACATATTTGTATATACATACAGTACATACATACCAGCGAATTAGGATTTTATATTACTTCACTTGTTTTATTTTTATTTTGGTTTATTTTTATTTTTTTTTGTTTGCTATTCACTGCCGGTGTTTTATTATTTTCTTTGTAGCAAACAGCATTTAACCTCAGATATATACAAGTTCTATTCGAAATCAGTGGAACATAAATTATTGCCCAGAGTACTTTTTATTGTTTTACATTATAATTACAATAGATGTTATATTGCAGAGTGAAACGTAAATTTTATTCGTGTGTTTTTCTTTTTGTTTGTTTGTTTTTTTTTTCTGTCATTTTTACGTTTGGACGTGATACAGACTTTTCGTTAACATTACCTAAACAAATCGAAACTTTTAAATGAAAATATAAAAATTTTTATAGACACTATTATAATAGCACCCATGATGTGAGTAAGGAGTTAAAAAAAGAAAAAGCATAGTTTTTTCTTCAAATTTTAAACTTATTTTAACTCCGTCAAAATATCATGTTTTTTGTTTATACATTTTACCTTTCTTTTAGAGCCAAATATATTAAAACGCTTACAATAATTGTATTACCTTACAAAGGCAACAAAACTACCCTTAAACAGTGAATAACTGAGTAATCACCATCACCACTTGTATTTAAAGTGTTCAGGTTTAATATAACAAAAGGTTATAATTTGTTACAAAATAAAAGAAAACGTAACTGCCATGTGTCACGTCTAAACTTTCATTTGAATCACTTATTTTAGAACCCCCCCAAAAAACCTGGAAAGACATTGTTTTACAACAAACTATTTGAACACATATGTTAAAGGTGATTTTCAACATGTAAAGTCCAATTAATTTCTTTTTTATTTAAATTTGATTCTGTTGTTTGAGAGATAATAACGATTTAGTGAAATGGAGTGATAGAATATTCGATCAGTCAGGTCAGACAAGTTCAACTGAAAAATATACTTGTAATAATTTCGGGAAAAATTCAAGCTTAAGACATTGCATGGGCTGAAATGTTCCGGGTCTGACATTCAGAGGGCGCCACAAACAACAAACTATTATGATTTTTAGAAAGTAATTAGTTGACTGACGACATGCCAGTAATTTTGTCACACAACAATCAAATGCGTTTGTCATAACACTGGCAAAGAATTTGCAGGTTCATTCTTTTATGGCGTGTAAATTTGGTGGTAAACCGATTATTCGTTTACAAGTAACACGTGTTTAAGTTTGGCAATTTTTGACATTTTATGAACAATGGATAAAAAAGAATATTGATTTGATAAACCATTGTTTTATGAATAATTTGGGAAAAACAACGTTAAAGCAAAAACATGACCTGATAACCATAATCCGGACTCTTCTCAAGAAAAATCTGTTGGTATGCAGAGTTTAAATATGGTCGTACAAGCACCGAAGATGCATCTCGTTCTGGATGGCCACAAGAGGTGGTCACACCAGTAAACATCGAAAAAGTGCAGGAAATCGCTTTGAAAATTGGAAAGTCAAATTGCAGGCTCTTTCCGTACTTAGGGATGCTCATCGAATTTGTTTTATTGATGACCTTGACAAGACACTCGATAGTGAGTATTAAACATTGTTAACATTGCGGATGAAGAAAGAAATTGCAAAAACAAAATCCTCTTTTAGTAAGGCAATCGTTGGCTACTTGGGTGCATTGGGCTCCCTGTTCTCCATATGTATCCCCCAGCAATTGCGTTCTCTTTGTTAACTTCTATGTACACTAATATTGAAATTTTAACACATTGGAAACGATTCAGAGAAGTTGAGAAAGAGTTAACACTTAAGTTAATTAGTTACTAGTTAGTCATATTATATCCAGGAATTTATTATTAAGTGTAGCTATGCATTCTTTTCGATACATACATTAATTAAAATTACCTTTATTCCTTGAAACTACGTAACTTATTTATTCGTCAGCTTTAAAATTGCAAAAACGTATTTTGTTTTCTTGCTATGTACGAGTAGGTAGGTACACGTGATTGTGTATGCTGGGCACATGTTTCCAGTATTATTAATCCATTACACATATGTCATCGTTTGGAATGTATGCTTTCATCGATTCCCTATCTTTCCTCGCCTTCAATCCCATTGACCAGGGATTCATTTTGTAGAATGTGAATAAAAAAAAAGATTTTCCTACACAAAAGCCCAAGCTGACCTGAAGAAAGTTTTTTTTTTTTTTTTAAACGCGCGTGTTTTCTTCTATTTTAGATAATTTTTTTTTTATAAATTTCCTTTCTTCCCATGAGGCAAAAACTTTGCAAACATTACTTTTGGCTGTTATATGTGCACAGTAGGTTCTTTAAAGCTCAAAAACGAAATAATAAAAAAAAAACATATCAAGCACATTTTCCAAAGCAAAAGGACACATGGTGAACAGAAGAAAAAAATAAAGATTGAAACAAACATAAGGACACTCTAGCATACGGGATGTTATATCCGGCTTCGGCCCATACTTTTTTGATAGGTGGGAGGACTTAAAATTGACGGCAGGAGGACATCGTTCTTCTTATCTCTCCAACTTAGAGCACACAAACAAACATACATAGAGTATAAAATGAGAAAAGTTTATAGTCCTGCTTTTCTTTTCTTTGGAAAGTTTTTTTTCCTCATTCTCAATTTTGTGTTTTCTTGAATCCTTTCTTTTTTTTTGCAGTTGTTATTTTGAAGTTGAGAAATCGAAGTGTGCAAAGCCCACCTTAAAATGAAAGTAAGAAAACAAGAAAAAAAAGAAAAAAAAAAAAAAACAGTGTCCTAAAAAAGGAAATGCCGTACATAACTGTTTATGAACAGGAAAAAAATAAATGTTTTTTACAACACTTCAATGATGTGTTTGCTGACGCTTTTATTGGTCTACTTGCCAAGGGTCTTGAAATCGAAAAGCAAGAACAAAAAATAGCGTAGATACATCTCTATATACGGGTAGGTATACTTTATGGGTTTATATCTAACTTCAAGTCTTTGAAGAGAGAACAAATAGAAGGACAACGAAAAAGAAAATAATGGAAATGTCGGTCGGTCGGCATCTTTCTTTGGACATATACGGATTTATCATGAACAGGTACAGTAAGCGTCACAAAAAATAACATACAAATACTTATAGAAATGAGTTATTAAACTTAAATTTCACCAATTAACGCCTACGCATTTGTTTTGGAATAAGGCATAAAATGGTTTTCGAGTTTCTGTTGCTTCAAAACAAAAGCGATAGAGAAATTGGAATAGAAATACAGGAGCCCAGTCGATATGTATAAAAA
Source organism: Episyrphus balteatus (assembly GCF_945859705.1). NCBI lineage: Eukaryota > Metazoa > Arthropoda > Insecta > Diptera > Syrphidae > Episyrphus > Episyrphus balteatus. The sequence goes on along the minus strand of NC_079134.1, from coordinate 53,965,389 downwards.
ATAATGCCGAAATGAAAAAAATCACTGCGAGGTTAAAACTAGTTCTTCGGGAAAATCGAGAACGAGATTGAGTTAAGGCCGCCATTTTGAATTTATCGAAAAACAAAGTTTTATTGAATAACTCGGCCATTTTTAGTTTTTTATAGAAATGATTGTGGTAAAACTTGTAGAAAATTTAATTTTCTACAACTTTCATCTTAATACATTTTTCACTATGACCCATATTTTTTCTAGTTTATCTGAAAATACTATTCCTTTACTACGCTTAAACGTTATACGCTTAACGAGTTAAGATTTTAAGAACAACGAAACTTGACGAGGGTGATTTTACATGTACGTTTTTGGGGGTGTTAGTTTTTTAAAGTTCCTGTTATTTTACGACATGATAAATATTGTAAAAAAATCGAGTAAATACTTATTATAATTGATAACTCACAGAACAATACAATTGTAAATTTTCAATTTACGATTTCCATCACTGTTCCAAATTACAAGATAATCTGTCAGTGAGGAGTCAATCAGTTACGGTTTTTGTGATTTTTGAAGCCCTATAACTCAGAAACTACTCATCTAAAGACTTGCCTTGCCCAACAAATAAAGCTATTTGGAAATTTCTGGCATCTTTGGCATAGAAGTTAGAGAAGTGTCGAAAATGGCTGGAGTTGTTTCCTTTTAATAAGGGTGTAGTGCCAAAATTGTTAGAGAACTTGGCTGGGCACTACCGTCACCGTGCTTCTTGTTATTTTGCATTAATTGTGAGATTGTTTTCAGATACCTATCATAATTTGTACGTATACCTATTTATATTTACAAATTGTATAGCTGTAACAAAACCTGTTTGATAAAAACATCCTTTACTGTATTGAAACATGCACCAACTTCAATTTTACATATACAATATTCTAGCTAGAGTAGAGAATAAATTTCAAATGATTCAATAGAAAGACAGATAGCACATCCCCAAACCGGCCAGGCGTCTACCCGCTTCCTTATCCCATAGAAAATACCTACCACCCATATAAACGCACACTTCCAAGGCATGTGTTGAAGAACCATACCTACCCCATTCTCCATAACTATGGTACCGGGTGGATGGTCCATTAGTGTTGGGTTAGGACACTATAAGTTGATTTAATGTGCCGGCACCCTTCACTGCGGCCCCCAAAACAACCCTCCCTTTTCTTTCCTTCATGATTGTAATGTCCGTTGAACACAATTACATATGGACTTGGACATATTATTATTCTTAAAAAAAAAAAAAGTTGGGATTTTCTTTCGAGATATGTACGAATCCTTGTAAGAAAATACTTCTTCGTCTTTGTCGTCTTTTCCTATTTCTTTGAAATAAACGAGCAGAGAGAAAGAAAGTTTTTTGTGTATTCTTTTAACCCTCTTCTTATACGACCAGGCCATAACTCATCCATCAATTTTCACTTGCTGTACAAGCACCCACATTATACATACATCTTTTCGTCCTTTTTTCTCCTTTCGCACGCAGAACACACATTCCGTTCCGTAAGTTGTGTAATGTTAGAGAGAGTTTATGGCCCTATGGCTAGTTATAGGCATTTTCCGATTTAACCATCAGTACTAAACATTTTCACTATACTTTGAAGAGGGTTCTTTTTGGGAGGACGCGACGTAAAGAGAGGTGGGAATGTTGAAGTTGGGTTTGCAAAAACCTAAAACGGGATGTAGGAACTTTGAAGGACATGTGCGACGGGCGACTGTGGGGTAGGAGTGGAAATTCTCATCGTATATCAAAACACCAAAAAAGGATAGCATGTGTGTGCGTAGATGTTACGTTATAGTTTGAATATAAAAAGGTGGATTTTCCGGCCCATGTTTGACTATATGAGTGTGTGTGTGTGTGTCTGTAGTGTGTAAAAGGACAAGAGGCAAGTACTTGCCAAAGGAGAGGGTGCAAAAATAAATAGAAGATCTATTTCTCTGTTTAAAAGTTTCGTTGCAAAGATGAATGGTGTGGTGTCGGAGGAGATAGGTGATGGGGGCAATACAAGCGGGCGGCTGTTGGGGTGACCAACTACCCAAATTTTTTTGTTATTTCTATATGTGTATGTGAATCATCTATTTTGTACTTTGTGAGTGTGTATTAGTGGGTGGTAAGTCAGTAGTAGAATTTTAGGTAGGCAGAGAAAATGTGTGTACTGTGGTTGAAGTTGGTTACTTGCCAAAACTTTGAATTGAAAGTGTTCCAGGAGTTGGGGGCAAAATAGGTATGTTGGTTTGGGTTATAAAAGTTTTCGTTTTGTTTTATTAGATTTTTTTTTTCTCTTTGCAGTTGTGTTGTTTGTTGTTGTTGTTCGATTTTGTTTTTGGACTTTTTGGTGGTGAATAGAAAAAGGCTTAGATAGAGTTTCTACACACACGGCTAAGTCGTAACGGAACAAAGCAAAGAACAAAACTATACTCTCAACACACCCTTAAGTGGAAGAAGCATGGTGGTCTCTCAGTATAGATAGGGGGGGGGGGGGGTTTAGGGTAAGCATTGGTTGAGTGGAGGCTGTCAGTTTTTGGGTCGTCCGAGAAGAAGAGCGGCACGAACGAATGAAGGTGGCTGGGATAAAACAGTGAAAAGCAATAAATCAATACGGATGGTCCGTATACGAAATGGATTTATGTGAAGGTTATTTAGAAGGATATCTTTTGCTCAGTACTATTTCCAAAACTAATGTCCTCTGTTGTACATCTGAGGGGGTGGTATTGTGTATATTTTCTAATGTATACAAATATGTATGTGTGCAATTGTGAGAATCGCAATACAAGAGTAAACGAGTTTTGTATTATAATAAGTTTCGAGTGTTTGGGCATCGTATGTGCTCAAAGAGTTTGGGGGTCGTTTTTGATGACGACAATGGCTTTGGTCCACATAGGGCGGGGGTAGATTGTGTATGTGATGGATAATGGAAGTGAAGGTAGGAATATGTAAACATACCTATAATAGTAGGAAGGTATATTATTTGAAATTGGAAGTTTTAAATTAGTTGCTTTTTACATTTGATGAATATATGTACATTTATATATTAAATTGGATTATGTATGTAGATGGAAGGGGATTTGTTTTAGAATATTTAATTTTTGTTTTTTTTTTTTTTATAAATATCGAAATAAAAAAATCTATGTGTTCTGGTTAAGCTACTGAAAGTATTAGAGATAAAATTTGTATTATTCTTTTTAACATTTTTTTATGATTTAACTTTAAAAACAAACAAAAACAGAATAGAGAAGATGCAATGTGGTTTTATAAAAATGAATTAATATGACTTAGTTTGTTAGCTTTGTGTCCATTCTAGTTTCTAAGTGGAAAACAGCGATAGATACCATTTCAGAGCATTGAAAATACTTCTGTAAAACAGATACTTACGCTTTATTAAATGTAAAGACCGGAAAAATGTAAATATTTTGTATGGTTGTCGTTGAAACAGTTATAACTCATGCAGAAAAACTTCAATTTTGTTTCAGATTATTTTCAGTCTCATGAGAGTGAGAGCAATTTAATCCAAATCTTATAAATAAATATCAACTTAAAGATGCGGCTTCTTGTTTTTAAACAAAAACTAAAATATACTGACTGACTGAAATGATACAAAATAATGAGCGAACACGTTTTTTTTTAAATCGATTCAGTGCGAGGAATTAGAAAGTATTAAAGTTTTATTGGTATTAGTCATTCTAATTTCTAATACTATTTTCTCTTAACAATTTAAATATTTTTTAAAGACTTCTTAAGGTCAATCCCAACGGAACTGAGTATAGCATGTCTGTATGTGTAAAACTATTTTCCCATTCCAATTTTTACAAAAAAATAAAACACAATTTGTCTATCTTATGATGAAATTTCCTTAACACACCCCGTTTCATGGAACATTTGACCCATAACCTTCGATGTTCTATCAAAAGAAAGACCCTATACCATCCCCTACTCCCCCTAATACACACACAAAATAAGCTTTGCAGAAACTCTCAATCAAATCCCGCCACACCAATACCTACAATAAATCGAAATTGTGGTAGCAAAATAGAACGAATAATAACAACAACAACAACAACAACTATAAACCCTCAAAGAGCAATCCCTGTATTTTTGCATGTAGATATAATGGTCAAAGAGGTTATACCAGGATGAAATAGATACGGCATTCGAGCTATTGGAATGGGTAAAATAGGAATAAAACTTCATTTCGTAATTTATGACTACACACCGGAGAATGACCAAAAAATATTGAAATATTATCCTTGGTCATTATACGAAGCACCCAGTAAAATACATCATGGCAAATCGTTTTCGCTTTGAGACTTTTCTCGGTCTCTCTCTCTCTTTCTCTCAATGTGATGATGATATGTCCTGACCAAGAGGACCCCGATGCTCCGATATATATTGAATAAACCTACCAACCAGTCGACAGACGGGTCGTTTCGTTTTTGTGTTTGTTAACAAGAGGAGACCGATATACAAAATAATTTACGCCATAAATTGTAAGGGCCACCAATAACAACAACAACTACACAAAGAAGGGCATAGAATTGAAGCTATTGACAGCAATATAGTAGCAAATAGGCCGACACTTTACCAAACAATATAATTTCCTTCAACTATTGTTTTGGTGCGGCGCGGCTCCCAATTCCGTTTGCTAGTTAATATTTGTCGAACACCACCCATCCAGCTATCACCGTCTCCCAAAGTTCGTTTGTCATCATCTCCACTAGCCCCCGCGGATTCGATAAATTTTACAATATATATGTAGGTGGGCGGTATGGCATTAAGCATCAAAATTATTGAGGGTGAGAACACACCTTCACTGGTATAAGCGTTGAAATATCGCATGTCCCTTTATAATAATATGCTTTATGTGTAAAAGATCTGATCTGGAAAAGGTGAGGCAGGAGGAGATGACTTGAAAAATGAGGAGAGAACAACATTCGTATGCACGAGGAAAAGTAGAAACTTTAAATATTGGCACTGCCCAGGGTTACAGAGCAATTCGAAATCCTTTTGTGCTGAATTCGAAATGTCTGCTGCCACCCACGAGTGTCATTTGGATGACCCCTTTTAATATAACTCAGACCAAAAGTGTAGGGATCGCAATAAGACACTCAATATTCTAGTTCGGATAAGTGTATGTATATGTGATGGTGGTATGGGGATGGCTAATAGAAGGGCGAGGAATCGAAATAAATTTATACATTACACCTACTTACATATGTATGGCAATAACTCATCCATTAAAAGGGATAACTATGCGGATAGCATTGAAGAATAAGAGTCCTTTTTATGAGGAAATAAGGTGGTAGGTGGGTGGGATAGTATTGGTTGGGCAGAATATCTCAACTTTACTTCTTCTTCTTCATCGTCGTATTCGTTTTGCTTGTGCCTTTTTTGAAGAAAGGTAGTAAAGTTCTATTCATACGTCTTTCTATAACTGCGAGTTATACGATTTATTATGTATGCAGGGATATACTGATATTTATATCCTTAAAATCCCTTTCACGATGTCACTCCTAACGAATAACAGAACGCACAATTCAAATTATTAGTTTTGCTTTTGTTTTATGTATGTAATGGGTTCTTTCTTTCTGTTTGCCTTTTGTTTTGTTCTTCTCCATATCAGTTGTGTTGTGGACCAATAGACCTCTTCTATATCCTCTTGACAAACCTTATTTCAGAATGTTTGGAATGCAGGAGCTCTATAAGAAAGGTTTGGGAGTGAAACCATGATAGTTTCCAAAAACTTTTTGATATTCAATACGAACCATTTGTTGTGTGTATATGTGTGCTCGTGTGTGATTTTATTTTGTATTTGTATTTGTACCTATGCATAGTGTTTGTTGTATAGAGGGAATTTTTTATGAGTTTGTACACAAATGGCACAAATGGAAATTCAAATTATCCTTATAGTATAGAAGAAGGCACAGAAGCAAGCTTTTTCGTCTATAGTGTGGCGATATATTGAAAATAATCCTAGGGATTGAGTTAGGAGATTCCCCAAAAAATATAGATATACGGCAATAGGATACAAGGCTTAATGGCAGGGAATAGAAACTAAAAGAGAAGTGTATAATTTCTCTAAGTCCAATATACCAAAAGCAGGACATCACATATAGAGAAAACAGATGAGAAAAGCGGTAAATGTTATCCTTTTTTGGTTTTTGTCTTTCTGGTTACCGCCATCTATTGCATGAATACCAGAATTCACACTGCAGGAAAGGTTGTTGTTATATTGTTTGTTTGTACATAAACTACTTTACATGTAGATTTAAAGAGAGAGTGAGTACCTAATGCAAAAACAATCAGAAAGTGTATAATATATATAGCAAAGAATAGATGAAGGATATTCTTGTATAGGTACTACGACCTATAAAATCTTTTGTAAGGATGTATTGTATATGGAATAGATTTATAACATACAAATATTTCGTTTTTACACATGACCGCAAGTGACAGGGAAAAGGTGTCGTCAGGCTTTTTTGGTTAGATGAGGGATTTACTTAAGCCTTTTGGTAGTTATATGGTACAAAAGGAAGATTTCGATGTTTTTATTTTTTTTTTCTGGTTTGAAATGATATGGAAAGAATGATAACATTATAAGTATCTTCATCTAATGAAAAAGATCGAACGTGTTTTATTGGATTTTGGAGTAGTTTATACAAAGTTCAATTACGTCAAAACATAAGAATGCATCTTCGGATAATGTTTTATGTGTATAGTATTTATGTCCATTGGTTTCTTTTCTAAAAAGTTATGAAAACCGCAAAATATATTTTTGTTAGATGTCCTCACCATGTACAGTAAGAGTCGTCCTTGTCATCAGGTGCTCAAAGGGAGACGGGAACAATTTCGAATTTCTGAATACCGAATCCCGAAAACACAGAATCCAGAAAATCCAAAATCCTGATACCTAACCCACAATAATGAAAACCCAAAATCATGTTCGAAGGCATATTAATGGAACTATTCAGTTATATTGATTTTAACACCTTTACTTCTTAACTTTTACACTTTCGATTATTTTTCCGGTATTGAAATCCCGAAAAATTATATAAAATGAAAACAAATTTTGCGCAAATTTTTCATTTCATATAATTCTTCGGGATTTTGAGATCTCCTTCGAAATTTGTATGCTATCATTTTTCCAACAAATGCTAAATGGAGTCGCTAACAAATCTGGGGTTGATAAAACTAATTTTCTCATTCTTGAATACATATACGATAGAATCAAAATAATTAAACATTTAGAACAACATATTAGATCTATTTTTTTGTTTTGCTATAGGTACATTTCTTCAAAATCCATTAGTGGTGCAATTAGAAAGGCCTTCCTTTTTTGACTCGTATAGGTATAATAAACATTTTTGTTGCGTGTGTACATGAGAGAACTTCCGTAACACGTCTATCTAAGCACAAATATATATAAAGAAATAAATGAAAGACATACTTGACCCGTATACGTCTTAACAGTAATTAAAAACGGATCAGATTCTCTTCATATCCATTACATTCCTACTATAGCGGTTATTTTTTGTATTTTTGTTTTACTTATATTTTAGCTTGAAATGGAATTCATCTACTATACACAATACAATAAGCAAAAAGTTCGTTTGTATTAGGGTTCAGAAAAAAGATACATTAAAAACTGCGAAAAAGAAATTGTATCTTTTTCAAACTAAACGAACATTAAGATGGAAAGAAAATTGTATGTGTCTTTAATAAACGTAAATATCCTTCGAATAATGAATAAAAACAAATTACTTTAAAATGCGAACATTCGAAATTAAAAGAAACAATTTTTTTTAATGAAAGGGATTTTCTGAAGAAGAATAAAAAAAGAAGTATAGAAGTATAATTTAAAATTTTTTAGCTTTGAAAACCTTGGAAAGTTAATCTCAAAAGCAAATGTATTTAAACTTAAAAGTGTTTGCATTTATGTAGTTGCAAACCTTGGGCTTAAGAGAAAAAATATATAAGAAATTGAAAAAAAGACATCAAAATCAAACCCGAATATTAACTTTTATGGAAGTAATAGGGGTACCTATATGATAGGAAACATACATAACAATACTATTCGCTTTAGTTGATGGCTTATATCAAGGAACATCGTATCCACCATATATACAATATACACAACAAACACCTATAGAAGAACAAGTGTAGAGTGACGTCCTATGTTTCAACCCAACACCGCTCCTCTTTCTATATCTCTCTACCTGCTGGCTATCAACGTGTGTATATACAATGTGAGTATGTCCTTGCAGAAAAACTAAGCAAAAAAAAAATGTTTTCTCCAAACTTACCTAAAATCCTATTAATCTATATCTGCAGATCCATCTATTTGCCGGTCTGCACGCACGTTTTTACAACTCGTCCTAAATACACACATCTATACACGAGAAAATAATCCAACCTACCCCTACCCCTTATTCCTATATCCACCCAAAAACCACCAACTATACTATGAGTTCGAAACGAAATACCTACCAGTTTGACTATCGTTCTGAGTAAGACGGATGTGATAGATAACAAATAGATTGCGTGGTTCCTTATTTTTATTCCACCTACCATCCTACCCTATACCCGGAATCCCTATACTCTGTTCGGTACCAAGGAGCTAGCCATCACATTTCATTCCAGGATATAATATACGCAGACAAGAGTTCTCCAACAACAACTACCAAAAAAAAAAGGGATAAAACTTTTTTCCAATGCCAAGCTGTTTCTAATGCGAAGAGAATGTCCTTTATAACATTTTTTTTATACATTTGAATTTTTCTTCTTATTTTTGCGTTGGATCTCTACTTTTGGTTAGATGTTTTTTTTTTTTTTTGTTCTTGTTGTTGTTGCAAATTGTGCGTGTGTGTTGATGAGAGAGGGTCGACGTACCCATCAATGACTATGACGACGACGAACGACGTGAGAGTAGTAGGTAACTTTTCCACATATCTAAGTGCCGGAAAAGAGGACTTTGGATAACATACTTTTTCCGGCATCCCAATATAGTAAAATAAGGAATGAGAAGAGGCTATAGCTACTACTAGGGCACTTTTTCTTTTAGTTTGAAATTGGAATTTCGAATTTGAAAATGTCAGAAAAGTGGGACAGATAGAAAAGAGGGTGGTGTGAATAAATTGTATATCGCCTTTTCAAAATAATAAATGTTTGTATAATACTTTTATGGACTTTGAATAATAATATGTATACGAGTATAAAAAAGAGATTGTATTAAAATAAAATGAAAGCCATGCGTATATACAGGGTGTCCCACAGTCACCGCCCCAAATGAAAACCATGGATTCCTGAGGTCATTTTAAGTCGAAAAACTTAAGAGGTAATTTTCTCGTTTTCGTCCCGTTTTCAAATTACCACGGTTTTTATGATTTTTTCTCTTTTGTCCTTTAACTGGCCTTATCTTTGCCAAACTACGTTTGATTTGAAAGATTTTTTTTGCAATCAATCAAGAATTTATTGCAGTTTAAGTTTGTCTCAAAACTTTTTTTTCTGCGGACAACCGTTTCTCCACAATTTTGCATCAAACACAACTTTTTTCGTTTTTTAAGTTGTTTTTTACACTTTCATATCATTTAAGTCAAAAAAACACGTTAATGAGTATAAATTTTTTGTGCATTTTATTAAAGCCCAGTTTATTTTCATAAAAAAAAAATAAGTTTTATTTCATAAAAAAGGCTACTGAAAGTAATTAAAAAAAATAAACAAACTGAGTGAATGAAAAAAAAAAATAATTTTTAAATAAAAAATTAATTTAAATGAATTAAAAACTTTTTCTGAGCAATTGTGGTTAAGAAAAGAACAAATAGATAAAGCTCAGAAAAAGTTTTAATTCATTTAAATTAATTTTGTATTGAAAAATTATTTTTTTTTTAATTCACTCAGTTTGTTTATTTTTTTTTAATTACTTTCAGTAGCCTTTTTTATGAAATAAAACCTATTTTTTTTATGAAAATAAACTGGGGTTTAATAAAAAGCACAAAAAATTAATACTCATTAACGTGTTTTTTTGACTTAAATAATATGAAAGTGTAAAAAACAACTTAAAAAACGAAGAAAATTGTGTTTGATGCAAAATTGTGGAGAAACGGTTGTCCGCAGAAAAAAAAGTTTTGAGACAAACTTACACTGCAATAAATTCTTGATTGGTTGCAAAAAAAATCTTTCAAATCAAACGTAGTTTGGCAAAGTTAAGGCCAGTTAAAGGACAAAAGAGAAAAAATCATAAAAACCGTGGTAACTCGAAAACGGGACGAAAACGAGAAAATTACCTCTTAAGTTTTTCGACTTAAAATTACCTCAGGAATCCATGGTTTTCATTTGGGGCGGTGACTGTGGGGCACCCTGTATACCTACGTACAGCACAAATATGTGTGTATATATGTAAAACTAAATTTTACTTTCGGATTTTTTACTTTAAAAGACAAATAGTTTGTCGAATTGGAGCACTTTATCTAATGCATGAGTTTTACATAAGACTTGGTTTTGAAATTGAAACATATATGTACATATTTTGAAACAAACTAGAAATAGTTGTTTTTAGGATTTTTTTTTTTTTCAAAAACAATAGCTCAAATTTAAACATATTTTTGATTCAGATTGCTCAATTTTCAGCCTATTTAAAAGTAAAAATGGTTGATGTAGACCGATTTTATCAGTATCGTTTTATAAAAAAGAAAAACAATAAAACAAAACCTTAAAATTGTTTGAAATATCATTTTGGAAATTTTTTGATAACCAGAAAAAGAGAGATGCTAAGATAATTTAATTGCTTGAGGCAGAAAGAAAAAATGCCATATGGACATTCAATAGGTTTTTTTTACCATTTTGTACCTAATACCTAAGAAAAAATTGAATTTATGCCTAGAACAACATTTCAATAAGAAATAAAAATAACATTTACTCTTTTGAAAACAAAATAAAGTTATTTGCCCAGAAAAAACATCCTTCAGTTGTACAAGAGTGCGTTACACTTGTGTGTCCACTCTGCTTAGTAAATATAAATTTGAATTTTGGCACACATGTGTAACTGCAAAACGACTTGCCTCGTGGCCCGTGTATCCTTTTTCTATATGCTTTTTTTTTGTCTATAACCGTCTTGACCTAGAAAAATATCTTCGGGTTACTTTAATAGAATAGAAAAAACTGAAAACGTAAAGTAAATATTGAAATTGTCAGAACGAAGAAAGAAAAAAAGGTATATTTTTCTTGTCTTCTCGTTGTTTGATTAAAATTTTATTTTTATTCAACTAACGCAAATGGGAAAAAAATTATTTATATGTCTATGTATGTATGTTATCCTAAAATAAATATGTAGGAATGTCTTTTTTCTATTTAAGATGAAAATGGACATAAGGAGAGTTTCTTTTTACATTTTACCATATTTGTTTGAAATTGGTCAAATTTTTGGGAGGTCTTGAATTTCAGCCTTAAGGGTTTTATTTTTCAAATTTTGTCTCAATTCTCTATTTTATTATTTTTTCCTAGGCAATGTGAAAGCAAGAGTCAAAAATAACATAGCTCTCAGATGTTTATTCATTTTTGAATCAACTTTTTGTGTTTGTATGGAATTATTTGTTTTGCATGCCTTTTTCAAAATCTTACATTCGATCCAATTTTAATTATGTATTTAATTTATAAAATTAAAAATAAATAATAACTTTGCTGATAGCTAAACACAAACACTTAAAGAAACAAATCTCCAATGATCAGACTGGTAACAGACCATAATATTTGTTTTTTTTTTATTATATAAGATCGGGCGTTTTAGTGGGTCAGTTATTCACAGCAAAGTAGAATCAAAAATTACCTGTGCGGTTCATTCATATAGAAGCAGGCAGAAATCTAATGTTGATAGTTATTTCCAGAGTAACTGGTGAACTAGACACGTTCATTTTTTTTATCTTACTGCTTGAGCTTTGAATACGAAAAGTTCTGCACATATTTCGACCTTCAAGTTTTTGCTTGGATATTATTCTGACAATTGTTGGAAAACAAGGTAAGTATTCTAGAGGAGCATTAACTTTGCCAAGAATGGATGATGTGTGACTGTTTGGAAATAAAAACGCTCCGGGTCATTTTTTTGTTGTTAATTGGTTTCCCTTTGCTGTGAATCGCTTTAATATTTTTTAGCAAACTTTTCATGGCCAATATGCATAAAAAATTAGTAAAGGTCCAACTTAAACCATCCCTGGGTTCGTGGCGCGTATGGACAACAGAGCTCTGGCCCTCTAAGCTGACAACTTGACGTGCGCAAGTGGCGACACAAGCCTAGGGTAGAGCTGAGAGTTAACTGGAGAACCTTTTTGGTTGAGATTGAAATCTATAACGAATATCTGCACGTTTTCTCAAACCAAATTAAAGAATTTTAGACCGTCACAAACTTGGAGTTTGTTTGCTTTAAAAAAAATGTTCTTGTACATATTTTTTGTACCCTTCTAACTTCTAAGACAACAAGCCTCTAACTGACAAATTCAATTGTTGTGCCTGGGTGAAAGCTACTCATGACTTACATTCACTCCACCGTTGTACATAAAACAGAAAATACATAATTAAGAACCTAATTTTTAATTAGTTTGGGATAATTTTTAAAAAAATATGTTGTTCAAACAAAAGAGTTGATGTCAGAACTTTAAACTTTGCCATAAAACTAAATTAATTTTATTTTACCTATTGTTTAGAATTTATATTTTCTTATTTAAGACATTGTTTATGAAATAAAATTGCGAGATAAAAATTTAATATATATTATACAGGCGCGCTTATGTTTCTTTCAATCTGCTTCTTCAAATGTATCATTGAATTTATTAATAATGATATAATATGAAGAATTTCTGCGAACCATGAATCTAACTGATAACTTTTAAGTCAAATACATTAAATGAACAGGGGCCCAAGAAAGGACTTTAAAATCACTGATTGTATGTATGAACTTTGAAATAGGCCCCAAAAATTCCCAAACAATCATCGAGAGCTATTGTCACTATTCAAAAGCACAGCGTCACACCATTTCACTATCCATTTTACACATTTTGATGACCATATATAGATTTGATTCGTACTTTTTTATTCGTATTTATTTTGGTTATTCCTATTTTTATAAAACCTACATACATATACCTACTCTCAAATGTGCTTTGTAGAATTTCCAATTAAATAGGTATAGACCTTACTATACTTCTCTGAATGGGTATAAGGACACTATACACAGGGTATATATGATTTCATATTTTTTTTTCGACTTATAACTTTTATGTCGTTTCCTTATTGAATGTTTATGATATTAAATTCGATCTGTGTCCCCTCATATAGATATGTGGATTTTTTTCTTTCGTATTTTTTTTTTTCTTTTCATATTGCTGTTTTAGCCATTTTTATCCAATACGCTTATTTTCTTTGTAGTTAAGCTGGTTTTGCTATAGTTTATACTATTAAACACCACGCATGCTTTTATACATTTCTACTATATAAGTATAGAACATGACATTTAATTCGAAATGACGTATGTGTATGGAATATTAAAACATATAAAATGCTATTATTACACAATATTGAAAAAAAGGATAACGTCTTACGAAAAAAAGAAAAACAAAAATACAAAAAACAAAAAAACGAATGTAAAGACCGCTCGTTCGCATTCGCATATACAATAGGATATAGCAGGCGGACTATTAGGATGGTCAAAAAGTTGATCGCACTTAAACGATGTGATATTATCATTTTAATGCAATATATCCTTGATATTACTAATACACAAGTGGTTCTTTAGGAAAGGAGGGATATAATGCTACATACATTTATGTATGTATAATATCCTTTCAGCAATGACCATCATGGATAAGGATATTATTTCATTTTTTTATTAGATATTTTATTTTTTTTTTTTTTCCTTTTCATCGATATGTGCTATAGGATACTATTTAGAGCACGTAGTACTTTCAACAAAAAAAAATATATAAACCTATATGTATCTATATATTCCAAAAAAAAAGTCTCTTCAAGGATATGTGAAGTGAATGTGTTTATATGGATGTTCGAGGAGTAGGGTCTAAGCGGAGAGAGAGCGAAGACATATCGAAAGTACTCTGTAAATGGGGATCGAAGTGTTTGCAATATCCTTGTGACTATAAGATTTTATGGTTATTTCACTTTCCGGTAGATTGCGGAGGTCGGAGAGCGATGAGGAAAGAACGGGGGCGCTAGGGTGGAATTATAGTTGGAAATCATATTCGGTTATTATTCATTATTGTTGGTAAATGTGTTTTTCGATATATTTTTGAAGACCATCGAAATCTATATGGAACATTTTTATAGCACCCTAGATGCGAGTTTAACAGAAGAGAGTTTTTGTTTAACTATTGTGATGGAGAGTTATAAGAAAGGTCTCAATTAAATAGTATTCTAAATGGTGGGCATGGGAATTAATGTTTTCTGAGCATACAACACAGTCTTATTACATGTGTTCCATATATAGTTTAATGAATTCATATGGAAGCCATATTATGTTTTAGTTAGAATTTCAAGAACCTATTGACTAATTTAATATAAATCTATTTTGTGTTTGAAGTAAAAATATGCTAAAGACAAAAACTTGTTGTATTTGAAATTCCACTCATATTTTAAAAGGATGCCATAAATATTAATTATTTTTTTCTAATTTAAATAATAAAACATAAAATTTTTAAATCAAAATAATTTTCAATAGGTAACAAGAGGCAAATATATAATATAATGAATGCTAACTGCAATTTTTTTTTTATAATATGCATTTGTGTCGAAAAATAAAAACATAAAATGTGTCTTGAATATTTTTTTGTTTTGACGTTTTTTAATGTACTCACCAAAATCATTGCCACCATGAATTCCTGATGGTCCAGGTAAAAGTCCCGGAATACCTTGTAGTCCTAAGAACGCACTTGGGAACGAATGAGATCTCTGATTGTCCAACGAACCATTCAAACTGTCCATTGTACCGTCCATTTGACCATCACCACGATCCGATGGTTCTGTATCGCTGCTGTTAGATTCTTCACCAGCACTTTGCGCATGCAATGATGCTAAATCAGGATGTTTCTGTATATTTTTTTTGGATTAGATACATATTTTGTTCCACATAAAAATTTTGTGTAGCCAACCTGATTTGTACCCATTTGTTGACCACTTTCTAGCGCCTGACTTAGCAAGGAATCTCTCAATTCTAAGCTGCGATCACGGTCGCGATCACGATCGCGCGATGTTTCACGACTATGATCACGATCACGGTTTCGTTCACGCGTTAGAGGATGTTGACCACTGTTACTATTGCTGCTACCAATACCAACACCTCCACTGCTATTTACAGGAAATTCTCTTTCAATTAAAAGACGTTCAGGACTGATACCATGCTGGGCACGGAAAAGATCGGCACTTTTTATACGTTTTTGTGGGGGTGGTGTCAAATGACTCGTTCGATTGTCATCTGACAAATCCCAATGGTGAGTTGACTAATAGAAATAAAAAACAAAAGAAAACAAAAATATTTCAAGGAATTAGTAAAATAATGTCCTCCGAAAAGCTGACAATTCAATTTTTTTCAATTGGCACTGTCTACTTTACTTTGATTTGTCTTACAGGTGACGGCGAGGCTTTGAGTTCTTGTACTGCGGGTGTGGAACTTGAACTTGATGTTAGGGCTGCAACAACCGCTGATGGTGTTGCACTATTGCTGTTATTGTTGTTGTTGCTGTTGTTTACGTTATTAATATTACTGCTGCCCAGACTTAATTTCGTACTTGTTATTGAAGATAATTTTGATGAGGATCCATTGACGTCGGCAAGTCCACGCACTTGAAGCAAATGTGCGGTCTTGAGAAAGTCAGAAAGCTGCTCATGACTGACATTCACTTCACCGTTATACATAAAGCTAAAAATAATAAAGAATTTAAGTTTTTTATTAATAGTTTGGGGTAGTTTTTATAAAATTTGTTGCCCAAACAAAAGAGCTGATGTCAGAACTTAAAACTCTCTCATAAATTGAATTTATTTTTTTTTACCTATTGTTTAGAATTAATTTTTTTTTACGGTAAACGCATTGATTTTACTTAAAAATTCGATTAACGCTTAATTAAAGCATTGATTGTCTCTGAAATAAAAATTGGTAGAAAATAAACTTATGATTTAATTTCGTAAAAACTTTTTTTTGCTATGCAGTTAAATAAATTTCAACCGTGGTTGATTTGTAGATACTTTTGTACCAAAAAAAAGTGCCAAGATTGTACCATCCTACTATCTGAAAACCATGAATTTGGATTCTTGAGAGACGAGAGTTTAAGAAATATGGAAATTTTCGATTCGAAAAATCGGATAATAAATACCAATGGAAAAAAAACTTTTAAAATCAAACTACTGCATTCAATTTCGTTTTAACCTTAAATCCCAAATTCCTAGTAAAATAAAAGACAAAATTGAAAAATAAGAAAAAAACCCTTACCTTAACAAGTTTTCAACATCCTCACAACGGATATCACGCAGTATAACAATCGGATGCTCACATGGATTGGCTTTTAATAATTTCCTAAAATACGGACTACACGCACTCAAGACAACTTTATGCGCGGTAAATGATCTCTGATCACAGGCCAATGTGACATCTACAAAATCCTCTTCATCTCTCAGGTGACGAAATGATGAAAGCATTGACGTCTGGAAGTCGTTCCATTTCAAAGCATAATGCTGTTGTTGTTGTTGGTTGTGGAAAGGATTCTGACTGTGGTGATTCTGCTGATGCTGTTGTTGGTCATTGTTGTTGTTGTTGTGACTTGATGGTGATGGCGATGTAGATATGGGTGGTGGTGGTTCCATTTTAGCCACCCCTGTATTATTGTTTTCTGTCGTTTGCAGTTGTGTTGATTCAGTCATTTAGGTTGGATTGTTTTATTATTTTCTTTGTTTTCGTTCTGTCCACGCGCTTTCTTTGCCCTTCTCGTGATTCTTATTTGTTGTCGAGATGATTTTTAACTTTGTTTTTGATTTGTGTTTTTCTCTTTCTGCGGATGGATAAATGCTTTTTTCTTAGCGTTAGTTGCTGTCTTATTGTTAATTCTTTTATGCATAAAAGTGTGAATTAGTTTTTTTTCTGTATTCCTTTTTCTTTGGAATTTTTTTTTTGTTCTGTTTAAAATTTTGAAATAATCAGAACGTTTGTTTTTTTTCTCAGTTTTCCGTTTCCGAAACAAAAGAAAATCCACAACTTAAACTGATAGAAAACGTATATCCTTGGTTTTGTTCTTAGTTTGTTTTCTTTCTTTTCGTTTTTTTTTTATGAATTCATCATTATGTATGTTTCTTTGGGGGAAATAAGAGAATCGGGGAGAAAAAAAAGGAGATGCTGTTGGTTATGGCGTTTGAGGAATTGTGGGGGCGCGCCAACACTATATCCAAAATGGGATTTGTTTAGATTTTAATGATGACATTTTATTGTTGTCCATTTTTTTGCCGTTTTCGTCATCTTTTCGAAACTGGGTGATGTTTTTTTCTTTTTTTTTGTTTAATGATTTGTTATCTATTTGTTTTTACTGGCCCAAATAAATTGTGTTAGCTTTTTTGCTAGACTGGACGGAATCTGAAATAAAAGAAAAATAAATAAAAAGCAGTTAGTTTTTAGTTTTAATTGGAATTTATAGTTTATGAAGGATATGTATATAAGACTTTGATATTAAAAACTTTGTAGCTTAGTGGAATGGATACAGTCGATGATGGTAAAAGAAAATCTTTACATAAGGAAAACTCGATAGTATGACACTAAAATGTCCGAAGCTTACTCTAGCCATAAGACTTGGTGGTAGCACCTTCAAGTTGTTGTTGTTCACAGATGTTTAATATTTTTTTTTGTGTTTTGATTAGTTTCATTTAAAATTATGAAACAAAAGAATTAAATGATTCACAATCGATTAAATTCAACATACTCGTATCAAACATAAGTTCAATAAAACTTATGATTCATTTTATTTTACTTCTGTTTGCAAAAAGGTTTTTGCACTCATCGTGGTAATTTCTTGCTCTCTCGACGCTCTGTAAAATTATTACAATCAATCAAACATTAGCCATAATTGATCTTAAAAAGCTTCAGGGCAGAACAAAGTTTTCTTCCATTGTACTATGGATTGGAACACAAAAGAACAGGTGGAACCATATATGGCAATCAAATAAAAATTAATATTATTCCATAGATGGTTGTTAGGGGGACGATGCAAGATTCTAAACAGTAGGTATATGTACCGGTAGTATTAGGGGGTAATGTGTGGTGCTAAAGTTAATACTATATGCTCATTTTATATTGAATCCTGTAGGTATGGAATATTAAAAAAAAAGAGGCCAAGGGTGATCGGTAAAACAGTTTTTCTACTCGACATCAAATGTTACTATGTATCTCAAGCTTTTTTACTTAAAGAGTACAATTATTCCGTCAAAATATCAACTGATTCGGTTTTTCCATTACATTATCAAAATTCAATAATGCAACTTGTATTAAAACATTAATTAATTGAGTGAAAATAAATGAATGACACCCGATTACACTTCTCATTAACTTAAAAAAAAAATACCTATACACCTGCAAGTATTTTAGAAGCAATACCTATTTTATAAAAAGATGATGTGTCTGACGCATAATTTCGTACGAATCAAAAAAGAAGACTATTGTTTTTTGATTACATCTAGCTAAATCTATACAAGACCATCATACCAGGTATACATCACTAGAATCGCATGTATATCATCATTAATTACGCTGCCTGCCACAAGGGGTCATAGACGAACATAGAACAAAAATCAATTACGTTCACTCAACTTAGGAAAAGTCAAGAAACAACAAAAAATAAAAGAAAAAAAAGAAAACAGAAACAAATTACAACAAATAATAATTGTAAGATCATTAAATTGAACAAGTAGTGTTTATGGATACGTTACGCTCCACACCAAAATGAAATCTTTTGTTATGGGAAAACCGTATGTCCATCATGGGCGATCATAAAATAGATCACAGGTTGTTCAAAAAAAAAAAAAAAAAAATAAAAAAAAACAACACACTCTTCAAATTTGTAGAGATTTTCTTTGGCTTATTTGTTAAGAAAGACCTTCACATTTCTTGAAACGGATCCACAAGCAACCACTGTCTGGTAAGACAAGCCAGAAGAACATCCAGTAATTGATGTTCAGTCATTTTTCATAATAATTATAAGATATGTGTGTGGTGGCTATTTTGGATGTTTTGCTTTTTACTGTTCATACCCCGCCATTACATGAAAATATTTATTCACTCATCAATTAAACAAGATTGGAGCATTTAAAAAACAATATAGTTTGAGTGATTAGTTTGGATCTCGGATGGTGGCGCAGGTAAAATTTCACGGGAAGCGAAAGCAAATGAGTATATGTATAGTAGGCATACAAGAATTATTGGGTGTGTACAAAGTTTTCTTTTCGATTCTGAACGATTTGAACCTTATCCGTAGATCCGGGTTACGGTAGCTAAGCCCAGTGGCGTGTGGGATAATAGCTTTGAGGAGGTATTCTACTTTAATATTTCTATGTTTAATAATAATGAATAAACGGAAGAAAAGCATTGTTTTGAGCGCATTTGGTTTTGATTATTTCATGGGAATTCCAGTATTAATTACACCGGTCCACAGAAAAAAATGGAGTCTGTAATACTGAACGGACCTACATATCTTTATGTATTTTGACGCACTGAATCGGAACTAAAAGTCAGTTTTGACGTGTAGGAAACATTAAAGCTTTGCACATTTTATTTTTATAGGATCCAACCTGAAAACAAAGCAATTTTGGTATATTTATTCAGAAAAAGTATTGTATTTAAGTGCCTTACACTTCTTTGCAAATTGAAATGGTCTTTAAATTAAAATGTCATCACGTAAAAATTAAAAGATTTTCTTATTTAATTAAATGGATATTTTTTTTATTGAAAAAATTCAAGAAATTAAGACGACTTGACTTGTCCGTTTAATTTAAGACGGATGTTTTCTTAACACACCATGTAGAAATCTGCTAAATTGAATACAGATTCTATTTGTTTTTAGCATATCATTTTTGTATGTGAGTATTTTATTTTTATATTTCACACGGGTATTTAAAATAATCTTACTTAAATTTGAAAAACCTCAAAGAGATCTTATTAACAAAACAATAATTTTGTAAGTACACGAATCAAATTTGATATGATATTTAAAATTTAACTATTAAACAAAGTTAAAAAAAATAAAAATACGACCGTCAGTTTGTATGAACTCCTTAAAATTTATTTGAATCTGAATAACTCAGCAGTACAAATTACAGTTGTAGAGCCTCTATAAAAAAGGTATTTATATCTCAAAGTACTCGTGTCGTGACCATCACATATTAGGTACATAATATAGATTTATAAATGTAAATCTCTTCTTTCATCTTTTCACATTGCATATAAATTTTCCCACGAACTTGTTGCTCTTTTGAATAAAAAAAAATAATTAATTAAAAAACAATAAAAAAAATCCCTTTAGCAATATCATTGCATATCAATAATTAAAACAACAAATCAAAATCAAGCAATTTGAACATGTGTGTAGAGGTAAAATGCACCTCTTCATCAAGTTAGACACATGACCATTTGAACATATCCCAGCAACGTTGACTTCTAATTTAATTAATTCTCATTTCATTCCTCCCTTCATTTATTGAAATTGAATAAAAATAAAAACAATCTATCACCTACACACAAATGCAATACCACAAATTTACGTATGTAATAATATTTGTATAAAATTTATTTAAAATAAAAAAAAAAAAAAAAACAAATTAAGCAAGCAAATAATAAATGCATGCACATGCACATATAAAAAAAAATATAAACGTACCTATCTAGCTACACCTATGATTCTAATTCAATACAAAATTTATCACAAACCACGCTAAGCCCACAAATTTACACAAAATGTCAAATACATATTCTCGTTCGAAATAAATGATTAACATTCTGCAATTAGGAAAATTTGTATATACATATGAATAAATGTGTATGTATTTAATTTTTTTTTTATTTTGTTTTTGCATGGAAAATATAATCTATTATTTTTTCTACACCCTTCTTCCCTTTCCACCTTCTTTCCAATTAGATGAAAATTAGATTTAAGCTTAGTTAGAAAAATTTCTAAAATAAATATAAATAAATATGTATGTTGTGAAAGTAGATGCATGCACATCTATCTAATTATATCCTCTATATTCAAATTGCATTTCATCGATGATTAGATCGTTAGATTCGGAATTAGATTCATTTGTATCTGAGTAATGATAATTGTTTGCATTCCTGTTGGATTTATATATTTTTTTTCATATATGTATGTATTTGTATTTTATTCAAAGCAATTATTATTGCATTGTCACATGCATTCATTAGATTTGAATTTGCAAAATGTCAATAAAATGCAAAATTTTAACACATTAATTTAAAATAATAAAATATATATCCTCTTCTCCACATCCAATCATCGAATATGTATGTTTTGTATGTATCTGGAAGGCCGACCTCAGTTTGATATAATACTGATTTTCTAAATTTGTTCTAAATTTTAATTTGACTATATAAATCACCCAAACCATGTTGTGCACAATTATCTCTTACATATCTAACATTGTTTTATCTAAATATATTGGGTTAAAATATTGATAAATTCTATATTGTAGTTCCATTTAAAGCTTCAAATATCTAAAAAAACATCCATGGCGATGGCGAAGGATGCCTTAGATTGTCTTATAAAAGACAAAAAACGACATAAAAATTAAAAGTAAATATTAAATTGAATAATTCAAAATAATTGCTCGCGAACTAATTGTGTTAATCATTTACGCAAATAATGAGATTCAACGTTCTGTCGTTATATTTTCTTACTTTGCCGACGACGAACCGTCCTATCCGGACGGTTTGGTGGTCTTTGGAGAGAGTGCAGAAGATAATAGCCGATAGAGAGGTGCTTCTTGGACGGGATGTTTTCTATTGTAGAATACTAAGATAGATTTTAATATGTTGAATGGTGGAGTGGGTGGAAATGAGGACTATTTAAATTGCACTGGCTAAAAATGTCTTCTTTCTTCTTTGTCACTCAGGTAATTTATCATTTCTCTGAAGCTCCATCATCCACAAAATCGATGTATAAAATTTTAAAGTTTATTCCTAAAAATTTTAAAGTTAGTTCCTATACTTTCACCAAAAATAATGGTATCATTTCGATGTATTTTTTTTTGTTTTTGTAAATTATTTTTTATGTAATTTCAGTTCTTCTATGTCAGATTAATTTTTATGATTTTTTTTATTACAAAGCCGAACAGTAATAGCAACTATACACACTATATCATACTTGTGTTGTAGATATCTATGTTAATTGTATATAATGTATACAGTACCGCTTTATGAACAAAATTCATGATAATTGAACTAATTGAGTAATTTCATTTGAAAAAGTCGTGTTCAATTAATTTTCATGATTTTTTTTTCGTGTGTGTACTTTTGCTCAGGGAGAATCTCTGAAGACTTGTCTTGAAACAGTATAGTTGATTTTTATTATTCGGCTTGCATTAAAAAAAAAGAATATAATAAATGGTGTTCTTTGTTTCTTTATTTTTTTGTTTTGATTTTGTTTGTTTAAAGTTAATTTTTTTTAAATTAATTTCTTTTTTTCTTACAGGACAGACTTACAATTTAGAACGTGCGTAAAAAATAAGTCATGGGTGTAATAAAGAATTTGTCTCAGTATATAAATATTTAATTAAGGGAATTAATGTAAAGGTGGTTTTACTAATCAAGCTTTACATGTTAAAACTGTATTTTAGAAAGTACAAACAAGGAAATCTTTGCAGTCTTTAGGAACTTGAAGTAAAATTCAAATGCTTTGCTTTTCCATTTTTCAAGATCGTCTAAGGAAATACCTTTTTATAAGCATGTATTATACATTATATATATTAAGTATTTGTCTATAATTAAGTAATAAAATCAAGAAAAAAAAAACTTTCCATATCTGCAAAACAGTTTCAATCTTTTGAATTAAGTTCATTGAACTTTTTATTTTGTTTATTTTTTCGATCTTGTATGTTAGTGCCTTATTTTATTGACATTGTGTGGGCCTATTTTGACATTTCATTTTGTTTTATTTGATTGATTTAAGTCTTTTACATCTTTATTACAAATCTTGGATTTTTATAGCCTTTACTTCACTCACAAGAAAAAAAGTAGGTAGGTGCCATCTCTACCAACAATTAAAAAAACAAGGAGAAGAAAATAATGTTTTATGATATCTTTAAAAAAATACGTTCGAAAGTTGTAAAGATAAAGGTCTTAGAGTTACACCTACAATTTAATTGTTTACAATATATTATATCTTTTGTGTCCATTTGCCCTCAATAGTATTGTGTACTTTCACCTCACGATAGTGGAATGATTTGTTTTTTTTTTTTTTTTTGGCAATAAAGCTTTAATGAAATTTGGAATTTGAATCTTGATTTTACAATTTACATAGTCGGCATAGAAATTGGAGATTAAATATTTAAACATATCGTGAACACATTCACTTAAACATAAGATATAAATTCACGACTGTATTGCTGTAAGATGGTTTTTTTGGTTAATGACTATGGCGTATTGGCTTTAGTGTGCTGAATTCAAAATTGTTTACAGATTTATTCTATTACGTCTAGTTTTACTCATTACTATTTTTGCTTTAAAGTTTCAAATCAACTATTATTTTTTGCAAAGTTCACTCATCATTTTTTCCTGAAAACGGTTTTGAAAAGAAAGAAAGATTTTTCTAAAACCAAGCTGAAACGTTACTGCTAACTACAGTGACTTAAGGAAAAATACGTGCCCTTGCACGTATTCAAGTTTGTTTCTAACCGACCTCCAAAAAGGAGGAGGTTTTCAATTTTTTTAGGTATATGTTTGATATAACTTTTGACTGGGTTAATCAATTTTAATGATTCCATTTGTATTTGAAAGCTGGTAATTGTGTGGCGCCATCCATATAGGTCGGTTATTATTTTTTTTTTTTTTGATAAAAAGGAATATTTGCTTTCAAAAATTGCTAGTGAAACGTGCAAGCACTTAAATCTCCAAATCCCGAAGAAAATGCATTTATGAACTTTTTCCCACATCAGTTAAAATACATCACTGACTTAGACCCTTTAAATTGTCCAGAACAGGATTCAAATTTTTGAATGGTATTTGGCCGTCTTAAAATAAGTGGAGAATTTTTTTTAATTTCTTGCACCTAAACAAATACTCTTCAGTACAAAATGCATACATAAACAAAATTTAAAGAAAAGATTCCTTTTAGATTGAGATTCAGTCTGTAAAAATCAAATACAGAGTCCAACAACAAACACTTAGGTACTGGGAATCACTTCACCTTCTTTCATTCAGTAAAAGTGAGTTGCGATGAACGTCTTGCTGCAATTTTAATCAATGAAACATCCTTTCAAAAATGAAAACATGATTGATATAATATGAAAATTTTTTCTGCTAAAAACTTTTATTTTTTGTATATGATCTAATTTAAACTAGGTACCAGTACAATCGAGTTTTATAAATTATTTAAAAAATATTTTTGTTCAAAATTTCTTCCCAAATTATTTTTTTCTAGGTTTTTGACAAACCTTCAATAAAATCTTTCTTATTTAAAATTTCGAAAAATCGATAGGCAAAAGCTTAAAAGATGCTGTAGGTATGCATGTATCATACAAAAAAAAAACAACTTTCTTCTTTAAAATTTATATCTTTATTATGTGTGTGTTTTATTACTTTTTGAAAAACTGAAAAGTTAAACTAACCCCAAAATGTTATATTCAACGTCGAAAGGCAAGGCATAGAAAATCCGAATACTGATTGTTTTTTTTTTTTCGTGAATCGATACGGTTTATTTGGGTTCTCTCATTCCCTGAAAGTTTGTTCAATAATAATAATAATTATTATCATTTTGCTTAGAACATGTGAACAATGAAACAGTTGTGTAATAAATTTTATCTTGTGAATACATTTGAATAAAATTTCTATTTTCTTTTTGTATACATTTTGTCTTTGTAATTATGTGATGGTAATAAAGCTAGTCTCTGTTATGGAATTTCTTTATTTTTTTATGCATCGGTATCCTCAATCTTGTAATTGTAAAATCCAATGTAATTTATTACAAATTTTGTTTAAGAATAGATACTTCCTAAATCGAAGATACCTATAAAAAATTAAAATTTTAAGCCGATTGGAGTCATAAATTTAACCCGTCTTATCCGCTAGCGGTCTTGACATCTTGAATTATTATTTTTTACAATACCTACTTTAAAAATTTGGGACACAAACCCATACCCGTACCCACTTTTCAATGTGAACATTGAGATGAACAACAAAAAAATGAAAGGAACAATAAAAGTTTATTCCAAATTGAGTTCGGATATATTCTTAGGGCAATATTGTATCTAATATCGATGCATGTATCTATGCGACAGAAAGGAACCGCACCATGGAAGCTTAGTGTCATAATATCGCGCGGCCAGCTTTTTTTTATCGCTTTGCTATACATTGATATTAAGTGAAGCCAAGCAAAAGAACTAAGCCAAGCTAAAAAAATATTGCTACAACATGATAGCGATCCAAAAAAAAAAAAAATAAAGAACTACAACCAATATACAGAGTAGGTACCTTCTAAGTTTAGTGAAGCATTATTAGGAATTAAATTTACGAGCGGTATTCTTCTATCGGAATAATGACATAAACAAAAATTCAATGGAAATACAAAATTATAAGATGATGCCAAATGAATGTCTATGTACATTTAAAAGAACAATGTGTATGGTTTGGTTGATATTATTAAAGAGGGGGCTGATTTTTCTCTTTTTTTTTTTTTGTTCTGAGTTGTGATGTATGGTTACTCTCGTATTTTGTTTGTTTTGTAAGCATAAAATCCTAATATTTTTTGAGTACTTGTTTATAAAAGTTTTATACTGACGCAATGATAAATATCACTATCTTCTGAACAAAATATTGACTATATCGTTTTATAGTATCCTATCCACTCAATCCACTTATCTACACTTTAAAAAATATCTTTTTAATTTTAGAATGAAAAGTGTAAGTGGTGTATGGCAAAAAAAAACGAAGTTATCACACATATCGTGCAACGAAAATTAGCTGCTCATTGAAATCAATTTCAGTCAACAGGGAACAACTCAGGCCATTTTCGATCCCCCTCTAACTTCTGTACCAATGATGCTAGAAATTTCAAACTTGCTTTGTTCGTTGGGCTAGCCAAAAACGCTCCTAACAAAATTAAAATTTTTGAGAAGTTTCTGAGATACAGGGCTTCAAAAATTACAAAAATCGTAACTGACTGACTGACTCAATCACTCGCTGAGTAGATCATCAAATTATGGAGAACTTCCCGTTATCGTAGAAACTTGTAATTTGGCACAATCATGGGTCTTGTGCTACATCCAATGCAAAACAAATAAACGAAATTTACGATTTTCCCTTCTGGGGGCGTCGTAACCCCCATTTTGGCTGAATTATTATAGAGTGCTTTTGATTATCATATTCTATAGAATCTTGAAACTTGATAGATTGGTAGAGCTGGTAATTAATAAGATTTACTCTCCAAAAGGCGTGGTATCCTTATCATCAAATATTATAGAGCAAATATAAAATGCTTTATCTACAAAAAATTTATGTGCGCATTGGCCCTAAGTTTAAGTGGTTTCTGATATAAGAATTTGTACTTACTCTTTGATTGTACCTTCAATTAAGCGTTTCTGAAACTATTGATTTCTTAAGTCATACCACAGATTTATCTTCTTAAAGACTTTTTCGAATACAACACAAACAACACTATCCTTAAAATAAATTAATATATTTAAAGAGCAAGCAAAATTAAAAACCGTCAAGATATGCCAACACAATTTACTTTACCGATTAGTTAAGATACACTTTACAGTAAATTTCTCTCGACGACATTATTGCCCCTTTAAATAGTGTTTGATACAGATACACAGTCAGTTGTTGTTTCCTCTGATGTCTTTCCATAAAAAAAACAATGAGTATTATAATTATTATTGTGCCTCATTAGAATATGACTTCATTATGATGGCGTTACGATGAATTCCGATCGATTGAAGACGAAATTAAAGACTAAATAAGCAATAAGCAACATTATTTGCGTTTATTTCTCATTATTTGGAGCGCGTTTGGACTTTTAATGGACCTGCACTTAGGTATTTCAAATACACAAACGAACCAAACGAAACGAATAGACTTGAATACCTACCTATATAGTTTATTTTTTTGTGCCATTTAAATTCGAAAGATACAAATTTGTGTGTGCTAGCTGCTGCTATGCCATCCATAATACACACAAATGGGGTAAGAAAAACTAAAGGAGCGCAAAGCCATCATATTGATCGCTGCTCCGCTCCGCAATGTTTCAATTAAAAGCATTATTATTCTTATTATTGTTTATTTCCTCAAAATTGCTAATTGATTTTGAATATTTAGGTTTCTATTGCTTGTAGCTCATTATTATTTGTTTTGAAAGACGATCGACATGAAAGTGGGATGAGTATAAGAGTATCTATATCTTTGTGGCCTTTAGATTTGATATGAATTTGTTTTAATGTGCCTCTGTTGTTTGTCATTTATGTGAGATCGTTTTTTTATATTTTTTTTTAAGAAACCGGATAAATTAATCATTTTTCAATTGCTTGCAAAAAGAAAATGCGTATATTGATAAATACGTAGATAGTTGACAAATTAATTAATAGATGTGTATGAAGAACCTACTTTAATGGCAATATATCTACCTTTTATATGTATCATAGTCATCAATATTCTTTTGTTTCAATTTTTCAAATGTAAATTGTTTTTTTTTTTAAGCCCAGTGTTAAAAAATAAAAACAAAAAATAACACACTTGACCGGAAAAAATTATTCTTCTTTTTTTTTTAATTCAACAAGTTTCTCCGGCCAGATCTAGCAGCTTCTAGAAATAGCTTATTATTTCTTTATCAAAACGCCAAAAATGCAATCTTTGGTGACTTAGTAAATGGAGTCAAAGAATCTATACTTATTTTCTCTTCTTTACTCTACAGCATCTGTTACATAAAAGAATCACTTTTCGTTGGCTTTTGCGACAGTTTCCCATGTTTGCTGTAAATAACTCCAGCACCTCAGAAAACAAAGTAAGTTTTTAAAAACTTTTCAACCAGAAATGTTCACTTTTACATGACCCTGATTCCAATTTGACTGGGCTAATATTGAAAAAAAAAGAGATACTTAAATCAAAGAGAGTGGAAAAGAAGATCTTTCAGTGCGAGAAAGCAACCTATTCAGAAATTTTTTTTAATAAATTTTTCGGAAAAGAGGCATACTAGTCTGTTACTTTAATCGTTCAGTCGATCGTCCTCTACAAAACAAAATACAAGGTCAAATTTTTTACCGAAGTCCTAGTAATCCGAGTAAAAGAGGAAGAAGAAGAAAATCATCTAGGTACCTTACTACTTTTTAAAACAGTATCGAAGGAAGCGTTCGAGATAACATTCACAGAATAAATTGAGCTTAAGTCGGAGTTAAGGTCATTTAAAAGAAATTTCAAAAAGAATAAGTTTTTGTCAAATGAATTTATATTCAAAAACGTCGAACTTCTAACCAAAAGGAGATTTGACTTTTTCAAAGAGTATTTCCAATTTTACTTTATTTAAAATTATTTTATTTTTTGCTCATTGGTTAGAAATAATAAAATTGATTTAACTATTCGGTTCGGACATACGAAACTTAGAGCTGAGTAAGAACTTTTTATTTCCTTACCAACTCACCCGTTTGCCCTTGGTCTATGTTTAAATAAACTTTATTAAAAATTGAAAAAAAAAAATGAATTATTTGCCGGTGCGATGACGGCGCGGCGGCGGCGTCTATCTATTTTGATTCCGAACTCATATTATTTTACTGCGAGGACTGGGTTATGCTCATTTTATAAGTATGTTCTTGTAGGTATACGAGAGTACAATGTTTTATACTCATATATGCCGTTGATGGCGACGACAATAACCAAACGACTATGATGATGATGATGATGATGTTTAACGAGACAATAATGTCATGTTGCTTTGATTAAACGAAACATTTTTATTAAAATAATTACTCGTTGGGAGCAAACATTAATTGAATGATACGCGACATACTGTACAAGTGGGGCAATGTTAATTTGTTCATCGTATAGTTGTGATTTGTTGTTTTTTTTTTTTGTTTGAATTTTTTTAAAGGGACCTTGATAGAAAAAACAAGTTAGACTTCCACTTTTAAGTTATATGTATGTAATTTGAATTTATGAATTATTCTCAATGATAGTTAAAAATTTATTAATAGAATATTATCTGAGGTAGTACAAGGGATTGAAATAAAAAAAAAAAACTTGCAAAATAATTTATATTACTTTTGAAAAGCTTAATTTCATCAACATAATAAGGACCGACGAAGTTTATATGATCGAAATTAATTAATGGATAAAATAAACAAAATTGCACCTAAATGGTCACCTAGAGGGACTCCAGAATTAAGAATAAATTGATTCGAACATACGATACAAAAAACAACAACACTAAAACGCACTTTTTTTTTAAATACGAAGAGATCCAATTTAAGAAGCTACTATTCAAACCAAGATTGTTTTTTTTTTTTAATTAATGAATAATGACAACACTTGTCAAAGGCTTTATTAAAATCAGTAGGTTATAATAAATTATAAAGGATTATACTTACTTATTCAAATATGTTGTTAAATCAAATTCATAGATTTATCTGAAAATATAAAAGAAAAAAAAACTATTAAAATCAAATCTTTTTAATTTAAAACACTTATTATTATCACAACTAATTGGTGAATTGACCCATGTCACTAATAATAATTCATATGAAACATTATAACGATGTCAACAGCACTATCAGATAATAATGACTCAACAAAATATCCTCTTTAACCCCAATGGCGGCACACTTCGCGTCGTCGGTCGTGGGTCGTATTTGTTGGACAATTTATTCTGCCAATATAATATAGGGTAAGTATCAAAGTCTACAATAGAACTCATACATATTCGATGGCATGCTCAACGGGCATATCAATAATTACAATTACACGAACAAGGCGTTTCATAAAAAACAAGCGTTGACTTGGCACACAAAATGGACAGGTGTATTTTTGTTATTATGTATTACCGTAGTCCGTAGAGGTATAGTGTTTATTTACGTATAGTTGCTTTTATCCTTGGAGAAGATAATAATAAGTCTCATAATAAGGCGTTAGCAATTACACACGAATGCTAAAACAAAAAATTATGAATTCATAAATAAAATTAAGAGTTTTTATTGCAAATAATGAAAGAAATCACCCTTAGTAGTTGTGTTTGATTTTATTATTTGACCACTGTAGTCACAGGGTGTAACTGATATAAAAATGGATCTTGACTTTTTGATACAAAAAATAAATAATTGACTGGTATTAATTGGCAAAGTATTTAATGATTTAAAAACGAGTCTCAAAAAAATTAATCACAACCCACGCCGAACTAGATATATTTCGCACAAGAACATTGGTTTGAACAAAGTGGGATCGGGATGTAGTCCTGACAAAATCATAAGCGAAGGATGTACTTTGAGCCTTAGGGTTGTAACCTTTTTTAATTTGGCAAGATTACATTTTAGGTATAGCGGCATTATTTACAAATCATACTCTTTTACATTTTGTCAACTTCTTATTTGAAAACATACTATTTAAGTCAACTTCTTTAACTATGCTATCTTCAAAACACCCTGTATACACTTAAGGATCCATTTTTAATGCTTCAAACGTCGAACAACAATGAAACGCCTATCGGGCATTTAATCCCTCTTTCCAAATTCACATCATAAACAAATTTTTAGTTTTCCTATGTGTGCCAACTAGTACTAAAAATTAGAAACAGGGTAATCAAAACACCAGATCCGTTTTGTTTTCAGCAGCTTTCTACAAAAAAGGAACCCCTCTAGAAAAAAAAATCATGCCAAAAGGTCTGGACTATAAGAATATTTTTTATTACCTCTCATTTACAGTTGTTATTCACTCAAAGGTGTGTCATTGCTTGTAATTAATGGTTACCAATTACCATTTTTACTTATTTTTTCCATCCCCCCCCCCCCCAAACATAAGAGAAACAAAATTAAATAAAACCAACGAGTAGAAGGGGGCAAAGAACTTTTCCCAACTTCAATACCACCTTCGCATCAGTATTTTTTTTTCTGCTGTATGATGAAACTGTCGTTGCCGCGTTGACTTTGTTTTGCGGCCCGTTCGTCTGTCGCGCCGGTCGGTTGGTCAAGTTGACATTGGCATTTAACGATGGCAGTATTTATTACCGGGAAGATGGCGTAAATTAATTTCTTCGCCAGAAACCCCATCTACAATCGGTATCGTAGTCACCCGCCCCTCTATTTTCGGCGTGTGACGTCGGTCGGTGAAAGAGGGTCGGGGGTGGTTCCAGGGAACTCAAAATCACAGGTTAAAATGCCTTCAAGAGTCGATTTTTTTTTCTGAGGTTTGTGAAACCCGCTTTTGACAACACCGCTGACCCATCGCCACCGTAGTCGGTCGTCGCTGTGTAGCCGGTTAAGTAGTGGGCAATATTGTGGTGTTAGTTAAGGAGTGTGCTCTTGGGGCTTGATGGTGATTTACCTTAAGGTCATCTCGGTTGGTGGGTGACAAAGTGTGTAACTGGATATCGTTTTGGTGGTCACATGCCAAGGCAAAAAAATTTATTTCCTGTGCGCCTTGGTTAATTTTAATTTCACAACAACTCGATTTCCTTCTTGCTGTATAGTAACAGGGCGATGTCTTTAATTGGAGTAATTAGGTTGACATGAGGTTTATTTTTTTGTGTTTTTGTTTCTTATTTGGTTGGGGCATGGCCTCAACGAATGGGATTGAGTTATGTTAAATCTGATAGAAACTAAGAAAGATGGACATGTCTTAAAGGGTATATATATATTCGCTTACATAAACATCGTGAAATAATAACCCCCACCTTTATAATAGTTGAAAGCAAATGATAGAGGCTCTGATGGTAAAATGACTACAATGGATTGCTTTATGTCTTTTCTGATAAATAGTGTATGTACCTATTTATAACGTTCATTGGTAAGGTATGTAGTTAAATGTAGTCGTATTCAAATACAGAAAATTATATTTAAAGTACGGTTGTGATAGGTGTTTTTGCGATCCACAACTACTGGTAAATCGAGATTTAACAATTGTTTAAGCTTCATATTAAACAGTCAAGCTGAAAAAACAAGAGTTTTTGTTAATTCTTAAGGATCTATTCCTAAGATCAAATAATCGAGCGGAGGTCGTAGTTTCATCTGAAACCTGAAATTATCAAATAAACGCTAAACTAAGTATGCACAAATGTACATTTACTAACAAATTTTAAGAAATTTAAGTTTCATTACCTCATCTCATCAATTATGAATGTAAATTTCAACGTGGGAAGCCCCATCGTCAATAGACCGAAAATTGTCTTAAACAAAAAACAAAACAAAAAACAAAAAATATACATACACAAGACCCTACTTTCACCAATTGGGTGGGTATTACTTTTATGAAAAAGCTTAAATCGATTAATAACTAAATCTGAGTTTACCTACATTTATACTTTTTAATCATTAAGTTTTATTTAAATCAACTAAATGAAAGATTGTCACACAAATATTTTCAAACCAATTACAAAAAAAAAATGCAGATTAAACTTTCTTTTAGAGTTTTTTATATGGAATTGATTACTTTCTGTTTAAGACATACTTTTATCAAATTAACAAGATGTTTTTTTTTACCTCTTTTTAGGTTGCTTTATTAATGTTAAAATTGAAATATTGAATACGAATGAAACTAAAGAAATCATTGACCTCAACTAATATATATCTTTTCTGTGCTAAAGTTGTATAAGGCTAAGTTGACGAGTAACATTTGTTTTAATTAGAAACTAAGAAATTGAAGAAATTACTCATTTCTTTGAGTAGGTTAACCACAATTTCTTTTATTAGGTATTCCAAGTTTGTTATTCCAAAAATTTTTGTTTTCTTATAAATTTTTAACTGTTACATTTCATTTGTTAACTTTAATAAAAAAATAAAGGTACATCTCAACAAGCATAGGAAGGAATTCAGATTCTCTGATTTCTGAGGAATTTTTTTAAATAAGTATTAACTTTTCTGCCTTAATTTTTGTAAGCTGTGAATTAAATGCAAGGTAACCTTACCTAGACTTAGCATTTATCGATTACGTTATTCTTATTTTTACGTTATAATTCTGATGGATAAAAAATTATATTGCTTTGATGGTTAATTGCTTTTTCTTACTTTTTCATATAGTTATCTTTATCTGGTGCTATGTAGCAATTATTAAAAACAAAATAAAAATAAATAAAATTAATTTAATCACCCAGTGCTGTGTTTTATTACTTTTTTTTTTTTTAATTTATTGCATTTATTTGGAAGATCTGCTTTTAATTGTTTAATAGCGAAGGCGGCAATGGTTAAATATGAAAATTTTTTTTTTATTTAACTTAACACCCATCCCATCCGCTTACGTTTTTACAAGATTGAGGGAAAAATACAATAAAACATTTGAAAAAAAAGATAATTTTCACGAATGTTGCGTTAAAATGTACATCTAAAACCAAAGTGTTGCAGGTTTAAAGTGTGTTTTTTTTTATTTTATTTCATTATGTTTGCATTCATTTCGGTTAAATTGAAAGGACGTGAGAAATCCCCAAGAAAGTACACACAGTATTAATGAGAGCGGGTATAAGATACATTTAACATTATCTTTTTTTTGTTGTATTTATTACGCTTGAAAAAAATATATACAAAAGAAATTAAAAAGATTTATTACTCTTTTATTTGAGTGTGTATTTTTTTTGTTTGTAATTTCGTGTACATTCTGTTGGGGTAATTTTTTTTTCATACGTGTGCTACCTGAAGCCGAACGAAAAAAGACTGACCATGACAGTCCGAAACGAATTTTTTTTGTCTTCGACTACCTAAAATTTTGTTTGATCACTCGCTGTGTTTAGTCGATTTTCTGTTGACGCTTGTTTGTATCTATGTCTACTGGTTGGTTAAACTCAAGCTTTGTATCGATGCATACAAAATAATATAGTAGGTTATTTGATTTGAAATATCTAGAAGGTTGGTACCTAGATCTTATTAACTTTAAGAGAATTTTGTTACTGTTTACTCCAGTTGTTTTTTTTTTTTTTTGAGATTGTTTTAACGCCTTGGGGTCAAAACACTGCGCGGGTCAAAATTCTTCTTTCAAAATTCTGCTTTTAATAATTCTGTTTTATAACGTTTTTGATACTGATAGATATTCGCATAAAAGTTACAATATGACCCTCAATGATCAGTTTAATTTTTAACGAAGTAGGTATCTACTATTTAGTTTTGTACATTTTTATACATTTCAAAACAAAAGTACAAGTACATAAATTTAAAATGAAAAATGGAAATCTTTCTTATTAAATTAAATAAAGAAATTAAGAAGATTTGTTCGCTTAATTTGCGACGGAAGTCTTCTAAGCAAAAAAAAAAAAAAACATGCATAAATCTTCTTTAAATACAGATTTTATTTTTTAAGCCTATCTTTTTTTCCGTGAATGTAGTTAAGTTGGTTTATTTGTTTTAACATTGTTGGCAATCAATTGCGGAAATTTCGATTTCATCGTTTACTGTATTTATAATATGTAGGCCATATTATTCACTAGTTTAAAAAATACACCTGGATGTAGGTAAAGAAATTGAAATGTCAAAAATAAATCCAAATCTATGATTTTCACTATCACACAGAGAAAAAAATTATCACTTTTAACTATTTTTAAACTATTTCCATAGTTAAAATCGGGATAACTATTTTAGATTTGGATTTATTTTTGACATTTGACAATTTTACATCCAGATGTATTTTTTAAACTAGTGAATAATATGGCCGTAAATGATTATTTAAGTACGTTATAGTTAAGCAAAAATAATAATTTTACATATTTGCTTTTTAATACTTACAAAAATATTTAATTTCAATAATTCTTAAAAATTTAATATGTACATTCAAATGCAAAGTATTAAAGAATAATTTCTTGTGTTGCCATAAATGTATCCCCAAACGCCAGGATTTTCAACAGTGTAGGTACCCAATTCACACTAAGAAAAAGATGCCCTAACTAAATATAGATTATGAGTTACACACCTACGGTATAGTAGATAAAGTACAAACAAAAACCCGAAATGCACAATTTAGCACGCATTGGCATTTTGCTTATTCTCTTTAAATTATTTTAGGAGTTGTTATTTTTTTTTTTTAACAACCCCTCGTTTTCGTCCTTTTTCTTTCAATTGCGCTCGTTACAGTGTTTAATGTTAGCCGGCACACACAGCACACAGGTACATTTTTTTTTAACATCATATCGAGCCAAATATACACCATCACCAAGCGATTAACTCATAAGAAATAGGAAACAAAATACCTACGCAAAAAGGACTCTCATTACTAAGACTGACTCCTATAAGACATGAGGGCGAATCCTGCCGCACTAAAGTACACTGAAGATCACTTAAACAAAAAAAAAATAATAAATGAATTATTTATTAAACGAGATAAGCGAAAAAGGACAACGTAAATAAATTGTGATAATGTATTTTTTTTTCTTGTTCAATTTCTTGGTCTCTTATTATCTTGCACAAAAGGTTCATGTTTCAAAAATGCAATTGAAAAAAATAGGTACCTAGCTAGCTATACTTTTTTTTAAGGAATCAACGCCTTTAGTTAGATACTTGATGGTGTTAAAAAGGTCTTTTCAGCGGTGAATAACTTCAAGTGGTTATTCACTTTAAAGGACGTTACATAAATAAAAAGACTACAAAATTTAATACACTATTGCAGGTTGTAGGTAGGTAGATATGAGGAATTTGATGTGAGCATTGGTGGACATTGGCGAGGACATCACACATATGCCGCACATCCCTTTAAAAATTATAAAAAGTCGCTTAAAATCTGTAGGGTCTAGATATATTGCTAAATAAATAAAGGGATACATTCATGTACTGAAATTATTTGTTTAATGATATTTCACAAAAATGATGAAAAGATTACCTACTTTCAGAAAATAAAGGATGATGAATGGGAATTCCCATTTTTTTTTTCTTATCTTTCATAGAGTTTCCTTCTTCATATATGTTAGAAATTCATGTATAATTTCCGATTAAGAGATTTTGTTTGATGGGGAGAATAAAGATGACGACGAGCGCCAAACAATAACCAACATGTTGTAGTTGCACCACCAAACGAACACAACTTTCAGAAAAAAAAGAGCGTGTGAATATAATTTTGAGTGCTTTTTCTTTACTCAAAATAAAAATAAAAACTTAAGAGAATGAAAGAGATTTTTTGAAATTTTTAGCTTAACCAATGAAATTTCATTACAGAGTTATAATAATGGCGGCAATTACATTAAAACAGTTTCGTCGTCTGCACTATTAAAGAGATACCGCTTGTCTGCATATAACCGATAGACGCGGAGTCATTGAAAACAATGTGAATGTGGGGGAGGTTAGATAGATGAGATGATAATAATGATGATTATAATTGTGAATGATTTTGCTGGGGTTGCAGAATTACTAGCTAGGGGTTTCTATTTTGAATCTGAGAAAAGAAGAAGGCACATTTTGACTGTTTGGTAGGTATTTTATTTTTCATTCTACATGGGACAAGGCTTATAGAGTTAATTTTGCTAACAGTTTTTTTAGAACGATTGACAAAGGGTTCGAAGGCCAACGTGCTGATAATAAAGTGTTGTCGATGATTCTGTTATGTAGGTAGGCACTAGTATCCGGACAGTTAAGGTACTTTTGAACTTTGACGTCGAATAGTTTTATTGTTTTTCAAGCTATAGCAAATATTTTGGTAGTTTCTTAAAGTTTGGCATTTTTGTAATAATGTTACATTCGCATAATTTTTAAATAAAACATTTTAGTATTAAAAAATAAAAATAATAAAAAAAGTTCGATTTGCACTAGTGTCCGGACGCAAAATTTAGTTTCCGGACAAATTTATTTTAGTATCCGGACACGATAATTTTATATGAATGTATGGTTCTTTTTTCGTTTTTATGAAATAAAACATCTTTTGTTTTTGAAAAAAATATGAACATATAACTTTAATATACAAAAAAGTTTATTAAAAAAATTAATTGTTGAAAAAAAAACTGTTTGGTAGGTACTTTTTAAGGTTAAAATTGTTTTTAATAAAAGTTATCACTAATCAATTAACAAAAAGGACACACTAACAGCATATATTTGTTAAAAGAATTAATAATAATTCATTTCAGTTTAAAAAAAAGATAGGTAGGTACTTTTTTCATTGGGTACCTTCAAAACAAATGAAAGCTTGTTCTTATAAAAAGGGTAACAATCCACTTTTCTTGGCAAACTTTTTGTTAAAACAATTATAAATAAGGACTTAGGTACGTTTATGTTAAAACGAGGTTCTTGGGATGAAATTGAAACTTCGTTCGGAATCGAAGGAATTGTCAAAATTGGAAGGCTTGGAGATAGATTGAAGCACTGTATCATATGTATCACTGAAGGGGTCCTCATTTCTCAATAACATCACATTGTTTCCACCATATCCATATTTTTCATTTTTGCTTCATTTAAAAGTGGTGAAAAATTCAGTTTGGAAGTGCTTGGCCTACATTTTTTGCACCCTAATCATGAACTGTTATCTCCCAATCAGATTAGGGGGATTTAAAGACACTAACGTCAGCCGACAGGATGATGTGGGTTATCTTCGGTGGCAATGCGTACAAAATAACTAGATTTTTAGAACAAAATTCACTCAACTTTAGTGTTAAATGTGACTTATGTCCATCACAGGATGTTCCACTTTGTCATCAAGCAAGCGTTTGTGTCCGCAGTTTGCAACATAATCAAAAAAGGTTTCGCTCCTCATCCAGTAGTGGTCTGATAAATATTTATGTAGCCTGAGGAGGCTAAACAGAGAAAATAACGAAGGGATAATTTTACTTCTGGTATATTTAACTTTATTTCTGGTACATTATACTAATTTCTAATATATTTAACTATATTATGATTAAATATACCAGAAGTTATGTTTTTTTCCGTGATATAATTTGGCTAGTATTTGGGTAGAGACAAAAGCTGGGGTCGAATTACGGCACATGCTCGTTAACGTATGGGAGCTATGTGTCCCTGGCCAACACTTTTCAAATAATTTTAGAGCTATTCAAACCATTTTAAAATGCTTTCTTGTCTAAAAACTGCTGTTCCTTGCCTACTAATGTTTTCAGCTTCTCTCAAAGCTAGAATTGGATTTATATAAATCCTTGTATCTTCTATGGTCTTTGATATGTTTTTTTTTTAATTCATTCCTTATAAGATAACAAATTTTAAAGTACAAAAACACTTAAAATTACATTAAAAACAAGGGTGTCCGGAAACTGAATCCAGTTTTTCAGTATCCGGACACACATATTTTAACTAAGGAAACCCTGTCCGAATACTGAAACATTGAGAGACAAAAGCAATTCTCTTGCATTAAAACCCAAAATATGTTCCAAACTACAATTTTAGAGCCTAAAAAAGCGATTTTTCCTTTTCCCTCATATTTTCAGTATCCGGACACTGTGTCCGAGAACTAAAAAAAGTCTTAAATTTTAGTTTTAGTATCCGGACACTAAAAAATATAATTAAAAAAAAACTTTTTCACTATTTTATTAATAAATTATCAAAATGTATCATTTATTTACTCAAAACTAACAATTTCCTTTTATAATAAAATCAATAAAAAGGTCTCAATTTTCTTAGTTTTGGCAAATGCTTCCCCTATTTTTTTCTTACACAAAATCATTTTCAAAACCTCACCCCTGATGTCGAACACTTAACTGAAGTATATCTCTTAAACCATTCAGGGGATCTGCTTGGAACTTTGCATTTATATTTGAAATACATCAGAGAAAGTATATTTGTGCTTTTATTCGAACTTATTAGGATGATTTACCTATTAATCGCAAAAAAATCACAAAGTGTCCGGATACTAACACTGTCCGGATACTGGTGCCATTACCCTACCTAGGTATTTAAGTTCTGGATTTAAAAACATGAAAGTAGAAATAGGAAGGTACCTACCCTTTACTGTTCCTTCCTTTGATGGATATGGCACGAACTGACAATAAATTTAGTAGAACAAGGTAGTGGTTAGGTTATAGGATATAGGACAGCTATACATAATTGGTATTGGTAAGGTAGATATTTGAATTCAAAAACACCCGAAACCCGATCTCGGAAACGAAAAACAACGAAGATCGTCGCATATAACGTAAAAACTTTTAAAAATGGAGATGCAAAGGTGATTACATGAGGTAGTTTCTATTATAGTGGTATTGGCCCAGTGGATCAGAAAGTTAATAATATCTTGTCCAATGTGATGGGTATTCCACCAAGACAATGACTCTAAACAATCTAATAAGTCTGCGAAGGAAAGGTTTGGGGTCGATCGGGTTGAAGTTATGCAACAGCCAGCTTAGTCACCAGACATCAATCTCATAGAAAATTTATGGAAAGATATCAAAAAGACTGTTTCTTAGCGGAAATCTTCGGATTCGCGGCAGTTATGGAATGCAGTTCAAGAAGCATGGCA
Organism: Episyrphus balteatus; assembly: GCF_945859705.1. NCBI lineage: Eukaryota > Metazoa > Arthropoda > Insecta > Diptera > Syrphidae > Episyrphus > Episyrphus balteatus. The sequence continues at coordinate 53,925,580 of NC_079134.1, read as the reverse complement.
TCAAATACAAATTGAGTGTTGTAGGACTCAATGCCACGGAGGTGTCTTGCAATAATAAAAAAACAAAGGTTTCTCTGAAAAGTACTGAAAAAAATTGAAATTTGATTATTTTCTTCTTTTTTTTTACTTGAAATGGAATACTTCTAGGTATTATTTTGAACAGTTCCTTTTTATCTAATTTTAAGAAAACTCATGATTTCTACTGCGTTATTTGTTTGAATAATAATAAAATAATAAAGTTAACTATTGAATTGCGATTTTATCTTAAAAAAAAAAAAATTGCTCCTTTTTTTTAACACAATTTATTCTATATTATTCTTATACCTACCTACTTAGGAAATCTTAAACATATTCCCTATATTTTCATTAATTAATGCATCATTCATTCCATCATTATTATATGTAGGTATAACTTACAATTTAACTGTCTTGGATTGAAATCCCACATTTGGTTCGATAAGTTAATATTTTTTTTTAGTTTCTGCATAGCAAACGATTTTCTTACTCACCAAACGTCATTTTCAAAAGATCTCTTAACCTACCCAAGGTACGTATAAACTTAAAATTAAAGGAAATTTTTAAATGAACACGATAACACTGATTTCTGTAAGGACTACAAAAGAAACAGCAATCATTTTTAAAGTTGGTAGGCATTATGTCTCTGCAAATTTTATATCATACTTTCCCTGACCGTACCGATTTATTGCCACACTTATTACGTTTCTATTAATTCCTATATGTATTTTTCTTAAATGATATCCACGTGCAAAAAAAATTGCATTGCTAGTTTGGAACAAACATTTGAGTTTTCTCCTTTTCAGCTCCTGCGCTTGAATGAATCACGAACGTAACGTAAAAACCCCATTCCATCCACCCACTTTCCACACTCACTTACCTAACCACACCACTTTAATCCTGTGTCTACAAAAAAATTACGAAAAAAAAAATTCGCGACACGTGCTTTTTCAGCTGTTTTTCCAACGAGACAAGCACCACCAAAACAGAAAACAGCGAAACAAGTACAGAAAACGTCAAAGCGGAAATGGGGAAAAAAAATTAAAAAAAAAGAGAACGGAAAAGAAAAGCAAAACAAAGAAAAATCGTCCACATAGAGAAGAAAAACAAATAAAATATGGGAAAAGAGGCCAAAAGAGAACAGCAATAACAGTGATTTTGTTGTCGTCGTCGCTTGTCGGCGTTGGGCTTTGCCAATATTTCTCTGCGATGCATGCAGCAGTAGAAGAAGCATTCACAGAAAATTGCAACACTTTTTGACTTGATTCTGTATTATTTCTATTGGGAAGGCGGTGAAGAGTAAAGAGGTTAATAAGTTTAAATATGTATACAGAGAGGCTATGCATGTAGACATCCATATAACATGGAAATTCGTTGACGCCAAAGAAAATCCCTGCATTTTTTACAGACAACGAACGCTTGCAAAGAGGATCGGGTCATGGGGAGAAAAGTTAGAAATTGCTGCGACTGCGTTAGAAATGACGAAAATCGCATAACTTGCAGTGGATTGAGTTGGGTAGGTAGGTAGTATGACGGCTTTAACTCAAAGCAAGAAGGCACACCACAAACAATAAAATTTAAACCACGACCACCAACGTGCCACCTTCGTAGGAAAATTTGCAATTTGCTTACAGAATTCCAGTTTGTGTTTGTATACAAACATATATAATATATTTAGGAGAAGCACACTTTGATTTTGACATTTGGACTTTTGGAAACAAGAACTAGAACAGATACTTGAATGCGTGGGAAGGGAATATCAATTACTGAAAAACTGAAGTAGATTGTTCCGGTTGTACTTGACAGTTTGATTTTGCAAAACAAAATAGAACAGAATATAGGTTGGTTTGGTACCTACCTATGTACATGTGTTTCATTTCCCAAAACCTAATGGTTAAAATAGTGGTACCTATTGGATATCGAATTTCTTTACTTTGTACAGGTGGAAAATGAGGTTGAGAAAAATTGATGGTTTGTTTATTTGGGACTGGTACTTTGAACAGGAAACCAATGCCATTTGGTTAAATGAAAACCTATAAATATTTGTACCTATTTAGAAATATTTTGTCTTTTATTTAGAGTTTCTAGGTATCTCGAAAAATCAATGTCTCTTCTTCGAAATTTTATATACTGTTTTTGTTTTTTAATAATAATTTTATAACTATTATGATGACTAAATCAATTTTTAGTTTTATTTGAGATTATAAATTACTTTGTAATGATTGAAAAATTTGGCGAAGAAGCAGCTTAAAACACGACAAATAAGTGTTTCATAAAAGGAAAACAAAAATGTAAAAGAGTAGTTTTTGGTACATTACAGGTGCGCACAGAAAAATATATGACCACCTAAAAACTAACAGATTGCCATATTGAACTGTTTTATGAAGAAACCTTATTAAAATCACCGATTGATAAGGTTTTTTTTTATAGAGATTTCTTATTATTTTTATGGAGAAAATCTTTTTAAATTTTTTGGAAAAATTTCATATTTTTTTCAACTTGGCACTAGAACAAAAATTGTGACCCCGATTGTTTTAATAAGATTTTCTTCTTGGATGAAAATCATAGAGAAATCTTATTGTTTTTGTTCTATTTTAGGTGGTCTATTTTTCTCTGTGTGGTAAAACTCCTATCTCAAAAACATGTATACTGAAATCTTTCATGCTTATTTGAACATATGTATATTATTAATTTTGACTGCTAATTTTATTTTAAGGGCAATGGACACTAAAGAGCAATTGAATTGCTCTTTAGTATTAAAATAAGCATTCAAAAAGCAGAACTATGGAAACGATGCAGTTGTACCAGAAAACTGGAGTTGGTTATTACAAAACCACGATTTAGATCTAGACCCTTCGGGGAAACATCCTAACCATCGAATAATGTACGAAGATGATGAACTGAATCGGTTATTTTACAAAGAAGATAACTTGTTAAAGTACCTCTTTTAATAAAAACTCGGGGTCATTATAATGTATCTCAAGGAAACTTGCAATAAACTTCGCGAAGCTTCTATTCACAAGCTGCTGGGGATTATTAAGTTGCTTTTTAAAAAATTGCATGATCAGAACACAAAACAACAATAAACAAATTTGGCAGAACTCACGAATCTGTTCTAACCTATTCTTACTCAAAAGCTAAACTATAGAAAGTCCTGTTCTAACTAGAACAGTTCAGGGATGCCAGCACGTAACTTTGTACAATCGAGTTAACTCCATACAATCGATCCAGTGACAGCACCTGTTCTGGATCAATCGAGCATTTTCAATTGAAAACCTTCGATGGTAACAAATAAGATGCTGCCGATATCTACTCGATTGTATCGACCACATACGATCAAGTTACGTGAAATAGTACAGACCAACCTCGCTCAAGAATTGCACAGGCCATGAGTTCAAGAACTTTTATGAAAAAAAAAAAAAACATCAATCTCTGCAACTCCCTATAAAAGAGTCTAAACATTACTTCCAATAAAAACATTTATAAACTTGCCGCTATGGAATCAGCTGGCCCAACAAATTTCTTTTTTTTAGTTCAAATCTTCCGCGCTACTTTAAAGGACTTTCAACACCTTTTGTTACATTCATGCCACGCCGCGTCGCACTACGCCACTCCATCCTACCGCATTGTTAATAATATTTCTTCTCTCAAGCTACTATTTTCTTTTGTCTTAAAGAAAATCGTTTTTGCCACCTTTTCTGTATTTATTTGTGAAATTATATTAAGGTTACTTATGGAATCATTAAAATTCGATTTAAAATTATTCGAAAGCGAATAAGTTTTGGTAAGTAGTACTGCATAATTTACGAAACATCTATTTTTGTTCATATTTATGATACAGAGGAAAATCAAAACGACGAATAGGGGTTTAAAAATTAAATTCAAGTAACATGTAAAAAGTAGGATTTTCAAAGAAGTTTATCTTTTTAATAAAAATTATCGACTTTGGACATAGTCCTTAAAGAGGACCTCATTTAAATAAATGTATAGATATACCTATGTATGTACTTGTACATTGTTCGTATCCAACTGATTCGTATTTAATCTTATTTTGAAAACCTTGGATATCCTTAAAACATCTTTTTAAATATGATCTGATATTAAATTAATAGTAAAACCAATACTTGCCACCAATGGTATTAATGTATCTACTTTAATTTCTTTAAAAATCTGTTCTTTTGTTTTCTTCACTTTGTAAGCTTTGTCATTGTTTTTATTGATTTATTTTTATTTAACATTTTCGCTCTATGGGCATCTTTAGAAATTTTTCGACTATAACAGCATACATGTATAGCTGCCCTGAGCGAAAGAGAGATTAAAATGTGGGTTAAAGTACCGCAGTAGCGCAAAGTAAATTAAGTGAAGGTACTAGCAAATTATGTAGGATGGTATACGCCCAAGTGAAAATTTACCAACCCACTGGGATATATTTAGAATAGATGATTGGTATGTGTTTTGGTCGAATTCAGGCAGCGCTACCTCACCGAACTAGTTAAATCGGTTGATCCTCTATATCCTTCCGACAGCCATCATACCATCCTTTTACTTTCTTAACCAGTTTTAGTCGCGTGTTTATTTCTATATCCATTTATATGTTAGGTACCTAGGTATAGTATCTCTAACTACCCCCTCTTGAAGGGTTCCATTGGAGTGGGGTGATTATTTAGTCCTTACCCATTGCACATCACCTCCAAAAAACAACCAACAAATCACCCACCCATAATAGGCCAATTCATCCCACCACACCACCTTACACCAGAGACTAGGAACAACGCGGTTCTTCTTTTGTTTTTGTTTCGGAATTTTTCATCCGTCGTCGTTTTTTTTTAACTTTTTTTTATGTACCTACCCGTTCCTTTGCCTTGTTTCCAGTGTTTTTAGTCCTTACGCGATAATGACAAATGGTGGGTGGTTATGGGTGGTGATGGCTCTCACTATACAGTGGTTTATTTTAAGGGTGACCACAATATAAGCGGTTGACGGCGGCGAGGCGCGCGGCAACATCGGTGGTGGTGGAACACTGTGACTATACGGTGGCGGTGATGGTTCTGTGCGATGTGCGGTATTTTTAGGAAAAAGGATGGTTTTGATTTTGCCATGAATTCATTTTACGCGAAATTGGGTTCTCTAGATAGGCGAGAGAAAGGGGATGGGTGAATAAAGAACCTTTAAAAATAAATACAAAATATAAAATAGAACCAAGAAATAAAGGAAAACAATTGCTTTGGTTAAAAAATCAAAAGTATTGATGGACTTAGATAAGTTGCACAAAAAAATTTTTTTTTCTTGCGCCTTCAACTTTTTTTTACTGATTTAAGTAACCAAATGGTTTTTGACTTTGTGAATTTATAATTTTTTTTTTGTAAGAAAAGGGGGACATTTAGATGTCGGAATAGACCGTAGTACATATAGATTTATTTGGTGCAGCAAATTTATGAAAGAAAGAAAGTAAGTAGGCATGATTTGTATTTTAGAAATAATATTTATGGAAGGGTGTTTTACTTAATTTGGGATGGGATATGGGAATTGGCTCACATGTAGGTACTTTTAATTGTTTGCAGTTGTGAATGAAAGAAGTTGGACCACTTTAGTTCAAATCTTCAGTTATTAATTTTTTCCTCAAGAAATCAAATTAAACATGAAATCAAAGGACATTTGAAATGTTATGACTTAAACAAGATTACTACTTGTTTTTTATTGTTTTTTTTTGTGATTTTAACTGCAAAAACAGATTCCCCGTGTAAAAAACTTTAAGAAAGTGAAATACTAAATGCGTCACTTACAACCACTTGCCCCATTATAGTGATATAGTTATTTTGTTCCCCAAATCTCCGGAAAGAAAACATTAATTGAAGGGTTATTTTTTTGTTGTTGTTTCTTAATAAATAGAACAAAAATAATCCTTTGCATCGCATTAAATAAAAATAAAAAAAAAAAAAAACAATGACTGCTGACTTTTTGCCATCCTCCAAAAATAAAAGGATAATTACTTCATTTATTCTTAAGAATAAATGAAACAAACCACAATAGCGCAAAACAAACGAAATAAAAAAGAATCACATTAAATCCATGGAAATATATAATAATTGCGTCCCGACCCAGCCCGAAACAAAGCTAAAAATTTGTGACAAATTAAACTTCAGAGTCTGTGTGGTAGAAGGCGTATTTCATTTTTTTTATCTTCTCCTTTTTTTTACTATACCATAAATATATATATTTATTCAAATATATTATATAAAATCTTTAGGCAATTAGCTGCAGAAAATATTTCATCTTTTATTTTAACTGATTTTTATACACTGCTGTTTTTTTAAGGGAAGAGGGTAAAGAATAAAACTTGGAACCAAAATGTCTGCATTTGGCAATTAAATTTCGATTTGAATTATTATTTTTTTTTGTTTAATTTTGTGCCTGCAGTCATGTTCATTATTTGATAGATTATAGAATAGTTAATGTCATGCGAAGAAATTATTTAAAAAAAAAAATGTTGCACTTCAATTTCTCTTCTTTCACGATTAAGTTTTGTGTTTTGTTTTTTTCTTTCATACTTATTAAAAGGTGTATTGCTACAATGTAAATAACTAGTTGCCCCATGCCCTATGGGGCATTTTTTCATATTTGATGTGAGCCATAAATAGTTATATATGTTTTCGATAGAAATAAAACGATTGCTGGAATTTCTACACACGGAAAGCATGTAACATTTTTTTTTTGTGAGCAGACAGTAGCACTAATTACATCTTGGCTGCGGTCCATTCGCGTGATATGTTCGTTAAAACAGAAGATACAAAGATATATTTTTTTTAGATAAACCATCATTACTTCAGGGAACAGAAATCATAGCTTACAACTATCTACGGCTTTGTTTTTTTTTTTTTATAGAAATGCTAATTTGGAATGAAATAATTTAAGAGGTTTTTATACCAAAAAACACAGAACGAAGGTCATGAATGCTTATACTAAGTCAATGACCCAAAAATGAGTTAAAATTTGTAGGTATGTAGAATATCAATTTTCAAAATTTAAATTTATATAAATGGAGAGATATGCCCATTACCAAAGAACTGTTTTTCCAGCGGTATCTAATAAAGCAAATCGTATATCAAATGGCCATTGAATGATGAACTTGTTAAGATAATTATTGTCCTTAAAAATAAAATCGATTAAAATAAATACAAAACATGCTGAAATAAACAGAATTTTTCTCTGGAGAACGAAAATAAAAAAATAAAGTGCAAATTATTATCAAGCTTACACAACAATTTAGAACGACGATTAATAATGTTTCAGAAAATAACACATTAAAATGTATTGTGTAGGAAAATAGTAAATTCATTCTAACATGTGTTTAAATTACTGATTTAAATGAAATGTAACATAATACTTATATGTACGAGTACATTCATATGCAGTTAACTTAGGACACATTCATGCAGTTCCAAAAGTTAAATGCTTTTTGTCATGCCACTTGCAACTTTAAATACCTTATTGCATTTTTAATTTAACAATTGGTTAAAGTTAATGGATTTGCATGGTTTATGAAAATGGTACGAAAACATGTCAAATTAACTTAGGTTAATTTAATACTAGGGGGCAAACGATACACGCTAACCATAGGTTTAAAATCAAAGTAAACAAAATCTAAATTTTTAAATGTTTTTTTTGATTCAAGGTTTGAAAGGAAAAGCTTATACATAAATCATTATTTTACCATAAATAAGGTGCCAGAAATAATTTTAAAAATTCAATTTTTCAATAACTTGAAACTTAATTTTACTATGCATTTGGAAAGGCGTGGTCAAGAGTAACAAACAGCTATAAATCAGAAGATATATTTCTTCGTAAGCTTTAGGTCTAAGTTTGAAAATTATTACTTTTTCTTCAACGTTTCACGCGTGCGGTTACATGCTTTTTCAGGACTAAAAATAAGTAAAATAATTTAAAATATGCTTATATTATTTTGAAATTTCTATTATTAATTTCTATTAATTTTATCAACACATTTGTATCGAATTTTTGGAATATTTGAACGAAACAAACAACGTCTGAGTCTCTTTTTTTTTTTAAATATTTCGAAAGAAATTATTTTTTTAAATCTTTTTTTACAGTCGGAAATCAGTATAAAGTTGCTGATGACATGGTTGAACATTTACAAACAAAAACATTCGATCAAAAATCATCTGAAACATCAAGACAGATAAGATTATGTAATTAAATGTTCAGTTATTGAACAGTCGTCATAGTTGATTTTGAGGAAATGGCGAACATTTGAACATAATAAAGCAATTTTTCGATTTTTTATATAAATTCGTATTTTTTCTAAACTACACACAGAAAAAAGAAAAAACACTTATGTAGATAAGATTAACATGAAAAAATATTCTGTTTTTTATTTATTTTATTCATTCTAAAACGATGTTTTTTTTAACTAAAAAACATGTTAAATCAACGCGAAACGATATTTCATATCAGCAAAATAAGTCATAGCTAAAAAAAATTTGAATTGTGTTAATTTTTGTTGATTTTGCATTGTTATTTTGCTGTGTGATTTAAGACAATAAACTTCCATGACAAGTATACTTTCATAAAATAATAATTATGTCTAAAAACCTCCGACAAAATTAAGACAATCACTGATTTTTAAATTTGATAAGCGAAATTTTTGAAAATTTCCCAAACGATTTATTCAAGACGTGAAAACAAAAAACAAATTGATTCTTGTATACAGAATTTCTTTTTTGGCATTAGTAAAGTTTTTGTAAAGAAATCGTTCTTAAAGTTAAAACTTCAGAAAGAAGAAGTACCTAATCGTATTTTAAAGCATACTTTAAATGGATAGCAAAAATACAGACTTAAAAATCGATAAATGATAAACAAGTTACTTTCAGGATAAAAATGTTAAGAAAATAAGCCAAAACTGAAAAACCGTCGGGATTTTTTTCTTGTTTTTTTTTTCGGTTGATTCACAGATAAAATGTTGTGTTCAAATGTGTTGTTTTTAATAGTTTTATTCCAACAAGAATTTATTTTTTCCTGTTCATCTAACGGTTTACTCCAAATTTTTTAAAAGGGATTTTTATCATTTCTTAGTGTTTTTTCAACGTTTTTTTTTTAAATGCGTTGTTGAGTTTCAACAAACCGTCGAACCATTTAATGTCTTTTTTTGCAATATTTAACTATTTCTTAGTTTTACTTAATTTATTGTTGTTTTTTTTTTAATTGAAATTTTCCTAATTTATTGTAAGAACCAGTAAAAACATTATTAATTAATTCATGTTAAAACAATTCAAATTTTTTAAAACCAGTTGAAGTTTAGTAAAAATAGGTGTATTTAAGAAAACAGCAGGGAAAAACGTAAAAACCCTAATAAAAACCGTTTTGCGTGATTTGAACTTCCACCAAATTCAATGAATTAACTCTGATCGTTTGTACAAATTTTGAAAATTTATTTTCAAAGCTTGTAAAACTATGCCTTGCATCTTTTACAAAAAATTATATTTGGAACCTAACTTTATTTTACTCGTAAGATGTGTTTAATATTTTAATTTCAAATATGAATGTGATTGTTAAATTCTCGGTGTAGAAAACGGATACTTCTTAAACTAATAATGATACTGTTTTGTAGAAAAAATAGTAGTGTTTTAATTTTTTTTTTAATCCTTAGTGCATGTCATTTCATTTGGATATTCTAAGTAAATTCGTACCTATAAACTACATACTCGTGTCTGTTGTATGTGCTAAAATAAATAAATAAAACAAATTCTAATAAGCCTGGAGTTCCTAAAAAAACAGCAAAAAACAGCTTCCATTTATTCAACAAAGTATTAGTACCTACCTTTTCTTACAGTGTGTCTGTTAAAACGAGTCCTAAATCTGTCAGAATTTAATCTTAATCAAGGCTAGTTATTATGTTTTATTTCGAGGCAGGTTTAACTCGAGGGTCACAGTTGGTATCTACAAAAATGCTAACTGCTTTCGACTAACAGAATCCTTACTTTAAATTAAAACATTTTTTTCAATATTCCTAAGAAAATACCTACATAACATGAGTTAAAGTAGTTATAATTACCAATGTTGGCAACTGTTAAAATCTATAGTAGAACCGAAAACGCAGGGATAACTTTACTTCTAGTATATTTAACTTTATTTCTGGTATATGTAACTACTTTCTGGTATATTTAACAATAGTATGATTAAATATACCAGAAATAAAATTATCTCTGGCGTCATTTCCTATTTGGTTTAGGTACATACTATTTTTAATTTTTTTGAATGTTCAAAATTTTTTTTAGGTTAAATTTAAATTCCCTAAGAATAAAACTTACCTTAACAACAACTGTTTAAACGACTGCAATAGAATATCCTTTTTTTTTATAAAACTCATCGAAAATCAACACAAATATTTTATTTGATAGGAATGTTTTGCAGTTCCTGTTTTATAATTATTATAAAATATCCTTTCACTAGACACAATCAATAGATGGGTGATGTATAAAACTTTAAATATCTTTTTATATTTGTTTGTTTAAATTTATATCAAGCAACGATTCACCAAAGTAGTTTCACCAGTAGAAAATCATTTTTTTCTATTCACTCACTTCTAGATAAATCAATTCAAATTAATTAATCAAACATATGCATTCATTTCCGTTTGCTTCATTCTGCATTCGCAGAAAAAAAGAAAAACAAAATAAAGAAAAATAGCAAAACAAAACCAAACGAAGAGAAAAGTGAAAAATTATTTTTTCTTACGAACGGAGCACTGCGAGAAAAGAACAACACAAACAGTTTTGATTAATACTTTTGAAAAAAAAAAAAAAACAATTAAAATTAAAAAAAAAAAAAACAAAAACAGAAAAAAAGTCGTTAAAAGTTGGGTAATGCAATTTTTTTATTTCAACTGTTCAGTGCAATGCTACACTCTGTACACCGTTTGACTGTCACAATTTTTCGCTCTCTCTCTCGTTCTTTTGCATAGATGTCATGTGCGGCCGCCACATTTTCTCTTCATTTCCGATAAAAAATAATAATAATAAAATAATAATAGAATTATACTGCAATCTGTTTTATGCACTGCTTGCGGAAATTCTATGTGCAATTTTCAGTCGAGAAGAATGTGCAGCAACAAAAAAATTAAAAGAAAAAAAAAAAAAAACATTCACAATAAAATTAATTTAAACAAATAAAACAGTTATGAGGTAACATCCGTTTCACAAAACCGGGTGACAGAACCAACAAAACTTCCGGATTATTTTGTTTTACCGGTTTTTTTTGTTTTTAATAAATAAAAATATTCACAAGTTTGCAATACTTGTTAAGTATTTAGAAAAAAAAAACTAATAAGATCAAATAATAAAATTACTCTTTTTTTTTAATGTTAATTGGATTTTTATTTTTATAAAATAATTTTATAAAAATAAAATAATTTATTTTTAAGTACACTTCAGTTAAAAGTGTATGAAGAAGAAAAAAGGTTTTAATTAGAACTGAAACACACAATTTAGTATAACGGATAGGTATGACAACGAACACGACGAATACTAGCTATCTGCCTGATTGCTAAAAATGTACTGACATTATTACTTCGTTAAAAAACCTGAGTAAGTGTACAACCTGCGCACATTAAAATTAATACACAAAACACAATGAAAAACAAAACGTACGTAACAACAACACCGAAGAAGAAGACCAAACGTCTCGCCCGTCCCGACCGATTGTCATGTTTGTTCGTTCGTCTTCGTCCGTTCGTCAGTGTTTCTTCTTTTTTTTTTTTATTTTTATTGTTGTTTTTTTGGTTTTGTTTGATGCTGTTGTACTGCTGCTGACGCTGAGAGAGTGCGAGCTGCTGAGTGTGCCTCTATCTTCTCGTCCTCGTCGTCTGCTTGTGCAAGTTGTGTTCTATGAATAAGTTCCTAAAAAGAACGCACAGCGCATAAACAGAAAACAGATAAATATTCTGTTGTTTTTTCCTTTCTGTCTATTTGGTTGGGGATGGTTGGTGTGGTGCTGAGCTGGTCTGGTGGACAACAACACAATACACAACATGCTGCACAGATACACAATTTCAGAGATTGGAGCTGGTGAAGATGGCAGTGGGGTGGAGATGGGTTGTTATGGGTTGGCTTGGCTGGTGGAAATTGTAGACGGAAGAGATACTTTTTTGGATTGAGCTACGATTGATTCTAATTTAACTGTGCAACCAAAAAATTGTTCTCAACGAACTATATTTTCAAACCTAGTTGCGAACTTGTATTATCGAAAAAGGGCTACCATCTATCATAGTTTTTGTTTACAAAAGTTGTCCCTCAACGAACACCAAGGCTTAACGCTTTTGCAGATGAACAATGAACATTTTTTTCAAAAAAAAAAAAAAACTTAGTAAAATGTAAGAAAAATAGATGATGATCACACAGAATTTTGAAGAAAAATGAACTCCATCAGAACAATGTTCAATGAGTCCAAAGACTACTACACAGAGATTATCCTGATAGAGTTGCATTTTGTCGAACGGTATTATTATAACTTTACAGTGAAGAATCGCGTTTTTTGGACAAAATTCTGTGGTCTTATAAACCAACACTCAAATAAAAAAGTATGGTACACAGGGGCGTACACACCATTGGGGCAAGTGGGGCGGTGCCCCGGGGCCCCCAACACGCCAGGGCCCCGTAAGAAGACAATGCAGAGTAGCCAACTGGTTATAAAAGTATCGAAGCAAAAAGATAAGATATTTGACATGAATCACTTCGGACACAAGAGAGACAAATAAATTACATATTATTTTGGGGCCCCAAAAATTATTACTTGCATATTCTTAGCGCCCAACAAATGATAGGTACATCAGGGGCCCAAAAAAAATAAGTGGGAGTATACATACTTTTTTATCTGTTCTTATTTTCTATATCAAAGGGGCCCCAAAATTAGTCTTGTCCCGGGGCCCCCACAACTCAACGTACGCCCCTGATGGTACATACACGAAACTTCACAAAGTTTTAGACAAGAATATGCGACTTCTTAACCATCATTGCATTGAAGTTTGAAGGTGATTGAAATTGACGGAAATTTTTCGACCTCAACCGCTCAACGCAGAATGACGAAGCAGATAAGGAAGACCCTGGGAACCTCAATTAACTTGGCATACAATATTGGAAGCGCCCGGCTAAGGATGGACTGGCTGGAGAAATTTCGTGGTTGAGACCCAAATCCACAATGAATTGTAGCGCCACCTTAAGGCCTTGGTCACCTTAAGCTGGTAAGTAAGATAAAATTAAGCGGTATCTACGTATTATGCGTGCTGGGAATAATGTTGACAAATTTGTATTTAGTATTTATTGGTTTAGGTGGAATCTTCTTGTTAAATATTTAAATTTAAATTGACGATTACAATGTAATGCAATGCATCAACGAACTTTTATAATCTGTAAACTATCCTAGAATAATTGTAAATTTCCCTCATCGAGTGCCAATTAACAACTATTGATTACCGATAGTATCAAAATAGAAAATATTTTCTCATAAATACCAACAACTCTACGAAACATTCAAAAGAAAGAAAATAGGTATTTTGCATATTGCAATCTATTTTAACAGTCCCAAGATAATTTATAAGGGTAAACCTTTTCATCAAATGGATTGAATTTATAATAATATTTGAGTCGCTTGAATCGAACTTCAAAACATGTTGGAAGCAAAAGGGAAATTTCATTGAAACGAAAGTCAAGAATAATGAGAATCGTAATTTTATGCTAGTACAAACCTACTCAATTTCTCTCGATATTAAGTTGGAGTCACGAGTACTTGGATTTTGAGGTAAATAACAAAATAAAATGCCATTCATTGGTCGTTGGGCGTAAGCAAGTATAGTGTACGATTTAGATTGGCCAGTATGGTATGTTGATTGTTGAGCGAAATTTTGTTAGTGTAATTATGTTTGACATTGGAAAAATTAAATCATATTAATATAATGTATGCATGGATGCTTTTAAAATTATGCATTTGAAGGTGTTCATACAACATGCGTCTTGTCTAGGTTCCTACAAAAAAAAAAAAAAAATCGGTTAGGTGTACTTTTTCAAATTGACCATCACAATGTATCTATAGCTGTGAAATACAACAAAATTCCAACGAATATAAACTTACTTCTTCTCATTCTTAACATTCATTCATTTAAATTTTACTTTCAGATCTGAAGATTCCAAAAAAGGGTTGCATGTACGATTTTGATTAAATCAAACGTGGTTGGGCTTGACAAAATAATCACTTTATTTAAAAAACAATATTTTGAAAACCGTTCTGCCTTAAGAATATTCTTACAAAACTAGTAGGTATTATATGTGATAACATACCTACTTCTTCTTTTCTAACCAAACCAAACAATCGCTCATTTCAATTCTTCAAATTTATTAACATCAAGTTTTTGGCGAAGAATATAGGCTTTATCACAGCTTTATTTACAAAGATTTATTCGACATTAGGGTGGTCCCTAACACAAATCTAATGGAAACCTCCGCTCAATCGCCTCCAAATAGGTAATTTAAAAAAATCCGCAGGTGGCCTTGGCACAGAGGAATAGGTAGATGACTTCAGAGCCAGACATCGTGGGTTCAATCCCAACGGTCGGCTCAGAAGTTTTTTCTAAATCGCCAGCTTAACTGAAGCCACCTGTGCGATAACATGAGACAATTTTCAACTATGTCTCCTCCTCTGTGCCACGTAGTTCTATGTTATATGTTCTTTCTTTGTGTCTATCTGTCTTTCTCTTTGTCATTGTCTAGTGTTGTCTCAGCCAAATGGCCTCAGATGCCGCGCTGAATAAGTGTCAGTACTTCGTACATTTATGTACTTTGTACTTTGAATATAATAATAATAATAATAATAAAAAAATCCTCTAATTTTTTCATATTTTTATCTAAACCCCTTAGGTTTTTGTCTTATTCTCATATCTCTTTTACGGCATGATACGATTTTGTTCTAATTTTGCACAATTATACTTAGAATTATCCTAAATAATATTCCACTCTAAGATATTATTAAAAATATATTCTTGAATCACAAAAAAATCGAAAAGGAAATCCATTTTTTAGTATCTATAACGTTTATTACACTTTTTCTAGATTTCTCAAAAACGGCTTAAACAATTTGTTGCAAATTTCGTTTCTATGCAATGATTAAATAATGTTGCATAATAAAAATTTTCATAAGTGTTTAAATTTCTTTGTAAAAAAAATCTTATATTTTCCCTCAAAATCTGCTTTTCTTAAACAAATAGGTAGGTATGCACTTGGCTATTGGATTTATTTAAAAATCATTAAGCTTCCGTACTAAAGAATGACAATTTTTTTATAAACCACTTTTTTAAGAATATTATATATTATTACAATTTTTTATAAACCACTTTGTTAAGAATATTATAACACTGTATCAAAATTTTTTTGATAAGTGGTCTTTTTTGAGAAGAAAAAAAATAGAACGTAAAAACAAATACTATAAATTTAAAAATATAAAAATATTTTATAACGGTAAATTTTGAAGGAATGATTTTTCAAGCACAATCAGAAAACTTTCAAAAATATACATATGAATCAACTCTACAGAAAAAAAAATAAAGATAAAAGTTACAAATATTCAATACAAAGTGTAGGAATAGTGTGAGGTACTAGAGGTACCGGACACATGTGATGTGCGGAACAGATGTTCTGACACGGATTTTAATCCAAACTAGGTTAAAAATTTGAATAGTTTATAAAATTATGAGTTCAACTGTCACACTTTTAATCTTTTATAGTTGATGAAAAAGCCCTTTTCCTAAAAAGTATTATAACATTTACAATTTTTTTTTTAATAAGGCCTCTACAATTCTGAGTTATTTTCGTTATAAGAGTTAGCTCGCAATACGCAATCGAAAGTATAGTAAGCAAGCTTTTTCGTGGATCAGTGACGCGTTAGTTTCTGTAGTTTTATTTAAGCTCATTACCTAATTACCTAATATTTTGATATAAATAAACTTTGAGTTTCCGAAAATGTAAAACTTGTCTTTACTCATAGCAAACACATGTAAATCTAAAAAAAATGAGATAACAGGGTGTAACTGAAAAAAAAAATAAGTAGGTACAACCCAAAGCGTACATTTTTCTCAGCTTTTTATATTTCGATATCCGATGGAAGCAGTCCACCGCAAAATTCTAATTTATTGTTTAAATTAGTTTTACTTCTTCCAAATCTATAAGATTTATTGCCCTCAGCAGCAGGCGTGTGTTTTATTCTTTCAGAGCGTCACAGTTCACAGTTGCATTTGTTGCATCACACATCAAATTTTTCTAAGCAGGTGTTGGTATAGAAAAGAAAAATCGGAAAAACTTTCCCCTGAATGGACCGGCATTCTAAACTGATGTGTTTTCACTCCCCATTCGTCAAGCGAAGAAAAACTGAATAGCACTCAAAAGAATTTAGAAATATAAAGATTATAAAGTATCTTTTACCTCACAGCACAGCCATCGTCTCAAAAATGTTTATATCCGTTGTTGCTTCTGTACAAATTTTGGAGACAATTTTTCTCTCACTATGCTCCATTTATGATACCTCACTGCAGTAGGATAACCCCTCCACCCGAATGCATGTTCAATTAAAGCAGGAAAAAGTATAGGTACAACAACAACATCAAAATAAATATCTTCCTATGTTTGAGATTTGAAATAGAAAATAATAAAATATATCGCGACGTGTAGGCGGTTAATTATTTTCAGTGTAGGTAATCAAACTATTTATATTCGGGCATTTGATATTATAAATCCAGTGTATTTGAAACGTGTACTGGCTCTTCTATAATATGTAGATATATATAGGTACATAATATGGATACCTACATCTCTGCAGATACATTAAGACCAAGTCGAATGGCTGCGACGACAAAGGCGACAAAACTTTTGGATTCATGCTTTTCTAATTAACATACATACATATATAAATTATCTTAAGAGGGGTGCTGCTGCTCAAGTCTTGAAACAAGAAGAAAAAAGCGTCTGTGTCGCTTTACAATAACATTTATATCTATTTTTTATAATTTTGTTTTGGATGAAAATAAAATATTTGTTTTGTACACGACAGGAGAGATGTGCGCGAGTGGTTATTTTTGTTTTTAATTTTTTCTTTATTTGAATTCTTTTCGTACTTTTACTCAATTTAATGCTTTACTGAAATTTTGAATTGATGATTTTGTATTCTTTGAAGGCATAAATTAGAAACATAAGCGAAAACATATATTTTAAAGAGAAACGTGCATTTTGCATAGTGTTAGTATGAGAAAGCTCTAAGTAAACGTTACGTAAAAGTTACAAAACCTACGAGAGAAGAGGAAGAAGTTAGTTAAGACATGGAACTTTGCTATATTTTATACAAATTTTGGCAATTTTTTAGTGTTACTCCTAACAAAGGCAAAAATGCACTACTAGGTTGCAGTAGGGTAAGAACCGTTAATCGTGGTTCTAAAAACATTTCAATTTCCTCTCTACGGAATTACCCAAAATCTTTAATTACCAGATTTGAAGTTTGGATTGCAGCTTGACAAACAGAATTGCATGACCCACTTCTTTCGCATTCTCCATCATCGAAATTTCATGTATCAATATTATCTCGAGTTCGACTGTTTTAAGGGGTAATATCACCTTGTAAACCATGAAATCGAGCGGCATATTCATCACCGTATAAAACAAAGAAGAAATATTATTTTCTTTTGGTGTTTGTTTAGTTTAATTAAGTATATTAATAGGTAACAGAATAGGCTAATGTTAAATTTTTTAATGATGTGAAATTTTTTAAATGGCGGTGTAGTCCAGGATGATAGTAAAATCCTGTGCTCCCATCGGGCGACCAACTAACTCCTACAGTTTTTAACCGATTGGGCTGAAATTTTGTGTGGAGCTTAAAAATACTATTCTCTAGTGAAGTACGTAGGATTTTTTTGAAATATTAATTTTTAAAGAAATGGCATTAGTTTGAAAAAAATTATTTCATTCCAAAAAACAAAATTCGTTGAAAAAAGACCATAAAATCGTTAAATTTCAATATTTCATATTACGTACTTCACTAGAGAATAGTATTTTTAAGCTCCACACAAAATTTCAGCCCAATCGGTTAAAAACTGTAGGAGTTAGTTGGTCGCCCGATGGGAGCACAGGATTTTACTATCATCCTGGACTACACCGCCATTTAAAAAATTTCACATCATTAAAAAATTTAACATTAGCCTATTCTGTTACCTATTAATATACTTAATTAAACTAAACAAACACCAAAAGAAAATAATATTTCTTCTTTGTTTTATACGCTAATGAAAATGACGCTCGATTTCGTGGTTTACAAGGTGATATTACCCCTTAAGAAGTCCTAAACTTGAAATATGTCACAAGTAAATAATTAAAAAAATAATAGTTGAATAATAAGTATTCTTAATAAGTATAAAATAACGGTAGCTTAAAAGTCGTGGTCGAGAAATTAAAAAAATAAAAAATGGTTCCATGACAGGTAGATAGATACCATTAATAAATAATGCTTTTTGATAAAAAACTTCTTTTTATAAAATTTCATTAAAATTAACTTTCCCAAAAAAGGCTTTGTTAGCAATTTTTTTTTCAAACCTGCCTGGTTCGATTGCTCAAGGTTAGCCCAGGATAGCCCAAGATTTTTTTTCTCTAGCCCACCCTTAGTTCTAAAATAATAAAGGACTTACATATTTGTTTTCACCTCAAAAATCACAATTTTTTTTTTTATTCAGTGCAAAATTTGTTTGCTCAGGATACCCCCATTTTTTTTTATTCCACCATTTTTTTTTCAAAATTTTTTTTTTTTTCATATCAAAAATCAATTATGATTTTTTTTTTTAAATCTTTAGTTTAAAACCGTTGTTTGTTTGCCCAAGGCTAGCCCAGGAAAGCTCAACCTTTATTTTCGCTATCCTATCCTTAGTTTAAAAAATATAGAAGCGTTATTTTCTATTCACCTCAAAAAAAAAAAAAAAAATAGTACGCATACACCATAGTGACCTTTAATTTATAATTTAGAAAAAGTAATACCACTGGTGTGGGCACCGCGCCTCAAATGTTTTTTATTTGACTTAGAATTCTTACTTGATTGATTAAGTTGATTTGTTTTGTTTCACCTTTAATAACACTGAATACAAATACAGTCGACTCCCTTTAAGTCGAACTTGCACAGGACACAAAATTATTTCGAGTTAGAGGGAAATTCGAGTAAGAGGGATTAATTTATTTATTTTTTTTTTAATTGTCTTTGCAAATGGTGAATAAGATCGAGTTACAGGGAAAGATTTAGAAAGAGTCGACTGTATTTTTTCAAGTTTAAAAATCATTGATTTTTTTGGTTTGTCATATGAACATCTAGAAAAGCCATATGCTTAGTACCTATAATCTATCCAAACTTTTTTCAAAAGTAGCAACTAATACAAATTTTGGACTAACGAAAAAAAGTGATGTAATTTGTCGGAATTATCATGGTTAATTCAGAAAAAAATGTTTGATTTGATTTTTAAGAGGTATAATTTGATAAAGTTTTTTTGTTATAATTTTTTTAACTAAGGGGAGGTTAACGGAAAAAGTAATTGAATTTGTTAGAATTACCATGGTTAGTTGAGAAAGTACTAAAAAAGTATTATTTATGTACTGAAAAAGAAAACAGCTCAAACAACATTTTATATAGGTATGTTGTTACTTTTGTAAAAAGTTTCGATAGATTATACTTTATAGCATATAGCCTTTCTAGGTGCTCATTATGGATAAGCAAAAAAAATCAA
Organism: Episyrphus balteatus; assembly: GCF_945859705.1. NCBI lineage: Eukaryota > Metazoa > Arthropoda > Insecta > Diptera > Syrphidae > Episyrphus > Episyrphus balteatus. The sequence goes on along the minus strand of NC_079134.1, from coordinate 53,905,761 downwards.
TGATTTTTACACTTGAAAAAATATTTGTATCTTGTGGTCTTTAAGCTGAAATAAAACAAATCAACTTGCTTTTTAACAGGATTGTAATATGGACTACATTCAATCAAGTAAGAATTCTAAGTAAATAAAAATATTTGAGGCGCGGTGCCCAACCCAATGGCTTTACTTATTCTAAATTAAAAAAGTTCACTATGGTGTATGCGTACTTTTTTTTTTAGATGAATACAAAATAATTCTTCTATAATTTCAAAACTATAGGATGACGAAAATAAAAAGTAAGGCTACATTGGGTTAGCCTTGGGCAATCGAACCAGGCAGGTTTGAAAAAAAAAATTAGCATATGGTGGTGCCAACTTCACATAGTCCCCAAAACATACATTAAACATTTTACGGAATTTTTCGGTGACCCCTCTCATTGAAATGAAATTCGAAATACAAGCATCCGCTTAAACCATAAGTTATATTTCCCAAAACTGGGTATATAGGAGGTACCGTTATTTTGGCCCAAAAAATTAATTCCAAAAACAGACTTGCGGGACCCACTTCTTTTTGCATTCTTAATCATCCATCGTATAATCACATCTGAGGGAAAAAAAATAAAATTTAAATCAATGAAAACTCCTTTTATGTAACTTTTTCGGAATGGTTTTGACGAAAATTTTAAAATCAAAGTAGAACAACGTTATTTGAAAGACTTTAAGCACACTTATAAAAAAAAAATAGAAAAAAAATTGCCGGACACAAGAATCGATCCTACAACACTTGGGTAACTAGGCGACTGTTTTACCATCATTCTACCTTACTGTTAAAAATAACGGTGATAAGCTGCAAATTAAACTGTCTAAAAATAAATGGCTTTAAAATTTCTTTAAACTGTTTCAACTTTAATTTAAATATATTTCACGTTTCCTTGAATTAACTTTACGTTTTGATTTTTTTTCCCTCAGTGTAGCTAAATCTTGACCCTTAGGTGCTAAATAATGCATTTTATAGGTGCATTTTTCAGATAAGCTAACCTCAGACGTGCCTGCATAAGACTAACTTTTTGATAGGGAACCCTACATAGATAAAAATAAAGCCATGGATAGCTTTACCTCTAGTGTATTTAACAGTAATATTGTTAAGTATACCAGAAGTAAAGTAATCCGTCAGTCATTTCCGCTCTGTCCTTCTGTGTAGGTTATTCGAAAGACAATAAAATAGTGGTCCGGACTCTGGGGAGGGATAAATCAATTTTAGCCTTTTTCCAATTATCCTATCGAACTTAAACTTTGTACATATATGTAGCTCGGATGACAACTCAATATTTTGGTGGGCCGGACCCTGGGGAGGGGCAATAGGGGGGTCGAAGCTCCCCAAATTAATTTTAGCCTTGCAGGTACGAGCGAAAGCGAGGGGCTTTGGAGGATAATACAACCTAAGTCGAATTGATTCTACTTTCAATCATGATAAGACTAAAAAGTAAAAAATTAAATATATAGTTTAAAAAACTAAAAACAACTATGATCAAAAAGCGAAGAGCACATTTCTGTTGCTTGTACTTTCATTAATTTTAGAACAAAGCACTCTACGCTTTTTGATCAAACCATTTCCTATAAGTCAATTAAATTATTTTATAGTTTTTAGTGCGTTATAAAGGCGTATTTTAAGTTTTCTAAACTGTCTATTTTAATAGTGTATTAATCATTTTACTTTACAGTAGATGTACTAAATCTATTATTCAACTAAGACCTGATTTTCCAATCATCATGATTGTAATATGTAACTTTTTTATCTATTCCTGTCATTAACTCACACAAAAAAACATTGAACAAGTTAGAATTATTAGAAAAAAAATGGTAACATAAAATAAAGTTTATTTTGAAAAACTTCGTCCTAAGTTTTTTTCAAAGTCGTTTTTTTACAAAAAAAAAAAAAAAAAAAAAAAAACAGTCTATTTTTTTATATAAAAATTTATTGCAAAACTCTAAAACAAAGAAATTAATTTCTTTTATATCTACAATGTATGTACATTTGTGAAATAAACCAGACGCCAACTTGTTGATTTTACATACCTACATTAAATATGTAGTTTTAAAAAAATAGAAAAAAAAACATAATAAAAAAAAAACAATCTTAGCAAAAATTCAAATTTATGATAATTTAAAATTTTCATTTGAGCTATAAAATTAATTGAGGATAAAACAACAACCACATTCGTATGAGTATTGTTACACTCCATACTAACTAGGTACACGACCACAACTCATTTTACCTCATTTAACATTAAACAAACGAGACGCATAGTACATACATATCTAAATACTTATCTCTACACCCATCTAAGCTTAATACGACTGCGTATATTCATTATCACAATTTCTCGTTTTAGACACACATTCAAATAGAAAAGAAAAAGTGGGGGGAAATAAATACAAAAATACTTTAAGTACACGAAATAAAAAAAATGGGAGGTGCTCCAACTAAAATGTTTATCGCAGATTGGACAAAGCACAACATATTTCAAGAAAAAAAAAATTATTATAGAAACGTAAAACGAAATAGAAATGAAAGAAAAAAAATAACAAAAAAAAATGAAATTATTTTTACCTGTTTGTCTATTTTATTTACCTAAACGCAGATACATGAAATATTTACAGTCTCACCAATAATAATCAAGCGACTTACGTGAATAAGAGAAATTTTTTTTTGTTGAGAAACACGCGTATAGCGTTCTCATTGCGGAACACACATTCAAAGCATAAAGATTTAAGATATTTGGGCAAGACGAAAAGTAGTTCCAATATAAACTGGAGAGAAGTCCATTGGCTTTAGTTTAGATATTTTGATACTGTTTTTACTAGCAGCAGCTCATACCTGCCCACACTCTCCCAACGTTTGAACAAAGGTAGGTTTGTAGGTATCATCATCACCATAATGCCCACTTAGTGTGTGCGATCAGCGTAAAAAGTGGTCAGATCAATTTTTTCGATACTTATTTCTTTGGGTGAATTAGAAATGAGCATAAAAGATAATAATAAAAAAAAGATACATCTTTCAACTAAATATAAATGTGTAGAGTAGAGAGAAATCTGGTGAAGATATTGTTGTCATTTGGGTATGAGAGTATTTTAGAATTGTTTTCAACTAAAAAACTCAAGCAAAGCAAGAGTTTTATAATAAATGAAGACTACTTTTTGTTCTGTCGTAAATCTGTTGATTATTATCATAACCGGCTTGGAAGCGAGAATAATCGCACGTTTTTGGTAAAAAAATTTTATTGTAAAAATTGAGTACTGGATTTTTATTGGCAATATGTATTTGTGTACATTCCTGATTATGACTATTCACCTTTGAAGAAGCTAAGACTTCCGGGTTTGGATATCTGTTTTGTGTTTTTTTTTTTTTTTTGAAAGTGTGACATTTGTTTATACCTTCAATAAATTGCAATTTAAAAGCATAAGAGAAATATTGAAAGATATTTTAATTTTGAGATGAATGTGACTAATATTTCCGATCAGATTTAGTCAATGATACTAACATCGATTTGGTAGAGTAGCTTATGTTATTAATCATAATATAACGACATTTCGTAGCTTCTTTGTCATAACTTTTGAATTTTATGACAGAAAATCAAGAGTCAAGGCAGATTGATGGCTTGCCCTTGTTGTGCTCTGATGTTTATATCAGGTCTATAACACATCTTAATCAAAAAGCTTACTTTTATGAATGCAGCATTTTAATCCAATGGACATTAACACTCAAGAGATACTGATGAAGACAGTTATATCATCTACTTATACAAAATTAAATTATACAAAAAAAAAGAAACAACAAATGTTTTTTTGAATAGTTTCGTTTATTCGACGATATTTGACACCATTTTCTTATATGAGGTCAGTGAACTGTCAATTTATGTGATGATCTCTGGAATGCTTGATTGTTTAAATCATCTTGCTTTGTGATCTTGCTTCAATTTTACCTGTTTTTATATGAATAAAATCAAGATACAAAATATTTCCGGTAATTGTTATCTAAGAATTGTTTAAAATTGAGTGGACATATTTGAAGTTCTGAGAAAGTTACGCTTTCGTTAAGGCTTTTTTATAAAAATAATCAATAGTTTAAGTGAAATCCTTATTTCAACGTTCTCAGCGTACAATCATTGTTTTGAGAATTATAAAGGAAAAACAAAAAAATGGAATATAACTGACAGCACTGATATTTATGACTTTTTCTTCAAACGTCCGCCACGTCAGTAACTAAAAAAAAATAATCTCTATGTCTAAAAATTGCAGATATTGCCGTATTATTTTTTTGTAAATTCAAAATAAAATTGTTGTGGACAAAATCACAAAATTGGCTAGGTTGTTTAGGAACAAATTTTCCATCATTTATGCAGTAGGGGCAATTTTGTCACAAATTGAAGAGAAGAGTTTTTTAAGGTCAATTTTAAACAAAACCTAAAAAAATTTGATGATGATAATTATAATAATATTTAGGTATTTTGTAAAAACGGGATAGAGATTTTCTGCCGGTGTCATTCAAATCACTTTAACACGTTTGTCAGCTTCTTAACAATAAAACTCCCTACACCTGAATTCTTTAGACATGACGCAAAAATATAGGTTATATTTGCTATGAGCTGATTATAGGTAAATGGTTTTTTACTCACCAATGAATTGAAAATGTTAAGAAATAGTCTAGCCCTGATAAATCAACAAGTATCAGCACTTTGCATGTAAAATTTTGAATTTCCACCACAAAAAGTTAATTACCAGAATTTGGTTAGTAACTGTCAACTGGCTTCATTACTTATTTGGTAAAAAACAAAACTTTTCTCAGTCACAAAAAAAGTGTTCAAACAAATGTTACGCATACACCACAGTGACCGTACTATTTAAATCTTTGAAAATTGGTACGAAATTACCTTCTTTTGCATTATAAATAATTGAAACTAGGAAAACGTTTATTAGAGGTGTTTCGAACACCTTAATTAAATAAGTAAACAAATCACACGAGGACCAATTTAAATTTTATATAACATAAGGATGTTTAGATATTTGTGTAATTAATTCTAACTTTTGTTATATATTATGAATTGATCATATTTTTGTCTGAAATTTGAAAATAAAAATAAAAATTGAGAATTCTATTACACTCGGCTCGTAAGTCGTGACGGGATTTCAACAAAAAATCGTTACTTACGAATTATTTTTACAAAAGTAACATTAAAAGTTTTCCTTGTCAATTGAAGTAAATACCATGTAAAAACTTTTGTATTTTGGATGTACCGTTTGTTACGTAATTTCATTTAAGAAAAACTTATAGTTAAAATACTTCCTTTTTCGTTGACATTATCTTTATATTCTATTTATTTTTCTAATGAATGCACCATGCACGTAAATCAAGCGTGTAGCTTCAGATATTTTAGGAAGAAATAAAACATCATTTAAATGCTTATTAAAACTATCGAAGAGTTTCAAGTGCAAGAAAACACATTTTACAGTAAAAATGTACAGTTTATAGAAAGTGTCCCAAAAGTCAACGTCGAAACGAAAACGGTAGAGAGGGTAGGTGGTGACAGTTTTCAGAAAAATATAATTATTATTATTATTCATAAGAATGAATTATTGTTTTGTTTTAAATAAAAATCTAAATTTATCGGTTTTATTAGCAAAAAATATGATTGGAGGTCCATATTTACCGACCCACTAGCCACGTATTTTATGAGTTATATGCATTCGACAAAAAAATCATCATAACCATGAATAAGGGTATAACAAAATAGGTATATTCTTAAATCGTTGCTAAGTGGTATCAACTTTGCAGATAGAACCTTACTGTATGAATTATTTTTTCCAAGAATACGCCCAAGAATCACGCCTTAAATTTTCCATATCTAGGTACTTACGGGACACCCTGTATACATGGTAGCTTTCGCAAGTAAAAAATTATAGTGGCTTCTTTTATCAGATCGACTTTATTATTAAACTCAAGGAAAATAAATGAAACTCCAAAGATACAGCCTACATTAGAAACTCTATTGCCTATTTATTCTTGTTTATCAAAATCGTTAGCGAAACTTATTTCTTTTCATAATGTTTATACATATGTCTACGAGTAATATTTGTTTTGGGCCTGCAAAAAAGTTAGCTAATAGCAAACAGAACAATCAAAGATAGGCAGAATGGACACACAGACAGAATTGTGGGTCCTAATTTGTATACTTTCTGAATATTTTTTGAGCTTGAGAAATCCATTTTCACTTTTGAACTCCTATCTCCAAGTATTTTTTTTTTAAATTCTATTTTCCTTTGCCATTACATTTAAAAATATCGACAGAGACAGGTATTTGTATCTGTTACATATTAACATAAATATACTGATAAATAAAAAGAAACGTTACAGCAGTATTTTTATATAAATAGACAAACACCAATTAAAAATTTTGCGCACAATGAACAAAAACAAGAAACTCTTTCGATTCTGGGTCAATTGCGCGCTTATCTATCGATTGTATCATTCTATAACTAAGCCCCTGTGAAACAATATAACAAAAACAACAAAAATAAAGCCTACGAATGAAAATAATGAAACTACTGCATTAAACTGCATCGAAACAATAAAACAACCTCAAAACTATACCAGAGTGTTGTTCAGATTGTTGGAGATTTCCGAGACTAAAAATACTACCGCATTGCATATCCGCAAAAATTCATTCACCAAAAACCCTCGCTTTTGAAACAATGCCGAGAAAATATGCCCTCGATAATCTTTGCATCGATTATGGTATAGAAATATATATGTAAGAATATTTTGTCTATTACATCGAAACCTTCCCGCAATACTTCCCCATAGTTTATGACAAAGAATAAAAACCCATCCCAAACTGCATTATACATCATCTGACAGAAATGGTTTGTAACCAATCTGCCGAGTAACCTAGATTGCAGGCAGTTTGTCATGCCAAAAGGAGATCTTGTGTCCAAGTTTGTGTTCTTTTTTTGTCTTCCCTTTGCTCAATCACCATTGACAAAAAGATAAAACAAATAACTGTGATTTTTTTTTTGCTTTCAAATACAATATATGTACATATTTATATAATATGTAGGTATATAGTAAGTACAACATAAAAAACATAAACAAACTGACATCAAGAAATTAAAAGAATGACAAATGAAATGTGTCACACAAAAGAATTTTTTTATGTTTGCTATGCTCAAACGCCGCTAACTAACCGCAAATGATGTGAAGAACAAAAAACCTATCAGTCAAAACCTTAAGCAAGTAGTGTGGGGAAGGAAAATGAGAAAAAGCTTCAAAGTTCACTCTTTTACCTGCCAAAACCTTCATTTTGCCTTAGTATGACATACGGTATTTTCTGTTTTGTGTTTACGAAAGGTAAAATGAGACAAATTCTGAAATAGTACGTATACGCCCCAGTAGCTCAGTAGCTATATAACCCTTCGCAATAGCTTTATTCGTTGTTGTTATCGTCGTAACAGTTGAGGTAGGACTCTCAGCTCAGTTGAGGGGGTATTGTGTTAATGCAGACGCAGATACACACGCTTTTGCAGGAAACATCCCTGCTTGCTGCCTTGTCACTTTATTTGGTACTCGCAGATGGTCTTCCATCCACAAAGTATTTTGTAATTATTTTTAGAAACTCAGATGTGACGTCCAGCTGGTGTGCCGACGTCAGGACTTCTATGAAGGAATGAAACGGAATTATTAGTTTTTTTTAAATATTTTTTTTTTGTGTTTAAAAGCGCATGTTCAGAGCTTTGAGAGAAGACCGCATCATAGATTGACGAAAGACGAAATCGAGAGTGGTGTAAAAATCGTGCTGTTTCATGAAGAATAAGCTGAAATAAAGTTGTTTGCTTTTTGGCAAAAAAAAAATAGAAGCTAAGCTTCCATATTAAGGGAAAGTATTAAAAGCCAATATAGCCAGAAGTATGGTTCTTGTCGTGAATAATGATTGTATGCCAATTAATTTCCTATCTATCTAATCATATAAATCTCATATTCTGCGAAAGGAGCATGTTAACCTTAAAGAATCATGTTTGAAATTTTTGGCCAAACAAAGATTTAGATAAATTAATTTAGCCAGTTCACATTTCAGAGATTTCAAGAACCTGAATTTGGTAAAAACTAGAAAAATAAATAACATCAGTTCGAGTTGCTCCAACGTAGAGAATTAAAAAAAAAACTACCAAATAAATACTAGTGCGCTTTACCAGACTTTTAATAGAAAGAGGATGCTTTGTAAAAGATTTCAGCATAGCCGTAGCTAGGATTTCATTTCGGGGGGGGTTACCTCAGACTGAAAAAAATTTTTTTTTAAGATTCACAAAACTTTTTTATCAACTAACTGCAGTCGATTCTTAATTCCGCTAAAGCAAATGGTCATTAGAACTGTGTCAGAGCGAAAAACTTGTCAATATCCTTTTTAAGTATTTTTTAGGAGAGAAATTCATAGTTAAAAGTTTAAAATAGCTCTGCTTACCGTAGAAGAATTTAAGAATGTACCGAATATAAAATGGCCGAATATTCGGCGGCATCTCTAGTTTAAATTGGTACAAGGAGTGATAAGTTGTTTGATATAAATTGCGAGCGTTAGCGAGCAAGAAAATTTTTTTGAAGAAATAAATTTGAACCATTATTAGGCTTTATACAAAAAATTATTTCGCACAATTTTATATATAAAAACATTGAAAAATGAAATTTTTCTCCCACTAAAATTTTGTAGCAAAAAATTGAAATATTCTATTATATCAATTTAGTTCCTTATTAAATCGGGAATACTTAAAATTAAAAATTTTAAATAATCCAAGTTGTTTGGCATGAGCTAATTTTCTAATTTGAAACAATTTGATAAATAGAAAGCTAAAAATATAACGAAAAATTTTACATAGGTACTCTCTGAAATAAAAGGATAAGATGTCGGAAAGACTTAAATAGATTTAACGGTAATATTTCAAAAACGAGATGTGATCGAATATTTTTATCTTCGGATTCGAGTTCAGCAACCCTTTGAAAAAGTATAGTTTAGCCTCGACATCAAAAACCTTGTAGAACCTTGTGTTATTTAAAAAGTTCTTAAAAAAACATTTTAAGGTGTTTACATAGTGCTTTAGGAAATGATCAAAGAGGTAAAAACTAGTTTTTTGAAAATCCCTTACCAAACGTTGTAATGGACCACAAAATTGTTGTTTTTCCTTATAAAAACTTCATCGACAGCTTCTTAAACGATACGAAATTGGTAGAGACTTTTAGGGAGATTTTCGGGATCGGGTCAAAATTCTGGCTTCAAAATTCTGCTTTTCAAAATTCTGCTTTTTTAACGAAAATTCTGTTTTTCAAAATTCTGCCAGCATTATTCTTGAACAAAAAATTCTGCCAATTCTGTTTTTTTTATAGCATATGCCCCGACTAAAGAAAAATACACCTCATTAATGTAATTCAACATTGGTACTTTCCCAAATTTTTTTATTTGAGTGTCGCAAATATTTTTCAAATAAAATCTATAACTTATTGGAACCCATCGGTTGTTTGATACAAAATATTCCTTTTAAAAAATTTTGAATTATTTTCGGAAATGTTTAGTATTAAAAACCTGTTCTTAATTTTTTCAAATTTATTTATTTATAAAAAGAAAATTAATATACATTCAAAGAATAACAAATTATGTAGGTAAGTTATCAAATAAGCAGATAATTTTTCAAGAAGATGATTTTACAGAAGTCTGCAAAAAATTAAAGAAAAAATATTAAAAAGCGCGCGCTTTTTAACATTTTCCAAACCCTTTTTTAATTTTTTGCAGAATTTTGAAAAACAGAATTATGAAAAGCAGAATTTTGAAAGCAGAATTTTGTAAAGCAGAATTTTGAAAGCAGGATTTTGACTCCGGCAGAATTTTGACCCCAACCCGAGATTTTCAGATAGGTAATTAAATTACTTAAATACACAAACAAACCATTTAGTACTGCAAATTTTAGACTTATAGGTATTTTTTTATACTATATCTTTTGATTTTCTGAAAAAAAAATTTCGGGGGGGGGTTAAACCCCCAAAACCCCCCCCCCTAAATACGGCTATGGATTTCAGTATAAACCTTTCTGAATATTTCAGATAGAATTAAAAAAAAACAAGGAAGAATCGATAAAAATAGTATACCAACATTTTCTAAGATTTTGAAGGAATAACTAAAATATCATACTAAAATTAGCTTTATTGAATACAACATCAACATGTGTAAGACTTGTCAGCAATAAGGTTCGAAAGCGACTAACGAATTTTCCTCTTCTCAAAAAGGCCTTGCATTTGAAATCTTAATATTTCTGTTTTAACAATTAAAAGTTTTGCTCTTTTTCAGGGCTCTTGTGGTATATCAAACCAACTACAAAGAAATTTTCCTTTCATTTCTTGGACATTTGCGAAGTTCATGCATAGATTTTAAGGCGTATAACAAACGCGACATTTACATTGTACATTGTACATGGCTCTACATACATTGCCGAATATTCCTCTAAAGTTGGTAAAACGTTAAAAAAAAAAAAGAAGAGTCGCCCAGCTTCCAAACCTGGTACTCCAAAAACCACGAAACGAACTTCGGATTCCAGTCCATCGAACCCATTCCGCAGAAAAAAGCTAAGAAGTCTTTGGAGCGTAAAACACTTCTGAATGTAGCCCCAAAAGGATCAGTGAATAATCCTTCCTGAACGGAAAAACGATAGAGCAATGCCATAATGATTGCAAATTTCGTATTTTGTCCCAAATGCTGTGTTTCCCTTTGCTTGAACAAAGGCAGAAATTATTTTATGTCTTTTGTTATCCATCACCTTTTTTTTATGATTTGTATAAATATTGAAGTATATAAATAAAAAATATTTGGACGAAATAATAAAAATAGAAACTAAACTTTTATTTTTTTTCATTAAATTTTTTTTTTATAAAAATACATAGTAAATCCGTCCTTTTTTTAAAGTGGACCATAATGTCATCCTGAAATTTTTTGTACATAACATGAAGATCAAGATATTCTGTTTACTACCAGATTAATCTGTTAACGCTACAAGGCTGCAGAAAAATAATATTTTGAAGGCCTAGATTTTGAAGGAATACACTATTTTGTATTTGCTTGGTGTCAGTCATTGTCCAAACCAAATAATTTCTTTCATAAAAGTGCGCACAAAAACATATATTGATACAATGGTTTTGTTTAAGATACTGCATGCCCTACTATCAATTTTGCTTCTCTAATGCTTTACAGAAGCAATAGTAACATCTGTAAAGCTTTATAGAAACAAAATTGTTTGTCGGGTGTAACTGTTTCTGTATTCTTGTTTCATTATTTTTGAAATTTTATTCCAGATCTATGTATGTATGTATATGCAGCACTCAATATCCTGTTATGTTTAACAGAAGTTTAAAATTATGTTATGAGTTTTTATTAAGCTAGGACTGAAACCGTTTTCAACTTCGAAGTAAAAAGCTTATTTATTTAAGCTTTCGAAAAACGTTTTGCATTTCTTTTTGCCTAAAAAACATAAAAAGCTTGTAAAACTTCTACTCTACCACCCCTTCAATGCTTAAGAAAACCAAAAAATCTATACAAACATCACCCCTGCATTATTTTTTGTTGACAAAATTACAGTAAAGACAGCAAAGCTTTTGTACGGAGCAAAGAGAAAGAGCGCACAAAACATCCTAGCAATATTGTATCTGTAGTTTCAATTCAATTTTGTTTCTGTTTCGGGTAAGTTGGCTAAAATAACTTTTTTTTTTAAGTTAGCCCTTAAATTTTTTAGCTCCCATTAAAGAGAGTCGTTTGCCTTTCGCTGTTGGTTATTGTCGCTGTGGTGTTCGGTTGTCTTATCCTATTTGGAAAAAAATTATAAATAAATAATAAGAATTATAAAATAAAAGAAAAAAATTCAATAGAGTGCCACAAGAAATAAGTTACCTTATTCTTAAAATTAAAAATATTAAAGCAAATACCTATTGGTATTAAAAAAAAAGGTGATTATAAACGTTTGCCATACATAAATATTATTAAATTAAGAAATTATTTTTCTTGTCGGCTGTATCGGTGTGTTTGTGTGTATATAACAATGGGTGTGTGATGTAGTTTAAATAAATATTCGATATACATCGTTTTCGAGTGCATTTTCGGGCCAAAAACGATTAGGTACGAATCGCAAAAAAACAAGATATTGATATTTTCTTGCCTGTTATAAAGTCAATGCGACCCGGGAATTTTCGGAGCTGATGCCTAGCATATGTATTGGATTTTTTTATTTCGGTGTTTCGTTTGAAATGGAATTACATAAATCAACTGGGTTTTTGGATACAATAAAAACGAAAACTCTTACAAGAAATCCTTTCGAAAAATCGTGAAAAAATACCAAAAGTTCTTATAAACATAACCTAGATCAATAATCAATATGCCCACGAGTGTATATTGAAGTCTGCATCTTAATTGCAGTCGTGCGCCCGTATTTGACGTTTCTGCGAAACAGCAGCAGCAGCTAACAACTTTTAAGCCTTACACTCGTGCTTATTTTTTTTATATTTGATAGATGGTTTCCAACCCCTACAGGACAGAGGATGTCGTGTGGTGGCTTGTGGGAGTTCATAATATCATTAGATTTTATTTTGTCGATTTAAATTTTTTTTTATTTCACTATAGGACAGAGAAGAGGTTGATGATTGAAGGCGTGAAGAATGGTTTTTCATGTATGCTTATAGGAATATGTGTGTGTTTAGGGGAGCTGAGAAGTGAAGATGAATCAACAGGCGTTTTACTGCATTGCTGAGTTTTAGGACTTGTAAAAAAAAAATTTGTAATGATTCTGATAATCTTAAATTTAATCGAAAAAGCTATTAAGATGAAATGTTCTAAATTTTATTTCAGTAAAAACGCATGTTTTGAGAGTATAGATGTGTTCGATGTATGTCAACTTTTGTAAATGGATACAAAAATACATACCCTAAACTCGTTGGCCTAGTTTTTTTTTTGTAAGAAGAGCTTTTCTCACCAAATGCGGCTTGCATCGAAATGCAATTTGTAGCTTTCAATCCACCATGTTTTTTCTTTCTTGCATTATTCTATTTAAAAGAGTGCTCGTGTTTGCTGTTTCGTAATGCTGTAATGCAAACAAATCGTCATTATAAGTTAGAAAGATGAAAATGGAAGCAGAGATACAAAATGGAAAATCAAATAATTTTATAAAATTTTTGCACGATTCTGATTTTTAGATACTAATATCATTTACAAGAACAACAAAGTTTTAAAAAAAATCTAGAGCAAGCAAAAATCAAAAAATGCACAAAGCAGTTAGAAAGGTCCTTGTCATTTGTATATAATATATATTCGCACGTCATTTTTTGCATTATAATTGACATTATCCTCCTGTGTCATGAAACTGGCAAACATGTTGTTAGTAGAAACAGCTTGTATTATTGTTGTATTGCTGTAAAACATGGTTTTTATGTGCTTTTTGTGGTAAATTATGTTTGTTTTTGAGTATTTTTTTTGTATATTCAATGGCACCTTTTCTAGTTGATTTCGCATCGGGTATTGATGGAGATTTAGTTTAGTTTTTTTTGTTGTATTGTTTTTGTTTTATTATGTGCTATTCTATAGGATTGTATGGTTTCATAGCCGTTATCGTGCGTTGAGAGTTTCTTGCCTTGATGATAGTTAAATGTCATTAGCCTATTTTCCGAGGGAATGATTTTCAAAAAGGATAAAATGTTGATGGCAATAGAGTGTTTTTTCTTTATTCTTGTTTTTTTTTTTTTAATAATATTGTGTCATTGATGAGGCAAGAATTTCTATTTACATATATAGATATACAAAGGACATGCAAAATATACACAATTCTTATAAGTTTAATATAGAAAACAAAAAAAAATGTTATAAATTTTTCTCAATTTCCAGTATATCGTAATACAAGCTTTTATATGCTATTATATGGTAGCAAAGATATTGTTAAGATCTTATAGCCAGTATGATTTTCTATAATTTAAGGTTAAAAACCACTTAGGTTGGATTTTTAAATAAGTTTGTTTGTTCGAAACTGAAGATTGAGGTTGATATTAAAGTATATTTGGAAAACAAGAAGAAATAACTTCTCACTGATCAAAAACAAGAAGTCAAGATTTGATTTTTTTTTTTAAGTGAAATAAAATTCTGTTCCGATTGTAAAATCATTTACACGATAAGATTAGGCTGAAATTAAGGTACTTTTTGGAAGGGAAAGATAGGAATATTTGCGAGAACATTGCATTGCTGAGCAGACTCCCACTGTAAGAGTTTGTATATATTTCGACTCCCAAGCTCGTGTCCACAATGACACTCCATTTTTAGCTCTCATGCGAAAGCTTACCTCCTCGTAAAGGAATTTGCTTCAAATAATGTTCTTGCTGAAAGTGTCATGCCTTCGCCAGTACTTGAGCGCGTAAATGATTCCATCGGACCAATCTTCTTTTACACTTGAACTGTTGCAAGAGTCCTGAAAGATCTTGATGGAAAAACCCCTGTGTAAGTTTTTTCATCTATCGTACTTTACTTAACTCTTCCCGAGTGGATGGAAAACTGCATTTGTCCGTCCAATCCCAAAAAAAAGGCGAATCTTCTTCACCCTATAACTACTGTCCGATTGCTTCAACATCTCTTTTTTAAAGGTGATGAAAACGCTGATCAGCTCAAGAAATATCTCGAGGAACGAAAGCTTCTTAATGACTAACTTACAAAATAAATGCTGGTGAGGTACCCCAGGGTTGTCCTCTATCGAAAAATCTATCTGCATTCCTATACTTAAATATAACAACTTAAATACTCGCGTTTCTAGGAATGCCCATCAGTTTAGTTCAGAGATTTATTCTTCATCCGCACAACAAGAATGTGGAACGCTTTTCTCAACTGTGTTTTTTCCTCTTATTGTGATGTTAAGAGGTTTAAAAGTTGGAACAACAAAATTTTTGTAATCTTTATACCTATATTAATCCTAGCAGACGAATAGGTAAAGATATTATTTTAGATTGGTAATATGTTAAGACCAAATAAAATTTGATCAATAGTTCCACACAGGTAAAAAACTCCACACTATCGATCTTAAAACAAATTATGGTAGCGAACCAGCTGCTGAATAAGTGAGTATCGTGGTTTATGTCTGCTATAAGATCTAAGGTCGAGAGAATGACAAAAATTTTCAAAGTTGTGATCTCCGCAGTTGTGACTTTTGCGTGGTCAGTAAATTTCTTTGCTACTACTCTATAGAAAGGAAGATACAAATAAAGAATATGAAACAAAATTGGGCCAAATACAAAGCCTTGTTGCTTTCATAATTGCACGGTTGCTTTGTTCATCTGCAGCCATTTGCAACCAGATTTATGTCAAAGAAACTATTTGCGCTTGTCTTATATTTTTGATATATTTTTGATAGGTATATACGAACAATTAACTAAAACAGCACTATTGTGTTAAAATTTAACGAAAGTGAATATTTTAATCTCTTTTTTTTTTACTTTAATGCAATTGACACACAGGCTAAGATCATAATAACCAAATGAGTTAATTCTAAAAGTGAAATATACCTTCATCTTGCAACAAGGAACGTTTTAAATCAACACACCTATTTGTCATTTGTTCTTATTGTTCGCAATTTGAAATTAATTAAATTCAGATTAACTGCCAAGGGAAGTTCCATTATCCAACTAGTTTTTTGTACCACCAGGGAATAGGTGTGGATGGAATGATGGTATCATTTCTGGTACTTGTTTGTATTATTTTTAACTGGTAACAATCCTTCTTATTATTATTTTTTCTATACAAACAAAAGTACATATTTGTATATTCAAACCTAACCTACAAAGTATTTTTTTTTGTCGGTATATACTAAGCAAAATTGAAAGTAGAGCACACAATTTTTTTCTTCACATATATAGCCTCTGGGAAAACATACACTCCTAATGGATACAGGCGCTGACCAATTAGTCCAATTATATTTTTTCATGTTGTTTTTTTTTTTAACTGCACTCACCTTTTTATTTAAATAGTAAAATATGACATTTTTGTTTCGTAAAAATACTTAAGTTTATTTCAAATCATAATGCCCAGACATTTTAAAGCTGTTTAAAATAAACTCTATTTTTGTAACTACCTTTGACTTACATACATAAAATCAATAAATTATTCCAGGGGAGTTTATTCGAACTCAAGCAGTTCTATTATTTGAAAAATCAATTTTTAAAACGGATTAATGAGTTTTCTTTAAATTTGTTTTTAATACATTTGTGGTAAAATCAAAACGCCAATTTTATTCGAAAACAATTTTCGAAAAAAAAAACATTACAAAAATTCTTTTTCTGGAATCGAAATACCTAAGAATGATCTTAGTATGGTTGGCAGGTAGAGATGACGGTCATAAGTTTGATACCAAAGGTTTCCTATGAGTACCTAATAATTGAATTTGTAAAGGTAATGTCCATTTTACTTTGGAGTCATGGCCGTCTGAACCCCAATATTCAAGGAATAAGCAAGACGCTTTCAGCAATACCTCATTTTTCAAATTACGATACTCTTATTCTGGGCCCATTTTCTCATTCGATACTTAAATATTTAAGTGAAACATAAAGAACTAAGGTAGTTCCACATAGCGGAAATTCAATCATAGGTGACGTGAAATAACGCCCTACGAAATAAGGCCGCATCGGCCCTTATTTCCATTTGTAATGGAAATAAGGCCCTGACAATGCTTGCGGCCTTATTTCCATTTCAACAACGAAATTAGGCCCGTCGGGCCTTATTTCGTTTTTTCTACTTGGAAGTAGAAAACAAGAACATCTGAACTTCCAAACTTCATTCTTTAAAAAAAAATTTAAATGTTATTTGAAGTTCAGAGCGTATAAACGTCAGATGAATAAGCGGGGATGCAGCCCCCTACAACGCCTTTCCCCCTTCCTAGGGCATATTATAGGATTTGGGTGGAGGCTAGGTTGAGTGAATTCAATATTTCTTTTATGTCGTTTTCGATTGGAATCACTCAAGGATTCACTCATTCTGAAATCCAATAAAACAGTTTGAATCGTTTCCACTCAATTCTGAAATTTTATATCTATATTGGTGAATAATCAAATAAAAATTTTTTGCTTTTCTACTAGGAAATTTGGTTTGACGTTTAATTATTTAAATATTTGTGATTTTGAGTGAATTCTGTTTTCAAATCAAGAAGAGAATTTTTATTCTGAGAAGCGTTCTGCCTGTCAAACTCGGGCGAATAAAACACTTTCAGAAGGCTTCTGAATGATTCCGGACGCTTCCGGAGAGCCAATCGAAAACGCCATTAGTTTCCTAGAAACTTTAAAATTTTGAAGAAAATATGCTCACACCCAACCCAACACCCACCTTGAATCGGTGCAGGGAACTAACTTAAAAATTTTATCTGTTGTGCTTAATAATTCTACTTCTCCGTTATATTCCATCATTTATGGTGGGAAATAAGTTTATCCAAATGTGTGTCAAAATATTTCTCCCTTCAACTTGAAGAACAAAAATACATTTAGGAAATTCAAAATAAATAAAATTGAGTTATATACTTACTCGTAGTAACATAAGTAGATTCAATTTAATTCCAATGTTCAAATGCGAAGCGGAAAAAAAATTTTCTAACCCGAATTTTAATGCGAAGCGGAAAAAATTTTTGCCCACGTGAGGATCAATTTTGAGGTGTGAAAATTAAAAATTCGCGCGAATTTTTAATTTTCACACCTCAAAATTGATCCTCACGTGGGCAAAAATTTTTTCCGCTTCGCATTAAAATTCGGGTTAGAAAATTTTTTTTCCGCTTCGCATTTGAACATTGGAATTAAATTGAATCTACTTATGTTACTACGAGTAAGTATATAACTCAATTTTATTTATTTTGAATTTCCTAAATGTATTCTTGATTTTACTTATTTCTTAAAAGTTTGTACTAGAAAAAAAAAGAAAGCAAAAACTTTGTGAAGACCCGCGATTTCCCATTTTCATTTTTCAGTGCAGACTTTTGTAAAAAAATATGTGCCAAAGACACCTCATCTAATAAGATACAGTACTAAAAAGAAAAATTATTTTCCACCTCCCACTTCACCCAAAAATGAATTTCGTTCAAAAAAAAAAAAATTGTTGTTCTTACATTCAGCGAGAACTAAATTCCCAAAAAAAGTGAAATTATTTCCTACTCTTAGTGAAGTAATGTCCCATAAGAAAGCCGCATCCCCCTCCCATATTCTTCTCACTTATCACTTATAGGTACTATGAACACGAAGCAAGATTTCGCTTCCTCCAGAAATGCGGCCTTATTTCTATCTCGAATGGGGTCTTATTTCTATATTGCAACTGAAATAAGGCCCGTCGGGCGTTATTTCGGTTTTTCCATGGAAATAAAGCCGCATTTCAAATGGGGTCTTATTTCGTAGGGCGTTATTTCACGTCACCTCAATCATAGCACAGTAACGCTAGTTTGGGTCAAAACGTTTATTTCCCCTTCTGCGTGTTTTAATTTTGTTCCGATTGAATTTAGTTTGTCCATTTTCAAAATATCGCCGGAAAATATCACACAAAATCAGTTTAAAAGTATTTTTTGGAGTGTTATGAAAAAAGTGTTAAAAAATCTATGAATTAAAAATGATTTCAATATGATTTTGTGGTGTTTTTTTCCTGTTTTTTTTTGTAACTTTTTTGAAGAAATGGGTTAAAGTAAAATAAATTAGTTAATTAAATGCTAGTTACTTAATTATTTTACGCTTTCGTCAATTTATTTCTGTTTTACACGTAGGGATGCAACATCGTTAAAAAAAACATCGATGTTTGAATACATCGATGTTTTATTTACAACATCGATGTTAAGAAAACATCGGTTCTATCTTCGATACATCGATGTTTTGCCGATGTATTTTTGTTGGACATAAATACGTTCTACTGTATCTAAAGAACAATATATTTATGTCTTATCTGTTTAAAACCCAAAAACCTAAGTTTAATTCAATTATTAGGTACCACAAAACAAACAAATTTATCAACAAAATGAAACATATTTTCTTAATACGATTTTCGTTTTTATTTATATATAAATACCATCAATTCTAATCAAATGGAATCAATTTTTGAAGTTATACTTTTTATGGGACGGTGGGTATGAAAATTTGTTTTTTTGACAAGAATGTCAAAGGGATTATGACGCGATCGCCATCTCCGAGACACTTGGGCAGCAGGGCTGTCGTTTTACCTTTAGAGTTGATAGTACTTTAGTATTAAAAAATGCAGTACGCCGCAGTACGATAAAAAAAAACACAATACGTGGCAAGTTGCATATTTCATGTCGCAAGTTGCATGTGGCATGTGGCAAGTAGCACGAGGCATGTGGCATTCAGTACGTAAAATGTGGCAAGTTCTATGTGGGAAGTTGCGTTTGGCAAGTATCATGTGGCAGAATTCATGTCGCAAGTTGCATGTGGCAAGTTGCATGTGGCAAGTAGCATGTGGCAAGTTGCATGTGGCAAGTTGCACGTGGCAAGTTGCATGTGGCAAGTTGCATGTGGCAAGTTGCATGTGGCAAGTTGCGTGTGGCAAGTGGCAACTTGCCACATGCTTTGTTTTTTGTGGCAACTTGCCATATATGCAACTTAACACAAAAAAACAAAAAGGTAAATACTCATAAATAAAAGGAGAAGAAAACAACATAGACTAAAACTAAACTTGTATTGATATAAAGGCCATCAATCGTAGATAAAATTTAATTTTTTTTTGCTCAAAAATTTAGCAACGGAAATTGGTATGAAGATTCTTAATTTCCAATTATAAAGATTTTTTCATGCATAACTATGTTCAGGGAAGTCAGATTGTCTTGGGTTAAGGTACGGAGATAGCATACAAAATTTTCCAGAGAATACCATAAACTGAGATTGTTAAAAAAATACGCTGTTTGATTATTTTAATAAAAATATAAAACAAAAATATTTAAAATATCAAATGAAATTCATTTACATGTACACATACTCTTTTTTTTTAACGTTCAGAGCTCTGAACGTAACTCACAAGCATGTCAATAATGGTCGCCATAGGCGTACACACCATTGGGCCAAGCGGGGCGGTGCCCCGAGGCCCCAACTGACGCTAGGGCCCTGACCGGAGACAATGCAGAGAAGGAAACTGTTATTATAAATAAAGTAGAAAAAATATTACCTCAGGGACCTCAAAAAATGCTACTAAAATAATCTAAGCGACCAACAAATAATACTTCTGGGGCCCCCAAAAAAAGAAAAAGGCGTATACATATCCTTTTTAAAAAAATGTCGAAATGGCCCCTTAAAATTAATATTGTCCCGGAGCCCCGGCAACGTACGCCTCTGATGGTCGCGTTCTGATTTCTGAACACACAGAAACAGTCTTTTGAATGAAAACATTAAAAACAAAATTTAAAGCTTTGAACACTAGACAAAAAAGATTGAGTTTGAGAGTTCAAGTTCTGTTATTATGCAAAAAAAGAAAAACGAGTAACAAAATGAACGATGTCGATGTTTTGCAGATTTAACGTCGATGTATCGGCGATGTATCGGCTTAAGAAACATCGATGTATACATCGATGTTTTTAACAAAAACATCGATGTTTTGAAAACATCGATGTATCGTTTGCATCCCTATTTACACGTCCGTCTCACTGTTCACTCTAGAGTGTCTCACTGATCGCACCCCTAGCAAACAGTGAGGCGTTTTGACTTTTTCTACATTTTAGTTTAATGTTAAGCTCTCATTCATTCTTTAACTATAAATTTTTGTGCAACATTAAGATAAAATATGTCTTAAAATTAATTCCAAGTTAAGTTAAGATACCTTGGAAAAATTCTAAGATATACATAGCAATTTAAAAGAAAAGTGTCTCACTGTTCGCACCTTTCCCCTACTTTTTATTTGAGAAATAAAGAAATAATCCCGCTTGAGAAAAGATTAAGTGCAATTATCAAATAATTGTTTCATAACTATTTACAATCAGTAAGATTACAAAATTACAGGACAATTTTTCTGGACACTATTTTTCAGTAGTATTTATTATTTTATTTTGACACACAAACACATTCACAATAAAAACAATCCTTCACATTAATCAATTTTATTTGGAATAAAGTAAGTAAAACAAAAAAGGTATGTACGACCTTCATAGCTATATGATTCAAATTTATGATCCGTATGAGCAAATGGGCCTTAGAAGTTATGATGGCCCATTTCACGCATAGCCGGGAACCGGGTAAACGGCCCGAATAGCATTGCGAAATATTCACTCGCCTGAGAAAGTGCTCTATTTCTAGGGCAGGATATTGGCATAGGAAGTGAAAGACTGTTTCTTTTTCTATAACTACGACAATGAGTATTGTGTGATATACCCAGCTTTTCCGCATGTTCTATCGGCCAATGTTTTCTGCACATCCTAACGATCCTGTCTTTTCTGAGTATGGAAGGCAAGTCATATATTCTGAATGTTTTATGTGTGCCAGATTTTCCTAGATACAGCGCAGCTTTTGTTCATTAATTTGAGAAGATATATTGCCCTTCATGACTCCTATGAGAATGTTTAAACTTTCCGTTGGTAACTCATGAATGGTCGATTCCTGTCTGGCCAGCTAATCCACCTTTTCGTTGCCTTCAAACCACTGAGTGATCTGGGATTAGAGAGCTTGTGAAGGTTCCGCTCAACATTTAGAGTCCATTTATGCAACTCATAACAGGGGGAAAAGAACGCCACCGTAAAATGTGCATTTGGAATGTAGTCCTCTCTTCAAACATATCGCTTTAGGACTCGAGAGTCGAGAATAGATTCAGTAGGACATAATTAAATGCTCCTTCAACATTTAGTTAAGTAACTGGGATATTTTCATTGAAGTGGATCGTATGCTCAATATGAGTTTCTAGGAAGACCTTTGCAGTGATCATCGATCTTTCAAGGATTATTACTCATTACCTTTGGCGCAAATTGCAGTTTACCGAATTTCTTCCCGTCAATTCTTTTTTTGATTTCTAACAAAAAGGTGAGATTTTCGTTTCACACTGAATAAACTTAAATAATTTATCTAAATTCTTCAAACAGGTTGAATAGTTTATTGATTTATTGAAAAGATACTTATTTTATGCGTGTTTTATTGGTAACTCAGTACTTAGCTCAGTAAAATTTTACACGGTAAACAACAACAAATGATTGCTAAGGATAAACAAAAGTTTTTTATTTGTTGGTTTACAGAGAAATATTTTGTATAGACTTATACATTTTTGACCCTTAAACAACATATGATTATAAAAAATTAATAAAAGTAATCTGTTTTTGATGTTTCTAGCATAAAATGTTTACTCATTAAAACACTGAGTACCAATAAAACACGGCTTTTGCTGAATCTAAATTGGTACTAACAATACAAATTTGGGTTTGTGTAAGCATTTGCTAAGCTGATTTATCTTAAAATCCGTGTTTTCTGCTATTTCAACTAAAGCATAATAAATGTTGACGGCATTTTTTCGTACCTAACCCTTCGTAGTCAAGAATACGATTTATGCAAAAGTCAAACGTAAATTGAAAGCAATTTCCCTATCTTATCTAGCTTAATTGTTTTAAAACCTACAAAAGTGGGTGGTGTCATCATCTACCATTTGTATGAGAAAAAAAAAATGGCGAGAATTCTAAAATAAGATAATATCTAATCCACTGTTTGCTATATATGTGAGTGTTTTAATACAATCTCATTCAAATGTAGGTTTATAAATAATTAAGATTTGCTTATATATTTATATGTATCTCAATGTATATTCCCATGTGTGCCATATTCAGCATAGTGACCTCCTGTTAATTTATCCGAACAGCTCCGGTTCTCCGCCATGAACCTCTCAGATTCATATTCTTCTTTCATTTCTCAACATCCTACAACTTTGTGAGAGAGCTGTTGTTCGTTTGTTCTATGTTCTATGACTTTATTAACCCAATTCCATGTGAATGACAAAAACACCATCATCGCAGGCCCTGCCTGGCCTGGCTTCAAGGAACATACGGTCGGTCGTTACGGATAAAAGGAGTGCACTAGTACTAAGAACTTGCAAGCACGTTGATATTGTGTGAGAGTGTGAGTTGACGATGAAGCTCCTCCAAAGCGACACCATCAACCATCGCGGGTTTTTCCTCACCCTATATAGTTGTAGCGCGGGTTTGTACGAGGTTCGTGTTCATTGTGATATCTTAATAGTTGTACCACATACAAAAAATGCTTCTCAATGTTGAACAAGAAAAAGAACACAGAACTATAAGGGCTGCATGAACAATGAGGCTTCTATCTTCAAACTCGCAAATGCATTTGAGAAGAGATGTTATATAAAACTTAGAAATAAGTACTAAGTTTAGTAATTTAATTTTTCTTTATAGATTTATGTTTCCACTTTAATTATTATATTTTGATTAAATTATTTTACCATGTACGAGGTGAAATCAACGCTGATATAATTTTTATTAGGATATTTTCTGGAGTTCTTTATAGTATCTTTCTGGTACAATGAATAATTTCTCTGTAAACATAATATAATGAAGTGTTGAAGTGTTTTTAGGAATCTTCACAAAAGTCCTAAAAAAACTATCTTATTCAACTACCATAATTTTGCTTCTACTAAGTTTTCTTATCGCGTATAACTGTAGCAAATTCTTCCTTATTTCGTGACCTTTCTTTATTAAAATATTTTGTTTTTTTTCGTCGGCTACAGGTCTGATTTGAATATATATTATTTTTTCTATCGACGTTTCGATTGTGGTTACAATCTTCTTCAGGATCTAAGAAAAATATTTCTAAAAATTGCTATTATAAATAAAATTTATACTTATCTCAAAGTTTTTATATTAATGGATTTCTTTTTCTTCTTGTTTGATTTCTGGGTTATGTTCAAATATTTCAAAATTCAAAAAAGGAAAATGTCTTGAAAAAGACGTTTTCAATCATTGAAATTTCAAAATATAATTTTGGACAGAGTCAGGAGTTAATAACCGTTCTACTTTGAGGGAAAAAACAAGTTGAAATCAACAAAATCCACTTTGATTTTACTGTTTCTCGGAATGATTTTGCTTTGAAGACTATAATTTTAAAATTCGGCCTTACCACGAATTCCTTTCACTTCGGAAATTTTCTAGGATTCCCGAAAAACAATCACAAAATCCGATCGCGGTGACAATTTGTATGAAATTTTCCATTACGAACGGATTCCGTGATTGAATTCGTGATAATGCCGATTATAAGAGTTTTATCAATATTGAATCAACGTTGAACATATTACGTTTTACATTGCGTTTTTGACCCCACGAAATATTAGAGTGCAATAGGGGCGACAAAAGGTCGCCTTTCGAGTTTTATAGGAATTTTTCTCGGGTAAAATCAATCATTAAAAGAACCCGGATCACTATTAAATCAACATTTTTTGTTGGTAGTGACAAGTAGAATATATATATCACGGTAAAATAACAATGATATCTAGTTAAAAACACATTTTCATCAACTTTTAGAACTATATATCGTCGGCCTCATAAGAAAACCTCGTAACTCCAAAAATCAAAATTTTACAGGAGAGACGAAAGAGTAAACAAACAACAGAGTAGTTGGCAAGAAACGCTCTGTGGAAAATTTGAATTGAAGTCTATTTAGAGTTTTCGGAATGACCCCAAATTTTCTGGGTTGCTCCGCTGACATATTTTCTAAAGAATGACATTCAAAAGTCATTTTTGAAAAAAAGTGGAGTTACGAGGTTTTCTTTCTATAAACGAGGTTTTATATAAACGGTAGGTACCTATAAAATGTCGCTTTTCTAATTTTACTACCCGATTTGAATGCATGAGTTATTATGAATGTATGTACATAGTTTTAAATTAAAAACCAACTTATAAAGGTGATTAAAATTGTGTGTCTCTATTTATGATTTTATTTTGAACGAACAAAAAATATATTCAAATAACAACACTGCATTTTTGTTTGCGTGCATTAAAGTAACGTGCTGTCGTCCTGCATAACAGGCTCTATACGAAAATCGTACCCCGTATCCATATTACTGCATAGTGTGAGGGGCGAGGGAAAAAATATATGAATTTCCACTTATAGGCTTGTCTATAGAGGTGCAGGCACTTTAATAATACTGAAGTGAAATTCTCGAAGATTTCAGGAAGGACGAGAACGAGTATACATATAATATAAAGCTCTAGCTGCAACCAAGGAGATCCTTGGTTTGAAAGAGCATACATAAGGCACAACACCTACCACCCAATTCTCATTCACACACACACAACATGATATCAGCCAGGAAGAAAATACAAGTGTTTGGTTTTTTTTTGTTTTGAGAGTATTTGTTTTATTTTCTATTGTTTTTTGTCCCAATTTTGTGTTTGTAAAGTGCAAAGCACATTGCAATTAAGAAGAAGAAAAGCAGAGCCAAAAAAAAATAAGGAAGAAGAAGAAATTAGTGGGTGTAATAAAGAGTGAGAAAAGGAAGAGAGAAAAAAAATATATATAATATATATATACGTATATAAAATATATAAACTGTATGTGAATGTGGTTCAGTGTTGAGAAGAATCCTTTAGCAAGTGGAAAAGTGAACGAAGAAGTAGTGGTCGTCGAATTCGATTGCACCAAGTGGGGGTGCTGAAACTGGGATGAATGCCAGACATCTAGAGTCATCTTTATCCCAATTGGATACAAATTGTCGTGATTTGCCGAACGGTTTCGAAGAAAACCTGCAGTTACAGGTAAGTTTTCAACTTTAAAATGCCTTTCTATACCTAAACTAGTGTCCTTCTTCATCATTTATAAATGCACGTGTCACAACTACATGCACCCTTTTGTACATAATCCTTTATTTTGTTTAATATAAGATTTCTTTTGGTGTCTGAACTGTGAAATGGAAATCCTTTTATCTAGGATTGTAGGTTAACATTTTGTGAAATTTAATAAAATGATGAACAGTATAAAAAGTAACAAAGTTTTTTTTATATACTCTTTAATTAAATTTTGATGTTGCTTGTGAATGGAGTAAGCTTTAGGGATACAAGAACAAAGCACAGTGGACCCAGTTCGAATTGAATCAAAAATCATATCAGGTGGGATGCTTGCAGAATTTTAACCG
This sequence comes from Episyrphus balteatus, assembly GCF_945859705.1. Classification (NCBI taxonomy): domain Eukaryota; kingdom Metazoa; phylum Arthropoda; class Insecta; order Diptera; family Syrphidae; genus Episyrphus; species Episyrphus balteatus. The sequence continues at coordinate 53,879,600 of NC_079134.1, read as the reverse complement.
TCAGTTATTTTACTCTCCCATACATAGATCATTTTCAAAGAGAATAATGAATTTTGTATCTTGCATGTTTAATAGCTTTGTAGGAATAAATTGAAATTAACATTTAAGATCGACTGACAACGTGATGGTCAAGTAAAAAAGTTTTGCAAGATCACATTTTTTTGAAGACTGAGCTTCTTAAGTCATTAATAGATAGGTAGTTTGGTTGCAAACCTTTTTATAGCTTTGTCAAACTGTTTTTTCTGGAACTAGACAAATTCTTCAATCAAATTTAAGCCATCTTTAACTAAGACTTATATAAGTTCCTGTGTAGTGTACTATACATAACTCGATATAACAAAATCTATACTCATTGCGAACATGCATCATGTTTTGCGTTAAACATCTCAGTGAGGATTAGCTGTGTCCAGTGCGATCTTGTGCGAATATCGAACAAACCTCATAGTCATAACAATTAAATTATAATAATTAAAAAGTTAACATTTGTTTTTGATAATTTTGGTAAGATTATTTTGTATTCAAAGCCTTGTTTGCTATATTATGTTTCTTAATGGCAGCACACATGGCATCTGTATGGTAAATATATTATTGTCCCCTTTCAATCAATTTAAATGCCAAACAAAACAACAAACAAGTTTTTGCATAATTATTTACCAGCACCAAAAGTTCACAAGAAATAAGTACAACTTTAAAGTATTAATGTCGCTGTGAACTTTATGATAATTACGCTTGTAAAAACTAGTTATCATGGTATTCAAAACACAGTGTTTTTTCGGATCAATGTTAATGAATTTGAAAAAAAGTAATGTATTCCAAATTAATTATTCTAATTCAAGTTTCACTGATCCACACTTCATACGTACGAGTATAGGTAGGTATACGACCTACACCTATTAAAAAAAAAAAGTTGCAAATGGCGAATATAGTTTTGACGTTATTTGTGTTTTTTTTTGTATGTATCTTAATAGGTATTTTTAATAATTTTGGAATAAGACATATCTATACAAATAAACATGGGTAAAAGATGGTTTTTTTTTATAACTTTTTTAAATGAATTTGGTGCTTAATTTTGTGACATCATTTGGTTTTATTTCAAGATTAAATGATAAATTGAATTTTTATCGAATTGATTATACTATAGTATGTACAACACTAAAATTATGTGAAAAATATGATTATTCATAATTAAAATGCCATTTAAACATTTAATTGCATTCTTTCAATAAAACAATTATTTTAAATATACCTTACCTACCTTACCTACCTTACCTACCTTACCTACCTTACCTACCTTACCTACCTTACCTACCTTACCTACCTTACCTACCTTACCTACCTTACCTACCTTACCTACCTTACCTACCTTACCTACCTTACCTACCTTACCTACCTTACCTACCTTACCTACCTTACCTACCTTACCTACCTTACCTACCTTACCTACCTTACCTACCTTACCTACCTTACCTACCTTACCTACCTTACCTACCTTACCTACCTTACCTACCTTACCTACCTTACCTACCTTACCTACCTTACCTACCTTACCTACCTTACCTACCTTACCTACCTTACCTACCTTACCTACCTTACCTACCTTACCTACCTTACCTACCTTACCTACCTTACCTACCTTACCTACCTTACCTACCTTACCTACCTTACCTACCTTACCTACCTTACCTACCTTACCTACCTTACCTACCTTACCTACCTTACCTACCTTACCTACCTTACCTACCTTACCTACCTTACCTACCTTACCTACCTTACCTACCTTACCTACCTTACCTACCTTACCTACCTTACCTACCTTACCTACCTTACCTACCTTACCTACCTTACCTACCTTACCTACCTTACCTACCTTACCTACCTTACCTACCTTACCTACCTTACCTACCTTACCTACCTTACCTACCTTACCTACCTTACCTACCTTACCTACCTTACCTACCTTACCTACCTTACCTACCTTACCTACCTTACCTACCTTACCTACCTTACCTACCTTACCTACCTTACCTACCTTACCTACCTTACCTACCTTACCTACCTTACCTACCTTACCTACCTTACCTACCTTACCTACCTTACCTACCTTACCTACCTTACCTACCTTACCTACCTTACCTACCTTACCTACCTTACCTACCTTACCTACCTTACCTACCTTACCTACCTTACCTACCTTACCTACCTTACCTACCTTACCTACCTTACCTACCTTACCTACCTTACCTACCTTACCTACCTTACCTACCTTACCTACCTTACCTACCTTACCTACCTTACCTACCTTACCTACCTTACCTACCTTACCTACCTTACCTACCTTACCTACCTTACCTACCTTACCTACCTTACCTACCTTACCTACCTTACCTACCTTACCTACCTTACCTACCTTACCTACCTTACCTACCTTACCTACCTTACCTACCTTACCTACCTTACCTACCTTACCTACCTTACCTACCTTACCTACCTTACCTACCTTACCTACCTTACCTACCTTACCTACCTTACCTACCTTACCTACCTTACCTACCTTACCTACCTTACCTACCTTACCTACCTTACCTACCTTACCTACCTTACCTACCTTACCTACCTTACCTACCTTACCTACCTTACCTACCTTACCTACCTTACCTACCTTACCTACCTTACCTACCTTACCTACCTTACCTACCTTACCTACCTTACCTACCTTACCTACCTTACCTACCTTACCTACCTTACCTACCTTACCTACCTTACCTACCTTACCTACCTTACCTACCTTACCTACCTTACCTACCTTACCTACCTTACCTACCTTACCTACCTTACCTACCTTACCTACCTTACCTACCTTACCTACCTTACCTACCTTACCTACCTTACCTACCTTACCTACTTTACCTACCTTACCTACCTTACCTACCTTACCTACCTTACCTTCCTTAAAAGTATTTTGTAGTTGCTATATTTGGCTTGTCTCTAATAAAAAACCTTTTAAATATGATATTAAGTTCGCCTACACATGTGCAATGTGCAGCACATAATAAACAATGGGTGCCATGAGTATATCTGTGTAGGTTAAAATTCAATTAAAATAAGCCGAAAAAATAAAACTAACCGAATTCCACTTGACTGGCGCTTAGTTCTTTTTGATAAAAATCACGAAGAGAATGAGGAACGTGATATCACACGCACTTAAAGTGGTTTGTTTGTTATGCACGCGATCTGAAGTAGTGAGCAGTTGTTGGCATTTCGGCTATTACCTGGTCGGGATCCAAACTTGAACCATGTCAGACGGGGAAGACTTTGTGATTACTAGGAGCAATAATATTCAAGTGGATTATAAAAATTAAATTCAAATGCGTGGTGTTAGTTTTAATTTGAGCATAAAATAAAGCACAACCTAAAACGGTGGGGGCAAACTTTTTAAACGTTTTTAAAAATTGTAAGGAGTAGGTACATATACCTAATGATTGTTAAATAAATTTATATAATAAAAATCGTATCCGCGAATCGCGACATAGCATGCGGAACACATGAGAAACTCATTGGAGAGTATCCTGGTTCTGGTTATAGCGTTAATGTCCCTCGAGCTGTACCATGTACCTAGGGTCTAAATAGATTGATGGAAACTTGGTGAAAATGATATTTGTGTGATTTCTTACAGATGATTTTTTACTTTTATAAATATCTCCTTTTTAACGAATACATCCCATCAAACGGTTTCGAGATATTGAAATTTTCTCGAAAACAATTCTAGTGACTTCTATTCAATTTTGTGTACGTTATACTCTTAATGATTATAATAAAACTGCGGTTTTAGATTTTCTAAAAAAATTGATGAGCGGAAATATGGAGTCGGCGTATTTTAGTTAAATTGAGATGTTTTTATTTAAATAATTTCCATTTTTCGCCCAAAGGTCAACCAATTTAATTAAAAATTTTTAGATAGATATTCATTAGGTATTATTTTTAATTATAAAAATAATTTAACTATGGAAGACAGGTGTCTAGAGTTTGGACCCACCCGAATTAACGGAAGGGAAAAGTCCCTCCTCGTACAATTTTGTTCATACCTCTATCAAATCTATACGCTCTTATGGGAAATCAGTAGTGGTACCACTTTACTTCAATTGAAGTAGATCTACTTCTTTTTTTCAAAAAAAATTAAAATCTACTTCCTACTTCGCACCATCACAAAAATATCGAAATCTACTTCATTTAAAAATCTCTGTTCCAACCTACTTCAAGTTAACCAATATAAGCCAAATCTACTTCTTTTATTCAGAAAACCAAATATTTGACTAAAAATTGTTATAAAACAATGTATAAAAATATATTTATGACGAAAATATGTAGTTTGAAAGAATACAATTTTTTTGGTTTTAGTTGTTTTTACTAATTAAATTATTTATTATTATTTATTATTTTTTTTAATACACTTCGATTTTTTTCAATCTACTTCCATTTTTCTTCAAATCTACTTCGATTTTTTTCTGCAAGTGGTAACGCTTCTTTTGTAAATAGTTTGCTTCCATTTTTGTACGTAATTATTTTATTGTAACCAAATACCATCTAGGAAAAATTTCGTACCAGTCAAAACTTAATTACAAAATGGTTGCCAAGTAGAATTACTAAGCAATTGCTAGAAGTTTCATTATGTGATACCAAAATGCTTTTATAGGTTTCCATTTTATTATACATATGTATACATACGTCCGGCTTGGGAAATGGAAACAAACAGAAAAACATTCATCTCTGACTATCGTTATAAGATCTTAATTAGCATAACTATTATAAGCTTCCACTGAGTCGAAAAAAACTAGTCCCAACTAAAATAACCGAAAATCTGGTGACACCAACGTAAAATCAACTAAACTTGGTCATAAAAAGTATTCAAATAGTTTTCACCAAAGAGTACCTGTACCTACAGGTTTATGATATTTTCGAATCTTTTTGTTTAATTTATTCACTTCTTATGACTTAGGGGTATTTAACCTGAGCCGCAAGCAAACCAAATTAAAAATCTTTCTGACTTTAAGTAAAAAAAAAAAAAAAAAATTATAAACTGAATATTTAGATTCATTAAATATTGGGGTTTCGGTTTAAGGTATCCATCTTTGTGTTCTTTTTAATGACACAGTGTAGTAATTATAATTCTTTTGTATTTTTATGGACATTTACCGAACGGCATATAGTTGATGATGGGGCTTGGATTCATTGTCATGAAAATTTTTTATTGATTAATCAAGGTATTAATTAAAATCTTTTCTTAAGAAAAAAAGTATTTGGTTAAAAGTGGAAGCATAATTAGATACCTAAAGCTGTTTTTAGCATATAAAAAGTTTTGAGGTAAAACATTTTTAATTATGATTTAATGCAAAAAATAAAATAAAATTAAAATGTCAATTTCTAATTTCGATGTTGCTATAGTAGAATTTAATGGATGGAAATTAACCCAGGCAAATTGAATTTCATCTATTTCATATTGCGTAGCAATGCAGATATTGTACCCTGTTATGATTGTCAATTATAAATTGATAATTGATAAAAGTGAAAGTTGATATTTAATAAATATATTGAAAAGAAATCTTGATAATTTGTTACATACTAATCCTTTCTGCTAACTTGCTATTGTGAAAATTCCGCTTTGTAGGAAAATAAGAACATGACTGAACCGTGAAAATTATTCTATACACCGTTAGAGTAGAATAGTTCAAAACCATCACAAACTGATTCCCATTCTAATAGAATAGGTAAGGTATATAGCAAGCATTATATATATTACACATACTTAAAATTTTAAATGGTAATCGATACTTTATAAATTGAAAAAATTACAAGCTAACCATGTTTAGATAACAATTATTTGAAAAAAATCTATAGGGTCATAAAAAAAAATAAAACATCACAAGGCGTATTTTATAGCAAACCAATCAACAATTGCTGTAGCTATAAAAAATACTTCACTTAATACATTTTTCTCCTAGATAAAAACTCAAAAGAAGAAGTAAAATAAAGACCCTCAGTTCCAAAATCTAGACAAACTATAAAATATATAACCGGATTTGATTGTATTTATGTACCTCAACCTGAAGCTTTACCTTTAAGAATTTTAAAACCATTAACCATCATTGTTGTATTGTATATTCGGTTGACTTCACCTCTCTGTAGTGGACCATGTATGACAAATGCTGTTTGGGCAAGTGACAAACGTTAGAAATGTTCGACGCTCACACAAACGAAGAAGATAATTGAATAGATAAAAGTAAATTAAAGAAATTCCAAAGGCGGAGTAAAATTTAGTTAAAAATGACTACGACCTGCATTTTTTTTAGAATAAATTATCAATTACCAAGCAACAAGAGAAGATGTGTTTTATTCTTTGCCTTTTTTACCTTTAATAAAATATGATCTTCTCTATTCGTGGAGGAAGACTTAGATTTATCGACAAAAACAAATTGTGATAGATACAATGTAGGTCTGTGTGTAGGTAAGTGTATTAGGATGAAGCGGCTAAGGCACCTCTAAGGGAATAGATTTCTAATTAAAAAAAATTTAGATTTGAATTAGTTTAAGACAATAATGTTACTGAAAAGCGGACAAAATTTTTAATTTTGCGAAATTATTTGGAAAAAGCTACACAAAAATATTACAAGTTTAAGTAACTTTAAATCAAAATAGATACATTTTCACTCAACTATTCAACTCATTTAGTAATCAATACCTTGACATTTTTTTGAATTCCCTACCAAAAATCCTTAGAATTATGTTATAAAAAGATTTTGAAAATCGTTAGAGCCGTTTTTAAACAAATAGCATTGTTTCATAGTTATACAGAGAAAAATAGACCCCATAAAATAGAACAAAAAAAATAAAATTTCTCTATGGTTTTCATCCAAGAATCGGGTTTTCCTTATTGTTTTAAAATCTGCACTTGTAGGGTTTTGCCAAGAAAAAAAAAACGACGAACAAGTTGGGGATCGAACTGAAGACTTCAAATCATTAGTCGGACACCAATTTTTTTCAATTCATTTTTATTTTTCATCATCTTAAAACTATATTAAAGCTAGACAAAAATTCATAAAAACTAGCCTACCTATCAATTACTTAAAACTAACTTACTGGCACTATACGAGCACTCTAAGTTATATTTCATGTTACTTCTTAATACTAATGCTTTTTCGGCCCTAAAAACTATTTTAATTCAAATTTCAAGGTTTTATTTTTTCCAAGAAATAATTTACAAAAAACTTGGATTTTGATAATTTTTTTTATATAACTTACCACCTGAACCAACCTGTAACCTGCTATACAAATATTGATCGCAATTTTTCTTCTAATGCCAAGTTGAAAAAAATATAACTTTTTACTCAAATTTTAAGAAGATTTTCTTTATAAAAACAATAAGAAATCTCTATAAAAAAAACCTTCGTTAATTTTTATAAGATTTCCTTATAAAAAACTTATAGGCAATAAAACAATAATGCAATCTGTTAGTTTAAAAAAAAAAATACTAACCCGTGTACCGAAAGAGAGTTAAGAGCCGTTTAATTCTCTCTTATAAACGTAAGAAAGCTTTGAAATGTCAGCGTTTCTAGAATACCTTAGCAGACGAAGAAGATCAAATAAGAGTTTATTATATTCAGGTAGATCTTTTAGGTTAAGTATTGGGTTAAACTAATATAAAACTCTGTAATTTTTCCAAAGTTTCAATTAAGTATTGCCATTTCATTTTTAATGCATTTCAATAAAACTCACTAAAACATACTTAGCTGATTTCTAGTTGTGTAGTCAGGTCTTATTGCAACAAAAGTTGATGGCAACTTTGATTTTTAATGAATATCATTAATAAAAAACAATAATGTTTTCAGTTAAAAAGTCCGTATATCTGCTTAATGATTTATTATATTTTTTAAATAAATCCTCCACTACCAAGACATTAAAACTCTTTTAAGTTTACCCATACTCCAACGTAATTAATAGATTCTTCTCCTTTAATATCAATGATTCCAATATTAAATTCTCAGAACACCATCCAATTCCTTTGAAATCCTTCCTCCAAAAAATACATACTCTTAATCGAATAAGCCAAATGGAATTCCTTCCGGAAATCATTAACCTGGCGCACATCTCTGCCCATCTTTCATCCGGAATGTCAATCCTTGGAATCACTGCAAGACTTCACTCTTAATGATCATTCTTGTAATATACACACTGCAATTGGTAGAGGTAAGGAAGACCATCTTTTATTCTTAATTTTGCAAACAATTTTTCCAAGACAAATCGATGAGTGTTCATTGTGTATACAATGTGAATTCGCAGCTTTAAACACAGTACCTACAAACAAAGCGAATTCTCTCAAAATTTGCTATACAACACACATCTCATAAAGTAGGTACAACATTCGTTGTTCCCCTCTGGAGGGACACCTAGAAGGACCGGACCGGAACACAAAAGCAGACGTGTGTGCAGCCAAGGCGGAACATATTGTGAAGCTAGCGACTTTTTTTTGTTGATATATTTCGCGTTTAATGGGATTTCGGAGCTTGACTTTCAGTTGGTACAGTAATCCCACACCGCAAACTCTTGGGCTCCAACAATCTAACCGAGAGTATTGTGGATAGTAGAGTGTGAATCAAGCAGATCGGTATGGGAACTGAAAATTTTGCGCAGACGAATTTCCTAGAATCAGCAATTTAATTTCGAGCTTTTGTGCCGCCAGAATTTAACTACCTACATGAGATTAATTTCAAAAAGCGGAACAATGCATTTAATTGAAACCTCCTCCACCGCAACCATCAAATTTGCTGCTATAAACATCAGATGGTTATGGCTTTTAATTTGGCTTTGTATTATGGTGACTGAAACATGATTTGCAGATAAATGAATCGATATTTGTATCTTTAGCTTTTGGCTTAAGTATTCCTCTTTGAAGTTTTAGATTTTACCGATTTGAAGGTCAGGTTTTGTATCTATAGATAGCAATGTACATATTTTTAATTATGACTAAAGAACGTTAAAATGGTTTAGTTTACTTATAATGGTCATATAGACGATGTTGTTGAGGACTCACTATAAGTATCCGCAGTAGGAACTTTCCATTTCAAATATAATTTTACTAAATTAATGAAAAATATATCCACAGTATGAGTTTGGTAAGGTGATCATAAGAAATTGCACGAGTCTATTGTTTCGTTTAGGGAAGGTTCCAAAAAATGCCTCCATTCAAATATCTTTAACTGAATTTCAAGTTGTTAGGGCTAATATTTACTTGTTTGACAAAATGTAAATGTATACTTTAATTTTATAAATAAAAAAAAAAAAAAATAAAATGCACGACTGGGTCGCACGTACTTGTTCTTGTAGTTCAAAGTATCGTTATCTTAAATATCTATTGGAAACTTAAGATTTTGTTTAGTGTCGAGAAAAAATACAAAAAAAAAAATGAAAGTTAAAAAAATTACATTTAAATTTATTTTTTTCAAAAACCTTTTAAAAAAAAATTTTTAAAAACTTCTTTTTAATTTTTTTTACATTCGCCAGTTCAAAATTATGTCTATAAATTTTGAAAAAAATTGACTTATGTTTTGATGAAATTTATGAACTTTAAAAATATGTCAATTTTTGAAAAACGGCAACGCCATATTTCCGTTCTCCGCATTTTTTGAGAAAAACTAAAAACGCAGTTTTGTTAGAATCAGTTAGTATTACGTACACTAAATTTAATCAAAATCGTTAGAGCCGTTTTCGAGAAATTTGCAATACCTCGTTATTTGGGAGATATGCGTTAAAACGGAGATATTAAAAAAATAAAAAAACGAGTCTAGGGAATTACGTAAAAGTCATCTGTACCAAGTTTCAAGCAAATCCATCCATCCGTTTAGGCCCTAGCTCGATGTACAGATGGACGTACAGACGCACAGACTGACGGACTGTGCGTCTGTATGAAAAATAACCGTTCTTATTATAGAAGATCCCTACCTTCATTGTTATACTAATTGAGAGTTCTATTTTCCCAAAGGATGTATGCTTGAATAAATAGTTTGCACATAAGTTGCCTAGCAATATCCTGTAAAGACGTATAGTGTTGTCTCACTTAAGGTTAAATTTTCGAGTTTTTTCGACTAAAATGCAAATTTTGTTTACAATCGGTGAAGGTCTTAAAGCTCGTTTTTTGTCCCTAAATCCAAATTTGCAGCACATATACATAAAACAAAGTATGAAGTCTTACTACTTTTCATTTTGTAGGTCTTGAACAAGCGCTACAAAAGGAACTAGGTCACAAAAAAAAGTTTGTTTAAATTTTGTTTTTGAAGTTATATTTCTTTTGCGAATATTAAAAATTTAATTTCTGAAAAAGAATTGTCAAAGAGATTAACAAGTAGCACCATCTAATTCTCATAATTGTAAAACAGTTTTGTTATGATATGAACCTACAAGTGAATTTCTGTGAGTGAGATGTATAAAGGGATTGAGTACATGTGTACACACAAAAATTAAGTCAAAAACTTGTTAGATGTGTATGTACAACGTACGTGTCAAGTTTTGTTTTTTTTTTATGGTTTTCGTTTTTTTTTTGTAGAATGTACAACTTAATTAAGTGCTTCTAAGTTCGTTTTAAGATATTAAATTTGATCAAGGCAATTTTTCTTAAACCGGAAAAGTTGTGAAGGACTTTTCTAGTCAAAACCATTCTGACTCTGATGCTGTTAAGAAAAACTCTTTTGAGACTTTTGGAACAGGATCAGGACTAGAAAGAAGTTCCATTAAAAAATGGAAGTTTTTGTTGTAGTTTTTTCGAAATCTTTTCGACGATATCGTTAAGGAAGCATCTTTTCCTTTTCCCTGTCTATTTGAATTCTCCTTTAGTAAACAGATTTAATGAATTTATTTTAAATGTATTAAAAACCATAAATAAATAAATGCCGATTTTACATTTGGTAACCAATAATATTTTTGTTCATAAAATATTTTTTTTTTTTAATTCATTATTGTACATATATTTATACTCGCAAATGATTCAAATATCTACCGATGATTTAAAAAGAATTATTCAAAACGTACCAATAAATAAATAAAATTTCAGAAACCAGTTTTCAATTTTATTGAAATCCCACTGTATACTGATTTTAAGGAAATATGTACATATAATTAAATTATTCAATTAATTAAAATTGAATATTGTTTACTCTTAAAATATTTTAATTCTTAATGGCGGGCGTTGCAAATTTTGTTTGGCTCATTCTTGACAAAAAAAAAAAAAAAATTTAAAGTGATGAAAAAGGAGTGTAAATATTTTGTATGATTACTTCATATTCATATAAGTACTTATATGATATTCAAGTATTGCTTTCGTTCGAAACCAAGAATAAGCAAAACATTCTGATGAACTTATATATTTCAATAAACTACAAAGATATAGGTAGATAGTTTTATATAATTTTAATCCGCAATCATCTATTGACCCCAAGCTCTTAAAAGTCTTAAGTCCAAAACAAAAGACTTACCCATCCTCAAAGACCATAATGAAGAACATTAAAAGTCATATCTTTATTATTTTCGATAGAATAAAAAGTCAAAAAATCTTAGTGGTTACGTTTTGCCATTAATCATCAACTGATGTGCGAACTTTGTTTTTAGATGTAAAACAGGTTAAAGACCTCTTTTAGACAAGGTGTGACGGTTGAGTATAATTTTAGTATTATATTATTAGAGAAATTATTAAGTAACTGTTACTTTTACTCAAGACCAAAAGATGAACTTAAACTTTTTTTTACAATTTTTGATTGTTTTTCATATTTTCGTATAAATATATTTAGATTATTCATATACATATGTATAAATGTATACATACATTTCACACTTGGGAAGGATTTAGGCAGATCAAAACTTTAAAAATTCTCGGTAATTACTAATATTATTATTTATTTAACCTAAATTTTGATTGAAAAAATGTGAAGGTATCCAAATACAATAAATTAATTTTGCAAAGAGTTTTTTTTTAAGTCCCCTCAAAATTTAATAATTTTAAAATTAACAAACTAGAGAAAGACTTATCATAAAAAGATAAGAAACCTTTTGATGCTTTTAAAGTTAGACGATATAATTAAAGTTTTATATTAAAAAGTCGGACCTCATTTAAAAATTTATTTGTACATTAAAAGACGAATCTATAAACTGATTTTAAAGCCTATTACGCAGATTGACCTAAATTTAAGCTATCATACAAAAAATTCAAAAATTAAGCCGGGCTTAACAATTTCAGCAGATTAAGCTAGAAAATCACACATTGTTTACCAACTATACATTTTTTATCCGTCACAATTAAGCAGTAAAAAAAAAAAAAACAGAAAAAATATCTGCTAAAATTTAGAGCGATCTACGTTGGAACTAGGCTTAAATGTTTGGAATATTGGTCCTTTTTAGTATTGTTCAGCTGATGTTTAAGCAAATCGAAAAGTTCATTATGCAGATGATGCAACAAGTCTGTTTGTTTTTCTATGTTCAAGAGTTTTCTAAATGAATAATATAACAAATCATTCAAAAAATATTTCAAGTGGCGCTATGAACTTATCGCATACGCTTTTTCTATCTAAATACTCCTTTGTTCAATTTAAAGTTTTTGAGTGTCATCATCATCACAATATCAGCCAGATTAAAAAGTCTTTATCTTTATCATAATTTTCAGCAATAAGAACCAATCAAAAAATAATATTTACAGTTTATTTGGAATACTCAAATCATTGTTCGTTCATCATCTTCATCAACATAATCATCAGTTATATTATGAGGGTCAAAATTCTACTTTGGGCATGGTGAAGAAGAAAAAAAAACACTTGTGTGAGTTGTGTTTATGAATACAAACGGAAAATAAAAAAAGTCTCGTCTCTAGACCACATCTATTCAAAAAGGTATTCGAATTTTAAATCGCATTTCATTCCGACCGAATATAGTAAAGTCTTGACTCTTGAAGAGGTCGCGGGACTTGAGAGTTGGCATCACACACATAATTAATCAATCAAAACATTTAAACCGAAATGTTTGACAGTGGTTGACATGGGCATGTCAAATGTTGACATGATAACTAATCATAAGTAAGTGTCAGCCTTTTGTGTTTGACGTTTGTTGCAGTTAACATTTTTGTGTCAGTTGCCGGTGTTTTTATTTTTTTTTTGTTGTTGTTTGTGTTTGTCTGTTTTTAAGAAAATGATTTTAGAGGTTTGGTCTTGAATGTGCAGCATAGTTTGCCTGTGCGTGCTTTTGAATGGTTGGTGGATGGCGCCAGGACTGAAGAGCCAGTAATAATGGGATTATGTTATTAATTATAGGCAAGATGAATTAAATGTTAACCATCCGCTCTTAAGCTATTGGTAATATCTTATTATTTTTGGTGGACTTAATTGCAGTGAAATAAAGATGGACATGGGACATGCACGCTTTACTTATACAGACGTTAGATTAATTTTTGGTTTGTTTATAAGAGGTCTATTTTTTATTAACCTTTTAAAGCTGAATAACAAAAAATTTAGATACGTTTGATACAAAATTTGATCAATGAGCTCATAAAAATAATGGAATTGTCATTATGATTCAAAGACTTGAGGTGACTTTGCATAAAAGATGCCTATGGGGCCTACAGCATTTGATTGCCATGGTTTTATCTAAACCATTGCCATTTGACTCCTTTCAGAACTTTTAGTTCTTGGTATACCTACATATCGATACCTTCCCGGCGACATTTTTTTCGAAAATTACTTTTTGATGTGGAAATATACTACGAGTTAAGTTAAGCGCGACGTTTTGGTACCATTTTGATTGTTCTATCATGTATACAAATGAAACTAGAGCGAAAATAAAGTTGTGCAGCCCATACATTTCCTCGCAGAATAGTTTTGTTTTTTGCGTTTCCTGAACAATTTTAGAAATGTCGTTTAATACATTGTTACGGGAAGGTATCGAAAATTGTAGAGAATAGTGAATTTTAATCAATCATTGCAACTGGCCAGAACTTGCTTGAAAAATTTTATCAATGTCCATTGTAGATATAACATAACTTTTTTTTAATAAATAGGGAACAATCCAAACCCGCGCTATACAAAATAAGTAAAAAATAAGGTTGACCTATCAACATTGATGTAATTTCCTTAGGCACTTCACCACATTTTCATTTCAAAATTAAAATTCATTCTGTTGTCCTGGATAAAATTGCACAATGCTGTTAACCCACATTATCAACCAAGTCATTTATGCAGTGAACTCAACTTTACCTTTATAAAGTTTATGTATATTTCTGATGCATATACTATATTGTAATTCCTTCAGACTCCAATACTAAACTAACGCCTTTCTGCAGCCCTACTTCAATAATTCCACTTTAAAGATCCTCTAGCATGCGACCCACTTTTTAATATGGAACAAGCCACCATTGTTTTATAAGAAGAGTAGGTATTTTACCCGCAAGACTGCGGAAACAATTGCTCCGCCATTTGCATATAACCGCATTGTGGAGAGAAATTATTATTATCATTATAGTGTGTTCCCTCAACTTTTGACAGCTCAAATCAATTATGACAGCCAACTGACACGTCTTTCATGGAGTGTAATAAATTTGCATTTTTACATTAAAAAAGTTTGCCTTCGTAGATAGAGTAGTTATTGTGTCTTTGTTTCTGTTGTTTGATATAAGACTGCGACTGGCGGTCATCATCATCACAACCGCCCGTCTTATTATGATGAAACCATCTCTTAACAGCCACACACAAAAATACTCTATCTCTATCTAAAAGACACAATCTTTCTGCATTTCACTCTCCTTGGGTAAATAACTACTTCAAAGTTTTTGATGAAAAATATAAGTTTATATTACTTTTTATATTCAAGCGAAGGTAATTTTCAAACAAAACAACAATGAGATATTGCAGCTTGTTTGATGATGTAGGTGACCTCATTAGCCGGGGAAGTAGATCTACTCTTGTGGCCAACCAAGCAGCCAAAGCAAATGAAGATCAACAGGAAAATTAATTTAATTTTCGTTCTCAAATATCAAAAGAAGGTGGAGAGATACATTCATAGATTCTTCGTCAAGGTACTGCGATTGTTGCTGTATAGTAAACAGGAGGGGTAAAGGCAAAAAGCCACGCACTTGTGTCGTTGTCAATTAGCACCAGTTATACTCAGTTAAAGGAATATTCATTGTATCAGTGACACGGTACTTACTAATTTAGGTCGACAGGGTCGTCAGTGTTTTGATACTTATCTATTGTTTTTAAACTGGAGAACCAGTACACTGTAAGAAATACAATAATAAAAAAGATGTCACCTCGTTTTGAACATTTTTTCTAAAACATCCACAACGAATCTTAATTGATAAAGCTGGTTTTATTTGAAAAGTAAAATGTCATTCAACTAAAATTTTATATGTATTTATAAATTTTTATTAAGGCGCTTAACATCCGTAGTTCGATCGCTGAACAGTGGTTTCTTATGTATGGAAAGGGCCTAAATTTATTTTTTTTCTTGTTAATTTCTTTCGTTAGCAAGCAAAGGGTCTCAGGTAAGAAGTTATCTATTAAAAAATCGAGGTTTGTTGGGAGCCTTTATATTTTTCGAATGTCGTTCTTGTTAGATTTACATTTTTAATTTTAATACATTCGCTTTCTTTGTTCAGTTGATTATAAAAAAAAAAAAAAATTAAAGAAAATTTTAACTATTTTTGTAACACAAAATGATGAAAACATTTTTTTAGAGTGTAAAACACATTACGTACATTTGATGATGGTCAAGTGCGTTTCCCTAAATAATTTTCACCTGTAGTCAAAAATAGTAAAACTCATTAATTCACCTCCATATAACAGGTGAACAATAGAGCAATTTAATTATTTTATTTTTTGTTTTCTTGGGTAGTTTGTTTTTATTTAGAAATTATTACACGGTAATGGGTTAAGAGAGATCAAGACTATTATTATATTTTTTATTCGCTTTTAAAGACAAACCCTCAACCATGAAAACGTGGTTTAAAAAAGAAAAAGGAAACTACGCAAAACACGTCTTGCTCTAAGGAATTTCAGCGCAAAGAACCATATAAAAATAGATTAATTTTTTTTTAAATTAGGGTTTTGATATTTTTTAAACCCACTTGAATCTTGAGGGAAGTGTGTAAATTATTGAGCGAAATTGAATTGTTTTCTTTTTTACAAATTTTGTGAACCAAATGTACTAAAAATATGTTCCTTTCGGATTATATTTTTTATTTAATCACCAATCCAATGTCTGATTTTTTTACTATTTGCAACTAAATACTTAAAAAAAACTGCATTTTTATACATTGCTAAATATAGGAATTTCAGGACACTATTTAGGACACCTTTAATGCTTAGTTTTTATGCTTTATTATATTTGGAAATGTAGGTATCTAAATACATATTCTTTGAATAAAAAACAAGACTTTCAATTATTTTTACATTGCTTTTTATAGCAAAATTTATAAAACTCAATTGCTAAATAGTCTAACAAAAATAAAGTACATCTATAAATCAATCCAAATACCTAAGTAAATAGTAAAAAAAAAATCATTGACGACGTCGGCAAACATCCTTATTGAAAAGACAACAAAAAAAACCTATCTCAAGGGTTCTCAGATGTCCTTTTCACAAAAAAAAAAGGTAAAAAAGAAGGTGGCGAACAGTTTAGTATGCACTTTTTCATCGACGATGGTCTATTTTTTCAAGTGCTTGTGCATACCTTACCTACCTGTTTCTATGTATGTATAACTATTTTGATCAGATGCCGAACGAAAAATAAATACAAAAGAGAAGCATTCACCTCAAGAAGTCACCAATTCCTGCCAGATCCACTTGAAAATAAGTGAAATAAAAAAAACCATAGATAAAACCAACATTTTTAGCATTAGCACAGGTACAGATGTATTTACCTATCTATGTACATAATTGCGCAGCTATGGAAAAAAAATTAAAACAATATTGATATAGTCTCAGAACAAAAGTTCTTATACCGATTCCAAAATATGAATAAATAAATAGAAATGAATAAAGAAAACTCATTCTTCTTAGGATTATCCTTTTGGTATGTTACTCAATATTTCTGAAGTTTGTTAAGAAATTCATTATGAATTATCCTTTATTTCGTTTTTAAAATCTAAAACATCGATACTGCAAAGTGCTCAGAGCTGGGAGATGTTATCTATTCCTGTTGACTTTTTTGGATGGATTCTTTGCAGAACTTCTGTTATTTCATCTGGGTTAGTAAGCTCGGAGTTGTCTGTGGGGTCGCAAGATTGTTGTCGCTGAACAGCCTGGTCTTGGTCTCAGTGATTGTTTGGGCGCGTTGCACTGAAGTGACAGTTTGGGTAAGGATTTGGAGATCGTGTCTTATAACAGTTAGATATTCGTCCATTTCGAGCTGGATTGTGATGGATGACGGTCGGGCACAGTAGGCAAATTTGTTGTGAAGGTTAAGATCAGTACCTCACTTTCCCTCGCTCTTGTCCGCTCTGAAAGTGTTGTAGTTGGTGAAATCAATGTTGTTCCTCTGCGTTACATTTGTTTCGACATTTGTTTTACCGACTTCCAAAAAGGAGGAGGTATTCAATGTACCTCATAACTGATGATGGAGTGGATTCCTTCCAGCAGCATCAAGATTTTCCTGACTTCTTTTGGGGTAGACTACAGGTTTTGGATTTTCTTCATCTTCAAATAACTCTTGATCTCATCTCATACGAACTCATACAAAGAAATAGAAAGTAGCTAATTGCGTTTTTTGTAGACTTTAAAGCTGCTGATCTGTTGATTTTTTAAGGTTAAGGTTAGGTTTATCGCATAAGTTTGTTGAAGTCATTTGAAGCATATATGAAAAACTGTTTCTTGTGTTTATGATGATGAGAAGAGTTTGAGACAACAGCAGGGCTTAAACAAGGTGGTGGACTTAGTCCAGGGGCCTGTTTCTCGTCAAGATAAATCAACTATATAGGCTGTATTCCTCCCCTTAAACAATTCAACCGTGATACTCGTACTTCAAGGAATGCCCATCAGTTTACACTTGAGCCCAATTTCGGACGTACCGTCAAATACAGAGATGCTTTCTTTAGTCGCACTACGAGAATGTGGAATGCATTACCCGGCTCAGTTTTTCCCTCCCATTTTAATGTCCAGAACTTTAAAACTAATGTGCATCGGTTTCTCCTTATTAACTCCTCCCTCTTTTCCTAACGCTCGCACTGTGTTGAAACATATTAAGGGTACCCAAACCCCTTTACTGCGCGCAGATTATAAAAAAAAAATCTCTATAAAGGCGGATTCACTGCAGTTAGTGATGAACCGCCTAGGAGAATACTGTTGATCTGGAATCTTACTGTTGATCTCAGTAAGTCTAAAGCAATAAAGGAAGAGGAAACGGAAACTCTTATTTAGAGTTGTCACTACAAAATATAGCCAGTTTGAAATTTCAACTTTATCAACTGCTTCATAAATAAAATGAAAAATTTCGATACACATTTTTTGAATCTGCGAAAGCATCTTTCTATAGGTACGGCATTTTTTATCATTGTCCAATTTCATACAGTAAAAGTTCAAATTTGATAACAAAATGAACTTTAAATTGAAAAAAATTTAATTGAAATGTCCTATTTTGGATTTGGACTATTTAAGTATTTGTACAACTACATATCACACCCTCAGTGCAAAAGAGCGAGAACTCAAAAAAGTTCATTTCGAGAAAACGCTTCTGCAAAATACATACTGACTCTAAACTTTCCCCTATAACTTTCCATGGGACAGCAATTTCCATAATGTCAAAGCTCTATTACAAGAACCATTATGTTTATTTTGTAATTTTAATAAATTTATTTTTTAAAATTGTTTAAATTAGGAAAGAGTTTGACTTTTAATATAGTAGGAATTGGATGAAAACAGTCATAATCTTTCGAATTTTTCGTTTACGTTAACAACAATTCCTTCAAAAGAAAGATAATTTAAAAAGCAACATTTAATCATCATTATCTCAAAAATGTCATTCTTTGACTCTTTTGCACTGAGGGTGTGCTATGTATAAAAAGAAAAATCAAAACATAAATTCATGGTCCAATTTAAATATTCAACTTTTATTTAAATCATCAATATAGTATTGTGAGTTATTAAATGTATACACTGAAAATAATAAATTTCGTAAAATTACGAAAATCGTTTCATACACTACATTTTCGTTGGCCCAACGAAACTTTCGTTTGCTCAACGAAAATATGTAATTTTTCGTAATATGAAAACCTTCATCAATTAATGAAAACGTTTCATACACTTTTTCTCCCTTTTTAGTGCCAAAAAATCCAATTCAATGAAAAGATTCATCAATTAACGAAAAATTTCATACTCATTTTAAAGAATAAAAATAAGAATTTTTTCCTTACTTTATTAAAGTTTTAATTAAGTAACGAAAAAATTCATTAACTTATGAAATTCAACATTAACTAACGAAAATCTTCATAAGCTTATGAAAATTCTTCATATACTAATGAAATATTACATTGGCTTATGAAAAAATACATCAGTTAACGAAAAAAATCGTTGCCTTACAAAAAAAAACGTAGACTTGGGTGCATTTCTGTTTTAATGATTAAAAATTGAATCTTGCTTTATATAGTTCACATTAGGTTTTTGTTTAAAAATCTATGTAAGTTGAGCTGAATATAAAAAATATTTGCGTATTGACAAGGTGCCTCACGAGAAGTCGGACTCATCAGTTGACTTAAGTGAGCTCCACCGGGTCGAAACGCCAATTATTGGTTTTGGACTATATATTAAATTAATAATTTAACAAGTCGAATAAAAAAATACAATTAATACAACGAAAAGTTACGTTAGCTAACAAATATTTTTTCGTAATTTAATTAAAATGTTCATTAAATTTACGAAAATCTTCGTTAGCTAACGAAAGTTCTTTCATAAATTAATCAAAAAATACATTGACTAACGAAAAATATCACCGTGGTTAATAAAATTTTACGTTAATCGATGAAAAATTTCGTAAAGTGATGTAAAAATTCATTAACTCTCAATTAAAAATTTTTATGAAAAATTTCATTAAAATACTACAGTTTTCGTTGATTGATGAAGTTCTTCATTAACGTATGAAAGCCATTTCGTTGAGCCAATTAAATTTTTCATCGGCTGAAAATTAATTAAATTTTCGTTGGCTCAACGAATTTTTTCGTTGTATTTACGTAAGGATTTGGTTCAGTGTAGGTACAATATTTCTCTAGTTGTATTCCTCAGAAAAAAATATTTTCTTAAATAAAAAAACCTAGGTACCACCTTTCACTACCTAACCATCAATTTTTCTGAGTAAATTTTTGAAAACAAAAGGAAAATACACCTTTATTTTGAAATTTATTCCCGGCATCTGAGCATCTATAGATCTGTCTGCGACGAATCTAATTTATGGGCAATTATTGAAGTTCATTATAGATATTTAGAGACACAGGCACCTATCTAAATCTAATACCTCCAAATATATATTTACGGAAAAAAAACAACTCTACCTACATATAAAAACCTGTCTACTTTTACCTGTGTGACTATGAATAAAAAACCATTACATGGTATCTATATATACTCGTATGTATCTATCTATACATGCAAGAAGAGGTCACTCAACGTTTCATACAATCTACAGATTTATTTTAATGGGTCCAAAAAATAGTATCCCAAACACGACATTAGATACACGCATGCGAGTTAAGAAAAGCAACAACAACAAAATAATACCAATGCTCTTTTGAACTAAAAGAAGAAATTCTTTTAATCTGACTTACTTTAAGAGGAAGATATATTTATTTTCTCCCAAAGATACAAATTCGAGAAATTTACATAATTTCCCCAAGAAATCTTTTTTATTCTCTTGTTGTAACAAATTTAACGTACCCTGTCATACTAGCTCCTGAGATTCTATTTAGTATATAAGAGAAAAACTTTGTCGTATTCGTACCTAAAAGATACGAAGTGACGCGACGACACGGAGGAGTTACTTTAATAGAAGATAGAAAAAAAAATATTAATAAATGAGTAAGAACCTAAATAAAATGAATCTATTCTCAGTGTCACTGGTTGGATTATTTTATCTCATAGGTGAATCTGTTATGATGTTTTATACCGACTGACTTATTTCGTGTTTCTTTTCCTATTTCTATGCACTGGGTTGAATGATATCAGTCCGGTTAGATGAAAGAATTTCGTGTATCTTTTACCCCTAGACGCTAGACTAAAGGGTCCTGCTTGTATGGTTGTCTTTTAGAACGGAACGATTTATTGCCATCAGGTCATATTTATTATTATTTCATTGCGTTATTTAAACAGAAGAGTTAGAATAAAGAAAATACCTAATTATGTGTGGGATCTTAAGTAAAATTTTAATAAAATAGTACCTAATATGTATTTGTTTGAGTTGCTGCATTGTAAAAGTAATGATTTTAATTTATTACATTGAAATTGCAAATCCAAATGACTTATTAAATTGATTTTCAGCAAAAGATTTGAGAATAAAATTCGATGTCTCTTTACTCATTTTATCTTGTAATGGAACTTAACGAATAGAATAAGAAATAATATCTTTTTTATTTATATTGTGATTTAAGACTCCCGCGCAGATAAGTATCTAAGTACCCTCTAAGTGCGAACGTGAGCTTGAGGCTATCATAAAAACGTTCGTATTGTTTATTTCTGTGTGTTTTTTTTTTTTTTTTGTTCGCCGTGTATTTCGATTGTTTTATTATTTAACGACCTTTCTCTTTTCATTTAATTACCCTAACCAAAGCATAGTTGTGTTTTATTATTTTTTTTTGTTTTCTTTATCTGAGAGAAAAGATTGAAAATGCAAGAAAAAAAAAGTTATGTCAGGTACACATTTTGAAGCTAAGTGTTGTAGGAAATCCTTTAGCATTGTTTCGGTTTTATAGATTGCGTTTGAAATAACTACCTAATAGTCATAATAAATTCTATTATTCTTTATCATTGTTTTTTTTTGCGTTTATTTACTAATTGGTTCACACTTTCTTTAAATGCGAGTTTTCTATAAACAATTCAGGATCAGATAATGATTACTTTTATGACTTTTTTGAGGGTTTAAAGATAATTATTCGTATGAGTAGGTACTTTTTTTGGTTATAAAATAAAATAAATAATTTTGGGTAATTTAATATTATATAAAAAGCGTGTATCAATAAGTTGTGCATTTTGGGGAATGATCAGAATGCAACGCCAACAATGGAAACCATCAAAAAGGCTTATATCGCCCCGTTTCCACTTGAACCTTAAAACTTACAGAAAGAATAGATACAAGGGTTTAAGTTTAGAAACATCTCAATCAATATATCTTAAACACAACTTGATTCCCTTTTGTTCAATTCATACTGATCAAAAATTTGCTGAGTAGAATGTATGTAGATACGTGGTTCAGGCAGATACAGGAAGATATGTTTGGACATATATAAAAAAAAATACTATTGGAAACCATTTACCCACAGAGACGTTTTAAGATTCATATTAATGGAACTTATGAGATCATTAAAGCTGTGCGCAGATAGAAAATAACGCTGGGGTAACTTTACCTCTTGTATATTTAACTTTATTTCTAGTGTATTTATCTAATTTCTGGTATAATTATGTATTCAACTATATTATAGTAAAATACCTGTACCAGAAGTAAAATTATCAATGGCGTTATTTTTTCTCCATGTGATTTATAATTTTCGACAAAAAAAAAGTCCTTAAAAGTTAAATTAAAAAAGACTGAAAAAATTAAGTATTTCTTGAAATTTGAGAACTACCAGATTTGAAGCACGTTCTTCCTATACAAAAACGATTAGTATTAATGGAGGACCCTAACAAACATGATAGTTCTCTTAGCACAAGAAATACATATATTTTTAAACTATTCATAGAAGCTATACCTATCAACAATGAGATGTTTTAAATTCAAATCAATACAATTTCATTTGAATGAAGTCAATCCTCAATTTGTTTTTCATTTCATTCTTTCATAATCGGTTCTTGACCCATTTGAAAACATTAACAAATCGACTAAATGGAATTAGTATACCATCTGAAAATACATTGAACACACACATTCATAACTTACAAGCTACTTAATCAAATTATTATTATAATAACTGATTTTTCTTAATGAGCCCATATCAGTTGTTTTTACTTGCTCAATAGGGCAAGTATTGGTTTCGTGTCAAAAAAAAAATTCGAGGTTTTAATCAAAACTAACATTACGATGATGGAGAAGTCAAAAAAAGTGGGTTTCGTCATGACGTCCGTCGGTCTGTGCGTCGGTGCGTCGGTGCGTCCGTGCGTCCGTGCGTCCATCTGTACAAGTAGCTACAGCCTAAACGGGTAGACGGATTTTCTTGAAATTTGTTATGGATGTTTATTTCGTAATTTCCAAGGTTGTTTTTTTTTTGTTTTTTAATATCTCGCTTAGAACTTATACCTCCCATACAAAATTTGCGAGTTATTGCAAATTTCGCGAAAACGGCTCTAACGATTTTAATTAAATTTAACACACGTAATGCTGTATATAGTTCTAACATAACTGCGTTTTTAGTTTTTCTCAAAAAATACGGATAGTGGAAATATGGTCTTTATATTTTTTTAAATCGTGGATGTCGGCTCTTCCCGTACATTATTATGGAGTTATTGCAATTTTCTCAAAAATGGCTCTAATGATTTTGATAAAATTTTGCATACGTAAGATTCAAAGTAATTGCAGTAAAATCGCATTCTTAGTTTTTCCCAAAAAAGTCAAGTCAAATAAAAAAAAAAATTATTTAACAAACTAACTAATTTATTTAACCTCCATGCCGGCTCTTCCCCTACATCAATCAAATTTCTGAAAAATGTATATAGAGGCAGCTCTTATAATCTACAAGTAAGCTAACATAAAAGTGCTTTGAACTGCAAGAGCAAGTACGTGCGGCCCCAGTCGTGCATTTTATTTATCTACATAATAATTACCGACTCTTTATCTCTGTCTTTCTTCGTTAATTTTAATTTTACACTGAGAATGGAAAAATTGATTTTAAAGTCTTTTACCAGTATCCTTTTCTTGACTGTGTAGCTTTTGGCCGTTTTATATAACCAAGAATGCCAGGGGGAAACAAAACGAATTGAAAAAAAAATCTACATAAAATCAACTGAATGGCTTAGCAATAATAAATGGATTTATTTTTCGTGTGTCGGTTGGCACTTAACGATAAGAGTTAAAGACTTAAACCAAGGACATTGCACTGCATTTTTATTTTGAAATAACATATAAATCGGAAAATTTTAACTCATATTTTAAGTGGATAGTTTAAACGTAACATCAGAAACATGATATTTTATGCGTTATCGGTTATCCTTTATACGCTTTACAACTCTTAAAAAGTTTAATATTTTGTTTTTACTAATCCTTCAAACGTGCTCCCAAACAATAACCACAAATAGATTGCAATTCCCAATGGTTTACCTTTTTTTAGTTCTCTTGTTGCGATAGAAAATAAAATGTACTCTTAAATTCTTGGAAACACCCAACAGCATGCGATTTTTAATCAAAAAAGAAGAATTCAGTGCATCAAGATGTTATCTTAACTGTAACATCACGTACATGGACCTGTATATATATTTTTTCATTGAACTATAACAAGGCTTGCGAAGGTGTACTTTTAAGGTGAACTAGAGCATATTGTAGATAAAAAATCAAATTAAAAAAAAAAAACTGAAAAATAGACAAAAATAAAGGACTAACCCAAATGTGATCAACATGTGAAGATACAATCTGATGCATTGTCATCCTTGTGCGTGTCATTTTTGAACAAAAATCACTTGCAATGGGTTTTAACACGTTTACCTGTACCTAAATATATAATTTCTTTAACAAAAAAATTGTAAACCATTGTTAGAAATTGTTCTAAATCTTTTTTATCTCTAAAATTGAATCATTGCACGCGTGTGCTCGTGTGCATCTATACCATTCTTTGTGCTGAAAGAAATAATTGTTGCAAAAAGTACATCCGATAAAAGGATTAACTAGGCTTTGTGTTCATTTGCAATTATTTAATCCCTTTATCTCGGCAACAGAATTTTATTTTTAAAAATGCATGTTAAATAAAAAAAAAATCGTTCGGATAAAAAAATAGAATGATTTGCAGATGAGATGAAAAGTATGTATTTATGAAAAGATTTTTTATCGCGCTCGGATACTGTGTTGGGTTAGAAAGTGAATTCCTTGAATCGTTTAGTTATTGTTTGAAATGCACATAATGACATGTATATATTGTAAAAAAAAACATAACCATGTGTTATCTTCATATGAAAAGTAGAAACACCGTTATATTGAAATTACAAGTTTTAATTCAACAACGTCTTTTTTCAAAATAAACACCTTTTATTAAAAAACAAAAAATTAAATTTATTTAAAAAACAAAAAATTAAATTTATTTTAAAAAAATTATTGTGAATTGAGCTTTTGAATGCATTTCGGCTAGTCTACTAGCCATCATCAGCAACACGACTGAGGAGGAAGCTGCTACAAAAATTAAATTGCACAATCGTATACATGAATGTCAAAAAATAAGAACAATACATTTACATAATTTTTTAACAAAAAAGCTTTTAAGAAAGAGAAATTATGAAAAAGCGAATAAAATAGAAGAAAGAATTTTACAATAACAATTACATTACAAAGTAAACAAATAAGACTCTATATTCCCCAAATCTGCATTCAACGCTGAGTCATCTCTATGTATGTAAAGGCTTTCGTATGCATCAAGTCTGCGGCTCTCGTTCACGCATTTTAAAAGCTTTACATTATCGATTGTTGTTGTTAAATGATGTTCTTGTAGTGCGTGCAGTGCAAAGGCAGATTTTCTTGGTTCATTGTTTTTGATGTTGTTGTTGTGTTCTTTGAACCTCGTTTTAACACTGCGCTTAGTTTGGCCGTAATATTTTTTGTCGCATTCATTACAATTGATAACATAGATCCCGGCTTTGTCAAGTTGTTCCTTCTTGTCTTTCGTAGAGAGTAGGATATTTCGCACTACAAGAACATCATTTAACAACAACAATCGATAATGTAAAGCTTTTAAAATGCGTGAACGAGAGCCGCAGACTTGATGCATACGAAAGCCTTTACATACATAGAGATGACTCAGCGTTGAATGCAGATTTGGGGAATATAGAGTCTTATTTGTTTACTTTGTAATGTAATTGTTATTGTAAAATTCTTTCTTCTATTTTATTCGCTTTTTCATAATTTCTCTTTCTTAAAAGCTTTTTTGTTAAAAAATTATGTAAATGTATTGTTCTTATTTTTTGACATTCATGTATACGATTGTGCAATTTAATTTTTGTAGCAGCTTCCCCCTCAGTCGTGTTGCTGATGATGGCTAGTAGACTAGCCGAAATGCATTCAAAAGCTCAATTCACAATAATTTTTTTAAAATAAATTTAATTTTTTGTTTTTTAAATAAATTTAATTTTTTGTTTTTTAATAAAAGGTGTTTATTTTGAAAAAAGACGTTGTTGAATTAAAACTTGTAATTTCAATATAACGGTGTTTCTACTTTTCATATGAAGATAATATTTGAGAAATTACGGAAATATATTCCAAAAAACTTAAAACAAAATACAAAAAATAACCATGTGTACCTATAGATTTTAAATGATATAATTCTCTGATTCAACTACATTAGATTTATTTTACCATGATTGCGTGACGTTCGGGATTCTTTTGTTAAGCCATCATACAATTGGTCTTTTTCCTTTTTTATTGGCGTTAAAGGTACCTACTATAGGGCAAACACATAAGACTCGTTAAAATAATCGGACTCGAGATAACAATCAGACATGATTACGATGATAGAGAAGGGAAGAAATTCTGCAATTCTGTCTGTCAGTTTGTATCTGTTTTGAACTGCAGCCTAAACTTGGTAATTACAAGTTTTGTGACATTCCCTAAAGACGAATTTGAAATTTTATTTTAAGGATCAAAATTAATGGTACCAATATGAAAAAAATATATATATATTTTTTTAATTGTTCTTACGATTTTGATTAAAATGTTTGGGTTGGTACTGTTCCAACTGACATCGTACTTTTGAAATAATAAAAAAAAAATAATTTCTT
Organism: Episyrphus balteatus; assembly: GCF_945859705.1. Taxonomy (NCBI): domain Eukaryota; kingdom Metazoa; phylum Arthropoda; class Insecta; order Diptera; family Syrphidae; genus Episyrphus; species Episyrphus balteatus. The sequence continues at coordinate 53,852,418 of NC_079134.1, read as the reverse complement.
AACCCTAAGGAACGGTAGATACCTGCAATTAAGCCGCTTTATTGATTTCTGACACTCTCTCTTAAACGACACGAGTTGCCTTGGTAAAATCACAAGTCTCGTCCATAAAATCATGGATTATTCCAGTAAACTAAATAAAATGCACGACTTGGTCGCACGTACTTGCGACTTAAAAAATTATTTTTTTTTTTTCAAAAATGTTTTTAAAAATATTTGTTTTACATTTTATATTTAATGATCTCTGTAAATTTAACATAAAATTGACTTATGCTTTGATGAAATATATGAACTTAAAAAATATGTCAATTTTAATTTAAATTTTAATGAGACATTTAAAAAATAAAAAAAAAAACGGGTCTAGGGAATAACATAAAAATCATTTTCAAGTAAATCCATTCATCCGTTTAGGCACTAGCTCGATGTACAGATGGACGCACAAACGCACAGACCGACGCGACGGACAGCATGACGAAAACCACTTTTTTGATCTTCTCCATCATCGTAATGCTGGTTTTAATTAAAACCTCAATTTTTTTTCTAATCGAAACAAATGCTTGCCCTATAGAGCAAATAAAAATTATGGGTATACCCGTAAGCCGTTACCTGTACCTGTTTCCTTGGTAATATCACTTGTTGTCCCAGTAAAATCACAGGTTTTCTGGTAAAATCACGAGTTTCCTCGGTAAAATCACGGGTTTCCCCGGTAAAATCAAGAGTCGATTAGAGAAAATAACGGGTCACTGTGAGTTTTACCAGCACAATGAATAATTTTAGCAGATTTTAGCAAAGACCACACTTTGAATGACATTAGCTCCTAACTTCAATATTTTGACTACCCCTCTGACTTGTATGGATTATTCCTTGTTCTGAACATCTTGATAAGAGTAGTTCCTCAAAGGTTGAGTAAGGGGTGGCATATGTTTAAGTTAAGAATTGTAATGTTTCATTCCAACTTGTTTCTTTCTAAACTTGTGGTTTAAAAACTTTATTTATGTTTCAACTTCAATATAAATGTAGCAGTTATTAATAAAAAATCAAACTAGTAACTTAAAGTTTTATTTTTTAATATTTTTTTATTTTGAGAACAAAAAACTGTATAGGTTAAAGTAACTTACACATTTTTTTCGATGTGGAACAAACCCCTATAGACGTTTAAAATAAATATCATTATTCAGATTTAATTTTTATTGTTTTTGTGTAATTTTTATATTTTTTTACATTTTTTTTTTATAAAATACGTAAATGTGTACATTTAATATATAATTATAAGATATTTGAATAACACACATAAACACTAAGTTGCACAAACTGCAAAAAAAAATTAATATTGCATTACAATCAGTTTTTAAATATCATTTCATTGACATTTCAGGAATCTTCACCAACTCTCACCCTAATTTCATCGAAAGTAAGTAAAATTGATGTTAGTTTAAGCATAGTAATTTTGGTTTTTTGTGTTTATGTGTGTTGAAATTGTAGAAATTAAAAAAAAATTGTTTTCTAATTCAACATATACCTACGTAGTTAGTGTGGAGTTCATAATTTTCACTCAATTCAAATTTTTCTCAAGTTACAAGATACAGAAGAATGTTTTTGAGGGAATGCTCAAGCATTTATTTCAGCTTAAAGTTAGCGGTTTTGTTATATTGCCCTCGATGGAAGGTCAAGTGGCTTAAAGCCACCTCAAAATGTCTTGAGGAAAATCTTGACTTGAATCACGATCACGACTTTGAATTTCGTTCTGAATGCATCTTCTGATAGAATTTATGTATATACTATCACAGATATTAAATAACTTATGTGTTTTTTTATGTTTTTCCAAATTTAAACTTAAGCTTAAGTTTTATAGAAAACAAATTATGTTTACTTCGCAAATAATAAAATATTATTTAAATATGTCAATATTCAGAATTCCAAGAAACTAATAAAAGTATTCCTAAAGAAAAATAAGACAGCGAATCAAAATTCTGGCTTCAGAATTCTGGTTCTCAAAATTCTGCTATTTTCAAGAAAATTCTGTTTTTCAAAATTCTGCTTTTTTTATATTGTCTTTCAAAATTCTGCTTTTCAAAATTCTGCCAGCATTTTTTTGAAGAAAAAAAATTCTGCTAATTCTGTTTTTTTTTTTCATAGCATATGCGTTTACTTAACAAAAATACACCTCATTAATGTAATTTAGGTTTGATACTTTCCTTACCGCCTAGAAGACTGACTTTTTTATAACTCACATCTACATATCGCACCCTCAGTGCAAAAGAGCGAGAACTCAAAAAATTTCATTTCGAGAAAACTCTTCTGCAAAATACATACTGACTCTAAACTTTCCCCTATAACTTTCCATGGGACAGCAATTTCTATAATGTCAAAGCTCTATTACAAGTATAATTATGTTTATTTTGTAGTTTTAATAAATTTATTTTTTTTAAATTGTTGAAATAAGGAAATAGTTTGACTTTTAATATAGTAGGTCATAATCTTTCCAATTTTTCGTTTACGTTAACAACAAGCCCTTCAAAAGAAAGATAATTTAAAAAGCAACATTTCCTCATCATTATCTCAAAAATGTCATTTCTTGACTTATCGCTCTTTTGCACTGAGGGTGCGATATATACCGTTTAAAACTAATCAGAAGCGATGAAGAATATTCCTTTACTTATTCAATTTTGTGAATATTAATTTTTATCTGATTAGTTAAAAAAATTTCAATTATCATTTTTCGAAGATATTTATTTTTTAATTTATTTATCAAAAAAAAAAAATTATTATTACATAATATTACATAATATAGTAAGTAATCTCAAATGAACAGCAAATTTTGTAAAATGATTATTTTAGCGCTTTTTAACATTTTCCAAACCCTTTTTTAATTTTTTTTTTCAGAATTTTGCAAAACAGAATCATAAAAAGCAGAATTTTGAAAAACAGAATTTTAAAAAGCAGAATTTTGAAAGCAGAATTTTGACAAAAGAATTTTGAGCCCGGCAGAATTTTGACCCCACCCCGAAAAATAATCCAGGATTTCCTGAAAGAAATTAAAAATTCAGTCAATTAAAAAAAAAAATAACCACCAATTTCGTGCAGATTCTTGTGTTTAGATCAGGAAGTGGTTATATTTATATTAGTTACGAAGTTACGATATCCTTTTGATAGATTCCTACTATTATCGTCTTTAGCGGACTTATTTTTTGCTGGGGAGGAAGAGTTTCTCATGTATGAAATTTTTTGTCACGCTGTATTTTGTATCCTTCTTACATTATGTATGTACTTTCGGTACCACTGTATTCCGAACTTTAACAAAAATTGTAAGATATCTCTGAACTTCGTATTTGAGGTTCATTGTTATTGAAGTTCTGAGGATTTTTATATAAGTAATTTTTGAATGTCTTAGATTTTGAAAAAAAATAGTAGGACTGTACTATGTGTTATCTTCCTCTTAAAAAAAACATGATATGCGCACTAAAAATATACTTTAAAATATATTTATATGTATACTAACATGTTGTCCAATAAAATTTCACCCCAATTTAAAAATCCAAAAACAAGAAAAAGATTACTTTTATGTATCTCGCAATTACCAATCTATTCAACAAAAAGCAGGTAGATATGTTGTATAGTAAGGTAGGTATCTCTTCTTAAATCAAATGGAATAAATTTAAACAATGGACAACATAACTATTACCTATGACCAAAAAAGACGACACAACGACTCCCCACACACAATACAAAATATCGATGACCGGTTCTATAAAATAAAATCTAATAATTACCATTACTGTATATACGTATTAAAGTTTGAATTTAATACCACTTCTTGTTTTCTTCGGTGTACAGATACACAGCTTCGATAGTATTTTTTGTATTTGTATCTTTTTTTTTTTGGTTGTTGATCGTAGACCTTGTCTAGGCCTATATAACAGCATCATATGCTCAACGTGTATTTCTTGAGATCGGCTAATGCTGTTCGACCTAATGCGATGGCACATAGCGCGACACTCAAATAAATTTAAAGATATTTCCACGGGCAATAAATATTCTAAATAAAATCAGAAGAAAGATGCCCGAAACAATTTTGGGATTTTTTTTTTTTTTTTTTTGTTTCATGTGTAAATTGACTGTGATTCCCGATTTATATCCGCGCCCATACCATACTACATGCATGTATGCATTTTTCATTATAATGTTTTTGGGTATTATTATTATGTGGCACTGTTGCCGTCGTGTGACAATTTCAAAGCTGAAATGTTTTTTGCGTATTTCTTTCTTGAATTTTTTGGTTTTCATTTAATTTGAACAAACATTGATGTTTTTGCTTAGTATTGCAGATTTCAAATTATTTCCAAGTTTTAGGTATATGCTATCGCTTATTTCCAAATCTTTTGCAAACTCTATTGAATTTGGTTGCAAACTACCTATAGTTTATATTGCAATGTGATTGTTATCCATTTTTTGATGCATGTATGTACAAAAATCTTACAACTATTCGTAATACTCTGCTTATTTTTGTCAGCTAAGTAAATTAATTTATATAGAATTCTTAAAACACCACAACGATAACACTGATTTGTACGCATAGGTAGGTATGTATGGATAGAAACACATATGTATCAAATTTGTTTTGTCTTTGGTGACAAAATTTTGTGTGCAAGAGAGGTGAAAATGAAAATTATTTTAATTTTGGAAATAGTTTGTTTGAAGATTCCATTTTTATTTCATTAAAGTATCTATACATGTATCTGGAAACACGGTGAAAAAAAAAATACCAAAAATATTCAATGCATCATCATCATTTTGGAAGAAGAAAAGGGTAAATGGTATATGGTATCTGCTTAATATTTGTGCTGGATAAGTGAATAACCATGTATGCTGCTGCAATGATGAAGTCCTAACTCTTGGAGAAGATATTCTTAAAATTATTTATTTATCTTAAGGAGTCAATTAATGAGATGCCATTTAAATTTTTATGTTATGAATTTATATTTTTAACAATTGTTGTCGAAGGAGGATCACATTACCTAAAGCGTATGTTGTAAATGTGACAAGTAAAAAAAAGGGTTTCAATTACTTTGTTCACCGAAATCTTTTCAGAGTCTTCAGGAGAGCTTTTGGAAGGGTTATAAGAATGATCTGTAAATGCTTAACATTACATTGAGAAGCATAAACGAAGTCAATAAGAGAAGTAGGACGGTGCGTGGGATCCGCTTAAAAATAAATCTTAGTTCCATTTGTACAAAAAAACAAAATTGAAAAGATTTTTGTGTGAGTCATTCACCTTTTTTATTCAAATTGCATAGATCTGGGTCGTGCATTGCAGAAAGTCAGAACAAAAGACTACAAAAGTGCATGAAAAAAACAACAACAAAAAGGTACATTATGTACCTAACTTTAGAAATATTTAGGTGAAGAAGCTTAATTTTTCTAATTAAAAAAATAAAATAAAGTAACAGCTCTATTTAAAGGCACTTAGGTATTCCATACCTTAAAAAAATTACGATCATGATTTAATATTGTTGCACTTATAAGAATGATGGATTGCTTTTCCAATCTCTATTTTGCATTTTCGTAATCATTATATAATATTTCTCATGTTCACACTAGTTCAATCTCTTGGAACTGTGCGAAAAACTAACTTGGAAAAAAACAGTATAAATTCGAAGTTATCTAAAGCACGGCTTATAGGGTCTAAATATGTCACGAAACAAACAAAAAACACAAAATATTTATATTATTATATTTAATCGTCATAAATAATTTTTTACTCCCAACTTGAATAACGGACTTGCACACATAGAGTCGTTTGTGGTAAGTGTGCGCACTTTTGACTTTGAATAAGTATTACAAGCATAATATAGGATGTACATAAAAAAAGTAAATTGATTATTACAGATACATGTTTTGACTTCTTAAATTCAATTAAAATTTAACTAATATTTATAAAATTATTTATGTTTTCCTAAGAAAACCAAAACAGGTCATATTGCGCACACTTACCCCTTCGAAGGGGTAAGTGTGCGCAGGGTGTACGGTAAGTGTGCGCAGGTACTTTTGCTTAGTAATCTAAATGAATATCTATTGTTCTTTTTTTTCATTTTTTAAAGACATATAAAAACCAAACGAGGGGTCTGAGACTCCCGCTCCCATACGATTTTCTCATTATTTTGATCCATTCTGTACACTGTGAAATTTTGATGCATTTTGAAGCATTTTATGCAAGTATATATATTTTCAGTGGAATCCCATGCATTTGCATGCGCACACTTGCCCCCAAATTTTTGCGTACACTTACCCCAAATGCAGTTTTTTATTGTTTTTGATAAAATATTAATAAATAAATACAAAAAACAATAACATTTTTATTGGAACATAAAGTTTAAATAGTAAGCTCAATAAAAAAAATCAATTGATTTCACTTTAAGTCAAAGACAGGTCACTGTCACAGTTTGAAAAGTGTGAAAAATTTTAAGGAAAGTTAACTTTTTTTTCTTTTGCTTTTTCTCGAAACATTAAAAACAACAGAAGCATAAATATAACGGACTTCGACGAAGATCAGATATTTAATTAATTGTGCATCAGCAGAAATTTAAATTTTTACACTAGTTTCGAGAAAATAGCAATGCGCACACTTACCGGCTGCGCACACTTACCACGAACGACTCTACGACACCAAAAAATACTTTCATGATTAATAACCAAACAATAACCAACCTATGACGCATTGCATCATCCTATGGAGCCACGTTACATAAGAAAAAAAAAATTATTGTTTTGTAAATTATTTTCGCAGAAATGTCTTGTCGGTATAAATGCTGAGCAGCAAAGTCACCCAAATCTCTTGGTCTTGCGTTGTGTTAAATCCAGCCAATCAAGAACAACAAAAAATACCATTGAACTTACCTGAATATTTTTAATTGCGAATGACTCAATATAAACTTCTGATGAAAAATGTCTTTGAGATAAATTCACAAGGATGGGATGACTTAAAATTATTAAATAGAGATCAATTGCAAATACTTTTTTATAAATCAGTAGCAGTACATACATATTAAGGTGAAATTGTTTTTGATTGATCTTTCATTATCACACCTGACTTAGGTAAATTAATTATGACAGAGCTACCGATTCCTACAAGAAACTTCACTTATTTTTACGAAAATTTTTGTAAAAACCTTTTAGTAACTTTAATGTTAAAACGCATGAAAATTATTTAAAAAACAAAATCAATTTTTTTTATTTTTAAAACCATAATTTATTGAAAACGGACAGATAAATTTTCTTAAATTTTGTTTATGTCGGTTTATATTTGCTTGCCATTAAAGCATAAAATTAATATTAATTTTTTTTTTCTAAAAATTGTTTTTCACCTAAGAAAAAAATTTCATAGATGGTTTGGAAAGTGAGTCAATTTAAAAAGATGTTTTTGTAGTTTTAATAAATTTTTTTTTTATATTTAAGTTTTACTAAATTAAACTTAAAATATTTTCGAAGAATTTTTTTATGAAAAAGAATAAAAGTTTTTTTTTTTTTTATATTGACATTTATTCCTCTGATAGTCTGACGATTGAAAAATCAGGGCTAAGCAAATAATGAATAAAGACTGAGAAATTCATGTACCTTCTTATTTTTGGTATAGGTATTTGACAATTTTGTAATCGGAACTCGTGACCGAAAGTTAGGATAGTTCATTGCGCTATATTTAATTATATATTCTGCTTTTAATCTAATCGGATTTAACTTACACTCTAATGTCTAATGTATAACGTATAAGAAATGCATTAATACTGGTGGTTGCATATTTGTTTGTTTCTCAACCATGTAGTAATCGATATCACACTCCATAATATGGATTTTGGATTTATCCCGCAAATAAAAGTTTGTGATTGATTACCAAAAGCTAGAAAGTATACAAATTGAAACTATAGATGGGCATTCTTATTCTGTCCTTCTTATGACTACATCTTTTAAAATCATTAATTTTTAATATTAAATTAGTATTAGCAGCGATCATCGTGTTACTTACCTCATAAGGTTAGAAGTTAAAATTGGTTTAAAACGAAAGATAGGAGGTTGCTAAATTTATAATGAAAAAATATTGAAAATAAAATCATGTAAGGAATATAGGCGTAGGTACATTATGATAACCCAAATCAAATAAAAAAATAAAAAAAACTACCAGAAATTATTTGTCTGCTCAAATAATTTGTTTATGAGATAGATTTCGTATCCATATAAATTTTTAATTTGCCACACTTTATTGCTTTATTAAACGTCTTCCTGTCGGCGACAGCGTAGATAGAACGAAGTTAATACAAACAATTAAGAGATGAACTGGCCATGCAATAAAAGGTTCCGCAGAAATCATTATCTTTTGTGTATCCAAAACAGAAATGTACTATAACAAACATATTAGTGATGATAAAAAAGGATATTGAAGACTTTTAAAAAAGATCTAAGTCCTTAAAACCAACTAAACTGGATAAATTTAAGCTCATAAACATATTGGTGTAGTAAAATTATAATTGTACAACTACCGATCCCTTTAATTGTTGACCACGTTTTATGAAAATGTATGCAAAATTTTAGTAGAAATTAGAAAAAGTTTATGTCGAAATATATTCTATATTTGAAAACCAACGCTCTGAAAATATATTCGTAAGAACGTACTAGCGTTTACCGGATGGGAAATATTTGGTGCAGTTGCCTTTCCAATCAGACCAACCAACTGACTTCGGAAATGGGTTCAGAACTCAACTCGTAATGAATCGTAGAAATATAAAGGAGATTCGTCTCATTCATCGATTCATCGACCAAGAGAAGCTTTTTCCGAAAGGTCGTGTTTAAGTGCATTGAGTGTTTTCGTTATAATAAGGCAACTTTTGTTGAGCTCAGGGAATTTTGTTTTTGCGTTCATTTCAGTAAGTTCGGAGGGAACCAAGCTGGAAAGGGTGGTCCAACATTTGGTTGGGCCAATTATGTTTTTTTTTTTTAGTTTTTTTGAAAAGTAAATATTTTATTTATGTTTTACTTGGATTTATAAAACATAGTAATATATGTATATATATTTTTTTTCGGAAAAATGTGAGCAATAATTAATAAGTAAAAAGTGGAACTAAAAAGTTCTCATCAAACAGCTGTGTGTGCTATATATTTACTTGGAGAAGTGATACCAGAAAATATTATTTCGATGTTTTTTGAGAATAAGTACAAGAAGAAAAACTTTCAAGCAATTTTTACTTAAAAAAAAACAATTTTTCAATATCGATCAGCACTGTGTTCTATATAAAACAAAAGGCTAAAAATTCAACAGTAAGATACTAATATGATGTGGAACCAAATTATTTTTGTAAATTTTATTTTTCCCATACAAGCGTGAACCTTAACGTTAGAGCTATACTATAACATATAAAGCAATTACTTTATTTGAGTTGAAAAGTTACCTCTCCTCGTCCTAGTTTTTAATTGCTCTTAATCGTTTCGCGAGTCTTGGAAGACCGAAATCAAAAGTTCACAATTAAACGATATTTCATGTTGCTAAACAAAACTCCATGGAAATATTCGAACAACTCATCAGTCAACAATATACAGGGTGATTCAGGAGTAATGTGCCAAAAAGCTAGAGCGTGTAGGTTAGGTCGAGACAAGAAAAAAATCGTATGGGAGGGGGGGGTCTATTCCCCTTCGTTTAGCACAAATTTAGCACAATTTTACACAAATGTGTATCTTGCAACCTGCCAGAAGGGGCGTTTACCCGAAACCGAGCCGGTTTTCGGCGATGTGTGAAATGGCTCTTACAGCTAGAATCCATGGGTAGCGAGCAACCCAGACATAGTAAGAAAAATTGTCAGGTAAGTTTTTAGGTGTTATCAATGAAAAAAGTTTATCAATTCAGGGTTAATCCAATATTGTATCACTATATTGTATTCTTATTTAAGTCTGAATGTTTAAAAAATAATTGACGAATGTTTAATGTTTCTTAAATTAGTTTATCAACAAGTCCAGCCACGTAAAACAGAAAATAAAGAGGTTTTTTAGAAAAAAGTAGTTTTGGTTTTTTGTTAATTTCTCAAACACGACAAGGTATTATTGAATCTGGTTTTCTGTTTTTGTTTAAAAATAAATAAGAGCATCGAATTTAAAAAGCTAAACTAGTACTTAATTACATCAAATTTTGAAAAAAATTTGTTTGAAATTTTGTTTTCCAATTTTTTTTTTCAAAATTTTGATTTTGAAAATTAATTTTTCAAAAACTGTGCCTCGAAATGACTTTGTTTAGAAATTTTGTAAAAGTCTAATGTTTTAGCATTACAAAAAGGTATAGCACGTTATTGTAAGTATAACAGTTGATTTTTAATAATTTTTTTTCCAAATTAAGTCAATTTTTTTTTAAATTGCCCCTCCCCGCTAAACGAAGGGGAATAGACCCCCCCTCCCATACGATTTTTTTTCTTGTCTTGACCTAACCTACACGCTCTAGCTTTTTACATTACTCCTGAATCACCCTGTATATGTAATGATATTGTTATCGATTGTTATTATTCCAACTTCTTAATATTATTTCGGAGGATTGTTGAAGGCGGGAGTAAAATCTGAAAAATTTTACTTTAAAAGAGTGTCTAAGGACCACATAAATCGAGACATTATTAAATTCTTGGCATACATGTGGCTAACAAGGGCGGATCCAGGATTTTTTTCTGGGGCGCCACAAGGGACGGATTGGCAAAAAAATAACATAGCAATAACAGTTAGAAATAAAGTGAAGTATCATACAACTGATTGACAAGCAGCAAATTTTAACGACGCACAGTGCGGTATTTTGGTCTAATTTTTTTTTTTAGAATAGCATTCATACCTTGATTGTCGATGTCCATATCAAAATTTTTCACCAAAATCACTTTTTTTTCAATCGAAAAAAAATTCGTGTTTACTTAACAAATAGTCGTTTATTTATTTGTGGGGTGGAGCTTTTCATGGGGAAGGGATGCAATAAACAATAAAATTCGCATTTCCAGCCAGAAAAAGACAAGAGTTTCACTCAAGTTCTATCTGTTATTATTCATATATTTTAACAACTCTTATAATTTGATTTGCTTTAAATATGAACCAGTTCTAGGGATATGAATCATATCGCTCTAAGCGTAGCTCACTTTAAAAATTAATTAACCCTTTACTTCTGTTCTTCATCCTGATATGCGTAATAAATCTGTTTGTCCTATAAAAAATAAAAATGTCATTGTTAGTTTTTGATTTAATTGAAATCTAATATAGAGGAACTTTTACAAACACATTTTTATACTTTCTTTTTGAATTCATATCCTACATAAATTCCCTAGTTTCACAATTTTTAACAAATTATATTATTATGTGTTGTTTCAACTTTTCATAATATTACAACTTTCTACCTCTTAAGAAGTTCTTAAATAACACAAAGACAACAAAGTAACAAAAATAATAATTATAAGAATTCATTACATTTAAATTAACGTTTCCACTCATTAAATTTCGATTCATATTTCCTTCAGTTAAAGCAAAATGTAATCCCCTGCTGATGCATCTCCTTTGATTTTTTTCTCAAGTGTCAATTATCATCTCATCCCTTCGAAGGCATTTAAAAGTTTATTGTACGCTTAGCAGCAGCAACCTCATTACAAAAGGCAATATAATTACAATGCACAACTAAAATGCAATGACGTTAATATATTTTTTTTACCTCACCGCACAGATGGAAGAGACATACAGCTAAAGTAAAGTGTAAGTCACTCTCAAGTCCAATCTCGAGTACCAAAGATCATGTGAAGAGACAAAACAAAAAAAAAAATAAAGAAAACAAAAATGTTTGACTAAAAAAAAATACCTTAGTCACGCCAAAGAAAATAAAATCCAATTTATTAAGCATTATTAAGTGCGACGACCGAGTACAAATGCATTTATATCTGTTACTTGCCCCCTTTAGCATCCCGATTTCCTGCGGCACTGTCAGATTTTGTTGTAACCCCAGATATGCAGATACAACCAGACGAATAATAAATGTGTGTGCGCGCACAGGTAAACGAGTAAAAAGACAAATTCTTAACAAGATACAAAGGATACAATTTTTCCATGTGCGCCAACCCAAGTCAAGCTTACCAACCAACCAGCCAGCTAACCAAAGCCGAAGGCACAGCCAGTGCTAGTACCTACATACATATATAGGACATCACAATAGCAGCTTCAGCGTTAAATATTCGCTTTTGCGCAAGCGCACTTAAAAGTTATTTTTCAATCAATAAAGAAACATAATAAAACCATTAAATGGTTAATGCAATTCCAAAGTGAATATGTCTGTCATGATTTTCGACGAAAACGGCCAACAAAAGAAGGGAAGTCGACTTCCCCCAGCAGCACCCGCACCATGAGATGGGAAGTAACCACATCGTCTTCTTCATTATGGCCATCACATCATTCCAAGGAGCAAGGAAGTAGGTACTGAAGAATATCGAGAAAGATTGTATGGGTGATCCGAAGCTGAGACTGAGACACTACTAAGAATGACCACAACCAGACGTTTTCGCATCAAGTAATGAAATGAATCTGCCGGGACAACAGATTAATAAATACAGGGACACGGACGATTTTTGGTAGAATTATACATTGGAATATCTGTATTTTGTTCCTCGATTCAGCTCCATTGTTATGTCGAGGGGATCATAACTAGCCACGCAATTATCTGCTGCTTCAAATAATGGTTACCGGTGGGTTTTACCGGGTCATAGCAGTGTCGCCATACATGAAAAATTTTTTCGCCTTCCATAAGAAGCTGGCCTTGACCCTTGAGTATTGTTAAAAAACTTTGGGGAACGAATCTCCTTCATAAGGTTTTATACATTATACAGTTCAATTTGGTAGACTTAAGTTTAGATCGACTGAGATAGCAGAAGTCAATATAAACCACAATCTGAGATATCAGAGGTCACTATAAACCACGCTCTTAGATAGGAGACGTCATTATAAACAATAGTCTGTGATAGCAGACGTCCCGGTAAACCAAAGTCTGAGGTAGCAAAAGTCAATATAATCACAGTTTAAGAAAGTCGCTGTAACTAATTAGAACATTAGTCCTTTAAAAAGCGGAGAAGTACGAGATTGGTACTTTCCTTAATATAGAAACTCGTTTTGTACTGGCTAACAAATTACGAGTAAACGCTTAAAATTTTAACAACATTCAATTCATAGCTTGATTACATACTTTTTTAAAGTACGAACTAAAAAAGAACGGTTTTTGCGGATTTCGCCGTTCTCTATTTTCTCTTCTTTACTAAAATAATTGCATGACGTCAAACTCTTGACATTTTCACAGAATGGAAATAATTTTAACATGAAAATGTTTCGGTCACACAATGGGAATTGAAACAAATCGGTTTAAAAAATTAAGGCAGGAAAATTGAGGGATAAGTAAATTTTAGGAAAGAGTATATTACCAATTTTCAAATGCAAAGAAAGTCCTATTAATAATTTTTGTGATATCAAACCCTAATTTTACCATACTATTTTATGTTAAAAAAAATTTGATGATCATTGTATTTTAAATTTGTACTTCAAATTTTTTTGCTAAACACAATTCTCCTTCTCACTGTTCACAAAATATTCAACCTTGATGGTTATGGTTATACCGGTGGCATTCGTGCACCGTCCTAAACTTTATTAATTTTTTTTTTTTTTGTTCTGTACATAAATGCACATGAAAAAGGTAAGTTGTATGAGATTTGCTTAAGCATGCTCCATAGTGGTAAAATATACAAATAAGTGACGAACTGACATTCGAACAAACTGATAGAGCAAGCATTGGCTTCGTGTTACCACAACAAAACTACTTACAGATGGCCACCGTACTAACTAAAGCAATTTAACATAGTCTGCAGACCTGAAAAGGGAAAGGGGAACACAAACTAAAGTCAAGTCAATCGGTCGTTGGTTAAGTGCTGAAAAAGAGCCTGAAGTTTTCATTTCGAAGGTCACCATGACTATACATTGCGAAGGATACGAGTGCAAGTGATGATTCTCCATTTATCGTTGCTTCATTTATTGTTTGCAATAAACTAAGTACGTTTCTTGTTTTTGCGGGTATAAAGGGTGGAGATATATATAGTTGAAGACACACACTTTGGTCAACATCATGGGAGTCTTGAAGATGACGTTGAATATAATTTCCACTTCCAAAGAATGTACGTATGCATCAACGCAATTCTTGGAAAAATTAATTAAACTTAAGATGGATAAAGCGTTTTAGTATGAGTTTAATGGTTGAGTAGTATTAAATAAGGCTTTGCGGGTTTAAAAAAGGAGTAAGATGTATGTATGATATGATGAGATGCTCTTTGGCGGTAGATCAGATCCTTATTGAAAATATAGTAAATTAAAGGTTATTATGTGAAATGTCTAGGTTTCAAAAGAATTTTACTTACCTTGACTATGAATGATTTCTGATAGTTGAAGCTTTGAAAAATATTAATTTTTAAACTGGGTCTTAAAAATTTGCACTAAATTACGTGGCAATATCTCGATTTCATAAAAAATTAATTTTTAAAAGGAGCCAAAAGTGAATTCATCGATTCGTACAATGTCACTTGAAGAGTGAATTTTCAGGAGCTTAAATATCTTTTTACAACTATGGTTTTTGCCTGACTTAACGTAACACCATTTGACTCCTGACTATTTGCTTACCAAAAAAGAGGAGAGGTGCCGTGAAATAACACCGAATTTCAAAATTCGAACTAATGGTTTTTGGGGTTCGCCGGGTTGACCTCAGAAATTAAATTTGCTGGTTTTGTATTGTTCTATTTATGAGGCGAACTGAATACTGGTGTTTTCGCGCGTTTGGTTGTCCCAGGAGATTTAAGCCCTTCCTTCTCCTTACTTCGTATTCCAAGATGGGGAGGTTTCGATCGAGGGTTTTTGACAAGCAACGCTTATCATAACAATTTTTGAATTTTTCTCATCATCATGCCAAATTCTGGTTATAAGGAATTATTTGCAATAATTGTGTTTTAATAATATTTTCATTTATTTCAAAAATATCACACTTCTTTCCCATAATTCAAAAAATAAAATTACGAAAAAAATAAAACAGTAACAAAATAAAAGTTAAATAAAACTCAAACCCATACAATGGTTAAATGGGCTCACATTGCTAAGAATACACCTACATACGGGTACGTATCACGCTTGCATACATATAATACAAAGTCGAAATAATTAATGAACCACTGTGCACAAACTGGACAGGTACACCAGAAGCAGCAGCAGCCGTCTTTGTGTTTCTCCTCTCTCTCTTCCAAACATCCCATTTCCATCCCATAACAGTTTGCAATCCTTCAACATTTCGTCGTTCTTCTCATTAATTCTGATTCTGAGCTCATGTAGGTATATATGTATACCCGACATTGTGTTCCTCCGAAAATTGAAATTGTGCTTTGGGCCAAATCTATTGCACCACTGATTATTTCGGTCATCTCTCACCATGCCATACCCATCGGTCGAAATTCATTTACGAGATATAGGTGCCTTCCACTATTTCGGTTTTAACAATCGTTCTCTTTTCGCGAAGCACACGCACACCAACAGTGTATACCTACTGAAACAACCACAAAATTGAAAAAAAAAAATAGCAACATTAGACTTTGGAGCCGTTCGGAAATAAACCTTAATTTTTGGCAAACTCGCTTCTTTCAAAGACAATCTTAATAAGCTGTTGGTTGATGAGGTGGGTGCCTTGTCGTGCCTCTGGAGGGAGCTCAACAGCGAGACACTTGAAATTTCGCATTTTTGTTGCATGATGAGTCTGAAAAGGTTGTTCGGATCCTCCATTAAGCTCTCTGTCCATGATACAACTTGAAGTCGGAGAGTGTTAAAGTATCTGATTTATAATTTTTTTTTTCTTGTAGCAATCTTCGCGCACCAATAAAAAGTAAAGATGCATACAACACTCGCGTTACGGTGCATGAGTAAGTGCAAAACATTAAAGCAATTCTCAAAGAGGGAACGAAATCCTTAAAAGAAAAAAGGGTGTTATAGTATTTCTTTTTAAGATTTGAATTAGGGGAATGTAGATTATCTTTTTGTATATTTTATTTGTTTTTTATGTTGAACTTTATAATTATTTTATTTATTACCTTCTTTGTTTTGCTTCTTTAAATTCATATTAAATTAAATCTTAAATCTTTATATTTTAGAAAATTATTTATTTTTGGCTTTACATAATTCTGAATAACATATTCCAGTCGTCCTAAAAATGTTTATTGACCCGTATTTTGGAATGCGCAAATGGGCATGAGATTTTATTAATAGACTATCTTGAAGGTAAGACAGTCAACAGTGAGTATTACACGGCTTTGTTTTTGCTGATCAAGGAAGAAATTTAAAAAAAAGGTTTTTTTTTTCCAAACTCAAATAGATACCTACTGTGGCCAAATTGCATGAATTGGGCTTTCAGTTGCTCGCGCACCCTATTCTCCAGATATAACCCCAAGTGTCTACCATCTGTTAGAACACTTAAAAAATGCTCGCGGGAAAAAGATTTGGCTAAATTAAAGAGGTCATTTTAGAAACTGAGCCATATTTTGAGGCCATAAATAAATAAATCTTTTTAAAAAGTATACAAATTTCAGCTTGACTTTTGAACGTTTTCTGGTGCTTGTTTGGGTGCTTCCTGGGCTGCAAAATGAAAACTGTCAACTTTGCAGGAGTAGTCATGAAATGCTGTCAAACATTTCACAAACTTTAGAAAAGTATTGGAACACGTTAAAAAGAAGATCTCTGCAAACTGCAACTTTTTATTTAATTTTTTTAGCTAACTAATTTTTGACTAACAAAGTCAACAAATTCTTAGCACACCCTATACAGTTCTTAGGATAAGAAGATTCAAAGCCTTGGCACCACTTTGTTCTGCGAGTTTTAAGCCTCTTTGCCTCTCCAGAAACAGCTCTTTTAATGGCCCGGTAAACCTGAGTAGTTGAGCTGCTGTTGCACTCAGACGTAGTAATATTGTTGCAAATTTATTTATTTATCACCATTTTTTCTTCGTATTTTTCTTCAGGACAAGTTCAAGGATTTTTTTGGTAATCGCAGTGTGACCATTACTATACTTGGTTATGTAGTTTGCTGCTAAAGCAAACTACAAGAAGTAGGCATCCGTGACTGCATCTGTGTATGACTTGGTATTTTTTTTTTGTTTGAGCGAAACATTTTTTGCGATGGGATCCCGGATCTGTAGAATCATCACAGATAATTGTTTCAATGGAATGAAAATGAATTGAATTTACTCGCGCCGACTCTGACTCTGATCAGTATCTGGCGTACTTTATGTGAGGTTTTATTTTTTGTTTTTAATTTTATTTTTGATGGCAGAAGAAAAAATTAATTGCGTGCATAAAAAATGTTTGTAATAAAAAATTTTATCACCCACGATGTAGCGCGGGAAGTGAAAAAATTCAACTGAGAATGAGATGAACTCGGACAGGACTACTTGGAGGATGGTGGATGGCGCTGAGCGAAATGGTTTCTTGGAAATACATGTTCTTTTTGGTGTTGAAAGTTCGTGTATTGCTGTTTTGTTGTTTCCTTTCTTTTTTTATTCAAAGGTTTATCGTTTTAAGTGGCATACCTATATTATACATTAAAGTGCTAAATACATATTTGTATGGCATAGCAACATGTTCGGAAGGACAGTAACTAAATAATATAAGTAATTAGCATTTTCCTGAAAATATTTTCAAAAATGAATCATCATAATCATTTCCTTTCATGAATCATTTATAGTGATTCATGAAAGGGAATCAATCTTTCGATTATAATTCTATCTAATTTCTAATGTTTCGGTTAGTGTAAAGAGACTTCTCTTGTTTGTCATTTTAATAATTTATAAGAATTAGTTCTAACTAGAGTCAATGAAAATTTAACACTCCACTTTTAAGACTCTGCGGAAATCTAAGCGGTTGCCGATAATATTTCTGAAATTCAATATTACCTTGTCCAAACGTATTTACAAACTACAACGCTTTTGTGTTTGTGAGGGTTTTTTTTTTTTGTTGATTCACCAAGACGTTACATTTGAAAACATATGTAAGAATTTTTGTAGGAACAACTTGTAATTACTAAACGGAAATCCACACCATAAGGATAGGTTGAAAGGATCATTATCATTACTTATTACGAAAAATTCAAAGTTACAAAAGTTAAAGTGGATACCTACAGCGAGATGCCGAGAAGAAACAAAAATCTTAATAAACAAAAAAAAACAACCCAAGAAAATTGTTAGCAAAATTGATTTTTGTATGTTTTTCAGAAAGGCCGTAATTGTTTTAGTAAATCTTGTAGATTGTAGCGATCTCTCACATGTAAGGATTTCGTTTGTTAAACTGCGAACTATAGGATGAACTGAAGCATTACGATTTTTTTTTTCGTTTATGATGTGCTATTTTCGTTTTTTTTTTTGTCGTGCGATTTGTAGACAAAAGTAATATTTCGTTATACTTTCCGCTCTGCAATGGGCCTTTAATTTATATTTTTAAAGATTAGAAAAAGATTACTGAAAATCAATTGGTGTAATCTATTGAAGTTAAGTTTTCTGTAGAAAAAAATGTTACGTATACGCCACAGGGACTCACCTTCACGTGAAAAGATATTTAAATCGAACTCATTAAAGCTATAAAATAATTTAGGTGTATTATACAATTTCTAATCTATTTTGTCATCCAAGATAAAAAAATCGCTTCAGGCCGAAGAAAATTGTGACCGAACTAATTTTTTTTTGGTTAGGATATTAAAGGTACCATTAGTA
The DNA here is from genome assembly GCF_945859705.1 of Episyrphus balteatus. Classification (NCBI taxonomy): domain Eukaryota; kingdom Metazoa; phylum Arthropoda; class Insecta; order Diptera; family Syrphidae; genus Episyrphus; species Episyrphus balteatus. The sequence goes on along the minus strand of NC_079134.1, from coordinate 53,833,613 downwards.
TAAAACCAATTTTGCAGCTTCGAAAAACCTATGGGACCGCAAAGTTTTTTTTTTCAGTTTTTAACTTATACAACCTTACAACAAGAACGAACCAATGAAGAATATAGCGAAATTTCGAAATTTCTAATGTTTTAGTGTTCAGAAGATTCAAAATCAACAAAAACCAAGTTTTGCATTGAAAAACATTCAGGGTTAAGATTCGAGTAGGGACTCAAAATTATGAGAATCAACAAGAACTTTTAGCTTTTAATAAAAATTGGGAAATTGTTTCTTAATCAATTTTGGGTCTTAAAAACTACAATTCAATTATGTTTTAAACCTGGAATTCGGTTTAAGTCTGATATCCCCTGAAATCCTCTTCACTTTTAAATTAAATTATAAACTTAAAACGTTATGTAAAGGTCCACTACCATGCTTGTATGAATCATCTCTTGATAAATAGAGAAGCTTTGAAAATTGATTGTGTCAGAAAATTATGCGATTGAAATGTTTTTTTTTTTTCTAGCCATTAGAAAAAATGTATTCCTACTCTTTTATGAAAAAATATAAGATTTCGAATCATTTCATACTGCGTATACCCTACACATACACATACCGACATCTGCAAAGATTAAAAACCCTTTTGGATAATTCCCATTGCCTATTTAGGTAATATCGCCTCGTTTCTTTGGCCACACCTTTCCTACAGTAATCATCTGTTACGAATAAAAAAAAAAATATGCCATAGAAACCCTTGATATTATCCCAAAATAATATCCTCTATACCGCAGACCCAATTCACCGCGCGGTACTATGTTTGTACATGACACTATTCTGCTTAAATATGGTTGGTAGTTTCTAGTAAGGATAAGGCAATGGTTTTTTTTTTGTATACCTTCCTTACTCGTCGCCGTAGTCAATTCGAAGAATTGCGGTCAAAAAAATATCTGCTTAAAAACAACACGCCAATGCACAGAGAGGGCAATGCAAAAAAGTATCTTTGAGTCTCCAAACAAAAAAAAAAAAGAACAATTTAACGGCTCTGAAAATAATAAAAAATAAGAATTCAACATTTTTGGCAATCGTGTGTTGAGCGGAGCGAACCCTCAACAAACCGACACATCAGCATATAAACTTCGCATCATTGGAGCCAGTTAAATAAAGCACACGACTGTGTCGCGTGTTTAAGCTTTCTTCTCCAAAAATATGCATGAAAAGCAAAGTTTAGTGACTTACAACTCTCAACCATTCTTCTACACGCATTAATTTGCCAGAATGGAAGGGACCGCCGAGTCCAAATGGCTAACAGAAATGCACTTTTTCATGAAAATAATACTCTTGGAGGCGCATTCCATTCCTCGCAAGAAGCAGTCCTACTGAAAAGAATCATTATATTCTAGGTTGGCTATATTCTAGGTGGCTATGAATTGAACCCAGACCTCTTATCTACGTCATATTCCATTGCACTTACCATTTCATCACCGGTACTACTTCCTTACACAAATCTATTATTTCTGGTATAAGCACTGCGTAAGGTTCTTTATGGTTTTAGAAATTTAAATTAGTTGATTTTGATCACTTTTTGTTTGAAACCAATACCTGCCCTCTTGTATTGCAACCAAAAAGAGGAAATTAGCTAAAGCGAGTAATAAAATTAGAAAAACTTTTTGGCCACATATTCGTTTGGCATGTTGATAAAGAAGAAGGAGGACCAGCAGAAGACAGGAAGGTAGTCTTATAGACCGGTCCCTATTCCAGGCACGATTTGGCCTTGAATTGAACGCAGTTGTTTATGGCCGATTATGGCTGCAGGAATATGGCGTGCCCGTTGCTCCATATTTTGTTCAATGTGTTTTGCGAAACGAATTGCCAAGGGGGTCAGGTTTGAGGAACAACGTCGTCGGTCGGTTGTGGCGGATGATGGTCTTAGGTACGCGCGTTAGAATACTTACAATGACTTAGAAAAAGGATTGCGATATTTTTAGAACCCATGTTTCGTTTTTATTTTTATTCTTTTTTTTTTTGTTTTCTGGGAGGATTGCGATGCCGGTGTTAATGTCTAGCTATATGTTTGTGGTTAAGACCTATACAATGTTGAGGAAGAAGCGGCATATTATGTGATGGTCTGTGTCGGACTTGCTTGCAATCCGCAACCACAAAGTATTAAGGAATCTATCTTTTTTTTTCTTTTTGAATTCTTGATAGTTGTTTCAAGAATGTTCTGCGTTTAATTATAATGACTGCGTGTTGTGGATCTATTTTCAATTGGGATGATGGCGATGAAGATGATGATTTGAATGAGCAGGCTTAAAGTACAGTAAACTCCGCCTTACTGAAATGGAACAACTCAACAATTTTTAGTATGTTAACTTATTTAAGCAAAAAATTTTACATTTCGGAAAAGCATATATAATCCAGTCAAATAAGGGTTTAACCTCGGAATGAATGTTAGTAGAAATTTTTTTTGCTCAATATCTTCCTTTTGCCATTCTATAACATATCTCAAAAGTCTAGAAAAATCTCATGTCCGCTTGTCGCGATTTCAAGGTCAAATCGCGAAATGGAGATTTTCAAAATTAGCAAAAATAGGCTATGGTATTATATACACATATGATACATGATTTCAAGGTATTTTTTAATGCTGATTCCAAAAAATCTAAAATCAAGTAAATCTGACGTCTCTGGAAAAAGTTATACCTGTTTTTCATCTGTCAACTTATATTATTATAACAGTTGCAAACTTACTGCCGAAAAACCCTTAAAAATTATGGTAGATGAACCAAATTTTGCATGAAAATTTTAGAATCCATCATTATTAAAAATCAAAACAATCCATTACAAAAAATATACATACCTACGAAAAAATGGTATTTTTTGATGGAGGGGCAAATTTTAGGATATGCACTAAAGAATATTCTTGTTCATCTTAGGAATAAGTGCTAATAGGCTAATTTTTTCATTTTAATCTTTGTTTGGATATTCTTTAACTACCCTCAAAAATCTAAAAAAATCTCATGTCCGCAAGTCCTAATTTTCTTGGTTTGAAAATAAGGTGCAGATTTTAAAAAATTAATAAGAAAAGTTTAAATTTTTATATGTATACCAACATAAGCGACATGATTTAAAGGTATTTTTAACACTTATTCCAACAAAACTCACAAACAAGTCAACCTGACCATCCCTGAAAAGTAATGCTCCTTATTCATGTTTATCTGACACAAATATCTGAAGTGTAGTTTTTCAATTTTTTAAAATCTGCACCTTATCTTCAAACCAGAAAATTAGGACTTGCGGACATGAGATTTTTTTAGATTTTTGAGGGTAGTTAAAGAATATCCTGTTGAATTATGTAAACCAACAGTTTGTGATTGACTCACTGTTTATGTGAGATTATAATTTATGTCTTATGCGCCAATTTAGGTATACACATATTTTGTAATCTTGATATCAGTTCTGTGCCAAACTCTAATTAGTAAAGTTCTCCAATGTAATACTTTTAAATTAAGTTATATAATAAATGAATTCTACCTTTAAATAAATGAAGTCAATTTAATTGGTGTTGCCTATTTATTTCAACATGGTAGCAGAACAAGGTTGACTAAATAAAAATTAAAACTTAATTAAAATAGAAAAGAAGTAGCACACTAAAATTACCATGTGTCCAAAATTGAGCGAGTGTCATTATGAATAAAGAAAAAATTGATGTGGATAAAGAATCAATAAGAATAAGAAATTTGTTAGCAGAAGAGTTTGTGAGAGTGCTCGAAATTAAATTTTTTATTGAAAACTCTGAGAACCTAAAAAGTGAAAAAGAAGAAATGGCTTCGTATGTTAAAGTTGATGATGTCGTGATTCCTATATTTGATGGGTCCGAATATGCTAGTTGGAAAAGGAGAATACTAAAATTATTGGAGTTTAAAGAATGTAAAGCTCAGGCAACAAGACAAAGATTAGACACAGAAAATGAAACAGCATGGAAAAAGAATGACATAAAAGCTACGAATTATATATATAGCTCAATATCAAATCGTCAATTAGAATACATCGGTAACCTAGACACAAGTTTGGAAATAATTAAAAAATTCGATGAAATGTATTCAAAAGAATCAACCGCATTACAAATTGTCTGTCGTAGCAAATTAGAAAAAGTTAAATTGAGCAATTATGAAAATGTGACATTATTTTTCGATGATTTCGAAAAGGCTTCGAACGCATTGATAATTGCTGGCGGTAAATTAGATGAGCAAGAGAAGCTGCGATATATGCTGAAAGCACTACCTGAAGAGTATTGCTATATAGGTGATTTGATTGATGTACTGCAAGAAGGAGAAAGAACGTGTGACTATGTGAAATCGAAGATAGTCATGAAAAGTATAGAAAAGGAAAGCCACAGGACAACAAAGTCAGACAGAGATAATTCAAATGTATTCAATGCAGAAATGCGAAACAAGTGTTTTAAATGCGGGGTAACTGGTCATATACAACGATATTGTAAGCAAGGTGGTACACAATTCAGCCGAGGGCAATCGAATTCATGGAATTCTAAATCAGCGCATCGAGGTGGTTACAACAGAGGGTATCAGCGGGGAGGTTACGGCAGAGGTTTTCATCGAGGAGGCAGTGGTAGAAACTACAACCAAGGTCCACAAGTGTCATCACATGCCAAAGGTAATGATCATGAAAATGTGTTTGTTGCTGAGGTGAGCAATGCAGAATTAAATGTTTGTTGTAATAATAACGACGTTATGACAAATGGCAATGAAATTATTTGGATTCTTGATAGCGGCTGTACGGATCATATTGTAAACAGTGATGAGTATTTTGATGAATTTGTTGTTTTAAAAGAACCGATAAATGTTAAGCTAGGTAATGGTAATACTTTGAAAGCTACACAAATTGGCAACATAAAAACTATATTTAAAAAACATATATACGATTCTGAAATAACTTTAAATAACGTTTATTTTGTAAAAGAGATGAAAAAGAATTTAATTAGTTATGCGAAAGTGACAGAAAAACACAAAATAGTATCTACATATAATAATTCTAAAATTTTTAACAAACAAGGAAATTTAATTGCAACTGCAAAAAAAGAAGATAACTTGTATTTTATGAAAAGTCTTGTAAAAAACGCAAGAAATAAAGAAATAACTGTTAATATAGCTAAAAATAATCAAATGTCAGAAAAAGAAAAATGGCACAGAACTTTAGGACATGTTAATTTTCAGTATTTAAATAAACTATGTAAAAATGAATTATTAATTGGTTTGCCAAAAGATTTAGGTAATGAATATATTAAGTGCGCTATTTGTATTGAAAGTAAGATGACAAATTTACCATTTCGTAATAATAGAACTAAAGCTAACAAAGTGTTAGAAATTATTCACACAGATTTGAATGGGCCACATCAAACTACAGGTTGTCGTGGTGAAAAATATTTTTTAACATTCATTGATGAATATAGCAAATGTGCTAAAGTTTTTTGCATAAAATCTAAATCTGAAACATATAAATATTTTGTTGAGTATGTAAATTTAGTTGAAAATCTAGTAGGAGAAAAAATAAAAATATTGCAATGTGACAACGGAAAAGAATATTTAAATCGAGATATTTTCGAGTTTGCTAGAAATAAGGGTATCAAAATAAATCCATGTCCGCCGTATGTACATGAATTAAACGGAATTGCAGAACGTTATAATAGATCAATTATGGATACCGCGAGATGTTTATTAAAAGAAGCTAATTTAAAAAGAACTTATTGGCCTGAAGTAATATTGGCTTCTGCTTATTTGAAAAATCGAACAATTGCTAATACCTATGAGTTTAAAACTCCATTTGAAATATTTTTTAATAAAAAACCGAGTGTAAAGCATTTGAAAATGTACGGAAGTAGAGTATTTGTAAGAACGCCTGAACAATTAAGAGGAAGTAAATGGGACGACAAATCGAAATTAGGAATTCTGGTAGGCTACAATGAAAATAGTTATAGAGTATTGATGAATAGTAAAATTATAAATGCAAGACATGTCGATGTTATAGAAGAGGGTGTAAAAATAATATGTTTAGATGAGAACAAAGATAAAGAAAATAGAATAGAAATTAACGAAGATAATGAATTAGAAATTGAGGTAAATGATGATATAAATAATGAGCATGCAACAAATATTAGCCAAGACAGAGAAAATAATGGACAATTAGAAATAAGGCGATCAGATAGAAAGAAAAGTCCAATAGTTAGATACGGTTGTGATGAGCATGCAACAAATATTAGCCAAGACAGAGAAAATAATGAACAATTAGAAATAAGGCGATCAGATAGAAAGAAAAGTCCAATAGTTAGATACGGTTATGATGAGCATGCAACAAATTATATATATGTAAATTATTGTGACGTCCCTAATAGTTTTGATGAAGCAATTAACAGTAACGAATCGGAAAATTGGAAAAGCGCTATGAATTCAGAGTTTAGAAGTTTAATTGAAAATAAAACCTGGCAATTAGTTGATAAACCGAAAGATAAAGATATTATTGATGTAAAATGGGTTTACAAGAAAAAGAATGAGAATACTTATAAAGCTAGATTAGTTGTACGCGGATTTCAGCAAAGAGAATATATCGATAATGTTTATTCTCCGGTAGTTAAAATGCAGACTTTAAAATTATTATTGTCATACTGTTGCCAAAATGAATTTAAAATAGAGCAAATGGACGTTGAAACAGCGTTTTTAAATGGCAAAATTAGTTCTGAAGTATATATTAAACAACCTGAAGGGTATGAACGAGACAAAAATAAAGTCTGTAAATTGTTAAAATCATTATATGGTTTAAGAGAAAGTCCAAGGTCGTGGTATAATTGCTTTAATGATTTTATAATAAAATTAGGTTTCGTAAGAAGTAACTATGATTATTGTTTGTATGTAAATCGAACTGGAAATCAAGTAACATACATACTTTTGTTTGTCGATGATTTGTTAATATGTAGTAAAAATCAAAGGGAAATTAATGATGTCAAACAAAAATTAATAAATAGATTCAAAATGAAAGATATGGGCAAAGTAAAGATATATATTGGAATTGAAATAAATAATAATTTGGAAGAAAATGAATTAACGTTAAGCCAAGAAAAATACATTGATACACTTGCAGAAAAGTACAATTTAAAAAATTCTAAATTATATGATACCCCTATGGAAACAAACTTAAAAATAGATCCTGCATCAGAAATAGATACAAGAATAAAATACAGAAATTTAATTGGTGAATTATTATACATAAGTTCAGGTACAAGGCCTGATATAGCGTATAGCGTTAATTATTTAAGTAGATTTCAAAATTGTTACACTGAAACGCATTATAAATACGCTTTAAGAATTTTGAAATATTTGTATAAAACTAAAATTATTAAACTAACTTATAAGAAAATTAATGATAACGAAATCCTAGATTGTATGGTAGATTCTGACTGGGCAGGAGACAATATAGACAGAAAGTCCACTTCTGGATATGTTATAAGAATGTACAACAATATAATTTTTTGGAAAACACATAAGCAAAACACTGTAACAAAGTCTTCCACTTTTGCTGAATATATTGCACTGTCAGAAGCAGTAACAGATGTAATTTTTATAAAAAATATGTTGAATGAATCTTTTGATGTAAAAATAAACGATCCAATTAAGATATATGAAGATAACTTAGGAGCATTAATTATTGGAAAATATGGAAACTATACAAAAAATTCAAAACATATAGAAGTTCAGTATCATTATGTAAATGAGAATTATGAAAAAGGAATTATTGATTTAATTAAAGTAAATTCTGAAGATAACATTGCAGATATTCTAACAAAAAGTCTATGTAAAACTAAATTTGTAAGCATAAGAAATTTATTAAAATTGAGTTAAGATAAAATTATTAATTGTTGAAAAATGAAAATAAAAAAAGTCACAAACTGTAGATTTAAGTAGGTGTGTTGAATTATGTAAACCAACAGTTTGTGATTGACTCACTGTTTATGTGAGATTATAATTTATGTCTTATGCGCCAATTTAGGTATACACATATTTTGTAATCTCGATATCAGTTCTGTGCCAAACTCTAATTAGTAAAGTTCTCCAATGTAATACTTTTAAATTAAGTTATATAATAAATGAATTCTACCTTTAAATAAATGAAGTCAATTTAATTGGTGTTGCCTATTTATTTCAACATATCCAAACAAAGATTAAAATAAAAAAATTAGCCTATTAGCACTTATTCCTAAGATGAACAAGAATATTCTTTAGTGCATATCCTAAAATTTGCCCCGCCATCAAAAAATACCATTTTTTCGTAGGTATGTATATTTTTTGTAATGGATTGTTTTGATTTTTAATAATGATGGATTCTAAAATTTTCATGCAAAATTTGGTTCATCTACCATAATTTTTAAGGGTTTTTCGACAGTAAGTTTGCAACTGTTATAATAATATGAGTTGACAGATGAAAAACAGGTATAACTTTTTTCAGAGACGTCAGATTGTCTTGATTTTAGATTTTTTGGAATCAGCATTAAAAAATACCTTGAAATCATGTATCATATGTGTATATAATACCATAGCCTATTTTTGCTAATTTTGAAAATCTCCATTTCGCGATTTGACCTTGAAATCGCGACAAGCGGACATGAGATTTTTCTAGACTTTTGAGATATGTTATAGAATGGCAAAAGGAAGACATTGAGCAAAAAAAATTTCTACTAACATTTATTCCGAGATTTACCCCTTTTTTCTCCTTATTTGACTGTATTAATATAATTTAACCAATTTAGGTACCCTTTGAATTATTTTGAATTTAATTTACAATATTTAAGAATTACATATAACTTCAAGAAATCATAAAAGTTGGCATTGACGTTTAACGTGTAATGAATATAAGGATTCATGCCAAATTCTTTGAATTTACCAATCTATTACAACGTGGTTTTAGTCTCAATAAAATCTTAGAAAAAAAAATTTGTTTTTGTTTGACAAATGAACTTGTTCAGTTTTATAAAATATACTTTTGTGCATCTTCAGATGTCTTTCGAAGTCAAAAATTTGCAGTTCTATAAGAGTCACAACAAAATGTTTTTTTCTCATTTAACGATGAAAATAATATTCATGCATCTAGAAATATATATGTTTTGGTAAGAAAAGTTTTCATTTCTATTTTATTCCATCACGTCTGAGCGACGTCGGTCGCTCAGCCGCTCAGCTCTGATCTATTTTTTTTTTAAATCCTGAGCGACGAACTACATTATATTCTAAATTACCACGAACATTTTAGTAAATTTAAAAATTACGGTTTCTTTTGAAGAAAAATATTTAAAAAATATTAATTCTTTTCGTTTAAATTAAAAAAAAAAAAATAAAAAGGCCCCGGCAGGACTCGAACCAGGGACTCGAATCTTTGTCTGTTTAAGAAGCTATAGCCTAAACGGATGGATCAATTCTCTTCAAACTTGGTATGTAGCAGTTTTTGGAGATTGTGCAGATGATTCTATAGAATTAATTTTTTTAGAACCTTATCTAACCATGTCTGTGATACACCTATTCTAGAAAAGTATAATTTTCTCAAAAACTCTTTTAACGATTAAAACAAAAAAAAAATTAAGTGTGGGTTTTTGGACAAGGCCTATCTTTTAACAAAAAAAGATTTTTTCGAAAGTCATTATTAACGGTACCTGTCATAGAACCGTTTTTTTAAACTCTGAATTTCTCTCAAACGCTTTATTAAATTTTATTCAAATTTTATATACAAAAGCATTTATAAAGTCTTAGTATAAATCAAAAAGATAATTTTGAAGAAATGTATTTTTGGATTTTTGAAAAAATGTTGAATTTCTTTTTTTTGAAAAATCAAATTTTCCAAAACAGGTCAATAAAATCTTTTGAAATTTAGGTTTTAAGCTTTGATCTATATCAACTACAATATGGCATACCAACTTTATTTTATTTAGAATTATAAAATAAAATAAAATATGCACTTCTGGGAATCGAACCTGGGACTCCCGCGTGCGAGCCGAATACTCATCGATAATTTTGCACTTGTGGGGTTTTGAAATTGCCGCTCAGGATCACTGCTCAGGACGTGGCCACCTCGTCGCTCAGGATTGCCGCTCAGCCGCTCAGGACGTGGCCGTAGCCTAAGTCAGAAGGATTTGAAAATCCTTGAAAATTTACATTTCATCTGCAACCATTAAAAGAAAAGAGTCTTTTGAGATAACGTTCACATCACTGACTGTTTGAACAAATAAAAACAGGTCCAAAGTGACTCCAGTGAGGAACTCCAGAGTTGCCGAAAAGCAACAAAACAGATATATGCAGATGTGGTTCTCCAAAGAATGAGCGATAATAACCAGTAAATTAAGTTTGGTGAGAATCCTAGAGCTTCAATTCCAAGACGAATAATTTTGTAGGATACTTAATCAAATAATAATTTTGATTCTACTACAACAATTTACAGGCTTACTGGTACACATATGTACCATATTTTACAGTGACAAAAAAGAAACTCTACTTAAAGGCTTATCCTATTAAAGATTTTATTTTTTTAAATTTAAGCTCTTTATTGACATTTTTAAGCTGTCAATCTGTTCGATAAATAGTAAAGATCTATTTATTTTTTTGCCCAAACATTTAACATCATTCCAAGAAATTATTCTGCCAACCGACCATAATTGCAAAATACGATATAAATTTATTATAGTTTTATACTTCATGAAGCACCCATCGCAGCTATAGGCAATGGGCTAGCATTTGGTACCCACAGCATTACTCGTCGGGTTCGGACACATTCATTCATAATGTCCGTAATTTTGTTACCTGATTTTTCACTAACCCGAAATTTATATATAAATTCGTATCGCACAGTCATTTGGCGGCGGTGATCAAAATCTGGACATTATTTATAGAGAAATTCTACTATGATGACAATCACAATCTCGATCAGCTACAAATCATTTACCAGCGATTTGACATTGAATTCGTTGATATCTTGGCCGATGATGACGATAAAGACGGTAGAGGAACGGACAACACGGCTTCAAGGGATTCCGTTCTTGTTCTCTCGCTTTGCACTTCAACTTCTAGTTTCAGGTATGTGATTCCTCGAAATAATCGACGAGTCGTTGTTTGTGAGACTTTCTGTGCACTCATTCGAGTATTTAATGTTATCGTCTCACAATAAAACTAAAAGACCGAAATGATGTCATCTCCTGTGGGAAGTGGTTGTGTGAATTTAGCGCGTGTAATTTTTAATGCATGGCACACACATGGAAGACGAGGAAAAAAAAAATCAAATAGCTATGAATTCAAGAGGAAGTTGGCTGATAGGATGTGTCTACGACCGCGAGAAGTACGGAATAATAATATGTATATGATATTAGCAGGCTCCATGCTCCACCGCCACCCGCCGTAGTGGGGACACGACAAACGACATTATTAAGTTTGCCATTCGTTTACTGGAATAATGAATTTGGATATAACACACAGATATCGATAATTATTTTTTGGTCCACATTATGTTGATTTGAGTGCGAAAGTTTATTAACAATGAAAAACTTTAGATATTAGTTAATCATATAAAAACAAATGGATTAAATAAAAAAGTCAATGAGCGAGGCAGCCTTGTCATCAAACTATGAATAATATCATTTGTGGCTTACATAATGAATACAAAATATGAATAAAGTTCTCATTTTATGTCATAGTTTAAAAAAAAGCCATTCTCATTATAGAAAAAATATTTTCTTGCTGGATATGTACTTACTCTAGGTACCTTACATATATTTTAGAAAGTTAAAATTGTATTATTTCATCATTTTGTCTGTAATACTAGCTCCAGCTGATTATTGCCAAAAAAATTCATTTATGTATATTAAATATAAACATAAAATTTTTATATTTAGGTATGGATCTATATCTCGGTAATTTAACTTATATCCTATTTGAATAAATGGCTGAAGTTCAGCAAACAGAAACATAAAACACCCATCTATTTACCATGGTAGAAGTAACTATTGCGGAAAAACTGCAGTGACTGAATTTTTTTTTAAATATGAAATGAATAAATAATGAAGTTTTAATGACATACTTATGCCTATTTTTGGTACTTTTATCAAAAAATTAATAAAACAAAACTAAACAAAAATCCAATTATGGTGTATTTGTGCCCTGTCCGTCTATAAACGAATAAATAATAGCTATACCGAACACTTGAGCAGGAAATATTAATCATAAAACAAAATTGAGTTTCTCTTCTGTTTGTCCTTGTTCTTAGCTCCGTGAAGCCAGAACTGCGACCTCAAAATTTTGAACAAACTATAGTCTAATTCTTTGTCCTCTCCTTGTCCATTTTTTTCTACCCATTATAAATTTTCTTATACCAACTTTCATTCAAAAACATAAAATCATCGTTTGTCCATCTAACGTTAAAAAGATATTCAAAAAACAAAATTTGCACTGAAAAATTCAAAAGACCTCAAAATTCCCTAAACATATTCTTTTAAAAACACTTAAACTTCAGGCATATGTTAAAATAGAAAAGAGATACAAAATAGAGATTGCATCATTCAACCCATTTTATTATGTTTTTTATTTTTATGTATAAGATGTTTTCTGTTTGCGAGCTGAAAAAGAAAACAAATTATTCAATCCTGGTACACCGAAAAAAAAACTTGATAATAACAGCTATCAAATTAACATTTTTGAGTGACAAAAGTCCAGCAATTAAAATATCAATTTTGACATTTTTACTTGCGATATAGGTACTATAGGGCAAGTTTAGGATTCGTAAAAAAAATCGAACTCGAGATAACAATTTTACATGACATTACGATGATGGAGAATGCCAAAAAAGTGGGTCCGGCAATTCTGTCTGTCTGTCTGTCTGTCTGTCTGTCTGTCTGTCTGTCTGTCTGTCTGTCTGTGTGTCTGTCTCTATCTGGAGCTGCAGCCTAAACGAGTGAAGTGATTTTCTTCAAACTTGGTAGTTAGCAGTTTTTGGTGATTCTCTAGAGGGGAAATTGAAATTTTTTTTTTATGACCAAAACTAACGGTACCTGCCATATAACGAAAATAGAAAAGTTAATTTTTTTCAAAAACGGCTCTAACGATTTTGATTAAAATTTTTGTGTGTAGTACTACACATAAGAGTTAACTTTTTAAATAAAAAAAATATTTTTTGTACCGTTATTAACGGTACCTGTCATAGAACGGTTTTTTTCGTTTCTGAATATCTCGTACAAAATTAACCCGATTTAAATGAAAATTTTTACACAAAAGTGTGTAAGTAAACATAATATTAAAATTTTAGAAAATTTTCAAAAAACGCATTTTTGGTTTTTTAAAAAATATTTCAAATTTTTTTTTTGAAAAATTAATTTTTTGAAAACGAATCAATGAAAAATTTTGAAATTTAGTTTTTATGTGTAAATTAATTATTTCTTCAAAATGGCATACCAACTTTTTTTTTGAAAAATGTTAAAAAATTTTTATATATAAAAAATTATTTTTTTAAAAAACGGCTCCTACAATTTTCGAAAATTTTTTTCTAAAAATACCTTTTTATACAAGAAATAAAATGGCATATTTGTTTTTTTTTTTAAGATAATTTATAACGGAGTTAAATTAATTATAAAAACAGATTTAATTTTTTATACTACTTATGAAATTTCTTCAAAATATCAAATTTTCAATTTCTTGAATAAAAAGCTTTAACATTATATTTACTTCAAGCATAAGAGCAAGTACGTGCGACCCCAGTCGTGCAATTTATTTAATTTTAGATGGATAGTGAAAATTTCACTTTGACAACTAAAATATCAATTTTGACTAGATTTTACGTTTTAGTCTATTATATTGAAGCCTATTTATTTCTTTGTCTTTTGTATTATTTTTATTTATATATTATTTTCTTTCTTTATTCAAAATATTACTGAAAGTGAATATTCTTTACAAAATAGTGGTGATATTATTTTTTCTATTATAGGTGATATAATTGTTTTGTTATTTTTTCCCAAACTATGTGAAGTAAAATCTTATTGCCGATCAAATTTTCTCAGTAAATCATACATTTTACTTCGAAAAAACACAAAGCGCCTTTAAATTAGTACACATTAAGAATATTTTATTTAATATTTTTCAATAATTTGGAATGAGAAATTGATATGAAAAAATTATAATAAAATATCAACAAAAAAATTCCAAAATGTGACATTTAAATATCATCCTGATAATAAAAATATTGTTTTAACATTTAAAATATCATAAAACACATTTTATAGAGCATTTTTGGCTGATATTTAAAAAAATATTACTTTGATATTTAAAAAATGTTAAATTGATATTGGTTTTTTTTCGGTGTACATATAAGCTTCACAGTCAAAATTTTGACTTTTAAACCGTTTAATTTTCAAAGTTAGCGAATGGTCAAAAAATTCAGATGGTTTTACAAAAAGTCAGTGATAAAATTAAAAGAAATTAACAAAGTCACTGTGGTGTATACGTAACTTTTTTCTATGTAGTTAATAATGACAAGAGTAAGATAATTACGGCGGTGTAAAACAATAACAGATTCTTGTAGAAGAGTCAAATACAAGCATTTTATATTAGAGGGGGGTCTATCTCCCCCGTTTAGGAGGTAGGGGCCATTTTTTAAAAAATTACTCAAAATAAAAAATAAATATTTAAAAACGGTGGCAACACTTGCAGTTATTAATGATACTTTTAGCCAAAACAGAATGCGGGACAAATCATAATTTTATTTCTTCTTTATTAAGAAAAAGACCAAAAATGCAAAAATAAGCAAAAAAGTTACAAAAGTGGGGGAAAGTGGCCTAAAATGGCACCTCAAGGTAAAATGGCCCCCTTGCTAGAATAATTAGAAAGTTTTATGAACGCGATTCTTTAGTTTTTCTGGAAAAACCAACATATACGAAATTTCAGGAACTTCAAGCCATTATTTGAAATTTGACAGGTCAAACTGTCTCTATCCACATCAAAAAGTACACTCGTTAAAATTTTGTGAAATTTTTTTTGCAAAAAAAAGTATAAAAAACATTGTATTTTGGAAAAAGAAGTTAATGTGTGTACGCATGGAGTATTTCTTATTAATTAACTGAAATAAGTTGGTTTAAAACGATTTTGAATTTTTAAGTGTAAAAATTAAATTGAAAAAACTCAAAATGGGCTAAATGGCATACCTAGGTATATCACATGTCATTTTAAATTTTTTTTCACATTTTCATTTTTTTTAAGTGAAAATAGTTGCTATTTATGAACGATGTACAGAGAGGAAGTCCTGGACTGAGGAAAGCCCTTGTTTCCGTCAAAAACCTAGAAAAAGGCTTCCAAAACACTCAAAGTTGCAAAAACTACAGAAAAGAGACGAGCAACCAACAAGAACTGGGTTTTGAATGACTCGATAAAAGATCTGGGGGGATTAAGCACCACTTGTTCCAATAAAATGGAAAAGAAGCCCTTTGATTCAATTTTGCATTTAAAATCACGTATGTTTGGACAGTGTGCCATTTTACCCGGGTAAATTTGATCAGTGAAATTTGTAGACGTCTTGAAAATTAAAAAAATTAAATACTTTTTGGAACTTTTTCAACTCGCAAATGAAAAAAATGTGAGAGTAATATATTAAACTTTGAAAAGTATATAGCATTTTAGTTTGAATGCTACTGTTTTTCGAGATATAGGACATTTTCCTTAGGGGGGCCATTTTAGGCCACCTTCCCCTGCTTTTATTGGCTCTACCCTAAAAACTTTCTTGGCTATTGTTTACTTTGCAACTGAAGGAGAAGGACCGATAGCTTTGAATATTTTTCTCTTTTGCGGAATTTTTAATTTTAAGAGGAATGGTGTTTGTTTTAGCTGTTACTCCTTTCCCCAGTTACTTCTAAAATGTTTTACAGCAATCGTTTCGGGAGCATTTTAATACTTTAAAATAATTTGTCATTTGACCAGATTGCATGAACCTAAATTTTCTAACTTGATCAAGCTTCTTCTCCTCCCCCATCTGCCCATAATCTCATAAAGGCCCTAACTACATTTTTCTTACTTTTGAGTTATAGAGGAAAACAGTAAATATAATATCGCAATTCGCATATAAAAATGAAAAAAATCAAAAGTACATTTTGAATTTTCTGACGTATTTGAAGACCTAGGCTAAAAAAATAAATGCGGATAAATCAGAGACATTGCTCTTACTCCAAATATGCAAAAAAATCAAAATCGAAAATTTTATAGTTAGGGCCTTTACGAGATTATGGGCAGTACTCTTGGAAATGCGGAAAAAAAATAATAACAAAAGAGCACTTATACGCCACAAAGCAAGTGGACAAATCTGCTAGGCATATACAAATCTGCTCATTCACTTATTTATTGTTAGTATTCAGTTATGTTTATATTCTAAATACCGGTAGGAAAAGTCTTCTTTTCGAGAAGCGAGGAGAAAAGAAATGCTTGTATAAAAAAAAATTCTGAGTTAAACCTTAGCAAAACCCTTGGAAATTAGATTGATCTTTTATCAAAACTTTGACCGCCCCGCCATCTCTACCTAGCTTGATCTTCCTAGTCTTTTGTAAATCCAAGCAATTACTTATTTATAGAAATAAAAACACAACTTCTAGTTCCTAAATAAATTTTGTAAATGCTTTTGTAGTGCATATTGAAAATTATACATTTTAATTTGGACCATCAGAAAACGTATTTGAATTTTGAAAGCACCAAGTATCTTTCAAATGTTTATAACCCTTGGAAATTAAAAAAATGTATAGGTACCTCTTATATTTATAAAAATATTCATAAGTATACAACTGAAATAATACACAAATGTGCAGTGCATATGTTGCAAAAAAAACTTTTAAGGGACAACGACGCAAATTTGTATCAACACTTGGCAGAGGACACCTTTTGCAGTGTTGAATTTTGGTTTCGATGAATTTAATTTCACATACATACATACTTAAATACTCGTTTGGCGGCTCACTCGTTTACTTAGCCGACCAGACATAAAAGTAGGGGCCACTCCCTCGGTACCCCTATAAGTCTGATCTAACGCCGATATTTTCAATCAAGCTACCACAGCAGAACTTAATTTTTTTACACAGGGCAGCATTCGTTTTTTTGCGAGCCTATATGAAGATTGGCCAAAAATGTTATCTTCTTTATAACGTATTAATACACATATGGCTCTTAATATTGGTATTCAAAGACAGTCAAGAAGAGCTTTACCCATTCGTTTTGAAATGGACCGCATTAATGAAGAAGATGACGTTACTATTTGCATTGGTGTTTTTCTCAAAAGCTTTGTTTTAGAGCTTAGTTAATGGTGAGTAGCTCCTTAAAAAGTCATCAGGTGTCACTTTTGGTATGAAGCAAATGAGAGTGATACCATTATATATAATATACCTAGAAATATATATACAATGGTGATACTACAAAAATAATAATGGCCATTTCACACATCGCCGAAAACCGTCCAGAACCGGGTAAACGCCGCTTTTAGCAGGTTGCAAGATACACATTTGTGTAGTTTGCATGCATCTAAAAAGGGCGTTTACCCGGTACCATCCCGGTTTTCGGCGACGTTTGAAATGGCCCTATATCTGTAGACACCACCTTGTTTTTGAAAGTGAAAGTGGCTTACTGCAATAATGCATGTTGTTTAAAACGCATATGTCAAATATTTATTCTAGTAGGAGTAAACTTGGAAAAACTATCCTTTAAAAAAAGGGTGTGTATACTGTACACGCGATTGAAGTTATACCTACTTCTCTCTCACCGACAATCACTAAGAAGGTTTAGACCATAATTGTGAGCACTTAACACTAGAGGCGCTACTAGTTAATCCTTTTGACATTACTTGTCAAAAAGCCACAAAAAGAGTTTAACTTCAAAAACTAAATTAAAGGAAGAACACCAGGATGATACATTTCATCCAGATGAAGTGAATTTGGGGGCGAATTTATTTTTTCATGAAAAAATCCGGCCATGACTTTCCGAATGCCGGTTTCGCAAACCCAAATAAAAATTTTGCCCTGCACATTGCGTTGGTTTGGTGCGGAAGATGCGAAGAATAGTAATGTATGTGCGCTTGATTGCAGACAATGTTATGGCTGCGCCGCCGCCACCGTACACTTTACGGACAAACATAGTACGTGGATCAGTTTGATCTTGAATTTATATCAAAAAAACAACAACAAACCAACATTGGAAGCCAACATAACATTTAACCTTGACTTTGAAATTCTTTTTGCATCATCACCATCATCGTCGTCGTCGTTGCTGTCGACTTGTTTGGATATGGTATTGTGCGGCAGGGCGAGGAAGCACGCGGTGTTATCTTGCCTTACGTCGACGTCGTCGGTCGCGTCGTTGTCGTCGTCGACAACGTTTGCCGTATAGTGCTTCCTTTGATTGTTCCATGTGTGTCCTCCATTTGGTTTGGCCATTTGAAACGAGTACCCCCTGCCTGAGCATATTAGCCTACTGCCAACTTAAATTGCATTTTTGTTCTTATTTTTCACTAAGGCGAATTTATTTATGAAAGTTTTTGCGTATATGTGTCTTGAGCAATCTAGAAGAGACGTCCGCGGAGAATGCTTGAGTTTAATTTTAGTATGTTTGGCTCTCGATCTTGTATATAGGAACCCTCATCACACCACTGTCTTGGCATAGATTTGCGTCGGATAATTGAAGAACGGCTCAACCTACATATACAGAATCGAAGACGAATTTATGAAATAATCTTGGATGGAAATACAGGGATGCGGTGCAGAGGTGCGTGCCACGGATGTGAAGCATGCGTGTGCCAGACAGAGGAGATTCTTAGTGGTGGTGCGTTCTTTTTGCAGATGATGTAAAATTGGGGCAACCAGATGAGAGTGGTAGATTGGTAGAAGACTTTCAGTTTCACTTGATTTTGCGTAGGTCGGGCTAATAATGTAGGTAATATTTTTTTCCCGCAGTTTCAGACAGAGTTAGATATTTGTTGAGAACAGCGATTGATTTGATGTTATTATGAAAATGATTAAATTCGATATAGGTACATACATAGATTGGAGTGAATAATGTTAGAATGCTTAAAGCAGTTGGAAAGCGTTCGTTTGATTTCTGTACCGATGTTTTAAGTCGATTTTTTATAGATAGAACTTCCTAAATCGTCAAAATTTTCGCTTCGATCACGCCACAATGGTCTGAAAGGCAGGAAAAAAGAATAATATTCAGCTTTTCTGAGAATATACCTTTCCTATGACTTCATTGGTTTTTGCAACATCAGTATAGATGTGTAAAAAGTCATCGTACAAAATTCTACAGTCCCGCCAAACAGTTCTGTAGAGATTCGAAGCCTGTAAATTATTTTCGAACACCAATTGAGGTTTGGTTTAGTCAAAGCGATCCGGAATGAATTAGAAGTTATTTCGAATATTAGTGTGGCCAATATCATCGGCACAAAGCCAAAACCGCATATGGATATTTTCACTTTAAAAGTGACATTTAACTTGTTATTCACTGCGTCGACTCCAATATCCCATCCATTGCCAAGCAGCCTTAAATTTCAATATCCGTTGCACGAGTTTCCATGAGTTTGCACGAATTTTCAAAACTCTGAAGCCACTTTTCTCAAAACTACAATTTTGCAGATTCCTGGTTTTGGCTTTCTGTCCACGATATAATTGATTTGGTCCACTGTAGGTTTGATTTTAGACGATCAGCTGAGTTTGCTGCTACTTGTTTGCTGTAGAGGTGTAAAGCTAGGCCAAAGTGTATAGCCAGTGTGCAATGTTTGGATTAAAGCATCATTTGCCACCAAATGTTTTTTTTTTTGCATGTAAAGAGTGTCACATTGGCTTTTTTTTACTCTTTCGTCAATACTAGGCTCCCAGATCAGTTTTTTATCAAAAATGAGGCCTATTTATGTACTTCCTCATGAAGAGGAAAAGTTCGGTTTTGTGAGAATTTAAATTCAGTTCACATCCCTTAACCCAGTGAAAAAGCTTTTTAAACACTGTTTGTAGCAGTTCTGCAAGGGTCTGTGGGTACTTGCCTGAAACGGAAATTGTCACATCATATACGTAGGCTATAACATAAGTGATTGGCGTGTTGAACTTGAGGCTTCTGGTGGTTCATTCTTCATTGGATCTCTGAACTGCAGCCGTCGCAATATTGGTAACTATAATTAGATAATGTCTCGGGCAGGTCCCATGTCGGCATATCTGTTCCGAACATCAAGGAGAATAAGGCCGCGTATGAATTGGATTAAATATTTACCCGAAGTTACATTTTTGACAGTGTTGATGTGAAGACACATTTTCAGCATTCAAAATGTTATTCTGTTCTGGGAGCTGCACCTCTCTCATGAGAGGGGAAAATTTATCTTTACACCTCAATAGTGTCAAAAATTACTTGGTTGACAACAAGTAATTTATTTAGGTAAATAAGTTTAAATTTTTTTAACAGATGAAGCAGTTTTTATAGTTTTCAGGACCCATGAGAAAGGACAAATATGTCAAGGAAACAGCTTGAAGTTTAGTTTGTGTTTTTGTCAAAATTAACTGATCAGATTCGGTAAGTGAAATAAAAGTTCTTGTATATTAAATTGGTGTGCAAATGAAATCGGTGCATTAACTTGGCAATAACCAGAGGTAGTGTGGAAGAATATATAGGTAGAAGATTCAATTTTAACTATGAGAAAATTTGTTTTAATATTTCCGTGATGAATTTGATCTGTGTCACTTTTCTTCATGTATATAAAACGCTAATTGAATTATAATTTTTGCTGGTTACTCGTTTTATCAACTTTTTTTTATGGATCGAACCACGCTTTTTGGCCACCAAGCAGAAAGACGTGGTTCACTGACAATAATACCATATTATTTATATTCAGAATTACCAGACAAATGTTCGAGAGTTATTGAATATTAGTAAATAATATGGCCATGAGCGGAATATTTGATGTCATACTGTAGGCACTGGCCTTCAATTGTTGTTGTTGGTAAGTGATTTACTTTATTATTGAAACCATTTGGTATGGGTTTTGGGTTTCGGTTGATTAATTCTTAAGAAAAAGTTTGCATTTTTAATTTAATAAAAAAATGAGAAGCATGAGAAAATTATTTTTAGAACATGGATAGGTAGGTGGTTAAAAGTAATTTTTTTAACAACAAACATGCTTAAATTTTACAAACTCAACAAAGTGTAGGTTATACAACTTAAAAAGTATGTTTAAGATTTAATTATAAAAATTTACTCATCCCTTACCGTAGTACACCATTCTTACATACGTAGAGAAAATTCATAATAAACATGCCTTTTCAATAAAATTTCACTTGAATAATAAACCATCTATTCCTACATCCGCAGAATCAAAAAAAATATTTAGATCACCGTAGATAATTTTTGTAGTTGAAGATTGCGATTGAAAAGAATCTAATTTTTAAAAATATTTTCATTTTCAGATTTAACTGGACTTTGCCTTATCTTTTTCTTTAAAACAAACCTAAACGAATAAAATAGTTAAAAATAATTCAGCAATAAATTTTTGCGGAACCAACAGGTACATTCCAATATAATTATTACGCTTTAGTTAGATTGCTATGCAAAAATATATTTTTAACTAAAAAATGTCCTATTAATGCATAAAACATTTCTTTAAAAATTTCAAATATGCTCTCATCAGAACAAAAGCAATATCAAATATTTAAGCGCATGCTACATTTATCTATCTTTTATTGAAAAACAAATCATAAATTTTGAGATTCCATATCAGCACTTTTAAAGAATAATATCAAAGAAAACTTTGTAAGGAATTGTTTTTTTTTTTTAACACAAACAAAAGATATTTTTAGAACTTCTTTTGATATAATATTTAACAAGGTTTCAAAAAATATCCACCGATTAAAGTTGGTTCCATTCATTACATAAATAAAATTACATTCTTTGAAAGCTAAAATATTTCTAGGAGCTCTATTTTTTGAAATATTATAATTTTCTACATTACTAATTTTAAAGTTATGCTTATTCATTTATTAGGTATCGGACCTAATACATTTGGGGTCACTAAAAATCACACTGGTTCACACAACAAATATACCTACGTGAGATTTAGTCGATCATTTTATGTTATTAAAAAAAAACAACAACCATAATAGTTATAAAAAGTGTGTGTACACATGTACACGCGACTGCAGTTATACTTCAAACTCAGTATATTAAATGAATTTTATTTGATATTTTTATTATTTTTATTTTATATTATTAGTAAAATAATCAAACAGCGTATTTTTTAACAATTTCAGCTTATGCTATCTCCGTACCTTAACCCAAGACAGAATATAGTTATGCATGAAAAATTCTTTATAATTGGAAATTAAGACTTCCCTGAATATAGCTTAATGTTAGAGAAAAAAAAATTAATTTTATCTACGGTTGATGGCCTTTATATCAATACAAGTTTAGTTTTAGTCTATGTGGTTTTCTTTTCCTTTTATTTAGGTATGAGTATTTACTTTTTAGTTTTTGTTTTTTGTGGCAACTTGCCATATGCAACTTACCACATGCAACTTGCCACATTTAGCATACTGAATGCCACATCCCTCGTGCTACTTGCCACATGCAACTTGCGACATGAAACATGCAACTTGCTGTGTGTTTTTTTTACCATACTGCGGCGTACTGCATTTTTAAATACTAAAGTACTACCAACTCTAAGGGTGAAACGACAGCCCTGCTGCCCAATTGTCTCTGAGATGGCGATCGCGTCATAATCCCTTTGACATTCTTGTCAAAAAACAAATTTTCATATCCACCGTCCCATAAGAAGTATAACTTCAAAAATTTAAATCAGAAAACATTAGATTTTCCTTGGTTCATATTCAAATTTTTCAAATTCGTTTGTCCACCTAAAATTTTCGTTTGTCCACCCTTAAAAAAAATTTTAGAGCACACTCTTTTTTTATAGGAAGTCTATCAAATGAAAAATCGTCTTAAGCGCTCAAATTTTGAGATAGACGTATAAAACCAACTGCAATCGTTTGTCCACCTCGAGAAATGGAAACATACCAAAAACTGATCGTTTGTCCACCCTACGTTTAGGAGATATTCAAAAAAACAAATTTTCAAAATTCCCATTTAAAAGTACGTATACACCACAGTGTGCCTACTGAAAATTTCAAAGTCCCTAAAATCCCCAAAAATTACTTTCTTCTATAAAGAAGTTAAGGGCGGAATTCATAGTCGTCACTCAAGTTAATTCTTATTCATAGTCTTCACTGGAGTCGAAATTTATCTCAAGTGAACGTCTGAGGAGGCTTTTTTACTAGAGGAAACGCCTAAGTTTTTCCAGTCAGTTGAGATTAATTGTGAAGGACATTTTCCTCAAGACAAGATTTTTTTTTACTCAGCCCTATTTTCAATTCCCTTGATCGTTTGCTTGAAATATTTTTCAACTTACTGGAGTTAAGAAAAATCTTAACTTACAGCATTTTCAAAATCATCTCTGGGCCACGGATTTACTGAATTTAAAAAAATATGATCTTAAAAGTTTTTCATGTAGAAGAATTAGCGCTTGCTTGCGGCATAAATCTCGAGACAACCTCACTTACTTAGGTTCTCATTTAATATTTTATAACATTCTGATTTACTTTTGTAAAGTTGTATTTTTTCCTTGTGTTATTTTTTAAAGGTTTTTAAGTGAGAGCTTTTATTAATATCTTAATGATGGGTGTTACCGTGGGGTCTTAGTTTTGAGCTTTTGCATGTTCGGACATACTGTCGGGGTAAAGAAATGCTTAGTACGCGGAGAAAAACAAATTAAGTGGATTTATGCATGTTTTTTTTACAAAATAACTTCCGTCTAAAATAAAGCAGAAAAGATGAAAATATTTTCATCTTAAATTAAGTGGATTTCCCCTTAATTAAGACGAAAGTCATCTTGGCAAAAAATTCCAAGTTTAGGGGGGTCATTTTCTCCATGCGGTTAATTTTTAAGACATTTAGAGGAAGAGAATTATTATGGTCATTGCAACCAAAATCAGCAGCAAATGCCTTAAATATTATATATTTCCTGTACAATTAATTTTTATATGACAACTTAGTTATAGGCAGCAGCTACAAGCACATACATATTTCTCCCATTTACAATGTATAGAATTTATTTATTAATTTGAAATAGTAAGTCACCAAAACTTTTAGCGAAAAAAAAACAACAAATTAAACTATCTACCTACTGTATTATAACTAAGTACAACAGTTCCTATTCCTACATAAGCTCTATTTACTCAAGGACGCTACACAAAGCACAAGATCAAATCATTTTAAAAGTCATCTTTATGAGCATCCTTCCTCTATCATTAGCTTATAAATTAATTAATTCAACACGCCCAAGTTTTCCCAAGATATCAAAATTTTCTTCAGTCATTCAGTTGCCAAATATTAAGGACCAGAATAAGTCACCCGCACCTACACATACACACAGCTTTAAAGGATTGATTGGAAGGCTTGTTAGTTTAGAAATAAAAAAAGGCCTGCCTTTATGAAAAAAAAAATCAAGGCATCTGTGCCACACATCTATTTTTTTAACATAACATTATATTCCATAACAACATAATTATCGATTCATATGTCCACGTGCTTTATTTTTCCTGTGCCGCACTGCATTATTATACTACAAGAAAGTTGGCGGTACTATAAAGTGGCATAACAATATAACGTTAGTAAAGGTGACTAAACACACTATTAGCACGTGATATCGACAGGTAAATGCTGGGTGTCTAGTGATGTGAAAAAAAGAAGAATTATACCAGTTCATCATCTTGTGGGTCACAATTATTTGATGAATTTTTCTACATATTTCTTTTTTACATTGTACACATAGTTTCGAAATATCTCTCAAATTAAAACATAGTTTTGATATGTGCCCTATTTAAAAAAAAACATACAATAAGTAATATAAATAGTCTACCACATTCTTAAGGTACAGCTTGAAAAGGAGTCCCAGGAGCCAGAGTAAACTCGAGTTTCTACGAAAGCAGTTGAAAAATTGAGCTTCGAAAAGGCTTTAAGATCTACTTAATTTTTTTGTTTAATAAATGATAAACTAGTTTTTCTATTATTTTGAAAAGTGTTCAATCGCAGAAATTCACCATTTAAGCAACCCAAGACTTTATCCAGGGAGCAAGTATAAAAAATGAATAAATGATGTGGAAACTTCATCAAAGGTGATGCCTAGATGTATATATTGCTTTAGATTTTTTACAGGAGCAATCCTGAGTTGCTCTGTTAATATTTATGATATGAATCGTTTATACATTAAGCAGGAGGAGAAAATCCTTCTGGCGAAAAACACATGGGATAAAAGGAAGTCAAATTTAAGTCATCCACTTTCCAGACAGACATTAGAAGTGAAGTTCGGGACGTTTTGTTTTGTAGTTTTTTTTTTTTTTTTATTAAGAACAAAGTGGAATTAGCAGCAGGTGCAACCACAATTCCCTTTTTAATGGAAATTCTAATCGATGTAACGATTGGAAGCTATTTCTTCCTTAGAAATCCGTCTGGTAAGATATTTTAAGAGCACATGCCAAGTTTTTACTTGCACTAAACTAAGGGCACTTATTGGTTTCATTGAAAAAAAAGTTCTTTATTTTTTCGTTTTGTTAGTGTGGCCTATTTGCACCCAATTCATTTTAGTGCCAAGACTGTCCTCGTGATCACCAGATTTAGATTTGTTTTTTTGGATTATTTATTTATTTCTCTAATATTAGGTCCCGTTCAACTTGCGTGGCCACCTTAAACGAGGTCTTTATCTATACTGCACCGTCTCTCTGGGGTGGAGCCGAAAACTTTCCCGACCGGAGCATTGTTGTCCATTCGGTCCATATGACTTAGCCCTTTTAAGCACTGTACTTTTACCTACTCTCTTGGCTAGGCTAGTGTCCTAGTAAAACCCATGAATTTCGAATTTGTATATTATTCTCCCGCATTGATGGTTATTGGTACAAACCAAAACCAATGTCTTATGACCTTAAATCAAGAGCAAGTACGTGCGATCAGATTATGGATTTAATTTTATTGTCATTCTTTTTTAGCTCGCGTTTAACTTTTTTTTTTCAAACGATTGCGAGATGATCAGATCATTAACTTTGTATTGTGAAGTTGTGGTTAAAGTATTGCAAAAAAAAAAAAGTTAAGTGGGTCGAGAGTTTTTGTTCCTTTGACTTCTGAATCTCAATTATTCCAAAGGATGTTTTAGGGAATTATTTTTAGAGGCGAAAGCAGTTCATTGTTAATGTGCATTGTGACTGACGTTTTTGCAGGCAATAAGTCAAAGAGACATCAGGCAATCGAAGAAGGACGCACATAAAATCAATTTGGCACTCTATTCCTTTCCTTAACCCCAGATGTAGTTCAGTCAATAAGGACTCAAATGCAGGGGATCTGAAAAAAGTTGTGACGTCAACGTCAGCTAAGTTTGGATGCAGTATTGAAAAAGGGTTTATCCTGAGTATAAACCTCAATTTGCGTACTGTTTGGTCTTTTGGGGCGTCCGCCATTTTGAAAAACGCATTAGTCTCAAAATCTCGAGAACGGCTGGTTGAACAGAAAATTTTGTGAGACTTTTTAGATTGAAAATATAATTATCTATCTTTCTCTAGTACATCATTTTTCTCTAGGAGAGTAAAGTTCCGCAAAGTATGTCATTTTCAGTTATTTCCCACCTAACTCTAAGAGTTGTTATAAAAATATTAAATTTCAAAAAATTCACTATTTGCAGTACTGTAACTCTGAAAGTATAACTTCTAGAGAAAAATATTGTACTAGAGAAAGAAAGATAATTATATTTCCAATCAAAGTGGCGGACGCCCCACAAGCCTAAGCAATACGCACATCGAGATTTATACTCTTCAATACTGCATCCAAACTAAACTGACGTCACATTTTTTTTCGGATTTTTCCCCATTGACTGAACTAATGATTATTTACTTTTTTTATGAAGGACAGAGTTTTTAAACAGTACCTAATATTTAAAATAGAGTAGATACACGTGATTGAAGTTATATTTCTGAATCACAGAAATTCACTCTTATGAAAAGGTAATTTGCCTACACCAAATTTAGTAGGCTCAAACCGTAATAATTCGATGTATTAGAGTGTACCCTGTACCTACTTATTTTAGGTACTTAAAAGTTTGAAAAAAAGTTAAAGAATAAACTATGATCTGCCTCGTTATTAACTGAAATGATAGTTATTGAACATTATATGATGTTTTCACTAAATAGATAGAGTTGACTTTTTAAAATTTTGGACTTCGAAATTTCCCACCTCCATGATTTTGACCCATTTATGTTACATGTATGTGATACAAAGTTTAGCAGTCAAGAATTCAAATAAATAACAAATATGACTTTATGCCAACAGAATCAGAAAATTTGCAATACAACGGAAATGATTAAATTTGTATAAATTATTGAATCTATTTGAATTATTTCCAGTTTTTGTTTTGTTTACAAACCAATTTAAGTTAACCTTGAAAAATTATCCTTTCTTTGGTTTGTTTCTGGAAACTTTATATTTCTGATGAATAGTTTCTCCTCTAAGCCAAAAAAAAAAAAAGATGTCCGCCACCGCTGTGCCACGCAACATAAAATATAATAACCTAGCTTCTGGTGGTGGTCTCGACAAAAAAGAATAAAACAATTTGATGAAGAATCATGAGAGCCAAAGGATATGTTAGACCTATAATTATGTGTGGCCATTTATTCGACATGGCCATTGGTCGTTCATTGGAACCCGTCGATGAGCGATTAATAAAGTTTTAAAGCACAAAAGGTCCCTTAATGGAAAGCCCATAACGTGCATGTGTTTCGTGATACAATTTCGGAGGCATCTGTGGCACACGGTATTTTTGGTGGAGCCTGTGTTTGAAGATATAATTGCCATCATGTAGATTTGAAGAAGAAGTTTTATACCTACATATATTTTTGATTTTGTTTTTGTTTTTCTTTAAGGGAACTCAAAGCAAAACTAACGGAATTTTGAGAGAAGGCATGAATGAAGTTTCCGACATCGTAATTATTTTCAAGAAAAAAAAAAAAAAGAGAGTGAACGTGAAGTAGACATAGCTACGGGCGATTGATTTATTCTAAAATATCTTTCTACATAGTACAATTACTTTAACGTAGGTAGGAACGTTGCTGAGGGTATTCTTAGAAGGCCAGCCTTAAAAGAAGAGATTTGTTTGTCCTACTTTTACTATATATTTGGAATATTTTTGTGGTTCTGTGTTATTTTTTTGTATGGAAGTATTGTTAATATTATAATAAATAATAATAGCCACGAAGTTCAATTATACTTTCATTAAAACATACCATTTTTTTAAGAAAAATATTTTTTAAATTACACCTAATTCTTTATTTATTTTTTCTGATATTAACCTAATGGTCAACTTCTGAATTGAGTTGTTGAAAACATCTTAAAAATATGTCTTAAAGGTACACGGTCTTTGTTGTTTTGCCATTAATACCATATCGAATATGAGTTATAGAGTTATCTGAAAAAAATGTGACGTCAGCTTAGTTCGGATGCTGTATTGAAGAGGGGTTTATTCTGAGTATGAATCTCAGTTTGCGTAGATATTGTTTGGCGTTATCATTTGAAAAAAAAAAAACACGTAGGTCTCAATTTGCAGATAATTTGAAAAATAACACTTGAAAAAGAGGTACTAGTTTTTTCAGAGACGTCAACTTGTTTTGATATTGAATTTGTTGAAATCAGCATTAAACAATACCTTGAAGTTGAAATCATGTAGGTTTAATTCGAACCTGCTTCATGTAATCATTAAATTCAACATTTGAAAAAAAATTTTTCGAATCTGCTTTGTGTACGCAGTGTTTACGCCATTTCCGGTCAAAAGACGAAAAGGATATTTTCTACTATTTTCATTCATAAACCTATGCTAAAACGTTGTCTACCTTTAGAGTATTATTTAAGCTTGTTTATCTTTTTAAAAAATCAGCACTTTACCACTTCTAAAAACGCGAATTCATTTCTGAAAGAGTACAAAAATAAAATAATATGGCAAAATTACCTAATAAAAAAGTCGGATTTTTTAAGAAAAATATTTTTATTTCCGTTATTTATGGAATATTCTCAACAATGTTATACCATTTTGAAAAGAGAATTGAACACACCAACTTTTGAGGTAGCTTGTCCAAATGTCGTAGTGCATTTTTTTACACTACGGTTGATTGAATTAGGGTCATGTAAAATTTGCGTTTACTTATTTTGGCAAAAAAGTGAAATTTGTTTTAAAAGTGATGGAGCTGGGTTAAAATTTTTGAATGCACTTGTTAGCAGGGTTATTCAAGGTTCCGTATCAAAAGAAAAAATTGAGAAAACTTAAGATTTGTAGTCACGGCACATGAAAGGCCGTCACAGGGTGACCATTTTTTCGATTTTTTTCGAATGCCCATAATACCCAAAATATATGGCTGCGATTTTTTTCATTATTTTTCTGATACCTTAGTCAGCTATTACATGAAGCCTCAAGAGGCTTGACTCTTTTTTCGAATTTTCTTTTGATAATCATTCTGTGAGGCGCGTACTATTACACGATGCTTCTTGAGTCAAAGACTCAAATTTGACATTTCTTTTTTGATTTCAGTATTGTTGTTGTTGTATTCCACCAAGAAGCAAAAAGAAATGAAAGGGAATGTTGAAAAAAGAAAGAGTGGAAAAAGAAACGTCAAAAAAGAGTCTCGGAATTTTGGCCCACGACTCTCCGGTCGGATAATTTTTTGTTTTATCTTCTTTCTCTTTTGCACTCATTGGTTTTGAAAAGAGGCGCGCCTCTTGAGGCTTCATGTAATAGCTGACTTACAGTCACCACCTAACGTATCGACTGTTTTCGTTTCGACGTTGACTTTTGTGACACCCTGTATGTACTTCATTTCACGGTTTAACATCAAAAATGGCGACTTGTATTCATTGCATTTTTCAAGACTTTTGAGACTAGTTATAGAATGCCCAACCAAATATTTTGAACAAAAAACTTGCATTCCAAGGTTGAACCCTTATTTGACTGTAGGTACTACTAAAAAATTTCAATTCCTCGGCTGTATTAATTGTTAATCTTCTTATGAAATAAAAGGTTAACTGCACTGTGAGATTAATTTCAGTTATAAAATATAATTTATATTACTTTACTTAATAAAAAAAATTCATTTTAAAAGCACTCGTGTTTTTTTCAATAAAATTGCTGACTATGTCGCACGTACCTACTTGCTTCATTTGTAAACATTTCTGGGAATGTTATAATAGAGAATGAGAAAAAAACAACAAATTTGGTTTTAAAATTAATAATTGAAAATCGTTGTTTTGATTTTGAGCTTTTAGATAATTTTCTTTTAATTTGTATAGCCCTTTTTCGCATACATTTCTGCTTCAAATTAACGCACACCTCTTTACTTTATAGTAAGACCCATATACAGGGGGTACCAAGGGGGGGGGGGGCTACCAAGAAATAATGGGCCTCATAGATCGCAGAGTATTGACAAAGAAAATATCAGTTGAGATAGAGCACTACTATAGAACAATTTTTTTCTTAGAATATATCTACCTACCCAAGAATAAGCCCTTAAATTAAAAAAAAAAATTAAAAAGTGGAAAAAAAGAGAGATACAAAATGTCAGCAGTTAGCTTTGATCTGCGTACTAATTTTTATGTTATATTTTTAATTTAATTTTATAAGTTTCAGTAAAAAACATAAAATTTTATTGTTAAAAGTACGAAAACAATTCTTAGAATGGTTTTAAACTCCAAACCAAGCATGCAATTTAGTGACAAAAAATTTTCAAAATTATTGGTACGGTTTTTTAAAGGTTTTATGTAGGTACATATACAAATTTTAAAAATAAAAAATTGGTATGCCATTTAAAAATAAATATTAATACACATAAAAAAAAATTTGTTCTTTATCCTTTGGGCAATTCCATGGTAACTCACGTTACATTCACAAAAATTTCCAACACATAAATAATTTTTTTTTTTCAATTTCAATGTAAATTGATACGAAATCACTATCCATGGATGGAGCATAACTATTACTTTCATATTTAACTAAAAAAATTTTCTTTATTTTTAACATTTGCTTGGGAAAAATAAAAGTTTGATGGTAACTCACGTTACAAAAATCGGACACGAATTTTAAGAGTCCGACAGTATGAAGTTTTTATGTTAAATTAAGAATCTCAATTTGTTTTCAATGAAGATTCCATACATACAAAATTACAAGCTTTTAATTTGAGTGACAAAACCATACATTTTTTCAATATTTCGAGAAAAAATTTTAAAATATTTAGGTAACTCACGTTACATTGTTTTGGTAACTCATGCTACCTGCGATTTGTGGTTCTAAAAGTAAAGAAAAGATGCATTTTCACTCAAGTTTTTTTTTAACCGAATAGTGTGTAACGAAGCTTGCTTAAATGTTAACTTATTTTAGCACTCACGAGGGGATATTGTCATCGTCACTATTAGACTCATCATATTTTCAGTTTGCTTGTTTTTCCGTCATTTTCATGTGAAATTCTTCTGTTGTTGGCAAGCTTTTGCTATAAAAATGCTTTAAGATTATTAAACTCCCTGAATTTTATGTCTATCCAATCCATAAGGGAATACAACAAAGAATCTTTTCTTGGAACTTGCATAAAGAGTTGCCGTTTGTAAATAGTAATTTGCTAATAAAAAAAGTAAAAAAGACTGCATAATTTTTTTCAAAATTCGTGTCCAATTTTTCATGGAATTACCCCTTTATTATTGAGTTTAAAAAAAAATTATTTTTTTTTATTTATATTCCTTAGCTACTAAAAAAAAAATATTTTAAAAATCGGTTGTATTCGATTTATAGATACATATTATAGAATAGTGGAATTTCATTTATCATACTGTTTTTCATTCTGGGGGTAACACCATAATTGCCGCCCGGGTGCCACCCATTCACGTTACGCCAATGCCCAAGCCCATACACTATCTGATGTTAAATGGCTTTGAAATTGTGTTTTTGTTATTTTGTAGCAAGTCAAAAGAAATCCTAAAAAGCAAATGTATCGTTAACTACGTAGTGTAGTAATATTGGCTCATATGCAAAAAGAATGAGCTTAAGCTTTTCAGTACATTTTCTTGAGATCTATCTCAAGTTTCTCAAGTTTTTTAGTTTCCATGTTTCTCCCAAGACCACAGATTGTATTTTAAAGTTCCCTGCCTATATTTAAAACTTCTTTCTTTGTATTTGATTGTTACAATAAATTTTCTTAGCGCACACTTTAATTACAACAACATATCAAATATAAAGGAAGGTATATTTCCAAAAATAGTTTTTTTTTCACTTTTAAAAGTACAAGACAATACACAACCACGGAAGCACGAATGGTTGACATGAGCCAAGGAGGACATTAAATTTGAAACTCGGTATAGGAAATGTTTATTTAGGAAAAGTTACCGTTTGAAGTAGAAGGCAGAAGTAAAACACCTACACCTGGTTGGTTTTCTCCTCTTCAGTTTCGGAATAGAAAAGAAATGAGCGACAAAATTTAAAAATAAAACATTTGATACAACACTAAATATTTTAAGCGATTTTGTTTTACGACAAAGAGTAGAAGCAATTTCTTTATTTTGAAGACACTTTTTCTTCGTCAAAGGTAGATACCTAGATAGGAAATGAAATTGGATTTATTTTTTTCCCCAAACCGGTCGGAAATTTCCGGTCGTTACACCGAAAAAAAAGCACGACTGGGTCGCACAAACTTGCTCTTAGATTCCAAGTTGCTTAAATTTTTAAGACTTTTTATAGAAATTTGGGAAATGTAAGTACCTATATAAAAACAAAAAATTATTGAATAAAAAATTCGTTTAAAAAAAAAATAAAACAAAACCAAACTGCCTTCCAAAATAAGTATGCAGTTTTATTTCATATATTAAGGTGCATTTTTAGAAAAAAAATATCAAAATCGTTAGAGCCGTTTTTTAAAAAACTAATTTTTTATAAATAATTTTGTAGAAAAAAAGTTTTAGAATAAAATTGGTATGCCATTTTGTAGAAATCACTAATCAACACCTGAAAACAAAATTTCAAACAAATTCAATGTTCCGTTTTCGAAAATTTGATTTTTCAAAAAAAAATCCAAAAATATTTTTTTTTTCAAAATTTTATTTGTGGCTTATATTAAGACTATATAAATGCTTCTTCAAAAAAAGTTTCGTTGAAATCGAATAAGCATTTTTGGAGCAAATCGGATTTAAAAAAAACGGTTCTATGGCAGCTGTAAAAGTAACGACAAAATGAGTACCCGCATGTATGTATTCGTTAATTTTTTGTTTATATCCGTTCAGTAATCTTATTACAATTCTTTAGAGACCTTTATTTTAAAAGTACATCGCGCAGATCTCGGAATATTTACACTTCAATACATCGAAGTCCAAATCTGGATAGTAATTCAACTTCTGATGAATTTGGTGCTCTATCCGACTCCATTCAAAGGATTGTTACCCTTCACCCTCATTACGGGCGATTTCAATGTACACAATTCTTCTTGGCTTCGCTTTTCGGGCCAGACAACACCCGAAGGAAGGTTAGTTGAGATTTTTGCTGAGTTAAACCACTTAACTCAACTAGTTAACGAGCCGACTCGAATTTCGGACGTCGCTGGTCGGGATGAAAATACTCTAGACTTGTTTCTTAAATTATTCTTGTATTAAATTTTTCTTGCGGTATAGGTACTATGGGGCAAGTTTAGGATTCGAAAAAAAATCGAACTCGAGGTAACAATCAGACATGACATTGCGATGATGGAGAATGCCAAAAAAGTGGGTCCGGCAATTCTGTCTGTCTGTCCGTCTGTCGGTCCGTCTGTAATACAGGCTCGAGGTGCATACAGACTCTGTATCTGTATACACCTCGAGTCTAAACCACTAGAGCGATTCTCTTAAAACTTGGTAGTTAACAGTCTTGGGCAATTCCCTAGAAGGGAAATTTTTTTTTAGGACCAAAACTAACGGTACCTATCATAAAACGAAAATAGAAAAGCTAATTTTTTTCGAAAATGGCTCTAACGATTTTGATTAAAATTTTTGTGTATAGTACTACATATAAGAGCCAACTTTATTTTTGTACCATTATTAACGGTACCTGCCATAGAACGGTTTTTTTGGTTTCTAAATATCTCGTACAAGACTTACCCGATTTATACGAAAATTTTAATACAACAGCGTTTAAGTAAAGGTAATATTAAAATTTAAAAAAAACACATTTTTGGAAAATCAATTTCTTAAAAACAGGTCTATGAAAAATTGAAATTGAATTGAAATTTCGTTTTTATGTGTAAATTAATTATTTCTTTAAAATGGCTTACCAGTTTTTTTTTTTTGAAAAATGTTAGAACATTTTTGTATATCTATAAAAAATTATTTTTTTTTTAAACGGCTCTAACGATTTTCGAAATTTTTTTTTATATAAGAAATAAAATGACATACATACTTTTTTTGTAAAAGATCATTTAAAAAGGTGTTTAATTAATTATAAAAACAGATTTTTTTTTTCAATTTTCTTAAAAATATCAAATTTTAAATAATTTTCTTGAATAAAAAGCTTAAACATTAAAGTTACTTTAAGCATAAGTAGCAAGTATGTGCGACCCCAGTCGTGCATTTTATTAAGATTTGAATGATATAATAATAATTCTAAACGTCAATCTTCTGTTTGATACCTCAAATTTCCTTACCTCTCCTACATAAATCAAAAACTGAAAGCTATTTTTCCAGAACCGAAAACTAGTTCCAGCATAAATTCGTTCATTTAATTTAGTGATGTTATTTTTATCTCCCAATCGGGCTAGACCATTCATTTATATCAAATATATCCAAATCCCTCCTGTGGGTTAGTCTTTCTACGATAGAATATTTTGACAAATTTAAATAGGTATTTTATATCTATATTTGTAAAATCTCTGGAGGGTCATTGTTCTCTTTATTACCTGTATTCTGAATGCATTTCTTATTGTTCAAGTTTTGTTTTTGTTGAGAAATAAATGATTTTATTATTAAATTTTTCCAATTTTGTTCGATCTTAGGACATTGAAGTAAATTTGCTCACGAATCATAAATCCAATTATCTTTTGCACGTTGGTCGATAAATTAAGTAAATCAAACAATTTTTGTTTATCTAAATTTCATTCTAATTTTATTGTCTATAACAAGGTAGCAGGTAAATAAAAGGAACTCCCAAACTTTGCATGCAAATGTTTGATACTCATTTGTCATTTTGTTGAAAATTCTCTGAATTCAAATTGGTGGAGTGGAACTCAACGTATTTGGGTTCTTTAAACCAACCAATTTACCTCGTAACCTAAATGTATATTATTCATTTGAATATAATTTACATGTCGTAGATATAGCTACGTTTGTCTGTCGGAAGTTGTCAATATAATATACACAGCTGGGAACAGTGCGACCGACGGTGATCGGGCAGTTTAAACCATCTGTTTCTGATCGCCTCAAACACAAGATCAAGACAAACTCAGACCTGATCTACTACTATACTATATGAAATAGAATCGCACAGTAAATTGCAAAAAATATAGCAGGAGTCGGTTCTAACGATTTTGTTTTTGATACCACCCTGGGGGTCTAAGTTTTTTAGTTGATTTAAGGGACCGAATGTTTCCTGTGTTCGTCTGTGTGGGAATGCCAATTGCTACAGGAACCAAAATTTTGGGACATCATCAGTAAAAATAAAATAAATTTTACTATGTAAAAATAATTGGGTATTGGGTAAATGGAAGGAGTTTTTTATGTATTTTTTTTAAGTTTATTTAAGTAGTCTATTTAAGTAAGTTTATGTTAGTTTAAATTTTTTTTATGGCCTTATGGGTTTTATGGTTTTTCTCATAGTTTCTGTAGCCAGAACTGAACGAAATTGAAATAGGACCACACTGTACTGTAGGTACCAGTTCTCCAATACAAAAGAGAATTGTCAAAATTGGTTCACTCGGTCCAAAATTATGAGGTAACAAACATACAAACAAAAAACAGACCTCCTCCTTTTTGGATGGCGGTAAAAAAAGAAAATTAATAAATGAACAATTGTTAACAGATTAAGAATTGCTAGATTGTGCTATTTTGTATCTGGTGTAAGAAGAAAGATTTCTAAACTATTGAAAAAAATATTGAAATGTCATGAATCATGATAGTCGATAGAAAGAATTGTATTGCGAAAAATTCTCTAAATTTCAAACAGTTTGAGCTTTATGGAAATGGCCAATGCCGATGTTCTGAAGTGTCCACCGCAATCTCCCGACCACAATATCACAGAAAATTTGTAAGATCTTGTAGATCGGGAGATAAGAAAGCGAAAGCATTCAAAAATCATAGATCTGATCGAGCAAATTCGATCAGAATGGGAGCAAACACCATAAAATTTATGATAGTCTTTATTAAAGGGTTCCCAACAAAATATTTGTTTAAATTAATAAAATATGAACCTAAAAAACCAAAAATATAAACAAGAAATATGAATATATCATTATACTTAATAGTTTTTTAAACATTTGCATTTTATTGCTCGGCTAAAAATGCATATGTACTTAGGTAAACTTTTGACTAAATAATTGTCTTGGAAGATATTCTACAAATCGACTCTGCTTAGTGAAAATAAGACTATTTCAATATTTTATGCCAAATTTTGTAGTATTACGATGTAAAACAACTTAGCTCTCGTGTAAAACTCTTTTAACCTCTTTCGTTTGCATTTTTTTGCTCATTACTGTATGTTCATCTGTTCTATCAACACTTAAACAACTTATCGTAATTTGACAAATGATATATCCGTGAAAGCGTCATTCATGACTCAGACTATGTGATGTCACATTTAATTGAACAGGCTGCAATCAATAGGCACATATTTTTAGTTTGTTTAAAAAGCAAGAAATTACAACCCGAAAAACAATTTAAATGAAAATAAGTTTAAAACCCCAAAAACTCTACTACTATACTCGTGGTAATTTATAACAAATTAATATTCTTAATACTGTCACATGACTACAGCTATGAAAACTTAACATAACATATCAGGATTGAATTACGTTTGTAATTTTTATTTTTTATTATTAAGTATTATCAGTACATTATGTACTATTTCTTATTCCAAAATCTTCACTATATCTTCAACTTTTAAAAAAGTAAAATTTATCTTCTATAAAAAAAAAATCAAAATTATTTTTTTTCCTAGCTGTTAACAGAATCGAGCTTCTATAAAAGCTT
Source organism: Episyrphus balteatus (assembly GCF_945859705.1). Taxonomy (NCBI): domain Eukaryota; kingdom Metazoa; phylum Arthropoda; class Insecta; order Diptera; family Syrphidae; genus Episyrphus; species Episyrphus balteatus. The sequence continues at coordinate 53,796,297 of NC_079134.1, read as the reverse complement.
TTTTATTTATCAAATACAACAACCCTGTATAGTAAAGACAAAATCCAAGTATATTACACCATCTGTCTGTTGTTAGATGTTTACTCAAAGTTATAATAATTGTGAATAGGTCACAGTTTTTTATACTTATTGAGGTACTTATTCCTTTAAAATTTAAATGATTCAAATTAGTTGATAGTGTTCTTATTAAAAAGTTGACTTCAATGAAAAGTTATTTGAATACCCACCAACGTGTGGTATTTATTCAATACCTATTTATTGTTTGAGCCATATAATGTAATAATTTCATAAATTTTTAAATCGGCCTCGCTACAGTTTCTAACCTTAGCAAACTGGAGTGTCGTGTAGTATCTGTTCACATAGTACATATCACTTATCAGCATTAGGTAATTTAATTCCTCTGTTTTTCTGTTAAGTTTCTCTGCGTTTTGGCAAGGAAAAAAAGATAAAATCGACGTCCTGTCCGTCATATTGTCAAGTATGGAAGTGCAGACTTGATGCAAACAGAATTCTTGTATTTTTGCATTCATTCTTTTTCATTTTCTGTTTGAACTCTACAATCAAAATAAGAAAGAAAAATGCATCTGGAAAAATTTTGTTATAATAATACAATAATGTGTGCATTTTTTATTGCAGTATATCTACTTTTAAGTACCATTATTTTTCTTTTCTTAACGTCATAGTTAACATTACTCCATATTATTGATATTCTACAATGTCTAAATTAAAAGTGAACTGGTCCAAAATATTAACTAACATTAAATCATTTAAGAAAAAGAATCATCCAGGAGTGAAACCCTTGGTAAATCGGATCCAAAATCAAGGGAGAGATCGCCTGCAGAGGAGGGGCCTTATATATTTACACTGTTCAAACAAATGAAATTGTAAAAGTTAATTAAAATAAAAACCAGTTTTTCATTAGCCTACTCTTATGAATAAACATTTTTTTTGTATTCTACTGATATACTAATTTATGATTGAAAAACTATTTAAAAAATCAAACAATTTGCTTTTTCAACAAATCATTAAATAACATACTTTAATCTGTGTACGCCTTTTTATTCATTCTACAAAAAATTGATTTTAAGTACAAAATTTGAAATCGGTAGGGACGTTTTTTTGAAAAAATGTTTTCGGTTTAAATTTTTTATAAATAGGTATAAAAAAATATTTCAAAAATATTCATTTACTTTATTTTAAAAATTGATTTTTTTCTGAAAAGAAATAGTTATTTTTTTTTTTAATATACCTAAAAAAAAAAAACTTTTTTCCACAAGTTTGTTTTTGCATTATTTAAGAAAGGTCTTTAATAGAAATTCGCAAACAAATACATAAACTTGTCAGGTACTGTTTTTTGTCCCAAAGCCTAGTGCATACTTGCGAAGCAAGTCGTGAATGAACTCATACTTACTTTTTGTTCTTTTTCACCCTTGAGCGTTCCTGTGAACATTCGTGGAGAAAAAACATTAAAGAGCTTGGCATTGGCATAGAAAAAGGCCTCGAATGAGTTTATTAAACTTGAAATGTGTACCAGCGGTGAATGTCAAATGCTCATAAATGGAGATGTGTTCTTTAGAAATTCCAAAAATCCTTCGGGAGAAATTAGTAGTGAATTTAAAGTAAATCTACAGACAGCTTAACGATTGACTTAAAGAATGACAGGCAGACTGAATTGAGGGACCCACTTTTTCACAATGCCCAATTTTTGTATGTGGGCTCCAGAAAAAACCCACCCAGATGAAATATTTCACATAAATATTAATTAATTTAATTCTTGCATCTTTCAATAAAAAAATTAAAACAAAAATTGAAATAAGACCAGTTGAAATAAATATATGTATCTAGTTGTGTTAATGTTTAATTTTCCTCCTGCCTCTTTTATATTATTTGTTTTTTTTTTTCGTTTTTGTTTATGTCTATTCTACTATCCTGGCAGTACTTTCAATACAAGATCAAAAATAGAAGTTCATTTGACGATATTTCTTGTTTTATTTTTTTATATAGTAAATTAAATGCTTGTACCCTGAGATTTTGTCGCCACTTTCCTGCACTCTCTCTTCTAAAATGTAAATATACAAGAAATATTCTGTTGTATTTTCTCTTTTTAAGATCTTGCACGCAAGCCGTGCCAGAGACTATTTATTTATTTTACGTTTTGGTTTGCTTTTTCGGCTGCTCCACGTCGCGTCATATTGAATTGTAAGATCGCAGGGGAATTTCCACATTAAACCGAGGCCGAATTAGTATTTTTTTTTTTTCAAATCAATTTCTTTTCCATAAACGCTCAGAAAAAAAACGTGAAAATGTTTTGATATATCGGCTGTTGTATTAACATTCCATTAAATTTATATAAAAAATCGATTAATTTCGAACATCTTAGTCAGCACAAATGGACCATTTCGGGTGTTTTTGGAATGTTTAAATAATTCAGCTATTTTCGAAAATTAAACTAGTTTTTTTTTTTCATTGCTTTAGAAATTCTTAAGTGGTCATTTCAATTGGTTTATGTAACGTCTTTTGAGTGCACGCGAAATTCCTAAAGTGTAAAATTGAATTGAATAGAAAGATAAAAATAGAGGGTGTCTGTGGTGTCGCCTCAGCCTAGGGTGGCCTAAATATAACGTATTTTATGATGCGTTGGTTATCGTAGTGAGGCTCATCATTTTGGTTTTAGTCAAAAGTGCAGTGTTTTAATTTTGAAATAAATTTCTTCTTTTGAATCAAAGAAAGTTTTTGAGGTTAAAGTTTGATCGTGACCAGCTGATAAGGCCGTTCCACGGCACGCCGGAGAAAAAATGAAGAAACTACTACACCATCACCATGGCAAACACAACTACAAATCGCCATTCATGATTAGGAATAAAAGGCGGGTAAGAAGCTTCTAAAGATTCATGCTTTCGAGTCACTTGTCAACACTGTACATATGAATTTGAATTTTCCTGGTGCCACAGTCTAATGTGGTATGTGTCATTTAACTGAAAGAGATATTTTTAACAGCTCATTCTGTTGTTGTATTGATAAAATTAATGTAAGATACACTTGCAATACATAAGCAATAGGCTATGTTCATTATGCCGCCATTTCCAACCCCCCAGCGGCATGCCCCTGTACCGTTATCGTCAAGTGACGTGGCGGCAATGGCAACGATTTTTGAAAGATAGCCATATACTCATCTTTAGAAATAAACATTTTTATAATTATTGAAAAGATTTTTGTGGGAAATAACATAGCTAAATTTGTTATAGCAAACGAAAAATAAAATGTTTCTACATAATGATATTTTTATAAAACAAAATTACATGCATTGTTGTTTTACTTTGATATTCAAAAGAATGTTTGTGTGATAATTAAAATCAATAATATTTGCAAGCACCATTTTTTTGTAACAAACAGGTGTCATTCAAAGGTTCACTCATATGATCTTTACTATTAATTTTTTCTTGATTCAATTAACTTCAGTATTAAGTGATTATGGTGCTCAAACATTTGAGCTGCAAGAAGTTTCGATTTGAAGAAACAATCTCGCATTATAAGATTTCATCCCGACACACGAAAAATTTTAATGCATTTATTTTCTATATATCCTAATTTCTACAAAATCGAAATTAGGAGTTAATCCACTTATCTATGTAGCACTCCATAGTTGATTTTTTTTTCTGGGTTGCTGCTTGAAGCGTTGCTGACTTTGCCATCAATCATTGAAAAAGTATGCTTAACCTCGATAGGCTTAAAACCGTACAATTTGTTTGTGACAGCGCAGCAAATCGATCTGCGTTTCTATATAAGACATTTTACTTGGTTTCTTTTGTGAAAATGATTCTTATTGGTCGACAATAACTTTGTGAAGGTGGTGTCAGATTTGGCCAAACAATTTTTTTCATTTCATCGCAAAAATAAGATAATAGAAATATATTTGCGTCTGAATAAGAATGGATTTCAAACTTCTGTTTATATTGGGTTTGTTGCGATCCATCACAACCCCATTTTGAGATAAGCTCCAGAAATATTTTTTCTTCTGTATCTAACATCCTAGTTGATGTAAGCGCTTAATGGTGTGGTCAAGCAAGGTTTGCAATTTAACCTCAGCCAGCAGAGTTCTGGATTTTTTAAGTGTAATGTACAGTAGCGAGCAAAAAAAATGCAAACGAAAGAGGTTTAAAGAGTTTTGAACAAGAACTAAGTTATAAAATTTGGCATATTGAAACTGTTTTATTTTCATTAAACATTAAAACCATTGTTTGGTCAAAAGTCTGCCTAAATATGCGTTTTTAGACGAGCAAAAAAATGCAAATGTTTTTAGTGTTTGCATTATTTTTTGCTCGCTACTGTATGTAATTAGAAAAAAGTACCTAATCAGAAAAGCTTTTTGTAGCAATTTCATATTGCTTACGGAATAAACCAGCTTCAACAAAAATTGAGAGGGCTTTTATTTTAAGGTTGGCACTTTTTCGTGTTTTGAAATGATTTTATTCTTCAAAGTTTTTTTTACAGATGTTAACTTTTCTCGGAGAATATGGTGAAAGACTTTCGCCGATACTGTTTTTCAAGATTCACTTAAATTTACTTGTGCTGAGACCGTAAGTTCATCTGCTTGATGAGATCCAACGAGGTTTTCAGTTCGTCTTCATTTACTACAAATGGACAGATTTTCGAGCGGTTTAGAGGGCCAACTAGGTCTGGTTTTGTTTTGTAGTTGAAAACTTCCATTTCGTCAAGTTAAATTTTTGACAGATTGACAGACAGAGGCGATCACAACCAAACCTTTATGATTTCTAGAAAGTATCAAACGTCATATATCTTTTGATTCTGATTTGCTTACAAGTTACACGACTTTAAGTGACAGGACTTCCGAAATGTTTTAATCAATGGGAACATTTTTTTAACAAAACGTTATTTTCTTAAAGAAGAAAATACCGCTGCTTGATAATCACTGCCCGTATCTGGTCGCTGCTCCAGGAAAACTAACCATTGTCAGCTTGTATGTGGAGTTTAAACGTGGTCATTAGGGTGGTCCTTATTTTTCTTTTTGGCGAAATTTGAGTGCGACGCCCTCTAGATTGGTTCTAAATCTGGCAAAAAAAATGCTCTAATTTTTTAAAATTTTTATCTCTGACCCTTACTGGCCCTATTTTGATAAGAAGTTTTTAGTTTTTTGAATTTTTGCTATAACACTATAACAGCTCTCATTTTTGAACTGATCAACGAAAATACTTCGTATTGGACTCAAATAAAACGTCTCTGAACACTCTACAGTCGTATAATTACGCTCATTACGCGAAAAGTAAGCAAAATTTCGGCATGGTCTATTTTTTTTTATGATGATTTCTCCATCATTTTCAATTACCTGAATGAAATGAGACCCTTCTCTCTTTGTCCCTCTCTCTTTCTCTCACTCTATCTATCTTTTTCTCTCTCTCTCCATCTGTTTTTTTAAGAGTATATAAAATGTCATCTTTTTTCTTTTAAAACCAAATGAGGAAATATCGAAAAATTCAAAAAACTTCTTTTCAAAATAGGGCCAGTAAGGGTCAGAGATACAAATTTGAAAAAATTAGGGAATTTTTTTTGCCAGATTTGGAACCATTCTAGGGGGCGTCCCCAATTTTTTGTTCCTAAGGACCACCCTAGTGGTCATATGAACATCCTGTAGGGCACAAGATCATTCCTTGAGTTGTTTCTAGCCGAAGTGTGACCACCAATAGTCAGTTGAGAGGAGAAAGGACAGCATCCAATAAATCACTTTAGAAATGGCCAAAGTTGCATTAACTAACCTGAAAAATGAAAAACATTCAACGGTGAAACTTGACAGTCAAGAAAAACATGATGAACTTGATTTTCGAAAAAATTTTAAGATCTGCTTATCTCCTTTCCTCTTAGAGTTATGATTATATTGATGTAGGTATGTGAAAAAATAATACATTCGATATTTGACCTTGACAAAATTTGTTGCTCTTGTCAAATCTTTGTCAGATCATTAAATCATTATTTCATATGTTTACTCGTAATGTAAATGTTGTCTGCATCTTCCGATCAGAGATTCACTTACTTTTACATATACCTACTAAAACACAGAAATGTTGGAAAACGAATGAGTTAATTACACTTCAACTACACGTGTAGGAATATTTTTTTCTCTTTTAGAAAAGCAAAAAAAAAAAAAAACAACATTCTACAACACCCGTTTACCTTTGAAGAATATAGTGTTCGTTGCCCTTACCGGAGTGCTCGTAGTTGTGTGCAATGCAAACAAACAGTTTTGTACTCGATTTACGATTATTTCATGTTTCGCCTACACTCATACAAATACACACAACCAAAATAAAACACTCATAAAATCATTTGTACGCGGCGGCATACTTTAGGCTGCGTTAATAAAATGTCACGTCACCCCCTTTCTTCGATTCGGTCCCCGATGACACTGTGATGCCGTGGCCTGGAAGTCTTATTAAAAATGATGTGAAGTGTATTGTATATTGGAATCATTATAAGAAAATGGAAGGACATTCCAATTCCAGCTATATGGAGCTTTTTGTAATACTATTTCTGGAATCTATCTCTCTTTCTGGGACAAATTGCTCTCAATATTTATCTGGAAAAGACATGCGTATAGTTATGGTAAAAAAAAGGAAAACTCTACTGGAAGGGCGAAATTTGTACAAGTACATGCTTCAACGAAGAGAAGGGTATAGATATTAAATAATATGCGTACTGTCCATTAGAGTACAATCGCAGAGGTAAAAAGAAGGAAAAGCGAAACAAATAGTTTATTTACAAAATACTTTGATTACCTTCTAGATCGCTTTAATACAACGTTTAAAGATCTTTCAAAATACAACTATCATTTAAAAAGCCAGCAAATGTTTTTTTGAACAAGAATTAAGAATGAAGCCACACAGTGTGCCGAATAGTTTTCAGATCGATTAGACCAATGTTTTCAATGTGATACGCATAGGTATATGATGTATTGCAATTTTGGGGGTATGGGAAGAATTTCGTGGGGACGGGCGATGTCACTTAGCTGCATTTATTGTTAAGAAAAAAAAATAAGGGATAAAAGATAATACGCACACCTGTCCTGAACTCAAACCACTACACTGAGGAAAAAACCCAACGTTAAATTTAACATGATAAATAATTAACATGAAACATTAAAAAATCAGTCTTGAGCAGTTTGTCAGATTAACTTTCAACCGTGAATTTATTGGGGATTGGATAAGTTAAAATGCGCAACCGGTGTGGTGTTGAAAACTCGAATTAAAAGTCAAAAAATAAGTTGTTTCAGAAGATAAATTGATCCGCCATTTATATGCAAAATGTAACCTAATACGATTTACAACTCTGAAACTCTGATAATATGTATATTAGAGTGGAGCGTTTTTGGACTTTTCTTTCAGATCACTGCGTGCAACTCATGGTTTATGCCTTGTGCTCTTTTGAACATATTCTGATACTTTTTTTTTTATTCGACAATGGAAAAATAAAAATCGGGAAGCCTTTGAAGATTGCTCGTATTTCACGAAAATCGATATTTTATGGGGCGTTAGAACCCATCTGAATTGACTTAATCTTTTTCATTTCACTACCAACTGCTCATAACTTATGCTGAGTGATCTCTAGTACCAGATCTGAACCCCTATTTTGAGTCGTTAATGGAAAAAACAAAATCGGGAAGGCTCCGAAAAATGCACATTTTCGCAAAAATTCAGATTTTTTAAATTGTATAAAATCCCACCCAGAACAAATTTCTTTTACAACTTGTTTGTATTTGCTATATTTGTGAGAACCTCATTGAACCTTATAAGCTATGGAGCACTCAAACTGAGAACTTTTCTGTAATATTGACGTCGTTTATGGGGGATTTAAGAAAATGCTACTTTGACATCCCCTGACCCATTTCAATAGAATTTTAAACTCTAATACTACACTTAAAAACTTCGTCAATAAATTTAATTTTTATATATAACACTAACCTTTGTAACTGCGTTTAATTTATGTCGATATCTTAGTTCAATCCTTAGATATTTGACATTTAGGTGTTTCCATAATTCTTGCCCATGCTTAATTTTTATTTTAACTTTACCTGCAGACGGTTTTCTTAAATACCATACAATCTTTTGTTTTCCACAAATTTTTGTTTTTAATATTGTTAACTTCATAAAAATAAATTGTTAAACGGTTTAATTATTACGCCATTTTGACTTCGAAATAAAAATTTAGCATGGGCAAGAAAATAGTATAGGCAAGAATTATGGAAACACCTAAATGTCAAATATCTAAGGATTGAACTAAGATAATTTAATTTATTCCATAAATTAAACGCAGTTACAAAGGTTAGTGTTATATATAAAAATTAAATTTATTGACGAAGTTTTTAAGTGTAGTATTAGAGTTTAAAATTCTATTGAAATGGGTCAGGGGATGTCAAAGTAGCATTTTCTTAAATCCCCCATAAACGACGTCAATATTACAGAAAAGTTCTCAGTTTGAGTGCTCCATAGCTTATAAGGTTCAATGAGGTTCTCACAAATATAGCAAATACAAACAAGTTTTAAAAGAAATTGTTCTGTTAAAAAATCTGAATTTTTGCGAAAATGTGCATTTTTCGGAGCCTTCCCGATTTTGTTTTTTCCATTAACGACTCAAAATAGGGGTTCAGATCTGGTACTAGAGATCACTCAGCATAAGTTATGAGCAGTTGGTAGTGAAATGAAAAAGATTAAGTCAATTCAGATGGTTTCTAACGCCCCATAAAATATCGATTTTCGTGAAATACGAGCAATCTTCAAAGGCTTCCCGATTTTTATTTTTCCATTGTCGAATAAAAAAAAAAGTATCAGAATATGTTCAAAAGAGCACAAGGCATAAACCATGAGTTGCACGCAGTGATCTGAAAGAAAAGTCCAAAAACGCTCCACTCTAATGTATATGCCGCTAATATTACTGATGTAGACTAGCGGCGCGCGTTGCCGCCGTGGCAGGTAGTTTCCTTAGATCCCCAATAATGTTATCAACTTAAAATTATTTAAAACATATTTTGGAAGATGCTGGAGTTATTTCTATTCAATTGCAGGCTCGACTGTAGAGTTTTTAAAGGTCAATGCTTCGGTTTGGGTGAACCATTATGTTGTGTTTCTGTTTTTGTTTTTTGGGCTTCATCTGTCACATCTTGGTATAGCTCATTAAATTCATTAATATATCTTCTCCTTCATACAATGTTTTTACATACGGGCCGAACTCTCGTCGAATTCGTCCTCATAGTAGATGAGAACAATCTATTATATTAATTTAATAAACTACAAAATATTGGCGCATCGTAAATTCAGTAATTGTTGGTTTATGACTTAAACTCAATCTTCATAAGAGGATTGGTTATAACTTATAAGAATCTTCCAAACCAACACCCCACAAGAAGAAACTTAAAACTTTACGCAGCTTCCATGCGATCAATATGAGCTTGATCAAAAAGGGACCAGACCTGGTGGAGTGTGACGTTAGGTGGTTTGGCAATTCAACACTGTAATAATAAAGTAAATTAAATTAAAGTAGAAGTCCGTTCAAATATTTAAAAAAAAATTATTTTTGTAAACAATATTACGCATACGCCATAGTGACCTCTTTATTTTTTAAATGTCTAAAAATATTTTTTTTAAACATAACCTTTGACTAAATAATAAAATTAAAAATAATCAGTTAATATCCAACTACACTTTTTTCGAAAAAACACTGGTCCAACAGATTAAAAAAAAAAAGTAAATACAATAAGGAAGAAAAAATTATGCAAATTTATTCATTCGATTTTTGTAAAGTTATTTTCAGTAGATTGTATTTCAGCGATGAAGGATCGTATATAGATAAAACAAGAACATCTGAAAGCTTCAATTTATTTAATGATAGTATAAACAACTATCTTTTTGCTAATATTTAAAAAAAAATATTTTTATAAACAATAGTAGGTACACATAAGCCATAGTGACCCTCTTTTTTTAAATCGCTAAAAATAATTTTAGTTTTTAGTGACTTTCTTATTTTAAGTCGCTAAAAATAATATTTGAAAATACAACTTCTAGTGAAAGTAATTGACCATTCAGTTATCCAACTATACAATTTTTCTCGAAAATACACTGATCTAACAAACATATTTAAAGAACAAAGCAATTTTTTTCAATTTTTTTAAATAATTTTATCGGTAGATTGTATTTCAGGGAATAAGGATCGTATAGAGATAAAACAAAAGCATCTGAAAGCTTCAACTTAATTCAATGATCTTATATATAAACAAATATTTTTTCGCTAAAGTATTTTGATCTCAGTGACGCGGAAATTTCATTTAACATAAATACATGTACTTGCTCTTATGACAAAAGTTCCTTTACTGTTAAAGTTTTTTATTGAACAAAATTAGAGAAAATTTAAAATTATATATTTTTAAGGAATTTTATAAGAAGTGAAAAAAAAAATTAAATCTGGTTTTATAATTGACTAAACTCTGTTTTAAATGATCTTTTACACAAAACCAAGTAGGTATGTCAGGTTCCGTTAATAACGGTACAAAAGTTGGCTCATATGTGTAATACTACACACAAAAATTTTAATCAAAATCGTTAGAGCCGTTTTTGAAAAAAATTAACTTTTCTTTTTGCGTTCTATGGCAGATGCCGTTAGTTTTGGTCATAAAAAAATTTCAATTTCCCCTTTAGGGAATCACCCAAAACTGCAGAAGAAAAACACTTCACTCGTTTAAGCTGTAGCTCGAGGTATATATTGACAGACAGACAGCCAGTAATTTAAAAGTCAAAAAATTGAAAGGTCTCAAATTTTGTCAAATTTGACGATCAAATTTTGACAACGTGCGGAAGATATTACCTTATTTAATAAATTATTTACGAATGCCCAGTCTGAAATACATTCATACATATTATATTTCTTAATATATAAAATAAAACTGACACTTGCATTTATAACTCAAGAACATCTTAACCTATTTGTATGACTTTTGATTTATAGAATTCATCTTCGCTCCGAATAGTAGCACAAATAACTACACTTCCGAGCAAAAAAATGCATTAAAAAGAAACAATTGTTACTATACTGTATTACATTTTAAATTAAAAAAAAAATTCGAACTCGAGATAACAATTTTACATGACATTACGATGTTGGAGAATGCCAAAAAAGTGGGTCCGGCATTTCTGTCTGTCTGTCTCTATCTGGAGCTGCAGCCTAAACGAGTGAAGTGATTTCCATCAAACTTGGTAGTTAGCAATTTTTGGAGATTCCCTAGAGGGGAAATTGAACTAACGATCAAAAACGGCTCTAACGATTTTTATTAAAATTATTACCCAAATTTTTTTACACCCGAAATTAAAAATTTACGTCAATTTAAATTTCGTCTGGGTCAGCTAGTCCTCATTTCTAACTCAATAAATTTTTAAATTAAGACTAACAGAAGATTCTATAGGAAGATGGAGGTGCAAGTACATACTTGATACATATATCTGGGCCCTATTTCATAGATGATACATCACATACATTACATACATCATACATTAAATTTTTTTTCATACATTACATACAATTTTTTGTTTCATAGATTTCATTGGAAGTAATGTATAAAATCTATTTGTTGTAGTTGATGTATTTATTTTGACAATTCTTTTGAATGAATTGTGAGGTTAGGCTTCGGTGGAGTGTAGGAATTATCATACATCAGGGAATGAACGGAGAATCGACTGGAAGTATTCCAATGTTGTATGATACTTTTAATACATTTAATAAATCCAGAAGCGAATATATTATGAAAACTTATCACTTCACAGTTTCACACATCGGGAATTGACCCCAAGGTGTTCATAACTCGATTTCGTGATAATTTATTTGACACAAACTTCTTTCTAGCTAAAGTCCAACTTGTGTTTTGTGACCTCCTTCAGAGCAGATTACAAATTTGAAAGTTTGTGTAGTTTGAAACCTTCACAACATCAAATTCAGCTCGCCTTATGAGGTTCTTGTAACTTGTGAGGTTGTCAGAATAGGGTTGTTAGTCGATTTTAAAATCATATCAATTTTTTTTTTGGAAGTGAGATAGGTCTTTTATTTTTTGTTGAAATCGAGTTTTCACTTAATTCCGGTCTATTACTGAGGGCCATTGCAATTAAGTTGTAAATAATGTATCTATATACATTTCGCCCAACAATTGGAACAAACATTGAATGCTTATCACAACTGCACTGCAGGGGCCTATTTCATAGATAAAACATTACATACATTGTATGATATTGACAGTTCTGATGTATTATTTCTGTTTCATAGAAATGTTGTATGAAGAACTGTCATACATCAGTGTATGAACGGAGAATCGAATGGAAGTATTCCAATGTTGTATGATACTGTTTCATAGAAATTTATCATACATCATTTTATTACATTTTATGTTGATTTTTCATACATTTCATACAGCAAGTCTTTTTGCTGTAAACAAAATTTATTTACTTAATAAAAGTATAAAAATGGGAGTTTTGTGTTCATAATTTAATCATAAGGAATATGCACAATGCACATAGTATATTTTGTGTTTTTGCAAAGAAAATAATTATTCATTGTCTTTTCTTGTTTTATTTTGAAATTTGTGTGGTAGATTGTTTAGAGAAAATAGTTTTCACAAATAACACTCAACACTGAGAAGATTATATATTTTTTAAATTAAGTTCTTTTAATTTTTTATTTTTAATCTTCAAATGGAGCACCGAAAAATTTTTTTGATGTTGCTGTTTATGTGGCTATCAAGTTTTTACTGGTTTCACTAGAAAATATGAAATGTAGGAAAAGTCAAATCAAACGCGACACGCAAGTTTCTGTTACTTTTCGTTTTGGTAAGTCGTAAAAAATAATCCCTAGGCTCAACCGAAACCTAACCTCACAATTCATTCAAACGAAATGTCAAAATAAATACATCAACTACAACAGAATAGATTTTTTACATTACTTCCAATTCCAATGAAATCTATGAAACAAAAAATTGTATGTAATGTATGAAAAAAAGTTTTAATGTATGATGTATGTAATGTATGTGATGTAGGTATCATCTATGAAATAGGGCCCTGAATACCAAAAGGTTTACTAAACATAAGTAGGTATTTTATTTTATGTATGTATGTATTTATTAATTTGTGTATAGTTATTGTTTAACTTGTTGGTGCAGTAATATTATAATTCATACATAATTTCTAGCAACAAGTAGTCTAACCTTATAATGATTATATTGCTCTTCAGATACTTTCATATCAACATAATATATACATATGCATACCAGTATCTATGACCTAGACAATTTTTCTTAATTACATCCGTTTCCCCTAAGATTTACATTCCTTCCATTGCTGAATGATTCACCATTCACGTATAGACGAACATCCATAAAACTAAATGATCTAATCCAAATTATATCATCCGATGTGTCCTTTGTCTATCCTTAATAAGCAAATAACATCCCTGTTGACTTCGAAACGAAGTTGTTTTTTTTTTAACTTAGATAACTGTGATCTTTGAGTTTTAAAAAATACCTGACTACATATTAACCTACAAATAAACTACTAATACTCTCTATGATAGTTCCTACTCGTATATTTTTGTATACCTATGTAATAATAAAGGTATTCAAAAATCAAAATAAAAAAAAAAATCTTCCTTCACTTGTAAGTTTGTTATTGTTTTTTTTTTTTTTACATTTCTATCACCTATAAAGCCCCATCAAAGAAAAACTCCAATTAGGTATATTATTTTTCATTACCCTCCATACTTTCTCCTCTTCTTTTCTGTCAAATATTTTAATGAAGTGGATAAGTACAAAAAATTATTTCCATTTCCTCGTAGATAGACGTTTCTTCATACAGAAAAACACTTTCTGTCAAACACAAAAGAGCTTTCACCCAATTTCCAGTGCTAACTTTCGTACAAAAACAAAAAACAAATACTGGAACAAAAACACACAATTTTCTCAAGAATTTTCACTCTCCTCTTTCAAAATTCCAGATTCGAAAAACAAAATTAAAAAAAAAAAAAAACATTTTCTGAATCCATTCGACACCGTACGACGACGAACTTGAGTAGCACAGGGTTTTCTGGACCGTTTCGTTTTTATATTACTTTGATCGGAAAAATACGGTTTTATTTATTTAAAATTGAGTAAAATGTTCCTTTTAACTACAAATTATATAAAGAAAGTTATCAAGAACACTTAACTTCTACGCAAAAAGGCAGAATAGAACGAAAAAAATTGTTTCGTATCAGCTTTCCAGTGCTGCAAAAGACTCATTCTACATACCTAGCTTCCGAAAAGTCGAAACAAGAGTATTAAAAAAAGAACAAGGAAAAAAATATATTTTATATTGTGTTGCCTCAAAAATTGACCCATAATGAACTTGATGTGAAAAAAAAGAATAGTAAAATATTCAATTCATTACCAAATAGAAGAAAAGTGTGTCTGAAAAGTGTTAATTGAGTACCCATTGTGCAGGAAAATTAACAACAACAAAACAACAGACTGAAGAAAGAAAATTTCTTCCTACACGGATGCAACACACAAACGAACAAGTGTATTCTTACTTGCCATTGCCACCCGTTCTCTCCCGCTCCCCCTATGCTCTCTCGTGAAATATGCCATTGAATTGAACTTGTGTGCCTGTGTTTGTACAAAGATTTTCCTTAACATTCGTTCCAATAAATTTTCCAGGATTTTCCGTCTTCTATTTTCGTTTTCCATAATATCTCTTTTGAATATTTTTCATTAGAATTTAGATTCTCTTTACTTATCGTGTTGTTGGTTAAATTTCTTTTTTCTGTCGGAATTTTCTTGTGTTCATAGAGAACCTTTTCTTGATGTCATGTCAGAATTATTAAACTGTGTTATAATGAAATCCAATAGCTTAATTGAAATAATTGAAGTTGGTGTTTTTTGATTCAAAAAAAAAAAAAGGACGACACTGAAAGTCGAATCCTGATGTGCAAATGCATTCAAAGCTAATTTATCAAGAAGAAAATTACAAAAAGTACCTATTATTTAAAGCTAGAGGGTGTCACCGGTGAAAATACTTCAAAGGAATCCAATACCTTAAAATTTCTCTTTGACTTCGAACTCTTTTTCTTTGTTTTTTTTTTAATTTTCCGTGTGTGATATTAATCGTCCTTCCAATAAAATTAAAAGCTAAAATTCAATAAAAAAAAAGGAAAAAAAATTTTTTTTTTCATCCAAATGAATTGTGAAACACAGACAGAGCCAAAAAACTCCATTGATAGATATAGTTGATGTACATGTCCGATATTGTGTATATATATTGCAGCATATAATAACATTAGAATAGAATAAAATCCATGTACATAATATATATAATTTTAATTATTTTGTGTGGAAGTGAAAAAGAAAATTCATTTCAAATTTGAATTATTTACACAAACACCCGCAAAAAAATTCAAAGTGTCTGTGGTCGGCGGGAATCGAATTTAATTTTGTACTAAAATTTTTCATTCCGTGCGTGTTGTTGTCTCAGTATTTTTTTTTTTTTCAAATTTAATTACAATCATTGTGTAAACTTGAAATTGTGTTATAAAATTTTATCAAAATATCATCATTCGAAGAAGATTGTAGGGCTGATCGGCCCATGGTGCAGAGAGCATCATCATCAGATGCCCCATCCATATCGGGGGGCCATCATCGAGAGTCTCGTTTTGGCCTCGGTGGTTATTCTACTTACCAAAGTGGTTACAATAAATTGTTTACACAGGTACATATTCAGAATATAATAGAGGTTTCAATTTATTGTGATATATTTTGTTGAAGTTTTTTTATCTTTGAAGCTAATGTAGAAACACAAGTCATTCGATTTTCATGTTAAAGTGGTTCAGTAGAATAAGGAATGAAAATAGGATCCAAAAATGAATTTCGTGAATTTCTTAAAAGCCTATACAAATCTAATGTCGGAGTAAGGACTTTCTGAAACTTTGACAATCATTTTTTTTTTGTTTTATTAAATATTAATAAAAGTGTCGATTTTGATATTAACCTTTTGCCGAACTATCCTGCTTTGGTATTATTTCCGAAGTTACCTTACATTAGGTTTATTAAACCAAGCATATTTTACTAAAGCAAGCATATGAGTAGCATGAAAAATAAAATAAAACCCAAAAAAGACATGCATGTCCTGACTAAACCCCTGGTCCTACAAAAATGGTTTATACCTATTTAAAAAGGGTGTTTGATATAGAAAAGAACCTCATCAAAAATATGTACAATAAGACTATATCTAAAAAAATGGCCTCATAAGTTATTATTATTTTTCAAAAAAAAAATATTTTCAAAATTTGTTTAAAAATCCAAAAATATTTTTTTTCGAAATTTTATTTTGGTCTTATATTTGAGTTGTTTAAGTGCTTCTTTACAAAAAAGTTTCGTTGAAATCGAATAAGCCGTTTAGGAGAAAAAAAAACGGTTCTATGTCAGGTACCGTTAATAATGATTTTCAAAGAAAAATATTTTTTTTTTCTCTTTTAAATCGGTATATGACAAGTACCGTTATTTTTGGTAAAAAAAAAATTAATTCCAAAAATCCCTCTGGAGAGTCTCCAAAAAATGCTACATACCAAATTTGAAGTCAATCGGTCCATCTGTTTAGGCTGTAGCTTCTTATACAGACAGACAGTCAGACAGTCAGACTGACAGGCAGACAGACGGACGGACTTCCGGGACCCAATTTTAAGGCATTCTCTACCATCGTAATATCATGGAAAAATGTTATCTCAACTTTTTTTTGTACGAATGCATAACTTGATATAAAAAATACATTAATAAGAAAGAATTATTCTTCTGCAAACAATTTATCCTCTAAAGATAAAACTTAAAGCGGGTCTCAGAGCGGGGTAAATGTTTGAGAGCTGAAAATTTTTGTATTCAAAATTGTTAAAAATTTAGCCTCGGCTAAATATTTAATATTTACGGCCTAAGTGTGTAAACAATAACAATTACAGTAAATGGCATACCAACTATATTTTTAATCGTGATTTTTAATTTTTTATGTATGTTTCTAAAAACACTTGCAGAGTATTGAGGATTGAGCTTAATTTGAATTAAACAAAACCCACTCGAAAATACATTTGATCTAAGATTTTGGATAGAATTTTGTATGTTAGCTAAAATTTAGCACATATTTCGAGCACTTGACCATTTTTCGATTATTTTGGAAGTAAATTTTTTAAATCCTGTGACCCCCCAACCAAATTTCTAGATCCGCGCCTGGCTAGTGTCCTTGCACAATCCATACACTTTATTGATTTATCTTCTTCTTCTCCAATCACCATAGCTGCAGACGTGGCCAAAAGTAGCTGGAAAATTTGTTTCTCAAAACAATCCAACGCGTTTTCATCCGCATTCGTCAAAGTCCATACCTCTGCACGATATAAAAGGACTAAGATGATAATGGGGACACTTTCGTTGCTCGAGAAGCAGCTTTGCTGGTCAATATCCTTTCCAAACCAAAGTAGAAGCGGTCCTTCATTTGATTTTAGCACTGGTTTTGTTGGACTCCTCATTATTGTATAGATACCTCGAAGCTATGGCAGTCCATGGTGACGTTTTGTCCAACATACGTTGATGGTAAGCATCCTTTTTTGACGACAGCATATATTTGGCTCTCCAAATTGTTTTAATAATTTTGACACTACTAGAGTTAGCAGGCATTGTTTTTTGACGTAAGGCATCGTTGATGGACAAATTTATTTAATTCTATAACGGAGACTATCTCGGCATGAAAAACCATTTAAAGAAAAATACCACAAAATCATATATACTTTATTATATTTAACTTTAAATATTTTTTCCAGCAACACGTGCATCTAAGGACCCCGCACAAATTGTATGGGAAGTGGCCCTCGGTGAAATTGTCTGAAATTTTAGTATGTTGTTCTCTTGAAGCCCCTGATCAAAAGTTGCTATGGGCAGAAAGTAAAAAAATGGACAGTTTTTAAGATAACGGGATTTTTCCGATGACTATCTCAAACCTTTTATAAGGGATAGTTACTCTCTATTTTGTGTTTTGTGATATATTTAATGGAATCCATAGGTTTTTAGGGTTGCCGAAACCGAATCCGAAGACCATTTTGTCCCATCACGTCCGGTTTTCAAGATAACCTTAAAAAAAAAAGTTACAGCTTCGATTTTTTTTTTTATCTGGGAGTGCGACTATGTTATTTATATGTCTTTCGGGTCGCTGAAGTCAGATTCGAAGTCTATTTTGCCCTCTCACGTCAAGTTTTCGAGATTACCTCAAAAAAGGAAAGAACACATTTTTTTAGGTTATCTCGGAAACCTGACTTGATAGGGCAAAATAGACTTCGAATCTGGCTTCAGCGACCCGAAAAACATATAAATAACATAGTCGCACTCCCAGATCAAAAAATATTATTTTTTTTAGGCTATGACATTTTTTGAGGTTATCTTGAAAACCTGACGTGATAGGACAAAATGGACTTCGGATTCGGTTTCAGCGACCCTAAAAACTTATAGATTCCACTAAATATAGCACAAAACACAAAATAGAGAGTAACTATCCCTTATAAAAGGTTTGAGATAGCCATCGGAAAAATCCCGTTATCTTAAAAACTGTCCATTTTTTTACTTTCTGCCCATAGCAACTTTTGATCAGGGGCTCCAAGAGAACAACATACTAAAATTTCAGACAATTTCACCGAGGGCCACTTCCCATACAATTTGTGCGGGGTCCTTTCTAATACATCCCTAACTTGAAAAAAACTCTATGTTATTCTGTAAGGAAAATACCATGTAGCCAACAAAATGATGGCAATGCAACATTTTTGCGGACATCCTCAATAATATATGCTACAATCTTTTATGTTCATACCTGTACATATGTATGTAGGCAAGGCATGTGCCAATATTGTAACCTCGATGTTCTGTCCTGTAAAATGAAATTAATAATAATCCACATAATCAATTTATTTCCCATAGACATAGACCTTCCCTTATGTATACTGACATCACCTTTGGTCTTGAAGAACAACAAATCTAATTTCACCTTATATCCGAGAGCATCTGTTTGGATCTTTCTATTTTTGGCCTTAAAATGATACCATTCGGCGACAACCTAAAATGAAAAAGCTTTTCCTTCTCTTTTTTTTTTCTTTTTTGCAAAATAATTGTTTGCAATTATTGGCATTGATCCAAACAAAACATTACCCGTTATCCATTATAGCGTTCCATTCATTTTTTCAAAACAAAAAAAAAATATACAATTATGTTTTTTTTTTCAATTTTGTTAAAAGCCATGGAGCTTGAGAGTAAAGTTTACTTTTGTTAATTCAACAAATGACTGATTCATATAAAGATTTTGTTTAAAAATTAATCTTGTATTTATGTTGATGAAAAATTTGAATATGTGTGTAATTTAGCAGCGCGGGACAAGTACACAAAGTCTTGTGATAATAAAATATCTAAAAGTTCTTTGTTCTGTTTTTGACCCAGTTGTTGTATTTAAGTTCAGAATACCTACATATTTAATTTTTACATTAAATAAATCGGTCTTCATGTATGTATTTGTTTATTCTATAAAGAATATTTTGAGAATAAAGTTTTGTGTGTTCAATTTTAATTATCTTCTTGGACATAGTAAGAACATACTCGTATAAAAATAAAATAATAATAAAATTTTTCAAATTCTGTTTTAAAATGACAACCTGCTTACAAGTTTGTTTCTGCACGTTTAAAATATTAAATCTTTCAACGTATAAAATATGTATAAAAATATGTAATACATACTATAATCCGTTCTTTAGAATTGGTAGCATAATATAGTATCACGACAATCTAGTTCTTTCAACTACACATGCTCTGATGAGCTAGTAAATTGAAATATCATCCATAGATTTTGTTTAATGTGAATTCTATTGAAAATCGCTAATTGGGTGCCTATTGTATAGCCTTTTTTACTTCGATTTCTGTTATTTAGTTTTTGACACAATTTTTTTTGATAAGTTCGCCATCCTTTATTTGGGTTTTCGTTTACTTCGTATTTCGATCACTTCGCCCAACTATAACTTCGCCTTGTGTCTTTTTGATTTTCATTTATTTCGCATTTTCATTACAAGTCCAATGAGTTGTTTCGTCAAGGTTCATTTCGCTTTTAGTTTATTTTGGCATCTGGTTATTCCGTCTTCAGTTTTGTGGATTGTTTTGGGTTTTGAAGACGTTTAGATTAAAGATAAGCAAATCCTTATAATATAAGAGATCTGTTTCCTTAAAATGTAACGAATTCGTTGTTTTTTTCTTTTTTGAGCATTTTTAAAATTAACAGGCACTCAAAATGACGCGAATTATTCGCCACCATTTGTTTCGCCATTTGTTTGTGGATGTTAATAGCCTAAAATAGCGTTAAAATTCGCGCGAATTTTAACGCCCTTAAGCTATTAACATCCACAAAAAAATGGGCGAAACAAATGGTGGCGAAATAATTAAAGTCCAAGTGAACTAAAGGCGACTTAATTCCAAAACGAAATAATGAAAAAACGAAGTAATCAATAACAAAATAAACTAAAAACGAAGTCATAAGAAAACGGAGTATAAGTTTGTCGAAATAAGGAAAAACCAAATAAATAAAAAACTAAACAATAAAAATACGAAACAATAAAATAGCGAATCGACTTCGACGAAACAACCAAAAACCGAAGTAAGAAAAGCGAAACAAACCAAACCCTCGCTAATTATACCTATACCGTATATAAATTTACTTTTTGTTCTATAAATTCGCATTCAATAGCCTCTTTCCAGCTAGTTAAATTTCTGGAGAATTGTCTCCAGGTTCGCACCTCTAGGTCTTTAAAAACCACTTTCAAGCACGTTGCTCCATTGGAGATGCGGGTTCCTTTGATTCTTGTAGGTACTCCCTTACTTTGCGTTGTCCTGTTCCATATAACTCGACTGCGGTGATATCAAAGTGTTTTATAAAACGTTTCGCAAAGAGGGACAATGATGCAAGTGTAAAAAGTGTTACCTACTCATTACAGGTGGCGCTCACATCGGCCACATCAGTCCAGGATGGATCTCGGCCTCAACCTAGTCCCTAGCTAGCTGCCTCCAGTTGCGGACAAGTTGGTTCAGATTGTTCTCGAATTAAGGCGCCCGCCACACTGAGAAAAAAAATAATATCATTTTAACATTTTATAAATATCAAATTCAATATCTTATCAATTTAACAAAAAATGCTGTAAAATTGTGTTTTTGTAATAAATAATAAACATGTTA
This sequence comes from Episyrphus balteatus, assembly GCF_945859705.1. Lineage (NCBI taxonomy): Eukaryota > Metazoa > Arthropoda > Insecta > Diptera > Syrphidae > Episyrphus > Episyrphus balteatus. The sequence goes on along the minus strand of NC_079134.1, from coordinate 53,774,996 downwards.
AAACAATAATTTTATTACAAGAAAGATACATATTTAGATATCAAAAATTTGAAATTATTTTTGACTTTGTAATACCAATTTATCACATCAACTTTTCATCTGTTTCTCATTCCAAATTACAGAAAATTGTTAAATAAAAAACTCTTAATTTGTACTTATTTTAAAGCGCTTTTTCACTGAGTGATTTTTGGCTTTATCTCTGCACTGATGTCATTGTTCGAGGTTAAAGTGCAGCCTGAAGCCCATTCATCAACAAAATACAGTGGAACTTAAGTACAGAAAGTCTCTGACTTCTTCTAAATTATATCTGTCCATTGTCTCTTCTCGATGACAGCATATACTTTGTTTTCGTTTCATTAACAGCCAAACTTATTTTATCCAACTCCATTTCCGTCATAATACCAGCGAATTACTTAAACAAGGTTTAGTCATTTTTGTCCATTAAATAGCGACAATTTTCAATATTCCAAAAATAATTTTATCATAAAACAAAGTTTACTTAATATTGAATTTGTGGTTTTAATTGAAATATATTTTAAACTGTTTCTCATAGAATAGCAAAACAAACAAAAGCAACAAAGTAAATTTCTTCATTAGGTTAGGAGTGCATTCAGTTGATTGACTCGCTTATGGAATCTTCATAAAGATATAAAGGCAAATTAAGAATGCAAAAAGGTATCGCTGTGGTTGAAACAAATTATTCTAGCACAAGGCTAACAAGGGAAACCTTTGGGTTACTTGCCTTAAATTTTGCACAGGCGTGTTGCAGAATATCATACAGTAGTATATTTTATTTATAAATAGAAAACTTTTTTTTAAGGATATGTTTTGTCAAGTGAAAGGAGCTAATTTATAATAAGGCTGGTGAGTATGGTTATCAGTTATCAGGGTCTTGGTCAAAAATGGTAAAATAAATAAATCGATGCTTAATCCAACACAAAAGCAGGGTTAACAGCTGCTATGAAAGGATTAGATAAAGTTAGATTCTATCTTTTCTTTTTTAAATGAACATTTTAAATTCAAAGCAAAATACAGTTAATAACAAAATACAATATACTTTTATAACTTGATCTAGGTTCTATACATTTATAATAAAAGTTCTTTAAAAAACTTAAATAAAAAAGGAACCCGTAGTCTCTCGATAATGTGAACATATTAAAACAAAGCGTTTTCGGATTTTAGAGGGATTCACATACTGGAACTTTTTCCAATTCTCATTATACTGATTAAATCAATGTTTATAACCGATGAATAACAAAAAAAAATTTTTTTTAGGATCAAAATAAATTAAAAAAAGACACAAGCTACAAGTACACTTCATTTCAAAAACTAAAAAAATCATTAGAATCGAGAGATAGTCGAGTCAAATTAGACATAAAATTTATAAAATCTCGGAATCCAGGGAAAGTCGATGCATCTGAAAAATGAGTATAGGGCTGCATTAGAAAAGGGTCAAATAAGAAAGTTAAAAAAAAAAACTTCACCGCTCTCGATTACAACAGTTTTTATGGACCGTTAACTGTCATTCCGTATGCAAGCGTCAATCGGAATTGTTGTCTCATTTTAGATTTTGATCAAACTTTGTAGGGATGTTCTCTAGGACTGTAAGGAAGCAAATCCATGATGATTTAATTTTAAGTTGCGTGGTTTCCCCGCTACCCGCATTCGAACTTTTTCAGAAGGTCTTTTTTATGTTATTATAGCTTTGCGTCTACTAAAGATATCTTTTTGTTTGAAACGCCATTTTAAAGCTTAAGAGTAGTAATTTTTGAATATATATTAAAAAATTACGTAGTAATTATCCCTGAATTAAAAATAATTTTTGAAAAACTCGTAATTTTGCTGATTTTTCATGGTTTTTGACTGGCTCCAGAACCTTGGCTATTATATGTAGGAAGCTTATACTTACCAAATATTAAATATAGATATTTTTCAACAAAATAAATCTAAAATGAACTCAATGGCTGTACTCCTTATGTAAAAATTTTGAGTTCAAAGTATTGAGTATTTTAAAAAAGCTAATTTTTATACTGTCATTTTCTACGATTTGACTAAACGAAGAAAGGTGAAACTTACAGTGTGTTAAGCTAAGAGTACGAACTAAATATATTATTAACTTCATGCTTCTATCTTATGTCAAACATAGTGCAATCATAGCCTTAAGTAGGGTTTTTTTTTTGGCTTTTTAGCATTTTTGCGAATTTTCAAACAAGCGGTACACTAAGAAGATATGAAAATAACACAATTTTATTTAGAGGACTTAAAGTTTAAAGTTTCAACTTAACACACTGTTAGTTTCATGTTTCTATCTTTAGTCAAATCGTAAAAAATCATAGTATAAAAAAATATTTTTTCAAAAAACTCAAAACTTTGAACTTAAAATTTTTGCATAAGGAGTACAGCCATCGAGTTCATTTTAGATTTATTTTGTTGAAAAATATCTATATTTAATATTTGGTAAGTATAAGCTTCCTACATATAATAGCTAAGGTTCTGGAGCCAGTCAAAAACCATGAAAAATCAGCAAAATTACCAGTTTTTCAAAAATTATTTTTAATTCAGGGATAATTACTACGTAATTTTTTAATATATATTCAAAAATTACTACTCTTAAGCTTTAAAATGGCGTTTCAAACAAAAAGATATCTTTAGTAGACGCAAAGCTATAATAACATAAAAATGACCTTCTGAAAAAGTTCGAATGCGGGTAGCGGGGAAACCACGCAACTTAAAATTAAATCATCATGGATTTGCTTCCTTACAGTCCTAGAGAACATCCTTACAAAGTTTGATCAAAATCTAAAATGAGACAGCAATTCCGATTGACGCTTGCATACGGAATGACAGTAAGCGGTCCATAAAAACTGTTGTAATCGAGAGCGGTGAAATTTTTTTTTTAACTTTCTTATTTGACCCTTTTATAATGCAGCCCTATACTCGTTTTTCAGATGCATCGACTTTCCCTGGATTCCGAGGTATAAAGCTAATTTGACTCCACTAAGAATCAATTTTTCAAAAAAAATGTGAAATGTAATAAGTCTTCAGCCTGCAGATAAGATATGTCCAAACAAATAACAGTTATCCACTATCTAGGTCTATAAAAAAATTGCTTCGAACAAGAAAAACATGCAAGCTTTTACAAAATAAATTCACATTACAGAGTCTAAAAATCCTCGAAGTTAACATTATAGAGATGACAATGAAAGTGTTTATACTCTGTCCGATAAAAATTGGCAGTACAGGCCTTATAGTAGGAGAGCTAGTGGCACATTTGACTAAGGTAGCTCTTGTAAGGCTGAAAATTCGTACAGTGGTAGTTTTTAGCATTCTAAGTAAGAAAATCTTGGTCTGGCAGGCCTCAGCGGTGCACATCATATATATATATGACCTTGAAAGTGTAATTTTCAACTTTTTTTGCCCAAAATTTGACTTTGAAATCGATTATTTCAAAAAATATTGATTAAAATAACTTGATTTAAAAACTAATATAAAGTGTAATATTCTGCCTTTTGAAAAATGTATCACTCATAACTGTGGGTGTTGCCGTCGTTTTTAAATAATTTTTTTTTTATTTTGAGTTACTTTTTTAGAAAATTGCTCCTCCCTCCTAAACGGGGGGAGATAGACCCCCCTTCCCATAGTAAAAAATGCTTGTATTTAACTCCTCTACAAGAATCCGTTACTAATTTTCTCCGGCTTAGAAAACCATTTTTGGTTCAGATTTTTATTTTTGTATTTTTATTTTTTGGGGAAATTACGATAACTAAGCCGGGGAAAATTAGTAACGGATTATCTTAGAGGAGTTAAATACAAGCATTTTTTACTATGGGAAGGGGGGTCTATCTCCCCCCGTTTAGGAGGGAGGGGCAATTTTCTAAAAAAGTAACTCAAAATAAAAAAAAAATTATTTAAAAACGACGGCAACACCCACAGTTATGAGTGATACATTTTTCAAAAGGCAGAATATTACACTTTATATTAGTTTTTAAATCAAGTTATTTTAATCAATACTTTTTGAAATAATCGATTTCAAAGTCAAATTTTGGGCAAAAAAAGTTGAAAATTACACTTTCAAGGTCATATATATATATGATGTGCACCGCTGAGGCCTGCCAGACCAAGATTTTCTTACTTAGAATGCTAAAAACTACCACTGTACGAATTTTCAGCCTTACAAGAGCTACCTTAGTCAAATGTGCCACTAGCTCTTGGACTATTATGGGAGAGCTTTTTTAAAATCAGTGGGACCTAACAGTTGCCAAACGAAAAATATGCCCCTGAAACACACAAGAAAACCACAGACGCGCCATGGCATTGTTGTTGTAATTTGTTTACCAAGCGACGTACATCCCCCTATGACCGATCTGCCACACGATCTGTGGCAGAATGAAATATGAAACCCAATCATCAAAGTTGTTTTTTAAAAGTATTCACAATACATAAGAGTTACCATTGTTAAACTTCTTTCATAAACTACTACCTTTTCTATTATTTTTCTGAAAGAGCTTTCAGGATTAATGCTTTTTTCAAGCTTTTAGAACGAAAAAAAGCATATGTGTTGACGTGGTGTTGGGGCTGTTTTTTTTTTTATTTTGTGTATGTAGGAAAACAGTTAATGTCAATATTTTAACACGCATTTCAACATTTTAACAGGAAAAATTTGTTTCGCATGCGTGGGGTTGGGCTGTGTCATAAATGAGTGAATTTTTGTTTGTTATTGTGGTTAAAAAAGAAAAATTAATTTTTTTTTTATTCGTTTTTGTGAAATTTTTCCGCCAAGATGGTAACGCTAGTACCTTTTCGAAACATTTTTTCTGGATAGTACGGCATCGCTGTGTGAGCTTTTTGATGTGATAGACATATCCAGAAGGCGTGAAGCAGAGTGAGATGCAAATGTCCTATCTTCCCTCTACTGCCAATTTTTATCGGACAGAGTATAGCAATTCACATTTTAGAGAAATTCGCATCATCGATAATAATTCACATTATCGAGGGACTTCTTTATTAGGTTTTAATTACCTATGTATTACGAACTTTCAAAGTAATAAATCTTTGAAACGAACACTTTTTAAATTCAAATCTTTTTCCCTCAGTGTAATATTTTATTATATATTTTTAAATTATATATTTTTAGTTTGTTTTGCTGAACAGCAATACATATTTATATTAACCTTAAATAAATAAATTAATTACCAAAAAAATTATTCATGATTAAATTTTTATGAAAATAACACGGCTAACATTGAAAATAGGAAATGTACTTCTACTCTCCTGTACAATTTGGTAAAATGGAGTTACACACTTTGCGCGCGTCACGGCTTCTTATACTATTTCCGTAAATAGACTGGTTCATTTAGAACCATTCTGTGCTTTCAATGAATTTCTTCATGTTTGTCATTAAGACCTACCGTAGATCGTCCAGTTCTCCAACGAACCTGTTCCCGAAGAAACGGAGTCGATTTGTTTGGAGGTATGGGCAGTCGCAGAGCAGGTGTTCAAAGGTTTCTTTTTTTTTCGGCACCCATTCTTTTGGACATCATGCCAATGGCGCAATGATCCGTTAGTAGGTACACCTTTCAAGATTCTAATATTGATTTGACTCATATTCAGCGATACGATACGAGTTTCCTCTGCCTGACTGCCCACGAAAAATGTTATCTCCGAGGAGTTTAGTTTTTTTCTTGTGTACCGATTCAGCAGCTTTTTCAATAGCATAAGGCGTGTTTTATTGGTAACGCAGTACTTAGCGCAGTAAAATTTTGCACGGAAAACAACAACAAATGATTGCTAAGGATAAACAAAAGTTTTTAATTTGTTGGTTTACAGAGAAAATCTTTTTCTAAACTTAAACATTTTTGTCTCTTCAACACTAAAGGATTATTAATAATAAATAAAAGTAGTCGTTTGTTGTTGTTTACAGCATAAAATGTTTACTCAGTAAAATTCTGAGTACCAATAAAACACAGCTATAAATCTCAACCTGAAAGACAATACAGTCGTCTGGGAGTTTGAAGGATTCTCTTATACTAAGAGGCTTGCAAAATACCCTATCTCCTGTTCCTATTTCAATTTTTGAACAATCGGAGTAAAAGGGGATACCCTGATAAGCGAGTCTTTCGGATAGTAAAATAGAAAAGTTTTTATTGAGTTTAGGATGGTTAAAGTCCTCTAGCTTTTTTTACTTCGTGAACAGAACTCTGTAAGTGAGGTTAAGTCTGAAATTGTTTGGAGCTGACAACGAAGATATTCATAGATAATTTTACTTCATTAAGGGCCAATTTTTCTATAGTCAGATAAACCTCAGTTAGAGCTTATTCCTAGGAATAAAAGTTTTTTTATATTGACATTTATTTCTCTGATAGTCTAACTGACGATTGAAAAATCAGGGCTATATAGTAATATTTGCTGCTTGAAATAAATAACAAATATTTTTAACATATTTTTGGAGAAATAAAACTTAACTATTGTTTTCTATTTTTGTTATTTTCAGGGTTCTGCCGATTCAAATTACTCACAACCGTCATCCGATCTGTCGCTAGACGAGGAAAAGGAATCGCTTCGGCGAGAAAAGGAACGACAGGCCTTAAGCCAGCTGGATAAAGCAAGGGTGGGTTAGACTTTTGGTTTTTTTTTTTTCTTCTTGCAAATAGCTTTTCTACATATTTTGAATAAAATTATAACTTGAGTTTGTCAATAAATTCTCAAAACTAGAGTGTAGCTAGACTAGAACGAATCTGATTACCAGAATTAACTCTTCGGGAGGTAAAACCGTTAAAAAAAATATCTAAACATTTAAGAAATATATAACGTTCCTTCTTTAAAATGCTATTCATTTTTATTCAAAAAAAGGGAACTCCATTATTATCATTCTTCATCTTCATTCATTAATTTTTTTTACTATCTTTGATATCAGAACCTTATTCTTTTACTTTACTAACCTCATATCTTACCCCGAAGTCCTTTACTAAATTCTGGTCATCCTGATACTTCTGCTAAGAAAAACATTTATAGTCAAAAATTATAGAATTTTAAACCCTTATTCATAGAGTAAACCCGTTGCGTTCGCTGTGCGAACAAACGTTTCATACGATGGCACCCAAGACGACGATTCGCCCGTCCAAGGGAGTGCGGTGTCATTCGATGTTAGGGAATTTCTTCACATCAAAGAAAAATATGACAATAACTGGTGGATTGGCAGATTGGTCAAAGAAGGCTGTGATGTGGGATTTATACCCAGCCCCGTTAAGCTAGAACATATTCGAATGCAGGTAAGAAATCAATTTTAATTAAAATAAAATAGTTAAATCAGATTAAAATATATAAATGTTCATTTTGGCACAGCAGACATCGGCGGCTAGATCTTCAAGACTGTATGCGACAAAAGGTTCCTCTAGTGGGAACTTAGGTGGTTCAGGAGTACCAGGTGCGGAGCCATCACGAGGTAGCACACCCCCTACACCTGGTATGACACACTTTTCATTTCCTCGTTTTTAGTTTTTTATTATTTATTTTTTAATTTATTTTATTTTTTTAATTACTATTTTAAGTTGTTTTTTATTTGATTTTTATTTTAAAATATTTAAAAAATATATAAAAACAAATTAATATAATAATTTAATTGATAACTATGCAAAAACAATTAGGTTTTTGAATAAATCTACTGAGTCTATGAATACAGACTTTTTTAGAAGACTGATGTTGCTTTTTAGTTTGACATAATATTTATTCTTCGAACAAAATAATTCGATCAGGTTTGATGTTCCACATTTTATTAATTATATTTGGTCTAGGTGATTTTTTTCGGATATACATAATTACAATTTGAAAGTTATTTTTAATAAATCAATTAAAGTTTATCGAACTAAGGGAACGGTTATAGATATCGTTGAAAAAGTGATCATTTTAGCTTATAGTTGGTGACTAATCCAACAAAAAAGCATTTCAAATATCTTGGAATCAAAAATACTTATAGTCATAGAGAATACCTTTTTCAAAAGCTAGAAATCTAGACTTTTAAATAAAGTTATTTCAAGCAATAGTTTATGAAATAATTGATTTCAAAGTTAAAAGATGGCAAAAACTTAAAAAAAAATACGTTGATACATTAAATACATAGAAATAGTTGCGAACTTTGTGCGTCTTCAAAAAAGAAATTCTGGGTACCCACTGTATCTTTTAAAATATTTTTTTATGGATATCAATAGGAAATTTACTATGAAAAGTTAATTGATACAAAGTTTCAAATTCGGCTTACTTTTTAAGTTATAGACAAAAACTCGAAAAGTATCAAAATGAGTCGAATTTTTTTATCGTTATTAATATGGTCATACATATCTTTATAACTTATCGATATATATTAAGATTCTTTTAATCTTGGAATCGGACTTCTTATAAAATTAAAAACTTCGAAGATTTTAAATTTTTCTTTGAGTAAGAATTTTTTTTCGTCAAAAACTTCCCTTAAAAAATAGATCTTTTAATAATGTTTTGAATAATTGGACTTTAGTAACTAAGTGACCCAGAACAATTATTCTAGTGTTTCTTGCTCATTTATTTAACTTTCAGGTGTCGGTTCTTCTGTTCAGACAGATCATTTATTACTACAAGATATAAATAGCGCAAGTACCTACCTCGAAAAACAACGACAATAAACTTGAAAAAATCATATCTCAAAATTATTTCCGTACAAATTTTGTTTAGACATGATTTTCGAGTTTTCTGGGTTAAAATTTATACGATTACGAAAAGTATAACAGCACTTAATGTCCAAAAAAATTTTATTTTTTTGTAAACCAGTTTTATCGGTCGCTTCCATTCATGCAAATTATTAATACGCACACAAGAATGGTTGTAAGTTGTAACTAAGCCTTGCTACTTCATGGCGTCATGCTACATTGTTTTTTTTATTTCTTCCGTATCCGTATATAGACGATTTCAAGAAGACATAGCTGAATGCCTTATTTATTCTGATTAACTGATTTCTATTTCAATGATATTATAAGTACATACAACAGTACACTACACTTTACAAATCTACAACTCTCCCTTGTTCGAATTTTAATTACTTATTTTTATATTTTGTTGAAATATACATATACACTTATTTACACAACATTAGTCGCATTGTTTTGCATCTGAATTAAAAGTAAAAACGAGATATACATATACCTATCTATAAATAATTCAAACGTATTAAAAAAAGAATATTAATAAAAATTAAATTTTTCATCATCACTTTAATCTTCTTAGCATTTTTGATTTAACCCCTTTATCTTATAATAAAATTGTTCTGAGAAATATGAAAAAATAAATATAGGTTTAAATATTTTCTCAGATAGCCCTTTCTAAATATTTCAATTTTCAATTTCCTGCCTCGAAGTTGTGGCTTTCATCTGTTACGTTTGGTTCTATATTGCGAACGAGTAAATGAAAACATAAACTCAGTTTTGTTTTCATTTATTACAGATCAATAAATTTCACCTATTCTTCCTTCAATCTATGGCTTTAAAAGCCTTGACCGATAAGAGCAGATGATTATGATGCTCACCATCATCTGTTGCTCATCCTGTTTCCCAGTTGCACAATGCATTGAATGTTTGTTAATGCCACGAGACACATCTGGATCAGTTTTTTCCGGGATACCGAGTCCAAATTTCACCATAAAAAGACATCCATCGTCAGGAGCTATAAAGTCGATGGAAATATATAGTTGATCTACACGACCAAATCACACTTTTACGTCTCGCATAGGTTCACATAGTACTTTGGATAGGATTTTATATGCGACATCAAGATTTTAGCTTTTTTTGAAAATGGGAAATATGGAACTGATTGCCCAATAATCGAGCATTAAGAGTCTACATTTTTTGTAATTCATTGTTATTACTTATAATGATGTGCTCTCTAGAGCCTTATATTGTTTAGTTTATCAGCTATCGAAGGCTTTTGGTCAAAAATCTCATGTCGAAATCGTTCATCTCCTTTTTGTGAATCGTTTTCAACCAAACAAACAACACAAGAAATAAAATTTTCCAGGCTTTTTCTTCACAAACAAACAAATGCTATAATTCCTGATTTCCAATACACGAGTATTATTTTCAAACACTTTTTTGAATGAAAATTGTTAAGCAATAGCCATTATGGATTTGGGCCTCAACCAACAAGCTTTTTCAGCCAGATCTATCTTTAGCTTTTTGCTTCCAGTTTCGCACGTCGCGACGCGTCGAGTTGATTGACGTTCCCTATCACTTAGGTTTGCAACTTAAGATGAAGTCTTTTCCTACTGTGCTATCTATCTGTGTTCGAGTCGAAATCTTTCAGTGCCAGACCATTACCTATTGTTCATGTGCTCGTCGTACAGTTCGATATTGTATCTTCTCCAATCACCTTTAATTCATACGGGACTAAAAATGCCCGAAAACTTTCCTCTCGAAACAATCCAAGATGTTTTCATCCACCTTCGTCGAAATCTATGCCTCTTCACCATAAAGCAGTTTTGGATGATAACAGTCTGGCATAATGTATAGGGACACCTTAGTTACCCGAGAGAGTCTCAGAATCAAAGATCAAAGACTTGATCTCGTTCCTCAACGCAACAAAGTGGATTTAGGACTGCCTAGACACTTATTTTTCCTCTTAAAATCAATCTAAATTCTATCTTTAAATAAATCCAGTTATCACTCATAGGTTCCATGAGTTTTGGCATCAAAACGGCGCATTCTGCGCTAATTGGGTCATCAAGCTCGGTTGCTTTGGCCGCCATCTCTGCCTACCTACTTACCTACCCGAGAGAGGGCTTTGCTGATCAATTGCCTTCTAAAACAAAAGTGGAAGTGGTTGGCAAGAGTTCGATTTTAGCGCTAGTGCTGTTGTCTGTATTATTAAAAACGGAACCTAGTATGTAAAGTCATCAAAGGTATAGGTGATTTTTTTTTCTAAGATCCAACGTAATGCGAATATTTTGTCGATGTGGATTTTACTGAACTAAAACCACACTGATAAAAACTTATCAGAATGTTTTTTTTTTCATAGGTTCCATGAGTTTTGGTATCAAAACGGCGCATTCTGCGCTAATTGGGTCATCAAGCTCCGTTGCTTTGGCCGCCATCTCTGCCTACCTACTTACCTACCCGAGAGAGGGCTTTGCTGATCAATTGCCTTCTAAAACAAAAGTGGAAGTGGTTGGCAAGAGTTCGATTTTAGCGCTAGTGCTGTTGTCTGTATTATTAAAAACGGAACCTAGTAGGTAAAGTCATCAAAGGTATAGGTGATTTTTTTTTCTAAGATCCAACGTAATGCGAATATTTTGTCGATGTGGATTTTACTGAACTAAAACCACACTGATAAAAACTTATCAGAATGTTTTTTTTTCATAGGTTCCATGAGTTTTGGTATCAAAACGGCGCATTCTGCGCTAATTGGGTCATCAAGCTCCGTTGCTTTGGCCGCCATCTCTGCCTACCTACTTACCTACCCGAGAGAGGGCTTTGCTGATCAATTGCCTTCTAAAACAAAAGTGGAAGTGGTTGGCAAGAGTTCGATTTTAGCGCTAGTGCTGTTGTCTGTATTATTAAAAACGGAACCTAGTAGGTAAAGTCATCAAAGGTATAGGTGATTTTTTTTTCTAAGATCCAACGTAATGCGAATATTTTGTCGATGTGGATTTTACTGAACTAAAACCACACTGATAAAAACTTATCAGAATGTTGGCGAAGGGCTTCAGGCGTTCATATATTACAGCGGAGAGGATCTTATAGAGAATGTTGAGGAGACTGATTCCTCTGTAGTTCGCTCAGTTCTCTTTTTTCAATATTTTAATTAAAAGTAGACATTTTGTTCCAGTGGTGTATGCTTCACTTGACTTAACCCATTTAGAAATTCTCAATTCAATTTTCGTAGACTTTCACTCAAATATTTCAATTTCGCAAAGAAAAAACGTGTTAATAGCGATCAGATTAAGATTTCTAATCAAATAGTGGAAATGCTTTGCAGTTGAAAGAAAAAAATTCAAAGTTTTTCTCAACCAATTTGAATGAATTATTCATTGAATTCGGTCGAATTGCAAATATAATATAAAAAGAATTGTTAAATTAAATGTCAGTTCGTTTTCAATAAAAGCTCCTTAACACTTATACCGTACTATAACTTAAAAAGCCAATTACAGAATCAAAAGTAACAGGATCTGAGGTATACCTACGTTTTATATGTTACTGATATCCGAGGCTCACCATTTCTTTTAAATATTTCATTTTTTTCCACACTTACAAATAAATTAAACAAACACTAAAGATACATGAACAAACAATTATTTTAATTTAGTATTGAATTAGATACATCGTTAAGAGGAGTTTTTTTTAATTATTATTTATTTTATTTTCAGTTTATTTTTGAAATTATGTTTTTATTTTAATTTAGTTTTTATTATTTCTTTTTATTCACTTAACATTTCGTACACAGTCCTCCACAGTGCATTCGTCATAGACGATATGCTACTAACTCAACCACGCATGCTAATACTATAGTATTTTTTTTTTTTAATGTTTAATTATAAATTTTTTTTAAATTAGCTTCAATGCACGGTTTTTCTTTTTAACTTTAAAATATTATGACCGCTTAAAGTTTGTGTTTTGCAAAAATGAAATTCGTAAGCAGCTAGTTTCTGAGTAACACTGAGCTTGTTTTTAAGTAGTCGAATTTTGTTATGTAAATTAGCAAACAATTATCTCTTAGCAAAAAAAAAAAACGAAAATCCTCTTCAATACTAAGGTTATTGTCATATATTTAAATCATCTCAGTTCTGTGTCATTCTGTCATTTAAATCAATTCTGCAAAGCACTCCACTTTCATTCAAGAGAATAATATAATTGATCTCAAAACTTGATCTCATATATTTTTTTTTTTTTCGATATAACTTAATGCAACATCATTTCTCAGATTGATAACTTCCCTCTAGTCATAGAATTTAGTAACAAAAAAAAATTAACTTTCTCACATACCAAAATTATGATCAAAAATCAAATCAATTATCAAAAAATTATCACTATGGCGCCGTAGTGAGTAGATTCACAATTTCATCAGAGAAAAAATTCGTATTTCTTGATACTAATATTAGGCGACGAATCAGATTCCATGGGACCATCACGCCACGGCAAAACACCTTTGGCCACACCACCTACCAAGGAGAAGCGCAAACCGTTCTTCAAGAAGCAAGAGACATCCTCACCTTATGACGTTGTGCCATCGATGCGTCCTGTTGTGCTAGTGGGTCCAAGCCTCAAAGGCTACGAAGTAACGGATATGATGCAAAAGGCTCTGTTCGATTTTCTCAAGCACCGATTTGAAGGCAAAATTATAATAACACGTGTTATGGCGGATATTTCATTAGCAAAACGTTCCATAATGAATAATCCGTCAAAACGTGCCATTATGGAGCGATCCAGCAGTCGATCCGATTGCCTATCCAAAGTACAAGAGGAGATCGAAAGGATATTTGAATTGGCAAGAACTCTTCAGTTAGTCGTACTCGATTGTGATACAATTAATCATCCGTCACAATTAGCAAAAACTTCTCTAGCTCCAACAATAGTTTATTTAAAAATTAGTAGTAGTAAGGTGAGTTTGTTTTATTTTTATATAAAAATGCATAAATATCAAACTTTTGAAAATGTCCAATTTTACTGTAGGTTTTACAGCGATTAATCAAATCACGTGGCAAATCCCAGGCGAAAAATTTATCGGTACAAATGGTCGCCGCTGAAAAACTAGCCCAATGTCCACCGGAAATGTTCGATGTTATTTTAGATGAAAACCAATTAGAAGATGCCTGTGAACATATTGCTGAGTATTTAGATGTAAGTTTTGTACAGATGACGTTTTGAAATTATGTGTTAATAACCGTATTATGTTTGGATCATTGGACCGTTTTATGACATTTTTCTTATAAAAATAAGTATATTACGTTGATCTACTTCATTTCTTCTGAAACACATAGATTTCATTTTGTTTCTGCTTAAATCCTTTTATCTAAACTATTTTATGCTTGGATATAATACATACATGTAAAGACAGTAGTTGATACCCATGCAGTTGAGATGCACTTAAATTTTGTATGGTAATGTTAAAAAAAAGCCGTGAACTTTAAAATATTTTACCAAAAAAACGGAGTGAATTTGAAAAAAAGTAGCTGGAAAATTAAAAAATAAATTAACTTAAACTGAAATTCAATTTATCGAATTTTTTTATTTTCCCCTAGTCCTTATTACAGCTTAAAATCAATTTTTCATGTTTTTTGGATATACTGTTTCCTGGGGTTTTTGTCTCCCCTTCGTTTGATTGTGCTGTTTGATTGAGCAATTGTTTTTCCGAATACAGATCTAACGATCCGTTCCGTACTCGTACTACTTTTTTTTTTAATTGCGTTTTCGCAAAAACAACCTGTCTGTTATGTTTACTCTTGCCGCATTAGAAATAATTTTCTTTAAACACTGAGCCAAAAAACAACGTAAAATCAATCGAAACCACTTTGAATCAATGGAAAATCACTACATTTTTAGCCTAAAGTGGAAAATGATTGAATCAAAGTAGCACACTTTAAATCTAAGTTGTTCACACATTAAAAAAAATAAAAAAAGTAAAACTGGCATCCGCTGGGGATCGAACCTGCTATACCTGGGTTGACAAGCTTGTGCTTTACCACTGTGCTATCTCACTTATAACAATTGATGTGACAAACTGTAACTTAACCATAGGACGATTTTTAGAAAATTAATGAATATATTTTTCACCATTGATTCAATGTAGAACGGATTAAAAATTACTATGCGTTTTTTCTCTGGGTGAAGCAAAAATAGTTCTTATAGTTTACAAGTTAACTTATGTTTTCGAAAGTCAAACTTATCAAAAAAATCCCTAAATAATTTTGTTTCCAAAAATAAAAGGAAAATTTTACTCATACATACAAAGTGAAACAAACATCTAACAAAAAATGACTGTATATTCATACATACATATATTTCTCAAGTACCTACACAGAGAAAAATAGACCACATAAAATAGAACAAAAACTATAAGATTTCTCTATGGTTTTCATCCAAGAAGGAAGCCTTATTAAAACAATCGGGTTTTCCATATTGTTTTAAAATCTGCACTTGTAGGGTTTTGAAAAGAAAAAAAAAAAAACGACGACCAGGCCGGGAATCGAACTGAAGACTTCAATTCATAAGTTGCCCGCCTTACCACCTGACCAACCTGCTATGAAAATATTGATCGCGATTTTTGTTCTAGTGCCAAGTTGCAAAAAAAATGAACTTTTTACATCAAATTTTAATAAGATTTTCTTTATAAAAATAATAAGAAATCCTTATAAAAAAAACCTTATTAATCGTTGCTTTTAATAAGATTTCCTTACGAAGCATATGGGCAGTAAAACAATATGGCAATCTGTTATTTTTTAGGTGGTCATATTTTTCTCTGTGTACCCTTACAAAGTAGAATTTTCTGTTTTTCGTGGCCACCGAAAATTAAAATGCAGCCACATCAATTGATGCCGTTAAAAAAAATTCCCTCTTATGGAGTCTTTTCCTCGCGTTCTCTTGCATATGCAGTTTCAAAAAAAAGCACGTATACGCCACGGTGAATTTTGGAAACGTGCAAATAATATGAATAACAACTTTGGCCTATACAATTAACAAACCCTCATCGAAATTATATAAACACATGCACTCAATTATTGCACAATAAAGTAATCTTGTTGTCGTCAGTGTTAAATAAATAGAAAAACTTGCCTAGAGCTAGCGGCTGATCGAGAGGGAACCGATTTATGTTAATTTAATATCTTCGTGACCTTTCTTGAATCAATAAATTCAATCGTCAAGCCCACTAAGGGTTTAATTTATTGATTTATATTAATATCATAAAAATGGTTCATTTATAGTGATGCGGTAAATTGACGTGTTTTTATAGAAACGCTGCATTTTTCTGTCATTTCCAGAATCCAAAAGAGTTCAAAAAGTTTTTGGGTTTTATAACGAAAGGGCTTAGGTCCTTTTTCTTAAAGTCTAACCGTATGTTCCCATAATTTTTTCTCTACCTGTGATATGCTTCCAAAGAGGTTTCTCGTTGCACTTTTTTATTAACTTTTGTATGGAATCTATAAACTAATAACTGTTTCAAATCATAAACGAATACACAATATTTTCGAGACAGACAGAAATTCATAATTAATAAGGCTGAACAAATTTGAAACGCGTTTCATTTGTATATTGTTTCATATGTATATTGTTTTATCTTTACCACACACATTTCTTAAGACATTGAAACTGAATTCATTTTTAAACCAATCTCTTGAATTTATTTGTTAGGAAATTTTGAACAAAATTATTAATTTTATTTCTTAATCTTCGTCTTTTTCATCGCCTTTGTCATACATTTTTCAACGATTCCAATAAAATAGTTTATTCATGCCAAATTGTGCTATTAAATGAGAGGTTGGAAATTGAGGATAGCGGTGCATAAGTGCTCTTTTTGTTTTTTTTTTCAATATATCTCGTAAACAAAGCAAAGTTTTGGCATAAAAGTTTTGAAATACTTTTTCCGTCACACTTGAGGATTAAACCCACACCAAGCGAGTTCAGAGGCCCTTACAATAGAGATGTTGCGGATTTTTTCACATCAGCCGGATGCGGGTTTTTGAAAGATCATATCTGCAGATGCGGTTGCAGATGTTTAAGATCTTGTGTAAAAAATAAATATTTTGTCCGGAAAGAAAGATATCTATTAAATTTAAGACTTTCTGCATTTTTTCTGTGTTTTGCCTTAAAGAATCGGTCACAGTCTATTAATCGGTGTGACCTCGATTTTTACGCGCCATTCGCCCGCTCCGCCCAATTTCTTTTTTGTCGCATCCGCATGAAAATCCGCATTGATTGAGGATGCGGATGCAGATGTCCAAATTCTTGCGGAAGCTTCGCATTTGCGGGTGCGAACATTCGCAACATTCCTACTCTACACTACACACTGAGCTACCGCGCTTGATTTAGTTAATTAGCAATGGACTAATCAGATTTTTACTATTTTCAGTATATAAATTAGCAACAAATCGTATTCTTTTTTTTAACAGACGTATTGGAAAGCAACACATCCCGATATCAGAACGGCTCCTTCGATACCAAGACCATTGCAATCTCAGGAAGCATCACCATCGGCGGAACAAGCACGAATGGGTCCAACACCACCTGGTA
Source organism: Episyrphus balteatus (assembly GCF_945859705.1). Taxonomy (NCBI): domain Eukaryota; kingdom Metazoa; phylum Arthropoda; class Insecta; order Diptera; family Syrphidae; genus Episyrphus; species Episyrphus balteatus. The sequence continues at coordinate 53,757,759 of NC_079134.1, read as the reverse complement.
AGCAAGCAATTAAGATTTCCCCATAAAACAATACAAAATTTAATGCTCATATAATTTCAAACAAAATAAATTTCATGCAATTTCTATCAATTCTTATATTCATTTCAAATTTAATTTATTACCTTCTTTATTTAAACAAAAAACTAAGTTTTATAAAAAAAAATAATAATCTATAAATTTTTAATTAATTTATCCACAACTACATCCCTATCATAAGCCCACCATATAAACAATTCTCAAAAATAAACATAACAGCACTAAATTTTACAACATAAACAAAACAAAAGTTAATTTAAAAAAAAAATGGAACAAAAGCCTTACAACAACAAAATTTATTATTTATTTAATTTGAATAGCTGAAAGTAGGGAAAAGGATGCTAATCAGGATAATAAAATTCCAGAAGAAAAATATAATGAAAGAGAAACAAACAGAGAAAGAGACAAGGAAAGAGACACAGACAGAAACATTGATAGAGAAAGAGAAAGAGACAGGGAAAGAGCAAGAGAAAGGGACAGAGAATGGGAAAGAGAGAGAGAAAGAGAATGGGAGAGGGAAAGAGATATAGATTGGGAAAGGGATCGAGGTAAAAAAATAATAAATTACAACTTCATTATAATTACCTTTATAATTCTTCTTGTTTTTCAAAGTACTTTTCTATTCTCTTAAAGTAAAAACACTTCTTTGCTTTTTTATTTCCTATGTAAATCACCGTATTATTTTGTATTTAGTGCTTTTTATTTCTGCAGTATTAAATGCTTATAGGTTATTTGGGTGGATTCTTTGTAGGAACCAATAGATAGACACAATATTAGTCTTTGTAGGCGAACAAAAACAGATTTATTTAGTACAACCAACTTTGTAGATTGTTTCTCATTAAGAATCCATTGATGACTGTATAATTAATTTCTTTAGTAATAATCCCAGTTAAGCAATTTTAATCAATATTTCATGTCCTTTATTACATATTGTTAATTCATTGACATAAAAATATAAAAGAAAACGTATGTATATGATGGTAAAAACATATTTCGACAGTGTACTAACCATATCTCGAAATCAGGTATGGTACTTTGCTGCAATTGTAGTAGATGAACTGCATTAACTTCAAAAAAAAAATATAGGTACTGCCTTTAAAAAAAATCTACTACACGATTTTAGTTTTTGAACTTATTTTTTGTTTTAATTATTTTGGGGTTATAATTTCGTGATAAAATATTAACAGAGCCGCAGCACATTCAATGTTTTTTTTTAACTGTTCATGACTTTTGGCTCTTAAGGATGTCATTTTCGGTTTTATGCATAGATATAGCCACTGACAAGTGAACACGCAAGACGCTTCCAACGAAACCTTATTTGTCAAATTGCAACAAGTAGTTTAGGAGCTATGATATCAGAGATGAACATAGTGACAGTGACTCTCCTTTTTTCACGGTTGTTGCAACTTAGTTCTCTAGCAACTACACCTTTACTTACAGAAAAACATCTTAGGCCATTTCGCTTTTGTATTCTTAATCAATTTTTGAAATAATTTTTAAGGTGGTAGTTAAACTCTGAGTCGGAGCACTTCAATTGTAGAATTTGAGAACATATGCGAATGGTAGAAAGGATAATTTTTTTTTTCTTAAAAGACAACGTTTTAAAATTTCAGATTTTCTACTCATTTTGAAATACCTATATATTATGCTTGTTCATAGCAGAACCATGAAATCAGAAAGCCGTCTTAAAAAGCATTATAATAATTTTCCGTGGTGCCCATCCACACTTCAAACTTCCTAAGTGACGAAAAACAACTATGGGTTTAAAATTAAACCGAAATGAAATCGAGATTTCGGATTTCTGCTATGATTGAATTTAATCTGACTCAAAAAGCACTCACTGAGATATAAAAGGACGTTTATATGGTCAGCAGCTCAGAGTTTGTCATGTTTAAATATTTTTTTTATCTCAAGCACACACCCTGTTTTCTTATGAAGTTATCACGTAAAATTATTGTCCGTAAACCGACTTTACAGACAAGCAATGTTTTTTTAAAACGTACGTTTTTTTTAACGTTCACGCATTGTAAAGTGATAGCAAAATGTATTTTGTAAGACGTGTTATATCACGTATATATTTACTGTTCATGAGTTAACACACCAAGTTTCTAGGTTCTAGGTAGAAAAACTGAAATAATATATTATAAACCTAAAAAAAAAAAACAACCTATTGACAAATTATTCAAAACACATCTTTATTTCAAACATTTCATTCTTTTCCAGCCTTTACTCCAGATGATATTCCCGGATCCTATTCGATATATTAACTTTTTTTCCAAGCGACATAAAAACCTTATTTTTTTTTAATTTACAAAGCAAAAACACATCATACATTTTTAAAGTCCAACTGCTTTACATCAAAACAAACAAAAATGTCTCCAGGTGCTAAGAGTTTGAAAACAAATCATCGTTACAATAATATGTAACATTTTTTATTTTGTGTTCACATATACTAACACAATGAATATGGTTAATTTTGTTTTGAGATTTAATTACCTTTTACTGATATCAATATGGGTTTGAGAAGAAAAATCAAGAAACATTATATTCATTAATTCATGTGAGTTTAAAATGCGTTGACAAAAATGTTCTTTTCAAACTTTTTTTTAATAACAGCCCTCACTGTATTAACCCTTTCATCATCATTGTTTTTTTTTTAATAAATTTTAACAAAATGTTTTGAATAATTGTGTTAATGTGTTTTTGTTGAAAAATTCATTTTATAGTTACACCTGGTGATGTTCGCATCTTTAAACATCTATAATAAAAAAATAATATCTTCGAAAGAAATATACCAACCTATACAAATTAATACGCAATATAGAAAATAACATTAATAATATCTTCGAGTGAAAAATGAAAGAAAAAACAATTAATATAAAAAATCAATTTTAAGTTCTTAGTAAGTATCAGATACTCTAAGACTGAAAGTAATTTTATAGTAAGAAAGCATTTAATTTATAAAGAAAAACATCATAAAATGATTTTTTTTAAATAACTTATATTCAAAAGGATGCCTTAAACACTACGCTTATAAAATAAGGATAATCCAAGATGCGAGTTTTGTTTGAAGGTGTGGTGTTATCCCGGCTTGAATAACTTTGTTTGCTTTATTTCCTTGAGGATTTTGAACTCATTTAAATACGACCGTTCTTTGTCCGTCGTAAAATTGAGTTTTTCTTTAGGTGCATGAAATAGATGGTGCAGGGTCATAAGACTATTGGCCCACCCACTTGGGGGATTTATAAGGGATGGTGCAGTGTCAAATTTAAAGGGGCCAGAAATCTCACTTGTCCACAAATCAATTATGGACTTGGTTCAAGCTTAAAACTCACCCAAGTGGGTGAAAAGTGGACACAGGATTCTTGTAGATATTTGACCCATCGATTACCAACTTGCTACCTACTTAGAAGTGCCAAAATTCACAATGCTGCCGAACCCCCTTTTTTTAATTGTTAAAATTAAAATAGTCTTGATTCTTCCGAATCCCTGGTCTTTATTTAGAAACTATTTACATTTTTCAGAATTTTGAAGAACTCTAAACCGATTATCTAATTATTCTTTGGGTATTTTATAAATGTTGTAAACAAAAACTATGTGTTTTTTAGAGATGCGCTTTTTTCCCAAGAAAAGCAAATCGAAGAAGTTTTTTTTTTTTAATGTAGAAACAATCCTAGAAAAATAATATAATATGGTATTTTATGTGACAAAGTTTAGAACCACTTTTTTTACTCAAAAACTTCTACACGTCTACACGTATAATTTAACAAAAATTTTTTATGATTTAATAAGTTTAATTATTTCCAAAATTATATATCAAATTTGTGAATAATTCAAAATCAAAAAAATCCAGAGTTCTTATAACCAAAATCGAACCCAATGTCGGTAACTTTTTTTAAGATAAATTATTATGTAACATTGATTTCAAATGAAAAAAACATTTCCGACCTCCATTGCGAGATTGACGTAATCGCAGATTTAATAAGTCCAATATTTTGTTTCAAAAATTTTTAAAATTTCGTGACTGTATCTTAATAAACATCATTTACAATAACGTCATTCTTGCAATAAAGGTGTGATTTTTTAGGAAGATCTCTGTAGTCCATGTTAGATTTTTATAAATACGAGTACCTATAGCTGTATTATAAACATTTTTTTATTTGTAAACTGCTTTCTCAATTCCACTTTTAAAGTGTATTTATAGCGTTAAATACTATGAGTTTTGATTTTTATCCACTTAAATATAGCTTTAAAAATACCTACCTTAAAGTTCAATCAAATAAACTGCATGAATGAAAAAAAAAACTAAACTAAATATACCAACATGCAATCATAAAAATTAAAAAAAAAAAAACATTAAAATACATAGTAAACTATTTATACATAGTAATACTTAACAACAGTTTTTCCCTTTTTGTTAGCAATCAATTTGTTTTGTATTTTATAACAATATATACCTATACTATACAAAGTATTTGCTAATTTGTTTTCTTAATAAAATTCTTTGGTTTGATTTGAATTTCAGTTTCAATGGTTTTTATCCTTAAAGTTTGTTGGTTTTCCTTTTTTTTTTGTTTTGTTAATTGCTTTTAAAAGATTGTTTAATTTGATATTTGTGTTTTTAATAAAAAATTTATTTTCCTATTTAGGTGTTTCCTATCATCATAATCGACGTCAACCATCTACACGACACGAGAGGGAACGTGATCGTGATCGCGATCGCTACGATCGAGAACGGGAACGAGATCGATATGATCGTGATCGTTTCGATCGCGTAGATCGAATAGATCGAGAACGTGAACGTGATCGTCTACATGCCCGCGAACGTGATCTCATGCATTACGATCTAAATAGCGAAGAGCTTCTTGATGAACGAAGTTATGGTGCTGATTATACTAGAGGAGCTGGAGCCAGAGAAATGAGTGGTGCTGTAAGCCATCATCATCTAACATCTTCCACATCAGGTATGCATCATAGTCGCAGTGGTGGTGGACGTGTTGACGATATCGATTTGATGCATGATCGCGATGATCGTCGATACCCGTCATCGTCCCGTGACAGAGATCGAGGAGACGCATCACTACCCCCACCATCCTCAAGTCGACGCGATCGTGACGAATATAGTCCACACAGAGGCGGTGGGAGTAGTAGGAGAGTACTTAATGCCATGTAGGAATCGTGGATATAGGGGTGGGATCAGATCGATTATAATGATGTGCAAACAAATAACCATGATGAAAGTAATTGTATCGATATTGATCATGATCATGATATTGTTCAAAATTCTATCAACAATCATGACGATCCTAAGGATTGTCACACTGAGAAGACGAATGTTGTCGATGTCAGCCTCGATAGATTTTATTAAGGAGATTTATTGACAGAAAACAACATCCAAGATATCTATTTCATTTTATTTTATTTTTGAATTTTATGTCCTTTTTTTAATTTAAGCTTTTGAATTATATTTAATTAAATATAAAAAAAAGAAAAACTATAAAATACAAAAGCAAAGATCCCTTAGCCTTATTAAATTGCGATATTAATACATGCAGAAATATGTATTTTCGAAAAATAAAATAATACTTGCATTTTTTCCTCTCTAGCAAATAATTATAAAAATTAAAAAAAAGTAAAAAATGATTTCTATATTTTATTTTAGTAACATATGTAACGTATATGAAATAATTTCTACAAGTGCCAAACTAACAAAAACAAAAACCAAAATAAAAACATAATATTTAATTTTGATTTTAGTTAATATCTTTTTTATACATTGAATAATAATACGTATATACGCTAAGAGGAGCCTAATGTGTCTTAAATTCTATAAATAAATTTAAATAAAAATTAAATAAAATGCATGTGAAATATTATCTTGATCAGTTATATATCTAAGTGTCAGCTTTAAAAATAAAAAAAAAAAACATTTTTTTATGAATACAAATATATTTATTAAACAAAAAAAAAAAAGAACCTAAAAAAGTATATGTGTAAATATATAATAAAGAATTATAATATTATTAAGTATGGTCGAGATAATATTCCAGCAGAAGCATACGCTAGATCAAAACAAAAATTTTAACAAAGAAATAATCTTTAGTAAATCTCCTTAATTGAATCTATGAGATAAAAAGTTTTATAAATAGTTAGCAAATGGAACCAAAAAAATTATTTTAATTATACTTTACTAATAAATAATGGCTTACAAAATATTTCATATAATTTTCCTATTGAAACTTGGCACAAACCCGTAACCGGAAAGCATTTTTCTTCTCCATTTATTTTACCTAGTATTAAAAAAAAAATTAGCTTATACAAAAATTTAAAAAAATATCTCCAATTGACGCAAGTATTTATTTATATTTTTGCTTGCACTATTTTTAACTGAATAAACAAAAATGCTTACTAAAAATCATTTACTTATTTATTTCTTTATTTATTTATTTTTTAACATAAAAATGTTTACAATCAGATCTGACCTGCTCCTAAGTACTCTCTGCGCAATTCCAACCGTGATCGTTTTTTTTTTTTTGTTTTTATATATGAATACACTTTAATTTTAATGCACTTAATTTTTAATTTCACTGTCGGATTTTAATTTACTTGACAAAATTTAAAAATCAAATAAAATTTTTCCTCAACATTCGAACAAAAAAATTACGTATGTTTAAATTTTTTAAAAATATTTTTAAAACATGCATAACCATATTTTTAACCCAATTGAACAATCATGGTAAAATAATCGAATTGATCACTGCATCCCTAGAATTATATGCAATACAAAATAAATTGTGACCTAAAGTTGCTTCGTTTTTATGTAAAAGTTGAAAAGTATTTTTAGAGCTCTAGTTTTATTTAATAGAAAGTGTTTAAAAAATATATTTTTTTATATTGGATCAATACAAAGTTTCTGAATTCAGTATATTTAAATTCATCATGAATCTGCAAAATCAAAGAACGATCAAAACTCAATTCAGTTCCAATTTATTCACTCTGCATTATATTTAAAATCTGCATTAAAAATAGGAAAACTTTCAAATCGAATACAATTTCTGAAATTTACTTTTTTAAATAGCGACATTAATTCTAATGAAGTAAGAATGAATTGGAGCAACAAAAAAAAAGATATCTGCCAACCATCTCTTGTTTTTCTATTGTAAATATGAAGTTCAAGATCAAATTCATGCTATGTTTCTGTATTTGTAAGTTTAACTTTTTAGCATGCTGAGCAACATCGTTTGCAAAAATTTAAAAATATATTTTTTAATAATGTTTAATAGACCTGTATTGCGAATATCAACTACCAATTATTGATAGTTGATATATACCGTAATTTGGTGTTTTAAAACATAATTAGAGGGAATCAACTATCAATAGATACATTGTTGTAAATCGCAATAAGGTTGATATTTTCTTACCCACAAAATCAAAGCGTGTGCTTTTACGTGTTGTTGCATGAATTCAAATCTGCTGTGCGTTGTCCACCATCAGTTTGGATTACTTAAATTTTCTATATTGTATTGGCCTTGCAAACGAGCTCCCGATGAACACATACTTAATACATGATGTATGTCTTTAAAGCTAAAATATAAAAACTTTTTTTTTTACTTAAAAAAAATGAATAAATCAATGGAAAAAAAATACATCAACTACACCTATATATTTAAACACATATACTGTACTTTGTTTCAATATGGGTACAAATTACTACGAAAACTTCATGTCCTTGGAGTAAATTTGCTCCACTTTTGAGGGAAAATAAAATCTCCCGATTCTTCGATATTTACTTTACTTTTTCAACACAGAAAATTTGTCTACCTAAACTAACCGACAACCCTGGATTGGAATGATTGAAATTGAAATTGTATTTCACCAATATTGAATTAATAAAATTTATGAAACAATATAAATCTGTCCCAGGTGAATTTATCTTAAAATAATTCTTTTTATAAGTTTAATTTAAGACTTAATTAATATTTATTGAAAAATAAAATTTTCCTGAAAAGTAAAGATTTTCTTTTTGTTCCAATCAACTTCAGTAATGCTTGCATTTGCTTCACTTTTTTTCAAATTTGCTTAAAAAATGTCAAGCTCTGATCACCGAATTGGCTATCGAGAGAAAAGCCGGTTCGAGAGAAAACATGTCATTTTAAATATAAAATTAAATCGATTTTTCATTTCGCGGTCGAAGCAAAATACACAACTACATTATCTATGTACCTACATATCAATGGTGTTTGGTATTAACATGATAACTACATTTGAAAAAAAGCCATAAAAAGGCTTGTTTGAAAATTTTTGCCTATATTTTCACTATTTTTTACTATGAAAATTGAACGTACGTTTAGAGGTGACTATTATTATTTAGAATAATATCCTTGAATAATATTCTTTTCATAAAAATTAATTATAAACTTTTTAGCCCTGATTTTGCAATCGTCAGTTAGACTATCAGAAGAATAAATATCAATATAAAAAAAACTTTTATTCCTAGGAATAAGCTCTATCTGAGTTTTATCTGACTATTGAAAAATTGGCCCTTAGAGTGATAATTTCAGGTCTTATTCCATTATAAATCACTTAAATGTGCCAGATTACATGGGCCTAAATTTTTCTAGCTTGGCCAACCGTCTTCTCTTCCTCTATTATCGCATATGCGCTTTAACACGTATACGCCACGAAATTTAATAAACACTTGCATTGAATAATTATATTAAAAATTCCTTTCCAGGGATTTATTGGCTATCGATTACACAATCCTTTAAAGCGACTGTAGCGCTACATCATTATTCATTGTGGATTTTCTTCCTGTTGTCACCTCTATTCATACATGTAATTATTAAATTAGAACACTTTAAAATGCTGTTTCACAAAATACTAAAAAAACATTTGAAAGCCATAAATGGAAAAATTAACATTTTTATACAGAACACCACAAATAAATATATTTAGACAATTAGAATTTAAAAACCAAGACAAAGAATTGGTTATGCCAGAAAGAACACTTACCATATTGGTAAATTGCGTAGTTGTGTTAGTTTTGAATATTAATTCTGTTGGCAGCTTGTTAAATCAGGTTGTTCAAGTCCGGTTGTTTTTGTAAAGGTTGGATTAGGTTGACCCAGGATCAGCGTAGAAGGGGATGTTCTCTTCGTCGTTGGTTAATATCAAATCCTCATCCAAAAGTTCCTTATTGCTTCTAGGTACCGCTGGTTAGGATGTCTTGGCTGATTTATGACTCTTCCTATTATTGGGTTTGGGTGCTTGATTGGATAAGATATTTGTCGAGTTTTATAATTTTGGCTTCTTCATACAGCCTTTTGTTGCTGACGTGTTGTTTGTCATAAACAAATCGAACGCACTTTATTAGTGATAAACCCAAGTCTAGTAGCATAATTTCTTGCTATATAAACAAAGCACGAGAAAGCTCTTCTGTGTCCTTTCCACAAAATTCGGGAGTGAAATTAAACAAAATTCTTAATATACAATAATTACACAAAGATTTTTTATTTGAAATACGTTACCGAAAAAAATGCAGATCACAAAAAAAAACGTAGTGCAATATCCTTACCAATCTCAAAATTTTACCATGAAACAATTGAAATGAGAACAAAAACTCAGCCCTAATTTTTTCCGATTGAGAGGTTTCTGTTTTGAGAAAAGCTTTATAAGTTGAATTAAAAAAGTTAATTCAAATAAAAATTTATTATGAACAAGTACATACAAACATAACTGTAGATATAAAAACAACACTTTCTGTTAAATTTACTATCACTTCCATTATAAATAAATACGCTCAACATTAAGGAAAAAAAACACAAAATAAGGAAACTGTATAAAAAAAAAAACAACATTTAAACAATTTTTTACAAACATACAAATATGTATAACACTTTTTTTATGAACAAAAAAACATGTATCTATTTTAATTACAAGTAAACTGTGCTATAGAAATCCGACACAGAACACACATATTGAAAAATAAAATATTAATTTTTGTTCTGTAATTTAATGTAAAAACGTTTCGCCTTTACAGTTTTTTTTATAAACTAAAAATACAAAATAAAATATGACAAAAAAAAACCTTCTAAGAAATTCAAACGTCGTAAATACAGCACCGGCTATTTTGCATAGTTATATAATATATATATAAAAAAAAATACACACACATAATAAAATATCTTAAATTTTTCAAACTTATGAAAACAAAATAAAAGAAACGATAACTTTTATTGTTAAAACAAATATTATCAACAGTTGCTATAATGAATACATTTAATATAATTACACGCTAAGAATGGCAAAATAATGAGAAATTAAAAAAAATAAACACACACACTTCTTGTATAAACGTTTTTCGATTTCGGTTTCTAATTTATAAGTTTAAAACATTATAGTATAATTACAAATAAAACAAAATATATTATTATATACTAGATTAGGTAAATTATAAATTACTTTTTAATATGAAAAACAAAAAAAAAATCATCTTTTTTAATATCAAAAATAAATGAAACCAACAAAATACAAAAAGAAATTAAATTCTTATTAAAATGCGAATCTTTTTTTATAAAAAATAAAAACTATGATTCAAAGTGTAATGTTACTGTTAAAAATAAAAATAAATAAATTTTACAAAAAAAAATAAATTAAATAAAAAAAAATTTCTTAAATTCGATAAAAACAAACAGTTATGTGAAATCTTTTAAATAGAATTATTTTCGTCCGTTTTTTCAATGAATAACTTAAGTGAAATGCAAAACAAAAGTTAAGAAATTATGAAGAACTAATACAAATTAATTAGCCTCAAATTTATTTTTTAGCTATAAAAAAAACATGAGACAGGACGTTATAAACGTGTAATAACTAATTGTAGTCTTTTATTTTTGTTTTTTTTTATCATTTAATAATCGAATAGTTATATAAAGCTTAATGATGGTGGCAATATTCGATTTGTAAAAATTCATAGATGTTAATTATATATACAATTTGCCGCAGAAGTGTCTAAAGGATGCAGGAAATAAATTAATATTTATTTTATAATACTATTATTACAATTCAATTTAAGTTCTTTTTGTACTTGGATACAAACTCAAACAGCTTTTTTGTTAAAATGTTTGTATTTATTATATTGACATTGTAAATTGTTTTATTGCTTGGTTAGCCGTTGAATATGTTAAAAACAAAATGATATGAAAAAAAAATTAATAAATAACAAACAAAACTTTTCAACATCCAACCGATTTTGTTTGAATATTAAAATTTAAAGAACTTACAGCTCTGCTCTGATTACCGATCCGAAATTTCATCGCACATTGTTAAATTTCTCTTATCTAGCAAAATTCAATTTTTTGACCAGTAATAAACTAAACCAGTATAAACTAAACCAAAAAATAAATTGCAAAATTTTCCACCGCTTAAGTGAATGAAACAATTTTTTCACATTCTCAATTGATTGACTTACCTACTATATCTAGATTTAGAGTCAATGTGGGTAAATGTAAACAATTTCATGTCTTTTTTTTCTTTCGACTTTAGATTTTTATATGTTTTCACGGAACAACTTGAATGGTATCTTCAAATGCAAATATGAAATGATGGCAATTCTTCTTTATAAATATAAACAAATATTTCCCAAATTGTTTACATTACTGTCAAATATGGCATGTTTACAAATACCCCACCATGTTTGTGTTTTTTTACAAATTCGGGGTAAATGTAAAATTTAGATTTTCCTCTTTATCATATGGATAACAACTTGAAAAACGTTCAAGAAGGTATTTGACAAAAACTTTTTCAAATTCCAATAAAAGTTTTTGTTTTCTTCCTTTGATTCTTTATATAGGCGCCCAATATGCATCCTGAGCAGCTCTGAACGTCATATTTTGTTTTTTTTTTACGTCAAAGACCGATTTTGCAACATCATCCACTGAAAATGATGGTGTTGGCTACTTTAAAATGTGACTCCGCGGCACTTTACCAATAGTAATTGACTAAAAATACGTTATTTTTATTAAAACTAATAATTTCAGCAAAAATATATGTTCATATTTTACACCCAGACGTATACGTTGTTTACATTTACCCATTATGAAAAATATTCTGGGGTAAATGTCATGTATTTTAAAATTTGCTTGTATCACATAGAATCTACATCAAAATTAAAAACAAAAAAGTATTTGCAAATTATACTGACTTAATTGAATGCGCACAAATATTTAATTTTTCTGAAAGACTAACGACTTGTTTGGCACTTTAAAAAATTATCTTTCACGGAAAATACGCTCGTCGAATGAATTCTCTCTCGACAGCAATGAGCTTGACGTATAAGTTAAAAGATACATGCGTCCGCGATTTGTACTTATGTATGCATCAAAGGGATATAACTGAAGCTTGTTATGAGCCATGTTTTCATTTACCCCTGTTTACATTTACTCACATTGACCCTACTTTTTAAAAAGCCAGAAGTTTATTCCTACACTGCCGGTCAATAGAATAGGTTCACCTTGTAAACGGCAAGGAAGACCTTTTTTATCTTAAAAAAGCTTTTCAAAAACCTTTTCGAGAATGCAGTTTCAAAGCATGTCTTTTTCCTAAAAAATTGCCAAATTTTCCATCGCTTAAGTGAATGAAACAGTTTTTTCAAATTCTCAATTAAATGACCTACCTATAATATTTAGATTAACTTTGTTTTAAAAGCTAGGTAGAATTTCTATCCCTATGTGTAAAATTTATTGAATGAAGTGTTTTTGGAAACCTGAGAATTTCTTTGATACTTAAATCTAAATTTATCAGAAAAAACTTGTTGGCCATAAATATTCAAAAAGTATTTTAATTCAAAGAAATTTTTATTAGGTATAAAATAGTTTGAAAAAAAAAATAAACATACTATTTTTCAAAGCTCAACATTTATATTATAAAGTTTTGTTTCTTTTCAATTGACTTTATTGTTGAAAGAAAAATTTTTAAAGTCTTGTTTGTCAGCTTTTTAGAGAAAATTTATTCCATGACAAAATCTGTTTCTATCACGAGAATTCAATCTTTGAATAATTTATTTAAAGACAAAACATCCGTAATATTTTAGAAATAAGCAGAATTAACGAGGCCCTAGATATAAATTTTTATTTTTATTCTTAACAATGACGACAAGTAGAAGAAATTAGGGTGTGTTAGCATCAAGGGCATAGCTTGCACCCTACCCACATGCACTGTGGCGTATACGTGCTCTTTTTTGTATTGCCTTTTTTTGAACCGCATATGAAAGAGTAGGGGAGGAGAAGATGGTTCAAATTCTCATTGTTGGAAAAAAATTGCTTGTTTTTGAATATGAGTAAGTATGGATATATATATTAGGGCGTTTCTTATTTTGAACAATGCTGAATTTTAAAATGTATACGGCCTCAAGAGTTTCTAAATAAATAAAAAACAAAATACTCTCAAAGTTTCAAATCTCTATCATTATATTTACCCGTGCCGAATTAATTTTCAAATAAATCTATAAATTGCAGGCATGTAGTTTTGAAGCTTTGTTCAAAATAACGGAAGCCCTAATATATATACAGGGTGTCCCAAAAGTAGTGGTCCAAACGAAATATGTGGAATTAGACCAACTCAAAAGCTCTCAGAATTTGGTAGCTTGTTCTTCCCAAATCCTTAAGGTTTTCGATTAAATCCAGTTCTAGTAAAATTTTCGAAAATCCCTACTTTGCAACAGTATTTCGCTTTTTTACAATTTTTGTATTTTTATTTTTTATAATTCCTAACTTAAACATTGCCTTATGATTAGGAACAATTATTTAATCAAAATATTTTTTATTTCATACGCCATTTCGCTGCAAATTAAATAACAGTTCCAAGTTTTATAAAAACTCAATTTCTTAAATTTGTAGGGTGTTGCAATGGTTTATTATTTTAAAAACTTACCCATTGCCCTATTATTGTAGTTTTAAAAAAGTATTAAAGTTTCCAAAGTTGCAGTTAAATCTAAAAATATTAATAATAAATATTTCAGAGCAAAAAAAAAAAAAAACAGGACCAGCCCAATTCTCATTGGGAATTTTTTTTAGTATGCCTGATTACCGAAAATTGAAATTAGTAACGCTTGAGATACTATCGGAGTCACTTTTATATATAATTACTCGAAGATTCAATGAAAATTAATGTCGTTTTCGATTGGCAGTCCGGAAGCGTCCGAAAGCATTCAGAAGCCTTCTGAAAGTGTTTTATTCACAGAGAAAATGACAGCTAGAACTCTTCTCAGAAGAAAAATTTTCTTCTCGATTTTAAATCAGAATCGACTCAAAATCACTAATATATAGAAATTTAATGTCAAACAAAATTTTCTCGTTCAAAATAAATAATTTTATTTGATTATTCACTAATGTCGTTTTCGATTGGCTCTCCGCAAGCGGCCGGAATCATTCGGAAGCCTTCTGAAAGTGTTCTATACGCACGAAATGACAGACAGAAAGCTTCTCAGAAGAGAAATTCTCTCCGACGTGAGTCCGACCTCGACTACGAAACGGGTCCCACGGCGGCTCAAATTTGTATGGAAATTATAATCACCGCGGAGCCGATTGCATATGTATTGGTATTTTTATCACGATTTCTCCTTCGACTTTGTGTTCATACACAAAACGTTGCAAATGTATGAGTGTAACCTCGTTTTTCGCGTTTTGAGGTCGGAGTGTCTTTTCTGAGCTCGGTTTTCTTGCTTGATGGGGGGCTTCACGGTGATTTTTCAATCGCCTGTTTTTGACGTTTGTTCCTAGAAAATGTGAATTGGAACGTGATTGGGCACAACACTGTTTAGCCAGGCCCATAAATACCTGATTTTTGTTTCAATTTTTGGCGTGATAACATCTTATAAATTGATAAACAGTGGCTGCATGCACGAAAAAGTGTGACTCATCCCCACGTTTCATCTAAACCTGCAGTGCGGTTTTATACAAGTGGAAGTGAAAAAATGTCATTGATTTTATATACTTTATATAATGACAAGCCGTCATAAAGGAATTAACCTGCTCATTCTTTGGCATTATAATTACAAGAACATTTGACAAACATTTGAACAGTAACTAATTTGAATTTTTCGGGCTGGAATTCGCATCTCTACGTACGAAAATACATGCATACACTACACACATCGCAGTAGTATTACAAGACTGTATAGTAACTCAAACAAAAATTTCTCGCTGAATCAGCGAAAAAATGTTTATTTACAAACTGTTCCAAATTATAAAAATATAATCAAGTCCATTACAAAAATAATGCAATTAACTATTTAGCAATTATTTAAAATATTAGATATATATGTATAATGTTAGGTGTGTTTTTTATTACCACCGGTCTTAACTGGACAAAAAAAAACGCAGTCGGGGCTAAGCAATTTACATGTTAAATGCAACAACACTTTAGCCCCTTGGGCTTAGTTGTTTAGCCCGGAGAATTCTCTGGGCTTAACTTTTTCAACAGATTTAAATCTGTGCTACCAAATTAACTTCTTCGTAAATTGTTTAGAATTTGTTTAAAAACTTCAAAATTGATGTTTGGAATGACAATTATTATTTGAAATATTTATTTAATAGTTAGTTAAAATTTTTTTCTTCAAAAACACACAAGAAACTCCAAAAGCGAAAAATATGACTTTATATTTTTTTGTGTCAGCTGATTTCGGAACATTTAGTATGCAGTGCTGCCAATTTTTCTCGCTAAGCCCCGAGGCGTTTTTTTTAACCAGTTAAGACCGGTGGTAATAAAAAACACACCTGTTATTGTGTAAAATATTATGTCACCTCAAGCAAAAAAAATTTTGAGTTACAACAGTCTGGTAATACTAGTGCGTCATATTAGGGGTACTCATGAACCATGGTATAAAAAGAGAAGGTATGATCATTAGAAAAAACTCAGTATCGAGAACTGTCAAAACTTATGGCTGCTTAAGGTTTTGACAGCCCAGCCCATTGAAATTGTTGTTGTAAACAAATTTGTCTTGGAAATTGTTGTTGCTTTTGACTTTGCGAAATGCCAAACGTCAAAACCTTATTACCCCATTTTGTAAGATGGCGGCTCTAATGATCATACCTTGTCTTTTTATACCATGCTCATGAACGGTGCAAACTCTGGGTGAAGCCAATAAACGTTAGGTGTGTTTTTTATTACCACCGGTCTTAACTGGACAAAAAAACGCAGTCGGGGCTAAAGCCTAGTACGCTGTTCGCGCAAAATTTTAGCCGAGATAAAATTCCCATACAAGTTATCGATAATTTGTATGGGATCCATTTTAGCTCAGCTAAAATTTTTCGATAATTTGTATGGGAGCTAAAATTAAGCGCGAGCTGCGTACCAGGCTTAAGCAATTTACATGTTAAATGCAACAACACTTTAGCCCCTTGGGCTTAGTTGTTTAGCCCGTAGAATTCTCTGGACTCAACTTTTTCAACAGATTTAAATCTGTGCTACCAAATTAACTTGTTCGTAAAGTGTTTAGAATTTGTTTAAAACATCAAAACTGATGTTTGGAATGACAATTATTATTTTAAATATTTATTTAATAGTTAGTTAAACTTTTTTTTTCAAAAACACACAAGAAACCCCAAAAGCGAAAAATATGACAACGTTATATTTTTTTGTGTCAGCTGATTTCGGAACATTTTGTATGCAGTGCTGCCAATTTTTCTCGCTAAGCCCCGAGGCTTTTTTTAACCAATTAAGCCCGGTGGTAATAAAAAACACACCTGTTGTAAAGTTTTTTTGAACAGTTTTAAATCTGTGCTAAAAAACAAATTTTTTCATAAATTGTTTAGAATTTGTTTAAAAACGTGACAACTGGCGTTTGGAATGACAAAATGTATTTAACCAGTTTTGCTGGCATACATTTTTGTATTTCTTCGTAAAACATACTCGAAAAATACAAGAAAAACCCGAAAGCGAAAAATATGACAACTCTAAATTTTTGTTGTGTCTGTTGTTTTTGGAACATTTAATACACAGTTCTACTAAGATTTCAGGTTAAAGCCTGGTACGCTGCTCGCGCTAAATTTTAGCTGAGATAAAATTCCCATACAAGTTATCGATAACTTGTATGGGATCCATTTTATCTCGGCTAAAAATTTTCGATAATTTGTATGGGAGCTAAAATTTAGCGCGAGCAGCGTACCAGGCTTAAAGCCTGTTACGCTTTAAAGCCCCAGCCGGAGTCGGAAGAGTTGACCAACATTATACTTTTATGTACGACAAATGTGACGTTTGCATTTTTGACGTCAATAGCTTGGTGATTATATTTTTTTTAAATAATTTTTCAATAAAAAAGTAGATAAATAATATGTATTTAAGAAATAAAAGTGAACAAAAAAATATTTTTTGAGAAATTTGATGTGGTTTTAAACTACAAATATACCAAATAACATCAAAAAGCCGTACGACACATTAGGTGTGTTTTTTATTACCACCGGGCTTAACTAGACAAAAAAAACGCAGTCGGGGCTAAGCAATTTACATGTTAAGTGCAACAACACTTAAGTCGCTTGGGCTTAGTTGCTTAGCCCGGAGAATTCTCTGGGCTTAACTTTTTCAGATTTAATCTGTGCTACCAAGTTAACTTGTTCGTAAAATGTTTAGAATTTGTTTAAAAACATCAAAACTGATGTTTAGAATGACAATTATTATTTTAAATATTTAAGCCTGGTACGCTGTTCGCGCTAAATTTTAGCCGAGATAAAATTCCCATACAAGTTATCGATAATTTGTATGGGATCCATTTTAGCTCAGATAAAATTTTTCGATAATTTGTATGGGAGCTAAAATTTAGCGCGAGCTGCGTACCAGGCTTTATTTAATAGATAGTTAAACTTTTTTTTCAAGAACACACAACAAAATCCAAAAGCGAAAAATATGACAACTCTATATTTTTTTGTGTCAGCTGATTTCGGAACATTTAATATGCAGTGCTGCCAATTTTTCTTGGTAAGCCCCGAGGCGTTTTTTTTATCCAGTTAAGATCGGTGGTAATAAACAACACACCTATTTTCCGATTCCAGTTACGGCTCCGGCTCCGATTTTGCATTGTGTTTCAGCAGTTAAGCCCCAAAGCGTTTTTTTATCCAGTTTAGCCCGGTAATAAAAAACACATCTATTGGGCTTTTAAGCAATTTGTCTTTGTCTTTTTCCTTTCTATCATAAGCCTGGTACGTTGCTCGCGCTAAATTTTAGCTCCCATACAAATTATCGAAAATTTTTAGCCGAGCTAAAATGGATCCCATACAAATTATCGATAACTTGTATGACAATTTTATCTCAGCTAAAATTTAGCGTGAGCAGCGTACCAGGCTATAACTGTTTATTAAAGAAGTACAAGAAAAAAAAACCAATCAAATCAAATCAATTCTGAGGAAAACAAACGCATACTGAGGAAAACATACGCCACTCTTTTCCTCAGAATTGAAATGTCAAAAGTTTTTTTTTCTGTTTTTTTTTTTTCTTCGACACTGACGTTTGACTGAAAAGCCCAATTGTGTTGCAATCCGCCGTTCGCCCTCCAATTCTGTTTGCTGCATAAAGTTCTTTTTACACAAAATATAAAATATCCCTTTCGCTTGGGAAATTAATCAAACGTCAATCTATAAATTCGCCCTATATATTATTTTGACAGCATTTCTGACATAAAACAGATAAGTAAAAAAAAACAACGAAAATAAAAACACAAAGTGACAAAGTTTAATTTAATTTTTTCTTCTAAAAGTGCAATATTCTTCGAAATATTTATATTTTTTAAATGAGTTTGGATTTTATTCGAAATTCATCCATCAAATCACGTCCATTATGGACTCACCACCTAGAAACGATGAATGGATGCCCTTGGCTTCCCAACAATTGCGACTGCGGCATCTAATTAGAATTATTGGCCTAAACATCATATGCCCCGATAAATGCAAACTATATTTCACTCTTCACCATAATCTACACTGTCCCGCATTCTATAAAAGCGCTGACATCCAACACTATGGAAATAGTGAAGCAATATTGTGGGACAATATAAATTGTCCCCACATATTCAAGTCCAATTCAAGAACAGTTTGCGTTCGCGTTTGGGAACGCAAACATTCCCAAGATGATAAAACTATTTTCGTTTGGCGTGTTTGGTTCTCAGGACTTGTTTTAACTGGCAGTGGCTTCGATGCCAAACACTTCTCCAACACACTCATTTTTCAGCTCAACGAAAACTGTTTCTCTTCGCCAGAGCATTTTTCAAGCTTTTTGCTTGACAATAACGATTATCTATATGAAAATGCTCACGACCATGATCCGAACATGGTCAAAATACATAACTCCGATTTGCGAGAGCTATCTGAAGGCACTGGAAGCCGTGAGATGATTCAGCTCCAAAACGATTCAAATTCTAGATTAAAATACTTTGATTCGTCTTTGGATTTATGTGGAATACGATGCATTTCAGCTAGACGCTTGAAAAGATCCACTCGCCAAAGCTACAGTCTAGACAAACTACTTCGAATTCAACAAATACAGCGAAGTTGTAAACGTCTAAAAGAAGATTTGCACGACATCACCGAGCAAATCATCAATCACAATCTCAGACCCAAGAGCTTTGTGTCGAAGAATCGAAGCAATATTGATTATTTGTTCTCTGATATGAACGAAATAAAACCTGAAGAAATGATAGAATGTAAGGAATTAAAAATTAAAATTGAGCAACTGCGATTTAAGTGCAATCTTCTGGAGAAGGAGCACAAAACGGCTATTGAAAGAAACAAAGAACTGATAAACGTTTTAAGAAATAAAAAACAACTTACCAAGGATCAGTCTGATGCAATGCGAGAGAATTACTCTCGATTGGCCGATGACAAATCTTTATTGTATAAGCAAATGAAAGTGATACTTAGTGGTGTTAAGACTAAAAAAGATCTCGAGCAGATGATCAACAAGCGCTTGGGTCTTTTGGGTTGCGAACTTAAGCACATCTATCCAATCAATGAGAACTCATCTGGATGCTTTACCGTTTGCAATTTACCTTTTCCGGACAAAAACTATCTTAGCAGTAATCCACTGACTACAGATCATTCTAAACTGATGACGCCGGCGGCACTTTCTGTGACGTTGGGTTTTGTGTCTCATTTTGTTGAAATAACGGCAATCATTCTGGATAGACCTCTTCGGTTTCCACAGCAAACGAAGCCATCAATTCCATCGAAACAGATTCTGTATGGGATTTACTTGCTGAGCTATAATATTGCTCAGTTGAATTATGATGTGTTTGAGTTTCCGTATGAATCTCGCACGGAGATTATACACAATTTTTTGAAACTATTTTGTGGATTGATTAATATGGGTAAAGTTGATTTAGACTCAGATCCAGATAGAGAAATTAGTGAAATTAGAAGTTTGCATGCGATAAATCGGAGCGAAGACTTGGTGAAAGCTAGGACGTCGTCAAATCAATTAATTAGCTATTCGCAAGCTGAACGTAATATGCCACCTCGAAGAAGGAAGACAACGACAGTGGGTGGCGAAGACAAACGATATCATAGCGAGGACAACTTGAAAACCTTAGCTGAACATTGCCTTAAACATTCTTATTCTCACGAAAGATTAGACAAAGAGTAGGGTGTTCAATTAAAATGATTCAAGAGTGTTTTGCAAAAAAAAAAAAACAAAGATATGTGTTATATAAATCCATAATCGTTGTAAATTTTAATAAAAATTTGAAATATAAATAATACTCAGTTATTTTGTTTTTTTTTTTTTATGTTACTTTGATGAATTCCATTTATTGGAATGTTTACGTTTGTTGAAATTTTGAAGAAGAGGTAAAAGTTTGAATAGTTTTGGTAACGTGATTTTCTTTTAAAAATTTTAATAGTAAGGGTATTCACGTAACGAGATAATTTTCTACTTTGCAGAAAAATAGAAAATTCCGCAAAAGGTTTAAATGAACACCCCAGCAGAAAATAATTGCGTAAACAAGGGAAACAAACAGCTATTTGTTAAAAGTCAAATTGAACTTATAAAATTTGTTCAATTAAAAAAATAAAGTCAAGCTAATTTTGCAAAAAGGTACTATGCAACAATAAAAAAAAATGTTATTTGCTCAGATAAAATAATATTCTTTTTTTCAATATTAACATATTTTATTTGTGGTTATCTGAATAATAAGACATAAATCGCGTTCAAAAAGATTATTCCAGATTCGGGTAACCCAGATAGCCTATCCAATAGGTGATTGAACACACCCAAAGTTTATCAGATTTTTTTCTACGGTTTCTGCTTCAAATTTATGAGATAAAATTCTATGATTTGCAGAATATTTTTCCCATACAAATTTTGACAGCTCATTTCTACCGATAGAAAATTCAACAGTTTCTATGGGTTTTCCGCGTTTACGTGAATGCCCCTAGTGAAAGCCAGGAGCAGATTCTTTAGAAAACGAAAAATGCATCACTCATTTTCATAAACGAAAGAAAATAGGTATGCAACAAAAGGGAGCCAATTCTTTCGGTTTGTTTTAAGTTAATCGTTCGCTCATGCGATAACGCTTTTTCGTTTACCGTATTCAGAATCTCACCTCAGCTAAATAACGATGACTCTTGCGGATTAACTCTTGTCGAAATTCAATAAGTACGAGCGTGATACATGATGGTTTTTTTTTCTTTACGCTCAAATGAATCAAGCGTGAAGAGTATACACATATGTACAGTGATTTATAAGTGTCGCGTCGATATTTTTTCCCGAATCATCAGAGTTTAAACGACAAATCTTTTATAGGATATCTTTTGGTGAGTATTCAGCCCTATTGTGAGTTTCACGTGAACATAATTCCACCCGGAAAAATTGAATTTCACTTTTCCTCTATTGTGAGTTCCGGGCGAAAAGTTGTTCACGTTCGGACATCTCCTTGTATTTTCAACTTTTTTTTTCAGGTAATTTGCGAGGTAGTCGACAGCTCTTCTCTCACTAAAATTTTGGTGCCAAACAAGACGCTAGTTTAGCGGAATTGTAAATTCCCTTCGTGTGAAACTCGTGATAGCTTTTTAAATTCCGGGTGAAAAAAAATATTCCGGGCGGAAAACATTCCACGTGAAACTTACAATAGTCTGATTAGCTATTTAACTCATTTTACCTCTATGGTACGAAGCTTCCAAAACGAAATTCTTACCTGTAGCTGTACTAGATTATTTCATTGAGGGGTCATTATGTAATTTTGAAAAGGATTATCAGCAAAACGATTATCGTCAACGATTCATTTACTTTCAGCAGAGACGTAACTTGAGCTAACGGGGCCCAGGGACAAGACAAGTTTTTTTTTACTAATCAAGTGAGAAAACAAAAGAAAAATCTTTTTTAAGCTCTATTCATAGCTGAAAACCTAAAGTTCCTTGGAGGTCTGGGTGCTGACTGCTAAGTTATTTGCACCCAAATACTTTTTTTTAAGGTTCATTTGGAGGGAGATATTTGCGGACCAAAGTCCCGCCACAAATTTTGGTTTACAGTTATGAGTTCACAGTGAACAAACCTACATACGTATTCACGTACAAAAAAATTTACATATATACTTATCCAAAGATAAAGCTATGGGACTAGAAACACTGTAGCGTTGAAAACGAAGTCCATATGCTGATACAACACAAGACATTAATAAAACACATGGCCCCAATTGCGTAAAACGTTTATCGCCCTGATAACCGGGGCTTACTGGCTGCCTAGTGGTATCTACGCCCTGGCTTTCAGTAACTCTAATAATATCGTTTCGTCTGCTTAATGAAGTACTAATTGGGCTTTTGAAGAGAAAACTAAAAGGGTGTCTGCCCAAAAAATTTAGAGTAGAAAATATGTTTGGGAGGAAGGTTGAGATGAAAATAAAGTAATATACATAATATTGCAATCATTTTTATTTTTAATTGTTTTTTCATCGTTAATAGACTTTTTTATTCTAGACAATTTTATTTGTGCTCATTTCCATAACCAGTTTCCTTAAATTAATAAATTCACAAAAACGGTTAATATTTTTTTTAAAATTATATCAAAACGATATCTATTTAGCTATATACCAATAATCGTCAAACACAATCGTTTTCATGTTACAGAAAGCAAAACAAAAAAAATTTAATTTTGGTGCCGCACAAAAAACTAGTTTACCGGAAAATGCAAATTTCCTTCGGGTGAAACTCATTATAGCTTTTTAGATTTTGGGCGAACAAAAATATTCCGGCTGGAAAAGATTCAACGTGAAACTCACGATAGGGCTGAGTGAAATCATAGCATAAATAATGGTTTTTTTTTTCAAAAACTCAAATCTTTTATCTCAAAATGTTTGTATAAGGAGTTAATTTCGGTTTAATTTTATTACAAAATGGGTGTGTACATTTTAATATTTGGTAAGTATTAGCTATGTAAACATAATAGCCAAGTTTATCGATTCAATAAAACCACAAAAAATCAGTATTTTAATTTTTTTTAATTCAGGGATAATTTTAAATCTACTATGCAAATGGAGCTAATTTTTAGCTCCCATACAACATTCTCTCCAAAATATATCCGAGCAAAGATTTACTTAAGAATTTCAGACGATTTGTGCGTCCTAATTATGTGTCACAATTTTAGTAAGAACTAAAAACGAAGTTAAAATTTAGCACGGACTTCATAGGTATTAGACTTTAGTCAAAAACAACTTCTTTTGAGCTTTAAAATGCCGTTTCAAACGAAAAGATTTAATTGATAGAGGCAAAACTATAAAAGCAAAAAGCTTGAATACGGGTAGTGTGTAAGCGACGCGACGCGACGCGACGCGACTCAACTTAACTCAACCATTTACTTCCTTACAGTTCAAGAGAACATTCCAACAAAGTTTTACGAAAATGTTAAATGAGCCAACTTTTTCGATTGGATATATTAATATACAATGACTCTATTTTCGAATACAATTTTTGTTAAAAAAAAACTATATATTTGTTTGGTTTGCCTCAGGTTAGGAAGAGAACAAACTTTTTTTTTTACATTATCTATCAATGAATTTAAAATATAGTTACGACCGTTATTATGAATGTTTTTTTTGCCAACTTTTTTAATATCTTTAAACTAGCGAAAAAAAAACTAATTTCATGCACAGAAACACAATTTGAAATTTCCAACTTTTTGGATAAACTCTAAATGCCCGGTTTTTTTGTTTGGACAAAGATAAAATGCCCATTTTCTTACAGCGGGGTAAAAAATCGATTTAATTTATAGTTTATACATGTTTAGTAGATGATTACTAAAAAAAAGATTTTTGGTCGGTCTGAGATAATCCTTATCCGATTGGATATTGGATTTTTTAAGTGGGCCAAAAACTCAGCTGCGGGATAAAATTAATTTTCTCTTTTTAAAAAACATGTACGGAGATCTGTTCTTCACATGCAAATTAACTCAAGTTAAATGAAATCGAAAAAATTAGCCCCTGAAAACCGGTGAAAACTCAAAATCCAATAAAAAATAACGATTTTGATTTTTCTGAAAAATAAAAAATGAGATTTATGTTAGAAACTCTTCCCAATAAAAATACTTTTCGGTCAATGCGACAATGATATTTTTTCTTTCTGTCGGAACAGGCGCACGCAAAAATAAAATGTATTGAGTAAGAACTTTCTAAGAATAAATTGATGGAGAAATTAACTAATACAAAAAGAATTCTTTTCGAACTTAGGTTTATTTTTTGTTTATTTTAAATTTTAAATCTTTTTCATTGTTCATTTTAACAAAAAATAGTACATAGCCCAAAATGAACAAGAATTTTGAGCGACGATTTGCACAATAAATTTGATTTGATCCATATTGTTTTGTTTATATTTAATGGTAGCATAATCACTACACCTTAACATCATTATTCTTTTGTAAAATTAAAATAAATACAATATCAACTACATACTTGAACTAGAACAGAAGGTAAGAAAAAAAGAAGAAACAATGTTTTAGATGTGCAATGATCACAGATCAAATACATAATTTAAAACAGTATTGTTAGGAGGAAGGATTAGTATTAAGAACAAGCTAGGAACACGGTGAATTAATTGATTTCTAGAGATTATTATTTCATATAATTTGGATAAACGCAGCCAGCGCAGATGTCCAAGAATTCATATGCACCATTACTAAGGCTTATGGATTCCAATTTCAATAAGATTTTATTTAATTCTACTCAATCGGTAAAAAATACTTATTTAATCAACGTTCGTAAAAATATGGCTTTTTATGTATTTTACTGAATGCGCGTAAAAGTTTGGCTGGTGTCTTTTCCTCATTTAATTTGTACCTATTACAACTACTTGATGAGAACCAAGCTCATTTTCGTGTGTCTTTTAAACTCGTGTTTTCTTCGAGAACTGAACCGCCGTCGAAGAATTCAACATTCTTAATGATGAAGTTTTAATTTTTTTTTAATATGACTGTTATTTATTTCTTCCTCACAACCTTTATCTGTCTGCCTCTGTCTGTTGTCCATACAAGAACCATGCACTCTGCCTTTTAAATGTTTGGATTTTTCGTCATCACGTTCAAGCTCTCTCTTCTCAAACTGAAGAAGCAAGGAACAACAAAATCAAACAAGCGATTTGCTACTGACGAAAAATAGCAACCGGATTGTAAAGATTTGTTATATAATTTAGGCTTAATTTCGTTAGATATGGAATTTGGCTGCTTGAGCAGCAAGTTCGTCCATGCTTTTTCGCGCGTTTTCAGCCATTTCATCAAAAGATTTTTTTGTTGTCATCAGAAGATCATCTGTACTTTTAGCAGCACTCTCAGCAATACCTTTGACCTAAAAATAAAATAAATGTTAATTTTCCTGTTTTTTTCCAATATTTTGTTGTAAATTACCTCAGAGTTGATGCGTCCTATTACCCACTCCAGACCTTGGCGTCCTTTGCCTGCATTCATACTTATTGTGGATGTTACTAGATCTTCCATGTAATGACTGAGGGGCACACCTTGCACACTCACTTGGGCTTCTTGTTTCAAAAGTGTCTTGGATGGATCTGATGGATGGGGAACATAATAGATGACTTCATCTATGGAAATATGTCGGCAGAATGTAAGGTTCATGGTTTTTAAAATCATTTGTTTTCTGTTTGGATCAACTGTGGATTTTTCGCTGGCAAAGCATACTTTAGCTGTTCCAATTAACTAAAAAGAGAACCAATAAAAAATCATTTTAAACACTACAAATATAAATTTTGTACTAAATAAAAGACGCAACATAACTCAGTCTATTACAGTCAATATAAGAAAAATGTTGTGTAAAATAAAATAGTTTCACTCAAGTTTCGATGGTAAATGCATGACAGATGAAATTTCTTGATCTGATGAGAAGTTAACGGTGGTATTTTCCTTTGAGCCTGTTTTTGTTTTTTTTTTGTTTTAGAAATTCAAAGTTCTGAGTGACAAAACTATTTTGACAAACGTTCTTTTTCAATGTTGAAAATGGCCATTGAATTATATTAATATCTTGAGGCAACGCACGCCCGAAAGCATGTCACCTCTCGGACGGAAGAAAACTTCAACAGAGTCTTATGGAGCGATCAATCCAAGTTCGAGGTATTTGGCATAGAAGGGAGAACTAAACAATAGATGCTACCCGACTGTATGGTTCCCACTGTCAAGCATGGAGGCAGTTCTGTAATGGTCTGAAGTTGTTTCTCTTCAAGTAAAGGGGTAGATTTCACTCTAGTTATTGAAAGAATGAACAAGGAGGCTTACAAAAAGTATCGTCCACTTATCTCTTTTTTTTTTTTTTTTTTTTTTGCTATGAGATAAGACGGTGATCCGATTTGGCTGATAATTGGCTTTAAAGGAATATCCGTTTTATGGATTTTCGGAAGACCATATAATTTTGGTGGTTGGGGACAAAAAGTTATATTAGCTTTGGTTATTTAATATTTGAACTCTGCCAATTTTTGTCTAAATTTTCTTAACACTTTTGCAGTTGGATAATAACTCACTTGTTTGAGAAGGCTAGCTATTTTTGAGTGGTAATCGTCTGCGTCAAAGAGCACAGTAAAATTACCTTTATTTGCAAGAAAATAAATTAAATCCTTGTGATGTTGGACATAGTTATAGGTTTCCTTTCGAAATGTCGAGCCGGGTCATATTTTATATGAAGAAAAAAAGTGTAATTATCGTGGTAAGCCCGCAAAAATACTTAACTATGTACACATATATAAAGTTAAAAAACCGTAAATATGATAGTTTAAAACTAAAAACATAGTTTCATTGAAATGAATTCCAACGACAAAATAAACACACGAATTGCATTTGTTTTTTTGTTAAATAGACACAATAATCTTGTATTTGTTCTTAACAATGCGAAAAGTTGTCGAATATTGATCCACGAATGAGTTGCCAAGTCACATGCTTTATTAATTATAAAGAAGAAGAAAAAACCAAACAAACGATGCTCAAGGTTTCCTCCACAATTTATTGATGTAGGTAACACATTTTCAGCAAAATTTGGCTGCCCGTGTATGTCATCGTTAATATAACCCGTTCTAAACCAGGAACGAATTAATGTACACTTTACTGGCAATTTAAAAATCACTTATACTGTGCAACAAATTTTTGTAATGAATATAATCTATTTGTGTAGTTGTCAAGAACCACAATCAAAAACAATATTTAATAAATTTTCCTTTCATTCGGTTGGACTCGTGCCAAATGCTTTTTTTTCTATCAAGTTCAAGGTTACTTCCGTTGTCGAGACTTAAATTTCAAAATAAAAGAGGGAAGTATACATAATACAAACATAATTATGCAGCATTAGCATTAACTTACCGCATGTGTCCATTTTGGGAAACACCATTTTGATTGCACCAATCTGTGAGTGTGTAGCACGCCATCTACAACTTTTCTATCAACGACATCTGTGCCAATAATAGATGGGGTCATAGGATTCGGATATTTGCGCCATGCCGCTTGTGTCACTGTCTCCCAGGGATGGCTAGAATCACAGAAGAAATACAAAAATACAATTTAATATCACATGAATAAAAAATTCTAAGCGGTCGATTTTCTTGAAAAGAGATTTAGATGCCAAAAAATGCTTAAAATATATTTTAGAATAACATTGTCGCGCTACAGTTTGTTGCCTTTTTCTATTTAAATTTAGAATGATTGTTTTTATTTATTTTTATTTTTGTTTTGGAAATATAATGTTATATAATAAAGAATGCCCGTTACCGTTCGTCTCTAATTTTGGAGGTATTAGACACAAACATAAAAAATACAGACACAAACATATGAATACATTAATATACCAATTATAGTAAGCAGATTGTAAATTAACTCCTCATTGTAAAATGTAAATGCGAATCTAGACTACAGGGCAGGAAGTAGTTGCTTCTCACAACAGACACATTGGGAAGAAAGAACATACATTTCACACAAAATTAATGCGTCTCTGTGTAATGCGAATGACATTCTGTTAAAAAAAAATTAATCAAGGTTGTGTTATTTAAAGTTCCGTCATAATTTGCGTATCAGAATGCCCAGTGAATTGTTTTAAGCGGAAAGAAACTTTATAATACTGCTTACAAGGTGTTGCATTATTTTAACATTTAAATTAGGGGTTAAAGTTTATTCGGAAGACAAAATGGTAATATCGATGCTCAAGAATCTCGCACCGAAAGACTTTGAATAATAGAGATTTATTTTAAGTCGAATACATATTGGTACCAATAACTTCCTAATTACTCTTTTTTTGTGATGTGGCATCTAATGGCATTTTTGTATACCATATCTAATTTTTTTTTTACATTTTGCATCGAAAAACAAATTTAAAATTTTTTTAATGAAAAGTAGTGAGTCGGTTATTGTAGAAAATTATAAAAAAAAAAATTGATAAAATTCATCCATTCGTGGCTTTCAGTAGGGCATTCGTTATTTAAGTTCCTAAAAATGGAAAAACTATGTCAAAATAATAAAAAAAAATCCCACAATATTTGCAAATTTATATTTTGACGCTAGATGGCGCCCCAAGAGGGTTAAATTTCTACTCATTTGAAATAGGTATAGCCTTTAAATAAAAATGTTTAATGAAGTTCTTGTCTTCATTAAACACGGTTTTCAAAAATGTATAAACCAACTTTCTAGGACCAGGGGTTTAGTCAGGACATGTTTTTTGGATTTATTAAAGCAAGCTAATTAAAAATGGCCTCATAAGTGAACATTAACCTATTTCAAATGAAAAAAAAGAGGTGTGTATGTTAAAATCTTTAAGAACGTGTACCACTCCACGAGTACGAAAAAATATGGGTCCCAGAAAACCACTTACTCCATCAAGTGAAGGCGGAATCATGACACTTTCATGAAAAGTTAATTGCCTGACGAGATGGTCAGTTTTTTTCGAGAGAACTAACAAAAGTTGTGTAATTGAAAAGGAGTGTTGGAACTCTAGATGTAGAAGAGATTACCAATGGTTACTAAGCTTTCAATGACCTACCGAAGAAATTAAAACTTCAATCAAAATAAACGAGTTCAAAAGACATATATTGTCCTTTATTCGAGAGTGTGTTGTATAAAATTCTTTTAATACTTATTTATTTTAAACTGTATTATTTAAAAAAAATTAAAACAATGTGTTATTGTAATTTTGAAATGTATCATGTATCATATTATTATGTTAACAATATTTAATTATGTAAATGAAATGGCATAATCAGAGCCAAATAAAGTATTACATTACATATGTGCATTTCTAGTCTTTCTAGCTTGATTAAACTTTGTCCGGTTTTCCTCAGTGGATTTCGCTTTATTATAACGGATCCTTACGCCTTTTATATTGATAACCTCTCCACAGCTCGAGTCAAACCACGAATTTTCTTTAATATCTGTACTATAATCAACGTCACTATGGAGGCCAGTTAAAGTTTTTAAAGAAAACGTTGAGACGTTAACTTTCTCATATTGCAAAATATCTCGCTTAGGAGTATTTTCTTTAACTGTTTTAACCAGAAACTTGAAAATATTTCACAGTGATGTGATGTGCCCAGGATTAATAACACACTTACAGTGTATTTAACAGTATCAGCTGGAGAGGCTTCCAGAAAAAAAAACATTTAGTTAAGTTAAAATTTAACACAATTTGGGAATCACATATCGACGGTTAAACTTCATAACTCGTAAGTCGTTCTTGCTTGTTGTTCTAGAAATCGAAAAAAGCTCTTAAAACAACTAAAAATAAATTGCACGACTGGGGTCGCACGTACTTGCTCTTAGAGTTAAAGTTGTTTAAATTTTTAAGACTTTTTATATTAAATTTGAAAAAAAAAATAAAATTCGTTTTAAAAAAAAAATAAAATAAAATCTGAAATTAAATTGCCCTCCAAAACAAGTATGCAGTTTTGATTGATATATTAACATGCATTTTTAGAAAAAAAATTTTCAAAATCGTTAGAGCCGTTTTTTAAAAAACTAGTTTTTTATAAATAACTTTTTGGAAAAAAAGTTTTAAAATAAAATTGGTATGCCATTCTTTAGAAATCACTAATCAACATCTAAAAACAAAATTTCAAAAAAATTCAATGTCCCGTTTTCGAAAATTTGATTTTTCAAAAAAAAATTTTCAAAATTTTTTTAAAAATCCAAAAATTATTTTTTTCAAAATTTTGGCTTATATATAAATTATATAAGTGCTTCTTCACAAAAAGTTTCGTTGAAATCGAATAAGCGGTTTCCGATATAATCGGATTTGAAAAAACGGTTCTATGGCAGGTACCGTTAATAATGATTTTCAAAAAAAATTTTTTTTCATTGGAAGATAGACCTTGGCTTAAAACTAACATTTGAATTTTTTAAACAAAATCGTTGGAGCCGTTTTTGAGATATTTCAATTTTACTAAAATCGGTATATGACAAGTACCGTTATTTCTTGTCCAAAAAAATTAATTCCAAAAACCCCTCTGGAGAGTCGCCAAATAACGCTACATACCAATTTTGACATCAATCGGTCCATCCGTTTAGGCTGTAGCTCCTTATACAGACAGACAGACAGACAGACGGACTTCCGGGACCCACTTTTTTGGCATTGTCTACCATCGTAATGTCATGGAAAAATGTTATCTCAACTTTTTTTTTTTGTACGAATGCATAACTTGATATATAGTACCTATATCGCAAGTAAAAACTGAAATAAACAAATAAGTAGGTACATGGTTGGTTTGAAGTATTTATTAAACTTTTTTTTGTATTTCTTTCATTTTTTTTTAGTTGTTTTAAGAGGTTTTTTGCGATTTCTTAAACCACAAGCAAAAACTACTTCCGAGGTTATGAAGTTTCACCGTCGATATGTAGATGTTTCTCTTCTTATTCTTGAACAAGAAATCTGTTAAATTGTTGTTTTTGTTTGATTAAATTGATATCTTTTAAAAATATTATCAAATGTAGCTTATACCACTTAACGAATCATATCAGACACAAGATGATTGACTATTACGCATTTAAAATCATTTATATATTTTGTCTGCACGTTTAGTATATTTTTATTTTGTTTTGTTTTTATTTTATTTTTTTTTATTTTAATACGTCGCAATTTATACCAAAATTTTGAAATGAATAGCTCGTTAACTTGATGGAATATTATTTTATCAACAAAACACTGCTATTATAAAGAATAATTGCCACCTATGTAATTATTTGTTTCCTTATAAAATGTTGACACATACGTCACATAGTTGTCTATACAGCTAGACTATGTTAATTCCAGAATAACTGATGCATTTTCATGCTTCAAGTTGTTATAAATTTAGAAAACTATTCAAAAATCCCCGCATGCGTCATTGTTCAAAGTTCGAAAGTGGAAAGCGAAAAAAAAACATATAAATAAATTAAAAGCAAACAAGTTTCCACCTTCTTTTAAAGTACCTACGAAATAAAATAAGAACCAACACAGAGCCGCTGTGTTGCTATGTGCGCGGTAAAACGTGCTCCGAAAAGTTCAATCCACTGAAGTGCTTTTATGAATCTTTCAAAAAATCTTATCAGTCTGTGTGTGTTTATATTTCACGATCATGGTTAAATTGAATTACGTATACTCCAATTAGACCTAAGCTAGAAACATTTTCATATAAGCACTTTAGAATAGTTTTAGTTGGTAAAAAAAAAAAATAAGAAAATTGTTTCCTGAAAAGCTTCACAATTGAAAATTATGAATGATTATTTATTGTGCAATGCGCCACTCCATTAAGTGGTGGTGGATGCAGATGGCATTGAAAATTTCCCCAAACAATGAACTATGTTTGGAAATGGTAGTTTCTGCAATTAATCAATTTTTTTTACATCACAAGTGTGTAACAAAGAAACCTGCATTGCATTGCATTATAATTAAACAAAAGAAAATAGACATACCTACATAATGTAGCATTTCTAGAAACTTTTTTAAAAATTACATTTTATTTCATTGCACTTTTAGAAGAGATTTTGTTTGAACTTTATTTTTTTTTAAATAAACTTACTTGAATGTGTGCTCTGATGTCCAGATTTTCATGATTAAATACGTTTAATTGATGGATTTTGCAGATTAAAAATGATGACAAAATGTATATTGCTTAAAGGTGTTAGTTGTTGTGTAACCTTTTCGTATCAAGCAAATGGATTTTTTTTCTTGTATCGGAGATATTTTTTACGTGAAACCTGACTTTGAAGTATACACGATCAAATATAATGGCAACAATGAAATAAAAGCGATTTTTATATGTTGTAAAATAATATTTGTTTTATTTAATTGAGTATTTTGTTATAATTCGCACTAGACTTCCATTAAATTATTTTTTTTCACAATTTTTTTTATTTCGTTGCGCCGCCGATGACATTCGCGATACGCGTGATGAACAGCTAGCTTGCTAGTCTACAGAGTGAACTAGGCGAAAAGAAACGAACAAAATGGAAAAGATGAGAAGCGAGTATCAACCAAAGAGTATTCAGGAAAGAAACATAGGACCTTCAAGTACAAGCACTAATGGTGCGATGACATTGGATACTCCGGTGGTGGAGGATTTTTGTTCCCATATTTAGCTAAGCCTCGTATGGAGCTAAAGTGAAACGACAAATTTATAAGTCTCCAAAGTCGACAACGCAATTCTTACGAAAAAAAATATCATCGGTTAAATTCGTCCGAATAATTTTTCGTAGCCTTGTGGAATGCGTTTTGTATTATTGTGGACTGCGAATTTACATTTGACAGTTAATGCTAGTTGTACAAACGTGGATCAGCCTTGGTTCAGGAATTTAACCCACCGATTTCGGCGGATTAGCTGCGGGTCAACTTCGGTTCAAGCATGAATAGGGCTATTTTTACATAATGGACCTTGAACTAGTGCTAAAACTCAGCTATGCTTCCGATTTCAGAAAATAAAAGTTGCTGATCCATGGATTAAATATTTGTATAACTGGCCCTTAGCAGATCGGAGTTGTTGGTCGCATTAAAAATATCAAAAGCGTTTATTTTGTAGTTTCTACTACTGCTTTTACGCATTAAAAATATCAAAAGCGTTTATTTTGTAGTTTCTACTACTACTTTTACGCAAAGTTTTGTATTTAAATATGAGAATATGTAACATATTCTTATTTTAATTGTTTAATAAAAGCCATGTTCCTTTGGGAACATTTTGTATGAAATTTTTCGTTTCGCTCCAGCAGCATACTAGGCTTAACTACACAGGCAACATTTTGATACTACGTTTCCACCTATCCTAAATCCGAGATTTAGCTAAGTAGATTTAGCATATATCTCGAGTTTTATTCTAAATCTCGGATTGAAAGTAGATGAAAGTCTTAGATTTAGGGTAGCTGAACCCAAATCTAGGATTTAGCGAAGTAGATTTAAAATAAATCTCGAGATTTATTCTAAATCTACTTAGCTAAATCTCGGATTTAGCTTAGGTGGAAACATAGTATGAAAAGTACAAAATAAAAAATAATTGTTTGTCTTCATCATTCTTATAAGTGACCCCTGTAAAGCCTAGTACACTGCCGAAGCGAAACGAAAAGTTTTGAAGTCTCCAAAGCCAACAGCGGACATTTTAATGAGTGTCAACTTAGCGAAACAACATTCACCGATCCAAACGGGACTTGGTGCATAATTTGCCGTTATTTAGTCGTTAATTAGTTGTGGTAATTTTGATTTTGTCGTTCATTGTTTTCATATATATTTTTGATGTTTCGCTAACTTGATATCAACTTAGCGAAACAACAACTCTTAATAAAGGTCTTTTTGAACATTTGAGTATGTCATAATTTGCTATTAATTAGTCGTTAATTAGTTGTGATAATTTCGATTTTACAGCTCCATAATTTCATAAGGAAATGTGTTGTTTCGCTAACTTGATATCAACTTAGCGAAACACCATCTCTAAAAAACGTTTTTTTGAAAAACTGAGCATGAAGGAATTTGCCGCTAATTTGTCGTTAATTAGTTGTACCAATTTAAATTTTGTGACTCACTGTTTTCATTCAAATTTTTGACATTTTCCAAATTTGACACGAATTTATCAATTTGCTAAAAAAGTGACTTAGACTTAACGTACCAAAGCGTGGCTTATACCAAAATTTGTTGTTCGAGACCCTCGAATTAGTTGTGCCATTTTCAATTTTGTCGCTAACTGTTTTCATTCAAATTTTTGACATTTTCCAAATTTGACAAGAATTAATCAATTTTCGCTTAAAAAGTGGCTTAAACTTAACGCATCAAAGCGTGGCTTATACCAAAATTTGTTGTTCGAGACCCTCGAATTAGTTGTGCCATTTTCAATTTTGTCGCTCACTGTTTTCAATCAAATTGAGTGTTGTTCCGCTAACTTGACACGAATTTACCAAGTTTCGCTTAAAAGGTGGCTTAGACTTAACGCATCAAAGCCTGGCTTACACCTGAATTTGCCGTTCGGGACCCTCGATTTAATTGTACCAAATTCAATTTTGTCGCTCACTGTTTTCATTAAAAAGTGTGATGTTTCGCTAACTTGACGTGTCAACTTAGCGAGGCACCCTCCAAAAAGTGGCTTAAACTTAACGCATCAAAGCGTGGCTTATACCTGAATTTGCCGTTCGGGACCCTCGAATTAGTTGTGCCATTTTCGATTTTGTCGCTAACTGTTTTCCTTCAAATTTTCGATATTTTCCAAATTTGACAAAAATTTACCAATTTTCGTTAAAAAAGTGGCTTAAACCTAACGCATCAAAGCGTGGCTTATACCAAAATTTGCCGTTTGAGACCCTCAAATTAGTTGTGGCATTTTCAATTTTGTCGCTCACTGTTTTCCTTCAAATTTTCGACATTTTCCAAATTTGACAAAAATTTACCAATTTTCGCTTAAAAAGTGGCTTAAACCTAACGCATCAAAGCGTGGCTTATACCAAAATTTGTTGTTCGAGACCCTCGAATTAGTTGTGCCATTTTCAATTTTGTCGCTCACTGTTTTCAATCAAATTGAGTGTTGTTCCGCTAACTTGACACGAATTTACCAAGTTTCGCTTAAAAGGTGGCTTAGACTTAACGCATCAAAGCCTGGCTTACACCTGAATTTGCCGTTCGGGACCCTCGATTTAATTGTACCAATTTCAATTTTGTCGCTCACTGTTTTCATTAAAAAGTGTGATGTTTCGCTAACTTGACGTGTCAACTTAGCGAGGCACCCTCCAAAAAGTGGCTTAAACTTAACGCATCAAAGCGTGGCTTATACCTGAATTTGCCGTTCGGGACCCTCGAATTAGTTGTGCCATTTTCGATTTTGTCGCTAACTGTTTTCCTTCAAATTTTCGATATTTTCCAAATTTGACAAAAATTTACCAATTTTCGTTAAAAAAGTGGCTTAAACCTAACGCATCAAAGCGTGGCTTATACCAAAATTTGCCGTTTGAGACCCTCGAATTAGTTGTGGCATTTTCAATTTTGTCGCTCACTGTTTTCCTTCAAATTTTCGACATTTTCCAAATTTGACAAAAATTTACCAATTTTCGCTTAAAAAGTGGCTTAAACCTAACGCATCAAAGCGTGGCTTATACCAAAATTTGCCGTTTGAGACCCTCGAATTAGTTGTGGCATTTTCAATTTTGTCGCTCACTGTTTTCCTTCAAATTTTCGACATTTTCCAAATTTGACAAAAATTTACCAATTTTCGCTTAAAAAGTGGCTTAAACCTAACGCATCAAAGCGTGGCTTATACCAAAATTTGTTGTTCGAGACCCTCGAATTAGTTGTGCCATTTTCAATTTTGTCGCTCACTGTTTTCAATCAAATTGAGTGTTGTTCCGCTAACTTGACACGAATTTACCAAGTTTCGCTTAAAAGGTGGCTTAGACTTAACGCATCAAAGCCTGGCTTACACCTGAATTTGCCGTTCGGGACCCTCGATTTAATTGTACCAATTTCAATTTTGTCGCTCACTGTTTTCATTAAAAAAGTGTGATGTTTCGCTAACTTGACGTGTCAACTTAGCGAGGCACCCTCCAAAAAGTGGCTTAAACTTAACGCATCAAAGCGTGGCTTATACCTGAATTTGCCGTTCGGGACCCTCGAATTAGTTGTGCCATTTTCGATTTTGTCGCTAACTGTTTTCCTTCAAATTTTCGATATTTTCCAAATTTGACAAAAATTTACCAATTTTCGTTAAAAAAGTGGCTTAAACCTAACGCATCAAAGCGTGGCTTATACCAAAATTTGCCGTTTGAGACCCTCAAATTAGTTGTGGCATTTTCAATTTTGTCGCTCACTGTTTTCCTTCAAATTTTCGACATTTTCCAAATTTGACAAAAATTTACCAATTTTCGCTTAAAAAGTGGCTTAAACCTAACGCATCAAAGCGTGGCTTATACCAAAATTTGCCGTTTGAGACCCTCGAATTAGTTGTGGCATTTTCAATTTTGTCGCTCACTGTTTTCCTTCAAATTTTCGACATTTTCCAAATTTGACAAAAATTTACCAATTTTCGCTTAAAAAGTGGCTTAAACCTAACGCATCAAAGCGTGGCTTATACCAACATTTGTTGTTCGAGACCCTCGAATTAGTTGTTCCATTTTCAATTTTGTCGCTCACTGTTTTCAATCAAATTGAGTGTTGTTCCGCTAACTTGACACGAATTTACCAAGTTTCGCTTCAAAGGCGGCTTAGACTTAACGCATCAAAGCCTGGCTTACACCTGAATTTGCCGTTCGGGACCCTCGATTTAATTGTACCAATTTCAATTTTGTCGCTCACTGTTTTCATTAAAAAGTGTGATGTTTCGCTAACTTGACGTGTCAACTTAGCGAGGCACCCTCCAAAAAGTGGCTTAAACTTAACGCATCAAAGCGTGGCTTATACCTGAATTTGCCGTTCGGGACCCTCGAATTAGTTGTGCCATTTTCAATTTTGTCGCTAACTGTTTTCCAAATTTGGAAAATGTCAAAATTTTGAAGGAAAACAGTGAGCGACAAAATTGAAAATGCCACAACTAATTCGAGGGTCTCAAACGGCAAATTTTGGTATAAGCCACGCTTTGATGCGTTAGGTTTAAGCCACTTTTTTAACGAAAATTGGTAAATTTTTGTCAAATTTGGAAAATATCGAAAATTTGAAGGAAAACAGTTAGCGACAAAATCGAAAATGGCACAACTAATTCGAGGGTCCCGAACGGCAAATTCAGGTATAAGCCACGCTTTGATGCGTTAAGTTTAAGCCACTTTTTGGAGGGTGCCTCGCTAAGTTGACACGTCAAGTTAGCGAAACATCACACTTTTTAATGAAAACAGTGAGCGACAAAATTGAAATTGGTATAATTAAATCGAGGGTCCCGAACGGCAAATTCAGGTGTAAGCCAGGCTTTGATGCGTTAAGTCTAAGCCACCTTTTAAGCGAAACTTGGTAAATTCGTGTCAAGTTAGCGGAACAACACTCAATTTGATTGAAAACAGTGAGCGACAAAATTGAAAATGGCACAACTAATTCGAGGGTCTCGAACAACAAATTTTGGTATAAGCCACGCTTTGATGCGTTAGGTTTAAGCCACTTTTTAAGCGAAAATTGGTAAATTTTTGTCAAATTTGGAAAATGTCGAAAATTTGAAGGAAAACAGTGAGCGACAAAATTGAAAATGCCACAACTAATTTGAGGGTCTCAAACGGCAAATTTTGGTATAAGCCACGCTTTGATGCGTTAGGTTTAAGCCACTTTTTTAACGAAAATTGGTAAATTTTTGTCAAATTTGGAAAATATCGAAAATTTGAAGGAAAACAGTTAGCGACAAAATCGAAAATGGCACAACTAATTCGAGGGTCCCGAACGGCAAATTCAGGTATAAGCCACGCTTTGATGCGTTAAGTTTAAGCCACTTTTTGGAGGGTGCCTCGCTAAGTTGACACGTCAAGTTAGCGAAACATCACACTTTTTAATGAAAACAGTGAGCGACAAAATTGAATTTGGTACAATTAAATCGAGGGTCCCGAACGGCAAATTCAGGTGTAAGCCAGGCTTTGATGCGTTAAGTCTAAGCCACCTTTTAAGCGAAACTTGGTAAATTCGTGTCAAGTTAGCGGAACAACACTCAATTTGATTGAAAACAGTGAGCGACAAAATTGAAAATGGCACAACTAATTCGAGGGTCTCGAACAACAAATTTTGGTATAAGCCACGCTTTGGTACGTTAAGTCTAAGTCACTTTTTAAGCATATTGATAAATTCGTGTCAAATTTGGAAAATGTCAAAAATTTGAATGAAAACAGTGAGTCACAAAATTTAAATTGGTACAACTAATTAACGACAAATTAGCGGCAAATTCCTTCATACTCAGTTTTTCAAAAAAACGTTTTTTAGAGATGGTGTTTCGCTAAGTTGATATCAAGTTAGCGAAACAACACATTTCCTTATGAAATTATGGAGCTGTAAAATCGAAATTATCACAACTAATTAACGACTAATTAATAGCAAATTATGACATACTCAAATGTTCAAAAAGACCTTTATTAACGGCCATATTATTCACTAGTTTAAAAAATACATCTGGATGTAAACAATGTCAAATGTCAAAAATAAATCCAATTCCATAATATTCACTACTTAAATCCAATCTTAAATCCAATTTTTTAAATCCAATCTCGTTAAATCCAAACAAATTTAAACTGCTCTCTGGAGGTCCGTTTAGCTTTATAAATCCAGATATAAAATTCATTTTCACAGTGTTCAGCTGTTTTGTCAAGTATTTTGTGAAGGAAAAATAAAGATAAATGCAAATTATACAAAATTAATTGAATAATCACATAATTTTTTTTTGAGTGAATAATATGAACAAACAATTAAATCCTTGGATTTATGAAATTCAGATTTAATGCATTGGATTTAAAATTAACTTTAATCCAAACTAAATTCAGAGTGAATAATATGGCCGTAAGAGTTGTTGTTTCGCTAAGTTGATATCAAGTTAGCGAAACATCAAAAATATATATGAAAACAATGAACGACAAAATCAAAATTACCACAACTAATTAACGACTAAATAACGGCAAATTATGCACCAAGTCCCGTTTGGATCGGTGAATGTTGTTTCGCTAAGTTGACACTCATGAAATTTTAACAAAAAATACCATCGAGTATTATAGCAAAGTCATTGACCTATTATATATGGACTGCTAGTTGATTCTCGTTTCCATACAAAATTTTTCAAAATGTGGTTCAATGATTACTAGCGCCTGTGGAAGAAAGTGGTAAATAGAACTCAGTTAACGTAGCGACATCTACCGTCAGATTGCTTGAACTACCATTTTTGTGCATAGAAACTATGGCCATCTACATTTTTTGGCTATAAAAATCAGTAGCACTTGTCTTTTTTGAAGTCTACTTTTTGACGTTTTGGAAGAAAGAATTCTTTCAGAAAAAAAAGTATTTTAAAATGTTTGTGTGAAACAAAATATCGGGGTAAAATAATTGAATCGTGTTGGAAAAAGGTTTTTATTTAAATTTATTAATATCCGAAAGTTATTAAAAAGTAGAATTAAATCGTTTAAAAAAAATTATAAATTGTAAATCTTTTTTCAATAATTTTCCTTTTGCTTTTTTTCAGATGCAATGGAATCGTGTTGGATGGAAGGAGGGCCAAATGCCCCCGCAAACTAGATACATACCTCCATTTATATCAATAAAAAGTCTAGTAAGAGTACAATTCATCAACAACAGCATCCGAAACAGCATTATCACACCAACATCAACAATAACAGCTTAAGCACCAATCACAACAGCTGAATCTCGATATGATCCGCCAGTCCATTTTTTAAAATCCCGGCTGCAGAAATTTATGCGAGGACGAGCACAAGATGCCAATTTATAACATGGAACCAATCGACAAAATAAGCCTCCTCAAACGGAATAAATGCCCGAACAGCCAGGACCATCAAATGTCTGGAACGGGATATAACGCAAAATTAAGGTTAGATGAATAAATTATTATATTTTCTACTCAACACCTTTTTGTATGTTTCTAGTTCATATGGAATACTTCCAACATCTCGGTCATACTGGCCAATGTGTGGATAAATGCAAAAGACCTGCATAGGTACAAGGTACTAGGAATATACGAATTCGTTTGCAAATAAAGATTATTGCCCAGTAAATGATGGTTGTCGGTGATTTTAATGAAATGTTCATGCCCTTATTCGATGGTGTCCTTGTCGATCCAGAAAAATCTGTAGCTGGAACAAACTCCTAATATATTTGTTGACAAAAGGAAAAGAATCATATCTTTTGCCAGCCAGACAAGCTGATCTAAAACCACTCAAAGTATGAAATTGTGCTGAAAAGCTGCTCGTTTTCAATTCATTGTTGCTGATAATGTGAAGATTCTGAAAAACTTCATAATCGTGACGATCGTAAACGAAACAGGGAAAGAGAAAACTGACTAGAGTGCGTGCTCAGTAGATATGTTTATATATTCATATGTGGATATCGCTTAAATTGAGCGAGTTCAAGGTTAACAGGAGGAGAAGTCTATAAATACACTATTTTCAGGTAAGTCAGGATAATTTATTCAATACAAGAATTAAAAAAGGCTAGTACCTGGGACACACTTGTAGTAGTATAGATACTATACTACGCTAAAAACCCAAGTATCTATACTAGGGATTTTGCGAATATTCGCATCCGCATCCCCAATATCAATGCTTTTGAATTCCAAAACCAGTTCTCTTGTTGAAGTTTAGAATGTCATGTTATTATGAAAGTTGTGAAGTGTCCACAGGAAAAAACAGCACTAGTCCATTACATGACAACTCATTCCGAGAAAAACGCAATTTAAAATTTTGTTCACAAATACAACTTAGAAGATTAGGCACATCATTTATTAATTTTTTTTAGCAAGGTTTAAATTTGTTTTCTAAAAGTAGGGATGCCATCACATAGTGCTCAGTAAATACTACAAGACCTCATAATTTATTGTTGTTGTGCCGTTTTTCTTCTGGACCCTTCATGTGCATGGACGTGGTAAGGTTGACACTTGACAACAGTACTTTGTATTTAAAAGATTTTCTAATCCAAAGTAAATGTCCGATGCAAAAAAAACTGTTTATAAAAATCCTTGTTAGCTACGAATACGAACACAATAAACAAAATCATTGTATATATACCTTCTTGAATGCGTTTTCTTTGAGGATTTCCAAGAATATGCTTTTCGCATCATCGCCTTAAGTTGAATTGTCCAAACTGAACACGAATTCTTTCAATTTCTTCCAACCGATCTGTTGATTGCTTGCAAAAACAGTGCTCCTATTTTTTGTAAGGTACTTTTGATGGAAGAATTCTTTGGGCATAGTGAATGCAGGCATATGCGGATGCAATGCAATGAAACTTTCAATTATAGACTCGCAATCTTATTGAATGTCCAAGGCCATAGTTTCTTTTAGTTTATTCGTTTATTCTAAAAAAAAAAAATCAGACAGTAAACAAAAACACTATTCTTGCATTTTGCTGTAATGTCATTTCTTTTTAGATCTGTTTGAGTTGAATTTTAAAAATTTTCCATAAGAGATGATCGACAGTCGCGGGCAGTTACGGAGTTTGTGGAAACAGAACCTAACAATTCTGAACCTCAATTCTTTGCAAGTATTTTTTTCTAAGAAAATTAAGCAAATCTCTTACTTAACAAATTTATCCAAAATTTTCCTTTTTAGGAATGAAAATCGAAGAAGTAGCTCCAGCACAAGAACTACACCAAGCTAAAATCGGAGAATGTAAGAGAAAATCAATACCTCATAGCAGATTTTTACGAAACACTCAACACTTTGTGTCGTATACCAACTGTGTCCTAAAATTGTTGTCATCGAAACTCCAAATGCAAAAACCATGAAGGAAGAATGAAAAAAGCGCCATTTGTTAGAAGATTAACATCAACAATGTAGTCTAGGGCTTTTAATTATTTCTAAAGAATACATCTTTTTATTATTGTTATTCTTGTAAAGACTTTTTATACGAATATTTTATATTACATAATTATGCAGGTATGTGTGTATTTTTGTAATTATTTTATTTTATTTTATTTTTAAATTAAATCTAATTGATAGAATCTTCACAAAAAATATCAAATGTGTTGTTTTTGTTATCATAGTTAAAACAAGATTTACAAAAGAAACTTGAAATTCTTGTAAAAGAATACGTAATGCACCGCTAATTTTTTGACTAAAATAATTTAAGGGCATAATAATAATACTGTCACCTATGTTTCCAATAGAGAAGATTTAAGTCATTGGCACTTCGGACAGTCAAAGTCAATTGACTCGATGTAGAATGCATGGCAAACGAACAGCTGTTCGCCACAAAGAAGTAGGAAATGGATGAACTGTAGAAAGTTCC
Organism: Episyrphus balteatus; assembly: GCF_945859705.1. NCBI lineage: Eukaryota > Metazoa > Arthropoda > Insecta > Diptera > Syrphidae > Episyrphus > Episyrphus balteatus. Next base: position 53,714,885 of record NC_079134.1, on the reverse strand, counting down.
GGCACTTGTTTCTAGATTTTCTCTTTTTGCGCGTTTGGTTTCTTCCGAACTTTCTTGGTAAAGCTTTTTCTTTTCTGTTTACATATCGAGGGGTAAGGAAATTAAATCTGGCAATCGTATGATTAACATCGAGCAGAGGTTGATTAGCATTTTGAATTGTAATGCGATATTTTACAAAGAAGCGGATAAATTTTTCGCCCGCGAGTATTTTGTTCTTCAGGAATGTATAAATAGGATACAGCACCAGCAGTAGGTCGACAATTGTAAAACTCTGATGCAATCTACGAATTGAAAATTTTCGTTAAATAAAACAAAGTAAATGAATATGTCTCCTTACTCGTTTGTAATAATATTAGCGACGTTTGGTTATACACCAGGCCATGATCCTGCATTATATGTAAAAACTTACTCGTCAATTTTTTCTAATTCCAACTCCTCCCAATCAGACTCGAATGCTTTAAATCCTTCTTGCCTAATTGGTTGCAAGGTGTTGTCCAGTTCTCCACACATTTATGCAACTCTCGATATGCCTGAAGGGCTACCATTAGTCTTGCAAGGATTTCAGTTGGCATTGGTAATCCCTTCAAAGAAAAAAAATTAAATCAAATGGATAAAAACGGTGCTATTGAACTTACCACTATGTCATATTTTAAAGACGAATTTATAGGCAAACGAAGTGTATATTGATACATAACTTTTTCGCAACGCTTTGTCTCTGCACATCTCGATAATGGAGTTAGTTTGGTCGATGTATCACTGGGCAATTTGGAAAAAATATTTATTTATAAGAGAGATTGCCGCTGATAGATCATCTGCAGCAAATAAATCAGTGAAAAGATTATATTAATATGTTTTTTTTTAATTTGTTGTTACCTTTTTATTCTTGGTAAACAAAATTCCTTTGACAATTTCTGCAAATAATTAAATTTTTTTTTTTTTTTTGACAATCAAAAGTCACAAAACCTAGATGTCAGAATACTATTTCCCGCTGCCCTACCAAGGGGCGCTACCATAGCTTGAACCTGGTCCTGGCAGTCCATATATAATAGGTCAATGACCTATCGGATAGGCTATCTGGGATATCCGTATCTGGAATATCTTTTTGAACGCGACAAATGTCTAACTATTCAAATAACTTCAAATAAAATATGTTAATATTGGAAAGAGAATATTTATTTTAATTAAGAAAAAGAAATTAAATTTTTTTTATTGTTGCATAGTAGGTATTTGCAAAATTAGCTTGACTTTATTTTTTTAATTGAACAAACAGCTGTTCGTTTTCCACGCTTACGCAAATATTTCTTGTGCGGAAATCTATGTTTCTACAAAGTGAACGAAATAAAATTTGTTTTGTTTTTACTTCAAAACTTATTTTCTGATGTTTTTTCTTGAATTTTTGTATTTGTCCTTTTATTATTTTTACTTTGCTCATTGACCTATTATATATGGACTGCCAGGACCAGGTTCAAGCTATGGTGGCGCCCCTTGGTAGGGTAGCGGGAAATAGTAATTTGACATCTAGTTTTGTGACTTTTGCTTGTCAAAAAAAAAAAAAATAACAAATTAATTGTTTGCCGAAATTTTATGTTTCCCAACCCAAGAATAAAAAGGTAACAAACAATTAAAAATATATTAATATATTCTTTTCACAGTTTTATTCCAAGTTTTTTTAAATTTTTATTCTATTCTTTCATTTCAGAAAACAATTTAACAAAAATGGACAATCTTCTTGAAAAAAAACAATCGATTGCCCTTACTGCTAGCCAAAAATTCACTTCCTTGCATTCCAGAAGGAGGAAGAATAAATTCAATAATTATTCCCTCAGCAGACCTATGGTGCAGAATACGAAGAGTACTTCAAAATAGTCTTCTCCACATCATGTTTTTTAACTTGCATTCTCCTTTAAACATTTTTCATTTTTTTATTTGAATTTCAGTTAAAAAGGAAACTTTCTTTGAATGTTCAGCAGGCATAGCTCATAAGTAACAAAATTGTTACCAAACTAGAAGCTGACATGAGTAAGCCCAATAAACAAACAATCTTACCTATGTCAAAAATCAATGCTCTCTTCGTTAACCTCCCTGTGAGCAAAATCAAAGGTCTTGGGGGGTAAATTTGGCTTTGATGTCTGTGAAAGACTGATAGTCAAGAATCTTGGAAATTTGTTGAATTTTTCTGAAGTTGAACTTTAGAAGAAACTCGACGGAAAAAATAGGTAAGTCATAATTTCTGAGATTCTCTTATAAAAATCCAAAATTCATTCCCTCTCTTAGATTATGGTTGCACTTTATGTGCCGTGGAATAGACCTGGAAGCTGTTACTCCTCGCTTCTACTCGAAAAGCATTGGTTGCTGTAAAAAATTCAAATTTCGAATGGATTTATTCTATTCTGCGACTTTCTTCTCTTCCAATTAAATTAAATATTCGTGGGAGCTCATATCGAACAGCACCTTGTTTATTTAACCAAGTAAATCACATCCTCCTCTTTCCGGAACAATGTCGTCTAGTGGAAGATTTCTAAAAAATAGGGAAGTTCAAAATATTTTCTGTATCGAAATTAAAAAACCGAGCCTGGATTCATCGACGAAAAAATTCTACTATATATATCACAAAACCTGTACCGACTACATTAAGCAAATTGTTTTATTCCTACTCTTAAAAAAATCTTCATCCCAATTCATTCATTAGTTGTAAAACATTTTATTCCCATCCATTAAAAATCATCAAGAAATTCAAGAAATAATTGCACTAACAAAATTATTCTAAATGATGCAAATGCAAATGCATTTGGAACAACGTTCTCAGCAACAAATGGAGCTTATTCTTTATGAAAATACAAAAGAAAAACTCAACCGAGCCTACAAGAGACTTGAGAATGTTAAAATGCTTACAAAAACTGTATCCGATGCACTTACGAATGCCAAACTCATATGGATAACTACACAATTGGATTTGGAACAAATTCGTAACCGATTTAGTAACTTGGATGAATTAAATATGCAATGAAAAATGTACAAACGCTTGTTTGTATGAATATGAAAAGTTTGGAATTCTTTTGAAACATGCTTTGAATGCATTGATAAATAAGAAACCTTATACGTCTGTTTTGGATTTAATCAATGAACTGTAAGTTTTCAATAATACTCGCATTTTGTATGATAAGCTTTACAATGATATTTTTAGCAATCTTGAAGCCTTATGTGTATGATAGTCCTGTTAAATTGGCCATGTTCGAACAAATAAACTTACTCAAACCAATTTTTAATGCAAAAATGAATAAGAAACATTTTGAAATGGATTTTCGGCATTTGCGTTCTCAATTCCAGGAGAATATTCATGAAAAAATGGTACATTTTTTAATTTTGTTTAGACCATAAACTTTAAATTAATAATTTCTTTCAGAACGATGATGCCTTGTTGCAAAAAAATTACTAGATGCCGTTGCTGAGGTTCGAAAAGCAGCTTTTAAAGTACCAGTAATGACGGGAGTCAAATCACTTGGGGGTACAAAGACAAAATGAGGAGAATCAAGTATACCTTGAAATGTTATTGTAATATTTAATTTTTTTTTGAATAAAAGTTAGTTAATATAATAAATTGTAACTTACCATTTTTAGAATATTTCTGTTCACCCTATCCATTCACTGTTCATCTTAACAGCAATCATTTTTAAAGCATTTAATTAAGGACTCAAATTTTGTATGACTTTGTTTTAAAAATATGTTTTTGTATTCTAATATTTTTTTTGAAATATACAATTTAAAAGATATATAAATAAAATAAAAAATGCATGTTAAAAAAAATTATATTTAAATCAGGAGCGCCATCGTTATGATTCGCATTTGAGTGCAGATTGAAATTCTAGTTCTAAATCTCTAATTGAAGATTCCATTTCACTTAAACCACGAGCCGATAACTTTCCATCATCTACTTGACTTTTTACATCATCTCGAAGTATCTTCAAATAAAAAAAGTTTTATAGTTAAATTTAAAATCATGAAATTATATAGGTATAAATAATTACAAGTTCTAAGTCATTCTTAAGTTTTTTCTTTCCGTCATTGATTTTGTTTATCGTATTTCTAAACTATTCCTCATTGGTTGGTAATCGGCTTCACTTAAAATATCAATTTCATATTTATGTGAAATTAATTCCAAGTCCTGATCTTTGATGTGTTCTTCGGCTAATGTTAACTCGATTTCCATTGTCTCTTCATCTAGAATCTCAGAGAATCCATTTGATATAATCGACCCAGCATATTCTTTCGCTGTAACTTGAGTTTTGGAATAGAATTTCACCAACTGAGGATCAAAGTGATTTAGGATATTTTCACACATTCCCAAATAGTTTTGGGGCTCCAATGGATGAAACTCAAACCACAACTGACATTGATTCGTTAGAATTGTAGCAATAATTTCAAAGCAAACAGTAAGACTGTTGGAGAAAATCTTCACAAATGGAAAGATGAATTCCGGGACAAAGTCACTTATGCCAAAGATCTTCAACCAATGACCAAGACATGAGAAAATTTTTATGAGATAACGCCTGGCTGTTGAATCTTTCAACTTTAGGCTGGCATTTAATGCAACAGCTGTTGAGTGAGTTCCCATTTTGACTATTTCTGAAAATTTTGACTTGTTGCAGGGTACATCGAGGAGAGCAGCCCAAATGTGCAACCGATATTTACTTGGATATTGTCCGTATTCATTGTCAAAACAATTCACCGACAGAGCTTTTGGTTGGAACACGGCAGTTCGTAGCATTTGAACACAGTTCTGGGCTGATTTAAGACAGTCAATCAATGCGCTAACAATAAATGTTGCCCTCTCCTGTGTGCCTTATCGTGCTAAGGAACTCTTTATCTTTGGATAGAGGAACCCTAAAACAGTCTGTGGGCTCTATTATCGACATCAATCGCCATTAGCTGAGATTTGGTCGTCTGGCAAAAAAGTATGTTGTCATTATTTTTGGGAAAGATCCAGGATCTGTCTAGTTTGCGGGGTATTTGGCCCTTCTTCCATCCAACACGATTCCATGTGATAAATTTGCATCTGAAAAAAGAAAACAAAAAGGAAATTATTGAAAAATTATTTGAGCTGAACTATTTAATTCTAATTTTTAATAACTTTCAAATATTAATGAATTTAAATAAAAACCTTTTTCCAACATGATTCATTGCACATTTTTCTTGGCACAAACATTTAAATACATACTTTTTTTTCTGAAAACTGAAAGAATTCTTCGTTCTTCCAATACGTCAAAAAGTAGACTTCAAAAAAGACAGATGCTACTGATTTGTATAGCAAACAAAATGTAGATGGCCATAGTTTCTATGCACAAAAATGGTAGTTCAAGCGATCTGCCGGAAGATGTCGCTACGCTAACTGAGTTCTATTTACCGCTTTCTTCCACAGGCGCTAGTAATGATTGAACCACATTTTCAAAAATTTTGTATGGAAACGAGGAGGAACTAGCAGTCCATATATAATAGGTCAATGATACCCCTAATTAAAAACGTATACTTTTTTTATTTCGCCTAATGTAGTCAAGCCCTTATATCAGTGGTGTAAACAACACTTTTTTATCTTGTTTTCCCTTTTTTCTTGTTCTGACGTTCACATGAGTTTTCGGCTCTGTTTGTACTTCTTTTTCATTCAACAGAATTCATTTTGGTTCATCATTCATCAATTCATTTCTATTTTGACAGGTGATTAAAAAAATTCAAAACTGTTTGTTTTCTTTTAAAATTTCTACCATGAAAATGCTTAATTTTATGTTATTTCTTAAACTTTATCAATATCAATAAATTTTGTTTGCATTAAAGTAGTATCAGCTATTTATTTTGTGTTAATAATTTACTTTACATTTTATTACTAAAGATGGAATGGTCAAAATGTTTAAAATACATTTTAATTTTTATTGCAACTGCCGTAATATATTGTGAATTTCTTATGTACTATGTTAATTTGATGCAAGTATGTTGTCATTTTTTTAATATCTAGTAAATTCACTAAATTAATTGAAATTTGTTTCAAGTGCCAATGGCCAAATATTAATTCTACTAAAGACAGCTCCTTTGTCCCAGTCAAATCTTTGATACTAGCTGATACTCATCTCCTGGGCCCTCTACATGGACACTGGTTCGACAAACTAATCAGAGAATGGCACATGCATCGTGCATTTCAAACATCAATAACAATATTTCGACCTGACGTTATATTTATTCTTGGTAAGAAATAAATAGGTTACTTTGTTTTTCTGAATTTGTTCTAATAACTAATGTTTTTTTTTTAGGAGACGTATTCGATGAAGGACATGTAGTGAACGATGAGTACTTTAATCAGTATGTTCAACGTTTTCGTAGGCTATTCTATGCCCCTGCAGAAACACAAGTAATAAGTGTTGTAGGTAATCACGATGTCGGATTTCACTATCGGTAAGACTTGTGTCTTATATACACTCTGTTCAATTAAGTCTAAGACAGAGTTATTGGGTTAACAAGACTTTTTAATTAGAAAATTATTGATTGGCTAAACATAAAAACCTTCTCCACTTACTCTTAAATCAGTTCTTGTATTGATTTTTTCCATTGAGCACAGGTACCAGATTAAAGTTTGGTTTGAAACATTTACACAAAGCACATAGATTCTCTTATTATAATCAATTTCCAAAAAGCAAATGATTTATATGACGGAAAAAAATTAGTCATTTTTTTGTAAATCCTAGACATTGGTTTGATGTTCCATTTATCAACCAAACGTTTCATCAACAATGGGTCATATGCGAAAAGAATGACCTTTACCTTATGCTCTTTCTCACTTTTCAGTACATTTTCTTGAGATCTAAAGAAATTGTACTGAAAAGTCAGAAAAGAACTTAACCTCATTCTTTGTGGATATGACCCAATGTTTTGCAGATAAGCTGAAAAAGTAATAACACAGTTCGAATAACAACTTTTTCTATGGGTGTCCGTTTTGAAGATGCTAAACATCTAAAAGAACTGCATATCAGGTTGAATATCTGAACATTCAGAAAAGATACCAGTATAGTTTAAACCTAGAATGGATACTGATATTTTGTCTATGTATGAAATTTGAATAGAAGTATTTTACAACTAATATTAACCCTCTGTAGGCACACTAGTGTGGTCCACGTTATAAGGCAAAAAAATAAACCTTATAAATCTTAACGTTCCAAATTTCGTAACGTAAACAAATTTCATCTTTTTTCACGTCGAATAACTCATTTTTCATTCATTAATTTTTTGTTTTAATTTTTAAGCAGAAAAAAAAATAACACACGAATTTCAATTAACAAAACAAATCTGTATAATATCCACTAACCAACGGGTTTTTTTTATAAAAAAGAAAGGCATAACATGAAAAAGTATACCAAATCCCAACTAACTTCACCAGATAAATTGAAAAAAGTTATTTTTGTAGGTATGGACACCTACCTGGAACAGCACCAAAGTAAAAACTTTGAGCTTGTTAAGCGCCCACTCACCTCAGCTAAAAAACTGATATTTTACGTATTTAATGCAAAATATATATGTAACAAGTTAAGTGGGCAACAACAAAAATTTTAAATCTAAAAAAATGGACCACCCTAAGACACACCTCTTTTTTGTGACGTGATAGGCACACGTGTGCGAATTTGGCTTCCACTTTTTCATATCGCTAGAACTTTTTTATGTCTCATATTTCATACAGAAAACGTATAGGAAATTGATGTAGAATTTTCCGAGGAATTCAAATATTCGCAATTCCAAAAAAATAAAAAGAATTTTTTTCAGGGGTATTGCCTGAAGAATTGACAAAACCTCCAAGAGTATACGACTTGGTGGTAAGTTTAAGGTCCATTCCATTCTTGCAAATTAATAACAAGCACACAAGAATGGTTGAGAGTTGTTTGTCCTAGTCCTAGGCCATGTTACTTCATGGATTATCGCATGTATGACATGTCGTTTAATTTATTTATTTATATTTCTATGCCGTTTGAAAATAAGGTCTTAAGTCACAAAATTGCATTTTTGGATTGTTGACTGTTGACTTTAATTTCGTATCAAAAACACAAATCTTAGACAACTGCTTCATATAAAAATAATGGATGCATTTTTTGAAGTTTAGTCATTTCTACTGCTAAGCATTCAACGTATTAAATAAATAAATTCAATCTCATATTCTGAAAAAAAAACGACAATTTGTGACTTTAGACCTTATTGCTTAACGCCAAAGACTTACATATATAAAGAGCGATTTCTGTTGACATGGGTCGAGGTACATTTAAATAGGGTATCTTCTTCCTTTTTTTATTTTTTTATTTTTTATATATTTTAACGTGAGTTTTCCAATGAATAAGCTGAATTGCCACAATTTCACAATCTACATATCGTCGGTGTAAAGCAAAATTGTTCTAAGTACATAGGATTTCTTAAGGACCTAGAACAATTTTGCTTTACGCCGACGAAATATTAAAACACTGTACACTTTTGGCCTACCATCTCGGTGAATCGTTTTTGCGAGTTTGTAAAGATCCACTTTTAAATTCGTTTTTTAACGGCCATATTATTTACTAGTTTAAAAAAAACATCTGGATGTAAACAATGTCTAATGTCAAAAATAAATCAAATTTGATAATATTCACAACTTAAATCCAATCTTAAATCCAAATTTTTTGAATCCAATCTCGTTTAATCCAAACAAATTTACACTGCTCTCTGGAGGTCTGTTTAACTTTATAAATCCAGATCTAAAATTCATTTTCACAGTGTTAAGTTTTGTCAAGTATTTTGTGTAGGAAAAAAAAGATAAATCCAAATTTAACAAAATTTATTGAACAATCACATAATTTATTTTGAGTGAATAATAAGAACAAAAAATTTAATCCTTGGATTTATGATTTAACTGAAAATGAATAGGTCATCTTTTGGATTTTACATTATGAAACATTCAGTCTGCATAGTACGATTCAAAGTAACAACTTTTTTATCTCTTGTCATCATATTACTCACAAAAAGAAAAAGAACACATTCAGCCCTATCGGCAATACAATTTCCCTGGAAAAATTTCTCTATTCCGAAAAATCGGTATCGGCAATACTTTTTGAATGGAAACATTTCCTAGGAAAAAATTCCCACACAAAAATACCTATCGGGAATGAAGTTTCTCCCCCTAAGTATTTCTATCATATTTTTTATGGGGAACAGATTTTTTGAAGCCAAAATGTACGTGTTTTTCTTTCAAAATATTCTGTTAAAAATATTAAATTATTTACTTCCTTAATCCAACAAAAAGTAAATGATATTGCAACTGGATAACGCAAAAAAGTAGACAAAAATAAAATATAAGAAAACCTTAAAAAAAGCATGGAACTAAAGGAGACCATTCCGAGACATTAGTTTGCTGCTTTGGTCGAAGAAATGATCAAATTATGTGGAATGCCTCAATTTATTTCAGTTATTGTTTATCATGTCAAAAATAAAAAACAAAGCTTAAGAAACTTTATTGATTGATTCTTTAATTAAAATTACAAACACAAAACTAATTACATGTCCATCTGAAGAAACAAACAAAGTAATAAGTTGGGCAAAAAATAAAAAAAATTATTGAATAAAAATCCACAAATCAACACCAAAGAAAAAAATTATATAAATATTGACTATTTTAATTGTTTTTGTGCACTAAATACAATCAAATTAGAGTTGTCAAAATTTTCGAAGACATGTGTTCGAAGGTTTTTTTGTTTTGTTTAGTTGGCTGTACTTCTTTCCCGAAAACGAAATTCCGATGGAGATTGCCCATAAGGAGAAAAATTCCCGGGAGAGAAAACCTACTCCCGGGGAAATTTCTCACGTGAGATTGCCGATAGGGCTGATTAGTAACTTTAGTTTTGCCCAACATAAAATGGAAGTGAATTTAATAAGATTTTAAAATAAACTCCTAGGGCGAGGATTTCATCCACGCATCGCAGATTTTAAATTAGTATTTAAGATATGTTTTTGGTTATTATTACGGTTTTATACATAGATATAGATATTACTATTCAATAGAATGGATCCTTATTTCCTCAATCGATTTGAAAAAGAGTTCAACTATACTGGCATTCATCTCCACACCATCAAAAATGTTCACTTTGTGTTCATTAATTCAATGGCTATGGAAAATGATCGATGTGAATTGTGCGCTCGTGCTCAAAAGGATTTGAATCAAATAGGCAGTAAGTTAAGCTAAAACTTTTAAAACACTTCGTAAAATGTTGTATCAATTTTGTATATATACAGAAAAACTTATGTGCATGAAGGACCCCGTTGGAAACAAATGTCCTAAGATTGAGGTTCCATATTCCCGTCCAATTCTGATGCAGCACTTTCCTACCTATCGCATATCTGATGCTGTTTGCGTTGAAAGAGATATCCCAAAAATTGAACGATACAAGGAAAAATGGGATGTACTCTCCAAAGAATCTACAATTGCGTTAGGTAACACTTAAGACACTTAAATGGCAATTTTTATTTATTTTTTTTTACGTAGGAAAAATAGTAAATCCTCGATTAGCTTTCAGTGGACACAGTCACCATTATTGCAAATCAAAAAATCAGCTGGGCATCGATGAGTACACTGTGGCTTCATATAGCTGGAGAAACAAAATCAACCCGAGCTTTTTGTTAGCACAATTTACACCAGATTCTTTTTCTGTACACAAATGTGATATGCCGGTGCAAAGTACATACGTTTCAATTTATTTGTCAGCATCTGCAATATGCATAGTTTGCATATTCTTAAATTTGGTCCAACAACTATTTGTAAAGTACTCAAATAAGAAAGTAGAATAGAATTTAAGAAACCACTTTTATTCGTTTATTAATTTGATCATAATTATACGTTGTATTATAGATGTTATATTGTAAATGTTTTTATTAATTTATTATTGAAGTGCTTTCTTGGATCAAGCCTGTCATGTTTACACTAAAACTTAGAATGTAAATTAAATCTATAAACTTAACTTAAAAACCGCTATTATTTTTTTAATAAAATATAATAACCCAGTCAAAGAAGTAAATTAAATCGCATTTTTCATTTATATACCATGTTTTAGATATTTTAATTGTCAATATGTTTTCTCTGCGTATTTTTTTTTATTATTAAAATCAACCACAATGGAGATATAAAATAAAACCGAAATCAACCTATTTTTGAAAATAAGGCGGCTGCTCTCGACATCTATCATCCTAACAAATTGTGTTTTATGATAATGGAGATTCACACACTTAAAAATTTGTTGACTATTTTTTTTACTGAATTTACTAAATTATTTATTAAAAGAAGAAGAACTTAATTAGTACTATAAAATTTCATTTCAATAAAAGTTTCAAAAACTGTATAAAATAAGTAAAATGTATAGGCATTGTCGTCATCCCATTATTACAAAATATCACGGATGCATTTTATATCGCAAAAAGGAACAAACGTTTTCCCGTGTGCGAAAAAAAATATATTCAGCAGATGAAACATGTTAAAAATTTGAAGTATGTTATAGGGTAATGGCTCTTTCGATTCCTATATTTAAGACAGAAGCTTGAAGATGATTCACATACAGTATAACTATGTTTGGTTTCTAAATCTTTTATTTACGTAGATATATGTAGTTGAATTATAAAAACTAAATTAGTACTTACATAAAGTTTTGAAAAAAATAAGTTTGAAATTTTTTTTCGATTATTTTTTCAAAATTTTGATTTTGAAAATTAATTTTTCGAAAACTGTATTCATTTAAATTTTTTATAAAAGATGAGGTTTTTGGCTTTACAAAAAGGTATAGCAGGTTATTGTAGGTGTTATAAATAAAAATAAATGAACCGTCGCGGTTGGTGGTTTAATTAAAACTCAACTCGAGTTCTAAAGACCAACCTGGAACTTCATGAACTTCCAAAATGCATTACTCAGCTTTGACCTGCTGAGTTGCATTCTGGAAGTTGGCTTGACCCACTGTGCGTTGCGCAACATTTGCTGTTATTCATTATTTAATTAATATATTAAAGTGGAGCGGGTCAGCTCTGGGTTATGCAATATGGGGCATAACATATGTAGGTATAACCGTTGATTTTTAATAATTTTTTCCAAATAAAGTCATTTTTTTTCAATTGCTCTTCCCCACTAAAAGAGGGAAAATAGACCTAACCTATACGATCTCGCAGTACACATAAGGTCTGTTGGGGTACTGCCTAAAACAGAAATATTTCCACTTTTTTCAACATTTTTAACCCAATTCCTGTTTGGGTACTCTGGAACTGTGTAGTTTCGTACATTATTTTTGACGAAAATTGAAATATTTCTGTTTTAGGCAGTACCCAAACAGACCTATTATAATAAGGTAATAGAAAAATGTCAAAATTTGGTTTTCAAAAAATGGCAAAAATATGTCAGGCCGGCCTTTAATTTTTATATTTCAATCGCAGTAAACAGGAAATTTGTTTTTGTTTTAATTTATAAAATGTCATTTGAATAAATTATAAATTAAAAAATAAATTTTCTGCGTGTTTCGTCTCGGAAAATGGTAAATAATTGTTAAAAAATTAGTTGTGTTCGTGGTTTTTCGGCTTTTGTGCGTTTTTCGTCGGTATTTTAAACAATTAAGAATTACGGTAGCTGACATTGGTCGCCAAATTGTCATGTTTTGAGTTTCAAATCTGATTCCGACTTATGTCTGGCAGTTCTGATCTTTAATTTAATTTTAATTGTTTGGAGGCCTCAATTAAACCACAGGGCAGAGATTATTACTACATAAGCAATTTATTTGGTAATCTATATCGGATTTGCCTTCATTCTTTTATTTAAGATTTATGAAAATATTCGTTCTCAGCATATTTGAAGATTTAAAGCTATTCTTGTTCTTTCTTTTAAAAAAATTACTTAAAGTCTACAATAAAAATCTATTTATTACCAAAAAGGCCACATAAATAAATAAATAGCATAAGTATGTATAATGAATTCATAATTTAAACAAGTACATAAAACTATACCAAAAGTTCACTAAAATTCAAGCAACAACATATACATACATACATACATTTACATAAACATAAATATTTACATAAATTCTACAGAGTACGTAGGTGTCTAAAAATATCTAATGACGTAGCAGTTCCACCAAACTTCTTATGAAATGAACCACAAAATTTGTTTAATTTAGAAGTGACGTAAACATATCGATTCGTTAATTTTTTATACATGCGGGTTCAGCTTTGAAGTCTACAAAACAAAGTACTAATTATATCTGCGTTAACACAGCAATTTTAAAAGTTAAAAGAAAAACAGTATACAAATTGTTTAGGGGCCGGTTATAGCGATCAGGAAAATGAATCAGGAAAAATTTTCAAATAGATAATTATGTTTTAATTCGATTTGAAACATAAATGCGATACCAATCGATTATAAATGACTCAAAGAATTTTTTTGTCCGCTGTTGACTTTGGAGACTTCAAAATTTTTCGTCTAGGCTTTCCCAACTAACATTTCAGCTTCGGTTAAGGTATTACAAAAGCTACATTTCAGCTTCTTTTAAACTTTAGTAAGGTTGTTGGGAATGGAAAAAGGAGAACGTTATACAAGTTTGACCCTCTATAAGGATCTTAAACGAAACTTTACCGAAGCTCTACCGAAGCTTTGAGATTTGACAGATAGCTTCGGAAGAGCTTGTATAGCTCTTTAATACATGTCTTGTCGAAATTAAAAAAAAAACTACAAAAACAAAAAAAGAATTCTTTTTTAACTGGTTTTAAATCATGAATTTTATCTTATATTATATATAACATTTCATTACTTTTAAGTATATCTATTAATAATAATTTTAAAAGTATATAATTTTTTTACCAGACCCAGGAATCGAACTTCGTATCTGCTTGGTCGTAGTCCACCACTCTACCCACTCTTCCATCCTAGTATATTCATTTATGAAATCAAAAACTGAATCAGTTGAAATAGCAAAAAAATGTCCGAGCAAAATTATTCAATGTCAAAAATAAAAAGTGTTTGAGAAGTTGTTAAACAAGTCCGAACCTCTATAAGCAGTTAAATTCTGAAGCAAGCTCAAACAAGCTGTATAAAAAGTAGAACCTGCGAGAAATCAATTTATAGAAGCTGTTGTGTTAGTTGGGTTAAGCCTAGTACGCTGCTGAAGCGAAATGAAAAATTTTAGAAGTCTCCAAAGTCGACAACGAAAATGCTTACAAAAAATATCCCCGAATGTTCTATCCAAGTCAAAATATCTGCGTTCCTTTCGGAATTTTCATCTACTGCTTAGTACTTAAAGCTGCTTTGAACTACTTTTTCAATAGAGCAAAAGTAGTTCAAAGTAGTTTTAAGTACTAAGCAGTAGATAAAACGTACCCAAAGGAAGGCAGCTAATAAAAATTCAAAATTAATTTAAAATCAAGAAAAATCAACAGAAAATAATTTTTAAAGCAAGAAATAAATGAATTAAAAGTGAATAACACTGCTCTCGGAGTCAAGAAAAATGAACAGGACAGTAAAAAGTAAGTGACAAATGAGTGAAAATTCTCCAATTTTTCGCTAGACTTAATTGCGTACTGAAAAACGGAAAGCAAAACGAAATTTTTCCATTCAGGATTTCGTAAACGAAATTTTGTATGAAAAATTTCTTTTCGCTTTCTTGAAGCCAAGAAATAATAGCTTTCTGCATGAAGCGTAGTACGCGCAGCTGAAGAGAAACTAAAAAAATCCAGTTTACAAACTCGACAGTGAAAATGCAAGTGAAAAATATCGTCGAGTATTTTGTCAAAGTCAAAATAAAAAAAAAATCCAAATTTATTTAACTAATCAAAAAAAAAAAAAAATATAAGATTTTAGTCAAAAAATAGATGAATTAATAAAGCCTATAGTACGCTGCTGATGTGAAACGATGGAACGAGATCGTAAACGAAAACTTTCGTTCAACTTTTCGTTCTGCAGTACGCTCTTCGACTCTGCGAAATTGAAAAATCTCCACTTCTTTTTCGCACACAAACATATTGCCAGGGAGAGGGACATTAATTGTGGTTCGTTTCGTTTCGCATCAGTAGCAGCATTTTTGGGCTCTAGTGAAGACATTATATTTACTACATTGGCCACTTTTTGCAAAAGTACCAAATGAAAATATTTTTTTTTCTCGCTAGCGCAATTTATTTGTAAAAAAGAGTATGTACATTTTTTTAGACCAAAATATAAGCTTTCTGCTTTCTGAAAAAGAAATGATTTATTAAAGGCATTTTTTATATGTAATTTGACAGCCCGACTTGCATTCCAACCTACTGCAGGTTTTATTCACGATAAACATTAGGTGTGTTTTTTTTTGTTTATCTATATAGATTTTGCACAAAAAAAATAAACATAGGGATGTAGCCATATTGAATTTTTTTCGATTTTTTTTTAAATCAAACGTTGAAAATTTTGTATTTCTGATTTTCGAAAAAAAAACAAGTAATTTTATATATATATTTGTTCAACAATCTTATCAGAATCCATTTAAGATTTTTCGAAATATTAACTTTTCAAAGCAACCATGTCAAACAAATTTTTGACAATTTTTTTCTATTAGAGCTTTTTTTTATAATTAGCGCGCACTAAAGGGATTAGTCTACCCTTATTATGGTGAACACAGTACGAGCATTAGGAAAATAGGGAGGGGTTTGAAAGGAGATACCGATGAACATTAGTTTTGAAGTCCTAGGTTTTGAAATGCGATGGAAAAACAGAAGCGGGTAATGCGTTCCACATCCGTGTAGTGCGGCTGAAGAAAGAATCTCTGTATTTGACGGTACGTCCGAAATTGGACTCTAGGGTAAACTGATGAGCATTCCTTGAAGCGCGAGTATCACGGGTGAACTGTTTGAGTTGAGGAATGCAACTAGCTATTTCTAGCTTTTTCAAACCTCATTTTCTCCGTTTTTTTTTTATTTTTGTTAATATTAGGTGTGTTTTTTATTACAACCGGTCTTAGCTAGACAAAAAAAACGCAGTATGGGCTAAGCAATTTACATGTTGAATACAACAACACCTTAGCCCCTTGGGCTTAGTTGTTAAGCCCGGAGATTTCTCTGGGCTTAACTTTTTGAAGAGTTTTAAATCTGTGCTACCAAACTAATTTTTTCATAAATTGTTTAGAATTTGTTTAAAAACGTGAAAACTCACGTTTGGAAGGACAAAATGTATTAAAATAGTTTTGCTAGCATACATTTTTGTATCTCTTTGTAAAACATACATAAAAAATACAAAAAAATGACGAAAGCGAAAAATATGACAATTCTAAATTTTTGTTGTGTCTGCTGTTTTCGGAACATTCAATATACAGTGCTGCCAAGATTTCAGGTTAAGCCCCGAGGCGTTTTTTTTGCCCAGTTAAGATCGGTTGTAATAAAAAACACACCTATTGTTAGATACTTCGTCAGCTATTACATGAAGCCTCAAGAGGCGCGACTCTTTTTTCGAATTTTCTTTTGATAATCATTCTGTGAGGCGCGTACTATTACACGATGCCTCTTGAGTCAAAGACTCAAATTTGACATTTCTCTTTTGATTTAAGTATTATTGTTGTTGTATTCCACCAAGAAGCAAAAAGAAATGAAAGGGAATGTTGAAAAAAGAAAGAGTGGAAAAAGAAACGTCAAAAAAGAGTCTCAGAATTTTGGCCCACGACTCTCCGGTCGGATAATTTTTTGTTTTATCTTCTTTCTCTTTTGCACTCATTGGTTTTGAAAAGAGGCGCGCCTCTTGAGGCTTCATGTAATAGCTGACTTCTGTATAAATTATCGACATCACAACAATTAAACTACATTGGCACTACTGTTTCTATCGAGAAAAGTAAAATCTGGATAATTATCTGGATTGTTCAAATATCTATAAAGATATAGTTGTTGTTGTTTTTAATACGTATATTGTTTTGATTTCAAATATCTCGATGTCGTTTTTTTTTTTGTGGTATTGTAAAAGTTTAACATTTCTTAAACTAAAATAACCAAATATACAGACTTCAATCTTTTTTACACTTTTGCAATACCCTAACCCTATTGCAAAAATAAAATACAATGGTGCAAAATTTGTCTGTTGTACTTGTAGTAGTAGAAAAATAAAATGTAGCAAATTTACACCATTTTGTTGCCCGGAATCGTAAATACCCCTTTATGTAGATAAACAAAAAAAACACATCTATTATTTGAATTAAAAAATTAAACTTCCATGTAAACATAGCTTTAATAATAAAAACAAATACTGTTCTATGTAAACCCATCATTTCTACACAAAGAGTGTAGACTTGAAAATTTAACGAAAGCATTTTGATTTCAGACGCCAACTTCATATTTTGACATATCGTTATAATAACCTCGCGCATGAACTCGTTGCTGGAAATTAGAAAATTATTTAACGATAGTTTTTTATTGTGTGTGTTACAAACGACGATTTTGTGAATTAAAAAATAATTAAAATTTCACATAAAAATAAATGTAAGCAAACTTAAATTATATTAAAAACATTCTCCAAAGTGCACACTATAAATAACACCTATTTTCACTTCAAACAGATATCAAAATAAAGGAAATACAAAGGTTCTTAACCAATCGTATACTCATTTTGACTGAGAGAAAAAAAAACCAAATCAAATAAGGAAATATATATAAATTATACGAAGGCCAATCACCTTACAAGGTAAGCAAACACCTCAAAGCTGTCTAACAAGTCATTTCAAGTGCCTTTATTTGTTTATTTTCTCACAAACAAGAAATTAAAATGTCCACTAAAGCAAAAAGAGCGGGTACAGCCACACCCCAACCCGGTGGTACATCAACCCCACTTTTAGGCACAAGTAGTACGCGTCCATCCAGTCCACTCAGTCCGACTCGTCACAGTCGTTTGGTTGAAAAAGCCGAATTGCAAAATCTCAACGACCGTTTGGCCTGCTACATCGATCGTGTGCGCAATTTAGAAAACGAAAATGCTCGTCTATCGATCGAAGTGCAGACCACCAGGGAGACAATCACCCGGGAAGCTTCCAACATCAAGTCGATGTATGAGCATGAGCTATCTGATGCCAGAAAGTTGCTCGATGATACTGCACGCGAAAAGGCAAAGCTCGAGATTGACACGAAACGTCTATGGGACGAAAATGACGAACTCAAGACAAAGCTCGAGAAAAAGACCAAGGAGTGCACTCATGCTGAGAACAGTGCACGTATGTACGAGTCGAGATGCAATGATTTAAGTACAAAATACAATTCAGCTAGTGCTGATCGCAAGAAGGCTCTTGATGACGTTGCTGAGTTGCAAAAGGAACTCGAACGTCTGCGCAAGCAACTGGAAGAGGCCCGTAAGCATCTTGAGGACGAGACATTGGCTCGTGTCGATTTGGAAAACAACATCCAGAGCCTTCGTGAAGAGTTGACTTTCAAGGACCAAATACATTCACAGGAAATGTCTGAGACTCGCACTCGTCGACAGGTCGAGATTAGTGAGATCGATGGTCGTCTGTCGGAGCAGTATGAAGCTAAACTACAACAATCACTTCAAGAGCTCCGTGATCAATACGAGGGCCAGATGCGTTCAAATCGTGATGAGATTGAGATGCTCTATGAGAACAAGATCAAGGGCCTCCAAAACGCTGCCAATCGTAATTCGAATGCTGCAGCATCAGCAATTGAAGAGTTGCGCACCACTCGCACTCGTATCGATTCCCTGAACTCACGCATCGGTGAGTTGGAATCCGCAAACGGGGCTTTGAGTGCAAGATTGCGAGAAATGGAGCAATTGTTGGATCATGAACGTGCTCGTCACAACGCTGACTTGCACGGCTTGGAAGCCGAATTGAATCGTATGCGGGAGGAAATGGCCCTGCAGTTGCAGGAATACCAAGATCTGATGGACATCAAGGTTTCTCTTGATTTGGAAATTGCCGCTTATGATAAATTGCTTTGCGGTGAGGAATCCCGTTTGAATATTACTCCATCGGCATCAAATACAGCAAGTGCTAGCAGCTTGAGCCACTCGTTGAGATCGACTCGTGCTACTCCGATGAGGCGCACACCAACACGCGGCCAGTCGACTGCCAGTGGAGCTTTCAAGCGCAAACGTACTGTCGTTGAAGAATCTGAAGATCGTAGCGAATCTGAGTATTTTGTGACTGGAAGTGCCAAGGGAGACATTCAAATATCTGAAATAGATCCCGAGGGCAAGTTTGTAAAGCTCTTCAATAAATCACAAAAGGAGATTGCTATTGGCGGATGGCAATTATTGCGTTCATGTGGAGCTGACGAAACATCGTTCAAGTTTCATCGTTCAGTTAAGATTGATGCTGGCGCTACAGTCACCGTTTGGTCGGCAGATGCTGGAGTTGCTCATGAGCCACCAAGCAACATTGTAATGAAGACCCAAAAATGGTTTGTGGGCGATAACATGAAGACAGTTCTATTCAATACTGAGGGAGAGGATGTAGCTGCTTCGGAGCGCATTAAGAAAACTGTATCAAGTCATGTTTCACGTCATCGATCATCAGCAAGAGGATTCCCATCAACGCATGTAACAGCCGGTGGTGCAGATGAGGAGATTTATCATCAGCAGGGTGATCCACAGGGAGAGGAAAAGTGTCGTCTCATGTAAAGAAAGCTCTCTTTTGTGTATGTTTATTTTCTTTATTAAATCAATAATTTTTCGAACAAAACAAAAAAGAAAATATCGTTACTATAAAACTACAGAGGGCCTTAAAATACAATACAATATTATTCTTAATTTTCTTTTTCATTATTCATAGATATTCTAAAATTAAGGCTTGTCAAAGCCGCAACATTGTATACTTAAAAAAACACAAACAAAAATAAAACTCCATACAAATTATCCTTAAGTTACTTATTCCGTTTAAGTCCACAAGTTCAAGTCTATTGTGGAACAAAAAGACATCATCACTACTCCCGCCCGTTTTAAAAGTAGAAAGCTCGCGCACAAATACGTTCATAGAAAGCATTGCAATTTAGTTTTTTTTTTTACTTTTGTATTTTCATTTGCTATTTTTCCTTTGTTTTTGTTCGATGGAAATTAATTAATCTAGGTTTTCTTTTTTTTATACAAATATATATTTTCTTATAAAAAAAATATAGTATGGTTAAATACAGATTTTTTTATTTTATTTTGTTCGTGTCCTTTTTTAAATGTTTAACACAATGTTCTGTTTGATATTTTTTTAAAAAATTATTTTTGCACACTGAAATTATTATTTTTTTTTGTTTTTTTTTTTCTTACCTTTAGGACGTACACAAATTAATTTGGTTAATGTTAACCCAACAGTCGAAGTAAAAAAAAAAGTAAAACAGTGTAATTAATCAATTCAATAAAATATAACTTGCCACTTAATAAAAATGCATTTAAAGAAAATTTTTCATTTACATGTTTAATAATAATGATTGTATAATTAAATACAAGACCATTTTTTCGCAATAATCAGAAAAGAAAAATACATCATTTGTATGCTCAGACTTACTATATAATTTATTATTTTGTGTACGTTATTCTTTTATAAGGAGTATATATTTTCTTTTTGAAAAATGAATATCATTTAACATTAAACGAAAAAAAGTATCCTTATGAATTCAAAATACAAAAAAAAAAATACAGAGAAGATTGTATTTTATAAAGTTTTCTTTTCGCAAATAAAAACAAATAAAAAAACGTAAAAAAAATTTGTTTAATTTTATGGATTTTGTAAAAACGCAAACAAGCTGTTGGTTTTCCAACACATTGGAGATTTTCTGTGGGTTGATAGTTAAGCCAGGGATTGATGTCTTGGACCATTACCTAGAAACTTAAGTATTTATTTACAGTCTGACTTCTGTTATAAGTAAAAGAATATTTAATTTTTGACGTCATAGCGTCTTATAAACGAAAAAAAATGACTCATTCTCCCATTCTGCCTGAGCCTGTAAGCAGTGTAGTTAGATTGCAATTTCATCTTAACTGATTCTTTCATAGTCAACATACAGCTTAAACTATATTATAGATACAAAAATCTTCGATAGCTTATTTGAGACGGGGACAATAAAAAAGGATTTAATAAAAAATCAATCAATAAATTAGGTAAATAGGGGTAAAATGAGATGGTAAAAAAAAATTTCTAAACGACATACATTTATTAGAAGAATACTGAGTTATGAACGATTTTTTAAAAACAATGCAAGGCTTAGACCTTCATAACAGGTTGGAGAATTTGCAGTGACACTTGATATTTAGGAGCCTGTACCATTGAATAATTACAAATAGAAGTGGACACCCAGGGAAACTTCCGCTGTAAAGTAATTGTCGCTTGTATCGTGCATTGAATTAAAAAAGCAAATCCAACAATCCAAAAGCAAAGCCAACAATCCAAAAGCAAATCCAGCAACCCAAAATCAAATCCTAAACAGCTTATACATATAGATAAAAGTTTTCCTATTTCAAGAAGTGGAGATAGCCTAGAGGATAAGGTGAATGTGTGCTAAGTTTACCTGCCTAGGTTCGAATCTGACGGGAAATTGAGATTGTTTTTTTTTTGTTTACATTACTAGAATAAAAATTAATTAAATTTCTCAAAAAAAATCTCCGCAAAAACAAAAAAAAAAACAATTTCAAATATTACCGGTATTCGAACCTAGGCCAGTAGGAGCAAAAGGCATCGTCCTTGTTCTCTAGACTAATATGACTTTTCAAAATACGAAAACTTATATCAATATAAGCTCTTTGAAATGTATAATAATAAATTATTAATTTTTTTATGAAGGTTTAAAAAAATTATTAGTTAAGACTCAACTCGAAAATACAAAATAGTTGAGGCGCAAACATGTAGTTCATCTATCTTCCGGTACTCTTATAGTTGCAGAGTAATCTGCGGTGTCACTTCTATTTGTAATTATTCAATGCCTGTACCCCTGTTCCTTATCACTTATCCATTTTAATGTAGAAATAAAGCAAAATTATTAAGAACTAATGCATTAAGAAAGTATGATTTTGAATAAAATACCTTTTATTTTGTTGATTAGGAACAAGTTTTATTGTCATTCAAAAATTTTATCGCCAGTGAGAAAATTAAAGCCCTAATTTTCAAAACATGAATTTTTGAAAAACACCTACATATTTTTACAACTCAAGGATTCACTCATTCTGAAATCGAATGGAATACAAGTCAAAGCGTTTCCACTCAATTCTGTGGTTTTTTTTATTTTTTTTGAATTTTTAAAGCTTGCAACAAATTATAAGACTTATATTTCGCTCAATACTGATAGTTTTATATTTTTTTATACAAAAAAGTTCACAAAATAAACCTAAACTAATGGGCACGTTCAGATCTGGGTTTTTAGGCAGATTTACCTCTCTTTGCACTACACTAATACTATGTTTTCACCTACGCTAAATCCGAGATTTAGCTAAATAGATTTAAGGCCATATTATTCACTAGTTTAACAAATACATCTCGATGTAAGGAAATTGTAATGTCAAAAATAAATCCAAATCCATAATATTCACTATCTCTATAACTTTCCAGTAAGCTTTCCAATTAAATTGGGAAATTTGGAAGGATTTTTTTTACAGTTTACCAATCAGACATCCCTATTATGATTGTCAACTATCAATTGATAGTTGATAAATACTGAAATTTGGTGTTTTAAAATTTAATTTAAGCGAAAACTGGTCATTTTTGTAATGGAATTTTTAAATAACATTTCAAATAATAACGGTTGGCATCATTCTTTGTCCTCAAATTTTTTGCAAATTAGATAATAAGAGATCGAAATTTGTTTTTTATCAACTATCAATCGTAATAGGGGTGACAGACCGAAAAATTGACTAAATATTTATTTAATTTTCAATTCGTAGTCCGGAAGAGCTCTCAGATCTCGAACGCCAAAAAAAACACCCAAACTTTCAGTTTGAGTTTCTTGTCTACGTAGGTATATGTGAGTTTTAATCACAATCTCTTTATAAAAAAATAAATGCTATAATAGCCCTGTTCCTTTGGGAGGTGGCAAAGTACTACTAGTAGTTTACTAGCGATTTGCAATGGAACGCACTTTCAACGAATTCAATACAAATCGTATCTACTCGGGAAGAAGAGCATGAGTAGAATAGTACTAGATTAACCAAAACATCTACTAGTATAGTAAACTACCACCTCCAATGGAACAGGGCTAATATCATTTTCATCACTTGACGACTATGAAGATGATAAAGCCCAGTACGCAGATCGGGCTAAAATAAATTTTATCTCGACACGCGTTCGCTAAAAGTCAAGATAAATTTAAATTTAAAAATAACGGCTGAATCACAGTTTCATTTACTTATACCAGCTTACATTCAATATTACATTACATATTTTTTTTACCTGCAGAATACCTTTTTTACGCTCTCATTTTGTTTTATTCCTCTTTCCAAGGTTTTTTTTGCCTCTTATTCCTTGCAGCAACAACAACAACCACAAAAATGTCTAAATTTATCTGTGAAAAAATGCGCTGAGCATTATTTCACGAGCTAAATTGAGTGAAGACTTTTTGCAAAAGTAGTAGATGAGAATTCGAATTTAGCGCGTGAACTGCGTACTACCTGGCTAAAAATCCTCGCTTAAAATTTATCTTTGGGGGAAATTTGTATGAAAGATAAATTTTAGCGCGATCTGAGTACTAGGCTTAAAGAGGTAGAGGTTTATGATAGTGGGAATGTTCATTTATTTTGTGGAACTTTTCAAGAGTTTATTTAATTAAATTTTTTATTTTGCAAAACAATCGCATCAAAGCAAACAAAAAATGAAGTCCCAAACTTTTCTGAACCTGTCCAATATCTTCACTGGAAAATTTTTCGTTCAAGATTTTTCAAGATTTGTACAATTATAATAATCTAAACTACAGAACTACTTATTGTTAATAGCTGTGTTCCTTTGGGCTTAAGTATCTACTGCTAAGTACTTCTGGTTGTATTCAACTCCATTTCTTCTGTAGAAAAAATGTCTTTGAATGGATTCAGAAGTAAATACTAATAGCGTTTTCGTTTGGTCGTCCGGGACTGTCCGGAATTCTCCCGAACGATTCTGAAACTGATCGTTTGGCACTCAATGACAGTTCTAATTCTGAAAAGAAGAGAAAATCGATTCCGAATTTTGAGGCAGAATCAAAACCAGAATCGCGCACACATGTTCACACTTAAGGCGTCAAAGTAATGAAATGTCATTCTTTGTTGTTCATTTCTCAATTTTAAGATTTTTAACTATGCACAAACTTTAAACTATATTAAAATAATGTGAAGAAAACAAAACAAAAATAGATAACTTAATCATAATAAAAAAAATAAACAAAACAAAACTTTCATCAGACGTTCACATTTGATGTTTCACAAATACAAAGAAACCCAAACTTCAGAATCAAAAAAAAGTATCCAACTCTGATCGTTTGGCATTCCGGATCGGACAGTTCCGGACGCTTCTAAGAATTCCCAAACGAAAACGCTATAAAAAGTACTTTGCTGAGCCCAAAGGAACACAGCCAATAATTAAAATTTTTTGTCTCATTTATAAAACCTCTACTGTATTCTTATCAAAAAGTGACAGCTTTCAACTTTGTGTCATAAGAAAACACCCATCTGAAATCTGTATTATCTATCTGATTGGTGATTTTAAAGTTTGTTGACCTAGTTTTTGTGGTCAAAATACAAAATAGATAGATTTAACTTTTACCACCACTTGTTCCAGTTTTGATAATCATTTACGTTACCCATTTAAATTCCATTTTATTATAAATATTTTCTTATCATTTTGTCAACCTATTAAGTATTCATATAATACTTTGCAGATAGCTTAATATTTTACTTTCTTTTTGATATCAATTCACAAAGAGCTGTGTTTTAATGTGATAAGCCTACCTATACTACATTCATAACTCGACGATAATAAACAATACTATAGAATAGTACTTTAGCAAAAAAAAGGTAATCATTAATTAGATATATAATTACCATATTAAATAACGATAAATCACATTAAAAACACATTCATTACAAACTACATTCTACCTACTAAATGTTTCTTATTGAGAATTCTTTCAATAAATTCTAGAAGGTCGCTTCATAAATACATATCAAAATGCATTTGGTATATCAAATATTCCAGGATAAAAAAAATATAATAATCTTGAGAACCAGTCCATGAAATTAACTTATTCGCTAGCGAATGATTAGTACGATGATTTAAGAAAAAAATTCTTATCTTCAAAGCCACTATAATAGCCACTTTATCAATCTATTTAATTTATTTTCGTAGTTAGCATCAGACTGCTGTGACTGTGACATAACATGAAGTTGGTAATTTTGGAGACATCGAATGCAGTTGGCGATTGGGCGGCCAAATATGTGATGAAAAGGATCAATGAATTCCATCCAGGACCACATAAGTAAGTAACAGTTGAGCATGCATTCTCATTCTCTGTAAATAAATAATTCTTGTTTGAATAGGTACTTTGTATTAGGACTTCCAACTGGAAGTACACCTTTGGGAATGTATAAAAAACTAATTGAGTTTCATAAAGCTGGAAAAGTTTCTTTTAAATATGTAAAGACATTCAATATGGATGAGTATGTTGGTAAGAACATATCGTAGGTGCAATGCCAAAACCACGAATCTGCAAAAATTTTAGTTTTGAGAAAAAACGGCTTGAAAATTTTGGAAACTCATGCCAACTTATGGAAACTCGTGCAACGAAAATTAATAGTTTAGGCTACTTAGCAATAGATAGAAGCAGTGTTGCCATAAAATATTTTTTGAAATCGGGAGATTACCACATACAAAATCGGGGAAAATCGGGAAATTAGTAAAAATTAAAAAAAAATCAAGATTTTAACTAAAACAGATCTTATAAAAAAGAATCTTTAATTTCGATAGAAAAATTTCCTTTATACCATTGTCATAGAGTTCTGAGTTGAATAACAGTAAGCATCAAATCAAATCAAATTCCGGCCTGGACATTTTATTTCATGAGTAAAGGCTGAGATGTGGTTTTGTTTTAATATTTAACTAGGGTAAAAAGAATTCTTTGTTGTTATCGATTTTGTTTTTCGTTTTGAGATGTTTTGAGGTTAAAATTGGGGGGTCGTTCCGTAATTTTTGCATTAATAAAATTGACCAAACGATATTCGTTAACGTGTTTGTCCGTTTTTTGTTTCACGTAAATCCATCACTATGGTCTCATCAAAATTTTTTGCCACATCACAGTTTGAGAATCTTCAAAAATATTTGGATTCTTTTAAACTACAAATTTCTAGAACAGAAACAGGAATTAAGTTAAAAATGTTGAAAAAAGTAGATTTCTGTTTTAGACAGTACCCAAAAAGACCTTATGTGTATGTGTAAAATTATTAAATTAAATTAAATAAACGTGTTAGCCTGGGTCACAATCCGGCTAGGTTCGTTTTCCAAGTTGAAAATGAGAATTTTCTTGCTTACATTAGTAGAATAAAAGTTGATTACTTAAATTTGTCTAAAACATCGCGTATTTTGAATTGCCTAACTATTTTAAAATGTTTCTTTTTAAAGAAAAAATTTGGGAAAAACGCAACGCTCGTTGTCGTTTCGCCCCGCAATATTTAGAATCAAGTATTAGTGTTTAATTAATTTGTTCATGTTTACTCAACCAAATTTTCAGATTTATATATCTTCCATTTTTAAAAAATGTACCTAGATAAAATGAAAAACCAATACAAAAAAAAAATATTTTGGATTAAATTAATTTAAATTACCATTTTTTTATGCACAATTCCTTCATTTGCAAAAAAAAATATTTTCATGCAATTTTTTTATATAATGAAATTGCATTTAAAAAAAGGTTCGGTTAAATCGAACATAAAATATCCATAAAACATCCAAAAACACGATCACGTATTCTTTTAAAATATTTTTCCATTTTATATACAGGGTGTCCCAAAAGTTAACGTCGAAACGAAAACGGTAGATAGGGTAGGTGGTGACAGTTATCAGAAAAATAATATAAAAAATCGCAGCCATATATTTTGGGAGTTATGGGCATTTGAAAAAAAGTCGAAAAAATGGTCACCCTGTGACGGTTTTTCATGTGCCGTGACTACAAATCTTAAGTTTTCTCATTTTTTTCTTTTGTTACGGAACCTTGAATAACCCTGCTATCAAATGCATTCAAAAATTTTAACTCAGCTACATCAGTTTTAAAGAAAATATTACTTTTTTACCCAACTTAGTACTAAAAAAATTTACATGACTCTAATTCAATGAGCCGTAGTGTAAAAAAAATGAACTACGATAATTCGGCAAGTTGCCTTAAAAGTTGGTGTGTTCAATTCTCTTTTCAAAATGGAACAACATTGTTGGGAATATTCCATAAATAACCGAGATAATTTTTTTTTTCTTAAGAAATCCGACTTTTTTATGAGGTAATTTTTTCATATTATTCAAGTTTTGTACCTTTTCAGAACGTTTCAGAATGATTTATATAGATTTAAACCAACAACTGTTAAAAAAAGAAAATCAATTAAACGAAAGGAATTTTTAAAACGTTTAAGTAAAGTGAAAAAATCGATAATTTTGTTTCACCACTTTCTTGTGATCACAAAATTATACTTCTAATCTACAATTTTAAATTTGTGAAAAAATAAATTTTCTGTTTCACCGAAACTTGTATTTTACAAGTAACAAATTTGTGAGCTTTCAAGTTTTTTTGCGGGTTTCTGTTTCACCTAACAAAATTACAAGTTTCTATTTATTTTTGAAAATTTTCTACAAGAATCAAGACGTATGTCATTTTTGTTACAAACTTGTAAAAACCATATTTAGAGTGATTAAATGCATTATTATTAAAAAATTGTGTTTTTTTTTCTGTTTCACCGAAACTTGTATTTTACAAGTAACAAATTTGTGAGCTTTCAAGTTTTTTTGCAGGTTTCTGTTTCACCTAACAAAATTACAAGTTTCTATTTATTTGTGAAAATTTTCTACAAGAATCAAGACGTATGTCATTTTTGATACAAACTTGTAAAAACCATATTTAGAGTGATTAAATGCATTATTATTAAAAAATTGTGTTTTTTTTTCTGTTTCACCGAAACTTGTATTTTACAAGTAACAAATTTGTGAGCTTTCAAGTTTTTTTGCAGGTTTCTGTTTCACCTAACAAAATTACAAGTTTCTATTTATTTGTGAAAATTTTCTACAAGAATCAAGACGTATGTCATTTTTGATACAAACTTGTAAAAACCATATTTAGAGTGATTAAATGCATTATTATTAAAAAATTGTGTTTTTTTTTCTGTTTCACCGAAACTTGTATTTTACAAGTAACAAATTTGTGAGCTTTCAAGTTTTTTTGCAGGTTTCTGTTTCACCTAACAAAATTACAAGTTTCTATTTATTTGTGAAAATTTTCTACAAGAATCAAGACGTATGTCATTTTTGATACAAACTTGTAAAAACCATATTTAGAGTGATTAAATGCATTATTATTAAAAAATTGTGTTTTTTTTTCTGTTTCACCGAAACTTGTATTTTACAAGTAACAAATTTGTGAGCTTTCAAGTTTTTTTGCGGGTTTCTGTTTCACCTAACAAAATTACAAGTTTCTATTTATTTGTGAAAATTTTCTACAAGAATCAAGACGTATGTCATTTTTGATACAAACTTGTAAAAACCATATTTAGAGTGATTAAATGCATTATTATTAAAAAATTGTGTTTTTTTTTCTGTTTCACCGAAACTTGTATTTTACAAGTAACAAATTTGTGAGCTTTCAAGTTTTTTTGCGGGTTTCTGTTTCACCTAACAAAATTACAAGTTTCTATTTATTTGTGAAAATTTTCTACAAGAATCAAGACGTATGTCATTTTTGATACAAACTTGTAAAAACCATATTTAGAGTGATTAAATGCATTATTATTAAAAAATTGTGTGGCAAGTGAAAAATATTTGCATTAAAAAAATATTTATTGGAAATAAAAGAAATTTGCATTAAGAAAAAATTGTATTGCAACTGAAAAATTTTTGCATTGAAAATAAAATTTGTATTGCAAATAGCAATGCAGAAAATTTTTTATTTGCGATATCATTTTTTTTAATGCAAAATATTTTTAGTTGCAATAAATATTTTTTTTACACATTTACTTATTTGTAACAAACACTTTTGTTTCAATTTGGAATGAAAAACAAATGCATTAAAAATTGGTATAGCATTTGAGTTTCAAATCAAATGAAAACATCACAAAATACCTACATATGTGAACATTTTGTCCTGAAACATTTTCCTTATATGCAACCGGCCGGTGTGTAAAAATTCGTTCTCTTTTGAGCAATGATGCTTTTATAGTGTTTTTATTTCTCATTTGAATAAGGTTGGCATATTTGCAGTCCATCATTCCTTTTATTATCTTATTAATTTTCCTCACTTAAGAATTTTGTTTGGCATTTAAAAAATTTGCTTATTGATCAAACTACAAAGATATCAAAGTATTAGTTATTTGACAATTTATTGTTTAAAATAGGGTTGCCACATAGGAGCTCAAGCTTTTAAAGTGGCAATCCTATTTTGTCATGTTTTATATCAACATATCTTTCATTTGAAACCAATTTTAAACTCTATCCTTATGAGTTAAGTTACTCGACGGTCACCGCTAAGACTTTAACGAGCTTTATCTTGTAGTAAATCTTGTTGTTTACAAGAAAAAAAATATAGTTGGTGAAACGGTTATTGTACAAACTTTCAAAAGTTAGTTTTAGTTTTTTTTCAATAATCACAAATTTGTGAATTACATATTTGTACTTTGTGAAACAGAATTGCATTGTACAAATTTGTACTTGTGATCTACAAGTTACAAATTGGTGCTTGTAGCAAGTAAAATAAGGCCCTGGGGTCGATGCAGTGAAGAGAGGGACTGATAACAAGTTAAATGTTGCATTAAAGCGTAAATGTCCAAAAATGCAGATTCAAGATTTTTGCTTTGTGCCGACTATTATAACTCATTTTTAAATTATTCAGTTCAAAACATACAAATTTATTTCAGGTCTTCCTCGTGATCACCACGAAAGCTATCATTACTTTATGTGGGATAACTTTTTTAAACACATAGATATCGATCCAGCAAATGTTCATATTCTCAATGGCAATGCACCTGATCTTGTGGCTGAATGCAATGCATTCGAAGATGAAATTAAAAAAGCTGGTGGCGTTGAACTATTTATTGGTGGTATTGGTCCTGATGGCCATATTGCATTCAACGAACCCGGATCGTCTTTGGTATCAAGAACTCGAGTAAAAACACTTGCTCAAGATACATTGGAGGCAAATGCTAGATTTTTTGATAACGATATGAGTTTGGTTCCCAAACAAGCTTTAACTGTTGGCGTTGGCACTGTGATGGATTCAAAAGAAGTTATGATACTTGTGACTGGAGCACATAAGGCATTTGCTTTGTATAAAGCCATAGAAGAAGGAGTCAATCATATGTGGACGGTCAGTGCCTTCCAACAACATGAGAATACTTTGATGGTTTGTGATGAAGATGCCACACTAGAATTACGTGTTAAAACCGTAAAATATTTTAAGGTACGTTACACAAAAAGATTTGGTGTACTAGATTGGAATAGTTTAAAATTTTACTGAATCGGTGCTTTGGGGGCTATATTTTTAACATTCAAAATTCGATTAGTTTAAGACTTGGAAAATTTTGGGAGTGGAGTGGTATAAGAAAAATGTGAGAACGCACACAGTTTAAAAGTTAAATAAGTTCCTATTTAAAAATAAAAAATGCGGCAGCCTTAAAGCGCTGCATTTCAAACATAAGTTAAAAAAGCTTATATCTTAAGATCTACCCATATTGGTGGTGGTACAAATTGCGGGTCAAGTGATATAAAAACTGCATGTTCATTTCTTTTAATCTTAAATTTATAGTGATAACAATCATGTAAGTCTGCCCGCTTGTACCGCCTCCGATTCTGAGAAAAAGGGCAATAAGTTACACGTTTGTTATCACTTCAAATAAGCCTTCTATTAATATTAATATAAATCAGTCACGAGAATCGGCGCAAGATATCTGCAGCCAGCTCTTGGTCTATTAAAACAAGCTGTTTTTAATATTCTTAATTTAAATCCGATGTAAAAAAATCTATGACGTCACGTTTTGAAGATAAAAATTCACCTTGAAATTCTTATATCTCAAAAACGTGACATAATAGTTTTTTTTACCTCGGATTTGAATTAAGACTATAAAAAATCTATTAGTAAAGTATATTTTGGTTCAACGTAGTCGGTTCCTAAATTTTTAATGAAAAATAGATAGGACAGTTGTCAAAATTGTGCTAAATCAAAAAAAACATGAAATAGCGTTGTAAATAAGAGATCTTAAAGTGTGTTTAACTAATTTGACAATTTTAAAAATTTTTGATTGATGAACAGTTATACATACATACCTTAATTCATGATCTAAAAAATTGGCAGCTTTTTTGTATTCTCCGTACTTATATATCCTTCAGTGTACCAAACGTTTCGTTCCGGGCGTCACCCGGACTATATTCTCTTGTAAAATTAAAAAATCTTTTTTCTGAATTTGAATACGACTTGTTTGCTTAAGGCCATATATTGATTTCAACAAATAACAAATTTTGGAACCCTTTTGAAAATCTTCAGGCTTTCTTTCTTGAAGCCTTCTTAAAGAAACGCTGTGACTGCATTTATCTTATGATATAAGATAATGCATAGTTCTTTATCGAACAACTAATGAGAATGTCTCTTCGAAGTCAATTACAATCTTCTGGACACATTCTAGAATAACTAGACAGGGAATAAAATACTTATGAAGAGGTTATATTTTATTTGTGTAAATGAATTTCAGACTTTGCTTTGAACTGGGCTAAGAAACATATAGGAATAGAAGGTCAAAACAATTGTATAGTTCAATATAAATAAATATATTTTTTTTAAATTTTTTTTTTAAATTACTAACGGTGATGGTTCGAATATGTAATTTAATATATGCAATATTATGTGTATGTATTTATGCACCACACATTGTAAATTTTTTCCCCATATTTATTAATAACAATTTTCAAAAATTAGAACCTAACTTCTTTGAATGAAACCAATTTTAAATTAGTACTTTTATATCCATCCCATTCTTATTTCTATTTATTGGTTTAAAGAAATAAAAGAATTTTCTGTAAATACTTCTGAGATTTCTTTACAAAAATCGTGAAAGTAAATGTTTTATCTTCGTATAGGGATTATTTATTGGAGTTCACGATAAGATGATTGACTAAACTTCAGGATTTCCAGAAATATTTATAAAAAAGAAAGAAATAAACAAAATTATTGCATTTATAAGATTCATTCAACGATTTGCTGTCATTTGGGTTTGTATGTTGTTTGTTTTTTATGTTACAGAAATAAAATTTGTTCTAATAATCTTTAATATTTTGTTTTGGTTAATTATAAATATGAACTAAAATTATTTCCTTTCTGTTTTCATTTACAGGGTCTGATGGGAATTCACTCAAAACTAATTGATGAAATGTAAAATAAAATTTTCAAAGGAACTGAATTGTTTGAATTTATTTTTATATTTTTAGGTCAAATATATTTTTTATACATTTTATCCGCCTGCAATAATGTGTCAATTAATTTATTCATTTGATTTAAAAATAAAATTATTTTCCGTTTTGGTTTTTACTTATACATCTGGCAAAAATCCTCTATCTAACAATGACCACCACAGTTTATGCTTTGTACGATGTCTAGGTGGGGTCAGCCAAGGTTAGGTTGAGTGGTTCAAACTTCTTAATAGTACAATCCTCAGAAATCCAACTACACCATAGATTCGGGGTTGCTTATTTGAGTGATGGTGTTTTTTGAAACGCTTTCTACTCGTAGGACCTTCAATAAATTCTTTAAACAAAAAACCAACAAACAATCTAACAAACAAACAAAACAAAACAAAAATGGCGGGTAGCAAGTAGAAATAACAATCTATACCTAGGTAGGAGGGGTTAGTGGAGCGAACAATGAAACTATCACCACTGTACCAGCCAAGACTCCTCGACGAAGCTCGAAAGGTTTCGCAAAAACTCATATCGTGGTATTCCGATTTGAAAACTACGAGATTCGCCTCGTAATTCTTAAAACTCAAAATTGCTTATTATAGACCTAATAAATTTTATTGGGCCAATAAGGTCCTTCTTTACATTTTTAAACAATTACACTGTTTAAAAAAAACTATCGATAAAATCTCTCAAAATAATAATAATAATAAAAATGTTATTTAAAATGTTCATCAAATTTTCATTCAATTACAATAGTTCTTAGCAATTTGAATTTCAAGCGATGAGAATTTTGGTTAGTTTATAAATTTTTCATCGAATGTCTTTAAATCAATACCTATATTTTACCAAACAAAAATAAAAATACTTTCAAATTTTAATTTATCAATTTCATGATGAAATCCTACATTCATCATATCGCTGGCGAAGAATTGTAGGGTTGTCTGCGGGTATTTTCTATAATAATCATCCAGCGATTTGTCGTATATGTACGAGTCTGTACTTAAAAGCAGGTACATAGTTTAAACGCATAAAATTTGAAAACGGTGGTCATAAAAATGATCATGAGGCAAACATATGGTTGCTAGTTTAGAAAATTCTTGAATGACTCATATACCTACTCATATAATGAATACCCATGTCCTTTTCTTTAATTACTTTGTAGGAATACGAATCCTCACTAAGGCCCATTTGCTCATACGGATCATAAAATTGATTCACAGCTAGGTCGAACATAGTCCTTGTGTTTTACTTAGTTTATTCTAAGTTGTTAAAAAAAATTTATGTTTAACCTAGCAATGTTTTACTTTCATGCGAGAAATCGCTGAGAACTTCAAATTCGAATGTCAAATCGATACAAACGTCAGTTAATTTTATTTTTTTTTGAGCAATTAAGCTGAAATTTTTTAATAATTTTGTTATTTTGTATTTTTTTATTGCAAAAATTAATTAAATATAGTGAAACTGATAAAAAATGTGTGTTTGATTTGATAAATTAATTATTCATGTGATGGAAATTTTTTACAAATGTGTTTGTGTGTCACAATTAAGTGACAGAAAATTGACAAATATATACAAAAAAATGACAAATACTTCTGTAAACATTTATGCGACCATGGTTAACGTATAAAAGTGAGTTGACCATTCTTTAATTAATTACTGATGTAAATTTTATAGACAACATCATTTTTAAGGGATGTTATGGCTTTTTGCTCAATAAAAATTTCTTATGTAGATCATAAAACCCTTATGTTCTACTATTTCTTGCCCCTAAGTTATGTTATACTTAGAAGAATTTATGATACGAGTTAAAGTTCGTGCAAACGATTATGTAGAACTTTAGGGTTTATGTTTCACATAAAGATTTAAGTTCCGTTTCAGCAAATGGGCCTAAATTGCTTTATGCATGTATAAATATTTGCAAAATAATTTTTTATCAATTAGTTTCAAGTAAATATTCGAAGAGTTAAGATCATCTCTTCAGCAAATTTTTTTTTGAGTTCAAATAAATGATCAGCCAAAAATTATCAATCTGCAACAAAATGGGAAGTTGTATTGGAAAGAAATTTGCACATCACAAAGATTTATACGAAGCACCATCCTTGGAAGAAATTTTACCAGAAGTTTCAACGGATTCATATTTATCTTCTAATGCCAATATAAATTACGACCTAAATCTTTATTTATATCGACAACAAATGCAGCAGAAAGATCGGGAGTTAATCACATGGTGTAGTGCGAAATTAGAGCTTACTGAAAATATAATTCGAATCAATCAATCGAGGCTGCACAAGAATATGTTCAGTATTGATCTATCAACTTTAGATGAGATCACCATGGAGATTGAACATCTAGAGGAATACCGCAAAAAGTTGATAGATTTGATCAAGCATTTAAAAAAGATTAACTTAAGGCTTACATCGAAGAACGTCCGAAAAAAGCGATCGCATAAGTGTGCCATGAAGATAATTACAGCTCTTACTGAAGTTATAAGTGCAGTATAATCAATTGGATGGATATTTTGTAGAATATATTAAATTTAGAAATATAATAAATAAAGAAACTTGAACTTGAAACTCAAACAAATAATTTTGATTTTTCATATTATTTTTTTTTATAAATACATACATACAACATACGTAGGTATGAAGTTTTTATTAATTTTACTTTCTTCATGAATTCAGCAATGTAGATTTGTACAAGAACAAGGTGAAAAGTTCTCTGCTTGGAAAAAAATGGTTTCATTTATACACTTTTTCCAACAGTAGAATTCGTTCCCGGAAGTAAGAGTCTAGAAGGTATCAAAATATGCATTTAGGGAAGAGGGGGTAGGTCACCCTAACAGTTAATGAAATTTAGTTATTTTTAACAAAATGAAATATTTATATCTTTTTGTTTTTATTTTAACTTTATATCTCATCGTGATCTAAAAATTATGCGTCGTACTTTAAAATTACTCATTTTTTCAAAAGTTGTATTGATTAATAATATATTAATTGATTAATAATATATAACTGATTATAATTAATAACTGAATACAAAGAAGGTTTTGAGAAAGCAAATAACTAAAAAGTTTCAGAATTATTATAGCACCTTACTACTTACTTGCTAGCCCAAAAAATTATGATTTTTTTTTTGTGATTTTCGATAGGCTGTATCTCAGTAAAAAATGATCATATCATGACAAAACAAAAAGCAAGTGAAAGCTACATTCGTCTAGTTTTAGGATTTAAAAACTAAATATTTTATTTCTAATGGTAAAATAACTAGATCTGGAATTATTCAAATACCAAAATTTTCCAAATTTGTTTTGTTTTTACTTTTCTCTAAAAAAAGTGGGAAATTTTTTTGCGAAAAAATGATTATCATTTTTAGAAAGGCTATTTATTTGGCTTTAAGATTCTTTTTGTTTAAAACTTCTACGATTTTTTTTAGACTGCAAACCAAAAACCATAGTTTTGACTTTGACTATCAATATCTCAAAAACGGATCACCTTACAGAAAATTTAAGGATACATTTGAAAACTTAATTTAATTCTCTACAAATAAATTAAGTTTACTTTGTTAAAAAAAAATGTTTTCTTACATTTGAGATCATTTTAGAAAAGGTATCAAAATAGGCCTTTTTACGGTTTCTTAGAAAATGTGCCACTATTTTATAACTATGGTTGATTATGAGCAAAATTAAATTCGTTTGAGTTTATTTCAACATTATTAAAACATACCGTTTAAATTTTAGATAAACCAAAGAAAATTAAAAGTTTTTAAAAAAAAGTTAAATTTATACCGTTTTTTGATATTTTCCCTTTTTTTGAAAATTTTTGATTTTTCCGTGTTTTAAATTACCAAAAATTAGTTCCTATATTGATAAGTAGATGGAGAAAAGTAAGAGATAGAGCATTGTATATATATTCCTATAGTACTCTCATGAAGCAGAATTTTCTGTTTTGCGTCGCCACCGCTGGGATCGCTAGTTTATTTTATATTTGAACCTTATGCAGAAAATTGAACTGCAGATCTACCAAAAGATGTCGCTAAAGTATTTTCTTCGATTGATAGTACTATAGAAATATATGGATAGAACATGAATATAAGCGAAATAGAGGTGAATATATAAATCTGCATCCATATTGATCCAGATCGTTTTATGATGGATTTACTTACATACGATCTGCATTGAAAGGAGATACAGTATTTAAGATTCACAGATGTTGTATCGAGAGAGTAGATGAAAATGCAGAGATCTGCGTAAATGCAGATTATAGGAAGATTATGGTGAAGACGAACATGTTCGTCTTCATCAATGCCTCTCCTTGATACGTACGGATTTCAGGTAGGTATAGGTAATCTATCCCGCTTTACTTTTCTGCATGTAAGTAAATGCAGCATTATTTTGTAATAGGTAATGACACTGTGCTACAAAATAAAAAAAAAATACACCCGAGAAATAACATAGTGTAGGCTGTTTGTATGGTCGAATAATGCATACAAATATTTTTGTTATATTTTTGGAACCCTCCATTTTTTTTTTATTTACAAAAAACCATTTTTACAGACCTTACGATGTAATCTATCAATATTTCAGTCATTTTTCTAATAACTCTCAATATGTTATATGTTTTTGGAAAGAGGATTTCCAGAACTTTTGAATGATGTATATAAGTCTATTGTTTAAACAAATTAAGTGTAGGTTTTTATCCCACAAATCTTGAAAAAGTGATTTTTTTCCCAATTTTTTCAACTTTACCCAATTTTTTTTGCAAAATAAAACAAACAAAAAAATAAAATAAGGTTATATTCTGAAAGAATATACATTAAGGCACAAATTGGCGTATTTTTTTATTGAATTTGACCAAAACTGTGGAATCTGTGCTATTTTTTCGTAAATAGAAAATGTGGCTTTTCATGATGTGAATTGCAAGGTGCACAATAGGGTGTTCGTTATTTTAAAATAATAAGAATTTCTATGCTCCTAGGATCTTATATGGTTGAAAATAAACTAAAAAAAATATTCCCCATGTTTCAAGTCTCTAACTTAATTCTAACCCGTGCCGCCAAGCGGTTGAAGTTTCTTATGGGAATAACATGGGGTTTCTTGGACCTTGTTCGATCAATTTTAAATTCCAGCCAAACCATTCGTTCAAAAAATTTAAAGCTTTACAGACTCAAATTTAATAAGTGTAGCTATCATGTGAAAATTTTTCAGATTTTTAATTGTTATAATTTTAGAGATTTAGCTTGGTAATTAAGGCATTTTTTCAGACTTTTTCAAAAATCGCTTTTTACCCGTTTAATGCAAAAAATTTAAAAAACATACATTTTTATTCACAAATAAGCATAGCATGTATATTTAAAATGCAAATTCAATTCATAGTTATATAAAAAATTAGTTGTGTATTCATTCTTCAAGTCACATCGATATTCAAAAAACGTGTTCCCTATTTAAGAAAAAGTACTGTAGTAAATAAATAAAAAACTAGTTAATTATATAACTTTGAATTAAATATGAATCCTCACATGCACAATCTCCCTTTTTACACATCAACCACCAAATTTTAATTTGATTTTTCAAACCAACTAATAGATTATGTTTCCAAAAACTATGTGTTATGTATGGTCCCTAAGCTTGTTCCTCATTTTAATAAAAATAACAATTAGGTCTAACTCAAATAGGTTGTTGCATAAAGTTCGATTAATGATGTGTCCCGACGAGTTAATTCCAGGATCTAAACGACCATGGCAATAAAACATAATTGTATCTGTGTGCATCCTTAACTAAGCCTATGATATTATGAAGTAATTAGGATCCTCAAAAATTAATAACACATAACCTTGTATGCTAAATACTTAACCCAAAGGTGATTAGTTAATTTCTACCTACCTGTATGATGATTAGTTTTTGGTTGACTTGTAGGTATATAAGAAAAAAATATTTGTGTTGCAACTATCACAAACTTACCATCCTTTAAAGTGTACACACGCAATGGATATCACACACGCTGATCATTTGAATTTTTCTGATCCACATGGATACTGTCGGTTAGTAATTTCGGATAACTCAAATCGGTTTCTGATACCCCGGAAAAGAAGAAATTTGGGCAACGAGATTCAAGAACTCCACATAATGAACGATTCCAATGTGATACCACCATCAACAACAGGATATTTCGAAAAGGCACTCATCTGTAATTTTATTGACGATATCTTGGCAGCCCAAAAGACTCAACCCTGTGAAGCTGAAGTTGCAAGGCGAAAACTGTTCCTGCCATCTAGATCTGTCTTACGCAAAGCAAAAACCACTCATAAAAATAAGAGCATTCACTTGAATTTGTTTAAGTTTCAAAAAACACATAGTAACAAAGTGTTGCGTAAGATCAAAAAGAATTACTTGGACGAAGCGCGACGGAATGTTCTCTCACAAATTGCCAGTGAACGTTTAGTTCACAAACGTCGATCATCCTCAACATCATCTTCCCAGGACTCCAATGACTCAAGGAATTGCAAAAGGTTACGGATGAGCACTAAGGAACCCCCGCAAAGTATTCTTGTGAATCCGAATTTCAATGGAATGTTCCTTGTGAATACTGATTCCGGAGTATTTCCAATTGACCCAAGTAAACTTTCAGAGATTTGTAAATATCATGATAATATGGTGAGACAACATCCGGCTAAAGTTCGAACCGAGCATGAACAGGTTAAACGTGATTTAAATACCGAAGCATGTCGTTTAAGTCGAAGAGTAAGCAAACTAGCTGGAATTATTCTAGAAGAGCAGTATCGTGAGAGGACATTGGCAAACAATAAGATTGTAGAGGAATCTATCAGATCTATTCATTATTTGAAGTCATTGTTGGATATGTTATTGGAAAGGGATTAAAATCATATACCGGGATATTTGAAAGTAAACAAATAATAATTTTAAGCAAATCATTAATTTAAGCAATGTAAATAAAGTAGGTACAGAATACAATTTTTTATACATAAAAATTCTTTGTTTTATTATTCGGCCCTATCGTGTCGTGAGTTCCACATGAATAAGATTCCATCCGGAAAAATTGAATTTTACTTTCCCCTGTTGTGAGTTCCTCTCATTTTATTTTCAACTTTTTTTCATGTAGATAATTTGCGAGGTATTTGACAGCTCTTCTCTCACTTAAATTTTGGTGCCGATTGCCGAACAAGAAACTAGTTTTAGCGGAAAATGTGTATTCTCTTCGGGCGAAACTCATGATAGCTTGGCCCGGCACATCATTTGCCATGTCGCTATGTCGCCATGTCACTCTGTCACCACGAAACTATGTCACCATGTCTCTATGTCACCATGTGTCATTAGGTCTGTTCCAGACTTTTTGTGCACTAAATTAGGAAGTCTGTCAAATTAATGAAAGTTGGGAGAGAATTCTCTCAGTGGGAAATAAAACTACGAAAGACTGCCAAAAAGTCTGGAACAAGTTGAACACCATTATACAACACAATTTTATATTTTATGCTTAATTCGACATAAATTAACACTTTTTTAATGCCAAAAACTCTCATATTTCTGCCGGAAAAAATTCTTTGGGCTAAATTTGTCAGGGTGGGGAAATTTTTTACTCTCTCGTGTGCGCTCTCTTCTGCACTATTTTTGAAGTTGGGAACAGACTCTGACCAAAAATAACCAAATATTACTAAATTCGGCAGTTGCAAACTGAGTGTGGAACGGACCTATTATGTCGCTATATCGCCATGTCACTCTAATTTTGGTTATACTTCCACTCCCAAAATTTGCAGTGGGCTTTTATACTAAAACAACCTTCTCTAAAAAAATATCTTCAAATGCGGTTTAGTTAAAAGTTCCCACTTCAATTGCAAGAAAATAGGGGGAGCTATCGTAACATGTACTTTCCTTATTTGTAATCAATGCACAGATTCGCCAAATACATTAATTTAAACCAAAAAAAAAACTTCAAGAGTTTAATTTTGAAACATTTTTAAATTCCTAGTTTATTATCTATTTGGTAATTTGAGGC
The DNA here is from genome assembly GCF_945859705.1 of Episyrphus balteatus. Taxonomy (NCBI): domain Eukaryota; kingdom Metazoa; phylum Arthropoda; class Insecta; order Diptera; family Syrphidae; genus Episyrphus; species Episyrphus balteatus. The sequence continues at coordinate 53,674,282 of NC_079134.1, read as the reverse complement.
AAAAGCGCAACAAGGGTTTAGTCCAAAAAGCATAATTTCTTTTCTTGTTCCTTTATTTGAAGCTGTTATGATCTGGATGAAATTGTATGTTTATAAAGCTTACGTCATGTCAGCTCTAATGCTGAGAGAAATGAGGGTGCGAATCGTTGTGTTGTTTTTAAAGCTATTCCATTTCTATACGCCTCCTATACATTCTACCCAATTCCCATTTTCCCATTACAACATTACATCATAATTCCTTGTTAAAAAAAACTCGTCAAAAAGTGTTCTTATACAAATTCCCCAGAGATTGTTTCTGCATTCTTTCCAATTCAAATTCGATGAATTTGAATACTTAAAAAAATGATTTATATTAAAAGGGGGAGGAGTTGTTGTTATTCCCAAAAGGATGTTCGCAAAAGCATCATATTAGGAAAGTTGCATTTAATTAAGCTATGATAATATTTTCGTAACCATTTGTATTGACATATGACATTGCTTCCCCTCATGACAGTTAATAAATTAAAGTGTGACATTTGCAATGACATAGTAAACCATGAGTAAATTATTTACTCAGCTGGTCCTTTTCGAAAGCAGCGTGTTTTAATTTAAAAAAAATAAACTTTTAAGCTGCATAAAAAAAAAATTCATCAAAAGACTATGGCCACAGTTAAAGACCCGAGAACTCGATTTTAACAACACATCAGAAGTGATAAAACATACATCACGCTTCCAAACTAAAAAAATGCTGTAATTTTAAAATAGACTTAGTTACAGGACAACTACTTGTAAGCCACTTCATAGTTTGGAAGTGAGATTTGTATTAGGTATGTTTTATTACTATCTATCTATTGATTTTTTTCTTGACATTGAGTTTTGCTAAGGGCAAGTATGTACTTATTTGATAATTTTTACCTTTATTTTCACTAATATGCTTTTTTTTGGCATTTTGGTACCAATAACTTCCGAATGACTCTAGATAAGTTAAAAACTATTACCGTTCTGAAATAACCTTTAGACGCACCAATTTTTAAAAAAAGTTGTCCACCTACGTTCCTATAGATTTTTTTTATACCACAGGTGTTTGAAATTTTTCATAAAATATTTTTTTTTTTTAATTTTGCATCGAAAAACAAATTTCAAAATTTTTTAAAGAAAAGGTGCAACAGTTATGAAAATTTTTAACTTCTTATGTGTTGAGTCTATTATTGTAGAAAAATAAAAAAAAAAGAAATTTAAAAATTCATTCATTCCTGGTTGTAGTGAACGAAAACGTAAGATGATGCAATTTAAAATACACTGAACGAAAAAAAGGTGATGTTTTCTAAGCTGGTGGCGATAGAAAGTTTTGGTATTTGGTTTTAGAACATTCATAAGTGTAGCTATCAGCCATTTAAGGCTAATCCATTTTTTACCGGACATCCTGCATATAAAAATATCTGTTAATGATGAAACGATATTCTTTATTGGTCTCCACCAGGACAACGAAATGCTTCCGAAATTTCAGTGGAAAAATATAAATGCAATAGTGCATATGTATTCACAAATTGCAAAACAAAAATAATAAAAAAACATAAATAATAATCACCTGGTACTTACTTGTATGCGAAAAAGATGCGGAGATTTCTCCAAATAAACTGGCTTAATTTTCGAATTAATAGAAAAATGTAGGTATGTTAGGAGTTTACATTTTACATATGTACATTATTTATTTTTTGTGTCTCGGTTGGAAGTGAGTTTTTTATGACTATGTTTAGAGGATGAGTGGAGTCCTAAGGAAATTAGAAACTGTTGAGGTCAAAATTCATGAAGTCAATGGTGGTGTCTTAGAAGTATTCACCATTGTTTTGACCTAGATATCATTTCAACACCATGACAACATTTCATGATTTCATAAAACATTCAATAAAAGCTATTTTATGATATTTGGTGTAAAATAGTTCACATTTCAATTGCTAACCCAATTCTGACTTCACAAAGCTCATATTTCTACGTGACGATATGAATAGAATAAATGACTGAACTTACATAACCGCTTTGGTCCATAGAAGTCATAAAAATTAAACATTCTCTTCCGGAAATAACATTGAAAGCAACAACTATAGAAGTAGAAATGATGCCGCCAATGGTGCAGTCAGAAATAAAAAAAAAGAACAAAAATATTTTCCTTATGCTGAAAAATGTCGAGACATTAGTATTTAAACCTCCCTCCGGGGCGGTATAAGCGTAATCACAAACCGTTGAAGTTTTTCCAAGCTCAACTACGACACCCCCCCTTGTCTCATGTCACGTTCGGACTCACTTAATGTCATAGTTATATATCTCAAATGTACTTTTGCTCTCCGGAACAAATGACTCCTTCAAGGAAAAAAGTAATCTTGAATTCCTGGTTATACTGTACCATGGGAAGCTGTACATTGCATGAAAGTAATATTCTTTTGTTCATTTAACAATTAAGTTGGAGTCCTTCTTTCTACTTTCCATCAAAAATTTGGCAGATACGTGCTAAGTTATTTTATTTTTGCTCTCTTATTACATACAAAATACAAATACCTTTCATGCTAATTTTTGGTGAATAATTTCTCAAACATCGAATTTCGCGGTTTTGAATTTTAAACGTCCATATCTCGAGTTTCAGATTTTTTACATTTTTTGTTTTTATGAGTGACTTTCATATATCAATAAAATCTATCGATTCCAATAAATTCACCTCTTTTTACCCTACTAAAATTTCAAATTTCTAAAAATCTTGAATATTCAAATTTTTAAATTTAATTTTCTCTGGCATAGCATTTTTTGTACACCTCTAAGGGCCATTTTTTTCACTCGGAGTTGAACATAACTTGAGAATTTTTAATATAAAAATTCTCAAGTTTTGTTCAACTCCGAGTGAAAAAAATGGCCCTAAGAATAACCAAATGGGCACGTTCAAAAACCTATCGGATAGGCTATCTGGGATACCTGTATCTGGAATATCTCTTTGAACGAAAAGCTATCCTTAAAGCTTGCCAAAGCAGCTACTAAAAAAACATGTAAATATTGAGAAGAGGAAACTGTTTCTTTTGAGCAAATTACATTTTTTTATTATTGAATAGTACTTGCACAATCGTTTTGACTTTATTTCTTGCAATTTTTTTTATTTTCAAGCTGAATAATCGCCCGAAAAGTAATCAAAATAAAAAAAGGCCAAACGTTTATCAGCTGATCACTTGTATACTTGAGGTATACCAAAAATTCTCGGATACCTTCAGATTATTTTTTGACAGAAAATGGTTCGTTTCTTTGCTAATTTTGAACATTGTTTACAACAACAAAAAGCTATCCGATAGCTTTATGTTAACTGTTTGAACGTGCCCAATAACTGCTGGAACACAATGGTGTCGGAGTCGGAGTCGTAACTGGAATAGCTGTCAAAATATTCAATGTACGCAAATGCAAATGTACGAACACAACACGACGCAACTGGAATCGGAGCCGCAGCCGGAGTCGGAAGAGTTGACCAACTTTTAACTTTTACGTACGACACATATGTGACGTTTTCATTTTTGACGTGAATAACTTGGTGATTATATTTTTTTTAATAGTTTTTCAATAAAAAAGTGGATAAATATGCAAATGAGAAATAAAAGTGAACAAAAAAATATTTTCTGAGAAATTTGATGTGGTTGTAAACTACAAATAAATAGTTTTAGTTTTTTTGTGAAAATTTTTTTTTTGCATCCAACATGGATGTAATAGCCTTCTCACTTCGTAGTTAGAATAAAAAAAAAAAAACAAAAGCAACATTTTTGACAGACAGCTGCCAAAGTGTATGTACAGTAGTGCCAAATGTTTGCATGGATTTCAAAAAATCCAGATGTCGTTTTTTTGCACAAAATCTATATATATAAACAAAAAAACACACCTATCAAAGAAATTAGAACACACAGTGTCAGAAACCAAATGTACAAAAAATGTTGCTGATTTTTTTGGTAGAAAAAATATGTTAGTTATTAAAATATTTAAAAAAAATAGCCAGGTTAGTCGCAGCGGTGACCGTCGAGTTACTTACTTAAGTCTAGTACGCAGATCAAGCTAAATTTTAGCTCCCAAGCTCCCATATAAAATTCTCTCCAAATTTTAGCCGAGCTAAAATTATCTGAGAATTTTAGCTCTAATGTACACAGTTTCCAACCAAATAATCAAATTTTCGTTTCCAATTGTACATACATACATATACTGTGGAATGTTAGTAAAATTTACAGATACAATTTTGTAAATATGTACTATCTTTTGAAATTGTTTAAGAGTTTTAATTGTTTGTCATATCTGGGATGTAAAATTCTTGTCTTCTCTTTAAAAATGTCATGTCAAAATTTAGCTAGGAATTAAGCTGAAATTTGAAGAGAAATAATTCAGCTAAAATTTAGCGCGATCTGCGCTATTTTGGAAAAAATTGTCACATAACTCTTTGCTGCCGGGTACAAAGGGGTTAAGTCAAAAAAATCGATTTTCGAATTTTTATTGGAGTTCAGTCAGTTTTTTTTTTATCTTTCGTTTGGTCCTATCGCCATAGCTCTAGTGTATCTCCTTCCCTAAAAAATGATTCGGTACAAAGGGTTAAAGTCAAAAAATTTTTAAATTGTGTGGTACTAAGGGCGTAATTTGACTTAACTCCTTCGTTTTTGCTTTAATTTTTATTTTTTTAAATAAAAAAATTGATCCTAAGGCGTTAAGTCAAGAGGAACACAGAAAATGAAAAGCCATTTTTCTACAGTATTTTATTCTTTCAAAAAGAATTCTCACTTTTAGTAATAATAGTGAGGCGGCTTAGCAACAAAATCGTGCACTTTGTGATAAAAGCATGAAATTTATATCATTGGTAATACCTACTCAATATAAGAGTTATTTTGAGATATTGGGCCATCTCGTATTCCATCCAGGAGAGTAGATACAAGAGCTTTCCTGTGTTAAGCTATGATTACACGGTCAACGAAATCGGTCAACGCGTTGACTCTCTGACGTCAAGAAAAAATCCTTAAATTCTCTCTGTCATCTCACCGTCAACGTTCACAGTGTCAAAGCATAAAACATTGACTATCACACGATTGACACTATTGCTTCAATGTTGTCCTAAATTACGTTGACGCGCAGGTGTGTCAACGTGACGTTTACTTAGCAGTGTCAACGCGTTGACTCGCAAAACTTTGTTGATCACACTGTTTGACACAAAGCAAAAATTTAAATTTTCCAAAAATATTTTGTAAATAAAAGCGGAGAAAATGAGATTTGAAAAAAGCTCTCATAGAAAAATTAAACGGAAATATGTTTGACATTGTTGCATTGAAATGTAAATATTTCGAGATATACGCAATGCACTTTTAAGATAAAAGTCTTAAATGAATTCTGATAAGATTGTTGAACGAATACAAATTTAAAATAACTAAATTTGTGTCGAAAAATTAGAAAAAAATATGAAAGGTTTCAACATTTGATTTTTAAAAAATCGAAAAAAAATCAACATGGCCACCTTCAAACGCTTATAGCATAGGAACGCCGCAACCAATGTTCATGGTTATGGTCTTAAAATTTAGCTTAGAATATACAAATGGTTTTTGGTTTTTTTGTCAAAACAAAATTTTTTGTATCCAACATGGATGCCATGGCCATAACAAAAAGTTTTTTTTTGTAAAAAAAAAAAAAACAAAAGGTGAAATGAGAAATCCGCTCCCTGCAAAACGGTACACCATTCAAATAATCGTGCTACAAAAATTTTTCCCAATCCAACTTTCATCATATTTCTATACAAAAAACAATGTCATTCTAAAACGATGACACGGTATTAATTTCTGCCGCGTCAACGCTGGGACAGGGTCATTGCGATGACACCCAGTCCTAAAACCCTGTCAACGTGGTCATCGAAAATAGTCAATGCATTGACCCAAAAATGTGTGTCAACGAGAGTGTCATCGTACCCGTCAACGCAATGACAACAGTTTTCGTTGACGATCACACAACGTGACACTCTTGGGACAGAATGTGACGTCATTTTTACGTCAGAGAGTCAACGCGTTGACCGATTTCGTTGACCGTGTAATCATAGCTTTACACCCGCATTGTTGCATGTCATAGCATAGCTAATGAAACTTTTTTATTAATATGATACATGATTTCGAGGTAATTTTTAACGCCCGATCGAATAAAACCAATACCAATATGCTTGGACCGTCATGTAAAAAGTTATTGCACTCTTTATAAATAGTCATTTACTTAAAGAACAAGAGCCAAAATATTGCCAAGTACTCCTTTAAAATAAGTGGTAGGCTGATGAAATTTTGTATACACAATTATTTTTCATACTTTTACTTTTGCACCTCACTCTTCAAAACATTAATTTGTATGAAAATTAAACACAAAATAAAAGCAAGCAATTTAGGTTTTGCATGAAAATTTAATATTCCATGGTACATAAAATTCATTTTTTGGTTATGTTTGATTCTCATACGATGTTTAAAATATATACGCGGTTCAAAAAAATGTATCATATTAATAAAAAGGTTTCATTAGCTATACTATGATATGCAACAATGCGGGTGCAACACAGGAAAGCTCTTGTATCTACTTTCCTGAATGGAATACAAGGTGGCCAATATCTCAAAATAAATCTTAAATTGAGTACTAAAAATGATATAAATTTCATTCTTTTATCACAAAGTCCACAATGGAGCTCTTTTTTAATGCTAAGCCGCCTCACTATTAATAGTATTTCCAACTTTCTTTTATAAATTAAACTTTGTTATCAATGTAAACAATTTTTTTTCTTGACTTAACACCTTTGGACCAAGTTTATTTTTGAAGATTTAATGGCTCTAAAGTGTAAAGTCAACACAATTTTTTTTTAAGAACGGTCATTTCCTAGTCAACAGCATATGGATATTAAAAAAGATCTTTTAGATGATGTTTCTGCATCTTTACTTTTTCAAAATAATAATATTCAGATTTACAAACAAAAATTGAAACTTGAATTGCATTTTCCTCAAAACTATTTTTTCTGACTTAACACCTTTGTACCCGGCGCCAAAGAACTAATACTATCATATCTTTGTAATTTGGTAGAATAACATTTTTGAAATGCCAAACAAAAACCCAAAAAGTGAAAAAAAAATAATCAGACCTATGATGGTAGCCGATCGGAAAAATATCCGATCGGAGAAAAGTTCCGATCGGAAGATTTTTGTATTCACGGTACCCGAATTTGAGGAGAGAAATTATTCCAATTTTTTTGGTTTTTATATTTTTCGGATAATTTTTCACGTTTAATTTTCTATCGGGAAGAATCGGAAAGAAAAAAAAGCATAAAGCACAACGCGTCTCAAATATTTTGACAGTTCACTGCATAGCATCGCATGTATTTTAAATTTTCAACGCACCTAAGATTTTTTTTCGTACATCTGTCCGATTTTACTGTCGGAAGGGTTAAAATCATATGAAAATTGAAAAATTCGTACAAATCGGATAAAATTTTCTTCCGATCGGCTACCATCATAGGGCTGAATAAATAAATAAAAGAAATGTACCTAAATTTTTGGTCCAGATTTCATATAAATTAATCCCTAACTCCTTAGAAAACCATTAATTTTACTCTCAATTTTATGTGTAACAATTCCTTGTATGATGAGTTCCTCCTATACATTCCCATACTTTTTTTCGATTTTCTTCCTCAATAATAAAGTAGTTCAACTCTATTACTCCAAGAAGAATATATTCCCAATAGCTCAATCAACATTTCAACTGAATGATGATCTAACGTCCTAGGCCGTCAGGTTTACAATTAAAACTAATTAGTTTAATTTTCCTAATTTATTTCTACAAACTGTCATCACTAAGGCAGAACTAAAACTCAATAATTTGCAAAGGGAGTAATCAAAAGTTGAATGATGACACAGTTTTGTACTGTAATGTCCTAAGCTCTTTACAAAAATACACCTTGCTGTAGAAAATAGATGGTTCAAAAGAATACATTTTTGTATTTACCCTTGACATTAATTATGTTAGTTCAGTGAAAATTCACAATTAAAAAAAAAATTTTTTGCTCATTTTATGTTGTCTGTTGGGATTTAATTTTACCTCAGGATCAAAACACTTGAGAGGTAAAAAAAAACCCTCCTGCTTTCCTAAGGCAAATATCAACTGAAGTTTCATAAATGACACAAAACAAAAACTTCACAAAAGCCTATTAAGAAGTCTTAAGAGCACTTTAAAACAATGCAGGAAGCCCGAAACAATGCTAAGGATTTTATTTTACCTACAACTTTCTCCTTCTTAACTCTTTTGTTTCTTCTTTTAATGGAACCGTATAAGAAACATTATTTATAATAAACTGTTGCATTGATCTCTGAGATAAAATATGGTTAACGGAGCATAAAATGCTTGTGCGTTAAGAATGAAAGAATACTTTTCAATTATCCTCAGGCTATGCCAAAAGCTCTGCGAACTGTCTAGCTTTTTGAACTTTCAATATTACCTTTACCACATAGAAGCGGGATTATTTGATTGCTGAAATTTAAAAATGATAGAATCAATGACAAATAAAATAAAATGCACTTTCAAGTCGAATGTACTTGTTGTAATTATGTTGTTAAGTATTTTAAAATTTATACAAATAACATCTTTAATGATTTAATGTTGTGGCTTTTAATGGCATTTAGAAGTCAGTTCAAGCATTTTCTAAAACTAAAAAAAATCAATAAAAAAGTTTTTTTCAATAAAATATTAACCATTTTTGAAAAGTGTTTTGCGAAAAAACCATTTCAGACCTAAAAATCGAACTTCCGGTTTATAAATCGAACTTCCGGTTTATATATAAGAAAAAAGCATTTAAATCCAGCTCGTGTATTTTTACACATTACTTGTTTTAAATTCAAGATCAGTTATAAACACCTTTTAACCTTTCAGAAATAAGTAGGTACATCAGATCAATTCGATTAATTAGTCAGTGATAAAATGTTCAAGTTTTTTTGTAGAAAAAAAAAAAAAAAAATAGTGCGCATACGCCACAGTGACTTATTTTTACATTATAGGACTGAGGTACTAATCGAAAGAAGATGCTTAAAACTAAGTTCACAGCCATTCGAGAATTTGTTTTTTACAATTTTCTTTTTCAAAACTTATATGAGTTATAAATTTAACTAAATTGATATCACAAAGGTTTTCTTGGATTCAGGTACAAATTCAAATTGAATTGAAGTCCAAAAATTACCCGAAATCTACAACGTCATATTTTTGAGATATAGTTAAGAACTTCAAGATTATTTTTTATATTCTCAAATAATTGACGACATAGTTTGTTGTTACTTCGAATTCTACTTAAAAAAATCTTTTTGAAAATTTAAAATCAATTACTTTTAAAATGTTTGTATACCTACATAATGTACTTTTAAATGATCAGTTCAGTTATACTATCAAACGTAAAATGTGAAATTAAAAAAGTTTTATTTCTAAGAATAAGCTGTATTTGAGATTTAATTGAATATTGAAAATTTTGCCATAAAGAAGTAAAACAACAGTAATTTTTTACTATGTATTAAAAAAAGGGATTGGTTGAAGTAATAAGTATGTAATTATTTTTTTGACTGTAAATTATTTGCCACCGGGTACAAAAGTGTTAAGTCATAAATGATAGTTTGCCAGAAAATGCGATTGAAATTGAGTTAATGTATGAAAATCGATGCATTTTTGAGCATTGATCGCATATTTTTATAGGAAAGAGTTGCTCTAAATTTATGTTTTTGATACCAAATAAAAGAGCAAAAAGAGCTTATTCTTATTTTATCAAAACCCGAAAAGTGCAATTTTGTTACTTAACCCCTTTGTACCCTGGGGCAAAGATATTTATATATATGCTTGCATTTTTTCCAAGTTGCTACATACCATGGTATAAAAAGAGAAGGTATGATCATTAGAAAAAACTCAGTATCGAGAACTGTCAAAACTTATGGCTGCTTAAGGTTTTGACAGCCCAGCCCATTGAAATTTTTGTTGTAAACAAATTTGTCTTGGAAATTGTTGTTGCTTTTGACTTTGCCAAATGCCAAACGTCAAAACCTTATTACCCCATTTTGTAAGATGGCGGCTCTAATGATCATACCTTGTCTTTTTATACCATGGCTACATACATAGTTTTAGATGAATAAATTTGACATTTTTATTAATTCTATTCAAAAGGCGTTAACTCCTTGCCACTTTTTATGCCAATATAGTTAAGGCTTAACTCAATATATGGATTTTGACTTTCAAGGTTTTAAAGCTGGCAAAGTTGATACTGAATACTGAAATCAATCAAAAAGAAGTTGAAGCTATAAGAAATATATTTACCTACACTTATCATCATTATTTTCATTTGCATGTATAGGTACATAATGTCTTCATTTAAGACCCAATGACCAATTTAAAAATAGAATATAATAGTACCTTTAAAGTTAAAAACAACATCCAATTATTTATTTCCACTTAATCACGTTCCCACACCAAAGTCGAAATAAACAGAAAAAATAAAACCCAAATAATCTTACCTCAGTATCTATCTTGAAGTGCTTCTTTACAATGTTTGTCACTCCTGAGAATGTTTTTAAAATAACAAAAACAAAGATGAAAATATTGACATCATTATATAGTTTATATAGCCATAAGGCGTGGAAATTTTACTATCATCTCCCGCAATGCGTGGTTTAAAAACAGGTAGCAGTAGGAAGAAAGGGATTATACATAGATTCAAAGATAGTAGGTTTCCCATAAATTTATCAAGGAAATGATAGGAAAGATACAAAAATAAAAATTCCATCTTTGTAGCTATCTTTATGACCTTCGTTGAATCAGTTTTTTTTTGTGATACATTGAAAAGTATAGTTAGATATCCGAGTATAAAAAAGGTGAAAGCAATTTTAAGCTCAATTCAAAATATGCAATACACTAAGTGCTTGTTAAAAACAACTGTGTCAAAGTTTAATTTTGAAACTTTAACAAAGAGGAGTTTTCATTTTCACCATTGTTTTTTTTCTTGTTTTTAGTATGCAGAAATTTTAAGAACAAATTTAAAACACGGTTAGTTTTTATCTAAGTTTATCAAACATTTCATATTTCTTTAAGACCCAGTTTTTAAGAGGGTCATTTCATATTTCTCAATTCAGGGTTACCCTCAAATTAATCCCACAAACCTGCTTTTCAGACAATTTTTGGTCCCTGGGTTAGTTTCCTCGCGTTTAATTCTGCAATAAAAAACTGGCCCTAAGAGTACTGTCTCTTACGAAAAATTGACGAAACTATTTTTGTCATTTTTAAAAATAAATGCATCTCAACTTTCAGCAGAACATTCTGATTCAGAAAAGAATTTTGAAATATTCAGCAAAATGAATACATCTGTAAGTTTCATACTTACATTCACTCATAAAGAAATCCTTTATCATTTATGAACCATAAAAATGACTCTAATTCGTTGCCAAGCTACCCAGGAAAAGGGATTCAAATCGGTTCAGAAATGAATTCATAAATAAAGGTTTTGTTCACTTACATATGTCAACCATTTTATGATTCAATTCTGAAAGAAAATGTTTGCTGAGATGGTTCTTTCATCATAAAATACAAACCAATCAAATATTTTTGTGCTTTTTTTTTCAATTTAAAGTTTTTTCTTCAGGAAAAAAAAAACAATTTCACTAAAAAAAATCCTTTCGTGTCGAAATCAGGGGTCGAATCACGGCACACGTTCGTTAACGTATGGTCGCTACCAGAGGCGGCGCAAGACCAAAATGAGCCGTGTGCGAGGATAAATTTGCGGGGCCCCTAGAAAAATGATTTTGGAGTACCTATATATTTTGAAAAAAGTATCAAATCTTCCGTTCAAGTTCAAAATTGTTATAACAAACTTAAGACAATACATTCAGAGAACAAAATAGTTATTATCGGGATAACTATTAAAATAGTTTAAAAAATTGTTATTTTGACTATTTATATTCTCCAAATTAACTATTAAATAGCCATTTTTTACTATTAAAATATTTGTATGTGACTATTTAAATATTTCAATAATGACTATTTAATAGTCAATAATGACTATAAACATTTCTCAAAAAAAACTATTTAAAATAAATTTGGTATGAAATTTTGCAGAAATTATTAATCTAATAGTACACGTAAAATAGTACCTATATAAAATCAACAGATAAAAAAAAACCGGCCAAATAGTTTGCTTTGAGAATTCAATTTTTTTTTTCAATTTTTGTTTAATGAGGTAAGTACTGTATTATCTTCCCATAAATATGGCAAAATTGTCTTTTTTGAGCTCAATGCAAAGGGTACTTTTGCTAACAAAGTTTTTGATGAAATAATGTCATTTTCAAATCCAGACGTTTTGGAGTCAATCCGCGATTTAAAGTGAATTCTTTAAAATGCGTCTATTTTGTTTAGTGCATTTTTTCATTTTTTGTCCATTTGTGGTAAATTTTGAATAGTATAATTATATTTTTTTGTTTTCATATTTGGTAATTTTTAGTTTCCCGCTATAAATTCAGTTCTCCAGTTTTTTAACAGACACACCGAAATTATGACTTGCAACGGTTCCGACGTTTTGCCCAATTTTTTACAAATCGGAGCCCTAACAAATCTGTCAGTTGTATACGTGCTTGAAGCACGTAAAATGCATTACCTTACCTTACCAACGTTGGAAAAGAACGTTTGTCAAAATACTTTTTCCCTCAAAAATTAATACTTTTTATACAAAAAATGCAGCCTCGGAGCATAATACCAACTATATGACTGCCATTGACTATCATGAGATTCACCATAATATACTTATTAAATAACCGTGAACTTCCTTATTTTATGTTTAACCGTAACAGATTATTCTCATCAGTTAGAAAAATGTTCATTTTGTCAAAATACTTTTTCCGACTATTGTATTTGTTAAAATTTATCAGTAGGAAGAAAGAAATAAAGCCGGGATTTGTTTCTTTCTTTGAACTATTGTTTTTAAAATCACTTGTATTTCTATTATAAAAACGGTTGTGATTTCTTTCTTCGGCCTAACCGAAGCGATGGCTTACGTATAGAGACGACATTTGCATCAAAATGTAATTTTAGGAATATTAAGGACTTATTGCTTCTTTTAATTGGTGATTCATTTTGGCTTTCGACTTGAAGAAGAAGACTCCGGAAAAATCAAGGGGCTTTCTCTGCCTTGCTAAATACAGGAAGATATGTAACTAACAAAGTTGTGGGACTATATTTTTCGTTTTCCGACCTATTGTTTGTGTTTATCTATGGTCTAGTTGGAAGTTTTTCAATTCAGTTATATTGACTAATGGTAATTGTTTCTGTTGATGTTTGCTTTCCTCTCTTAGATACATACTTATCAATAACTTAATATTATTTTTTAATAACTGATAAATACATAAATTATATTCACTTTTTTGTTTGAGAAAAATTTTTGATTTAAAACGGGAAAAGTGTGGCAAAATGTGTTCAAATACGGAAACAGCGAAAATTCCACTGAATAAAATGGTCCTTTTTAATCATTTTTTAGAAGATCAAAAAATTGGTGGCAGAAAACAGAAATGTTCTAAGCCCTTAACAAAGTGTTTAAAAGTGTGAAAAATCTGCTATATCTTATAAATTGCGAGCTTAAGCGAACAAAAAAATTTTTTTAGAGGAAATTAAGTTTACCTATTTCAAAGCTTTATACAAAAAATTATTTCGTACAATTTTAAGTAACTATACCTACAAAATTGAAAATTAGCCTTTTTTCTCACTGAGATTTTGTAGTAAGAAATGTATGCATTTCATTAAGTTTTAAATTAAATTGGGAATATTAAAAGCAAACATTTTAAATAATCCATGTTGTTTGGTAAACTAATTATGTGCTTCACTTGAGAAAAAAAAGTTAAACAATAATCTTTAATTGTTTAATTTTCTTTTTCTAGCGAAAAAACAAATATTTTTCTTTTCTTCCTTTTGCAAAAAGTGGCCAATGTAGTTAAGACCATGCTTCGACTCATCTCAATGCAATTATGGAAATCGAGTGGAAACAAGTCAAATTGAATTATTTTTTGTTTGATCATATGAATAAAGAAAAGAGACATGTTTTTTTTTCGGATGTTATTATTTCCAAAGGCCGAGACATTTTCATATGGCGCCCGCGGGGCCCCTCCAAGCGCGGGGCCGTGTGCGGGGGCACACTCCGCACACCCCTTCCGCCGCCTCTGGTCGCTACTTTTTCTACTGGATAAATAAAGACAGCAATATTCAAAACGATAACGTATAATCGTAATCGAGTCCCGTGATAATTCGACCCCAGTTTTAAAATAGTTAAGTAATCATGTGGTGAGGTGCGTTTAACACTCCTTTTCTTAATGCGGCTTTTTTATTCGCCCTACATATTTTTCTTTTTTTTATTTTAAAAATGTAAGTTAAGGTTGTTGCATTGAACGCGTTAAATTCAGATTTTTTTTAAGCTTGCCTTAGTCATTCAATAGAGCCTACTTGAAATTTTATTTGTTTTCAACACATCTTATTTATTTTTTGGGCATCTGGAAGAAATGATCCTATAATATTGTTTGTCAGTTATATAAATGTGTATGATTTTCTATACAAACTATTTCTAATTTATTGGCAATTCAGGGAGACATTTAAGTCATATATGTTATTTGTGTGACGAAGTCAACAATATTTCCCATAACATCCTCAAGTGGTTCCGCTTTTCTTATCTTCTCTGCTACTGAGCAAAGGTTACATCTGACACTTTTTTAAGGAGGCCTCTCGGGAACTGTTTTTAAAACCGGTGCAAATCTCCCTATAATACGAAAGCAGTTTTTCTTACTGTGGTTTTGTGATACAAGCTTTGAACAGTTGGTCATTAAGCTCTAACTCTACCAATATCTTCCCCTAGTTCGATGAGCTTGTCGTTACTTCGACTCCACCTTTGGTGCGGTTGTAATAAAGTACTATTACAGGCTGGCGCTTATGTCCATGAACATTTCAGACAGGTTAGAGGAACCGGTGCGGTGGTCTCGTAGCCATTGAAGGCGTGAAGAAACAACTCTATACCAGGGGGAGAGGAGAAGAGCTCTCCTAGAATAAATGATTATGCTGTCACTCCATCCTCGATAGACTTACTATGTATTCCACAATATCAGCCTTTTTGATTTTTTGGTGGAGTAGCGCCTGCCTCCAGAGGATCATTCGAATACTTATCAAGAAAAACTCAGATGGCTCAAGTCTTTTCAAACTTCAAAATTGGTCTAAGTTTAAAACAAACTGGTATTTAACGAACATCCCAAAAAGACAGTACAGTGCATTTTTTGGGACAGATAAGATCCATCCAACTATCCAAATTCGGTTTATAAAAAGCTTAAAAATTAATCACTGATTTCAATAATCGATAATGGTTAAATATGAATACAAGACGACCTATACAAGAAACTCTAACTTTGAGGGCAAGTACGTGCGACACATTCGTTTCTTTAATTTGTTTTCTTTTTGTTGACCTTTTGATACCACTGTTCCACGCACTTTATCTCTTAGTACGAATCATCGAAATATTCACAATAAACCATAAAAGCTATACCCTCCCCATTTTAGAAATCAACGTATACGTTGGGTTATTCTTTATCACGTTATCCTGGTAGCAACACAAAGTGTGGGATGTGGGTGGCATTCAAACTGGTGGTGATGTCTAAGTGGATTGGTTGTTGTTGCTTCCTTCGTCTGTTTTTTTTTTTTTTTGGGGATTTCATACACCGAGCAACTAAGCTCAGACCATAGTTATTGTCAACGGTTGTCTCATCATCAGCGGCAGTACAAACGTAACTTTTCATCCGACGGCGGCGTGTCGGGTCAGATACGAAAATAATCATCGTTGTCGGGCGCACTGTGACTGTGACTACACAGATCTCGTGACAGAAAAGTATTTTTCATATTCATTTCGGTCGTAGCTTTCTATACACTTTCAGGAAGATTTTTTCGTCATTTGTATCTCGTTCGTCATAGCTGTCGTATCGCAGTGTCGTCACTGTTATAGTGAATGCCACCGGTATTAGTGGTAGTAACTATCTCTTTTCCTATAGCCAAAGCCAAAGGACTAGAGGATGTATTTTTCTTCTTCAACAACTGCGACTGGCTCGCCATAAAGTGAATTTCCATTGCGTTAAAACAGTTCGTGTCCGACATTTAAACGCTACGGGTTGTCGGAAATACTAGGTATATCTACGCTTCCTTGAATAGCAAGTAAAGAAAAAAAAAACTACCGGCCGGCAACATTCTACCTTCCGGTTGTGGTTAAATATTTTTAGGAGTGCAAATAGATAAAAGCTTGATTAATTGATTAAATTGGTTAATAGTTGTTATAACGGCTTTCCAGTGAACCAAAAAATTTAAAATATTGTTCTAATAATTTAATTAACAAAAAGAAATAAAGAACGTGATTTAAAAAAGTATCTTTTGTTGTTTAAATCTATTAACCTATAGTTGATTGGTATCATGTCAGTGTGGCAGTAACCTTCCACTGGTGTCAAAATATACCCAAATCAGTGGACAAATTGAGGAGTAAATTTTTCGTATACTATTGGATTAAACATCATGCACTTTTCATTTGGATTAAAAATGGGGATTGCTGTTACGGCAATCATCATCATCACCATCATCAACAAAATCAACACCTGTGCTGGTAAGTTCAATGCAGTTCAATGCATTCGGTCAAATATTTTTTTGGATATCTGTTGCCCCTGGTATTGAAATAAATAAAATAAGAAAAAAAAAAACACACATAACCCTCATCAATTTTGAAAAGTGGATAGTGGTTGAGTGAGTGGGTGATGTTTGGGTGGACGCAGCCATCACAGGATAGTGGTTTGTTGAACACACCCAGTGCATAAACGGTTTCGGTGGGGGTAACGAACTTGATCAAGCTTAATTAAGTAAGAATGTTTATTCTTCATTGGAATTATGTATGAAGGATAGCAGGTATGAATAAAGGTGGTTGATGGAAGCTAATGATGATGGGCAGTTTCACAAACCCTAACCAAGGTGGGCCGACAGCTAGAATGAGTTGATGAAAAATTGGTAGCTGTTTTTCGTATGATTTCTATTCTAACCCTTCAGTTGTAAGGGTTTCATTTTTGGTGGTTGTGTTGAGTTAATATTTGAACAATAGAGTTGAAAAGGCAAAACATATTTATTTATGTTTGTGGTGCATTCAATATTTTGTTCATTTTATTGGAATATTAAATGCGTATCCTAATGGTATTAGATATTGGTTTGAGAAGCACAAATATTCAATTCCTTTTCAATTGGCCTAACCCATACTCGATACACAAATTGAAAGGTTGCTTAAAGTAGCTTAAGGTTGATTTTTCCCTGCCCAGTTTATTATTAAACTGTAGATCTTAATGAATTAAAAGGGAACAAAAAAAATCGGTAAATAAGTAGGTACCGATTATTACAAATCGGTTTTCACGTCAAACTTTGGGTTGCAGCATTCGATCTTAAATTGTTTTTTGCAAAATTATTTTTTTAGTTTAATTAAGTACACACAAAATAATAAACTCTGAAATTCTAAGTAGATACTTCAACAAAATTTCCCAATAAATATATTTGTATATTTAAATATTTGTTAAACATATTAATAAAGTTTTTAAACAAATTCTAATTAGAGGAGTTAACAGTAAAACGTACCTAACTACATCTTTGCCAGTTTTAGACCCATTTTACACGAAGCCGCGAACCGTCAAAACGGCCCGGTTATACCTTTGCTGGAAAATATTCTTCACTTGAACAAATTGAAAACGAATGTAAAAGAAACTGGCAAAATAGGACGACTAAATTTTATATGATTTCTGGCTTATAAATATAAAAAAAAACTTTAAGCGCACACAATTTTTAAAACATGTTTAATTTGTACTGTGGCTTGATATCATTCTGCCACTCAACATTTTCAGCAGAAGTCAGAACTGACCTAGCACGTCACCTGTTTTAGATATTCCCGTTGAAAAATATCAAAAACCCATTTTTTGCTATTTTCGAAGAACTATTTTGGCATAATGTAATCTTTTTCAGTTAAAATTGTTACGGTTTACGAAAGAACTTATATTTTTCTTCAATATCTCTTTTCTTCTCCGAAATATCTTAATTTAAGTAAGTTTATCAAGTTTGGCATATCTTACCATAAAGAAACTGATCTCTAAAAATTAATATATCTTTCTCCCTAGAACAAAAGTATACTTTTCTAATGGACTTTAGTGTGCTGATTTTGAATCCGAACTCAAAAAATTTCGTTGAGCTCTGGTTTTTGAGATATAGTAGTTTTTTTTGAGATTTAAAAAAAAAAATTGATTTTGTGATACTTTAATGCGAATATCTTAATATCTTTAATGCGAATATCGTAATATACGTGATTCTAACTCAGCACATCAAAAACTATAAGAAACAAATATAAGAAAAGTATGCTTTTGTTTCCAGGAGAAACAAATCTGAAGCTTTACAAGGCAGTTTATCGAATGGTTTATTACAAATAAGATATTTCTAAATAGAAAAATAGTATATAAATTTACAAAACACGTAAAAATTTTGTTTAATGTATTTTATTATGGTTTTCTTTACATATTTGACTTTTTAAATATAATAATGGGCATTGATATTTTACATTTTCCTTAATTTAGGTGGTTTTGTTCATGTAGGATTTACTAAAAGGTGAAGGATTTCGAAATGTCTGTTTTTTTTGTCAATCAGTATTTTAAAAAATGAGTAAACATTAATGTAAAAGGACATATTTGGTGTCAATCTATAGGTCATATTACAAGTCCTCCAAATTTGACAAATAGTTTTAATTTTATACAAGTTCAAATGAATCTAAAAGGGTGATTTTTTAGAAAGTACCCAAATTTGTCAAAAATCATTTTTACAAAAATGGTACCTGATAGAATTTTTCTGAAACTAGACTTAGATTCAGGAAAGTCTAATCTTTCATAATATAAAAAAGTTATTTGAAGGAGAAAAAAAAAGTTAAATTTTGCAGACCAGTGTATTTAAGCTTTGAGTCTGAAAAATCAATTCCGAATTTGAAGAATCGAAATGTCTGAAATATCAGAATAACCCATCATGAGTGGGGATGTTTGATTATTATTTATTGGAAAAACGTATATACTGTGAATTGCTTTGTCTTCGTGAATTAAAAAAAAAACTAAACAAAATCTAGAAGACCAGACGAGAAGAGCTTTTCACAGTAGGTACATTATTCTTGCGTTGCAGAAAAACATGATTTAAATAGAATTATTCTCTTTGTCATTCCCATGGCAACGACTATATTTCTGATAAAGTTCGCAATGATACCACTTATACCATTAACTTTTTGGATCTTATGGCGGATTTTCCTTATTTCCCAAAAGAGAAAATACTCTCAATATGTTTATATAGACTGCTTAGATTCTTGGTAACTAGGTACTAAATTGCTAAAGGAAACATTTATACTAATTTTCACTGGGGTACAACATTTTGTCATAGTTTTTCTGGTAATAATTTTGAATATCATCTTTCTTTAAAAAAAATATTTTTTTAAGATTGTTTAAATTAACATAACAAACCAAAATTTTTTATAAAGTTTTAAAATATACAACATTTCAGTTAGCTGTTATAGAACCTTTCCATTAATAAATGAACTCCTCAAAAACATGTTCCCTTACTTTAAATCGGCAATAACTTTTCTTTGACCTTAGAGTTATCGTACTGACTTGATTTTGATGTCATTATATTCTGAGTTAAAAAATATATTAATCCCACAAACAATTTTTTTCACTGTTTTGTTAATCTTCAGATCCTTCCACATACATTTTTTTACTTGCTCTAAAGGGCAAGTATTGGTTTCGTGTACAAAAAAAATTTTTATACCTTGCTTAGAAAGTGTACCCCCTATACAAATTTTTCAAGTTATACCAAATAACTCGAAAATGGTTCAAACGATTTTGATTAAACTTTGCAGGAGTAATATTCAAAGCAATTGCAATAAAACAGCATTTTTATTTTTTCCAAAAAAAAAAAAAAAATCAAATAACAAAAAAAAAATGTATTTAACAATATTTTGCCCAAAATGTCGGCTCTTATCCAACATCAATTTTTTTTTTTAATTTATATAGAGCCAGCTCTTAAAATCTACAAGCAAACTTACATAAAAGTGCTTTGAGCTGTAAGAGCAAGTACGTGCGACCCAGTCGTGAATTTTATTATAGACTCTTTTGATCCTTTATCCTTATTGCAAAAGGAACTTTGTCAAATTTATTTCGTTAGATTTTAATTTTTTTTGTATTTATTGGTTTTTGTACTAATAGTATAAAGAACAAAGGAAGCCACGTAAGACATTGCTAATGTAATGGAACTCAGAATATTTTATTACTTGAATACAATTTAAGCATGAGGAAACTTAAAGAACAAAAAGTCTAGCTACTTTTGTTGCCTTGCAAAACATTTTTTCTTATATACATATTATGTATATTTGTGGTCGATACATTTTAGATTATAGGTACCTTACTTACCTGTACCTATGTATTTATGTACCTATATGAAAGTGCATACTCGTATGGTTTCTTTGTAAACAGGAAATTGTTCACATCTAACCTTGTTTACATTTACCCGGTCTTGCCCTATAATAAAACCTTTCTGTCGTTTCATAAAATGCATTAAAAACTAATAAAATCAAATTTTTTTTATGTTCATTGTTCATTCACATTATTCTTTGTGTGGCTCTGACTTTTCATATAAAATCAACGTCTTACTATGTAACTTATGGATTCACTGCCCCTCCCCTAAAGTCACACACATCAAGTAAATTTATACTCACCATTAAACATACGTCATTTCAACTATCATAAACCGATATTTTATATCGAAGAATTCTGGTGTACACGTATCCTTGCTCGCGTTAAATAAAAAATATTAATTAAAAGCAATTAAGTTCTCACAAATCCTGTCATTATTGACGCGATAACAGTTTAGTAAATATTATCGCCTTGCCAATAAATCTTACGGATTTGTTGTCTTAGCTCTAATGTGTTTGTAAATATTTTTTTTTGTTTCGTGAAACGATATCACCTCTTTTATCTCTCAAATTAACTTGAATTTGTTGTTGATGGCAAATTCGCATAATCAAATTGATAAGTTTGATGAAATCGAACTTGCTATTGTAAAAACGAGTTTATAGTCTAACAAGTAGCGTTGTATCACCGAACAATTCTTATATAGAATTGACACCGGGGAAAAAATCCGCAATGAATTAAATGTAGCGCTACTTTCACTTTATTTGATAGCAAAAAATTTCCTGAGAAGGACTTTTTGGTTACTAAGTAGCTTATTTTTGGTTACTTAGTAACCAAATCTATATCAAAAATTTCATTTTTGATTTGTTTTGTGTTACGTTTGTACTAAATATTTTTTTGTTTTTGTTAAATTTTAAAAATAAGAAGATTTGACGAGGCTGAGCAAATATTTTAAAATTTTTGATTCTTATTTGAAAGGATTTGGCTTTTCTGTTTATTTAAGACTGATGACAAGAAGATTAATTATTAAGCGCAAATGTTTATTTAATTTCGTTAAGGGTGTGTTAGCACCTAGGCCAAAGTTATAATTCACATTATTTGTACGTTGTCCACGTGCACTGTGGCGTATACGTGCTTTTTTATTGGATTTTTTAAACCGCATTTGCAAGAGTTTATTTTAAAGTATCTTACGGCCATATTATTCACTCGTTAAAAAAATACATCTGGATGTAAAATGGTCAAATGTCAAAAATAAATCCAAATTCAAAATAGTTATCCCGATTTTAATTATGAAAATAGTTAAAAAATAGTTAAAAATGACTGTTTTTTTCTCTGTGTGATAGTGAATATCACGGATTTTGATTTATTTTTGACATTTCAACTTCTTTACATCCAGATGTATTTTTTAAACCAGTGAATAATATGACCGTTACAGTGTTGAACGCAATGACCAATCTAAAAAAGTTTATAATCCTTTTTATGATAAGATGAAGTTGACAGTTTTTGATTGGATGTAACAATATCCCAGGTATATATTTTAAAATGGAAGTTTACCAGTTTAAACTCGAGAGTTGAAAAACAAAGAGAAAAGAAATAAACCTTCAACTTCTGTTTCAATAAAATGGCCCTTAGCCTTTTCATCTAGAAAACAAGATGAGCAATATTTATTCCTCATTTGCTGTTTTTCAATATTTGATATGTAGATAAAATTGCTCACTAGGACGCTTTTCAGTGGGGTCTTGCATAAACTGTGACCCAGACGGAGGATCTCCTTAATTTATTTTCATTTAAATTTCCTCTTTTTGTTCTAACCACGTGGGTTTTGGGTTTTATAAACCTTTAATTTGGTATTGCAAAAAGGTTTACTATGTTATTTATTCTTAACAGTAGATATGGGTTTCAAATGTTGAGAAAATTTTTGGATTTATTTCCAAAGTTAAAGGAGAAGCATCGGTTGAAGACAAAAGTGTTGAATTAATTATAAATTAGACCAATTATTTATTTGAACTATTAATATTTATGTTGAATCGGGCTTTTTAGGTCACTTCCTTCTATTATCTATGCAAATAAAACTTTTTTATTTCAAACTTTTTCCCTACGTTTCGTCGTAATTTTTCGACTTCATAAGGGGTATTTTATTGAATCTGTTTAACTTCTAACGCACTATTACACAAATTTTTTTAAACTCACATGAAAATATTATTTTTGTTACTCATAATAATTATTGTTTGACTCTTGCAATTTATCCTTTCACCATCTAGGTATCTTTTATGCTTGGTGGGTGGTATATTAATATATTTTTAAGAAGGTAGATCTGTATTGATTTATGATTTAAGTATTTTGTAACGAAAATTTTAAAAATTTATAAACAAATATTTCAATGATAAGAACAAAAAAATATTTTTAAACTTATGGTCAGCTGTAACACACTCCCCCCTTGAAGACTTGTCTTCAACATCTACAGGAAGTCGAAAAAGTTGGGAGGCCCTTCTAAAATTTTGGGGGGGTTTTTCCCAACCTACTTATGCTAATTTAAACCAAACATTACGAACAAGCTCATCAAGACCCTTTTTATACTTGTGTTAGCGTGAGCGACGTGATGTGACTTTGCTGATTCTTGGATAATAATACTCAGATAAAAGTTCTATATATGAAAAAATGAAATTAAAAACGCAAGATTAGAGATAACCTTATAAAGTTTTATCATTGAATAATTACAAATAGAAGTGGACACCCAGGGAAACTTCCGCTGTAAAGTAATTGTCGCTTGTATCGTGCATTGAATTAAAAAAGCAAATCCAACAATCCAAAAGCAAAGCCAACAATCCAAAAGCAAATCCAGCAACCCAAAATCAAATCCTAAACAGCTTATACATATAGATAAAAGTTTTCCTATTTCAAAAAGTGGAGATAGCCTAGAGGATAAGGTGAATGTGTGTTAAGTTTACCTGCCTAGGTTCGAATCTGACGGGAAATTGAGATTGTTTTTTTTTTTTTTGTTTACATTACTAGAATAAAAATTAATTAAATTTCTCAAAAAAAATCTCCGCAAAAACAAAAAAAAAACAATTTCAAATTTTACCGGTATTCGAACCGGTGCGGGGAACCAAGTCCACGGGAACTAAGTCCACTGAGGTAGTTTGTTCCCACTCAGTGGGAACGAAACCCACTTTAGTAAAGTGGAGTAAGTTCCCATGGTAGGTGGGAATCTAATTCCCAAAAAAACGTGTGGTTTTCGTTCCCTCTGAATGTTAACTTAATTCCCATTTGACCAAGAAGAAGTAAAATAAGAAGAAAAAGAGTCGCGAGTTTTTAATTTGACCTTTTACAGAATGGAAAATCAGCAGTTCATTTCGAAATTCAGTTTTCAAGAAACTGAAAAGAGTGTAACACTCACGGAACTAACCCAATTGGATGTTAGTTCCATTTAATTTGGAATTAACATCCACGGGACAAGGCACAGTTTACTTAAAAAAGTGTTGTTATTGGCGCCTTCCTGGCGATTTTACATACCCTTAGCGGAGCAACGAAGTTACATGAACGGGACAGAGAACCCTAAAAGGGATTTCAAATACTTAGAACGCGTGAAGCGAGCCGGGCAAGGTTTCAGTTAGTTAAAAAGACCCCGACATTGGCGACTTCAAATATCCTAAGTGGACCGCTCACGCAAGTTCGTTCCTCTGCTTAGGTAATGTTAGATCGCCAGGCAGACGCAAATGTTTGTATGTTAGTGAAGAATTTGGCAAACGCGAAGCGGAAAAACATCTGCTAACATGCGAATCTATTTAATTTGTACAAGCCAAACGCGAAGCGGAAAAAAATTTTGCCCAGGGGAGAATCAATTTTGAGGTGTGAAAATAAAAATTCGCGCGAATTTTTATTTTCACACCTCAAAATTGATTCTCCCCTGGGCAAAATTTTTTTCCGCTTCGCGTTTGGCTTGTACAAATTAAATAGATTCGCATGTTAGCAAAAGTTTTTCCACTTCACCGTGTTATCAACTTAAAAAGAATACATATCAAAAATATTTTCGAAAAGACTTTCACTTTCCATGATCTTATTTTGTCACGATGCTATTTCGACTAACCATTAAGTTTGCCAACTTCTTTTTTATTTTTCAACATCTTGTAATTGTGCTTTGCATTGGACTAGGTACTACCGACAAAAATAAATCAAGACCGGTTCTACTATTGCATCAGCAGTGGTCATATTAACTTGTCTCTTCAGGTACTTATACGCAAAAATAAAAAAAATACATGTGGGAAATGAGTACCGAAATTCTTCTTTTGGGACTTATGTCTCAGTAGTGAGGGACATACCTAAGTCCCGAATTGGATACTAGTAAAGTGGGACATAAATTCCGAAAAAAAATCGGGACTTATGCCCCTGCTCGATTTTTTTTACTAAAAAGTACTTTTACGAAAAATCACGCTTATTTGATTACTTTCGTTTTTCGTTAAAAAATCGTTGTTGAAAATAAATTCTCTTTTGATTTTTTTGAGTGTGTACTAGGTTCCCATTAGAGAGTGGAATTCAAACCCACCTTGAATGGGAAAGAAAACCACTTCACTAAAGTGGATTTCGTTCCCACTCAATGAGAACGAAGTCCCTCAGTGGACTTAGTTCCCGTGGACTTAGTTCCCTGCACCTTCGAACCTAGGCCAGTAGGAGCAAAAGGCATCGTCCTTGTTCTCTAGACTAATATGACTTTTCAAAATACGAAAACTTATATCAATATAAGCTCTTTGAAATGTATAATAATAAATTATTAATTTTTTTATGAAGGTTTAAAAAAATTATTAGTTAAGACTCAACTCGAAAATACAAAATAGTTGAGGCGCAAACATGTAGTTCATCTATCTTCCGGCACTCTTATAGTTGCAGAGTAATCTGCGGTGTCACTTCTATTTGTAATTATTCAATGGTTTTATTTCGTATAAAAGATCTTACCTCGTCGAGGGTTAGTAAAAGAAGGATATTAAAACCACAAACTTGGTAACTTAGAAATGTCTGAAATTTAGAACATGGCATAGAGTGACATCTTTTATGAAATGATGGTACAATTTTGTATTTAACATTCTTGAGTACTTTATCATTAACATTCATCTACTACTATTTTATATTAAGCTGTATGTATACACATGAACAACTTGGTTGTGCTTTATCGTAAAAAAACCTTCTATGTTAAATCAATGTCTTATGTTATCATTCCTGCAGCGCGCTTATGCTACATAAAATAGAAAAAGACACTCATGCGCATCTGACAATTAAAAATTCAAAATTTTTAAACGCAATCGCTGTGTTTATTATTTTTATACTCGTAATCCTTATTTCATTTTACCTTTTAAACAGCGCGCAATTGCTGAGAAAAATTTCAAAACAAATATTTTCGTGCCAATATTGGTCCAACTCGGGACCTTAAAACTATTTTACCATCTAGAGATCGCTTAAAATTGTTCATAAGAATAAAATAAAAAATATTTTCAAGTATACCTACAATAATTCATAAATAACCATGAATGCATTTGACATAGAAACTTAATACGGATTTAAAAAAAAATGTATATGAAATAACTTTAAGAGATTGATATGAAATAAATTCCACCCTTAAACAAATATACTCAAATATGACATCAACTTCTTTTAAACAAAATCATTACTTGCTGCACACATTTTGTACATATAACATTATTTAAGTCATTACAATAAGAAGTCTGTCATTAAGGTGTGTACCTGTATGTGGGTAGTGCCTGCTTACATCGATATTAAAGTATCATGACACATGGTCTTACTTCCGCTGGTAATTAATCGCGTTTGCAATGTGCCATTAATGAGGACTTTATTATAGCCACGATAGAAGCAAGAGAGAGGACACTATGAAAGAAGACTGCAAAAGTGCCAATAGTACAGGTACCTTCTTTTAATATCTGAAAATTATAAACGTCTACCTTCTAATATTAAATAGCCACAATATGACTTTGAATTACCATTCGGTTCGTTTAGCCGTTGAATGTATCTAGAGCAACAAGGTCTTTTGGCTGCGTGCTTCTGCTTTTTCTTTGTTAATACAGATCAAACCAGACGACAACAAACCAGACAGAGCATAATCTTCAACATGCAAATTCACAGAACATTAATCACATACAGTAGCGAGCAAAAAAAATGCAAAAAATAAAAACATTTGCATTTTTTTGCTCGTCTAAAAACGCATATTTAGGTAGACTTTTGACCAAATAATGGTTTTGGAGTAAAATATTCCACAAATTGACTCTGTTTAATGAAAATAAAACAGTTTCAATATGCCAAATTTGGTAACTTAGTTCTTGTTCAAAACTCTTTAAACTTTTTTTTGTTTGCATTTTTTTTGCTCGCTACTGTATATGATTTTTTTTACGATACACGCTATTCTTCGTCTTCGATCACGGCACGCTCACTTTTGGCAAAAGTTCAACTTTTTTTTTTATTTTATTTTATGAACAAAAGTAAACAAATAAATACAAATAAACACAACCTCAGTCTCAGTGGTTGTCTAGCCTTTTAGATTTCTCGTCATAACAATGTGTATACAATTTTATATCTCAATCTTATTATCTTATAGTAAACCTAAAAATGTTCCTGCTGGGATAAATTTACATGAAGGACTTCTGTTGGCTAGGATACGTTCTTTTCTTTTTCTGTAAGTTGAAATTAAGTTTACATACAAGTGACGTAGATACATAGATTGAATTCTATCTGTAGCTGATATCCTAACATTCTTCTTATCTTTCTTGTTTTGACTGTTACAAATTTAGCAAAGTCAATTAATTTGTTGCGACAGACAAACAACATGAAAAACTTAATAAAGACAATACAATATGACCATTGCACACGCACCACACAGTTGACAAAATGTGCTGGGTGCGACTCATACTGATTGTATTTTTTTTAATTGAAAAATGAGAACTAGATATAATTCTTTCAATAAAAATCGCAAGATCCAAAAATATTTAGTACGAAAAACATTTTTCAATAAAATTTAAAAATTAAGTTTATAGGTTTGTTTGGGTCGGTATACTTCCTGGAAAAAAATGTAAAATCTGTCAAATTTTAGAGAGCTATAGGATTAGATGAAATTCTCTCAGAAAAAGCTAAAGCAAATGTGCCCAAACACACGAGAAATATCCCCTGTGGGCTTTCTTTCCTTTTCAAGAAGCTTTGTAAGTCCTCCTCGGTTATTATTTTTTTTTTTTTCACTGTGAACGTGAATAAAAGATGCTCGCATTAACAGTAATGCCTTTAAACGTTAGAGAAACTATCGAGGGACATGCTGCGCCAGTCAGGTTTTTCAAATGGTTAACACCATTAAATTCAGCACACCCTAAGATGAGTCTGTACTCTGTACTCGAAATTTACTTACGAAATCAAGTTTAAGTTTCTCAAAACATTGGGCCACATTCATAGTTTTTTCATAAGCTATGATTTTGTAGCTTCTAAGAAAAACTGGGGTTGAATTACGGCACACGATTACGATCATACGTTAACGTTTTGAATATTTCTCTCTATTTAATTATTTATTAGAAAACGATAGGGACACAACCATTCGTTAACGAACGTATGCCGTAATTCGACCCCTGGAGTTTATCTTATTCATAGACAATTTAAACCCATCTCTATACCAATTTTCTATAGAAAAAAAACTGCTTCTAACCTGTGTAATAACTTTAGAACTTTAGTTCGACTCGGTTTTAAAATACTATTATATGAATATGGTCCATTGTATTTACAGAACTACATGGTCAATTTGCAATATGATAAAAAAAGGTTTGACAGATATATAACCATTCTGCAGATAGAAGCTGGCTTTAATAATATTGGACTTTTAATGGAAATTATTATCAATTTTAATAGCTATATCTAAAGTGGTCACTGTGGCGTATGAGTAACATTTTAGTATATGGAAATATTTAAATGGTTTTTAAGAAAATTTCCATCCCTGACCACATATTGAAACTATTCCAACTTTTTAAAGCGTACTCTGACCTTTAACTGATTAAAAAAACTTAATCTAAATTTTATGCATTGTTTTGATTTTTGTCTACAGGGCCATACAATTGGGTAAGTAAAGAAAATTTTGAACAGAGCACAGTTATTATGTACCTATGTACGTACATTAAAAAAAAAAAAAAAAACACCAAAATTGTTTGCTGATTATTTTAATTGAATAAAGAAAGCAACACACTCCATTTTCGAAAAAAAAACAAAACTTTCCTTGTAAATTTCGTTTACAAAACGCAGTATACATACCTACCATTTGGCGTTTCGCTATTTCAATTAAAGTTAACCCTTAAAGTAAATAAGTTCTAGTTCTTAGTTAGGTGAATTCTTTCTTCCATAAAAGTTAAGTATCTATTTACCTTCCTATAAAAATACATGTACTTGGTGGCGTATTTCGGAAATTGTTTTTTGTCAACTACTTATTAAACATTAATTGAAGCGTGATAGATACGAATTGGTTTGACCATATTTTCTCTACTTGAGTGTTAGAAGCTAATGGAACGGTAGGTATAATAATTGAAATGATACTATTGGTGAAGTAAATTACGTAAGAAATAACTAAAAGCTGGTTTAGAGAATTTAGGGCTGAATGTTAAAAGAGATTTTAATCTAACTATTTTACTGACATGATTAGCCGTAAAATCAATATTTTAAGAAAAAAAACCATTGTTTTGTTATTGAAAACGACTCTATAGATGTAGATTTCTGTACATCTTACAGCGGTTATTTTTTCAATCAATTTTCCTTCTTTTCTGTTGTCTTGTATAATTTGCATTTTGTAAATCACAATATATGAGTCATAGTGAACTACAACAAAAAAAAGACAGACATGACAGAAACCAAGGGGGAAGATGCTTCACAATTAAATTATAAAATCCATTTAAATTTCACCTAGAACTTAGGTTTTACGTGCCAAAAACAGAATCTGAATTAATTTTAGAACGATAAAAATGAAAATAATATTTTTTATATACCTAACACACGAGTCATGAAAGAACTTATTTTCATAGCAAAATGATACAGTCTGACTGAATGGGAAAATCTCATTTGGATGACGTTTCTTTGAGGATGATACACGGAAAACCGATGAGAAAGACTTTACCACAAAACTACGCAGAGCTTTATGACGACATCGAACATTTCGTAGACTATTGTTATATTTTTACAGCTTCTAGGTACATTTATATTGGGTGAATTCATCATATCCTTGGATATCCCCATTTTATATTGCAACAAAAGAAGTGAATTGCACGAGCAGATAATTGCGTTACGTTGGAAAGTGTCTTCTATGAATACGGTTGATGACGAGATAATAAGATGATTTAATATTTAATGAGATATTGTGTCTGTAGGGAAAACCTACACGTCTAGAAATAAATGCGTAAATACTTAACCAACCGTCCGTTTACTTTTGCATTCAATTGTCTGTGTCCTTGGATATTATTATGATGGGTTTTGCCGTTTTGGTAAGCAAGAAATTATAGATAGGTACGTTTAAATATATCCCCGAGTCACAACTGGGGAATCAAGTTCTAATTGAATGGCTAATTAGAAGGGCTTTGTTGAACAAATAATGATAAACAAACAAAAGTCTTATTGTGTTTGATAAATGATAACATTATTTTTAATATTCATATCCGTTGTGGTTGTGGACGGAAAATAGAATATTTCTGTTGTAGATATAAAAATTATTGTTGCACCCATTCCTGCAAATTTAAAGTGGCCCCAAAATAAAATTTGAATTAAGTAGAACATTAAATTGAATTTTTGAAGAACTGCTATGATTTTTTCTTAATTTTATTAACAATCACTGCAGCTGAGCATGAGCATGCAAGCCAATTGTGCAACTACCAAATTTTGACTTCGATAACGTTTGCAATATAACAGTAGACAGTTCAACCTTTCGTTTGTTACCAATTTCATCCATCACAGAAAAAAAAGAGTAAACCAAATGAAATCGTGTTAAAAAAGGCTGCGTCGCCAAACTGCCAAGATTTGGCCTAAAAAACCTCTTCATCTTTATTAATTTCAAACTTCTTTCATGTTTAAACTCTATAACTATACAATTGCACAACATAGGAGCGTATTTGAGTTGAGCTTTTAAATACTTTTTATTTTGATGAATTACCTACATTTATAAATGCAGAAGTTACAGATGTTGAAAGATAGCAAGGTTTAGAAAAATAGCATCAGTTTCGATAAATTTTTTTCTATAAAAAAAAAATGTTTAGTTTTTCAAAATAGCTTTACTCCGTAGTTTGCTTCAATCTCAATCCTAAATAGAATTGAAAAAAAAAAAAAATAAAATTTTTAGTCTGAGTAAGAAACAAACACAAAATAATACAGTAAAATAAGGAGAAAAAAGGGGTAAATCTCGGAATGAATGTTAGTAGAAATTTTTTTTGCTCAATATCTTCCTTTTGCCGTTCTATAACATATCTCAAAAGTCTAGAAAAATCTCATGTCCGCTTGTCGCGATTTCAAGGACAAATCGCGAAATGGAGATTTTCAAAATTAGCAAAAATAGGCTATGGTATTATATACACATATGATACATGATTTCAAGGTATTTTTTAATGCTGATTCCAAAAAATCTAAAATCAAGACAATCTGACGTCTCTGGAAAAAGTTATACCTGTTTTTCATCTGTAAACTCATATTATTATAACAGTTGCAAACTTACTGCCGAAAAACCCTTAAAAGTTATGGTAGATGAACCAAATTTAGCATGAAGATTTTAGAATCCATCATTATTAAAAATCAAAACAATCCATTACAAAAAATATATATACCTACGAAATAATGGTATTTTTTGATGGAGGGGCAAATTTTAGGATATGCACTAAAGAAGATTCTTGTTCATCTTAGGAATAAGTGCTAATAGGCTAATTTTTTCATTTTAATCTTTGTTTGGATGTTCTTTAACTACCCTCAAAAATCTAAAAAATCTCATGTCCTAATGTCCTAATTTTCTTGGTTTGAAAACAAGGTGCAGATTTAAAAAAAAATTGAAAAAGTACACTTCAGATATTTGTGTCAGATCAACATGAATAAGGTGCATTACTTTTCATGGATGGTCGGGTTGACTTGTTTGTGAGTTTTGTTGGAATAAGTGTTAAAAAATACCTTTAAATCATGTCACTTATGTTGGTATACATATAAAAATTTAAACTTTTCTTATTAATTTTTTAAAATCTGCACCTTATTTTCAAACCAAGAAAATTAGGACTTGCGGACATGAGATTTTTTTAGATTTTTGAGGGTAGTTAAAGAATATCCAAACAAAGATTAAAATGAAAAAATTAGCCTATTAACACTTATTTCTAAGATGAACAAGAATCTTCTTTAGTGCATATCCTAAAATTTGCCCCTCCATCAAAAAATACCATTATTTCGTAGGTATATATATTTTTTGTAATGGATTGTTTTGATTTTTAATAATGATGGATTCTAAAATCTTCATGCAAAATTTGGTTCATCTACCATAACTTTTAAGGGTTTTTCGGCAGTAAGTTTGCAACTGTTATAATAATATGAGTTGACAGATGAAAAACAGGTATAACTTTTTCCAGAGACGTCAGATTGTCTTGATTTTAGATTTTTTGGAATCAGCATTAAAAAATACCTTGAAATCATGTATCATATGTGTATATAATACCATAGCCTATTTTTGCTAATTTTGAAAATCTCCATTTCGCGATTTGTCCTTGAAATCGCGACAAGCGGACATGAGATTTTTCTAGACTTTTGAGATATGTTATAGAACGGCAAAAGGAAGATATTGAGCAAAAAAAAATTCTACTAACATTCATTCCGAGGTTAAACCCTTATTTGACTGGATTAAAACAAATAGGTCGCCGGGAGCAAGCGACCAAAAATTTAAAATATTTATATAAGTTATGAATAACTATGAATTTTGATAATGTTTCCAATATTTTACTAATTATTTATATAGTCAGACATATCTTTAAGTCGACCAAAAAGAAAACTTAAATTTTGTAATTGAATTATACTGATTTTATTTGCCTCAATAAAGTTAACTTGAACTTGAACAAATAGGTCGTACTAAAAAAACGACAAAAATTACCGCTTTGTATACTCTCTACATTACAATTGGTCAAAATTAGAAATTATAAGGTCGAATATTTTAAGCCTTGTTTATTAACTAAATAAAAAAAATTATTTCATTCAATTATCTTTACAAATGCGAAAGTTATCTACCAATTTATAAATATTGAGCCGTATGTGATCGTCTTACCCCCTCTTAAGCTCGATGAGAAAGAGGGCCCTAAGAATCGACCACTTTAATGGGCACTTCCGCCACTTTTGCCAGGTTATTGAAGACCTGTAGTTTTTTGATACGCTAAATGAGTCTAAGACCACCAGGGAAATTTTTTTTTGCGACCCCAAACCACTCAAGAACTCAAACATAGCAAGCTATTCAGATCAAACTTTGTAGTTACATATGTGTTTTGATAGATTTCCCAGACAAAAATTTAAAATTATGTTTTAAGAGGGCAATTGACGATGTACCTGCCACATACAACCCTATAATTCTCAGCCAGACCATACGAAAAAGCTTATTTTTTTCAAAAACGGACTTTTCGAATTCAATTTAAAAAAATCTGTAGGATTTTGCAAATAAGATTCTACATTTCAAATAAAAAACAAAATTTATTTAATCATTAATATAGCATTAATCATTAACATGAGTAAATGTATACCAAATGTAAGCGTTATTACCAGGTTTGGGCGGTTTAAAGTTCTTACAACACTTTTTTAGTTGAGCAAGAGCCAACACATACAAAAAAATAAAAAGATTGAAACTAAACATCCTTAAGCATAGTACGAAATATAATCAAATTATCATTATTCGCACAGAGAACTAAGAATCGACCAATCACCTGATATTTTTTTTTCTTTTTCTCGCTCTTTCCTTATTTAATTTATGAACATTTATTCCTGGTCACGAAAGTTTTACAGAGAAGTCGCCTCGCTAAGTTCAAATGAATGTTTTATGAATGTTTTGTATTTAAAGTTTCCAGTTTCATTGAACAATGGTTTATAGTTGTAGTTGCAGCAGCAAGGTTTTGAAGATGGCAAGCATACCCAGTTGTATGCTGAAGTTATTTATATCTGCTTTTTCTTTCTTTTGTCTCGGATATAAAGCAAAAAACTACTGTACAAATGCTACTGCATCTGCAGTTTATCTCTTTCACTTTCAATGATTTTAATGTTCTATCAACTTCACAAAAAGAAAAGGGAAGTGAGTAAGTTGGTCATTTTACTTCCGTAGAAATTATTTTTCGTGGAATATAATTTACAGTGGTAAATAAAATTAGTGTGACACTTGATGATTAAATGAGTTGTGAAGCCTATAGATAAGGTATATTCATAGATCCTCAAGATTTATTTTACTTCTCTTGAAGGCAATGTCAAAGCACTACAATAATATCAGTTTAATTTAAAAAAAATCCAAAAAATCTTACAGTTTATCAGCTCTTATTTGAGCTTACTCATTGTTTCCAAGTGAATATAAAAATATAGCACAGTTAAACGGTTTTTCAATATTTTACAAAATATTGCAGCCAATTTAATGCGTTAATTTATTGTTCCTCATAATTTCGATTTAATATTTTGTGTTTTTGAAAAGAATGCAAAATGTTACGTTTTATTTTGACTTTTATTTGACTGTATACTAGAATAGTGTAAGGGCAACTATGACAAAACAAAACAAATCTGTATTAAAATGAATAGTCATTTTAGTGAAAGCCAAAAAGCAAAATAAAAGGATGTAAACCCTTTCGGTACCAGCGTTACTCTAATGCAACATATATTTAAAAATTCGTAAAAAATATTCCATTAAATATTTTTTTAGGTTTCGATGGCTTAATTGAAAGATAATAATGAATAGTTATTGGATTAGTACAAAAAGTTAGTCTAATATCATACTTTTATTTTTTTTTTATCGAGAAAGGGACTGAAATTCACATTTTTTTTTTTTTTTTTTGAAAAAAACTTTTTTTATATGGTCATAATCTTGAAAAAAAGATTTAAAAAATGTTAATCCAGAAAGTGTTTTGTTTTTTGGCTTAGAAGAAATAGCATACGTTATTGTTCCATAAAAAGTTATTTCCTCAGTTGTCCGACTTTTTTGCTACTCATATTTCTTAGTTGTGATGTTTTTGACACGATAATACTGGAAAAACATTTTTTAATATTGGTTTTCATAGCTTGGGTTCGAAATGGTTAAAAACAGTTTCAAAAACATGAATTATTGCTTCCAACAAAGAAAAAAACCTTTACAAAACTAGACATTAATCCTATATCAAAACTGTTAACGATACACTGAAAAAAAACCAATATCATTTTCTAAATATCAAATTAACACTTTTTAAATATCAAAAAAAAATGCTGGAAAAATGTGTTTTATGATAATAAAAATATCAAAACAATATTTTTATTATAAGAATTTAACCCTCTGTCGGCACACGGGTGCGAATTTGGCAGGACAAAAATAAAAAAATTACGATTTTTCTAACAAGTGGTCACAAAAAAGTCTCTTTATAAGGGTGAAAATATTTTTTTCGGAATTGTGAATACAATAGGTATTCGAATTCCTCGGAATATTCTAAATCAATTTCATACTTGACTCTCTATAAAATATTGTGACCGAAAAAAAATCTAGCGACATGAAAAAGTATAAACCAAATTCGCACCCGTGTGCCTATCACGTCACAAAAAAGAGGTGTGCCTACAGAGGGTTAAAATAATATCAAATTTTTAAAATTTTCAATTTATCATATCAATTTTTCATCTGTTTCTCATTCCAAACTTTAAATATTAAATTAAAAACTCTTAAATTTTACTAATTTAAAGACGCTTTTTAATTTTTCGAAGAAAAAAAAGAAATATCATTTTAAAGAAAAAAGAAAGATAAACTTAATAAAAAAGAAATATCATTATAATAAACTGAAACGTAAAATTTAGTAAATATTGATATTTAAATTGTCAAAGTAATATTTTTATTTTCAACCTAGAATTAAAAAATGCCACTATGATATGATAATCAAATCAAAATTTATAATTTAATTGTTTGATGAATTTTGTCACTC
Source organism: Episyrphus balteatus (assembly GCF_945859705.1). Taxonomy (NCBI): domain Eukaryota; kingdom Metazoa; phylum Arthropoda; class Insecta; order Diptera; family Syrphidae; genus Episyrphus; species Episyrphus balteatus. Next base: position 53,638,605 of record NC_079134.1, on the reverse strand, counting down.
AAAAATGTTAATTTGAAAAAAATTTAAAAGAAAAAAATTTCAAGAAAATTTAGGAGAACCGTTAGTTCTGGTCTAAAAAATATTATGTAAGTTTAAACTATGTTTGGCAAAACTTGTTTCAACAATACTATACTGCCCATAATCTCGTAAAGGCCCTAACTAAAAAATTTTCGAGTTAAGGCATTGTCTCTGATTTATTCTCAATTATTTTTTTAGCCTAGGTCTTCAAGTAAGTCAGAAAATTCAAAATGTCCTTTTGATTTTTTTCATTTTTATATGCAAATGCGATATTAGATTTAGTGCTTTTCTCTATAACTCACAAGTAAGAAAAATGTAGTTAGGGCCTTTTCGAGATTATGGGCAGTATAGTATGTGATAGAGGCAATTTGTTGAAGGGATATTCTTCAAACTTGGTGATTTCGCTTTTTCGTTAGAGCGAAATCCTTAGAAAGAAAATGAATTTTTTTATGACATGCGATATAAGTTTTATGTAATATCCTGAAAAACATTTCGAAAGATATTTATAACTTGTATTCTCAAATGCAATTCTAAAGATCCATAATCAATTTTCCATAATTTCAGAATTGTTTAAAATGGTTCTGGTCCAGAAAAAATACACAACTATCTTCATTTTAATGTACTTACATAAATTCAAAATTATATCAGCCATGACAATTTATCACGCCACTGTAAACATCCTGATCTTTTCTTTTCCCGCAAAACTCAACTGTGACTTTGAATGAAAAATTATCGTATTGAATATTTGTGTCTGCCGCTGCCCTATGGTGCGGTGGACACGAATATTCTGTCTTTTAAGGCACCGAAAACTTTGCACAAAAACGTATTTCGTTCCGCTCTTTGCAGTCTGCATTCACAAAGGGAAATTGCACATGACTCATCATCTACACATCCTTCCATGACATAGCATCCTAGATATAGACTGAAAAAGAAAAAAATCAACGAAAAGGATAAAATCTACTTTCAATCCTTGGCAGCGGCGGCATTAATGGCTCGCCAAAAGAACAACAAATTTAAACTTGAACTTTTGTTTAGAATTAAGCAAAGGGTTTTTAGTTTTTTTTTTAAGTGTTTTTTTGAAATTAATGTTGATAAAATCGTAATGGTTAAGGAATATATATGTTATTTTGATAATATGATAATATAAGGAACAGGAAGAAAGGTTATTATTAAAAAATGTAGAATTGCACTTAATTTTCGAGTAAATATCAGGAAAAAAACAATCCATCCCAAATATTGGTATTGATATTCGTTTGGATTGCATTTGTATTATTTGAATTTAAGTTCTCCTTCACCCAATTTTGCTGCGTTACTTTGCTTTCTATTGGGTTAATATGTAAATGGAAAAACCATGTCCATTTGGCGTTTACAATCTCTTCATTTGTTCAATTTTCCTGTTTTATTTTTATTTCCAGGATATGATGTATTCTTTCCCCTATCATCAGTTCGTCTGACAATACCTACCAATGAGAAGGCTCTCAGCATATTCACAAAAATTCCATTTGGAAAATTTCAAGTGGTTTCGTTAGCGAACAATAGCCCTGCCGATTCCGCCACAAACTATACTTACAGCTTGGAGAAGAGTGACGAGGGAGATGAGTGTTTACAAATAAACAAATGTACTGGCGAAGTACTCCTAACTGAAACGTTTCAAAACACAAAGCACAACTCGCGTTATATTGTATCCGCAATGACAACGCAAACCAAGCCATCATTTAAAATGCCACATATGTCTGTCGAAATTGTGCCAACGAACTCGACCGACTTTTGTGGACAATTGGAAAATCTGTGCTACTGGAGTGGAGCACATTACACTGTGAAGGAGGATAGACCTGATGTCAGCTTTCGTCCAGTTCGTATTGGTAGTTTGCGACCCAATGGATTCAACTATTTGTGTTCGGAAATTGATGTATCCTACAAGTTAATGGCATCTGAATTTTTAACGGTGAAAGAAGGGATATTGTATACAAAAAAGCCAATTGACCACGAATCCCTAAATGTTTCAACTAATGGAGTGTTTGCAGATGTTAAGTGTATCGCTGAAAAATCACCTAATGGAGAACCAATGGAACTGATTAAACGAATTAATGTTACAGTGTTGGATAGAAACGATAATGGTCCAAAAATTCAAAATAGTAAGGACCTGCACTTTCAACTAGAAGACCCGCATTTTCAAATGGTATGTAAAAACAACATTCTTTAAGTCTATGAGTTAATATTATTCATTAAAAATTCTCTTGCATACTATATAAATAGATTAATTTTTATTCATGACTCATGAGAAGCTATCTAAATCTCCTTCTGAATCTGACAACGCTTTCGCCAAAATCGCATGAGTCTATATATAAATGTTAAATGTCGAAAATTTTGGTTTTTCATATTTGTATTAAATTGAAACGGAGGAAGCTATAAAAAAAATTGTATGTACGACTTTTTTTCTACGAGCAATATAACGGTTAGGAAAGATAAATGTAGAAAATATGTACGTATGGAGGGCGTCCCAATATGCTGAAAGACCAACTGAAGGCCTCTCAGAATGTTTGGCAAGTTACGCCTATGCCAAATATTTACGGTTTTCGATTGAATTCAAATAAAAACCAAAAATTTAAAAATATTTCTTCAGCCTCGTAAATTAGCGCAAAATTTTAAACGATTTAGTAAAATTCTAAAGCCTTTTTAGTAATTAACTAAGTCAAAAGCAGATGGATTTTTAGCTTAGTAAATTACTAAAATGGTTTTAGCATTTTACTAAATCGTTTAAAATTTTGCGCCATTATTTTTAAAACACATATTACCAGACGTCATTGAAATCCTGAAATGCATTTTCAAAAGAGAGCTTAGCAAATTTGTTTCAATGACGTCTGGTACGGTGAATGCCGCGAATAAAACGTCTGGGACCCACATTTTTGTAATCATGGTACATATAATTGGTTTTCGTCATGCCGTCCGTCGCGTCGGTCTGTGCGTCTGTGCGTCCATCTGTACATCGAACTAGTGCCTAAACGGATGGATGGATTAGCTTGAAACTTGGTACAGATGATTTTTACGTAATTCCCCAGACCGGTTTTTTTTAATATCTCCTTTTTAACGCATATCTCCCATATAACGTTTTCGAGGTAGGGTAAAGTCGGGTGATATGGCACCCTTTCAATATCTCCCACTTAGTGACTTCTTTTCAAAGCAAAAAGAGCAAAAAAGAATTCAGTCTGACGTAAGCTTTCAGTGGATGCATTTGGATCCGCAGTAACCATTGCCACTAAAATTCAAAAAATGGACAAACAAAAAAGTGAGTTCAATTTGAGCGAAAAGTTTTTTTGTGTAAAATTGTTGTACGTGTGGTTCCAAAGGTATTTGACGCCGAGGATTAATTTTAACACAAAAAGAACGGTAACGGTTATATTCTTGTGTTTGCTCATTGCCATAACTAAGCAAACGTGATTATTCGTGTCATTTGAAAATAACAGAAGTGTAGTCAAATGGGGGATATGGCACCCAAAAACATCGGAATATATGGTACCGGTACCATTTCCCCCGCATCTACTTTTGAACCTATTTATTTTTCAACTGACAATTGTATTTACAAAAAACTTCAGCAAACCAGGCCAAGTGGACTAAAACCCAGATCACAGCAGCCGTTGGAGCTGCTGAATGTCAAAAAAAGCAGGACTTAAGCATTTTGCGATTCCCTTCACACTTCACTTCATTAAAAAGGCGTCTTAAATGACCAGAACCTAAAAGTTTGCCAAATAGCTTTCAGATTGGCTGAAAAGTGCGGAAATAAGGCAGTAATCATAATGTCACTTTTGGTCTCATGATTCGTGTACGTCTTTCAACAACACATGCAACAAGTGTCACAAAAAGAAATAGGGTGCTATATCACCCTCGATGAAGTGCCATATCACCCTCCATTTTTTCAATCATGTTTTTTTAATGTTTTTTATTTTTGCAAAAAATAACAAGAAATTACCTTTGAATTACACTTATGTACCTATTTTGTAATAGTTTTATAGCTTTTGTTTGAAATAGATATCTTCTTTATTTCTCAAGTAATAACGAAAAACGAAAATGGGTGCCACATCCCTCGACTTTACCCTATTGCAATTCGAAAACGGCTCTAAAGATTTTGATTAAATTTGGTGTGCATAATACTCTTATTGATTCTAACAAAACTTCCTTTTTAGTTTTTCTCAAAAAAAAATCGGAGAACGAAAATATGGCGTTGCCGTTTTTGCCAAAATTGACTTATTTTTAAGGTACGAACCTTAATATTTCATCAAAGAATAAGCCAATTTTTTGTATCTGACATTCGGCAATTTTTGTTTGATAGAACTCATTTTTCTACCAAAAGAAATTTTTAGAACTAAATTTGCAGGATGAGGAAATTACTCTCTCATGAGCGCTTTCTTCTACAAAAATAGCACAATTTTTGAAATAACTAAATATGATTAGATTCGGAAGTCTCATACTGAGTCTGGAACAGACCTATTGTAACATTTACATGAATGAAAAAACTACTTTTAAGGAAAGGAAAACCTTTATTTTAATCGACTAAGAGCCGATTTTTCAATCTTCTAATAAACAGTCAATTAACTGTTCGACGAATAAAGTTATTAGGCTCATAAACAATCAGATAACAAAATTGAATTTTTCAATCAAGAAAACTCTATTCTACAGAATAACAAAAAAAATGTCAAATTCAAAAATATTCAAAACTAAACGTCATTTTTATTCATAATTTTTTTTTTTTGTTTTCTTGTGTTCCTTGTATTTTTTAAACGTTTTGGTCCTCAAATTTGTGAAAAAATAGCATCTTTATAATTTATAATATCAAAGAAATTAATTTTATCAATATTTTCTTCAAAACAGCTTTGACACTGGCACAATATTTTTGTTCAGATTATTCCTAAGAATAAATTTTATTTGTCCCTGAGAAAAGCAGATAGCTTTATTCCTCTATTAAATGTTTTATTAAAGGAATAAGCTATATCTGACTGTTGAGAAATTGATTTTTTCTCAATCTGGGGAATAAGTACTAACTGACTGTTTAACTGACTATTGAAAAATTGGCCCTAAGAAAAAAAAACATAGGTATCAAGAAATAATACAAGAAACTTAAATAAATAAATGAGAGGATGATTTTAAAACATTTTGCAAGCAATTAAAAAGCTTGGAACTTAATTCTGAAGAGCAGAATTTCAAAAAAAAAAATTGTCAAAAGAAGAATCTTTAAAGTAGGAATTTTGTAAATAGAATTTTTACCCCTTATGTATTATGACCACAACCCGTAAACAGGTTTTAGAAAAAAAAAATATAATATTGTGAATATAATGTTTTATTTATTATTGTACCAATTTTATTCAGGTTAGAGCCAATTTTTCAATCTTCTAATAAACAGTCAGTTAACTGTTCGACCAATAAAGTTATTAAGCTCATAAACAATCAGATAAAAACATCGAATTTTTCAATCAAGAATAATTTATTCTACAGAATAACAAAAAAAATTATAAAATTCAAAAATATTTAAAATTAAACGTCATTTTTATTCATGATTGTTTTTGTTTTCTTGTTTTCCACTGTATTTTTTTCAAAATTCTTTCAAAACAGCTTTGACAACTGACACAATATTTTTGTTGAGATTATTCCTTAGAATAATTTTTATTCGTCTCTGAAAGAAGCAGATAGTTTTATTCTTAGGAATAAGCTATATCTGCCTGTTGAAAAATTGATTTTTTCTCTATCCTTAGGAATAAGTACTAACTGACTATTTAACTGACTATTGAAAAATTGGCCCTTAGTATTGTAAGTTTATAATTTATCCTTATCCTACAAAAAGTTTTAAAAATGTAAGTTTTTGATGCTTGTTTTTCCAGCTTCCTAAATTTTTATTTTCTATTTTACAGCTTAAAATAAATGATCCCAACATTACTAACCATTAACTATGAGTTTCACGTAGTGATTTGAAATTAAAGTTTAAAAGTAATCCAGCGAGCTGTACAAATATTTTTTTATTTAGAAACTATAGAAGAAAAAGTAACAACAATACGTGTTTTGTTTTTCAAAGCGGTTGATTTAAAATGACTCAATCCGTAGTCCCAAATATTGGTGTTTATTTATCTCAGTGCGCAAAACTCATTTTTCGATATTCATAAATATCAACTGCCGTCATACCTCAAATATGTATATTTAGAAACCAGTTAGATAAATAAAAGAATATATACAAACAACTGCTGGTTAAACATGCCAAAAATTGTTTTATTTACCTGCTGCTTCTTAAAAACATATAAAAACCGAAATTTTTGTATTTTAAATCATTTAACCAAGTGATTCTAAGAACAAAAACATCATGAAGTTTATTGTACTGTCTCTTGCCGTTTTCACTATTGTGAACCTTACAACTGCTCGCAGTCCACCCCGATATGAAGAAGGACCACAATATGGAAGGCCATCCGGAGGTATGGGAGGACAACCAGGCGGCCAAATGGGAGGACCTAGACCACAAATGGGAGGACCTGGACCACAAATGGGAGGTCCTGGACCACAAATGGGAGGACCTGGTCCACAAATGGGCGGACCTGGTCCACAAATGGGAGGACCTGGTCCACAAATGGGAGGACCTAGACCATCCTTTGGAAGGCCAGGACCAGGGCAATTCGGAGAACAAATTCCCCCAATTCCTTGTTCCATTCCAGAACCAACTTCAGAAGACGTTACAAAAGCTCCAGTTGCAGAAGTTACTACAGAGGCTCCCGTTGCAGAAGTCAGTTCAGAAGCTCCTGTTGTAGAAGTCACTTCGGAAGCTTCAGCTGTAGAAGTCACTTCTGAAGTTCCAGCTGTGGAAGTCACTTCAGAAGTTGCTGTTGTAGAAACCACTTCTGAAACTCCAGCTGTAGAAGTCCCTTCAGAAGGTGCAGATGAAGAGCTTCCTTTACCTGATGCGCCCTTAGATATTGTTTCTTCAAAATAGGAAATGTTTCCGGAAATTCAATTTTAAACCTAAACGAATCCTGGTTTCATACAGTGATAATGAAGTTTAAAACTAACAAAAAAAAATTAATAAATATGTACCTACTAAGCACATGAAATTATTTACGTTTTTTTTTTTCTATACATCTTAAAGTATATCTACCCACTTCCTGTTGCGAAAACTGACAATGCCTCCGCGTATCTATATCATTCTCATGGAGAAGTGTATTTTATCTGAGCTCTTTGAACTTACCAGAAAATAGTTACACGTAATTTTTGTCTTATGCTAAAGTACAGCCAAAGTACAAGAACTCAATGTCAGTCACTAGATCTTGCTTTTTTGTAACAGGCACTGAGGGTATTATATGCGTTGGGAAAGTACCTAATCAATTGATGACCTATACGAGGGATGGATAACCAATGGCACGCGTGCCATTGGTGGTACGCCATAAAATATTTCCGGCACGCCACCAATTAAATAATCCAATTGCCATTTGAGCGACATTAAACGATTTCTCCAGTAAATTTTTTCTTGAGATTTTGTAAAACTGTAAAAATCTCTTCTTCTCAGAAGAAGATACTCACGTTCTGAAGGAGGGATTGAATTTACATGAAAAACCAGACGAAGTAAAATTAACAGTATTTTTATCGGTAGGTAATTAGGTTTTCACAAATTAAAGAATTATCGGAAATGTTGGTCTACTATGGACCCTGATACGACATCCTTTGATAAACTTAACATGTCTATATTTTACTGGTAGGAAATTAAAGAAATTGAAATGTAACTGAACGAATTTCAAACATGTCCGATATCGACTCAAAAATTAGTCGAAACGAGGAAAAAAACAATTTTTGTAGTTTTTTTTTTTCAAAAACAAACATCGCTATAAAGAAATAATAATTTTGTAAATCTCCCAAAAAAGTGGCCATTTAGTTATACCTTTAATCTGAAATTTTGGTTTTTTTTTTATTAAAACGAACTACCCGAATAAATCTGATATTTTCAAATTTAAATTAGTAGGTGTGCTTACAAATAAAACGCTGCGTAGTTTAAAATTAATTATTTTTGCTTCTAGTGGTCACACAAAAAACTAGATCAAAACTGTATGGCACGCCAAAGACACCTCAAATAAATATTTTTTTTTAAATGGCACGAGGGTCTAAAAAGGTTCGCCATCCCTGACCCATACAATAGTTGAAAATTTAAAATCATCTTAAAAATGATTGAATCAAATTATTTACTTATGAAAGTAACTCCAATTTGTAGAATCCGTTAGTACTTAGTAATATCTCTGCAGTTAAAGTACGTTTATGTTTCTACATATTTATCCTTTAACATCTATTTAATCCCAAGAGAATCTTAATTTTTATAATTAAATGAAAAAAACACATACCTAAGCATTTCAATGAAAACATCCCAAAACACTTTTATAGCCATTTTACATTGTATCTGCCACTGCATACAGGAACACTATTCGAATTATTTTGAATAATATTCTTCCCACTATAGAAACTGGTATCCTCCCTTTGAGAGCAATCATTTCACTTGGGGCTCTTTTCGTAGCAATACAGCGTGATAAACCATCATAAAAATGTTTCCATTATGCAAAATTACATAAATTAAAATAAAATACAAGACGGAATTACTTTTGTTTCCTCGTATGTTAAGCATTTTTGAAAGTTTTAAATTAAATTGGTAGGTATTTATTGGTACCTTTAACAATCCAAAGGTTATCAATTTGTCCACAAATTTTACCTCCAGAACTACGACGTCTGTAGGAAGAGAATTTGTAAAAAGGGATTAAAAAAAAATGTTTAAATTTATTGCGTTCTATTTGTCAGGCCGAGAACTTTTCAAACTGCCCTCGTATAAAATGCACGACGAGCGCAACGGTCGGTCGTACTTCTTCAAGAATGCTTTCAAATGTAAGAGGTTTTTATTTATTTTTAAAGAGAAATGGAAATTTTGTTTTTGTAATGCTAAAACACAAAGATTATTTTTGACAATTATTTTTTTTATCATGTTAAGTTTTCGCACCCAACGGTTTAGGGTCAATGTGGGTAAATGTAAATGTCTTTTTTTTCTTTCGAATTTAGATTTTTATATGTTTTCACGGAACAACTTGAATGGTATCTTCAAATGCAAATATGAAATGATGGCAATTCTTCTTTATAAATATAAACAAATATTTCCCAAATTGTTTACATTACTGTCAAATATGGCATGTTTACAAATACCCCACCATGTTTGTGTTTATTTGCAAATTCGGGGTAAATGTAAACGGTGGTATAAAATTTAGAATTTCCTCTTTATCATATGGATAACAACTTGAAAAACGTTCAAGAAGGTATTTGACAAAAACTTTTTCAAATTCCAATAAAAGTTTTTGTTTTCTTCCTTTGATTTTTTATATAGGCACCCAATATGCATCCTGAGCAGCTCCGAACGTCAAATTTTTTGTTTTTTTACGTCAAAGACCGATTTTGCAACATCATCCACTGAAAATGATGGTGTTGGCTACTTTAAAGGTTTGGCCACATTGGAGGGTATGCGGTAGCGGTACGGGTAGCGGTGAGGGTACTTGTATGAAAAAAATTCCAAACTGACACATCAACGTTCAGGTGTGGAATTTTTTTAGTACAAATATCGTTACCGCTATACCGCATACCCTCCGGTGTTAGCCGTACCGTTAGCGGTACGGGTAGCGGCAACGATATTTGTATTAAAAAAATTCCACACCCGAACGTTGATGTGTCAGTTTGGAATTTTTTCCATACAAATACCCGTACCGTTACCTGTACCTCTACCGCGTACCCTCCGGTGTGGCCAAGCCTTAAAATGTGACTCCGCGGCACTTTAGCAATAGTAATTGACTTAAAATACGTTATTTTTATTAAGAGCCAATTTTTCAATCTTCTAATAAACAGTCAGTTAACTGTTCGACCAATAAAGTTATTAGGCTCATAAACAATCAGATAAAAACATTGAATTTTTCAATCAAGAATAATTTATTCTACAGAATAACAAAAAAAATTTGTCAAATTCAAAAATATTTAAAATTAAATGTCATTTTTATTCATGATTGTTTTTGTTTTCTTATGTTTCACTGTATTTTTTTCAAAATTCTTTCAAAACAGCTTTGACAACTGACACAATATTTTTGTTGAGATTATTCCTTAGAATAATTTTTATTCGTCTCTGAAAGAAGCAGATAGTTTTATTCTTAGGAATTAGCTATATCTGCTTGTTGAAAAATTGATTTTTTCTCTATCCTTAGGAATAAGTACTAACTGACTGTTTAACTGACTATTGAAAAATTGGCCCTAAAACCAATAATTTCAGCAAACATATATGTTTATATTTACCCCCAGAATACGTTGTTTGCATTTACCCATTATGAAAAATATTCTGGGGTAAATGTAAACACATACCAATCGACATAAATGTCCTGTATTTCAAAATTTGCTTGTATCACATAGAATCTACATCAAAATTAAAAACAAAAAAGTATTTGCAAATTATACTGACTTAATTGAATCTGCAAAAATATTTAATTTTTCTGAAAGACTAATGTCGTTTTCTTTCACTGCAATGAGAGTACCCTTTTAGTACTTATTTTTGCACTTTTGAAGGTTTTGTGTTCTTTGACACCACAAAAGTGTAAAAAAAAAATTACTCCGGAGTAATTTTAGTACTACGGAGTACCCCGGATTTACTCCACATTTTTAGTCAGATGTACACCGATTTGCACACGCACTTGCACACTAGAGTGGAGCGTTTTTGGACTTTTCTTTCAGATCACTGCGTGCAACTCATGGTTTATGCCTTGTGCTCTTCTGAACATATTCTGATACTTTTTTTTTATTCGACAATGGAAAAATAAAAATCGGGAAGCCTTTGAAGATTGCTCGTATTTCACGAAAATCGATATTTTATGGGGCGTTAGAACCCATCTGAATTGACTTAATCTTTTTCATTTCACTACCAACTGCTCATAACTTATGCTGAGTGATCTCTTGTACCAGATCTGAACCCCTATTTTGAGTCGTTAATGGAAAAAACAAAATCGGGAAGGCTCCGAAAAATGCACATTTTCGCAAAAATTCAGATTTTTTAAATTGTATAAAATCCCACCCAGAACAAATTTCTTTTACAACTTGTTTGTATTTGCTATATTTGTGAGAACCTCATTGAACCTTATAAGCTATGGAGCACTCAAACTGAGAACTTTTCTGTAATATTGACGTCGTTTATGGGGGATTTAAGAAAATGCTACTTTGACATCCCCTGACCCATTTCAATAGAATTTTAAACTCTAATACTACACTTAAAAACTTCGTCAATAAATTTTATTTTTATAACCTTTGTAACTGCGTTTAATATATGTCGATATCTTAGTTCAATCCTTAGATATTTGACATTTAGGTGTTTCCATAATTCTTGCCTATACTATTTTCTTGCCCATGTTAAATTTTTATTTCGAAGTCAAAATGGCGTAATAATAATTAAACCGTTTAACAATTTATTTTTATGAAGTTAACAATATTAAAAACAAAAGTTTGTGGAAAACAAAAGATTGTATGGTATTTAAGAAAACCGTCTGCAGGTAAAGTTAAAAAAAAACTAAGCATGGGCAAGAATTATGGAAACACCTAAATGTCAAATATCTAAGGATTGAACTAAGATATCGACATAAATTAAACGCAGTTAAAAAGGTTAGTGTTATATATAAAAATAAAATTTATTGACGAAGTTTTTAAGTGTAGTATTAGAGTTTAAAATTCTATTGAAATGGGTCAGGGGATGTCAAAGTAGCATTTTCTTAAATCCCCCATAAACGACGTCAATATTACAGAAAAGTTCTCAGTTTGAGTGCTCCATAGCTTATAAGGTTCAATGAGGTTCTCACAAATATAGCAAATACAAACAAGTTGTAAAAGAAATTTGTTCTGGGTGGGATTTTATACAATTTAAAAAATCTGAATTTTTGCGAAAATGTGCATTTTTCGGAGCCTTCCCGATTTTGTTTTTTCCATTAACGACTCAAAATAGGGGTTCAGATCTGGTACTAGAGATCACTCAGCATAAGTTATGAGCAGTTGGTAGTGAAATGAAAAAGATTAAGTCAATTCAGATGGGTTCTAACGCCCCATAAAATATCGATTTTCGTGAAATACGAGCAATCTTCAAAGGCTTCCCGATTTTTATTTTTCCATTGTCGAATAAAAAAAAAGTATCAGAATATGTTCAAAAGAGCACAAGGCATAAACCATGAGTTGCACGCAGTGATCTGAAAGAAAAGTCCAAAAACGCTCCACTCTATTGCACACACACTTATGAATTTGAAGTTTGACATTTTAAAATTTTGTTTGAAAATTGAAAAATGCGAAAAGTTTTTCTTTCAAACTCTTTTGTTATTAACAGAAAACAACCATTATGAATATATTTTTACTGTATTATATTCCGCCAGATATATTTCTTCCATTTTTTCGTTAATTCTTCACTTTTTCCAAAATGAAATTGAAAACCAAATAAAAAAATGTTCCGCCAGTGTTCTTCATCAATAAAAAAAAATCCTGTGCCATATAACAAAAAAATCCCATTTTTTCTGCGTTGATGGGATATTTTTATTTTACAATTATAAAATCAAACTAAGAGTGTGACACACACTCATTAGGCTGAAAAAACCGATCAGAAGCATAATGAAAAATATACCAAAAGTAAAACTAAGTCCGCTTCTACACGAGGACGCAAAGCGCGAGACGAACATAAGAGCAAAGGAGAAATAAAGTTCGAAAAAAAGGGAAGGAAGATTTTCTACCGTGAGTCTCCGGTAAAAAAATTTGTGACTCTTTTTGACGTTTCTCTTTGATCTTGTTCTTTTTTTTTGCTGTTCTGCTTTATTAAGGCTTGGCCACACCGGAGGGTACGCGGTAGAGGTACAGGTAACGGTACGGGTATTTGTATGGAAAAAATTCCAAACTGACACATCAACGTTCGGGTGTGGAATTTTTTTAATACAAATATCGTTGCCGCTACCCGTACCCCTACCGCGTACCCTCCGGTGTGGCCAAGCCTTTATTTTTCGTCGATTGCAGGATCTGCTTCGTCGGTTGTGTATTATTTGCGTGTCTAGTAACGTTTTTAATTTATTCAAAAGTTTTAGTTGCCCATAGACCCCGCACGGGAGCTGTTTTTTTTTTGTATATTTTGGTGTTTTTTTTTAAATTAAAATCCATAGTCTGCTTCTACACGAAGACGTAGACGCACAAGATGCTCATAAGAGCAAAGGAGAAATCGATCTTTCTCTCTCTCTTGTTCTATGTGCATCTCGCACATCTACGTAGAAGTCGTCATACGAAAACAAGAACAAAATAAAACCAAAGAAAATAACTCAAATTTGCGTCAAAAAAAATAATACGTGTAGAAGCGCGTGACGCACCGAAACGAAAATCAAAAGGAAATTGGAAGATGATTTCTGCGCCTTCCAACTTCGTGTATTATGCTTCATATGTTATTAATATTAATTTTTCTTTTCAATTCATAAAATGTTTTCCCTAGGCCTGTTATCACTATTTTTTTCAAGGAAATTATCCATTTTTGCCTTGTCACACACACAATTATATAAAAAAAATTACTCTCATTATGTTCTTTCACTCCAGAAAAAGGAGTAAAAATTTAGAGTACTCCTTAATAGAGTGAAAGAAAACGACATAAGATTTGTTTGGCACTTTAATAAATTATCTTTCACGGAAAATACGCTCGCCGAATGAATTCTCTCTTGACAGCAATGAGCTTGACGTATAAGTTAAAGGATATATCCGTCCGCGATTTGTACATATGTATGCATCAAAGAGATTTAACTGAAGCTTGTTATGAGCTATGTTTTCATTTACCCCTGTTTACATTTACCCACATTGACCCTAATGAATTTTATCAATTTGTTTGTTTTTATAATAACCTATAATTGGGTCAATCAGCATTTTAATCCTAAATGTAAAACATTTAAAAAAATATTTTTCGAAAAATTTTAGATATACTCGTCATACGTATGTATGTAGGTTCCCAACTATAAAAATATGCATGCCTTGAGGAAATTTCAAACTGGTAATAGTTTATGTAATAGAGTAGGTATTTAGTAAAAACTACAAAAATTGTTTTTTTTTTTTACTAAAATCTAAGTTTTCTGCATTGTTGGTTAAAATTTTCCAGACGGAAAAACTAAAAATTTAAAATATTCAATGTACATTTGACAACGGGGCACATTTGACTTTGCGGTTTTCGTTATGATCGTGCCCTTAATAAACAATAGTTTAGATGAAGAAAGAATCTTAGTTTGATTTAAAAAAATTTTGTGAAATTTCGCAGTTTTTCATTAACTTTTCTCGGGGTACCACGTGTTTTCGTGTTTTCTGTATTTCTGATCTAACCTAATAAAATAGTTTTATTTTTTTAGAAAAGATTATTTTTTTTAATGTTGTAATGTTGTGAAACAAAAAAATTTACTGTTAGTATAATCTTGAATAGTCAATAAATCAAATACAAAACAAAACATTGGAAAACATTAACAGATTTCGAAAATACAGACCTTTAAAAACTAAGTGTCAAATGTACCCCCTTCTCCCCTAGTTGTTATACCTACTTTTAGAAAACACAACGTCGATGTCAATATTTTTTAAAATTTAGCTTAAAGTTTATTTGTGATTTAATTTTATTTGCATGTTATCGAAGTACTTACGTACATTGTTGTTGCTATTAAGTAACTTTTTTTGCTGTCGAAAGAGTGTTGAAAGCTCGATTTTTTTCAATTTTTCCCATATGTTGTTTTTTTTTTTAGATAATTATTTTTTGATTTCTGTTGCCATTTTATTATTTTCAAACTAAGAATTTTGAAAAAGAAATACCAAAAAAAATGTCCAACTTATTTTGTTTTTAATTTTATGTACATAATTAATTACTAATTTTGTTTTTAAGAAGTACTTATTAGTTTTAAGTCAAAAACAAAAAATCGTCTTGTCATTTTCGAGAGATAAAAAAAAATAACTACTTTTTTATAAGAAAAACCTCATTATTACGTACATAGCTGGAATTTTTATATTTTCTTATAGCTGAAGAATCTCAAATGAATGCTTTTTCCAATATAAGAAAAACCTCTTTTTTACGTAGCTGGTTATGGGTTAGTTGAGTTATGAAGCATTTACCTGTCTTTCATTATTTGTTTAACATTCCGAATTGTGTGAAATACAATATAATGAAAGTATTGGATTAACACTGAATGAACCCTTTTTTTTCATGTATAACGTCTGTGCTTTTTTGCCCTGTGATTTTTTCGTATTATGCCCGGGTCGTCAACAGCTAAAAAGCTTCGGGAGCATGATTTTTAAATATTGACCCTATAGATTTCATTCATTTTTGGCTGTGATGGACTGTGAAAAAATCCAACATAATAGGTACAATGATACAATACAAAATATTAATAATTCACGCATATTTTTAAAAAAGTTGGCCACTTTTGCGTTTCCATAAACTTTTTTATACCACAAGAATCTAAAATTTAAAAAAATTTTTGTTTTCACATTTTGCTTTGAAAAACAATTTTGTATTTTTTTCTAAATATGGTGAAACAGCAATGAATTTTTAAACAGCTTATTTAGTGACTCAATTTTTATACAAAATTAAAAACACACTGAACGAAGAAACAAATATCTTATGAACTATTTGGTATAGATTTTTTCTACAGCTAATAAAATGCACGTACTGTTGTACCTACATTCAAGTACATGTGTGTTTGCAATATTTAACTATTTGAATCAAATTGTGTTTGTCAATAACTTTAAATCGATAAGTCAAATTATATTTTTTTTTACATTGCATTGGAGCTGTGTTGATAAGTTTTGATTCAATATTCTTCTTTAGCTTTATTAACTCCGCTTATAATTAAGAATGATAACAAGTTAATATCATGTTTCTTTTAAGGATGACCCAATCGGAGAGAAAATTTATTTCTTGGATGCCGACACGCTTGAGACGAATTCTCACATAACTTACGAAGTTCACAACGATAAATTCAACTTAATTCGTCCCAGTTGCAATGCCTACGAATCCGATCATAACGAGAAGCGAAGTTCAATTATTAGCTGTCGTAAGTCATCTGGATGTAGGGAAATTTAAATCCAAAAAAATAAATCCAAGTCCATAATATTCATTACTTAAATCCAATCTAAATCTATTTTTTTAAATCCAATCTTGTTAAATCCAAATAAAACTGCTCTCTGGAGGTCTGTTTAACTTTATAAATCCAGATGTAAAATTAATTTTTACAGTGTTTAAATTGTTTTGTCAAGTATTTTGAAATGAAATGGAAAAATAAATGCAAATTATACAAAATGTATGGAGTACCTAATCACATAATTTATTTTGAGTGAATAATATGAACAAAAAATTAAATAATTATATTTATGAAATTTGGATTAAAGCGACTGGATTTAAAATTAACTTTAATCTAAACTTAATCCAAAGTGAATAATATGGCCGTTAAAGATCTTCTGATTTGTACTGATGTTTGTATTCAAATTTTATTTTCAAATAGAGTTAGTGTTTGCTCGGAACGGCTTACTCAACGTCACTCCTTACTGTTTTGCTTTGGAAGCAAGTGATCTCACTATTGACAGTATCAATCTACACGCGGTACAGTTGCATCTGCTTTTTATTAACTTTGACCACTATTGAATTTTCTAATAAAATTGTTTACCTTTAATTGCAGGCAAGAACAAATATTTGTATTTATACAGATTTAAGTAAAATCCATGAAATGAACCGTCCAACTGCAGAAGCCTTGCGTTCGTCACGACAACATCGTAAGTCTTCAACAATTGTTAACTCTGAGGAATCACTTGTTGGGCTCGAATTTGGGCGCGAAGCTCTAAGCATTCTTCCAATTACTTTTGCTAAAGATGTTTATGTGTATAGAAAGGCCATGGAGTGGAATCGAGTTATACAACCAGCAAACATGGTGGATCTGATAAATATGACTAAACTCAAATTTCGTATTGAAGAGGATCGTAGTGGAGCTTTTGGAATCACTGAAAGAGCTGGTATTTTGTTTGTTCGAAATACAACAGCTTTATTAAGTGCCGTAGAAACTGTATACTTGTGAGTATTTGTCTTGAAACAGTCCCAAGTGTCTGTTTAGAAAGAATTTTAACTTCCCCTTTTATTATTTTATTACATTTGTTTGGTCGTTTAGGTGACCTTTTCATACGAACGCCTCTCGCAACTAGTAACCATGTTTTTACCCTAAACATTTGATATATGTACTTAAACATCTGTGGTGTTTGGCATAAACATGATAACCGCATTAAAAAGCCATTAAGAGACTTCTTCTTTGATACCTACTTTTTACCTATATTTACACTTTTTTTAAACATGTCTAGAGGTCTATAGGTGACTGTAATTATTTGTTATAATCTTTTATAAAGCTGTTTAACATCATTTTAATGGAAAATTTCTAATTTTGTCAGTTATCATGTTTATAACAAACACCACCAAAATGTTCCACATACGCCACAGTGACCGTTTTTCTTAAAACTTCTAAACTTTAAACAAAACATTCTATCGCTGACATAAAAAAAAAACTTTGTATGCCTTTTTTCTTTCACCCTTAAAATATTTCACCTTAAAGAATGAAACTTAGACCTCAGATTTTGGATAAAAGGTCCTTAGTTAGGCATTGATTAAACTAATTTTCAGTATTATTAGGTATTTTAGATATAATTACTTGTTATGTGGAAATTCTTCATATTAAGAATAACTCTTGCATTTTTCCAGTGTCACTGTAAATTGGACTGATACTTATAATAGAACTTTTATAATAAATATTCATCTTCGTGATGGCCATCCTACCAACACTTCTTGCGAACACAAAGAAAAATCTCGCACTCAGACATGTGCCCAGATAAAATCAGAAAAACAATGTACCAAATTCTGTGGTCTAGCGACGGACGGTGGACCATGTCACTGGCGAGGTGTGAACAATGGATTTTCTCGAAACTATGCATCATGTGTTCCAAATAGCATGTACTGCCCAGATAATATTTGCGATCCACTTGAAAGTCTCAATATATTTGCGTGTCCACAAGATTGTGCCGCTTCCAATAAAATTATGGGACCTCACACGACAAACGATAATAGACGAGGAATATTATCCGCTTCAGGAACATGCATATGCGAAGACAACGGCAAATGCTCATGTGCTCCATTAGACGACGATGATATAGATCGACCAAGAAAAGGTCGTAAAAAGAACCAATCTAAGGAATCTGCCAAATTTAGTTCTATGAATGCGTCAACAATTGAGCCATCTACAGTGATGAATTCACCGGAACTAGTCTGTGGAACTTCCTGCCTTATCTTGGCTATAACATGTCCAACTGTGTTGATATTAATCATAACCTGCCTATTCTTTTCAAGGCGAAAATATGTTCAAAAGGCCAAAGGAAAATCTTTAAGTCCAAGAGATATTCGAAAAGGTGATTGTGATGCCCGAAACGGCGATCTTCCATTGATGCTAATGGAAAATAGTTTTAAATTCGATTCCGATACTAAATGGGAAATAGCACGGGACCAATTAATATTGGATACAACACTTGGCGAGGGTGAATTTGGAAAAGTTTTTAAAGGCTACGCCACTGACATTCCCAAACATCCTGGAGTTACGACAGTGGCAGTTAAAATGCTTAAAAATGGTGCAAATTCGGTGGAATACATGGCTTTGCTTTCTGAATTTCAATTACTTCAAGAGGTTTCTCATCCAAATGTTATAAAACTTCTTGGAGCTTGCACTAAAGGTGATGCACCAATGATCATAATTGAGTATGCTAAATATGGATCGCTAAGAGGATATTTGCGCCTCAGTCGAAAAATTGAATGTGCTGGGGTGGACTTTACCGATGGAGTTGAACCAGTAACTGTTCGTGATATCCTATCGTTTGCATGGCAAATATGTAAAGGCATGGCTTATTTGACAGAAATAAAGGTATATTTCATTCAAGCGCTTTAATAGCAAGATTTTTGTGTAATGATTTTTTTTTTCTTTATTTATCAGTTAGTTCATCGAGATTTGGCGGCTCGGAATATTCTTCTAGCTGAGCGTAAAGTTTGCAAGATTTCCGATTTTGGACTGACAAGAGATGTATACGAAGATGATGCTTATCTAAAGAGAAGTCGAGACAGAGTTCCCGTAAAGGTAAAAAGAAACCAAACGAATCTGAACAAAGAATTTTTTTTTAAATTTGAATTCAACTTTAGTGGATGGCACCTGAATCGTTAGCTGATCATGTTTATACAACGAAATCTGATGTTTGGGCGTTTGGTGTCTTATGCTGGGAACTGATTACTTTAGGTGCTTCACCATATCCCGGAATTCCTCCACAAAACCTCTACCACTTACTGAAAACTGGATATCGAATGGAACGTCCTGAAAATTGCTCCGAAGAAATGTAAGATATTTAAAATTAATCCAAAAATTTGATAAGACTTAAGTTCATCTTTTGTTGTCTTAGCTATTCCATAATGCGGTCTTGTTGGACAGATGATCCAAATGCCCGACCATCCTTTAAATACATAGCATCAGAATTTGAGAAGCTTCTAGGAAACAATGCCAAATACATCGAAATAGAGTCGAATGCAGTTTCAAATCCATTGTATTGTGGTGAAGATACAGAAAACAAGCCAAATGACGAATTTAAACTAACTAATGATTTAGGAGAGCCAGATTGTCTTGACCATTTGTGGCACTCGCCCAAGATAAGTTATGATACAAACGATAACTGCAATAGCAAAGAGTCTGGAGTTTCTATTAATCCTGAATTCCTTCCACCACCAGGATATGATATGCCGCGTCCTTTAATCGAAGCCAATATAACTGAACAGATTCTTCGATATGAAAATGATTTGCGATTTCCATTGAACGTTCGCAAGTCCATACGTGGGAGTACGCCAATAATTGATGCTAGCCATTATGCAGTCCCTGTTAAACGAGGACGTTCATACATCGATATGACCAATAAAACTTTAATTCCTGACAATCTTAATAACAACGATGTGGAAAAGAATATTTCTAAGAATATATCTTTTAGGTTTTCAAGTTTATTAAATCTTAATGAACAGGATAATATTGTGTAGGTAGGTATTTAAATGCAAGAGAGGAAGTTTAGCCAAAGATAGAAGTAATTATATTTATAATACTCAATGTTTTTATTGTCAGCTTTCCGTCTACCAGATAAGATACAAAAATAAGTAATTAAACGAAGTCAATATTAAAATGTTTGCTTACACAATATAATAAATTAATAGCGGAACAAACAATATTTTGTTTATATTATTTGTTAAATATTCATTACAATTTTTTTGTGTTCTCTCAATAGCGGTGTTTCCGTGAGACTTCCAAGTCCAGTCATTAAGAATTTAACAGAGTCAGTGCACTTACTAAGAATAAGTCATCTTTTTTTCAGTTAGTCATCTTTTTTTTCAGTAAAATTTTCGTGAAAAAAAATTGCTCTACTTTGCTTTTGCTTAGTCATCACGAAAACACAGCTAATGTTAAGTTTGGAATTCTTTTTATGCTTAAGTTAAGGTTATCCCTGTGTATATATAAATAATGTCTTAATTTTTGTAATTTTCATGATGAAATGTAAATTAAATTTAGTTTGTAAGATGGTATAAGAAAGCAAACAATAATGTTCCAAGTATTTAACATTTTGTACTCCTATTTATAAGAAAAATGTAATATGTAGCTGTAGCCAATTATAATTTTATTAAAAGATTAAACTTTTTTTAATTCAAAAGTGCAATGAATTCTATTTAGTTTTGTTTTATTTTGAAAATGATTAGAATTGTTTAATTTAATTTATTCGATTTCCATTTTTCTTTATTATTCAAAATTGATGCCATTTACCAGTATCTTGCAAAATCTAAGAGTAAGTTTAAGTCATTAGTGAAGTCAACTGCTTTTTACGTTTTCACTTATTCGGTTTTATTTGTTTTGGTTTAAATATTTTTTATATGAATTAAAATTCTAACGTTTAATGACGCACTATTATTAAGTTTTTAATTTAAAAAAAAAAAATTTAAACAAAAATTGGTTTTCAATTTTTGAATGACATTTCTCAACCTGCCCATTGATGTATATTTGTCCTGCTATTGGACAGATTCAGAACAGTTAGGGACTTAATATTATGTCAAGTTTTGCGGCTCTGATTGGTAAGGTGTCAAAAATATCCTTCCAATTTAGACAATTTTATTGGAAAGTTGACTGGAAATATAGGCAAGAAAAGTCTCCCTAACTCGCGTACTTAAATTTTCGTTCAGAAAATCGCGTTGACTAAATGACTAGCCCCTAATATTTCTTGAACGTGCCCATTGACTATTTTTTCTGGAAATTTCATGAAAATTGGTGCAGTAATTTGGTTTTAATTGATTTTCTTTTTTCGGTCTCCCATAAAAGTTGCCAACTGTGTGACGCCAAAATAAATCTGCCAGAATTTTGAATTCGGTATAAGAGACATGAACTTATAAATCTGCGTCATCAGATATGAGTTATACCTACAAACCAAAAATGAACCGCCAACTTTTAGACTATCCTTCTAAGGCATGAAGTTAGATAGACAACATTTTCATAGAATACATTATCGCTCTTTGTAGTTATCATCGCTTACCTGTATATGGTGTTTTTTGTGCGCTCGTTCCGGGATACGTAATGGACCACCTGTGTTTCGAAATATTATAATCTAGACAGGTTATAAAAGCGGCTTTTTAGATTATGTTTATGTTTTTGTTCAAATTCGAATTAATTAATTATTAATAGTTTTTTTTTTATTTTCCTAATTAATTAAATTACGTAAATATACATATTTTACTACTACTCCGGTACAAGTAAATTCAAATTCGCTTTGCTTGTTATAGAACCCATAAACATTTCCTCATCCCCTCTAATCGATAACATTTCTCTGCCATCGTCAATCTTTCTTTCTCGAATCATTGCAGTTCGTTCCCATCGAGAACCTTTACAATTCTTACAACTCGTTTTCGGCAATTTGTGCACTGTAGCTGTCCGATTACCACAATCCTTACACTGATAAAATCTTTTCTCTGTATCGATGACTTTGAGTTGATGTCTTTCTTCTTTGCATCGATCCGCTGCTGAAAATGCCGTATATTTACATTGAATACAAATAACCGCTTTACATGGCATTTTAAAAGTATTCAACATTTTCTCTTCAAGGGCTTCTTTTTTCTCAAGTTTATTGAAATACTTTTCTTGCTCTTGAAGTTCTCTTGAATCCACAAGATTCGTATGCGACGATGTGGCTTCCATGATTTTTTGAATACGCGTTTTACGATCAATCTCTCGCTGTTCTTCATCTAATTTCTGCCTTTTTGATTCCGTGCCAAATTTATCATTCAAGTCGTCGATTGCTCGCCTTTTACCTTCCGAAGTTCCTCGATGTTTAATGAAATTTGGATTCGCTTTAGCTAAAGGCTTTTTCTTGAGTAATTGCATAGCCTTTAACTTCGCCATGTCAGCTTTTTTCTCACCTACAGTTACTTCAATGCAGAAATTTTCACGACTTAGCTGTGGGCTACGATTACTGAAACTGAATTCGCAGTTTTTGAACTTCTCTGGCACAGAAGCACTTGGTTTTGTTGCAGGCTCTGGTTCGGGTGTAGCTGCAGGTTTATTAATTTCTTTTGAAGTATTGGAGGAGGCAAATTTTTCTGATTCCATTTGAAGGATTTTTAATCGTTCAATGTCCTTGAGACGTTGTTTTTTATTCGCCTCTACATTGCAAGCGATTTTTGAAACAGGTCCTCCTCTTGCTGCATAAGGAACCGCCTGAGTTTGTCTTTGGGCAGAAGCATGGTTTACACTGGCAGCATTCGGAGACACCGCATATTCAGACAGGCCCATTAATATTTTTGAATCTTTGGCAGCCAACTTTGCACTCCTTTTTGCCGGAACCGCTGTAAAAGACTGCCCAGCATAGAATACTTCACTTTTTCCAAGAATCTTATTTCGCAATTCATTTAGCCCTCTACCTGCTGTACTCGATTGCAACTCAGATCGTTGAGACATTTTGCTGTATTCCTGCTTCATGTGGAAAATACAATAATCACAGTTGCCTAAATTAACCGTTTGCAAACAGGGATCACCGTTCTTCTTTTTTGCTTTGCAAGTTCCCAAGTCTTTTGACTGGCCCAAAATCATAACTTTTTGATCTGTGTCTATGGATAGGCAAGCAATGTCTCCACTTTCTGCCCTCTTGTCCAATACACTTGGATTCAAAACAGCTATGCACATGCCAGTCGCAGTTTTCCAAAGATTTTTGTGCGCTGTTCTAAACATAAATAGTGAAACCAATTTCATGTCACCTTTCAAGTCGGAGAGTTTCCAAATGGAGAAAGGTGAACCATTTTTAGACGTTTTGACCGGGCTTTTACTAACTAAGACCCCACCTATGACCCAGTCTTTGTTAAGGTCTCCTCGTTGAGTGTGAAAAGCAAGGGTTGAAAATGGGATGGGAGTTCTTTCTGACATCCGCTCTATCAGTCCTGTACTAGAAACTAGAGGATTGATGATTCTTAGCCCAAAGACGGGGTCAGTGAAGACTGAAGGTGTTAATTTCATGTAATTTGTGATAGTGTTAACATTAGCTGGTGTAGCTGTTTCACTATTTGGTTTTATAGGCTTTTTAATATTAGTTTTTGTCGAGGAATATGAGTTTCTTTGCTGAGGGTTATGGGGAAAGGCAGCCACATCGGTCGAAATTGGTTTATTTACAGCTTTGGCAACTGCCTGCGCTACCGCCGCTTCGTGTTTGGCTTCGTTTTGTTGTTTCAGTTTTTTATTGATGTCTCTTCCATACTCATTATATTTCCGTTCTAAAAAATTCTTTACCTCCTCATCATCAGAGGAATCCATTTCTTCAGTGTTTAATTCGGTGGCCTTAGTAGCTTTTTCCATAATATTTGAGTCAATATCGTAACTAAATGCTTCAGCAAATGAACCATCTTCTCGTAGACGAGGAACATTATTTTGTGTTGCAGGTTTTTTTGGTTGCGAAGATGTTTTAGCTTCATCTGCTTCGGCAGCTGCAAGGAGTTCTTCTAAGTCATTTCCTGCTGCAGGCGGATTTGGTTGTGAAGATATTTTCGCTTCATCTGCCTCGGCAGCTGCAAGGAGTTTTTCAAGCTCAAAGACATCATCATCTTCGTCATTTGCTTCAAAAGGTTTTGAAGATGGACTCATGATGTAACTGAAAATGTAATCAAAAATTCATAATTAATAAAAAATGGTATAAAATGCATTGCGGAAAATCTTAACGGTGCAAATGGAACAAGTTATTTTTAAAGAATAAGTATCGGCCGATCAAAGAATTTGAACGATCGAACTAGAAGTTTGTTGTGGTACAGAATTATCTTTGAACTTAATTATTTCTATATTTAACCGATCGGCTGTGCGCACAATAGCTGTCCAAACCTACAAAACAAAAAAATCTGTAGTGTGCGCAGCCTCTTGCGAAACCGTTTTTTAATAGAAAAACTGTTTCACATACACCACAATAACCGTGATAGTTTAAAAATTGATAAACAAAAATTATACCTCACAAACAAATGAAACTAATTGCTGGCCATTCTTGAACCCTTAAGAATTTCGAGTGTTCATGATTTAAATTTTGAATTGCACCCTATTTCACTTATATTATGTGTACTTTAAAATCTATAACAAAAAATTTCAGATAAGAACTTTTTTTTTTGGTTTTGACATTTTTTGAGAATATTTCAAAAACGTGACGTGATACGGCAAAATAGACTTCGGATTCGGTTTTAGCGACCCAAAAAACATACGATTAACATACATCGCACACCCAAACTTTTGTTTTTTTTGGTTTTGACATTTTTTTGAATATACCTGACATGATAGGGCAAAATTGACTTCGAATCTGGATTCAGCGGCCCAAAAACTATATGATTAACATATTCGCACATCCGGTTCAGAAAAAACAAACATTTTTTTTCCTTGACATTTTCTCAAAAACCTGACGTGATGGGGCAAAACGGACATCGGATTCGGGTTCAGCGACCCAAAATCTACATGAAAATCATAGTCGCAACCCCAGGTCAGAACTTTTTTTTATTTTTATGTGGCTGTGTTATTATAATTTTTCAATTTGTTACAAAATTAAGAACAAAAAACGAATTTTTAAAGATTTTCTCGATTTTTGGACTTCAAATATCTATTAAACGGTTAGATACCGAAAAAAAGTGTATGAGGCCTTTTTTGTAGGGCGTTCAATTTCCTACAAGAATATGTAAGGAAATTAGCTAAAAAATCGATTTATAAAAAAATTTTTTTTTAGTAGAAGCTTGATGTAAAAATGTAAAATTGCGAAGCGGAGGACCTTCCCATTAATATAAAGAGCTCATATTTGGTGTCTATATTCTAGCAATCCATTTTTCGGAGTATAAAATAAATAAAGGATTTTTATTTTTTCGACCCACCCTAATAAACATATTTTAAAAACAATAAAAAATGGTTATGCAGGTACTGCAAGCAGCCCAAAAAAAATACATTCTCAAGACTTGAATAAATAGGTTTGTTCGTTGTGAGCTCTAGGGCACTCTGAGTCGCTCCGAATTCGTCGTCAAGCGTTTTTTGTCGTTCCTTTTTCAGCCAGAGTTATTTCCTCTGTGTTCGATTTTCGCTATGAACGCACCCTGAATAACTCTGGGTATTTTGTCAGAGCGCGGAATTCAGAAGTATCAAAATCAAATCAGCTGTTGTCATTTAAGAAAAAAAAAAATTGTTTGAAGTGCGAAAAGTGATTTTTAGTTTGTGGATACAAAATTTGTGTGGTTAATATGAGATTTTTCACGAAATTCATCAAATAAGAAACTAAATAAAGAAAAAAATGTCAAAATAGAAATCAGTTGATTGACATGACTCAGATTGCCGTTGAGCGGGAAAACAACGAAGAGACCTAATGGTACTCTTTTTTTCGTCTCTGAAATCAAATCTATTCTTTCTTAACCCTAGTTTACAAATTGGGGTTCGTGCGAACCCCAACGCATGTTTAAATGGTTATAACTTTTTTCTAAATCGTTTTTTCGACTTGGGATGAAAACTCAGTGAACGAAATTCATTTTTGTTTACGTTTTTTGTCTTTTTTCCATAAAAGCGGTTTTATATTATTTTTTGGAATTTTTTTCTGAAAAAAAGTCACAAACCAAACTTGGGGTTCGTGCGCACCCCAAGACTTTAAATGGCCTATTTTCAACAATTTTTATTAGGTATATTTTGGCAAAAATATACCTGTTATATATACGTGTTATCATAAAAAGACACCGCAACTGTCACCTTAATCAATAACAGAAAGAGACAATGCATCAAATTGTTGATAATGAACAATTAGAGGTGCATAAAAGCTTTGGGGTTCGCGCGAACCCCCAAGTTTGGTTATTGCATTATTTTGCGTGCGGTAAACTACGGTTAAAAAGGCTGGCAACCCAAGTCACATGTATTAGTAGCCAAACCCAAGTAATACTAAATTACTAATACAACTACAATTTCTTTTTTTTTATTTTTCAATAACATAAGCAAGTTCTCATTAAGTAAACATATCCCTCAATAAGATTGATTTAGGGTTATAGAAGGCATTATGTTCCACATCTCGATCAGTGGATCTTCGATTTACTTTCTTATTTTCTTCAATCTCAGACTGAGTTTCATCATTTTTACCGCCAAAAATCTTGAATTGATCTTCATTTAAAATGCAATTTACAAAAGCTGTCTTTAAGCACTTGATAGACATTTCGACATCCTTAGAATAACAATTAATTCTAGAACTTGAAAGATTAAAACAATAGGTTTAGAATAATGTAGTTGAATTATATTTAAATGAATTTAGGTACTCATTATGCATTCCTTCAAGAAATCTAAGAGCCCAGCTGATCTGACTGCTTCCAAGAGCAATTCGATCATTTGAGGAAAACATCATCCATATGACGGCAATGGTGTGATCCAATAAAATATGATAAGGTGGACAAATAGCCAATTTATTTTGATTGGTAATTAATGGTTTATCGAAGATGTCGATTAAGGCAAATGAATATGGTTTAATTTTAAATTCATCTCTTTTTGACATTATTTTCTAAATAAAAATTTTAAGCACCTTAATTTCATGTATTGATATTCAATTTACCTTTTTAATTTATTTTTCAATTTTTTAATAATGATTTCAATTTAGTTTTATCCAAATTTTTAATTTAACACAAGTACGTTTTTAAATTTTTAGAAATAATTTTTGTTGACGTTTATTTTCCCGCCGAGAAACTTTGAAATAAAAAACATAGAAACATCGAAAATAGTAATAAATTGTTCAGTGGTAGTACTTTTTTGGGACATGATTTTAGGACATTAAAACAAGTGCGTCCACTAGGTCTGTTTGTGTTGTTTTGTCTGCATCTGCACGAAGACGCAAGGCGCGAGACGCACATAAGAGCAAGGGAGATAGAAAGTTCGAAAAGATGAAAAAGAAGATTTTCTACTCTGTGTGCCAGTTGTACAAACGTGGGTCAGCCTTGGTTCAGGAATTTAACCCGCCTATTTCGGCGGATTAGCTGCGGGTCAACTTCGGTTCAAGCATGAATGTGACTATTTTTACATATATGGACCTTGAACCAGTGTTAAAACTCAGCTTTTACTACCGATTTCAGCAGATAAAAGTTGCTGATCCAAGGATTAACTATTTGTACAACTGGCCCTGTGAGTATACGTTAAACATTTTTTTTGACTCTTTTGACTTTTCTTTTTGAAGCTATAACTACATTGGCTCAAAAAGTGAAAAAGTACAAAAGTGGAAATTTTCAAATGCATTTTTGGATAGTTTTTCGAGCTGAAGGGCCCAACCCATAGAATCCGTTGCGTCCGTTCCGTCGAAGTTTTCAACTGACAGCTGAATTAAAA
Organism: Episyrphus balteatus; assembly: GCF_945859705.1. Taxonomy (NCBI): domain Eukaryota; kingdom Metazoa; phylum Arthropoda; class Insecta; order Diptera; family Syrphidae; genus Episyrphus; species Episyrphus balteatus. Next base: position 53,610,601 of record NC_079134.1, on the reverse strand, counting down.
TACACACATTCTTATGGGAAGCGACCCATAAGCGACGGATCGGACGGAGACGGACGGATTCGACGGAAGAAGTAGCCCAACTTTCTACTTTTTCATCCGTCGTATCCTTTGACATTGGTTGTCAACAATAGACCAGTTCGATTTTCTGTTTCTGAGTGCACCCCGGGGAATTTCAGAACTAAGAACTGTGTTCTTTTCTCCTCCGATTTTATGAATTGTGAACTTTAACTATATATTTGTGAAAAAAATGTAATAAAAGTAACATTTAATGGTATATCTAATAAATTATATCAATTAAATACTAAAATTCTGTTGTACAGTTCAATTTTACTATGCCAAAGTCATACCTACAACTCATAATTTGTTATAAAAAATTAGGGGTATTCACGATCTGGTGCAACAGGCCTAGTAAAAATGTAAAATTTTATTTTTTTACAATAGATCGTGAACGCCCCTCTTCTTATCTATAGTTAAAATTGAAGCATGAATGATGTTTTTTTTCCTCCACCGTTGCTTCTTCTTTTTTTCCATTTTTTATAATTCAATTCTTTGTTTTGTTCGGGTTAATTAATTTTCACTAATTATTTTACATCAAAAGAAACTAAATTACGGGACATGAGTAGCGACAACCATTATAAACAGAATAAAAAAGACAAACTGTTTATCATGGGCGACGCGACGGTGAGCTGCCATCTGTCAAAAATAATTTTACTCCATTGTATTTTTATTTTGCAATAGGGTTAGGGTACAGCAAAAGTGCAAGACCATTGTAAAATTTCAATCCATATATTTTGTTGTTGTAGTGTTGTAAGAGTTTACACTTTTGCACTTTTGCAATGATACAAGACCAGTTGCATCGCATCGTGAATACCCCTATTGTTTTTAACTGAAGAGCAAGTAGCTACAGGAAATCTAGTCGTGCATTTTATTTTATTAAAAAAAAGAACAACAATAATAGTTAAAAAATTCTTGCATCAGCACTTCCTTAATGCACATTTAGCGATAAAATATCGAACACACCTTGGAATTTGAAGTGAGCTGTCAAAAAGCAATCCGTCATACGACGTATTCTATGGGTCACCCTTTTCTTTCCCAAACTTCAACTTCAACGGATGGATTGACGGAACGGACGCAACGGATTCTATGGGTTGGGGCCTTGAAAAATTAAAACAAATGATGCAGAAAGCTTATTTTATGGTCTAAAAAACAATTTTTATACTCTTTTTCACAAAACAATTGCGCTAGCCAGAAAAAAAATATTTTCACTTTTGTAGTTTTTCAAAAAGTGGTGTATGTAGTTAAGCCTTGATTTTGTTCTTTTTTTGCTGTTTTGCTTTATTTGATTTCGTCGGTTGCAGAGTTCGCTTCGTCGGATGTATGTTATAAGCCGTTTTTTATTATCACTTGATCCATATAGATCCCCAAGTAACAATTTAGCTTTCATAAGGGTCAATGCAAGCTATTTTTCGGCTTTCATAACAAGAAGGACAGGTCTTATACAAATTATTTTGGCGCATTTTACCGAAATTGCATAGGACTTTCCTTCACAGGTAATCCACAAGCTAATAGCTTGTGACAAACAGCTTAAAATGGCCTTACGGAGGTTTTCCTGCAGAGGATTTATCTAATGCACAAACCGGATTACTTGCTTAGGATGTTATAATAAGGCCTTATAGAAGTTGTGAAGGTATTGTAGAAAATGTTGAATTTATGCATAAAAAAAAAGAATTTATTGAATTTTATTTCATTTTTTGTATTTTCTTTTGATTTTTTCTGTTTTGCATTTTCTACATATTATTTTATTTAATTTAATTTTTTCCTATTTTGTTTCTTTTCCTTTTTTGGGAATTCCACTGCTTTTTCTGTTGTTCTAAAATGATGAGAATATTATTTTAATTGAAAAAGAACACATTTTTTATTTTCATTACATGGCCCGGCCAGGAAGCGATCCCACGTACCTCTGCATACCAAGCCAGCACCTTACCAGTAGACCATGCTCGAATATTAAAGATGAGTGGAAAATTTGGAGCTAATTGAAACCTCACATTGAAATGCAATGTTTTTTTTCTAATGCGTTACAAACATTGCATATCTGCACGATAAAAACTTTGCATACTTTCAGATGAAAACATTGCATACTTAAAAGAACCTCTTGGAACAGGTCTTATAGGGGCCTTCTGTCACTTGAAAATACAAGGCTTCTTTAGAACGGTTCAAACAGGTCTTATAAAGGTCTTCCTGACTGATATTTACAAGGCTTCTTCTTAACACTTCTAGATAGCCTTAAGGATACCTCCTTTCTTTCCAAAATGGATGACTTGCGTAAGTAAGCCTTAAACTAAACCTATACAAAATATAGCTTGTCGAATCGGACAAAATGGACCTTATGCAAGTAAAATTGTTACTTGGGTCATTACTTAAAATGTATTACAACAACTACATGAGATCTTGCAAGATTTCGATTCGTGATCCTGATGAAAAGCAAGATCACGATTCGTGATCCTGATGAAAAGCAAGATCTCATGTAGTTGTTGTAATACATTTTAAGTAATGATCTATATCGATCAAGTTATAATAAAAAACGGCTATTATTAGTGATTATTTTTAACTTATTTAAAAATGTTTTTGTTAGAACCTGCTGGAGTTATTTTTTTGTATATTTTGGTGCTTATTTTGGAATAAAAATATATACGAAAACAAGAAAAAAATAAAACAAAAAATTATAAAAAATATTACGTGTAGAAGCGCGCGACGCACCGAAACGAAAATCAAAAGGAAATTCGATGATAATTTCTGCACCTTGCGACTTCGTGCAGAAGCAGACAAAGGAACGGGGCTATTTGGCTTTTAAGCCAAACGCCAGTGTCGAAGAAAAAAACAGAAAAAAACGTTTGACATTTCAATTCGGAGGAAAAGTGGCGTAATGTACATGCTTGTGCATGTATGTATGTGTTTATGTATTATGCATGTATGCGTTTGTTTTCCTCCGAATTGGTTTGATTTGATTGGTTGGTTTTTTTCTTGAACTTCTTTAATAAACAGTTATGAAAGAAAAGAAAAAGACAAAGATAGATTGCTGAAAAGATTGCTGAAAAGCACTTTTTGCAAAAAATCAGAAAGTGAAAATTTTCAAACTCATTTTTTGACAGTTTTCCGACCTCAAAATGAAAAACAATATGGGTATTCACGATCCGATGCAACTGGTCTAGTATCATTGCAAAAGTGCAAAAGTGTAAAATCTTACAACACTACAACAACAAAATATATGGATTAAAATTTTACAATGGTATTGCACTTTTGCTATACCCTAACCTTATTGCAAAATAAAAATAAAGTGGAGTAAAATTATTTTTGACAGATGGCAGCTCACTGTCGCGTCGCCCATGATAAACACTTTGTCTTCTTTATTCTGTTTATAATGGTTGTCGCTACTCATGTCCCGTAATTTAGTTTCTTTTGATGTAAAATAATTAGTGAAATATAATTAACCCGAACAAAACAAAGAATTAAATTATAAATTATAAAAAAGAAGAAGCAACGGTGGAGGAAAAAAAAACATCATTCATTCTTCAATATTTACTATACCTAGATAAGAAGAGGGGCGTTCACGATCTATTGTAAAAAAATAAAATTTTACATTTTTACTAGGCCTGTTGCACCAGATCGTGAATACCCCTAATGATGCAGATTTTCAGGTTCCAAAAATTATTTTTGTAGTTTTGTTTTCAAAATCACGTGGCGCAAGAAAGAAACAAAAATTTTACTTTTGTAATCTTCCCACTTTATTTTTAGTTTTTCAGGTTGCAAAACCTAAAATAATTATGCATACGTTCCTGGCTACACAGTGATTTTTCAATCGATTGAAAAATCACATGCGGTGGCTACACACTGTTGTGCCCAATCACGTTCCACTTTTACATTTTCTAGGAACAAACGTTAAAAAGAGGAATAATTTTGCAACGGAACTGTATTTCCCTCAGAAAATTCAGTTCCCTTTGTGAGCATCTTCCCCCCTCACTCCTCATCCCTCTAGCCCACAAACTCCCTCGTTAGGCGATTGAAAAATCACCGTGTAGCCAGGCACTACCATACCACACCGGAAGGTAAGCGGTAGCGGTACGGGTAATTGTATGAAAAAAATTGCACACCTAAACTTTGTTGTTCCAGTTCGGAATTTTTTTCATACAATAACCCGTACCGCTACTGCATGTACCCTTCGGTGTGGCCAAGCCTTTAAAGGCTTGGCCACACCGGAGGGTACGCGGTAGCGGTACGGGTAGCGGCAACGATATTTGTATTAAAAAAATTCCACACCCGAACGTTGATGTGTCAGTTTGGAATTTTTTCCATACAAATACCCGTACCGTTACCTGTACCTCTACCGCGTACCCTTCGGTGTGGCCAAGCCTTTAAAGATTATTTTTTAGTCTAAAAAACAATTTTACATTACTCTTTTTTACAAGCAAATTGCTATAAAGGCTTGGCCACACCGGAGGGTACGCGGTAGAGGTACAGGTAACGGTACGGGTATTTGTATGGAAAAAATTCCAAACTGACACTTCAACGTTCGGGTGTGGAATTTTTTTAATACAAATATCGTTGCCGCTACCCGTACCGCTACCGCGTACCCTCCGGTGTGGCCAAGCCTTAAGGCTTGGCCACACCGGAGGGTACGCGGTAGAGGTACAGGTAACGGTACGGGTATTTGTATGGAAAAAATTCCAAACTGACACATCAACGTTCGGGTGTGGAATTTTTTTAATACAAATATCGTTGCTGCTACCCGTACCGCTACCGCGTACCCTCCGGTGTGACCAAGCCTTTAAAGAGAAAAATTTTCACTTTTGTTCTTTTCCAAAAAGTGGCCGATGTAGTTATACCCTTAAGCAAGAAAGAGAAGCGACAAAGACAGATGCAGTAAAAATGCGATAAATTTGTCTGTTTTCACCTGAACTGCTTCATCAACCGGCAAAAAAGAAAAATTCGAATGAACAATTTTGGGACAAACTGACAGATGCCTCACTGAATACCGCTAGACCGCCATTTTCGATATTCACCCCATCAAATTTCAATTTTTTTTTGTCACTTTTGTGTGTCCCGTTCATTTTCGAAAGATTTTTTTTCCAATATGTCATATAGTAGTGTCGGTATGTAATATTTTTCTTCCGCCGCGAATGTGAGAGAAAAAAGAAAAACACACAATTTTTTTGTAATTAATTTCGCGAGTTATTAATCTCCATTTTGTATATTTAAAATAAATAATTCCATCTGCAACTTTTCGCCGTAAATGCAAACAATTCACTTAAATAATTCGATTGCAATTCCTTTGTGAAAAAACGTGTGTGCATATTCCACAAAAGTAAAATTGTAACATTTTTTTCCAGAGCATATATCTCCCAAAAGGTAATGAAAAAAAGAAGAAAAAAAATTTAATTGCAAAAGACAAAAGAATTTTGTGCTACTACTCTCCACTCAAAAGTGACCAATGAACCTAATAAAATAATATAATTACTGTGTGAATTTATATTTTATGTAGAAATTATAATATTAATTCTGATTATTTCATTCATTGGCTAAGCTAGCTGTGGCTGGCTGGCCGTCGTCATCGTCATCATCCTTTGAACCAGAAGAGGAGCGAAACGAAAACGAACGAAGTGTGTGCGAGACATTTCGATTTTTCTGCCGTTCTCCATTTTTCCCCAATTGTGTGTGAAAATTGAAAAAAAAATTAAATTTATGCATATTTGCATCTATTTTTGTGTTTCTAATTTGAAAATTATTATAAAACGATAGAGACAATTTTCCAAATTGCACTGAAATTGTTGTCGCATTTTTGCGTTGTTGTTTCTCAGTCGATTAAGACATTTTAAGAAAAGGTGTGGTGGGCTGAATGGCTTTGTTTTATAAAGATTAAGAAGTTCATTTTTGTTTTTGCAATTTTTTAGTTCATTGTTTAAATAAACTCTTTTTTTTGCAAAAAAAAATTGTCCAGCACGTGTCTGTGAAAATAGAAAACTAGATCATTTGGGAAATGGCGAATTGAATAATATTGAGTTTATTGTGTCCACAAGTCTTATAATAAATTTACAAATTTGTTTATTAATTTATATAGTTTCGTTATCAAATTAAGAACCTTTATACAATATACAACTAGCAAAAAAAAAAACAGGTGCTTTTAGACATCTAGATATTTCATCTAAAATTCTATTTTTGAGAGCAAAATCATGCGAAAAAGGTCTCTTGAATATTTTATATATAAAGTACACATAAAATGAACTCCCACATAATAAAATTTTGTTTTTTTTTTTTTTAATTGGGAATGGTTACAGGGTGGGATAGTGGGATACTTTGCTCATCCCGGTTTGTTGTTAGAAGCCGGTAATTTTGAAAGAAAAACTATGGTGGTTAGGTTACAGAGCTTATTAATTCTGACTGGACAAAAAGTAAATTTCCTAATACTTTTAAATTAAATAAAAAATTATGTTTCATGTTGTTGGAAACTACTTTTGTTAATAATATGCTTTGATATACAGCTATGGACAAAGAAAGAGCACACTTTTGATTTTTCTTAAAAAAATTGGATTTATTTGAGACCTTTTAACTTATATATTATAATTTATATATCAGGGCATGCATTAGCTTATGGGGATTCATAAAATTAATAATTATAAATTATTTCATTTCAATTCAATTTTTAAAAATTATGATTTGTAGAGAATACCTTTATTTCTTCATTCCAAAAGAATCTAATTCAAAACTGCATGTTTTAATTCAGATGTTTTTTTAGCTAATGTTAGGTGATCTTTGATGTGTCTTTTTATATCATTGGATTTTTCTTGCTTGCCCGTCTATACAACTCAGCATCATGAACTATCCTTCTTAAAAGTCAGCTTCACGATTTTTTCACCGAATTCTATATTTACTTCGGGCAAAATCGCGCGAGATGGCTTAAAAGACCCACATTTGCGTTTCTTTCTGATCGCTCTATCAAATCGTATTTAAGTTTTGCGGGGAAGAAGCTAGCGCAATTTAATTTCAGAGTTTAAATTTCTATTTGCTCTTTCTAAATAAATGGCTTTATCCATTATTTATTCGAAAAATTTAGAGTTTAAGCTTATTAAGAAGGATTTTTCCCTTGACTATGAAGATCGAAAGTAATTCTTCTTTTTTTCGCAGTTTAATGATTTTTTCTGTCTATTTTTTTTTTCAAAAATACTTGTTAATTAAATAGTAGTTTACAACTTTTGAACGCGGAATAAAAATTTAACGGTTAAACAAATGTGTGCTATTTCTGTGTCCACTAGTGAAAGAGACAGGGAAAGCATTACTTTATTTCGACAATATACCAAAAGAAAATTATAAAAATTATAAAAAGCATTCCTTATCTGAAATTCGATTCGCATGATTTTTTTCAATAGTGTGCTTTTTCTCTGTCCACGGCTGTAATTCTTTCAATTTATATGTTAATCCTAAATGTTCACCTACAAACTATTCTCTCGTTTATTTATTTATGTCAGTATAAACATTTTAGAATTACAGATCCATCAATTAAGGTCTATTCTCATATCAGAAACAAATATTTCGTGCAAAGTCTTTAAAAAAATCGAAGAACAGAAATGTTTACCAAGGAAGGAGAAGCTATTTTGAGCTCATTTTCATAGTTAAAGAAGAAGTGTTAAATCAGGGAAGAAAGCAATCAACTAAGATACTATTGAACTTCAAATGTCAAGAACGGGCATATTTATTTATAAATGAATATTTAAGAAACAGATTCCTTAATTATCTAGTATTTGTGAACCAATATACTGGACTTTAAGCAGGATCACCTCTACTCCAACAAAAAAAAAAGTACAATAAAGTATTGGTATGAAGTGCAAATTTAGGAAGTACTGCAATAGTAACCAATCCTAAACCTTGTTGTAAACGTTTAAAAATGGCAAGTCCGAACCGATAACATGTGTGATCGTCGAATTGAACACAACAATTCTTCCTAACCCACCATTTAACAACTTCAAAATGTGATGCAGATAGATTGCATTCAGATTGTGCTATCAAAGAAGAGAAAAAATCAAGAGAAATTTATATCAAAGGTTGGAATAAAAGTAGTAAACGAAGATTTTTTCCAAAATTCATATTTGCACCAATTTTTCAATCGATACTCTATAGAATTATAATGAAGAGAGAAGCTTGGTATAACATGTCCGCAAATGTTTCTTCACACGGAGCAGAAGTAATAGAAAGTGTCAGATGATGTCCAAGAATGCAGGAATAAGTAAAGAACTACATGTACTATAGCACTATAAAGCCAACTGCTCCAGAAAGTTTTCCCGGTTATCAACAAATGGAATACATTTCATTATGATCCTGATATCATCCGATCCATTTATAACTCAATTGAAACCTTAACCAAAGAAAAAACATCTTCCTTTGAGGGAAGAAGCTGTTGAATTAATTAAATAACTTGTTAATATAATTATTTGTTCTCATTTATTACTTTATTTATTGTGTTATTATGTACTATGTATGTCTTGTTAATGTATTGTATGGGAAGTAACTCACTAGATTCTGCATGATTTTCACAACTAATACATTGAAATGGATGGATCCATCCAAGATACCAATAATTTTGTTTTATAAGCGTTTCCTTCATTTTTCATTTCATTTTTACTTATCGTACCAATAGCAAAATAATTAGTAAAAATATAAATAAATGTTAAACGAACTAATAACTTATAATATTTAAATCATAAACTATTTATAGTGTTCTGTGAAGTGGATATTGATCGAGTTGTATAAGTATTTTTCAGTCAGATTTGAGACAATTGAAAACTGCCATACAAAAAGGTTTACAAATTTTACACAACCTCTCGATTCAAGCTGTTATTTTTACTTATTAAGAGTTATTTTTACTTTAATAACCAGCCTAATTTACACTATTCATTTATGTTTTAAAGCAATGATCTTTAATGGCAACGTTACTTAAAGTAAATAAAACGATTAGAGGCATAATGCACTTTCAGATTTGATTTATTTGATTGAAGTAACATTCTAGTGTACATTCTAGATAACATAATGTTTTACGGATGTGGTCTCAAACTTTTGTCTGGGTGTACTGCATTGTAAATGCAAACACATTCATGTTTCATACATTACATGTCTCTGTGAACATTCTAAGTTGTCAACTTACGCACATTCAGTTATCTAAAGCGCCTGTGCCTATATTTAGCTCTTTCACAATTATAAAAAAAGTGATTCGGCAAAATTGTTTGTTACTTACAAATTGTTTTCTATTATAAATAGGAGAACGCTACACACATAATATAAACTATAATCACAAATACTACACTTAAAATAAAGAATTTTTTTCAATGTCCTATTTTCACCCATTCATTAACGTTTTCAGCATAAACTGTCACTTTGACTTAAAGAAATTACTGATTTTATTTTTTATATTGATAAAAAAAGACATTGCCTGCAAATGAAGGAAACTTTTTAAATGTCACCAATCGTATATTAGAACCTTCTGTTATCTTGAAATGTTTCATGTTGATTGAGCGGATCTAATTTGCGAGAATTTTCACTACCTTTTTTCTGAGTCATGATAGTACAACTTGCCTTATATACGAAAAAGGAGTGTGTACTGTATATTGCACAATTTATTTCAAAGTCAATTTATTACTTGATTTTAAGAAAAAAAAATCTGGTAACCCTTCACTTACCAAACCAGGTGCATAACACAAATGCTCTCTAAAGAAAAAGATTATGAACATATACTCCGAATAGTTGTTGCGCAGTTGTTACACTCTCTGTGTGAAAATTTTCTCTGACACATTATTCTGCATGTCGTCAGTAGATTGCATATTATTGTTTTTGTCCTAACTATACAAGTTTAATTACCTTTCCCCACCTTTGTAAAAAAAAAAAGAAAAATCACCACCAACAATGAAGAAAAAACACTAGTAGGTCAGCCGATTCAGATTTGTTTGGCAACCGTCACGTCATTGTCTTGTGATCCTTTGGATTTTTTTTGTTCTGTCCAAAATAATAAAAAAAATATATCAACGTCGAAAATTCTTGTTCTAGATTTTTTTTCCCAATTTGTTTCATGACAACAAAGTGCACACAAAATATATTAATATGGAATTCGTGAGCAAAACGGAATCTTTTACCCCTTTCTGTTAAATATTTACACTCTCGCTCTCTCTCTCTCTCTATGGCTAATTTTTTGGCACTTGTGTCATTTTTCAAGGAACATCACACCCGAACAGCAGGAGCCACTAAAGCAAGATATCTCATCTTCATGACCATCATCAACAAATCATTGTCATCTTGTTCCTTGTCATTGGGATCAGAATCGGAATCGAAGTCGAAGTTTTCGTTTTCGCCTTCGTGGTGGTGGTCGCCGTTGTCGTCGTCGTACTTGTCGCCTAGTGTTGCGTGTTATTTTTGTTAAATTTTTTTCGTTTCGACGATGGTGTGAATTTTTTGAATAAAGAAAATTTTATTTTAAAAAACGTTTTCTTCTACGTAGTAGTACTGTCTAAATTTGATATTCTGCTTTGCTATTTCTGTGATTATTCATTCGATTTTCTGTGATAAATTTAATTTCAAGATTTTTTCTATGTATTCAATCAATTGTGAAAAACGAAAAACAACAAGTTATGTTCTAGTTTTAAAAATTCTCTCACGCTTCTTGAAAAGAAAGTTATTTAATATTATTTGGTTAGCATTAATTACCTACTAAACATTAATACCCATTAATATATGTTGTATATATAGTGTATACGTAAAAATACTGACACTGACTACATAGTGTTGCCGATGGCTCTCTTATTTTTACCCTGAGTTGTGGTGCTACTCTCTACATAGTCGACTTTGGTTTTTGTTTTGTTTTGTTTACCACACACCGCCTGCTGAGTAAAGAAGACTCAACTATTATCAATTTAAATATACAAAAAAAAAAAAACTGCAACTAACCACAGTCAATCCCTATAAGTGCAATTATATTATTGTCTAAGTCTCTAACTTCACATTCTATGAGAAAATTATTTACGATTAAAATAGAATAAAAAACAAAACGAGATCTCTTTTTAATAAAAAGAATCGAAGATTCTCAAATTGGAGTTAGTTTTTTGGATGTTCCTACGAGCTCTCTTCCGTGTACTGCCGGTTTGTAAATAAAATATTGTAAGAATTTTAATTAGTTTATATTTTTAAGTCACATTAGTGGGTGTTAATTAAATATACATATTATATTTATGTAGGTTTGTAGTTTGAAGTGTTTGCTTGTTTTTCTTTCTTGCGAATTAAAATTATTGACTTGACGAGGAAATGAAAATGAGAAAAAAAACCAAGGCGCCTCATCGACTGTTCTTTTGACAGTTGCCTGGCATTTTTTTTTTGTGTTTCTACTTTTTTATTTGCTGAGAAAATACTGCATACTGAGAAGGGATGAGAAAGGAAAAGAGGGTGGTGTTGAATATGAGTAGAACAGTGGAACACTGGTAGTAGCAGCAGCATCTAACCAAGTGGAATATATAAAAAAAAAGACCTTAATGTGTTTTGATGAATTGTTCTGTGGGGTTGTAGTGAGTGGTTATCCTACTGGCGCTACACAATCTTCTGCTGATGCAGTAGCAGGTTGTGCTGATCAAAAAATGAAGGGAATGTTTTGATTTGAAATTCATTTATTCTTAGGATATTATGTCTTATCATCTAGGGACTTCAATTCGTATATATGCTTGGGTGTTGTGTGGTGATGTTGTTTTATTTCTATAATCTATTTCCGGAAAAAGTTGGAATTGGATAAGCCAATAAGTTTATTGTTTTATCAGTCCATTTTGGGAGATTTTGATAAATTCTAAATATTTAAAAGAATAAATGCAATTGTTTGTTGTAGTCCTCTTGACAAAGTAAAGGGTTTTCTAATTGAAAGTTGACAATTTTAACCTTTCACTGCCGACGTTCACTTAAACTAATGCCGAAACTGTCAATGGCATTTAGTAAAATCAATATTTTCATGATAAGGAAGATCAAAAGGAAGGAATGTTTACAAATAATCAATAGGCGTGTTTTTTTGGCACCGCTATCCCTATCTGCAGTGGGAGCTTCCATGTATTACAAATACAACACCCAGCTGCGGATAAAACTTAAACTTAAATCTAGCTGCGGATAAAAAATTGACATTTTTTTCGAGTATCGATACTCGATCGGAGAAAATTTCGGATAATCGGATAAATCAAGAGTCTCGAAGCTATGTTCGCAGAGTGCAATCTGCAACGTACTTAAAGTGCGTTCTTTTATTTAAGTTTATTTTGAATTAGTATTGGAACGCACACATAAAATTATTTCTACATTTCATTTATATACATATTTACCATTGATGAAAACTTAACCTACTCTAAACTTTAAATGCTTTTTAGTGAAATAAAATCAAGGAACAAGTCGCACATAATTATTATACGGTGTTTAATATTTTTCTGTAATGTCGTTTTTATTTGCAAAAGTATTTTTTTTTCTTTCTAGCGCCATATTAAAAAAAAACTAAAAAAATTGTTTTTGACATCAAGAAATAAGTTGTCTGCATCATTGCTTTTAATTTTGGTATGCAGAAACTTTCAAAAAATGAGTTTGGATATGTCCACTTTTTTCAAATTTATGAATCTGACAGCTAGAAGTGGATGTAAAGTGAGGAAAAAGGGGAAAAGTCTCAGATTTCATGATCTATTTGAGACTTTAGCCATAACTACAATGACCTAAAAAGTGAAAAAGTGGGAAATTTACAAAAGTAAAAATTTTTTATTTATTTCTAGCGCTATTTGTTTTAGGAAAAAACTACAAAAATTGTTTTTTAAAACAAAAAATAAGCTTTCTGCATCATTATTTTTAATTTTGTGGACAGAAAAACTATCACAAAATGAGTTTGAAAATTTTCACTTTTTGACTTTTTGCAAAAAGTGGCCGTTGTAGTTATACCTTAAAGTTAAGTAAAAGTTATTTATACAAATTTTGACCCTTATTGTCAAAATTAAAAAAAGTCTTCCACATTTCACATACAAATTTCAATTTCGATCTATCGACCCTGCATATAAACGGGCCACCTATAAAAACTCCAAATTCATGAACGACGACTGTACCCAAATCTACGAACATATCCCAATATGTCAAAAACTTATCCGAAAGCAAAACCCAAATAAAAAATCAAACTTTGAACAAATGCAGATGGATGTACAAATGGAAAATAAGGAAAATCCATTTTTAGTAATTTAATTTGGTCTGTTTCATTTCTAACGTTTAAAAATCAATAAATTATGCGTAAAAACTACTCAAAAATAATCTTGAATAAAATTCGGTTTTGTTGTTTTTGTTTTATTATCTGACAGCTAGACAGCTGTGGATGGGCAACTGCGGATACGTTTTTTTGGGAAATACAATTTGGCTGCAGATAGCGATGCCAAAAAAACACGCCTAATATTTACTACCAAATTTCACAGTCAGTAGGCGTGTTTTTTTGGCATCGCTATCTGCAGCCAAATTGTATTTCCCAAAAAAACGTATCCGCAGTTGCCCATCCACAGCTGTCTAGCTGTCAGATAATAAAACAAAAACAACAAAACCGAATTTTATTCAAGATTATTTTTGAGTAGTTTTTACGCATAATTTATTGATTTTTAAACGTTAGAAATGAAACAGACCAAATTAAATTACTAAAAATGGATTTTCCTTATTTTCCATTTGTACATCCATCTGCATTTGTTCAAAGTTTGATTTTTTATTTGGGTTTTGCTTTCGGATAAGTTTTTGACATATTGGGATATGTTCGTAGATTTGGGTACAGTCGTCGTTCATGAATTTGGAGTTTTTATAGGTGGCCCGTTTATATGCAGGGTCGAAAGATCGAAATTGAAATTTGTATGTGAAATGTGGAAGACTTTTTTTAATTTTGACAATAAGGGTCAAAATTTGTATAAATAACTTTTACTTAACTTTAAGGTATAACTACAACGGCCACTTTTTGCAAAAAGTCAAAAAGTGAAAATTTTCAAACTCATTTTGTGATAGTTTTTCTGTCCACAAAATTAAAAATAATGATGCAGAAAGCTTATTTTTTGTTTTAAAAAACAATTTTTGTAGTTTTTTCCTAAAACAAATAGCGCTAGAAATAAATAAAAAATTTTTACTTTTGTAAATTTCCCACTTTTTCACTTTTTAGGTCATTGTAGTTATGGCTAAAGTCTCAAATAGATCATGAAATCTGAGACTTTTCCCCTTTTTCCTCACTTTACATCCACTTCTAGCTGTCAGATTCATAAATTTGAAAAAAGTGGACATATCCAAACTCATTTTTTGAAAGTTTCTGCATACCAAAATTAAAAGCAATGATGCAGACAACTTATTTCTTGATGTCAAAAACAATTTTTTTAGTTTTTTTTTAATATGGCGCTAGAAAGAAAAAAAAAATACTTTTGCAAATAAAAACGACATTACAGAAAAATATTAAACACCGTATAATAATTATGTGCGACTTGTTCCTTGATTTTATTTCACTAAAAAGCATTTAAAGTTTAGAGTAGGTTAAGTTTTCATCAATGGTAAATATGTATATAAATGAAATGTAGAAATAATTTTATGTGTGCGTTCCAATACTAATTCAAAATAAACTTAAATAAAAGAACGCACTTTAAGTACGTTGCAGATTGCACTCTGCGAACATAGCTTCGAGACTCTTGATTTATCCGATTATCCGAAATTTTCTCCGATCGAGTATCGATACTCGAAAAAATGTCAATTTCTTATCCGCAGCTAGATTTAAGTTTAAGTTTTATCCGCAGCTGGGTGTTGTATTTGTAATACATGGAAGCTCCCACTGCAGATAGGGATAGCGGTGCCAAAAAAACACGCCTAGTGATGGAAACTTTGATACAAGATATATGTTTGTAAAAAAATTTAAGATGGAAAAATTAGTCGGAGTATTGAGGATATTGGTGGCATTCAAGCGTTCGTCGCAAATGTTCTTAAACAGTCGATTTCTCGGCGCAACTCAAAAGTTGCATATAGCTAAGATAAACACACACTTGGCGAAAGTTACTTGGCCTGCACTCTTATAAAATTAAATAAACAAATACTAAAGCCATAAGATGATATAAAACGACTTACATTATCACATTGGGCTCTATTAACTCTCGAATTAATCATATTTAGTAATGAACTTCATTTTTGGCCTAACACATTTACCAAAAATAGTATACTTGTTGTTTTTTCAACATCTGGCTTAGAAGTTAAACCTTCTTCCCTTTCAACATTCAACATAACATCTTGAAAACTGCTTAAATGATTAATTTTGTCTAATTTATTAAACTTGGTACAGGTATTAACAGCCACCGCAATCTACAGACTTTCTATCGGCTGTGCGCATAGCTGGCCAACTAAATAGTCTGGCCTTTAGGAAATATTTTGTTTGAAGGCCTTTGTGTAGCACTACAAACGTTCTTTACGATCCTTCAAACTTTTTGATCCGCCGATACTCAATTGTTGTAGTGTACGCATTAATATACATTTTCATACTTATTGCGAGACCGACTAAACTGCTTTTTATTATCTTTAAAAAAAAAAATTAAATAGCTGGTTTTCAAACAATCCCTAACCAAAAGCGAGTTTTGCCTTGGGCCCTTACCTCGTTGGAAGATAAAGGATCCATTTTATAGATTTAACTGAGCATAGAAATAAATATTATTCCTTTTATAAATTTTATAAGGGTTATTCATGCAACGGTGTAAACTATAGGAAACCTGGTTAAATGGTAAATGTCGTTAATGAACTATCAAACCTGTACACAATTTTGACACATTTACCAGGTTTACCCGGAGTTTACATCGTTTCATAAAAACCCGTATTGTATTTTTTATTTCCCAATTGTAGCATAAAAGCGATTATTTCGATAATCAATAAAAAAAAAACATGTATTTCAATTTTTTTAAAACTCAGGGTACACTTACACTTATGCAATAAAAAATAGAAGCACAGAAAAATTTTCAGTTATTTAATATTTGGAGCTAAACAGCAAATATTATTGAAAATGTAAATAATATTTGAAGAAAATACTCCTAGAACAAAGAATAACACATACAAGGCTTTCTCAATTGGTTATCAATCAATGAAAAAGTTAGTTCTTGTGGTGACATAATTTAAATTTTTAATTAGGTAATGGCCAATTTCTTCAATCTGAGTACAAAATCCTAACATGAGTCACTATTCGAGGTATTCAGAAGCAAAATGAGTCAAGTTCATTTAAAATTTGCGTTGTACACAACTTTGAGAAGCTCGTTTCATAGAAACTAAGGAACTTCTGAAAACATTTTCACTGACCAATAGTTTTTTTATTTAGGAAAAAAAAAAAAAATAACATTATAACACCGTTAAACATGTAATTTAAATAAAAAATGGACTTGACCTATTATTATTCTGAAAGGCTCTTTTTTAAAGGTACATTTTTTAAGAAAGTATTATGTTCATTTATTTATATACACAGTATCCCAAAATTAAAGGCCCGAACATTTTCATCCCACAATTTTTCAGCTAGTATTTTGATTCCTCTGTTCATAAAGGAAAAATTAATTTATTAAAACATTTTTTATTTTGAAACTATCATTAAAATGCATCATTGAACTGTTTCATTTCCGATTTAAAGGCATTGAAAGCAAGATATAATGGTCGTAAGTTCATCATTGAACTGTTTCATTTCCGATTTAAAGGCATTGAAAGCAAGATATAATAGTCGTAAGTTGTATCAGCATGACGATAATAACATAATAAGTAATAGCATATTATTACTAAAAAAAAATAATTGATTTTGATTTAAACTTTTGTTAAAATACAATTTAATTATTGAATTGATTTCAATAAACAGATGATTTTAATTTAAAAAGAATGCCAAAAAAAATCCAGCACCGATTACAATGAGACCTGTATGGTTTGAAAGGGCATAAATAGCAGATAACAAATATAATTTTTTTTTAAACCATCCCGGCTTAAATGACGCAAACAGCGTCATTTGAAAAAACAATCTAATTTATGGCACATGATCATGATTATCTTTTCGATGCTAGACCACAAGAAATTAAAACCAAAGCAATCCCTGAAAATAGTTTTATATGAAAAAACACTTAATAATTTGAATTTAAAAAAATGCATATTTGTTATCTTCTATTGTTGCCCTATCAAGCCATATAAATTTTACATAGATATCATTTTAATATGTTGGGTTTTTCCTCCATACATTTTTCGGCATTCTGTTTTCTAATACAACTCGTTTCACTAAAAACGTTAGTTTCACTGGTCAACTCTAACCTTAAATGTCTACCTACAGTGTTTATTTTATTGAAATTTTTCAATGCTAGTTATAACTGACTTGTCAAAGACCACTACAATAATTTGTTTCATTGATGGGGTACGAAATAAAACAATTTTTACTAAATTAATTTATCCTAACAAGATCAAGTAGTTATTTCTACATACATATTTTCTTAAATTAATTTTAAATACTTGAAAAAAAACCTTTTTATACAAATGTACTTTAATTGAATAAACTTTTATGTTGAATATCAGCAGTTATACTTGGGAAGAAATTGGTTAAACGATATATTTACGAAAGTTAATATACATTATTTTAAAAGAAATAAAAAAAAAAAAAACAAATTTATACATGTAAGCATTTTTAATTAATTTATTGAATTTATTTATATTTTTCTTTAGTGCTGCAACGAAAAAGAAATGAATTCTCTTTCAAACAAATGTATGTCGTCAACGGAAAATGGTCTTCATCACGATAAAGTAGCAATTTTAGATGCTGGATCTCAATATGGGAAGGTGAATATTTTGATTGGCAATATTTTTAATAATTTAAACAAAAATAATAACAATACACTTTTTGTTACCTTTTTTGATTTATTACAGGTTATTGATAGGAAAGTGCGTGAATTACAAATAGAATCCGATATTCTACCCTTGGACACAACAGCTGCAGAGCTTAAAGTCAATGGGTATCGAGGAATCATTATATCAGGAGGTCCAGCTTCAGTTTATGGCGATGATGCGCCTCGATATGATCCGGAAATATTCAAATCGAAAATTCCCATATTAGGTATTTGCTACGGAATGCAAATGATGAATAAAGAGTTTGGTGGAACCGTGCACAAAAAGGACATTCGAGAAGATGGTCAACAGAATATTGAGATAGAACCATCGTGTCCACTATTCAAGTAAGTTTTGAATTTCTATTTAATTTAAATTTTGAAGGAAAAGAAAGAGATTTACCAATGAAATTAGGTGATCTCCGATACAATCCTTCTATATAAAAATATATAAATATGCTTTGAACACTCTAATATAGTAAAGTCTTATATATTAGGCTACACGTGGCATAACAAAAATTATAATAACAATTATGTATTACGAGTATAAAAGATGTGCGACAAATAGGGTAAATCTTTTCTGTTTGTGATTCGCAGCAACTGGGTAGCATTTATATTTAAAGGGTATTCGTTTAGAAAGTCTGTGATGCAAAATAGATTATTTAAAAAAAAATTTGAAGCAACAGATGTGTGATATTGTGATATAAACAAACATTTTCATACCACTCAAAAATCCATATTTTCAAGTCAAAGAGTATTTTTGCATTAGGTTTTCTGTACTTTAAGTTTTTTTTCAAAAACGCTTTAACATTATCTAAATTTTTCCTTTCTTGTAAGAAGCTTTTGGTTTTAAATTATTTGTGAAAAAAAATGGGTTGGGGTCAAAATTCTGCCGGGGTCAAAATTCTTTTGTGAAAATTCTGCTTTCAAAATTCTGCTTCACAAAATTCTGCTTTCAAAATTCTGCTTTTCAAAATTCTGTTTTTCAAAATTCTGTTTTTCAAAATTCTGCTTTTCAAAATTCTGTTTTTCAAAATTCTGCAAAAAATTAAAAAAGGGTTTGGAAAATGTTAAAAAGCGCGCGCTTTTTAACATTTTCCAAACCCTTTTTTAATTTTTTGCAAAATTCTGTAAAATCATCTTCTTGATAAATTGTCTGCTTATTTGATTACTTACCTACATAATTTGTCATTCTTTGAATGCATATTAATTTTTGTTTTAATACTAAACATTTCCGAAAATAATTCAAATTTTTTTTAATTTATCAAATAAAGATGAATAATCAAAAATTTGAATAAGAAAAGGAATATTTTGTATCAAACAACATCGGTTCCAATAAGTTATAGATTTTATTCGAAAGAAAGTCAGTCTATGCATTTTAAAAAATATTTCCGACACTTAAACAAAAAAAAATTAGGAAAGTACCAATGTTGAATTACATTAATGAGGTGTATTTTTCTTTAGTCAGCACATATGATATAAAAAAAAACAGAATTGGCAGAATTTTTTGTTTAAGTATAATGCTGGCAGAATTTTGAAAAGCAGAATTTTAAAAAGCAGAATTTTGAAAAGCAGAATAGAAAAAAAGCAGAATTTTGAAAAACTGAATTTTCGTTAAAAAAGCAGAATTTTGAAAAGCAGAATTTTGAAGCCAGAATTTTGACCCGATCCCGAAAAAAATGCTTGGACTGGAAAAAATAGTACAAACAAAGAACTCTGACTTTACAATTCCGTTATATACGAGTATATATAAATTTTTAACTTGTAATCAGTTTCGCCTAAAACAAATTAAATAATTTCTAATTATATTTGAAACTGTTAATCACTTTGTCAGATATGTATGTATTTTTTTTTGAGCTCATTAGAACAAAACTCAAAAATGATTTTAATAAAAAAAAATACATAAATTTGTTGTGGAGTGCATTTTACTTGTTCTTGACAACAAATCTGAGAAAAGACAAAACTCAGAACTTGAAATTATATCTGCACCTGACGTTGATTTCATATTTCTCAGACCTTTCTTATAAATAAGTTCGAGAACTAATTTCTTAGGAAAATCGTTCTAAAATCCATCTTATTTACTACTTATTTACTAATAATATAACATTATATAATTACAGTCGCCTTAGCCGAACACAGTCCGTTCTCTTAACCCACGGCGATAGTGTCGATCGATTGGGAGACAAACTTAAAATTGGTGGATACTCTTCAAATGAAATTGTAACTGCCATATACAATGAAGCTCTACGAATATACGGAGTGCAATTTCATCCCGAGGTAATTTTCTATCAAAAACATACAAAAATATATTCTCGCTTATGTAATAATTATTTATTCGTTATCATTAGGTTGATTTAACAACTAACGGCAAACAAATGCTCTCTAATTTCCTTTACGACATTTGTGGGCTTTCACCCACTTTTACTGTGGTTAATCGAAAGGAGGAATGTGTTAAATATATAAAAGAAAAAGTTGGAAGCAACAAAGTTTTGGTGAGTATACAAACACTTAGCTTAAAAAATCATTATTATAAAATGTTATTTAAATAATTTAAAAAGAAAAAACTTCACATTTATATTTCAAACAATTTTTGTAAATATTTTGGAACAAAATTTTAGTGTCTTGTGAGTGGTGGTGTAGATTCGACTGTTTGTGCAGCTTTACTAAGACATGCATTGGATCCAAGTCAAATTATTGCAGTACACGTAGATAACGGTAAGAACATTTAAACAAATTACAAACAAAATAAAATGAAGAAACTTAAATTTACAAATAGGATTCATGCGAAAGGACGAAAGTGAAAAAGTTGAAAAATCACTGAGAGAAATTGGCATTGATCTGATAGTGAGGAAGGAACTGTTTCAATTTCTAAAAGGTACCACATCTGTTAAGCGCCCTGGTCAATTGTACATTGTGGAAACCCCAATGCTATGTCAAACGTTTAATCCTGAGGAAAAACGTAAGATAATAGGTGATGTGTTTGTCAAGGTGACAAACGACGTTGTTAGCGAAATGAAACTGAAACCAGAAGAAGTACTATTAGCACAAGGTACATTAAGGCCTGACCTTATTGAATCTGCATCCAGTTTGGTCAGCAGTAATGCGGATACAATTAAGACACATCATAACGATACCGATTTGATAAGGTAAGGTTTTATTAATTTCTATATTATTATTAAGGAGTAAGGATTCGTACCAAAATCGTAGCCGTGATAACAATTACACATGATGACAGAGAACGGGAAGAAATTGGGTTGCGCAATTCTGTTTATTCATCTCGACCGCTTAAAGAAAATGTGCTTCACATATTGTACGATGCATTACATTCTTAATGCAATATAGCGAAACGTCTATAGTATAGTAAAGTCCATAGTATTTTTTATAGTATAGTCGATAGTAAAAAATTAAGTTATACTTCTTTCATTCGATACTTAGTTTCACGAAATTATGGAAATACATATGTAGTTTTTTTATTGAAAAAGGAGGAGGTATTCAATTCGTCTGTATTTTTTTTTTTTTTTATGTTTGTTACCTCATAACTTTGGACTAAGTAAACCATTTTTCATAATTCTTTTTGTATTGGTGCCTGTAGTGTGGTCCCATTTATAGACTATAGAAACTATTAGAAAACCCATAAAGTCGGTGTTGTTTTTTGATAAAAATGATTATTAATGTTATTTTTTAGAATTTTTAAAAGGATTCATGTCCATATTAAATTTAATAAAGTTTCTCTTGAAGCCTTTTTTAATTAAACCTCTAATTGTAGTGAACATTTTAAGACCTATTGTCTGTATTGCAACACTCAAAATTGGCCAAGCTACAGGCATTTTTCGAAACGAAAATTTAGTCACTGCGGGCGCTCGACTTTCTTTCTTTTGCGATTATATCGAAACTACATTCTTTGACCTTGTACCTTCGAAATCTCGGAAACTACTTATCCGATTGCTTTCAAATTTTTATTGAATATTCTTAAATACAATATTTAAAATGTAGCGTAGATTTTTTTTGATAGCTGGATTATTTTTTTTTTTTTTTTTATTCATATCTTTGCTTGAAAAATGTTGGTGAAAAATAAAAAAAAATGTTTGCTGTCTCACCATAATATTTCTAATAGTCCAATAAGAAAACGTCTTCGTTACATTGTAGTCACACTACTTTTTTGTTCAGATGTACCACAACCGGGTACCAGGTGGGACAAGGACCGCACGTGTCGTGTGTAGGCCCTCCGCTGCAACCATTAGGTTAAAATGGTTGCCGGGCAAAGACCCGCTTAGGCCCTTATGATTCCAAGCAAGTTAGGAACACACTAGTCGAACCACTCGGAAATTCTAATAAATAGGGATAAACTTGTAACGTCCCTTTTCACTAGATAACTAGTGTCCTCTTGAAGAATTTTCATTTACATAGTGCCCATTGTAAAGAAAGCATTTTCCAGAATACTTCCATAACCTACATACTTTAACTAATATGACTAAATCGTTGACGATATCGTCATTCATTTGCTCGTACCATTATCGTCTCGCCTGTCATCATTAAATATGTCGTTGTTTTGGTATTTTTTTTTTGTGGCTGAAAAAAAAATTATAGTGGGAAAATGTTAATTTTTTTTATAAAAAGTTATAGTTTTTTATAAAAATATTTTATTTATGAACAGAAAACAATTAGAAGCTTGTGGGATTGAATAGGTTGAATGGAGATAAACATTGTCAACAAAAAGTGATTTTAAACATAGAGTGCTACCAAACAAATTGCATTTTTATTTTATTCCTAATAGAATACTCGATTCAAAAAGCTTTTGATACGTATCAACCAAAAATTTGTGATTGATATGAAAATTGATGTGTATCTATTTTTTTTTATATTCGTAATACCAAATATATCACAAATACATAAGTCACAATAATGATTAAATTCACAGTTCATCAACAAAGTTGATAGTAGATAGCCATAATACCAACGCATCTGAATTATTGTTAGGTATCTAGTTGATAGCTATAAAAGGGCTTTTTTTATAATTTAAAATAGGGCTGTTTGTGTGAGTTGTTCCACCAATTTTCTAGCTGAATTCTTTTATTTATTCACCAATCTGAACTGAATGCCACTCGTCGAATGTAATGACTATTTGTGTTCTCAACCTACTATGTCAATAGAAATTCTTAAGCATGTTTTTTATTCTAAAATTGCAGCTGCATTCAAAGGAACTTAGCGTTACATTTTGATCAGATAAGAAACGAGCTTATTCCCATAATTTGTGTGTTTTCCAATCCATTGAGTTCGGCGTCTTATACATCTTTATTTTATTAAAGTCAAAACAAATTTGTAAAATACACAAATTGAAATCCACTTTTTGTTTCTTTAACGCACAGAGAACTAAGAAGTGCTGGTCGAGTCGTTGAACCGCTTAGTGATTTTCATAAAGATGAAGTAAGGACCTTGGGATTCAATTTAGGACTACCAGCACCACTTGTTGAAAGGCATCCATTCCCTGGCCCTGGTTTAGCCATAAGAATTTTGTGTGCTGATGAACCGTACATTGAAAAGGATTTCTCCGAAACACAGGTAAAATACAAAATATTTTACATCCGATAAATTCAATAAATCCGCTTTTTGTGGGTTTCAGGTTATAGCACGAGTGATAGTAGACTACAAAAACAAACTGGAAAAGAATCACGCTTTAATAAACCGAGTGACTGGCTCAACGTCCGAAGACGAACGAAGAGAACTCTTACGAATTTCATCTAATTCCCAAATACAAGCGACTGTCTTGCCAATCCGATCAGTTGGCGTGCAAGGTTAGTAATACCAACAAACATTATTAAATTAATCTTCCTTACATTGAAAACATTTTGTATTTTATGTTTAGGTGACAAAAGAAGTTACAGCTATGTGTTGGGTCTTTCTAGTGACACCGAACCAAATTGGAGCGATATAATGTTTTTGGCCAAACTAATCCCTCGAATCTTACATAATATAAATCGAGTTTGCTATGTATTCGGTAAACAGGTTAAGTTTCAATTCCATGATATAACGCATACGAATTTAAATCGTTACGTGCTGAAGCAATTACGACAAGCCGATGCTATTGCAACTGATGTGAGTTGTATTTTCTTTAAGTTAAGAATAAAGTTAATTTTATTGTTGATCCTTTCATTTTTTTTTAGATTATCCAACAAGCTGGATTGAATAGAAAAATCTCACAAATGCCTGTTGTGCTAATTCCGCTCCATTTTGATCGTGATCCAGCCAACCGAATACCATCATGCTGTAGATCGATTGTACTGCGGCCTTTTATAACAAACGATTTTATGACTGGTGTGCCGGCTATTCCAGGTTCAGTTCAACTGCCAATTCATGTAAGTATACATTGAGATTTCTCTATAGCTAGTTGTCTCCATTTGCACACATCAAGCACGTTTGGCCATACCATCAACCTAATCAAATTTAAAGCTTACTTTAATATTTATATGAATTCTACAGTTGTCGCCATACCAAAAAACAATTTAATAGTAAGTTCAAAGGCTAATGCTCGGTTAAATTTTGTATTTGGGAATCTGTGTAGTGTAACGAAGTGAACCATTTGTTCTTGAACCTTGGGTAAAATATTGTTCCAAGGTGTGTTGGTCTTTGCGAGTAAACAATTTGAAAAGATCTTACAACCTTGTTTCAACATTTTGTCTGTTACCTCCTGTTAAATCATGACATCACGTTATTCTTGTCTTCTGTAATTTCTGCGGCCATCAAACATGGTATAAGAAGCCCATAATATATTAGTGTTTCGCTTTGCCTTAAAGCCTCGGCAATCGAAGATGAATAAGTACGATATTCGTTTATACAGGGTGTCCCAAAAGTAATGGTCCAAAAGGAATTTGGTAACTTGTTCATCCCCATTTAACGGTTTTCGAGTAAATCGAGTTTATGTCGAATTTCGAAGAACTCCTATATTGAACTTTTATTTTGCTTCCCTAGATCTCACTTTCTTCTTGAGCTAGAATTACAAGATCACTGAAATCTGTGTGTGGTCTTTCACAAACAATACTATCAACGCGCTGAAGAGAGCGATTAACCCTGTGCCAGCAAAAATTTAAACATCTCTAGAGCCTTACATAATTGTTTTATTTTTGAAAGGTTCTAATTCCTAAACGATACGATATTATGCATGCTTGAATTTATCAAGTGGCAGCGGTGCGGTGGTGCGATGCGTATTGCGTCGTTCAAACCTAGCTCGTGTGTAGACGTTTTGCAAGCTAATTGAATATACAGCACTAAAAATGAGTCTAATGATTGGCTTGACCCCTGTGAAATAGCTATAACTCAGGCCTCTATACTTGTTGGTAACACTCGTGTTATGTAGAAAAAAACTAATAGAGTTTGCAAAATGTATTACAATTAAAACTTTGCTTGATTTTGATAAAAAAAATCAACGTTATGTCAACTTTCCTATTCAATACTATTTTTTTTATTTGCAGGTGCTTGAAAATATAGTGCGTGAAATAACCAAATTGGACGGAATTTCAAGAGTTCTCTACGATTTAACTTCAAAACCGCCCGGAACAACAGAATGGGAATGATTTATCCAACTACCATAGCAGCAGACAAAAATCTTTCAAACTCTTTATTCTGAAGTTTGTTCTATTCACCTGCTGTGCATAGGGATTCTTCTTGAACAAGTCAAATACAACTAAATTAAGAAAATATAATACTAGGAGTTAAAAAAGCAAAGGAAAATTAATATAATAAATTTAATAATTAAATAAAATAAAAATCTTCACTCTTAACAGATAATTAAAAAAAAAAAAACAAAACAAAATTAACAGGTTCAGTTTACAGGATTAACGTGTTGATCAGTTGAAATCCCAAAACTGAATCGAAAATTAAATGATGTAACCAAAATATTTAAGTAAAGAAAAAAAAATAAACAAAATTGTCTGAGACGAACGAAAAAACACTTATGTAAAAATACAAACAAAAAAATCTATAATATGTTACTGTGTTAAAAAAAATACATCGGATTAAAAAAAAAGAGATAAAATCCATATAACTGTTATAAATAAAATCATAAAACAAAATGGAGAAACCAGAAATTTAATTCTGTGAGACATTTATTTTAAAATGATTTTTCTTTTTTTTTTCCTAATTTTATTTTATGTTTAAAAGGAAAATGTTTACGTGATCATATAAATAAAAAAAAAAATAATAATCGTTTCTGTTAATTTTTATACGTATAAACAAGATAAAATATTTCCTTTTTGTAAATGAAAATATAATTTGTTACCCAAGAAAAGTCGCGCTCATTATGATGATTTATTTATAATAAAACAAAAAACAAAAAAAAAACTTGGGCGAAGAAGAAATATTTGAGTGAATATAATATTGTTAAATATAAAATAAAACAAAAAAAAACATTTTTAAATTACACTTATGTGCTGCATTTTAAACAAACAAAAATAAATTTAAAAAATAAAACAAGAACATTTCACAGTTTTCATTTTTGAGACTCACTCTTCGTTGAACACTTAATTATAAATTAATTTAAAGGATACAATCTTAAAAGTTTAACGTAACAAATCGATGAGAAAATAAAGAACTATATTTTAAAATATCATCGCATGAATTGTTTACTTTGAAAAATTACCTAAATTTGTAAACATTTAATCCAATGCACAGAAATGAAAAGTTAGATCGTTTTGAAACAAAACGATTATCGTAATACGTAATCATTAACCGTTTTATAAAATATATCCGTAGTCCCAGTGAAACACTCTATAAAAAAAATACTATAATATTTTCCCATTTCCCGATACTGCAATAACCAAGTATCAATTTTCCGATTCCAATGATACCGATACCAGAAATGATCCTGCTTTTGATGAGCCAATGCCTTCAGATATATCACCTTTAAATCAACCGACAATACCACCCTGATAGCAAAGGAATAAAAAAAATGTCAAAATGCGGAATTTTTTTTCTACATCTTCAATGAGCACAGAGCAAGAACCACACGAAAGCCTTTGAAATTCCCCAACACCTTCAATATTAAATTCCGAGCCCGATGAACACATACTTTCCGTTGCCGACAAAACCAGTTCTCAAATTGATCCTGTTCCTAATACCATCCGGCAAAAAGAAATTTATAAAATTCATCCATTCGTGGTTGCGAAGAACGAAAACGTATGATCATGAAATTTAAAATACACGGAACGAAAAAAGGTAATATTTTCTAAACTGGTTGCGATAGAAAATTTTTCTATTTGGTTTTAGAACAGTTACATATATGTGTAGCTATCAGCCATTTCAGGCTTATCCATGTTGTTAAGCTTTGATATGCTCTAAATTGGTTAAAAAGGATGTAGATATTACAAGTCTTCATTTTATCAACTTTAAACTTGGTGTTCTCGCTGCATCTTTTAATAGAGTCCTTCAAACGGATATGTGGCCAATAGGCGTTCAAATTAAGTATGCCGTCCAAAAAACGAAACGGGCCAAAGCCTTGTAATTTTAGGCATTTTTTACCCCAATCTGCGGAAAAATTCCTCCTGGGCTCGATTTTGGTATAGACCTTCGTTACGGCCTTGTTATGAAGATGTGAAAAATCGACATTGATAACGCGTCCGCGTTAGAAGTTATAGAGGTCAAAAGGTCACGAAAATAGGGGTCTATGGAAAATCTGTTCGTCAAAAAATTATCTACAAATATTGGGCGCTTTCATAAATGCATGGTTGCGCAAGTCTGACGAATGCAAAGCTTTCATTAATGCAAATGACAAATGTCAGGTGTTCATAAATGCAAAACGCAAATATTTGCAGCGCAAATGTGCAAATGAAAAAATTCTAAACTTAAAGAAAGAAGGAACATGACGTAAAAGATGATACAGCTTTTCTTTGTTTCTCAATTCTGTCAAAATATTAATTGGAAATTGAAAGATCAAGTCAAAATAACAAAAATAGCCGCGAATTTCTTGGATATAATAAATTTGTAAATATTGACAGAAATGTTTAAAAAAAAAAGTTTTTTTTTCTTAAAGGATGGAATTAAGATAATTTATATTGTTATTTTGGAGAAGAGGCTGAATTGCAACTTAAAAAAATTGACAAATGACGCAAATCAGAAAAAGTGTTCATAAATTCAAAGTAAAATACATGCACAAATAGTTTTTCTGACATTAGTCTGATCGCAAATGACCGCATGTAAACAAAGCAACCATGCAATTATGAAAGCACCCATTGCCTTATGCATTTTTCTGTAAATCCAACCGATTTCGGACTATATTATAACGTAGTCATTCAAGCTACATACATTTGTTCAAAGTTTCGATATGACTCTTAGAAGTAGTCTAAGATTGATTTGGGGTGTTTTGACCCTCAAATAATGGGGGAAAAATGAGTGAATACATCGGAAAAATGAAGTTCATCTCGGTGGTAGAGAAAATTGGAATTTTTCTCTATCACCGAAGCGGAATGAGCTCAAGTTTTTCAACAAGTGAATGTGGATTTAGAACAGTAGATAGGTGCTATGCTGTTATTTATTTCACAAATCTATAAACATATTGCGTTACAAATTGTTTATACAATCTCTAACAAAAAAAAAAATCCAACTTATCATCACTTCCCCACACTGAAGACGCATTACGATTACATACATTGAGGACATATCATCAGGTTCAATCGTGGCTTGGAAACGATCTTCAACCAACTGATTGCGATTGAAACAAAAAACTAGAATGTTCACCCCCGTACCTTCAACACTGGATTCCACACCTAACGAACTTCTGAAATTAATTTCATGCAGGTGCAAAACAAAATGTGGAAGAGCCTACGGATGCCGAAAAATGACTGAATTGAATAGTAACTTTTTAAGGATATACGGTTTAAATATACCTACATGCATACGATTTTTTTAACGATCACAGAACCTAATTTACATAATAAAATGATTATAATCATTGTAGAAGGTATTGAATTTGTCAGGCTATAACTAAAACAATTTTGGGCGTACAAAAAAACTTTATACACCAAATAGTAGGAAATTTTAAGCTTTATTTAAGTTCTTATAAGTACTTTTTCACTCAGATGGACCTAAACCGAGAAAAAATGTAATATTCACATCCATCTCCAAAACTTTTATATTTTTTCGTTAATAACTTTTTATACAGAAACATTGCAAAAAAAATTATTTGATACAAAAAATAGAGAATTTGATTTTCTACAAAACAACACCAAAAAATTTATTCTACGATAAACGGAAGCCGAGAAAATCACAAAAACGCGTTTTTCAAAATGGCGGCCAAACAACACGTTTTTGGGCAAAAAAATGTGCCTCATCATATGAAATCAAAATCAAATCCTTTCCAAAAATTCTCAGATGACCCATTTCCAACTCCCTGCTATATTGGAAAACTTACGTTGGCGTTGCTTGACCCCCGATAACCATATAAAGCTACGATTTCAAGCTGCTCAACTTTTGAATTCCTTATAATAAAATATTTGTGTTCGCCCGGAATATGAAAAGCTATTGCGTTGTGAGTTTCATCTGAACATCTGAAGGGAATTATCATTTTTAAACTGGTTTCTTGTTTTTCACCAAAAGTTGAGCGAGAAAAGAGCTGTTCATAACCACGCATATTAAATGAAAAAATGTTCAAAATGCGAGGAGTTTCCGGGAAGTGAACAACTTTTCGCCCGCAACTCGCAATAGGGGAAAAGTGAAATTCAAATTTCCAGGTGAAATTGTGTTCACGGGACTCTGGGCTCGTTCAGGAAACAATAGGGACTAAATACTTAGTCAACGTCATTTTCTGAACGAAAATTTAGGTAAACGAGTAAGGCCCATTTCACACATAGACGGGAATCGGGTAAGGGGTAAACACCCGGATAGTTGGTTGCTATAGGTACACGCGTTCTTATGGGCGTCTTCAAACGAATAAATTGAAAACGTATGAAGACAATTCAAGACCATTGTAAGTACCCTCTGGAGGATTGCTTAGCTATTTTTAGTTCGGTGAGATATTCGGCGGATAATATTCTTTGATTCCAATTTATTTTCTATTTAAGTCAACGACTAAATTTCCTGTCTGCCTAGTATTGTTGCTTGTGACTTTTCCGAGTCTTCAGGAAGAAATTGTGACGGCTCTTGCATTCTAAAACCGCCTAGTTTTACAAAATTCATTAAACAAACAAAAACAAAATCAAATAAGTCTTTTCGCAATGACGCGACGGTAAGTTGTCGAATGATTTCCTTCCACCGCTAAGATAGCGTTTAAAATTTTTAAAATAAAAAAATTGGAGCTGACCGTAGCAAAGCAACCATATCTTTGGGTATTCGTCGCAACACTTCCTGCATAACGGTCTTCATTTGTTTACATCTTTACCGCAACATGGTTGCACTATCTATTGCCACACTGTTGCACTATCGATTACAACATGGTTGCAATATTGATTGCCACATTGATGCAACATGAATATAAATTTCGATTACAATTGAATCTGTTCGAACAAAGTTCCTTGTGATTTATCTAAGACACACTTACTAAATCGGTAACAAACAATAAAATCGGAAGTGAAAAAATCACTATTTAGAAAATTTTCATTTAACCATGTTTCGGTAATAGCAATTATGTCATATGGGCAGTCAGCAGCTAGTCCAGTAATTTTAGGTTTTATCTGCGGAAAAATACCTACTGGGCTCGATTTTGGTATAGACCTTCGTTACGGCCTTGTTATGAAGATGTAGAAAATCGACATTGATATCGCGTCCGCGTTAGAAGTTATAGAGGTCAAAAGGTCACGAAAATCATATATCTCGTGACCTGTTGCTCGGAGGTCAATAGGGGTCTATGGAAAATCTGTTCGTCAAAAAATTATCTACAAATATTGCCTTATGCATTTTTCTGTAAATCCAACCGTTTTCGGAATAGAGCTGTTTTAAGCGTAGGCATAATACATGATACGTAATTATCACAGTACACATAATAAGGTAATATCTTCCGAACATTGTCAAAATTTGTTTGTCAAAAATGGGCACCAATCTGTCAGGTCGGCCTTTGATTTTTATATTTCAATCGCAGTAAACAGGAAATTTGTATTTGTTTTAATTTATAAAATGTCATTTAAAATAATTATAAATTAAAAAATAACAAATTTTCTTGGTGTTTCTTCGCGGAAAATTGTCAATAATTGTTAAAAAATTAGTGTTGTGCGTGGTTTATCGGTTTTTGTGCGTTTTTCGTCGGTAATTTAAAACAATTAAGAATTCGCCAATTTGAAGTTTTTACAATTTGGCGACCAATGTCAGTTCGGAAGATATTACCTTTTTATGTGTACTGTGATTCAAACTAACTAACTAACTTACTAACTAACTAATAGCGTTTTCGTTTGGGAATTCTTAGAACTGTCCGGGACTGTCCGATCCGGAATGCCAAACGATCAGAGTTGTATACTTTTTTTTGATTCTGAAGTTTGGGTTTCTTTGTATTTGTGAAACATCAAATGCGAACGTCTGATGAAAGTTTTGTTTTTTTTTATTTTTTTTATTATTATTAAGTTATCTATTCTTTTTTTGTTTTCTTCACTTTATTTTAATATAGTTTAAAGTTTGTGCATAGTTAAAAATCTAAAAATTGAGAAATGAACAACAAAGAATGACATTTTATTACTTTGACGTCTTAAGTGTGAACATGTGTGCGTGATTCTGGTTTTGATTCTGCCTCAAAATTCAGAATCGATTTTCTCTTCTTTTCAGAATTAGAACTGTCATTGAGTGCCAAACGAACAGTTTCAGAATCGTTCGGAAGAATTCCGGACAGTCCCGGACGACCAAACGAAAACGCTATAAGTGACTTAGCTACTAACTAACTATTTAATAAAATCTTAGCAATTAATTTTGACCCTCAGGTCAAAATTACCCTGAGACGTTTTGGTCTCAGGGGCCCTATTTTGTATTACGAAACGAAAGTGGTGCGTTCTTTTATTCGACGATGTTAACTATTGTTAACAATAGTTAACTTTCATCGTTCCTAAATGAGAAAAAAGTTACAAAATGTAACATCATGACGTCACAATATCGTTCCTAAATCCAATGATGAAGTGTCAAATAGTTACATTTTGTTACTTTTTCCAACTCAGCTCCTGGAATTGTGTTTCTATGTTAATCTGTCAAACACAACTAAATGGGGAAGAGAGGGGATGATGTGAGAAGAGAATTTCTTGTTTGTTTCCATATTTGAAATTATTGAATGCATATTTTTGTTTCAATTTGCTTAGAATTCAATTATTTTTAGTACCAAATTAATTCTTTCTTGTTTATTCATTCATAAAATTAATCTCAAACAATTTTCTTTTGACAGATCATAAGTTTTCATCCGTCGGGTGCGGTTGCGAGCGCACTCGTCGGATGAAAACTTATGGAAAACAACAACAATTGACAGTAGCTTCCGACTCCATCCGCCAATTATAGTTCTGGCTTAAGTAAAACGATAATGCAGGGTTGAAAATGTTGCCAGATAAAAATGAAAAAACAATTTTTTTTGCAAGCGCATCCAACTTCACACCTATTAGTAGCTGTCAAAAAATTGATAAAAAAACAACATCTTGAGTGGGTAATTGTTTTTTTTTTACTTTTCTTGTGCCATTTAATAATATTTTCTATTCTAAAACATAAAATTGGAGTTATGGACATATTTTTTGATTTCAACTATTTACTTTACGAGTTTAAAGAAGAAAATCATCTCTCCGAGAACTTTATCTCTGCCATTGCCAATTGGCCATGATCAATTAAGATCAATTGTTTGTTTTATTCTTTTGTTGTGTTGTAGTGCTTTAATAATAATAAAAAAAATTGCTTGTTCGTTTTAATACTTGAGTATGTTTATATTTTTGTATGTTTATAGCAATCGGTGGAAAAAAAATTGGCTTCGAAGTTTGGCAAATTTTTTTTCCAAGCAAGCCAAACGAGAGTCAAACGATAGGCAAATGACAGTCGTAAGCATTAACGAGTATCGTTGAAATGAAACGATTATCGTAATACCTAACCGCATTTTAAGAAGAACGAAGTAGTTTCAACGATAATCGTTTTACAAAATAGGGCCCCTGATCCATGCTTGAACTTTGAAATTACAGTTTTTAAAAAAATATCTCGAAATGATTCAGATATCGTCCGTGCCAGTATAACATACCTAGGTACTCATAAGTACGGTGCGCGGCTGCGCCCCAGAACAAGACAATTTTTTTTTCTCTTAATCAAGTAAGCCATCAAAGGAAAGGTCTTTTTAAGTTCTGTTCATATAAGTGAAACAAGTTTTGGTCTATAGATATGAGTTCACAATAGGCCTATGCAATGCATAAGTGACACCCAAAATTTTATACCCTTCAAGCAAACAGGTCCGACCTCGGTCCGAATCCGCTCCGCCTGAGGCGGAGCTGAGTCCGACTTCGGATCAGAAACTGGTCCGAAGGCGGCTCAAATTAGTATGGAAATTATAATCACCGCGAAGTCGATTGCATATGTATTGGTGTGGTGAAAATCTCCATTCCGAGAAAACGGAGCCGAAGGCGGACCTGAGTCGGAGCAGCGAAAACCTACCAGAAAGAGGAATAAAAAAGGGATGACGTTTCGCATTTGCGACCAAAAAAAGAACAAGATTTTTTTTTTTTCACTGAAATTGTTTTTTTTTAATTTAATTTTGGCAAACGAAATTTTCACAATATATACAATATAAAATAGAATACATTTTTTTCATTTTATTTTATTTGTTGTTGCTGCTGTTGTTGGTGTTTCTTTAGATGCCCAATCGCATGTTTCACCTTCTGCCTTTTTCTTCTTCATTAGAGATTACATCTACAACACAAACAGAAACACATCATTTTAATCCAAACACTTTGAGCGATATATACAACATACCTTTTTTTGTTTCCATATTGTTAATAGTTTGATATAATTGTTTATAATTACACTTATATTTTATTAACAACGACACGAGACACGACGCGACTAAACACTTCAACAAAAAATAACAAAAGGACGCTTTTGCTCTTGTTGGCTATGTCTGTCTACTTTTTTTTTCCTTTTCTCAGTTTTCACCACGATTCTCTTAGACTTTGTGTTCATA
Source organism: Episyrphus balteatus (assembly GCF_945859705.1). NCBI lineage: Eukaryota > Metazoa > Arthropoda > Insecta > Diptera > Syrphidae > Episyrphus > Episyrphus balteatus. The sequence continues at coordinate 53,576,593 of NC_079134.1, read as the reverse complement.
CACAAAAAGTTGCAAGTGTGTGAGTGCAACCCCGCTTTTCTCGGTCGGAGGTCGGACTGTCTTTTCTGGACTCCGTTTTCTTGCTTGTGTGGTTTCTGTATTATTTTAATTCGAAATATTTTTTTTCTTGAAACATGTTTTGGTTTGAATATATGAGTTCACAGTGGATATGCCTACGCATTTAGGAAAAAAAAATTCAAATTTATTTTTTTTTTCAGAATTTCGTAAAAAATATAATACCCCTTGCCGAAAAAAATAGGGCGAGTTCATAAATGCAGGACTGCAGCAGTTCTGCAAAATTTTTCAGCCAAGGACTGTCTGTTGAAAAATGTATTCAACTTATTAGAATTTGCGTTTGTTTTTGATAACGAGAACTAAATTAGCCAAAATTCACTCGTAATTATTACAATATTATCAATTCTTTTTTGCAGCATTGTCCTGCATTTATGAACTCGCCCATACATTAAAAAAAATCCTCCAAATCCATCAAGTGGGCATCAAAAAAAAGGTCTTTTTAAACTTTATTCATAAGTTAAATGACAAAAAAAAGTTTTTTTGGATGTCTCGTTGCTGAGATATATTTTATTTATATAAACAGGTTTCTTCATTACATAATGTCTTGTGGAGCCCTGCTCTCCATTGGGAGCCCCGGGGCAATGCAGATTTCTTAAAATTTGGGAGACTCGATTTCAAAAAAATTTGCGAACACGTGTCAGCTAAAATTAATTTCGAGAATAATTTTTTTAATTTTTCTAGCTGAAATTGTTAAATTTGTATAGCCAAATAGCTTCTTCCCTGGATGTGTTTATTAATATATTGTACTGTTAAGCCAGAACTATAATTGGCGGATGGAGTCGGAAGCTACTGTCAATTGTTGTTGTTTTCCATAAGTTTTCATCCGACGAGTGCGCTCGCAACCGCACTCGACGGATGAAAACTTATGGAAAACAACAACAATTGACATTAGCATCCGACTCCATCCGCCAATTATAGTTCTGGCTTTAGGCTTTTTCCTCTATAAAATCAAAATCGTACTGAGTTTTGTTACAATTTGCATTTGATAAAACTGAAATCAAGACGTCAAGAAGGAAAAATATAGGACGTTATGAACAAACTCCAGCTGATTTGAAAACTAAAGTTAAATAGTTACCATTTTACTGGATTTTTTTTTTGAAATAAAGTCCATTTTCATTACTGAAACATTAAGTTTCAGTTGCAGATAAAATCTACACTGCAGATTTATGGTTCTCAAAAGTCTGGGAATGTGTTGAAAATCTGCAAAATGCAGATGAATCTGCTCTATTGGCAATACTGGCTAGAAGGCAAAGTGACGGACACAAATAAGTGCATTAGTTATTCTCTGCTGACGATGGGCCATCATTTAAAAAGATCCAATGTCCCGTCAATGGGCGCTTGACGTATGGTATGGGTGGATATCATATGATTGAAGTGGGTACCGCATAAGCGCGAAAGACAGAATACATATGCTAGGCATATTCTGATCCGCACAGGCCTATTCCGGATATTTATTTGAATGGAGTAGTGATTCCCAAGTGTGAAAAGTTTAAATATGTAGGGGCTAGGGTCTCCATTTCCATGATAAATAGTGAAGCTACTACTTGTGATGACGATGCCAAACAAGGCGCGTAAGCGTAAAGGGGCCAATTCATAAAATCCGTCGCGTGCGTTACGTCGAATTTTAGAACAGCCCGATAAAATACACACGTTCTTATGAGAACTGACCCACGCATGACGGACTCGACGGATGCGTTTTATCGATTGGTTCTCATATGAACGTGTGAATTGTTCTTGATTACCTGCTTCAAGCAAAGTGACGGACCCAAAAGTGCATCAGTTATTCTTTGCTGACGATGGAGCTATCATAAGTGAAGACCCGATATCCCTGCAACGAGCACTTGATGTATGGGTGGATGTTCTAGAAGGTAGTGGGTACCGCATAAGCGCGAAAAAGACAGAATACCTATGCTGCCCATTTTCTGATCCACACAGACCTATTCCTGACATTTATTTGAATGTTGTAGTGCTTCCCAAGTGTTAAAAGTTTAAATATCTGGGGTCTATGATAAATAACAAAGGTACTTGTGATGACGATATCAATCATCGCGTAAGCGTAGGGTGGATGAAGTGGCGGGAAAATTCTGCTATCTTCTGTGATCCAAAAATGCCCCCTAAGCTGAAAGGAAGGCTCTACACCGCAGTTGTGCGTCCAGCACTCACATACGGTTCACAATGTTGGACAATGTACAAAAAGTATGAGAGTAAGTTAACGGCAGCTGAGATGGAGATGAAGATGCTTCGCATGACAGCAGGAGTAACAAAGCTTGATAGAATTAGAAGTACGAAGATCCGAGGAAGCCTTCATGTTAAAAATACCATCTCCCAAAAAATTGAACACGACCGACTCAGTTGGTATTGCCATGTTCAAAGGAGAGATCCTGAGAACCCCGTCAAAAAAGCAATATCATATAGCTTTCCAACACGAAATAAAAAGAAAGGTAGGCCTAAAAACTCCTAGTACTAGCAAATGCAAAAACACCAGCATTCAGTTGGCCTTAGAAACGGAACAATACAAAACCGGGAGGCTTGCCGCCGATTTCTGAGGTCAACCCGGCGAACCCCACAGGCGGATCACTAGTGTGAAGCAGTAACGTGGGAAGGTTATGATCCCCTCGACATCGAGATCATAACAGCGCCGAGAAAAAGGAAGAAGAAGATGAACGTGTGAATTGTATCGAGCTGTAAGTTGAATCCTCTGACGTAACGGATGCGACGGATTCTATGGGCTCTAAAATTAGATTAAGTGGCGAGAAAATTTTGCTAAATTGGGTGATCGAAAAATGTTCTCTTAGCTAAAAGAAAAGCTCTATGCTTCGGTTGTATGTCCCAGTTCCCAAACGTTGGACAATGTACAGAAAGTACACTTAATGGAACACCAGGAGGAACGAAGGTTGATCGAATTAGGTCAGAACTATAATTGGAGGAAGCAGTCGGAAGCTAATGTCAAATCCTACTTTTTGCTGTTGTTTTCTTTGACTCGCGGTTACGAGCGTTGTTCCCCTCCGTTAAATCCGACGCTTCAGCCGTTTAAAGTTCTACCATTAGAAGTTCGAAGATCCGAGAAAGCCTTAATGTTAAAAATACCATCTCTCAAAAAATAAAACACGACAAGCTCAGTTGGTATTGCCATGTTCAAAGGAGAGATCCTGAGATATCTATTCGTCAATATCATACAATATTCAAATAGGTACAACACCGGCATTTAGTGAACTCAGAAATGGAACAATACAAAAACGGGAGGATTGTCGTCGATTTCTGAGGTCAACCCATCGGCGAAGCCCACAGTAAAATTAAAAATAGCTTGCATAATTTGTTCACATTTCAATTTCATGTCCACTTTTTTATGGAATTACCCATTTATTTTTTTTAACAATGAACATGAACACCCATACAATGTAAAGATGTTATCAATAAATAATTTAAACAAACATGTTTTGTATTATTTAAATAATTTTATTTTCAAGATAATTCTATTATATATTTGGATATTCGAATCACGTGTCTTTATTTTTTTTTTCATTTTTATTAATTTATTATTTATATTACATTAAGAACTTATTAATGTATATAATGTATTACTAAAATTTTTATGATAGTATTTCATTTTTTTCTCTCTTTTATTTGGTATATAATAATGAACTATTTTATGTTATGAATAATAATTATTTACAAAATTAATGATAAGATATTTATTTATAACAACTTTTTTTATATAATTAATTTCTTATTGATCCACGCCCCTATGATATTTATTGCATTAAGTGTAAGGTTTGTGTTCGTTTTTTTTTTTTTTTATTTTAAAGATAAAATTACACTTTTTTCGATTTTATCTAGAGTGTAGTTTTTAGTGTAATAAGATTATCGTACCTATTCAAAAATTAATTTTTTTATTATTATTTTATTTATAATTCGGGCGACGAGATTTTTCTCAAAATATGGTAAACAATGTCAACATGTTTCTTTTTACAAAAAATAAAGTTTCATAATAGAAATTTAGCTGTAGAGCAGTCAATTTATTTTTGATATTCTTATAAATGAATTTGTTGTATATTTTATCAACTTGCATTTTAAATTTTTTATACAAATATTTGCGCTCCATTTGCCATCAATTTAGTTTTCTTTAAATGAATGTATTCTTTTTTTTTTCTTTTTGTAGCATGTTTTCGTTTCGTAAACATATATTTTGCGTTTATTTACATATTGTCAATTGTTAAAATATGTTTTATTTCCTTCTATTTTTTTTTTTCAAATGTATTTCAGAATCTCACTTAGATTTACATACATACTCGAAAATTTTAATATTTTTTTTGTTTTTTTTTTTTTTTTTGTTTTTGTTAATAAAGTTCTAGCTGCCTGTCTATAACATTTTTTATGTGTATATTCATATGAGTATTTATATATTTTATTTTTTTCCGCCACTACGTTAAATATACACTATACCAAGCGCATTTTCAAGCGTGTTTAAATTTATTTGTTTACTTGTATGAAACTCTGTCGAATGAATTATGTATGTTTTGTGTTGTAGGTAGGTAATATTGTTTTTTTATTTTTCGAATTTTATCTAATATTTTTTTAAATTGATTTGTTAAAAACCAAATTTAGTACGTAAGCTTAAGGTTTATGACTTTTTAGTCGGTTGCAAAAATAAAACATGAGCAAAATACTTTGTTTTAAGCGAGTTCTTTCTTCTTTTTTTTTTAATTTGGAATTGATTTCAAGATTTCTCACATTCACCGCCACAGATGAAAACCATGAATTCCTTAGGTATTTCTTAGTCGAAAAACTTCGTTATAACGGTTTTAGGTAATTTTTTTTGGATGGAAGAACGAAATTTTTCGTTTACGATTTTGTTGTGTTATTTTTGTAAGGGAATTTTCGCTTCGCATCAGCAAAAGTAATAATGTAAGTGAAAAGAGTCAAACATTTTAAGAAATTCGAAGAATGTTATCGAAAAAGTATTTAGTGCACACATTTTGCATTCAATTTTGTATGGAGTGACAAATATCTTTTAGTCGCAATAACATTTTATTTGGTGCGAAATACTTTTATTTGCAATACAAATTTTATTTTCTTTTTTTTTTTTTTATTTGCAATATCATGTTTTTTTTTTATTTGCAAGTTGCAATAGATAGGCAGTTTTTTTTTTGGGTTTGTACGTAATCGTAATGTAGGGCAAATGCATTTATAAAAATCATTTTTGCAAAAATAACGGATTTTTCATAACAAAGTCTGTTGAAAAAAAGGAGTTTAAATGATTTTTTATTCTTGTACTAATGAAACTGAATTAAAAAAATTGTCAAAAAACGACTATTTAAAAAACATCAACCAGACATTATTTTTAGATTCAGAACTACCACAGGAACCTGTGAACGTCTATGGCGGTTACTGTTTTTAGAATTAACTCAAGAAATAATAATTTCAATTGCCCTTTTTGATTTAAACTAGAGTAAGACCCATTTCACACATAGCCGGCGACCGACTAACCGGCCCGGGTAGCCGGTTTTTCTTCATAATGTTTTCAATTTATTCGTGTGAAGGCGCTCATAAGAACGAGTAAATAGTAACCGGCTATCCGGGCCGTTTAGACGGGTTGCCGGCTATGTGTGAAATGGTCCTAAGAATTGTCGCAAATGAAAATAGGTATAAACATTATAAACATAACTGACATTTTAGTTTCTTATTAGGTATTTGGGCTTACAAAAATGTATTGATTTTATTGATGCTTAGATATATAGGTGCTATATAAAATATAAATAGACATTTCGTCGGTGTAAAGCATAATTGTTCTAAGTACATAGGATTTCTTAAGGACTTATAACAATTTTGCTTTACGCCGACGATTTATTTAAACGTTTTTGTTATGTTTACGAAGATGAGATAAGCAGTTGCATATAATGGTGCAAGTGCAAAACATATTTAAAATAATAAGAAGAAAAACGTATCCGGTCCTAAGTGTTTTACACATTCCTATTTTCTGAAACAAAAGATCCAGCCTTTTTCATTAGAATCCACTAAACGCGATGAATAGTTATGCACTACATAAGGATTTATGTAGTCAGTATACAATTTTGCATAAATAATTATTTCATACAAAAAATTATCGATTCATTAGATGTGTTTTTAATTACCACCGGTCTTAACTGGACAAAAAAACGCAGTCGGGGCTAAGCAATTTACATGTTAAATGCAACAACACTTTAGCCCCTTGGGCTAAGTTGTTTAGCCCGGAGAATTCTCTGGGCTTAATTTTTTCAACGGATTTAAATCTGTGCTACCAAATTAACTTGTTCGTAAATTGTTTAGAATTTGTTTAAAAACATCAAAACTCATGTTTGGAATGACAATTATTATTTTAAATATTTATTTAATATAGTTAGTTAAACTATTTTTTTTTTTAAAAACACACAAGAAAACCCAAAAGCGAAAAATATGACTTTATATTTTTTGTGTCAGCTGATTTCGGAACATTTAGTATACAGTGCTGCCAATTTGTCTCGCTAAGCTCCTAGGCGTTTTTTTTAAACCAGTTAAGCCCGGTGGTAATAAAAAACACACCTAATGTCTATATTCAACAGCCACCGGGCTTAAATGGACAAAAAAAACGCATCGGGGCTTAACCTGAAATCTTGGCAGCACTGTATATTGAATGTTCCGAAAACACAAGACACAACAAATATTTAGAGTTGTCATATTTTTCGCTTTCGAGTTTTTCCTTTATTTTCATGTATGTTTTACAAAAAAAATACAATAATGTATGCTAGTAAACCTAGTTAAATACATTTTATCATTCCAAACGTAAGTTCTCACGTTTGTAAACAAATTCTTAACAATTTCTGAAAAAATTAGTTTGGTAGCACAGATTTAAAACTGTTCAAAAAGTTAAGCCCAGAGAAATCTCCGGGCTAAACAACTAAGCCCACGGGGCTAAAGTGTTGTTGTATTTAACATGTAAATTGCTTAGCACCGACTGCGTTTTTTTTGTCCAGTTAAGACCAGTTGTAATAAAAAACAAACCTAATGTATGCTAGTAAACCTAGGTAAATACATTTTATCATTCCAAACGTAAGTTTTCACGTTTGTAAACAAATTCTAAACAATTTCTGAAAAAATTAGTTTGGTAGCACAGATTTAAAACTGTTCAAAAAGTTAAGCCCAGAGAAATCTCCGGGCTAAACAACTAAGCCCACGGGGCTACAGTGTTGTTGTATTTAACATGTAAATTGCTTAGCCCCGACTGCGTTTTTTTTGTCCAGTTAAGACCAGTTGCAATAAAAAACACACCTAACGTTGCATAACTTTTAAGGCCTCAACCCATAGCATCCGTTGCGTCCGTTCCGTCAATCCATCCGTTGAAGTTGAAGGTTGGGACAGAAAGGGGTGACCCATAGAATACGTCGTATGACGGATTGTCTTTTGACACCTCACTGCAAATTCCAAGGTGTGTTCGATATTTTATCGCTGAATGTCCACTAAGGAAGTTCTGATGTAAGAAATTGTTAACTATTATTGTTGTTCTTTTTTTAATATAATTAAATGCGCGACTAGATTTCATGTAGGTACTTGCTCTTTAGTTAAAAACAATTTTTTATAACGAATTATGAGTTGTAGGTATGACTTTGGCATATGTCGAATTCCTTTCAATGCAAAAATCGAATTTTCGGCGATCTCGAAGCGAATTTTTTCTGAAAATCATGTTCCATAGAAAAAAAATTCGCCTCAAACGAAGCAGAATTCGAATTTTTTTTAATCCCTCTTTTTTGAGAGATTTACACGGATTCACACACACACTTGGAACATTTGACATTTCTCAAACGTCAAGCTGAAAGATTCCTTCGTGTTGTTTGTTTATTTGAGAATACCAACTTCAAATATAGAGTAAATTATAATGGAATATCGTGTTTTTATTGCGGAAAAATATGAAATAAATAAAAAAAAACAATGTGCGATCAAAATATAATTTTTCTTGGCATAGTTCTTGTGAAAAAGTCAAATTACTGTGACTTTTCTTCTCGTGATTATCTTCAGGAAATTTTTTTCTCTGTAAAACCACAGCATACGGCCAAATAATTAACCTTTTACTTCATCTTCACTCAGATCTTAATAATATCTGCAATTTCCTATTGATTTGGATTAAATTAAATTAATATTACCGAAAGCCTGGTACGCTGCTCGCGCTAAATTTTAGCTCCCATACAAATTATCGAAAAATTTTAGCCGAGATAAAATGGATCCCATACAAGTTATCGATAACTTGTATGGGAATTTTATCTCAGCTAAAATTTAGCGCGAGCAGCGTACCAGGCTGAAGCAAATAAACAAAATTATTGATCAAAGGAACCTTTGGTTTTATTTTACAGAAATTGTTTTGATTTCAGCTTGACGTTCGTGAAAAATTTGTTGTCAAATGACACACACACAATCGCAAAAAGAATTCGGTTTGTTTTCATGTTCCTTTTTAACACCAAAAATTCCATTTTTTTGAGGCGATTCTAAAAATTGAAAGGAATTCGACAATAGTAAAATTGAACTGTACAACAGAATTTGAGTATTTAGGTAATTGATATAATTTATTAGATATATCATTAAATGTTACTTTTATTACATTTTCTTAACAAATATACAATTAAAGTTCACAATTCATAAAATCGGAGAAGAAAAGAACACAGTTCTTAGTTCTGAAATTCCCCGGTGTGCACTCAGAAACAGAAAATCAAACTGATCTATTGTTGACAACCAATGTCAAAGGATACGACTGATGAAAAAGTAGAAAGTTGGGCTACTTCTTCCGTCGAATCCGTCCGTCTCCGTCCGATCCGTCGCTTCCCATAAGAACGTGTGTAATTCGTTATAAAAACAATTTTTTATAACGAATTATGAGTTGTAGGTATGACTTTGGCATAGTAAAATTGAACTGTACAACAGAATTTGAGTATTTAGGTAATTGATATAATTTATTAGATATATCATTAAATGTTACTTTTATTACATTTTCTTAACAAATATACAATTAAAGTTCACAATTCATAAAATCGGAGAAGAAAAGAACACAGTTCTTAGTTCTGAAATTCCCCGGTGTGCACTCAGAAACAGAAAATCAAACTGATCTATTGTTGACAACCAATGTCAAAGGATACGACTGATGAAAAAGTAGAAAGTTGGGCTACTTCTTCCGTCGAATCCGTCCGTCTCCGTCCGATCCGTCGCTTCCCATAAGAACGTGTGTATTTTACAGAGCTGTCAGTTGAAAACTTCGACGGAACGGACGCAACGGATTCTATGGGTTGGGCCCTTTATAAGGAGTGCATAGCGTTACGCGTTTATGAATATGGCTGCCATGATGTATATTGAAATAAAAGATCTACTAATCATCTTAACATGAGTAATCTACTCCCACCCAAGGAACACGGATACCTACTTTAGGGAACTTTTCGTACAGAAAAAAACCAAGAACATACATTATTTTCTTGTAGAAGTTACTTTCAATTTTTTTCCCAAGAAACCCTCCTGGCAACTTAACACATACCTAAGGAAAACACACACTTTGCGGCGTAGTAAAATTTTGTATAATAAGCACCTATATTTAATTAAAAAAATTGTGTTTAATTAAAAATTTTTGTAAGAAAAAACTCACTTTCGAAAACCAAAGCAAATAGTTTAAAATATCAGCATCTAATTGTCCCATACTTATGTGACATATTTAATTCATGGATTAATGACTTATAAGAAAAAATTGCAGTTATCGAAATTTCAAATATACTTGAGCTAATTTATGTTGTTGAAAACATAATTTACAAAAGCTAGCAAAAAAAACTCATTAAATTGAATTTTTTAAAATCTAATTTAGTTATTTAAAAAAAAATCTATTCCAATTAAAAAATCTCTTCTAACAAGTTTATGAAATTTGCGCCACATTTTTGAATCTTATAAATTAATTAAAGATTTAAAAAAATAAACATGTGTTTTTCTACACTCAGTAATTGATTCCTTTTTCATTTTCATACACAAAACAAAAACAATAATTAGTAATCTCATTTGTATTTGTTTTTTTTTTTTATTAAAGGAGCTCAAACCACCGCACCAGAAAGATATAAATGGCAGCGGTACGGATAAAGGTGCAAAATTTTATAGCAATACCCGATTCAGGACAGAGTCCATTGTACCCCCGCCGCTAACGTATACCTTGTTAATGTGTGAGTACTTTTAAATGAAAAATGAGTAGATACTGAGTTTTACGGCCATATTATTCACTAGTTTAAAAAATACATCTGGATGAAAAATTGTAAAATGTCAAAAATAAATCCAAATCCAAAATAGTTATCCCGATGATCTTAACTATGAAAATAGTAAAGAAAAAACAGTCAAAAATTACTATTTTTTCTCTGTGCGATAGTGAATATTATGGATTTCCATTTATATTTAACATTTCAATTTCTTTACATTCAGATTTATTTTTTAAACTTGTGAATATGGCCGTTAGCAACAAAAAAAAAATTGGCCAATGCCGATTTAACTACAGAAATAAATTAATGTCTTAGCACCTTTTTTGTATTTTTTTTTACAAACAAATATTTGTATAAAATTTTAAAGTATTTAATATTAATTTAAAAAAAATTATGTATTTGCATTCATAATGCTTTATTTGACTTACAATATTAAAAAATTACTTAAATGGAATGACCTAATGATTAAGTTTTCATAATTGATTTCATTTATATGTTTTGGTTTCTTCTTTATTTTTTATTTTTGTTTAATTTAATTTATTTAAAGCTTTATTATCAGTGGCGTTCGTATTGTGTAGTGCATTCTTTCATATGTGCGATTTTTTTTCATTGTTAAAAAAATTACTTAAAATTAGGTATTTTTTTTTTGTTTTCTTTTGTTTAAAATATTAAAACTAATCGTTTGCTCTTAGGATATATTTTTAACTAATTTTCATATCTACAAATATACAAAGGAAATAATATTCCAAAAATATTAAATTTTGTTTGTTGTTTTAATTGTCTACTTTATGTTTTATTTTTAATTCAAATTGCACTTAAAAACACAACTTTAAGTTTTTGTTTTTATAAGTAAATAATTATGGAGTGCCCGTAAATAAACCAATAATTGAAAAAAAAAATGTTTATATTATACATTTTCTTATTAATATGGATTGAATGTTATTTTTTTCATAATTTTTTTCCGTGTTTGAGTGAAAAAATATTATTATATTTTTTTATCAGCAGTAAGCTATTCAAATTTTGTGTTATATATTTTTAAAAGATAATTTTTGTTATATTTTTTTTTTATTATTATTTTGTTAGTTTTATTAAAATACGAGCTCGCTCGCGCGTTCTAAGCTTAATTTAGTGGACGAAAATATTATGTTAGCGTTATTTCATATTTGTGGTTTTGGTTGCTTTTTCTAAATTTAAAATTAATTTGTATCGTGTTATTTTGTTATATAGTTTTTGTTGGCGATCTTTTGGTGGTATAGGTGTTTTTAATGAAAATTTCATCGCTTATTTCAAATTTGAAAAAGAATATAGGAAAAACTGTGATTGAAAATAAATAAAAAAACATAAGAATTTGTGGAGAAAAAATAAATTTGTATTTAGAAGATAAGAATTTATTTATAAGAAATGGATAGAACCGTGTCTTAGTCAATTCCTTATTAAGAATGTTTATAAGCTATTGTGAGGTTGTTTTTTTTTATAATTATTGCTAATGTTTTAATATGACAAAAAAAAGCACCTAACATTAAAATGGTTTTTTATTATTATTTACAAAAAGGCATATTCTTTATTTTTTTAATTTTTTTTTTATATTTATAGAAGAACAATTGATTGTGTAACATTTTCTTAAAAATAATTTAAGAAATAGGTATAGGTACATGCATAGATATTTAGTTTTTGTTTCATGTTATGGTATTAATGGGTCAGTTATAGCTATCATTAAAATTTGAGTTTGTAATTTTGCGACATTAAATATATTTATTTAAAAAATGAATAAAACATTGGATTCTGAAACTTCTGAAACGATTATTTATTCAATTGACAATAGATAAGACCATTTGCAAACAAATTATTTTATTTTACCAAAACAAATAGTTATAAAAAACTTTAATCTAAATTCAAAAACAAGTGTACTTAAATTTTTTCATTTGCCTCATAATTCAATGATAACTTTGATAACGCCCAAAGCCGCTGAATGGATAAGCGAGAAGAAAACTTTATGGGTAGGGCATTTTAACATGAAAGTTAATAGTGTAAACATAGCCTTCTTGTGACCAAAACTTCTTCATGGAAAGTGTCAGTTTGTACCAAGCTCTGCACTAGACCTGAAACTGAAATCTTGTGTTTCTATTGCGTGTCTTATAAATACATATATGTATTTCCTTTCTTTACCTTTATAGATTTTTTAATTTATATTTTTAACAAAATTAGAATAAAAAAATCTTTTTTCGTAACTCCCGTATGTTGAGAAATATTTAAAGCATTCGCTCAAGCGAAAGCTGCATTCACAGCAATCATTAAAATGGTCACTTGAGACTTGAAGGTTGAGAAGAATTAAATCTTGACTTGGGGAAAATTTTGTCTCAGTCAAATCAAATTGAAGATACTTACAAATAAAGAGAAAACAAAATTATTTCAAATATCCTTCGCCATTTTTCATCAGACCTCTTCAGACGTTCATTGTGAAAAATCTTGAGTGATGACTAGAGAAATGAATTCGATCTAGCAAATGCTTAAGATATTTCTCCAAATTTTAGTTAATTTTTAATTAAGTAAGTTTCCATATAAAAACTAAGTTGCTTTTAAATCATCATCATCCATCACTTATTTTTTGTTGACTTTATCAATACAAATACAAACGATACCAAAAAAAGAGTTTAAATAAGTATATTATTAACCTACCTATTATTTACAAGTTTTCCTCATCTATGTAACATCATCGGGTAGCTAAGCTATTGTAGACCAGTGCCAATAATTTTTGAAAAAAAAATTTGGAAAATTTAGGATAATAATGGTATGAATGTAGGTATATGAAAGGGAAAAAACAAATTGCCCACAAATAAATTGGGGGAAAGGGGTCGAAAAAGTGGGGTGGGTGTCAAAAATCGTGTTTTCTTACAATTTCTGTCAAAAGTAGACCTATCGAAAAAAGTGAAACACAAAAGTTGTTGATAGTAATAATGTCTACAACTTTTACTCAAACCATTTTTTTTGTATACCTCAAAAATATTAAGAAATACAAAAAAATACAATTTTTTGATTTTAAGTTTTTTTCTTTAACAAAAAATAAAAATTACTTTGTTATGTTCTATTTTAAATGTTTTTTGAGCAAAAAGTAAATTTTTGGATTTTTGACGAATTTAATTTGAAAAAGTAGCCTATTTTTCAAACAAAAATGTTACCGAAAAAATTTTTGATTTTTAAAAAGTTTGGAATGCAGTTATTTAGATTAAAACCTCTTATTTATGATTGTGTGGAAAAACTATTTATTCTAGAAAATATTGGGAAAAATTGAAAAAAAAACGAAAAAAAACGTTTTTTAAGATCGATTTGTCCGTAAATGACAGTAGTATTGGCGAGAAATATTTTTCCATAGAAACCAAATTATACTTTTCTTATCTATGGCCTTTGACCATCTTAATTGGAATCAAGCAAAGTTTTTGAGATATTGAATTTTGAACTTCCAAAACACTATTATTGTGATGTTTTGGCATGGTAATATCTCAAAAACGTGATGTGATTGAACTATCATTAGCCCTGTTCCATTGGAGGTGGTAGTTTACTCGTGAGTAGAAATCTAGTACAACAACTACACATTCGTATCTCCTCGAGTAGAAGATCATGTGTAAATTTCAGTACTAGATCTACTCATGAGTAAACTACCACCTCCAATGGAACGGGGCTATTAGAGAATAGTACAGCGCACAAAAAACCGCTAGAAAAATATACTTTTATTTCTATAAAAAATACTTTTTGACTAGTGAAATCGAACAGGGCATTCGATTTTGTCTGCCCTGTTCAATTCAATAATAATTTTTTTCAACTTTTGCCCTCCGAAAACCGGATTGGCACTGGTCTATTGTTGAAATATTGCGAGCAAATAGAGTTGAATAAGGAATTCGTGTATTTCCACAAAATGGGTATTGAAGGAAAATGGTATTGGGGTAGAAATTTATATAGTTAATTTCGCTAGATCAGTACTGATTTAGAGGGGAAAGTGGCTAAAATGGCCCGCCAAGGTAAAATGCACCCTTTTTTAAAAACCGTAGAATCGGAATTAGTAGGTTTTGTGAATCAATTCTTTAGTTTATCTAGTAAAACGGACATAGCTATACGAAATGTTAGCAAATTCAAGCCATTATTTGATATTTGATAAGTCAAACTGTCTCTATCCGTCTCAAAAACCGTTAAAATTTCGTGAAATTAAAGAAAAAAAAACTATAAAAACGTTGAATTTTGGAAAAACCAGTTAACGGATGTTAGTATGAAGTATTTCTTATTAATTTAAAGATTTCAGTTTTTTTCGGTATTAAAAATTGAATTAAAAAACCCTAAACGGGCAAAATGGCCTACTTAGAATTTGGATAAAATGGCGTATACCTACTGTGCCATTTTATACTTACTTTCATATTTTCATTTTCTTTATAGTAAAAATGTTTGGTAAATATAAACAATTTACAGAGAGGTAGTCATGGCCTGAGGACGCATTATCAAAAGCCCTTGATGCCGTCCAAAATAAAGAAATGGGCTGGAATAATGCATCCAAAACATTCGAAGTTCCAAGAACTACAATAAGGAGACGAGCAACCAACTAGAACAAGATTTTGAATGAAAGGTCTAGGGATATTTAACACAACTTTTCCAAAAAAATGGGAAAGGAGTCCTTTGACTATGTTTTGCTTTTAAAGTAACATATTGTGGGGCAAATTCATAGTCACTTTTAGAACCCCAGTTTATCTTAGACTGGGGTTTATCCAATGTTATTTGAATAGGATAATCTCGAGTCTTTTTTAGAAGTGGCTTGGACAATGTCTATAAATATGGCCCAATGTTATGTTTGAAGTTTGAACAGTGTGTCATTTTACCCGAATAAATTTGATCAGTGAAATTGGAAGACGTTTTGAAAATTAAAACTTTAAATACTCCTTTTTGGAACTTTTTTAATACGCAATTTAATTTGATTTAACTTTGAAAAGTACATATAATATAGCATTTAAGTTCGAATGTGACTTTTTTTCGAGATATGGGACATTTTCCTTAGGGGCCATTTTCCCTTAATAAAACGGCAAGAGACATTTCTACGACGTTCAAGTCAAAGGACAAACAAATGCTTCCAAAATTGTTCAATCTATCTCACACAAACACAAATATTAATAATATTAACTTATTTTAAGTCAACATTAAAAAAAAAAAAAAACAATAATAATAGGCCTTTTGTCAAGAAACTTGTCAGAAGCACCGCCAACCACCCAAACCAAATCGGTTACACAGAGATTGGTAAATTATACCTGCGCAGCTTAATAATTGTTTCTATAAGGAACACTGCCTTGGTGCCTTGTGGAGTGCAAAAAATTTGAAGTTAGTCTTCTCGATGAAGAGGGTTTTAATCCACATTGGCCTTTTTTTTTGTCCGGAAAGAAAGATATCTATTAAAATGATCTTTTGCTTTTTTCCTGTGTTTTGCCTTAAAGAATAGACCATTAATCAGTGTTACTTCTATTGGTAGTTGGTACGCATCATTCGCCCGCTCCGCCCAATTTACTTCTTTGCATCCGCATCCGCATTAAAACCCGCATTGATTATTTCGGATGCGGGTGTGGATGCAGGTGCCGAACATGTAACTGCCCACATATGTAACTGCATAAAGACAGACTTATAATCCGTTCCAAAAATCGTGGCAACGCACCTCAATTTGAACAAAATTTAAAAATTAAGAAATCCTGGGAAAGTAGCCTAAATGGACCACCATGGTAAAATGGCCCGCTTGCCAGAAATTGTAAAATCGAACAAGATTTTTTTTAAATCCACAAAAATTTGCTTTGGCAAATATTTATAAGTTGAAACTTATATTAAAAGTGGCAAACTTCATTTTGTTTTTTCAGTATCAACTATAATCTTTCATTATGGCATCAACCAGTTTTAACCTCTTACTCTTTGAGCTAAGTAATCCAAAAAAATGGTCGGCTCTCTCTGACTATTAGCCCTACATACAATTAAATCATAAAAAATAATTGTTAATATATGTTATTTTGTTCACCTGAAAGGAAGATTTACATTTTATGACGCTTTCAATAGGGTTTAAAGTGTCAATTGAGGTGAAGAAATTTTTTATGGTATCAGTTACATTTTTTCATGACTATTGTTAGTGTTCTAAAATCTCTTTTCCCATATTTCTGATAGTGTGTACCTATGATAAATGCTTTGATTTATGTGTATGGTGTACATATATGTATGTGAGAGGGCATGTATTTTGTTTTTTTTTTTTTTTTTTTCAATAGGTAGATGTAAATTTATGCTATATTGTTTTATTTTATATTTTTTATTTTTTTCGAAATAAGTTATTTTTTTTTTATGTATAATAATATGTATATATAATAATACCTATATTTGTTTACTATTACGGCAAAGAAAATGTTTTATTATTATTTAAAAATCATTCACTTTTTTTTTGTATATTTGTTTCTTCATTCTTTTCGGATTTGTGCAATATTGACATTATTTTGTTTTATTATTTAGTTTAATATTTTTTTGTTTGTTTTTTTTTTTTTATTCTTCAGTAATATCGTTTCTCGCTAATCTTAAAAATAAGTGTATCTAATATATACATACGATGGCGTATATATAAATAGTTTTTTTTTTTTGTTTTTTAATTATTATTTTGTTTAATGAATTTTACTAGTTTTTTTTTGGTTTGTTATTTATGAGTTTATTTCAAATTTATTCTCTATGCAATAATCAAATAACTAGAATTATACATGTTACTATATAACAAATCATCACATATCAAAAATTTTGTATTTATTAAAATTTATTTTATCGTTATTTTTTGTATTATTAATTATTTTTTTGTTATTTTTGGGGTATCAAATCTTTTCTATTTTTTTTTTTTTTTTATAATATTAGAAAACATTTCATTTTGTATGTATTTTTTTTTTTTGTAATAAAAAAGTAGCTTTCTAAATGTGTACAAAGGTTCTTATTCTATTTTTTTTTTCTTATTTCAGTTTAGCGTTATTAGCGTATAGTTTTTTTTCCAGCTAACTGTATTAAATAAATATTAATCTCTATTATTTAGATAAAAATATTGCTGTGTCCTTGAATTCATTTATTTGAATTAAATTGAATAATAAAGTAAATACTTTTATATGTGTGTATAGTATTTAGGAGAATAACAAATTGAAAAAGACTGGTAGAACAAATGTGTTTGAGGTAAAAGTATATGAGTGCGAAAGTAAGTTTAGCATTATAAAAACAAATAAATGGAAACTTTTTTAGTTTTGAATCAGCTAAAATGATTTCGCCAATAATGAAGATGCTGGTTCTCTCTCTCTCTTTTTGTTGAAAATTATCCACAAGTGTAAAAATTTAACATAAGTAACAAAGCTTTCGATATAAGAAATCAATTTGATAATGTTCGAAATTTCAGCATCTGATATTCTGTGTACCAATATACATACTACTTACTAATCGTCGACTGAAGAGTCATGACTTTTTTTTCGAATTCTTTTTTTAAATACCGTTCTAATCCAACCGATGACTATGGAATATAACAACGCTTTTATACGATTACTTTTTTTCTAGATTCAAATTTCGAGATTCTCTTTTCTTTTAGTTTTTTTTTATTGAGAATTATATGATCTTAAGTCTTCTTATAATTTTTCGTTTTGTTTTACGTCGTTCATAGTTGCTAGTAATACATTCAACCCTATCGTGAGCTTCACTTGAACAAGATTCCATCCCTATTGTGAGCTTAGGGCGAAAAGTTGTTCACTTCCGAAAAACTCCTCGTATTCGCAACATATTTTCAGATAATATTCGAGGTAGTCGGCCACTCTTTTCTCAGTTAAATTTTGGTAGCGAACAGAAAACTAGTTAAGCGGAAAATGTAAATTCCACTTGCGAAACTCACAATGCTTTTAAATTCCGGACGAACAAAAATATTTCGGGCAAAAAAATTTCATATCACATCCGATGAACACTGATGAGATGCTGAACAAGATCATAACCATATAACCTGACTTTTTCAAACTCTAACAAGCGAACAATCACTTCTCATCCCAATTAACATATTTGACATTTATATGTGTGCTAAGGTGACATGAAATAACGGTTTATGGTCGGATAGTCACGCATACTTAGCCAAAAGCGGCAATCCGAGCTTGTAGGCAATCCAGTATGACATCAGAAGTATCCCATCTCCTTTTGGGTATCTTTGGTTCAGGGCCTATTAAAGTAAGATGAGTATGAGGGCATGCTGCCCCCTGCTTAAGCCCAAGCAGGAGTCAGCAAGAAGCATGCTCTGTGCTTTGTGATGGCGACAAGTTTGGGTGTATTTAAAATTTCTTTCGAGCAATTTTATTTTCTTTCACATGTTTAAACTGATTAGACAAAATTTCATCAAACACGATTTGCATCTCAATTTTTGAAAGATAAGCACGTGAAAGTTAATTACAACCAGGAAAAAAGTGAAATTATTTCTCATTGTAAGTAAAATTATTTCCCATGTGTAGGTAGTTCCCAGCATGCCCCTTTAATTCAGCTCCCACTTAATTTCTAAGTTACAATGAATACTAAGCAAGATGTCTCTTCTATCTCGCAAGATGCCCGTCGGGCGTTATTTCAATTTTTTTTTATTTTCACGTCACCGTGTGTTGAATATAAAATGTATTTTTAAGGTGTGAATTGGGCTAATTTTGTTTCGAATTTGCAATCTACAGTAAAAACCACGGAATTATTACAATAAGCCTGCAAAAATATTTAACTGTCTCCATTCAGGTTGAGTTCCGAATTAACTTTTTTATAGCCAAATTATACTTACACATACGTATAAGTTTGGTTAGTTAAAAACATATGTTCGTTGGAAAAAGTAATCTTGTATAAATACATAGATGTCAAGCCAGTGAACCCACATTGTCGAGCAAGCATTTGAAATGTGCCAATTATTTTGTATGTGCAAGCCAGAAATTTTTTTAAAGAAATTTTGAATTAAAAAATTTGCATTTAAATTTAAACTGTCTTGAACAAGAGCATCTGTCAATCTTCTTCAGGTCAAAATACTGCAATGCATAGGAAAAATTAAAAAATAAGTTAAAACCAAATAAAAAAAACAATTATTTATAACTGTGCGTAACCCATTTATTTCCCCCAAAAACAAAATATTTTTATATTACTTAACTAAACTGCAACTTAAAACATAGAAGAAGAATTACATAATGATATAAATCGGAACAAAATTATATTTATAGCGAATAATAATTATTTTATATATGTATAACAAGAACGAAAAAATAATATTGTACAATAATTATGCATATTAATATAATATTCGAAGTTTAAAGTTAACAATGTTTTTAAAACAATTTATTTGATTTCTCGTTCTTTTATGCTGTGGCATGTGTGCTTAAAAAAATAAATAATAAATTTTAAACCAACAAAAAATATATTAAATATAAAAGCTTACCAAGCTGTTTTTGTTTTTTTGTTTTTTTTTTTTTTATTTGTATGCAAGATACAATTTTGTAATTTTCTTTTCTAACAAGCCCTCCTTTTGGTTCTCTTTCTAGAAATGATTTTGTATTTTAAAGAGTTTTTTTTTTTAGTTTTCGAAATTATGGAACTGCGTTTTTTTTTTTAAATATGTGGGTGTTGAATTTATTGTTCTTTTCTATAAATGTTTAATTATTATAAATTGTTTGATTAATTACAAAAGTACCCAAGTTTCCAAAACTCTCCTATTCATAATTTTTTTTTGCTTCTGTTTTTTTGTTTGTTTGTTTGTTTTAATTAAGAACACACAAGAAAATACAAATAATATAAAAAAAATATAAATACTACTTTATCATAACACGACGCTGTGTGTGGTGTGTTTTTTTTTGTAAATTTAATTTTTTTATTAACATTTTAATCAATTTTAAATTACTTTCGCTAGAGTGTTATTGTTTTATCGTCGTATGTCAAACAGAATCGCCAAGACCAGTTCTTGGATGTTGTTGGTTAGTAGGAGTTTTTCCGGCACCGTTATGTGTAGAACGTTTGCCACTGCCACTTCCACTTGCACTTCCACTAACGCCAATTCCACTTCCAGCAGCAGCAGCTTGGCCACTACTGCTTGCAGCTGCAACATGGCGTTTTTCTCGCCATCGATCAATTGGCGTATAACAACATTTAAAAAATGGTGCACGACGTTCATCGCTTCCATTGCTGCTACTGGCGCTGCAAGCACCGCCGCCATTTTTCGTCGCCAATGAAGAAGACGATCGCGACGAAGTAGATAATTGTGTTTGTATGACTTCGTTGCCCGTTAGACGAGTTGTGGTGCGATAGGTTGTTGCCGTTGCTTTGGGCGATGATGTAAGGGATGTAGTGTTGACACTACTCTTTATTGATGATGACGGTGGCTTCGTTACTACTTCCGCTGCAGCTATAGGACTCCTGAGTTTATTGTTCGAACTCGTTGAGGCCGCCGATGTGGTAGACGTTGAAGGCCGAAACTCATGACTACTGCTCCCAGCGATGGCAGTGGTTATGGTTGTTGCAAAACAACTGGTTTCCAAATAATGGCAGGATTGAAATATGTAATCATCATATTGCTGATGCGGCAGGAGAGTATTATCGTCTCCACTCGCCTCACCGTAACCGTCCATTTCGCCTACACTCACATCGACGCCTTCGCCCCAATCGGAGTGGCGAATTTTGTGTGATACCGATGTTGGCGATGATTTGTTCGACATTGACGATGTCGGTGTTGCGACTGATGATGCTGTCGCTGTTGACGATTTAACTGATTTTCTCTTCTGATGTTGCAACTGTTGTTGTTGCTGTTGCACATGCGCTTGCGAATGATAATGATTACTGCTACGATGCAAATCAACAATTTCTATTTCTTCTATATCACTAAAACTATTTAATTGTTTCAACAAATAATGCACATCATTTCGTTTGGTTTGATTATCGTTTGTTGTAGAATAGTAATTATTATACCAATTGTTACTCGTATAATAATTATTATCTGCGTTTGTTGGTGTTGTTATTTTGGAATTAATTTCTTTATTAGTATTACTTAATACATTTGCCTGTTGTTGTTGTTGGAATTGATGTTGTTTTTGGTTACTACTACTAGGACGTGGTAATTCACTAGTAAGTTGTTTGTTTCTAGAGTAATAATTTGTTGCGGGCACTGTATTATCGATAATTCTATTAAATTTAGCTAATGCGGATGTTTGGGACAACAATGACGACGACGATGACACTACTACGTTTGTTTGTGGTTTTATTACTGTATCACATGTTGCAGTAGTAGTGGTAGTTATAGGTAAATTTATATTACTAGGACTTATCGTAGAAACATTCGAAGTTGTAACTAATGTAACTGTTGT
Organism: Episyrphus balteatus; assembly: GCF_945859705.1. NCBI lineage: Eukaryota > Metazoa > Arthropoda > Insecta > Diptera > Syrphidae > Episyrphus > Episyrphus balteatus. Next base: position 53,554,926 of record NC_079134.1, on the reverse strand, counting down.
TTGTTGCGTCGATGATGCTGGCAGCTGTTGCGTTGCTGTCATTAATAATTTCGTATTAGCTAAATTTTTTGTAAAAATTAATTTCGACGAAATGATGTCATTATTGTCGCTCCCCCGCGATTACCGGCTGTCGCGGGCGGAGCGAGGCCTTCCCTAACTGGAGGTCGACGCAATTGGTGATACCGGTGACAAAGGGCTACGTGCCGATTCCCTTGGACATCCGGATAATGTTATAACTAATTTACGGGAGCCAGCTTGATCTCGATGCTCGCATAGCCAAACACCTTGCCATGTACCTAATGAAAGTTTTCCATCCGTGATGGGGATTGTCAATGAACTACCAAGAAAACATGCTTTTACATGGGCTGGCTGAAAATAAAAATAAGAATCGTTATAAAAAAAATTGAAAATATTAAATTAAAAACAAAATTCAGGAAAAATATACTTGATTTAAAATAAACATGTAACGAAGTTTTCATTTAATACTACACCTACAAAAAGAATTGCATTATTGTAACAGGTTTTGAACACTCCACATTAAAAATTAAAAAATCAAATGCGTAAAATACCCGAGGGTCAGAAATCTTAAGTTTTGAAGATAACTACATTATTTATTTAGAATTAAAAATGAAGTGCTGTTGTAAAAATGCTGGTGAAACATTTTATTACCTTTTTCAATCACAGTTCTTGGAATTCATTAAAGCTACAAAATTTTTGCTCCAGATATTAAAATATGTTTCAAATACTACGTCAAATGAATAAAAGATGCATTTGACTCGTGATAAAGCAGTCCAAAACGAATGGAAGAAATTTATTAAAAAAATGGACAAAATCAGTTCGGGGTGTGCAAAGCCAATGTTTTATGTCTGTGACATCTCAATTTTTGAATTTCGAAGAGATGGAATGTTGTTCAACTAATTGTAGCATAGAATCGAGAGATCGGTACTCTTAATAGAAAGAAAAACTCCTTTTTTATGAAAAGAGGAAAAAGTTCTGTTTTAAGGAGAAGCTTCTAAATATGATCTTACTTTTTAATTTGAACAGTATCTAAACGACAAAAATAGGGTATTTATATTAAAATCGATGCCAGAGGCCCAAAATGTATCTCCGAATTAAAAAGTATGTCTTCTCATCAATACGCAGCTTTTGAGGCCTCATATGATTAAATAGACTAGTAAAGAGTTTATTTTCAGAGCTTATACTAACACAGATGTTGGTTCCCCTTTCGAATTGTTCTAATAGAAAAGCGTGAAAATATATTATATTTACCAGACTATTTTATCGTAAGGGGTCTTAAAAGTTGCGTATTGTCGACAAGACTCAATTTGAAATATGTGACTATTTCGGAAGGTATTATTTCTTAACTCCACAGGAAAAAAAAGTTGTTTTCAGTATTTTGATAAGGCATCAATTAATTTAACCAGCTCAATTAATTTAGAAAAGTAATCAATTCAATCAGTTGTAAATAACACTATCGATTGAATATAACAAACAAAACTTCTGGTTGCACGCCTTTAGCACAAGTTCCATAGACTTAATTTTGCCTTATCTATCTTGTGGGACCTACAGAGTTTTGGCTACACTCAAATTATAGAATATTTTATCTTCTTAAAAACTGGTTTGTTTTGATTTTTTACATAAAATGCACCTATTAGATTATATAAGCTAAAAAGTTAGACGAGACAAAGTCACAGTTTATGAAAGAACTATGAATTTGACCCAATGATGTCTTAAATACCTTTGTTTTTTTTTTAATTTTATTTAAAAAATATTATTATATTAGTATAACTTTAGACAAAGGAGCAGATTAAGTTCTTTAATGAAAAAACTACAATTTTTACTTACCATATCATCAGGTCCTTCACACGAGTGTCTGTACGGTAAGCCTTCTGGAACTATTTTATTTAACATCATTTCCATATCGTCTCTATGAAAAAAAATTAATCATTAATAAAATACTTTAAACTATATTATCTTTTTCAAAAGAAACTTTGAGTGAGTTTGAATTTGGAGTGTATTAATTTTACCTCACGTCTGGATCCCAACTTTCGTTTAACGCTAAACTCGCTGATGTGTGAAGAACTGAAAAAAAAGAAAACATAATAAATTATCATTTAAGATTCTCGATTTTAATTTAATTAATAGTATTCTCTTTTTAATGACAAAACTAGAAAATGTACAAAATATTCATATGTACACTGCGGTTCACTTGAATAAACTAATATTACACGAATATTACAAAAGATAAAAGCGGTTGGTACTGTGGTTTGGTAATTTAACAAATTTTCGGTTTTGGGTTTTCAAAGAGTAACTTATTACAAACAATATTGTAAAAACAAAAAACCAAAAACAGAAACCGTTTGGCACTAGTTGCGTTTTTTCGCATGTCGTCACAAAACACTGTGTTTTTTTGCTTCAATAAAGGCAGGCTTTTAAATCTTGTAAAAATGATGAAAAACGTGGACAAAATTAGTTTTAGTATAGAAAAGTAAAACTTTGTAATAATTTGTGTGTATGAGAATATTTTGAAATTGATTTAAATAGTGATTTTATAGTACAGGAAAGATAGACTTTTTCGTGGAACGAAATATAGGACGGCTGAATTTTTCAAATCTGAAAGAGGGGTATTAGAAAAGCTTAAGTCCTGGTTTTCGGGACGCCACCCCCCTGGCGAAATCCGCCATTTTGGAAAACGCGAATCGCTCTATATCTCCAAAACTATTTGTCCTAGAGAAATGGTTATCAGACCAAAGTTCTTGGAAATTTAATTATCTTTTTCTTTGTCATACATTATTTTTCTGAGCGGGCAATAGTTTTGAGGTTATGTTGTTTTAATTTATTTTTTTTTCGGTTTTTTTAAGTTTTTATCATTCCCGCTAATAGTAACATAATTTTTTAAACAGTTAAAGTTATAGACCATCAAATTACCAATAATTTGGTATATTTTTGAAAGTCATGCGATGTATGAGTCCAAAGTTATTGATCTGAAAACTATAGACTAAGTACAGGAAAGTTAGTAAATAAAACAGGCATTTTGTGAAACGAAATATAGGGAGGCTGATTTTTTCAAATCTGAAATAAGGGTATTAGAAAAGCTTAAGTTGTGGTTTTCGGGACGCCAACTTCCTAGCGAAATCCGTCATTTTGAAAAACGTGAATTGGTCTATAGGTATCTGCTACACTATTGACTTGACCGAATAAGTTACGTAACTAAAGTTAAAGGTTATATAAATATCTTTCCTTGTACATTCACTGTTTTTCAACGAGGACAACACTTTTGAGGTTATGTTGTTTTATTTTTTATTTTTCGTTTTTTTTTTTTTTTATTTTTCTCAGTCTCTATGTTAGAAACATAATGTTTTAGAATCATAAAATTTGGATGTTTGACTTAAAACAAAATATGTGTACGACAATATTCTAAATTTAACCATTACCCACCTAAAAAACTCTCTCTCATATCATATGTTTCTTGTTTTTACATTACGTACACGATTTAGTCTTTTTTTCATATCTTATGCAAAAACATATTAGTATATTTATTGAAAATATTGCTCTCAAAAATCCGTATCTTTGGTTTGAAGTCATATAATCTTCAAAAGTATACCAAACTAATGGAAATTTGATGTTCTACAACTTTAATCATGCTAAAAAATTATGTTTCTATCATAGAGACTGAGAAAAATTAAAAAAAAAACGAAAAATAAAAAATAGAACAACATAACCTCAAAAGTGTTGTCCTCGCTGAAAAACAGTGAATGCACAAGAAAAGATATTTACATATATTACCTACAACTTTAGTTACGTAACTTATTCGGTCAAGCCAATAGTTTATTAGATATAGACCAATTCGCGTTTTTCAAAATGGCGGATTTCGCCATGGGGTTGGCGTCCCGAAAACCACAACTTAAGCTTTTCTAATACCTTTATTTCAGATTTGAAAAAATCAGCCTTCCTATATTTCGTTTCACAAAATGCCTGTTTTATTTACTAACTTTCCTGTACTTAGTCTATAGTTTTCAGATCAATAACTTTGGACTCATACATCGCATGACTTTCAAAAATATACCAAATTATTGGTAATTTGATGGTCTATAACTTTAACTGTTTAAAAAATTATGTTACTATTAGCGGGAATGATAAAAACTTAAAAAAACCGAAAAAAAAAATAAATTAAAACAACATAACCTCAAAACTATTGCCCGCTCAGAAAAATAATGTATGACAAAGAAAAAGATAATTAAATTTCCAAGAACTTTGGTCTGATAACCATTTCTCTAGGACAAAAAGTTTTGGAGATATAGAGCAATTCGCGTTTTCCAAAATGGCGGATTTCGCCAGGGGGGTAGCGTCCCGAAAACCAGGACTTAAGCTTTTCTAATACCCCTCTTTCAGATTTGAAAAATTCAGCCGTCCTATATTTCGTTCCACAATATGCCTGTTTTTTTACTAACTTTCCTGTACTATTATGTAAAAGTAAGGCATGAGGCACCTAGACAAAGAAGCAAGAGAAAAATGATTCAAAAACTAGCTGCACGTTCCACAAATTATGGCACTAAAATCAAACGAAAAGTGGTAATGGTTTGTACCTCCACTAAAGTTATAAATGTGTACAATATTTAAAAAGCCTCAAAATGCAGAATAAGATAAAAGACCACTGTTATGGTCAAATAAAGTAAAATAAAATGTTCATTTTTTATGGTTGCATTTGAAGAAAACAAAAATGTGGTGGTGAGTGGTTTTTGGATGGAAAACAAACCATCTAAAATTTTCCAGAACGGTATTAGTCCTATTTCTTAGATTTCGAAAGGAGGTATATTTTTTGCATCACCAACAAAGGTCGCTAAAAAGTGTAATAGGAAACAATACTTTTTTATAATATGCAACAATTAACTTTTAGTTACATGGTTCGAAAATAATCGCAAACTTTGACAAACAAATAACAGTGGAAGCGTCATGAGCATTCCATAAGGTAAAGGCCCGAAATCACATCGCAATAGAAATAAAACTGATGCATATTGGATAAAGACGAAGGTTTACTGGACTAGCATTCATTCTCATCGAATGTAAATGTTATGGAAAACTATAATTTCTTAGTTTTTAAGAGCATTTTATGTAATTTCTCCACTTTAGTCCGTGATTGTGCACTATGAAAATGCATTTCCAGTGCAAACTTCGAGTTTTTCCTTTTTCGTGGTTAATAATAACAGCTCTTGCTCCATATTTGGTTAGAATGCACAAATAACATCCTTATTCTAGTGAATCACTGTGTTTTGTGCAGAGTTGCGAAAAAACGCAGCTTGTAGCCACACGGTTATTGTTTTGGCTTTTTGTTTGTTATAAATTGCTTTTTGAAATACCAAAACCTAGAATCTGGTAAGTTACCTTACCAAAGCTCCAATCGCTTTTTTCTTTTCTAAAATGTGTGCCTTTATTCAAGTGAGTCGTAGTGTATATCTTTGTGGCTTCAAGAAAATTAGACAAAGAAGGTATTTTTGACTCGAACAAAATTTGTATCCAGCAGAGTTTGATGAAAATGATTTCTGACCAAATATTAGAGCAACATTTTGTTTTGTGTTTGTTTCTTAGTCAGAATAAAAATTTTATTTTGGAATGAGATTGAAAAACTTAAACTTTATTTTTTATAGGAAAAAACCCAAGAAATTTTGAAAAAATGTTTTGTTTTCAATGGATTGAGCGGAACACTAAGATTGAAAATGTTTTCATCATAAAATCTAAAAACTAGGAAGTTCGAGCTTTAAAATCGTCTTTTCAAAATCCCACATCCCAGTATGACCATTTTTAAGGGAAATACAATCACTTAACAAACATCAAAAACGTTGGAAATTTTTTTCGATCTTTTATTTTTTCCCGCTAGTGTAGTTTTGTATGTTGTCGCTAAAAATTGTATATGTTATGATAACTAAGAATGCGTGCTTCATTAGTTCGTTTATAGGTTTTTTGTCTTGAATGCCCTATGCAATATAAGGACGAACAAGTAAAGTCAGTCGAGCTAAACAAAAAAATTATTAAAAAAAAATAATATGGAACTCAAATAAATCCACCAAAGGATTTGGGTCATGTAAGAATAATAAACAAGGTTTCTATTCGCACTATACATAAATTGTTCGTCATAGTTAGAGTCCGTTTGCTATGAATGACTGTTTTACAAAATATATACACCTATAGGAATTCCAATTGAATCTACCTATATGTATTTAAAAATATAACTCACGCTATTTTACATTCCAACCCAACTATGGTGGACGCGTTGTCAAATGCTTTCAATTTTAATTCAAAGGTGAAGAGTTTTTTAGCAAAAATTCAAATATAGTTGACTACACAACTTTGGTACAGCAAAATTGAATGAGTTACAAATGCTTTTCAATTGCTTTGAACAAGTTAAGGGCTTTAAAAGTCCTTAGACAGTTACGCATAATATTCTTTAGGTACATTAAACTCACTAAAAAAATTGTATACCTATACTCTTTTGATGTCATATACCTACCTACCTAACCTACGTATATGAAGTTACATTTTTTGTTTGTCTCAAAATTTGGTCGCTACCAAAATTATTCTTGGTTTTTTTCAATAGTAAAAAAAATATCAAAACTCAGTTTGGTATAAAGAAATGCATGAAATTTTTTATTTACTTTTCGTTTAAAAACACATGAACCCCCAACATACCGAAAAAAAAAACTTTTTCTTGCACTCGACATACAAAGATAATGAAAGCAGGTACTTGCCCTTTATTCAATGAAAATTCTTGGGATTTCTTTTCTTCTCACAAAAACTAGATCTTTGTACCTATTTCTCTATCAAAGCTTCTTCATTTCTTTATAAGACAGACACATCGCTTTAGATACGTATGGAGGTAGATACCTATGTAACTCAAATATTATATATGTGCTTCCTCCATACACTACGCATAAAAATGGAAAAAAGGTAAATGGTCTTTTGCAAAGAAAATTTTAAGGAAACTCTCTGCAGTTTGTAATGTAAATACAATGAAAGATAGTTGGTTGACAACTTTCTGACAATGCATTTTCCTGACAACGTTTTCAGGTTGAAAATTGTTGGTTAGGAGATGTTTCTTTGTGAAAATGGTTGATCAATGACAGGCATGACAAATTTGTTCAGAAAAATATTAAAATAAAACAAAACCTGCGGAGAGCAAAATACTAATAGACCAGACAAAAAATGGGCGTTAGGTTGTAATAAAATGCACTGCAGTGATTTCTGCCATGTTGAAAGGAAAGATTGATACAATGGTTAAAACCTTGTGGGGGCACGAAGTATGTCAATCGCGAAAATGATTGAAGTCGGTAAACCAGTACCAGCGTTTCACAATGGCAAAGGCAAGCTGAAATGAGATAGGTATCGGAAATTGCTCGAAAATATTGGCAAACTTAAAGAAATCAAAAAAGCACTTATGAAAAAAATAAATTAGCTCAACATGACATGATATGACCTCGAGCTGGCCCAGCAGAGTTGGCGTCCCAAGGCTCCCATAGGTTTCTAGGGTCTCACGGAGTGATTGATTGATTCTTTAAAAAAAAGATAAGTACCTATCTAGTGCGAGTAAAAAAAAAAATTCAAAGTCGTTTTGTAGAGAAATGTATACTGTTTTGCAATAAAATTTTTAACTTGTTTTGTGAAAAAAAGTAGGTGCATACTGATTTTTCTTAGAAATACTTATATGTTGAATGAAGAAGAAGCAATGAAGAAGCAATTCTGTATTTTCTGAAAAAAGAAAGGGCCCCAGAAACTCAACATACGCCTATGGCTACAACACAAGCCACTATTTTTTTTAATATTTGAAAATTTTTACTTTCACGAAAACGGTAGATGGGGTAGGTGGTGACAGTTATCAGAAAAATATTTTTAAAAAATCGCAGCCATATATTTTGTGCGTTATGGGCATTCGAAAAAAAAATCGAAAAAATGGTCATCCTGTGACGGTTTTTCATGTGCCGTGACTACAAATCTTAATTTTTCTCATATTTTTCTTTTGTTACGGAACCTTGAATAACACTGTTTCCAAATTCATTTACAGAAAAATGCATATAAGGCAATATTTGTAGATAATTTTATGACGAACAGATTTTCCATAGACCCCTATAATTGACCTCCGAGCAACAGGTCACGAGATATATGCGAAAAACTGATTTTCGTGACCTTTTGACCTCTATAACTTCTAACGCGGACGCGAGTCGATTTTTCACATCTTCATAACAACGCCGTAACGAAGGTCTATACCAAAATCGAGCCCAGTAGGAATTTTTCCGCAGATTGGGGTAAAAAATGCCTAAAATTACTGGGCTATAAAGCTTTAACTTTCTTGAGCAACTTTTATCACAACACTGGGCCGCACACCCAATAGTGCATTTTTTTAATGAAAAAAAAGTGCTTTAAAAAATTTTCAACATCGAACTACAAATAATTAATTGAAATAGCAAAGCCTAAAATAGAGCATTTTTTTTTAATTAAAAGCTACCTAAAAACTGTGAATGTCCTTATTTAAATGAACAAACCAAACCTGTCTGGTGAAATGTACAGAAAATAAGAAGACAAACCAATTGTTTGTGTTTTTTTTTTCAATTTATTTTAATAATTTCAACATTCAAAGATGAGAAAAAGGACAGCAACCCTTCTCCATTTTATAATATTTGTATTCTTATAATCATTTCATTCTTATGCATATATATTATATATAGCTATAGTCCGTTGTTTCAGTTTTTGATTATCATGCTTTTGCTTGTCGTTTAAGATTGACAAACTTGAGCTTGAGCGTGAACGTATGTGTACTTTAATCTTACACAAAATTAATATAATAAGGTTGCTTAGTTAAGTAAGTTCTTACACGTAAAACAACAGGACACTCTTTACTTGTGGTGTTCTAAATGAGAGGCGGCTAAAGGGAAGGCCCAGTGAACATTGTAATTAATACAATGTCCTTCGTTCCATCATCCTGCTTTGTGCGAACAAAAGAACCTACTTCTGAAGTGAGCATTGTATATTGGCTCGTTATAGGCACATATTGCATACTTATTGAGTTTTTCATCATTTACCTCAAGCTTTTTTAGTTTTTTTTCCTATTTTTTTTTTTTTGTTTCTCGTCCTTTCATTCCTTTGTTGCTTGTCTGTCTCATCTTTTTGGTATGTATGTGCTATGCATGCATGTGAACAAGATTACATAATTTTATTGCTCATCAACTGAAAGATTTATAAAATTCATAAATATATTGACGACAATCGAGAGGTGGGGGTGAAGGTTATGCTATGCTGATGCGGTGCAGCAGCCTGAACGACGCCGACGACAGCCAAAAGAAGCCGCGTCACCCGACCGCAAGGAACATACATCGGGCGACTTCGATGTAAAACAAAATGAGCATAGGCAAAAACTTAGAAAAAGCTAACGTAGTTTAGTAAAATAGAATGCTTAGAACAGGGATGTTATGGAGCGCTGGGAATGAGAAGGGGTTAAGTGCATACATTTCGAATCTTGAGGTATGGTCGGTGGTTCAAAGTTTTGGCCTTTTAAATTTTTGAAGAAAAAGGTCTAAAGGTGACTTAAGATTTATGTCATTAGAAAAAGTCAAAAAGACCAAAATTTAAATTATCGCTTAACATCTTTATCTGCAGAAAAAATAAAAATGTACGAATTAATTTTTTTAAGTGATTAAGGTCCATTTGCTGAAACGAAACTTAAATAACACTGGTCAAAATATACTTTTCTAGTAGTTTTTGGGGTGCTGAATCCGAATCTGAAGTCAGAAAAATTTGATTGGCCTTCGTTTTTGAAATATTACCGTTATAAGATGCTAAAAAACGTCATTTTGGATGTTTTCCAGGTTCTGTTTTTATGTGGGGTAATTCAATATAAACAAATTTGTAAAGGTTATTATAAGAACAGATATTCTTCTTTCAAAAACTGTCTAAATTTTTACGATATCTTTTTTATTGCTCGAGATATCTTAAGTTTCAGTTAATAAGCCAAAGAGAAACTAAACTTAATCTAAAGTTTAAGTCACTGGTCACAGAATTTTTGCCACAAGAACCAAAATATATTTTTTTGAAGGTTTTCGAGTTGGTGAACTCAAATCCGCAATCGGAAAAATTCTATTAGCCTCCGTTCTTGAAATATAACCTTTATAAAAGAGACCTTTTTTGCGTTTTATAACGGTAATATTTCAAGAACGAAGGCTAATAGAATTTTTCTGATTGTGGATTCGAGTTCAGCAACCCAAAAACCTTCAGAAAAGTATATTTTGGTTCTTGTGGCAAAAAAAAGTTTAATTTGGTTGCTCAGTGTTGTTTCTGATTCAAAGACCGTTATTTAAATTTTAAATATCTCGGGTAATAAAAGAGATATCGGAAAGATTTAAACATTTTTTGAAAGAATGAAACTAGCTCTTAAGGGCACCGTTACAAATTTACTCATAATGAATTACTCCACATAAAAACATAACCTCGAAAACAGCCAAAATGGCGTTTTTTTACATTTTCTAATGGTAATATTTCAAAAATGGAAGCCAATCAAATTTTTCTGACTTCAGATTCGGATACAGAACCACCAAAAACTACCAGAAAAGTATATTTTGGTTCTAGTGGCAAAAACTTTCTTGACCAGTGTAATTTAAGTTGGACATGAGCTCTTGTTCCCTACTTTTTCCTCTGCGTAACCTGTCACATAAGAATTTATGTAGAACATAAATGCTTAAGTTTTGAACGGCTCTAACTGTAACTATTTTTCGAATATCTAACTATTTTTAAATAGGTGGCCATGGCACATAGAAATAGGACTGCAGAGCCGGCATCGTGGGTTCGAGCCCAACGGTCGACTAAGAAGTTTTTTCAAAATCGCCATCTTAATTGAAGTCACTTGTGCGATAACATGAGACAGTTTTCAACTATGTCTCCCCCTCTTTCTTCTCTTTGTCCTTCTGTGTTGTATTAATATCTTGTGTTGTAACAGTCGATGGACTAAGTTTCCCAAGCTGCGGTGTTTCTAGTTCGTAGATTAATCATCGGATGAGTATAAAATGTAATGTAATGAATAGAAATAAATCAAGAATAGTTTTAAAATGTTAAAAATGACTGTGTTGTAGTTACTAGTAACGTTACTACTGTAATTATCAAGTGTCACAACATAATAGGTACAGGTAACTCCCACTAAGTCCAATTTTCACGTGGCACGATAATTTATTAGTTCGAGTTAAAGGGAAATTCGAGTAAGGGAATGTTGAAAAATTCGAGATAGAAGAAAAATGATTTATGGTGTTTGAGAAAATTCCAATTTTTTTTTTTTTTTTATCAACATATCCAAAATCGACACTCGCTCATAGGAGTATTTTCATCAAAAACATGGCCAAAATTATTTTTCGTGGTTTTTGTTATTATTTCTGTTTAAAATGAATATTCCTACAAGAAAATACAATATAAACCTACCTAGTTTTTGTTATTTTTATTTTTTTTACATATCAAAAACTCATAAACTTGATTATTGGCCTATACTCCGCCTGTCGACATTATTTTCCTCAAATTCTTTTCCTCGTCCCTAATACGCAATTCTCAGTTTCTTTTTTTTTTCTTCCCCAACCTTAATTAAGATCACCCAAAATAAAATACACTAAATTTAATTTAAAAATAAAAAAAAAATTGCATTAAGTAAGCAGTATTTTCTATCAGGAAGTGAAAAACTAATTGTCCCTCAATTCTCTAAAGAGCACGTTAGAGCACCCAATTTTTGTTGCATTTGTTTAAGGAATATATAAACAAACTCATAAGCTTCAATTCATCGTAGAATAAAGGGGTATACTTAAACAAAATCATTAAAGTTCAAATAATAATAAAAAGTTTTTATATACTTGTTCTAACCCCAAATTGAAATTTAAAACACCATCTAATATTTCCAAAACTTTATTAATATCGTTAATAAATAATTAAAGAAGAATTCTCCATTTTTTTTTTTTTAATTTTTATCACAACACTTCGATATCGCATATTGAATAACACTTACCAAAGTACTTTGTATTGAAATAAAAATGAGGTAGATGTAACAGTTAACTTTGAACTCATTTTTTAACAAGTCAAGATCGAAAAACAAAACAATAAGTGCAGCATATTGGCCCATGTTTATTTTGCACCCACTTTGGCAAATTTTGGGATCAATTTTGATTTTCAGAAAATTGACGTTTGACCAGGTTTTTACTGCAATTACTCCTATGAAAAATGATTTTTAAACATTAATTAATATTAGGTATTTTTTTGTTTTATTTTTTTTTTACATCAGCGTCCTTAAAAATCAGTAGTTGAGCCTTGAGCCCGATTGAACCTCGGTAGATACTTGTTATGTTGGACTTAATATTGAAAATAAAATTAAATAGGCTTTTGGTGTTGCCATTTTAAGGTTCCTTGGTTGTATTGCAACAACTATAAATTAAAATCTTCTTGAGCTTATGTATGTCTAAAATTATTGTATCTGCATCACCTTTTGCAAAACGGAAATGGCCATACTTTTAAAAGTAACTTCCAAGCATATAAATAAAGCGCTATTTCTATTTCGTATGAGAAATGAGTTTATCTTTTTTTTTAAATATAGGATAAAGTTTCAAAAAAGGGAACAGTGAGTGATCACTGTAGTCTATTCACGTGAATAGTGAAATACCGGAAACAATAAAGATATTAGCGACGTCAAGTTTTCTAGCTTACCTAAACAATTCTCTACAGACACGATATTAGATTAGATAAATTTTATTTAGCTTAGTTCGCTATTATTAGAATTTCATTCAAATCTAGATTTATAATTTAAAAGTTCAACAATTTTTTTTTGTAAGCCCAGTAATATTTAATAACATTGGACACTTTTAACAAGATAGTTTCATTATTTTTTTTTTATAAATCAGCCGTATTCGAATGCATTTTTGACGAATGCATCATATGAATATGTTACCACATTATGTTTAATTTATATTATTGTCAATTTATAAAAATTTTAAAATAAACAAGTTATTTATTAAATTAAGGAAGAAAGTCTGAAAGAAAGTAAAGAGCATTTTAATTCAACTACATAACTTTAAGAATGTGTAACATCCCTGATGAAAAAAAACAGTCCATATACATTTACAATGATAATGACGATGACGATAAAAATAATGCACAAGTAACTCAATGAATGCATATTATATGCAGGCGAGAATGAACAAATTTTTTAAAATACTGGCAGAAAAAAAAGCAACAACAAAAAAAAAATTACGACACGATGGTTTATTTCAATTCAATTTTAATAGCGTAAAGGGCGGGAAGGAGGCTGACACTTGACTCAATTCCAAATTCACATACTCAAGAACTCTACCCACATTTAAAAAAAAGGCAATAGAAACCGGCAGACGATGACGACAATAAAATAGAGATAAAAAAATATACATTTATAAAACGTATATATGTACAGTACATTATGTATATGCAATATGCATACGCTATTGTAACTGAAATGCAACTCAGAGGCTGAAACCTTTGATGTCTATACTAGCAGGATTGTATCCTTTTACAAATTCTTGTTATTAGCACCGCAATAAAAAGAGATATTCAACTGGATTAACATTAATGATTAGAAAACCATAGCTTTAAGTTTTTCTTGCAGAAAAAAGAAAGATGCGTGGGAGTTTGCCTTGCAAAGGTTATGGAGGCATTCCAGATTTTTTACTTGCTATATAGGTACTATAGGGCAAGTTTAGGATGCGTAAAAAAAAATCGAACTCGAGATAACAATCAGACATGGCATTACGATGATGGAGAATGCCAAAAAAGTGGGTCCGGCAATTCTGTCTGTCTGTAAGAACCTCGATCTACAGTCTAAAGTACTGAAGCGATTTTCTTCAAACTTGGTAGTTAACAATTTTGGGTGATTCCCTAGAGGACAAATTGAAGTTTTTTTTTTTAGGGCCAAAACTAACGGTACCTGTCATATAACGGAAACAGAAAAGTTGATTTATTTCAAAAACGGCTCTAGCGATTTTGATTAAAATTTTTCTGCTTACTGCTACAAATAAGAGCTTCTTTTGATAATAAAAAAAATATTTTTTGTACCGTTATTAACGGTACCTGCCATAGAACGGTTTTTTGGATTTAAGAATTTCTCATAAACGACAAAACAGATTTCGACCAAATTTTTAATACAGAAATGTTTAAACAATTTTAATTTAAAAAAATTTGAAATTTTTCAAAAAACACATTTTTGGATTTTTTAAAAATATTTCAAATTTTTTTTTTGAAAAATCAATTTTTTGGAAACGGGTTGGTGAAAAATTTTGAAATTTCGGTTTTATGAGTAAATTAATTATTTATTCAAAATTGCATATCAACTTTTTTTTTTAAATGTTAGAAAATTTTTATATACATATATAAAAAATTTATTTTTTTTTAAAAACGGCTCTAACGATTTTCGATCATTTTTTTCTAAAAATTCCTTTTTATACTAGAAAATAAGTGGCATACTTAGTTTTTTTGTAGAAGATCATTTAAAACGGTATTTAAATATTTATAAAAACAGATTTTATTTTTTTTCTGCACCACAAACGAAATTCCGTGAAAATATCAAATTTGCCCTTATTTTGTTCAGTTAAAATCTTTAACATTAGAGTAACTTTTACCAGAAGAGCAAGTACGTGCGACCCCAGTCGTGCAATTTATTTTTTTAATAGGGGCCACATCATTTCGAATGCTACATATAAATCGATATTTTTTGTTTATAGTTAAATTATAAGAACACCATTACACTAAATGTTTATTTAAAACCTTTTATTTGACAATATCTTTTGATAAAGTTATGACTTTTGATGTTACCAAATGAAATAGGTATTGATAAGAAAGTGTCTGTTTCGGGTGCTAGAACAAATTGCCTGTTTTTTTTTATTGGTGTTTTTTTATCTTTATATTTTAAAATGGAAGTAGAGACAGAACGAAAAACAAGCAGCCGAGACATCGACGGATGCTACGGCATAGCGTCTTTTTATAAGTTTATATCAACTTGTTTTTTATATCCCTAAATAGGCAGCTTTTTCAGTAAGTAGCACAATGCAATCTTGGGAAATTCAAAAGTTAAGTCAGTGAAAAGTTTTAAATGTAATTATTTAATATGTGTAGTTTTGACTCCTTTCTTTACCAAACCGTTTGAGAACCCCGCTAATTTGGCTGCAACAACAGTGGAAAGCGTAATTATATTTTTGTAAAGGAAGAATGCTACTTGAGTAGCATAATTAATGTTCTTTTCATACACCTTCAGTACAATCGCTCCCTATATTTGTTTTTAATTTGAAGCCAATCCAAGACAATAGTCTCAGTTAGGTTAAGAAATAAACAAGCCATTTTATGGTCCTTTTTTATTCAGAAAGTTAATTATTGTTCTAGTTTTAGTTTTTTTTTTATCATTCAACTAAAGAAGAAACATGTTTTTTTTTTGGAAGTTGTTTCCTTCTAAATTTTTCTTTGAAAACACAAAAACAGTAGGTACCTCTGAAAATTCTACAAATGTAGGTATGTACCTATGTCAAACAAAAATACTTAATGTTAACAAGATTGCCATTATTTAATTAAATAACTGTACATCAGATTATGTATAATGGTTAAATTTTAAATTAATAATAAAAATAAATTCAGCGAAAAATCAACTACAGAGTATATTCCTAATATTTATTGTTTTTTTTTTAAGTATTTGCTTTGCTTCAGTATAAATGTAGAGCAGGATAGTACAAAGAAGTGAACATAAACTGTAGTTGAGTTAAGTGCAACAAAACACGCATATTGCTTTTGCTACAAGTCCCAACGATATTGCAAGTGTATAGTGGCAAGGCAGAGCTGCGTGATTTGTTATATATTAATTTAAGGCGAAAAGGACGAACAGAGGTGGTTGTTACAATTTGTTTGTGATTAGTAATTACTGAGTGAAATAACAAGTTTAACTCGACTTGTGTGGATGAAGATGACTGCATTTATAAAACATTTCAATTACAGTTTGGGGGGAAAATCTTTGAGAGGGTATACACATATAGTTACATTTGAGAACTAGTTAAGTTAGGTACAGAGGAGGTTTTTAGAAATCTTTTGAACTCTGCAGGTTTTTCAAAACGATTTATGGCTGTTTCACAATTGGTGTATTTATTTTTTTTGGGAAAACTTTCATTCTGCAGAAGAATTTTCCAAATATCGACATTGAACAAAGATTTATATGCACGCACCAAGATGGCAACAAAGAAACATAGCTAATGTTGCAGTCACACTAACCTACTCTTCTTAATTTTCAGATGAATTTCATTTAACTTTTTATACGTCTGACCAAGCAGAGGCCTTAAAAATTCATTAAACTGGGAACATACAAAAAAAAGTTGTAAAAATTGAAAAATTGATTTCGCGAAATATTGGAAATTTTTGCATTAAATAAATTAAATAAAGGTTTAAGACAGTGAAGAATCAGTTTCTAGTTTGTTTATTTCTCTTTGATCAAAAGACTTTATTTTTGTTGGTGTTTTTGCTCTGAAAAATCCTTTTTGTTGAATTCAAATTGTAATTTTTTGCGATCTAACTTCAACTTTGGAAACTTTTTACTTTTTTGAAAACTGCAATACCGGTACACGTTTTTTAAATAATAAACCAGTCTCACACCAACAATTTTTTTTCGGCGTGTTGCTCTGAAATAAAAGTAAGAAGTTGAGTTTTTATAAAACTTGAAACTGTTAATTAATTTGCAGCAAAAAGGCGTATGAAATAAAAAATATTTTGATCAATTAATTGTTTCTTTTTATTGAAAAAAAATCTAATATATAAAATTCTTGTTAGGGTGGTCCAGCCAATTTTTTTTATATCTTTTTTTGAACGATTTTTACGAATTTTTTTGTGTAGATATACCTGGTAGGTCTAAGAATCGGCCAACATCTATTTTTCGTACCACTAAATGTTTAGGGTGCTCCAAGCTTTCTTACATATTTTTGGAACGATTTTTATGAAATTTTGTGTGCATACACGGTAAGTCTGAGAATCTACGAAGATTTATTTTTATAAAACCAAATGCTTCGCGGCATTGTTTACATTACAAAATTTTTGTTATTTGCGATTTTGCTACTCGGCGCAAATAAAAAACCCAACGGAGCCAAAATCTGTTAAAGAGAATAAATATATTTTTAAAGTGTGGTTCAAATGAGCATAAGAAAGATCAAGCCACCTAATGCTTGCGCATTTCATCAGTTCTATTGAAAAGTTTTATTATTTGTAGAAATAACATTTTCAAGACATAAATATATCAACCGGAAATGGACTTAATTCAAATAAGACTGCACTGAAAGCTTTAAATTAAAACAAAAAAAGAACTATCAAAATCGGTTCTGAGGTTACAAACATAAAAAAAATACAATCAAATTTAGAACCTCCATCTTTTTAGAAGTTGGTTACAAAATATAGACCAAGAGCACACAGCAAATTTTAGGAGTGAAGGTATAACCAATATAAGTCGCGGCTTTATGTGAATAGGCTAAATTCGTACTATATTTCATATTCTAAATACAGGAACTGATGCTCTGTCATTTCTTTTAAGCCGGAAGACATCAATCTTGACCATACGATCAATAGAACTCAAGAAACACATTTTTTTATTTATAAACCCCTATATTTGATGTTGTGATTCGATTTTTGGTTTGGGGAAAAGATTGACACAGTCTAAAATTGGAAGTAAATAGCAGAAAAGGCGTAACGAAGTCCACCGGGTCAGCTAGTAGAATATAATATGGTGTTCACTCTCCGACCCAGACGGCCCTATTCCGGAATGGAGCAGTGCTTTCCAAGTGCGAAAGGTGTTCAAATTTTACGAAGACAAATTGGATTACATTTAATATTGCATGTATATAAATGAAATTAATTTTTAAAGTGATATTGAGTTTCATTTAAATTTAGCATAATCAATTAACTTTTTCGCCTTCTGCTATTTTTTATTGTTCGACGGTAAATCGAAGCATTTGCTGTTTTGAGTTCTGCCCGTTGAGGAACCAATACAAAATAATTAAACCCAAGACTTATGTATAAAACTTTATAATATAATAATTGAATTTTTAATAATTCGCATCTCGAAATTTCTCACTAATGGGTCCTGTGATATATACCTACCATATATGTACTATTAAAATCTTTGTTTCTAAAAAAAAAATGTACTGTATATTCACCCAGTTGTTCAATGTTTTACTTTACTCTTTAATGTTATTGATAACTATTGATGCTTAATTATTGATATTTTTAAATAGGGCGCGAAATTCAAAACTAAATCTATTATTTTATAGACTATATTATATCTCGTCCATTTAACAATATAAATGTCGATAAAAGCAATGCTATTCTTTTACCTAGACATTTTCATGATGTTTTATAATTCTAAAAAAAAAAACAAACTTTAAATATTTGGGATGTACCGAGTCAATCAATCATAACTTTATGACAGTAAAGTTGATGAAGTGGCAGACGATTTTAATATCCCCGTTTGATCGAAAAATGCTTCCGCAAATGTTTTTTCAAAAGACTGTACATAAATGTGAACACAGAGATTTATAAAAGTAGAGTGTCCATCAATGTTACAACACTAATATAACTTTTCTCTTGTCTAAGGATGACTTAGAATTTTCAATAAAATATTGTTTGTGATATTGTAGTCGTATATCAAGTAATTTAAACGATTTTTTCTAAATTCTAAACCGATCATCACAGAAACAAATAAATAAAAGTCCAAGCCTTTTGTTGTTGTTGATTTTTCTTTCTTTTTTTCATAACTTTTTCGATGACGACTATGGACTGAATTTGAATACATAAAATACAACAGAGCAAACCAATAACACACTACTATACTATAGCTTTACCACAGAGGTCGAAATCAATAAAAAAAAAATAAAAAAAAAAAATAAAAAATAAAAAGGCCCAGAAAACAAAATATAGCAATGATATGAATATTTGTGTGTATAGAATTCTTATAGCTAAATTAGGTTCGACTTGGTGCTACTATGTCCCTGTGATTGCATGTTTTTTTTTTTTGTCAGTTTTGCCCCAATTGTATCGTGCATTTTAAATTTGCCGGAGTTAAAAAGGGGAAGTAGGATGGTGACGGCACAGTTGTATAGTTATAAACTAAAAGCATTGCCACATGAGGTTCGGTTCAGAACAAAAAGACGCTAAAGTATCTATATCTCTTGATATAGAATGCTGAGTGAAGCACACCAATACCTACAATAAAGTCGAAAAAAAAAAACAATGTGAAAGGAAGAACTACATATATTGTGGAAGGACCCACATACCACCTATAAGGTAACTGAAAAGCAGCTGTATTTGGCGGTGTTTCTGAACTCGCTGAAAAATAATGTTTTCTTTTTCTGATTCTTTGAATTTCCTTAATTTCTCTATAACACAAGAAAATATAATACGGAACTTTGAAGAAACAACAGATAAACTAGCAATAGAGTGAAGTGAAGTGAAGTGAAGGAAACTCACGGGCATTCACGGGGTCAAAATATAAAATAGGGAGGAAACTTTACTACCCAAACGTGGTGAATTGTGAGGAGTTGACTTTTATATGCAATAATGCTACCACCAGTGGTTGATTGCGACTGCAGATAGGTTGCCTATACACAAAAGTGTATTTTGTTACTTGAAGAGCTACTTTGATGGTGCAAGGAAACGGATTCGCTTAAGGGGGCTAAGTCGACCAAAGACAACATTCACCCAACGACGACGAGTTGAGTGGTATTTGAATAACACGTGCTGTTGTGAGGCCTGTCGTACTCACTTGCTCCTGCACGAATGTGTTTTTTTTTTTAAGATGGGTAATGGTAATTCTCATTATGCCTGTGCTAATTTGCGTTAACTTACATACATATATGTACATAACCATATACCTAGTACTTATTTACTTAAAATAAATGCAATGCGAAATATTTTTTGAGGAATATTTTGATTGTGCTAAAGGGACGGACGTTACCAACAAAAATCTAAACAACATGACGAGACCATAGTAACATTTCCGATGTTATGACATGGTGATAGCAGACTTTTCGTGGATGTCATTACAAAAGGTAAGTAGGTTTTACATTTGCTCTTTATTTTTTGTTTCGGGTAGATACAACATACTGTTTTTACAAATACAAAAACAAATAGAGTGATACATTTTAGAACAAAAAAAAATTAAAATTCGGTTCAAATTCGAACTCGAAGATGTCAAATTTTAACAATGCGAAAATACTGTGTTCGTGTGTTAATTTTTCTGTAAGCAGGAAAGAAAAACGACAAAGACAATTAATTGAAAAACCCAATTTGCTCGTTTGTCATTCCGGATCGGGTAGTTCCGGATAGTTCAAAGAATTACCAAGCGTTTGCTGGGTAAGTATCTTTGTACGCCTTGTTCAATTTGTTGTTGTATCTTCTCCTCCAAACAGGGTCGGCAGAGACCTTAAGTTTCACCGATACCTTTAAGCGGCTTCCACAAGGCGAGTATATTGATATTATTGGAAGAATACGGCAGTGGCTCTTTTGTGAACATCGAAGCGGATATATGTACGTCTTTGGTGCTTCTTCATCAAAAAGTGCCCAAACGTCCATTCCATTTCCCTATCTTTCAAACCAATAAAATCAACAAAAATGCACTTATCAAGGGAAACAACACAAACAAAAACTACAACATGCCATAAAAAGAATGAATTTCATCGATTTGATTCAAGTATTAACTATTAATATTAATTAATGGATTGGAAGATATTCCAATACTAGCCGTATTATCAAAAGTCAACCAATGAGTTTCCAATTGTCAATTTTCTACCAAGTGAAAATTGTCTGTTTATACAGAGAACCGGATGCGAAAATGTTTTTTCTAAAAAAAATTTCTTTATTACAAATGCAAAATTATCTACAATTAAAATTGGACAATGTTGTTGGCAAGAACACTATCCAATGAACAATTAGTCCACAATCGTCCCATTATTTGAAAATAAATACGGCCTTTTGTTTATTCACTCCTCATATAATACACTTTAAATAAAATTTAAACGCAAATGGCATCGATCGTAGACAACAAATTTGATTTTTTTTTTTTTTGCTACGATGATTTTTAATTTCAAATTGTAGTGTTTTTTCATGCAAAACTATTTTTATAGAAGTAAGATTGTTTTGGTTTTTAACACTTATTCGCTACAGTAACGATAGTAACGCTCATTTACGAGAACACTATCATAACGTTTTTCAGGAAACGAGTTTTAAAAATTAGCATCGATTTGTTTTTGTATGTAAAAAATTATTTTCTAAAACAAAACTAGTGCTCATTCCTCGTCAGCTTTAAAAGCTAAGAAATGAGTTTTTGTAGGATTAAAGATTACTTAATTCCAATAACCTCTGGGTTAATAACTCAAAATTTTTAATTTTTGAGTTATGACAGTATTTAAATTTTCGTTTTATTACATTTGTTTTTTTTTTTTTTTTAAACAGGTATTTTTATATAGAAAAACTGGGGTCGAACTACGGCATACGTTCGTTAACGTATGGTTGCTATGTGTCTCTATCTTTTTCTATTGATCAAATAGAGAGAACAATAGTCAAAACGTTAAAGTATGATCGAAATCTTGTGCGGTGATTCGACGATAAAAAAAAATCTCTTGACAACATCCATTTGAAACTAGAGATCAGTGGATCTCATACAAAAATACCTGTTTCAAATGAAAATCGATATTTAATCATATACACATACAAATAATCTTTGCGAAGTGAACAATAATCTCAAAAGATTGTTAAAAGCTGTTTAACATGGATTTTATTCACATATTTCATTTAATTTTATTCTGTACTAGTACTTATGTATATACTTATTACTATATTACTTCAAAATACCTATATTTTTCCATGCAAACAATAAAATTTGAAAAAAAGAAAGATTAAAATTATTTTACTTACTTTGCACATGACACAGTCCAACAGAAAATTGACCCAATTCTGGCATCTGTCTAAGAATTTCTTCAGTTACTAAATGAACACCACGATGTTGTGGACGCAAATTGATTTTACGTTGAAACCAAGCTGATCCAATTTGAATAGCGCCGCCTCCACCGCCACGATGATTCGACGAAGCCATTGTACTTGTCGAACTACTATTGTGACAGCTACTGAGGGTGGTGCTAGTGGGGATCCTCTTCGTCTTCGTGGTGGTAGAGGATGTTGCTTTTCCTGTTGCTACCACTGTCGTGGAATTAGGTATTATAATGCTTCCTGATGCCCTTTTATTGATCTTATTAATGTTGGATTTCGCCGCCGTTTTCGTATTCGTCGTCGCCGTCGTTTCCGTGATCGCCGATGGATCATAAATGCCACACGCCGTTGTAAGGGAGTTCTTCTTCGATTTCCCTTGATGCCTTGATGATTCTCTTACTATTAAGTCGGTATCTGTTAATGGTAATGATGATGGTGGAATTTTATTTGGATTTGCCGTCTTGATACCAGTTAATACTTGTTCAAAAATTATTTTCTTCTTCTCACTTTCTTTGTGTGTTTTTTTGTTGTTATATGCTCAAATTAACTCTGTAAAATAATTTTATTTTATCTTAAAAACATGTTTTGAATAATTGTATACTAGATAATACGTTGATGGCTAAATTTAAGAATAATTTTTTGTTTTTTTTTTATTTTTTGGTGTGATACTTTGAGATTTAAGAAATTCAAAACAAAATTTAAAAAAAACCCAATTTTTTCAACAATATTTTTGTATACGTAAATCGTCTGAAGAAACACTCAGGAACTTATAACATGCTACTTCTTAAAATAAAAGTATGCTTACATTAAAAGTTCAGTTTAAACTATGTACTTAACCTTCCGAAGGCAAGTGGGGTTACCCATCACCCCACCTCTTGAGAAAGGGTATATTCTTTTGGTTCTGTTTTTGTAATTTTCTATCGAAAGGTCTAGAACTGAATTATATTGAAGTCAGTTAGTTAATTTGTCTAAATGTTGTTGAAAGTTTTTATTTTTTATTTCATCAAAAAAATAATAATTATGTACAATGATGTTGTTATTCACGTAGAAAAAAAGCCTTGCCTTCGGAAGGTTAAAATAAATTTTACAAACTTTTGAAAATTTACCAAACACAGAATATTAACTTTCTGTAATTTAAGCTGGAAGCTAACCGAGTATTGCTGCAAAAGAATAACTAAACATTTCATATATTTGACATTTGTTTTAATGTTCAATAAGAAAGATAAATTTGTCGCTGCAGTTGTAGCTTGTAGCACAAGTCGACGAAATATCAACTTTTACACGTTACAGACACTACCTGCCCTTTTGTAGTTCGTTCAAATTTTGACAACACTACAAGCTACAGGTAAATTTGTCTCATTAATTCTGTATTCATCCAGTAAGACTGTATATCACCAAACATGATTAAATTCGGAAGATTCAGATTGAGAACTGTCCATACCTGATAATGTCAACTTAGGCCGTGTAAGAATTTGGCAAAATACATTATAAACTATAAAACATTCAACTTTTAGAGAAGTGGACTGAACGCCTCATTATATGCCCTTTATTTGTTTAAAAAATCTGTTTATGGAGAAAATTTATGTTTTCTGACTTTCTTACTTTTGTAAGCATGGGTACATCTCTTCAAAAAAAAAAAAAAATCAAAATAATCTGTCTATAACAGGGATGGCCAACATTTTTAGAGCCCGTGCCATTTAAAAAAAAATATTTATTTGAGGTGCCTTCGGCGTGCCATACAGTTTTGATCTAGTTTTTTTTTTGTGACCACTAGAAGCAAAAATAATTTATTTTAAACTACGCAGCGTTTAATTTGTAAACACACCTATTAATTTAAATTTGAAAATAACAGATTATAATAATAATTATTATTGTAGTTAGTTTTAATAAAAAAAAACTAAATTTCAGATTAAAGGTATAACTAAATGGCCACTTTTTGCAAAAAGTGGGAGATTTACAAAATTATTATTTCTTTATAGCGCTATTTGTTTAAAAAAAACTACAAAAATTGTTTTTGGAACCAAAAAATAAGCTTTCTACATCATTATTTCAAATTTTACGTTCGGAAAAACTGAGTTTGAAAAAAATGAATTTTTTACTTTTCAATTTTTAGATGTACAAAATAAAACAAAGAAACAAAAAATAAAAAGTGAAATAAATATTGTAGTATGACTTCTCTTGTTCTGAACTCGATGCCAAGTAGTTTATATCAGGGCTACGTTTCGTCACTTTAAGCAAAATGCAGACTGAACTGAAAGATAAAGTGGGAATCATCTGACAATCTGCTTCTAAGCGAATCTTTAAAGTTATTCATTTGGACAAATTATAACTCACAGGCGTAAGTAGGTGAAAATATTGTCAAGATCTCCAACTTTTCCAATTTCATGTTTTCATTAATTTGGAATTCGAATTGTTCGTCGTATTGCCCTCTACCCTCTCTAGTTCCATGGATTCCATAGTAGACCGAGGCATTTCCGATAATAAACGCTAATTAATATCTCCATCATTTTTTTTATCAATTGACAGAGACAATGTCTAATTTGATAGACGAAATGGAGCAAAATGTAATAGGTACTTCCCAAAAAAATATTCGTATTGCTTAGAGCCTACTGTCATTTTTCAGATAAATTGCAAATAGGTATGTACATATGTAAGTAGAAAAATATTGCAAATAATTGATTCCAACACTTTTTTGCCAGTCAACTTTATTAGGACCACTGTTTTTCATAACCGAATAATAAAAAAAAAAACAAAATTGTGTAAAAATCGTTGGTTTTTTTTTTTTTGTTATGACCGCACTGACCTATAAACGTCAGGATATCGCATTTTCTCAGAAATACAAGAAATTTTAATGGAAAACATAGAAAAGTACTGCTACACTAGATTTCATTTTAAATTATTTGCATTTTTATTTACAACTACATAAATTATTAAAAATAAAATAAATGTAATTTAAATACATGAGTATTTTTATTTTATTTTGGAAATAGAAAAACATTTCTTTTTTTTCATGACCTACGTAACTATCGATATGTATGCGAGCGAGTAGTTTTTTCTTTCGCTGATTTTGTCGAGTTTTTTCACTTTAAGCTAAATGCAGACTGTACTGAAAGATAAAGTGGGAATCATCTGACAATCTGCTTCTAAGCGAATCTTTAAAGTTATTCATTTGGACAAATTATAACTCACAGGCGTAAGTAGGTGAAAATATTGTCAAGATCTCCAACTTTTCCAATTTCATGTTTCCATTAATTTGGAATTCGAATTGTTCGTCGTATTGCCCTCTACCCTCTCTAGTTCCATGGATTCCAACTCTTTCATTGTTTCGACTAATTTTTGAGTCGATATCGGACAAGATTGAAATTCGTTCAGCTACATTTCAATTTCCAACCAGTAAAATTAATACATGTTAAGTTTATCAGAGGATGTCGTTTCAGGGTCCATAGTAGACCGAGGCATTTCCGATAATTCTTTAATTTGTGAAATCCTAATTACCTACCGATAAAAAAATGTTCAGCTAATTTTACTTCGTCTGGTTTTTCATGTAAATTTAATCTGTTTTTCAAAACGTGAGTATCTTCTTCTGAGAAGAAGAGATTTTTACAGTTCTACAAAATCTCAAGAAAAATTTTACTGGAAAAATCGTTGAATGTCGCTCAAATGGCAATTAAATTACTTAATTGGTGGCGTGCCGGAAATATTTTATGGCGTGCCACCAATGGCACACGTGCCATTGGTTCGCCATCCCTGGTCTATAACATGCTTATATCGCCATCTTTGGTAATATGTTGTACTATTTTGATAAAATAGTATTTAAATATAAAATTATTAGTCAAAATATATTTAGATACTTCGTACGATTTTTGTAGGATAACGTCGTTGTTGGTTTGTTAGAGAAAAGTCACGTGCTGATATAAAATGTCAGTTTTAAATTTAACGTTGTTTGCAGTTTAAATCCGTTTTAGAGTCATTCAAAAATTTTATCGTCAATGATAAAAGTTACAGAACAGGTTATGCTGTATATGGAGCTGCGTCAATGATTTTGAACACTCAGTTGACCTTTGTGCACTGTTTAATTTGCAAAATTATTAACCCTCTGTAGGCACACCTCTTTTTTTGCGACGTGAAAGGCACACGGATGCGAATTTCGTTTTGCGCATACTTTTTTGAAAAATTGTCAACTTTAAAATTGTTGTCTGCCAAATTGGCACACGTGTGCCGACAGAGGGTATATTACACCAGTAATATAAACAGGGACAACAAATTACCTTACATTTTTGATTTTTAATATTACAAATTTATAAGCAGTGTAATTCCATAAAAAAGTGGACAATAAATGTGAACAATATGCAGACTCTTTTACTCGGAGGTAACATGAGTTACTAAATTAATGTAACATGAGTTACCTAAATATTTTCAAATTTTTCCTCGAAATATTGAACAAATGTTTGGTTTGTATGTGTACTTAAAAAATTATTAATGTTTATAAATAAACTATTAGAATATAATTCTTATATTATGTCAAACGGGCAGGCAGATATGTATTAAATTAGTTTGTTAACTGTGTATTTATATCGAACAATAAGGGTACGGCCACGTGCTGGGCGGCAATCCTAAGGGCACCGACAGGAATCGAACCTGGGACTCGAATCTTTCTCTGTTTAAGAAGCTACAACCTAAATGGATGGACCAATTCTCTTCAAACTTGGTATGTAGCAGTTTTTGGAGATTGTGCAGATGATTCTATGGAATTAATTTTTTTTAGAACCTTATCTAATGACACCTGTTATGCACCAATCCTATAAAAAAAATAATTTTCTCAAAAACTCTTTTAACGATTAAAATTAAAAAAAATAAAGTGTGGGTTTTTTAACAAAAAAAAAAAAGAGTTTTTCGAAAGTCATTATTAACGGTACCTGTCATAGAACCGTTTTTTTTTTTTTAACTTTGAATTTCTCTCAAACGACTTATCAAATTTTATCAAAATTTTTTATACAAAAGCACTTATATAGTCTTAGTATAAATCAAAAATAAAATTTTGAAGAAATGCATTTTTGGATTTTTGAAAAAATGCTGATTTTTTTTTTAAATCTAATTTTCCAAAACAGGTCATTTGATTCTTTTGAAATTTTGGTTTTAGGTGTTGATCTATATTAACTAAAATAAGGCATACCAAGTTTGTTTTATTTAGAATTATAAAATAAAAAAAAATTGGCACTTATAAGAATCGAACCTGGGACTCCCGCGTGTGAGCCAAATACTCATCGAATATTTTGCACTTGTAGGGTTTTAAAATTGCCGCTCAGGATCGCCGTTCAGGACGTGGACCTCGTCACTCAGGATTGCTGTTTAGCCGCACAGACGCTCAGCCGCTTAGACGCTTAGCCGCTCAGGACGTGGCCGTAGCCTTAGAAGATATGTAAATATCAAAACGAAATCTGGGAATATAACTAAGAATACGATCAAAATATACCATAAATTTCTATCTCATGTCAAACATAGTGCAATCATAGCCTTAAGTAGGGGTTACTTTGACTTTTTAGCGTTTTTTCGAATTTTCAAACAAGCGGTACACTAAGAATATATAAAAATAACACACATAGAGAACATCCCTACAAAGTTTGAGCAACATTTAAAATGAGACAGCAATTCCGATTGAACGATTTCATACGGAATGGCATATTTTTCTGTAAACGGTCCTTAAGAAATATTCTAATCGAGAGCGGTAAATTTTTTTTTTTTTAACTTTCTTATTTGACTTTTTAATAATTCAGCCCTATACTAGTTTTACAGATGCATCGACTTTCCCTGGATTCCGAGGTTTTACAAATTGTATGCTTAATTTTACTCGTCTTCATGTATTTTGCAATTTTTAAATGTTTCTTTATTATTTTTTGTTTCTTTTTAATTTTAGATTTATGTTCTAGGTAATTTGTTGTGAATTAATATTCTTCAGTAAAAAAAAATTGAATTTATGCAAAAAATATTTTTAAAACTCGAGTTTTTTTCATATTTAAATTTAAAAAAATGTGGATGTGTGCTATTCAGTTTTTCAACACTGTTCAATGAATACCTTGGACTGGAACAGGTAACTTCCATAAGAAATTATTAACGTGCCTACCATTTAAAAGACGCATTAACTGTAAACCAAAACGCTAATTAATATCTCCATCATTTTTTTTATCAATTGACAGAGACAATGTCTAATTTGGTAGACGAAATGGAGCAAAATGTAATAGGTACTTCCCAAAAAAATATTCGTATTGCTTAGAGCCTACTGTCATTTTTCAGATAAATTGCAAATAGGTATGTAAGTAGAAAAATATTGCAAATAATTGATTCCAACACTTTTTTGCCAGTCAACTTTATTAGGACCACTGTTTTTCATAACCGAATAATAAAAAAAAAAAAACAAAAAATTGTGTAAAAATCGTTGGTTTTTTTTTTTTTTTGTTATGACCGCACTGACCTATAAACGTCAGGATATCGCATTTTCTCAGAAATACAAGAAATTTTAATGGAAAACATAGAAAAGTACTGCTACACTAGATTTCATTTTAAATTATTTGCATTTTTATTAACAACTACATAAATTACTAAAAATAAAATAAATGTAATTTAAATACATGAGTATTTTTATTTTATTTTGGAAATGAAAAAACATTTCTTTTTTTTCATGACCTACGTAACTATCGATATGTATGCGAGCGAGTAGTTTTTTCTTTCGCTGATTTTGTCGAGTTTTTCTTTCTTTTAATCTCAAAGCATGTTTTTTTTATAAAATACTTGACATTATTTTGATTTAATTAAAATTTAAATTTTGTTTAAATAAACTACACTTGTGCACAAAAAAACACATTTTTTTTTCTTGTAAAAAAAAACATTGCTGCACCTGTTTTTTGAGGAAGAAAAAAAGCACACACACACAGACTTGTTCTCTTTATCGATATGACGTGACACACTCCAGTTTCTTTTTTCTTTCTTTTTTCTGCTGTGCTCTGAATGATTTTGATTTTCCAATTTTTTCCGTTAATTAATCAAAACATAAAACATACACGCAGTTTGTTATAAGGAATAGGATAAATATTTGCAATTTTCTGTTATATTTTAATCAAGAAAATAGATGAAAAAAATTCGTGCAGAAACGAATTATAAAAACCGATTATCCGTAAATTCGACCGACTGACATACAATTTTTTTTTGACAGATGCCCATTCACTTTATTGCTTTTTTTCTTCATCAGTTTTAATCGGTAATTCCTTCGTTCTCTGTTCATTCTTTTGTCTACAAAAAATAACAAATTCACCTCACCACAGAGAAAAAATAGAGAGCGAATTCACTCACACGGGCGAAATGAATTTTGGTAATTTTTGTTTTTTTTTTACAGTTCACTAATCGGATGAGAATGTAAAAAAGAGAACGAGGTGGAATGAATGAATATTTATAATATTCAACACAGGAAGAAAGAAAAATAAAACTATTTCCTCTGTTGGGATATTTTTTTTTTATAACACTCTTACTCACACTACTCACACTTTTCGTATTCCACAAGGGAAATAGGATAATATATTATTTTTTTTTATCTACCGCTAAGTATGTAACAATTTTTTTATATGAGTTGAATTTTTTTTACCAAAAACGTCAAAACTATTCACGAATTACCGTTAGAGATGCTTTTTTTGAAAAAAAGACTACTTTAAACGTGAGACGATAACAATTAGGGAGTTATACGTATCCATATCTATCGTTTGCACTTGAAAAAGGACGAAGAGTTTTTTCTTTTGATGAACGATGTATTTAACATACTACACCGTTAGGTTTTTTTTCTGTATTAAGGCACCAAGGAATTTATATATTTTTTTGTTTTTTCTATTTTTAAATAGATTTGTATCTACTTAACACATTTCAATTGATTTTTTGTGTTCTTTCTCAAAAATCAAAGAACATATCGCGACAGTCGACAGATGGCCTTCTGAATAGTTTTTTTGTTTTCCGTTCTAGTATTTCATTCAAGAGAGAGAAATGTCAAATAGATGACAGTTTACACGATGCGAATTTTCCATACACTGCAAGTAATATCGACTTGCAAATATAATGATGCACTCATACAAAAAAAATTCTATAATGGGGACGGATGGTATATACCCACTTTGGGGAACAACATGCTTTTCAAACGACCACGACGGATGTCGATGGGACGGGCAAGCAAGAACAATTTTTGTTTTTCACCGCGGTAACTCTATGCACATACAATACAACACAACATCCTTCCCGGTGGTGGTGGTTGTAGTTTGGTAGTGATAAAAGTGGCAAAGGCGATAATGAGTGAATAAAAATTGAAGACGTTTGTGTTGTTGTGTTTGCGGGGGATCAGAAGGAGGTTGTGGTGGAAACTTGCCCATTCAAAGGCTCTCTTTTACTAATACACACACACACATATTGAATGAAAGTTGTATTCAAAGCAAATTCATATTAATCATCAAACTTATACAACACACCAAAAATCCTCTTTCAATTTTTATTACAGGACTTTTTTGTGTTTTTTTATTTGTTATTGTGATTTATTGTTTTTCTGCTTTAGTAAATATTTAAGTTTTATTCTCTGCATTAACAAAAAAAAAAAGAAAGTTCACCACACTTCAACACGGTTATTCTACACAACACACCACAC
Source organism: Episyrphus balteatus (assembly GCF_945859705.1). Classification (NCBI taxonomy): domain Eukaryota; kingdom Metazoa; phylum Arthropoda; class Insecta; order Diptera; family Syrphidae; genus Episyrphus; species Episyrphus balteatus. Next base: position 53,524,223 of record NC_079134.1, on the reverse strand, counting down.
ACACAATCAACCCTTTGGTAGAATGTATCCTTTCGATTAGATACAAATTTATTTTCCTTTTTTTTCTTCTTCTTCCACCTTTTTTCGAAGTGAAGATTTTTCGTTTTTTTTTCTTTTTCACGTAATGGTTATTATTTTAGTTAATTGTAAAGTTTAAGTAATCATTAAGATTGCTTAATTACTGTATAGTGTTGGTTATGTTTTCATTTTTTCTTAGTTTTGGTAGCAATTCTGATGTAAAAATAATGCGGATAATTTTTTTTTCTCGTTTCCTACCCTTGTACTTCTTTTTAACACCACTTGATTTGCACTGGTCTAAAATGGATGATATTTTTTCCCTAGATTGAAAGGGGTGAAAAAATACAACATGACATTTTGATGGTGAAATTTTAATTCACTGAAAGTAATGGCGGATAAAAAAAAATTATTGTAGCTTGCACATGAACCTGAAATTATTTAGAGATGAGTAGAAAAAATTATTGCAGATATTTTAAAGCAGAAAATCTTTTTATTATTTTGCATTTTCTGATTGGAAAGTGTTTTCGTGAGAACTATGCAGAGTAAAGCCTGGTACGCTGCTCACGCTAAATTTAAGCCAAGATAAAATTCCCATACAAGTTATCGTTAATTTGTATGGGACTCATTTTAGCTCGGCTAAAATTTTTCGATAATTTGTATGGGAGCTAAAATTTAGCGCGAGCAGCGTACCAGGCTTAAAGTAATTTTTTTTACACAAAAACGCTTAGATTTAAAATTAAAACTTTTTTGTATGAATGTTGTTTCAGTATTATGTATTTATTTTATTCCAACCCATAGAACCAGTATCTTCAATAGAACCAGTAATAGCTGCGTTCCTTTAGGAATATTTATTTACTGCTTAGTACTTAAAGCAGCTTTAAACTACTTTTTCAATACAGCAAAAGTAGCTCAAAGTAGTTTTAAGTACTTAGCAGTAGATTCCCAAAGGAACGCAGCTATTGCAAGCTAGCAAGAAGATTGTAAATCTTCACTATTAGCTGCTTTCCTTTGGGGACATTTATCTACTGCTTAGTATTTGAAAGTACTTTGAACTACTTTTGCTCTTTTGGAAAAATAGTTCAAAGCAGCTTTAACTACTTAGCAGTAGATAAATTTTACCAAGGAAACGCAGCTATTGTAATTGCTAAATTAATTGTAAAAAAAAATACACATACGCCACAGTGGCCCTTGCTTACTTAAAAAGTGTACAAATTGTCAAGACCAAAAATACAATCTCCGACTTAAATTTTATCAACTTGTTTAGAGTTTTGGAGAACAATACAACCATCAAAATAGAGGCTAGGCCGTTTGCAGTTCTTAGCTATTTATATCGCAATCATATTATGAAAAAAGTATTGCTCAAGAAGCGTTTTTTAATTATAAGTCCAGTCATTTCAGTCATTTTTAACCCCAATCTGCGTAAATATTCCTGTTGGGCTGAATTTTGGTATACACCTTTATAACGGCGTTTTAATGAAGATGTGAAACCACGTTTTTTGGAAAATTTGTATCTTTTCCTTTTTGGTACAATAAGCGTCTTCTTTATTAAGAACACACTTTTAAAACATGGTTCAATTTTATAGTATAAGAGCCCAGAGCAAATTTTGGGAGTGGAGGTATAACCGAAAATAGGTCATATTTATGTGTAGGTAATAGCGTCCTGATAAAGAATTCGAAAGTCTGGCAGGTTTATTTCACGGCATTATATGGTTTATGGGGAGTTGAAAAATGCATTTTTTTCGATTTTTGTGTCGAGTATACTTTAATTCATATAGGCCCGATAAGGGACGATACCTTAATTCCAAAAAGTTCGGTCCCAGACGTTTTATTCGCGGCATTACCCTTGCCAGACGTCCTTGAAGATTTGCGAATTAGCGATTTTCATACAAAAGTCAGAATAATATTTTTTTTTCAAGATGTATATGCGTCTGGTGGTAACTTTTAAAAAATCACCACTACCTCAAGTTATCGTCCTCTATCGGCTCTATATGAATAAAAGTGGTTATATACTCGACACAATAATCGGAAAAAATGCATTTTTCAACTCCCCATAAACCATAGAATGCCGTGAAATAAACCTGTAAGACTTTCGAATTCTTCATCAGAGGACGCTATTACCTACACATACATATGACCCATTTTCGGTTAGGCCTCAGTTATAGCTGTCAGTAAAATCCATCAATAAAAATTTTGTTTTGCTATTTTGAATACTTTAAACATTTATTTTGAGCAAAATATTGATGAAATAAATTGAAAATATATTTCAATAATTTTTTTCAAAAAGAAACATAGCATTTAGTGCTAAATTTTCTCCACAAATGCATTTTATAAATTTTACTGATGAAATCATTTTAACTGAACAGCTGACTGCCAAATGCCAAAAAAAATCCATTTCGTTTTGCTGATGGCGTTTCATTTTTTTTACTGTTCCTGTGCATCATTAAAAAAATTACTGATGCAATGATCAGTAAAATTTATCAGTAAAAAAATTGTTTGGGGAGCGAAAGTCAAATAAGCATTTAATTTAATGACGTAAATTTACTGGTTGCTATAAACGCTTTCAGATTCCTGATGTTTCTATTTTTAACTGATGGATTTTACTGATAGCTATAACTGAGGCCTTATCCATAAACTCCCAAAATATGATGTGGGCTCTCGGTCTATTAGTTTTGAGCTTGTTATCAATTTTCCAAACATGAATTCCATAGAAAATGTCGTTTGGAGCTTCTCAAGAGAAAAGTCGCAGAATACCTTATAACAGTACAAAATTAGCTCCTGAAAAAGGTTAATGGTAATTAAAGATTGTTAACAAGCTCAAAACTAAAACTGAACCATGTTTAAAAAGTGTGTTATAAATAATGAAGGCGCTTATTGTACAAAAAAAGGAAACATACAAAATTTCCAAAAAACGTGGTTTCCCCTTTTGTATAGGTATATTATTTTCTATCCCAATGTGTACATTTTTACTTTTTTTAGTTAATCCGTATTTACGTAATAAGATGAGTTAATAAGACCAAAAAAATGTAAGCTACTTCGATAAAAACCTCAAAAATTTAACAAAATAAACCAAAAATCAAAAATCCAAGATCCCAGGGCCGCCAGACATTACTTATTTTCTCAAGAAAAAAATGTATGGAATTACGTAGTGCTAGGACATACTATTAGTGAATGGATACTGGCTATCTTGTGCCGACGGCCATTTTACCACTAACAGGTGCTAAAGGTACGAAAAATACGTAGTTAGATTTCTTATTTTCTCAAGGCTGATTTTTATATATGATACTCAGGGAACTAATACATTAATTTTTGTAAGCTGCCAGACCCGTCGGATGGGCCTAACACCTTGCCAGACACGCATTTTAGTATACGGGAAAGTTAGATTTTGTTATATGGAGGTCTGGGAAAAAATTTTTTACACATTTTGACTTCAGGACTCGAAAGAGTATCAAGACACGAGTCGAAAACCACATTTTGAACAATCGCATCTAGAGTCATTTGGCCGCCATTTTGTTTTTTTTTTTTAAATTTCAATTTTTCACATAACTCATGTATTTTTGAATCTACAGAAAAAAAATGTATTGCAAACTTGAAGATAATTTAATTTACTACAATATATGTTAAATTACTTTTTTCGATTATACCTTCGGTTTAAGAGTTAGGGTGGTTTTTTTTTGAAACCATATTTTCATCATATCTCATTTATTTGAGCTTTTTTGAAAATTAACTTAAAGTAAAAGTTGTAGATCTTTTTATTTTTTTTTTTTCACTTCAGATTCTTTGATGTAGTCAGCTTAGAGCAAGCTGTATACTACTATCAGAGGGTTCATCATTAGTGCATGTGTTAGTAGTTAGTAGGACAAAAACAATTAAATACTATCCACATGCACAATATACAATTAATATTAGCTAAAAATGATATACTAACATATTTACAATTTAAAAATCTAATTAAAACATTAACTGACAATCACGTCTGTGGAGCACTGGTTCGAAATAAAGTTTTTAATTTCATCTTGCTCATATTAAAGTCAATATCGTTTAAATTATAAAGTTTGCTCATTCGGTTAAGAGGCTCGTTTATACCATAGTTTGTTCTATGAAAGTCAATATGTAAGAGTTCAAATCTTCGTAGGTGGTGAGATCCTCCCGGATAGTTAAAGCCAAGGCAACCTAATAAGTCAGGAGCGTCAAGTTGGCCATTAATTAATTGATGAAAGAATATAATATCGTTATTGACACGCCTTTGTTGCAAAGTTTGCATGTTTAAAAGTTGAATCCGCTGATCGTAAGGAGGTAGGTTGTAAGGATCTGTCCAAGGTAGACCCTTCAGAGCAAAGCGTATGAAATTATGTTGGATTGATTCTATACGATTCTTATGAACCTCATAAAAAGGACTCCATACTTGGGAAGCGTACTCGAGGTGGGGTCGAACGTAGCAGTTGTATAAAGAAAGTGTGACAAATGGATCGTCAAACTCCTTTGCCCAGCGTTTTACAAATCCAAGCATTGAGCTCGCTTTGTTTACTATGAAATTAATGTGTTCGGTGAATTCTAAGTTTGAACTGAATTGGACACCCAAGTCCTTAAAACTAAATACTCGACAGAGCTTGTGTTGCGATATACAATAATCGAAGGCATTCGGGACTCGTTTTCGAGAGAAAGTAATTGTTTGGCATTTGACTGGGTTGAGAGAGAGACCGTTTTTCCCACACCAAACACTAAAACTGTCAATGTCAGCTTGTAGAAGAATCCGGTCATGGTTGTTTTTTATTGTCTTAAAAATCTTCATATCATCGGCGAATATAAGAATTTCACTTGAATTAATGCATGAAGTTACATCATTTATAGCAAGTATAAAAAGAAATGGACCCAGATGGCTTCCCTGGGGTACACCTGAGCTAGCAATAAAGGGGTCAGAAAGACAGTTCCTGAATTTAACTTGATAGGATCTATTCTCAAGGTATGATTCTATCCAGGCTATAAAAAAAGGCGGAAAACCAAAAGCTTTTAGCTTGAAAGAAATAATTTTATGATTTAATTGATCAAACGCTTTAGAAAAATCAGTGTATATGCAATCAACTTCACTTCCTTTTTCTAAAGCATTTGAACATTTATATAAAAAGGTAAGGAGATTAGTAATAGTTGATTTTTTCCTCATAAAACCATGCTGTTGTTCACATACTAGATTCTTGCTGAAAAATGCTACACTCTCACAAACAACTTTTTCGAAAATCTTCGGAATGCACGATAGTTTTGAAATAGGTCTATAATTCTTTATATCTGTCTTATCACCCTTCTTGAAAATAGGAGTTAGAAATGATGATTTCCAAATGATGGGAAATTTTCCAGATTTGAGGGAAAGTTCAAACAAATACGTTAGGGGCTTAGATAACGAGTTTCTACAGTTTTTCAATAATATTGGAGGAACACCATCTGGTCCAACCGAACAATCATCATTCAACGATGAAAGAATTTCTAAAACAGTACTTTCTAATACAGGGATATTGTTACAACATGTTTGGGAATAGCTTTGTAGATTTCTAAAAAATATTTCGTCAATTTCAAAAGCCTCATCAACAAAAGATTTACGGAAATTTGTCGCAAAAGCATTGCAAATGTCAAAGGTTTGTTGCATTGGGACGTTTTCATAAATAAAATTTGCAGGGTAGCCATCTGAGTTTTTCTTAGAGTTAACGAGTTTCCAAAAAGACTTAGGATCTTTTTTTAAGCTATTTCCTTTCTCAATTAAATAATTGGTGTAAAGTGTTTTCGAAAGAGATTTAAATTCTTCAAACAGAGCGCTATAAGAGGCGTAATCAGTTAGAGATAAGGTTTTTAGGTAAGTTTTCCATGCTTTATTTCGTTTATTTCTCAACGATTTCAGTTCTTTTGTGTACCAAGATTGATTTAAATTCGTATTTTTCATTTTTTTCATGGAAAGAGTATTAATAAGACAATTGTTTAGAATACTATAGAAACTGTTAACAGCTTCATCAATATTAGACATAGACAATAGGTCTGATATTCCAGACCTATATAAGTTTTCGGATAGCAACTCAAAATTTGCTTTTCTGAAATCAAAAAAATAGGAGCAATCAATGTCATTACTGTTTTCAGTAACATGACTGCTACAGTCAAAAAAGATTTCCAAGGGTGGATGGTAATTATCTATATTAGTAATTCCAATTCTAGACTCTAGAACAAGGGTACTAATAGCGTCAGAGGAAAATACCAAATCGAGAGTTCGATTTTTAAAGTTTTTAATACAGCTTATTTGCTGTAAGTCAGAATAACTAATTTTATCAAGAAAAGCCAGTTCATTTTGAGAGGAAGTCAACGAAGGTTCTTGGTAAGTTTCGTCTTCCGACGGAATCCATTGAATGTGTGGTAAGTTGAAATCTCCCACAAGTAATATATTGCTGTTGGGGCAAACCAGGTCAAGTACGAAGTCTAAAGCAAGGGAAAGTTCGACATAAACGGATGCTGAACTTTTTGGAGGAATGTATGCGTTTAGAATATAAACAAAATTATTTTCTACAGTAAGTTTTACACAAATTAAATCAATTGATAGTTTAAAAGGGAATGAAATAGAAGAAGAAACAAATTTATTATGTACAGCTATTAAGACACCTCCCCCCAATTCCTTTGAGTTTCCAACATGGCGATCCTTTCTATAAACTAAGAACTCTTGGCAAAAAAGTTCCGTGTCCAAAAAACTTGCGTTTAACCAGGTTTCTGTCAGAGCAAAAATATCATGTGGGAATGTTTGAGAATTGACGAAAATGTCAGCGGTTTTGCTACGAAGCCCTCTTACGTTTTGGTAGAAGAGGGTAATCCTACTGAGTTTTTTGATGGAAGTTCCTTAGGCAAATTGCGTTTTCTTGTGGAGCAGAATTCCTTAACTAGTGTTCCAGGAGGCCAGTTATTAATATTGCAAATAGAATCGAAATGCAGTGGATTTGTAATTATTTTAAAAGAAGAGATAAAGCTATTGGGTTTACTGATTTTCGTACATTTTATAGAAGTGTTTATTACCTTCAATTATTACATTAACGGTTTTTCGATTTGATAGTCCGTTTTTGATCTGTAGGAAAAAAAACTTCAAAAAGGTTGCAATTTTTTAATATAGGAAAAATGTTCTAGTACAGGGTAATTTGCATTAGATATAACAACAACCTAGGCGTGTAGGTTGCACTCAGACAAGAACAAAATCGTATAACTAACACTGCCAGACCCATTCCGACAGCCATTTTTTTTGCCAGACACTTAAAGCTTTGAAAAAAATAGTTTAACTTTACTTATTTTCTCAAGCTTCATTTTTATATATGATACTCAGGGAACTAATTCAATAAATGTTTGTAAGCTGCCAGACCATCGGATGGTCCTGACAGCTTGCCAGACACGCACAAATGCTCGCTATGTGTATCAGCGCCAGCGCAGCGTGAGCATGTTTGTAAAGGAGTTTTATAACAAAGCTTCGTTAGATTTGTTATTAATAATCTAATGGGTCTTCCGTAGTATTGAAGTAAAATGTTTATTCTTAATAATACCAATAATTACCACAATATTAACCCAAGTAACAATTTCAAACCTCGGTTACAAAATAACCAAAGTTATAAAATAACTGCAAATAACCGCGGTCAAAAAGCGGCTATAAACGGGTTGTTAAAAGTCTGTGGTTAATTTTAGGTTAGAAAAAAAACCCAGTATTTTCGAAGGTTTGTTTTGGGTTAAAATTATACGTAAAATAAACTTTTTAGTCATAAATTAGTTTAAAAAATTCCATTTTTAAACTAAGGAAATATTTTGGCTATTTATTTACTTTTATTAAACCCAGGTTACATTCTTGTTATTTTTTCAACCCAATTTTTTTGGTTAAATTATAACCTCAGTTTGAAGTTGGTTTTAAAATAACCAAATTTCTTCAAAAGTTTCGGAAAAGTATTTAAATAACTCGTTTTTGACACAAAGTCATAAATAAGTTTTTAAATAACTTCTAGTTTTGTGTTTTAAGGGTTAAAAAATAACCAAATTTTGGCTCCAAGTTTGAAGTAAGTATTTTAATAACTTTTTTTTTCGCACAAAAAGTTTTTTTTTAAGTTAGAATTTAACCAAATCTGATCCCAAAGTTTTAAGTAAGTATTTTAATAACTCTTTTTTTACCCAAAAAGTTATTTATAGGTTATAAATTAACCAAATTTTATCTATAGTTTGAAACGAGTTTTTAAATTACTCACTTTAAGATGGAAGTTGTTTATTGGTTTAAAATTAACCCATTATAGAACCTAAGTTTAAGGTGAGTTTCTAATTAACTTCTTTATTTTTGTCTTTTATGGGCTAAAAAATAACCAAATTTTCATTACAAGTTTCAAGTAAGTATTTAAATAACTCCTTTTTTACACAAAAAGCTATTTATAGACTAGAAATTAACCAAATTTGACCTTAAGTTTGAAACGAGATTTTAAATTACTGACTTTTTACCATTAAAGTTGTTTATTGGTTTAAAATTAACCCATTATAAATCTTAAGTTCAAGGTGAGTTTCTAATTAACTTCTTTATTTTTGTCTTTTATGGGCTAAAAAATAACCAAATTTTCATTACAAGTTTCAAGTAAGTATTTAAATAACTCCTTTTTTACGCAAAAAGCTATTTATAGACTAGAAATTAACCAAATTTGACCTTAAGTTTGAAACGAGATTTTAAATTACTGACTTTTTACAATGAAAGTTGTTTATTGGTTTAAAATTAATCCATTATAAATCCTAAGCTTAAAGTAAGATTTTAAATAACTACTATAAGTACGTATAAGTTTTTAATCAACTCGTTATTTACCTTTTAACAACCCTGGCAATTTTTCAACTAAGTTCCAACCCAATTTCAACTAACCAACAACTCTCCACACATACACATTCACCATACTCGAGCGTCGCGCGTCGCCCATCATATTTTTGTCTCTCATTTTTCTCAGATCTCTCAGTATTCTTTTGTGGCTGGTGGTAGCAAGTTATTGTGCGAGAAAGTTTTTGTGAAAAAATATAAATTAAATAAAAAAAAATATCTGTCTGTGAAAAATTATTAAGAGGTAAGTTATTTGTTTATAATTTATTTTAAATATTGTTATTTGTTTATAATTTATTTTAACCCTTTGCTTCCTAGTGGTTTCAGCATGATACCACCTATTAATTACTTTGTTAGTTTTTTTTACTACAAAATGGACTTTTCCTTTTGTACTCTCAGCTCAAAACATTCCTTATACAATGTTATTACTAGTACAATCATTATTTTTTTCATTTTAGTGTGTTGTTAGAAAATATCAAAACTTTTTTTCAAGATATTTGTATTTTTTTCCGGGAGCGAAGGGTTAAATATTAAATATTGTTTAATAAATAACTTCAGAGTATAAAAAATAACTTCTGAGTTTGAAAAATATCTTCTGAGTTTGGAAAATAACTTCTGAGTTTGAAAAATATCTTTTGAGTTTGGAAAATAACTTCTGAGTTTGAAAAATATCTTCTGAGTTTAGAAAATAACTTCTGAGTTTGAAAAATATCTTCTGAGTTTAGAAAATAACTTCTGAGTTTGAAAAATATCTTCTGAGTTTAGAAAATAACTTCTGAGTTTGAAAAATATCTTCTGAGTTTGGAAAATAACTTCTGAGTTTGAAAAATAACTTGAGAGTAGGCATACAGATAACTTAGCGCGTCTTTTCATTTGTCTTTCTCATTCCGCGTTATTATTCCAAGCTTGACTGTTGATAAAATCACTATAATAAAAATGTATTCTATCATTAAAAATAAAATTTGTAGTAGAACTACTTTTAAAAGAAAAGTTAAAAAAATAATATTAGAAATGCGTGAAAAAGAAAGAATTAAAAATCTTGAACAAGTTTTTCTTAGCAAGAGGTTATTTGAAGTGCAGCAACACCTTTCGGAAAATGAAATAAGTGCTAATTGTGAACAAGGTTTTTCTAACACGAAATTTGAAGAGTTGCAACACCTATCGAATATTATTTCTGAACATGAAAGTGACAGTGAAAATTCTGGAAACAATTGTGTCGCTGTCTCAACTAATTTTGAAGCTATTCCAGAAAATTTAAAAAAAAAACTTAGTATTATGGGCTATTCAGCATAACATATCGAATATTTGCTTGCGTGATTTGCTTAACATTTTGCATAATTCTCATCCTTATTTGCCATTAGACCCTCGAACATTATTACAAACTCGCGTTTCCCTTGAGAAAATTTTTATCGAAGTTCCACCTGGTAGATACTGGCATTTCGGTTTGGTTCGCGCTCTTACTAAGGTTTTTGAAAGTGTTCAGACATGTCAAACAGTAATATTCTTGGACTTTAATATTGATGGGATTCCTGTTAGCAAAAGTTCAAAGGGCCAATTTTGGCCTATTTTGTGTTCACCAGATGGTTTTCGTGTGCCGCCGCTAGTAATAGGTGTTTACTACGGAATGGCAAAACCTTCAAGTGTTAATGAATTTCTGCGATTATTTCTTGAGGAGGCTGTTAACATTGATGATTTGAACATTGGTTCCAAAAAAATAAGTTTTAAAATCAGGAATTTCATCTGTGACGCCCCCGCTCGTTCTTATTTAAAAGGAATCAAAGGGCATAATGGTTATTTTGCTTGTGAAAGATGTAATGTAGAAGGGGATTATAATTACAAATCTCACCAAATGTGTTTTCCAAACCTATCAAAATCACTTCGCACGAATGATTCTTTCCGGGCTGGGATACACGAAGATCATCATACGCAACCATCTCCATTAGAAAAACTTCCAATAGATATTATTATGAATTTTCCTCTAGATTACATGCACTTGTTGTGCTTAGGTGTCATGAAAAAATTGTTGGTTACATGGATTAAGAATAGAACCCTTAAAACAAAATTCTCGGCAAAAAACATTGAGAGAATCTCTAAGACCTTAGTATCACTACGAAAATATGTTCCATGCGACTTCAATAGAACACCTCGTGGACTTGATGTGATAAGCTTTTGGAAGGCCACTGAATTTCGTATGTTTTTGTTGTACTTAGGTCCGGTTGTTTTGCAAAATGAAACTCATGAAGAAGTATATGCCAATTTTATGGAACTACACTGTGCTGTTTCAATATGTTTGAGTAAAAATAAACAAGTTTTTGTTGATGTCGCACAGAGTCTGTTCAAATCATTCATATATAACTTTTCTAGTATCTATGGAGCTGAAAACATAAGTTATAACGTTCACAATTTATATCATGTCGTAGATGATGTTAAATACCATGGACCTTTAGATAATATAAGTGCTTTCAAATATGAAAATCGTTTACAATATTTAAAACGTCGAATAAGATCTGGAAACAGACCCCTGGAACAAATTGCAAATAGGATTATCGAAGATTTTGAGAATGTAGATCTAATTGATGTAGATGAAAACAAAACTCCTATGCTTTATATGAAAGATAGGAATAAAATATGCAAAATTAAACACTGTGTTGGAATCTATAGAGCAATTCAGCTTCAACATTTTGTTTTGAAGTCGTCACTTGCAGATAGTTACTTCTTAACAAACTCAGAAGAAATTGTTAGAATGGAGTTTGCAACATATCGACATGGCATCCCAGTTATCTATGGTTCAAGCTTAAAACAAAAACAAAATTTTTACGAAAAACCGTTCTATTCTAAATTTTTAAGCGTTTATAAATCAAATGAAGAAGAAAATTTGCCTAATTTTTATAACATAGAAAATATTTCCTCTAAATTTTTCAAAATAACTTTACCAAACACTGAATCTGTTTTTTTTCCATTAGTACATTGTTAATCAAAATGTATTGTGTTGTGGAGACGCTCGAAGATGAAGGGAAGTTCGTGACGGCAGTTCCCAAAAATTGGGTCATCGATGGAACGAAGCTATTATGGCCAAAGTCCAAGAAAGATTCCATTTGCGGTCGGAAAAATTGCATCACAGCATCGGATGATTGGCAAAGCATAGCATGCAAATTAATATTTGATGACATCGGTAAGATACAAGTTTAACTACATCTTTTTTATTTTATTTTTATTAAGTTCACTTAGACCACTTTTCTCCAAGTAAAATTTTATTCGTATCTAAACTTAAAGCAGTTTATCCTGGGGGCCTATTTTTGACAGCTTAGTTACGTTAATTTTGATACACTTTAGGTCCCCTTTCATATACTTAAAGTAATCGCGGTTATGGCCTTTCAATATTTTTATATTTGAATAACGCTTCATAATATTCTACACAATGAGATTTATTACAGAAATTAAAGTTTTTTAGACCGGTCTTTCTTATATAAACACATTACATTGTCATCGAGTGCAATTCAGCATCAGCCAATTTGCAAAACAATATCGCAAATTTCGCGAAGAACAATGGCGCCTTAAAACACGACTAGCAGGTGTTTTTGCGAGCGGGTGCAATAGCAAAACTCACAGCAACCCTTTTTCTCTTCGTTCACGACAGCGTGCGTGAACGAAAAGGCGTCACGGCGCGGCGCCCACGACTACAATCGACATGTTGATCTTGTGTGATCGATACAAGAGCAATAAAACAATAAAACATCGACCTTTTTTCACTTCACTTCGTTGACAAAATCAATAAGTGTACTGTACAACAATAAAACAATAAAACCGCGACCTTTTTTTTACGTCGTCCAAGACAGCGCGCTTGAACAAAGCGCCACCCGCGACCGACGGTCGACTTGTTGTTCTTGTGTGTTCGATACAAGATCAATAAGTGTACAGCGATAAAACAATAAAACAGCGACCTTTTTTTTCGCGAAGAACAATGGCGCCTTAAAAAAAAATTTTCGACCAGCAGGTGTTTTTGCGAGCGGGTGCAATAACAAAACTCACAGCAACCCTTTTTCGCTTCGTTCACGAGAGCGCGCGTGAACGAAAAGGCGCCACCTACAACATTTAAATATACATTTTTAAAAAGCTAGAAACTTAGTCATATTTGTAAAATTAAAATTAAGTTAATTGAATTAAGAGCTTTTGAAAGAATGGTATCTGAACTCAGATTTTTGAAAAAAAAAAATTATTGAAGAAATTTTAAGATGTCGTTTTTTAAACTTTTTCGTAATATAAAATGCATTTATTTTCAAATTTTTCTGACCACATTTATTACGATTTGAAATTATAAAAGAAAATGTCAATATGTATTACGGTTTATGAAAAAAATTAAAAAGTATTTCATTTTCGAAGAACTTTTTTTAATAGAAGTTTTGAAAAAAAATTTTACTTATTTGTTTTTTAAAGTTCAACATCTAAATATAAAGTCATTTTTTCTTCAGTCAATAGCCCTTATTGTTGAAAGTTAAATAGCAAAAATTTAAAGTTCTTATTTACCAAAGTCTTTGAGAAAATTAATTATTTCAAAGCAAAAATTCAGTTTTTATAAAAAAAACCCATTGAAATTGAAATTTTTTTCAAAAACTCTTGATTAAATTTAGTGGATTTAAATTTAGGAGATAAGAATGAGCTTCTGGCTTTTTAAAAATGTATTTTAAAATATTGTAGGTGTTGCCGTTGTTTTCAAAATATTTTTTTTGTGTTTAAAGTCAGATTATGAGAAAATTGCATTTATCTCTTAAACGATGGAAGATTGTCCCTTACTCCCTTATATTTTTTTTCCTTAAATAACCTAGAGAATCTTTTGCTATCATTTGTTTTATGAAATTTAAGAAAAAAAATGGTTGTGTTCAAAAAAAATTTAATTGTAATTTTAAAAAACAATACGGTAACATCGGCAATTTTTAATCTATAGACTTTAAAGCATTTTTAATTGCCTACGTTTGAAAAAAAATCGTCAAAATCTGAGCTGTTCGGCCGGTCTTAAGCCGCTTCACCTTTTGAACAAATATTTTCTTGTATCCCTTTCATGCCACTTATATTTACGACAAAACATGTATTTCCTTTTAAGGTTCCTGGGAGGAAGCAGTTCAGAAGGAAAAGGATGCCGAGTATTTGTCTTCTTCTGAAGAAAATACGGAAGAAGTGACCATCGACACCAATTCTTCGGAATACATGACAGATATGAACAAATTGATGTCAACTTTGATTCCTAATTCTGGTAAGTTTAAAATGTATAAACATGGGAACAAAGTTACTAATTTTGTCATACTTACTTCTCATTTTCAAGACGTTTCCTCGTTCACCCCCCCAAATGAAGATGTTACCATCACTAATGTCATTTCCGACTTATACACGTTTGAAGGTAAAAAATGTATTTTAGCACTAGTACAATTTTCAAAGTCGTTTTTAAACTCCAGCTTATCTTAGACTGGGGTTTATCCAATGTTATTTGAATAGGATAAACCCCAGTCCCTCTTAGTAACAGCTGAGATAGCATATTAGTTCTTTCACTAACCGTATTACTTTTTTTTGTATATTACTATAACTCTTATTTTTAATTGTTTATAGGCCCCAGCACCAGTACCCAATTCAAGGAACTGTCGTCCAAAATAGACGAAATTTTGGAAAGACAGCGTTCCACTGAGGTGAAGGTGCAGGCCATGCAAGGAATGCTGGAGGCATTCATGGCGAAGTCCGAAGTTTCGGTCAATTTGTTGGCGTCCAAAATTGCAAAAGAGAATGCAGAGGAAGTGGATGAGGAACTGCAACTGGATGAAATTTTCCCACTAACCTCTGTCCAACAAATTGAGGAAATCGAGGAAAAACTCCATCAAAATGCAGCATTCAAAAAAAAATTGGTAAGTACCAAAATATACGAAATATGCAATTTTCTCACAATCCGACTTCAAACACAAAAAAAATATTTATAAAACAACGGCAACACCTACAATATTTTAAAATACATTTTTACAAAGCCAGAAGCTTATCTTAAATTTAAATTCACTAAATTTAATTAAGAGTTTTTGAAAAAATGGTCCTCAAACTCAGAATTAAAAAAAAAATTTATTAAAAAAATTAAAAATGACTTTTTTCCAAACTTTTTCTAATAAATATTATCAGTTGAATTCCGAAGCAGAAAAGGTAATATATATCACACTTTTGAAAAAACAATTAAAAATAACTTCAATTTCAATTGGTTTTTTTTTTTGATAAAAACTGAATTTTTGCATCCAAATAATTAATTTTCTAAAAGACTTTGGTAAATAAGAACTTTAAATTTTTGCTATTTAACTTTCAACAGTAAGGGTTATTAAATAAATAAAAAATAATTTTATGTTTAGATGTTGAACTTTGAAAAAAAATAAGATACATTTTTTTTCAAAACTTTTATTAAAAAAAGTTCTTCGAAAATGAAATTCTTTTTAATTTTTTTCATAAACCGTAATACATATTGACATTTTCTTTTATAATTTCAAATCATAATAAATGCGGCCAAAAATATTTGAAAATAAATGCATTTTATATTACGAAAAAGTTTAAAAAACGACATCTTAAAACATATTTTTGTTTTCTTTCAGGTCCGTAAGTTGAGCTCCTATGGGGGGGCCAACGGAATGAAAACGATCCGCACTATTTGCAAGTGCATTTTTACGGATCCACTACTGGCAGAACATTCTTGGCTGGGGACTAATGCCAAAAAAAGTTTCAGCCAATACAAATTCCTGTATAAAACTATATTGGAAGCGGTCCGATCAAGGTACCCCACTTATAGTGAAGCTGAGGGTGCTTCATTTTTTAAAGGCTTTTTGAAGCAAGCCCCATTTCGAATGGGAAAACCGTCCACGTAAGTTAAAAAATAAAATTATAATCAACATTTAAGTTAACATTTTTCTCATTACAGAAATACCAGTTCCAACACCAGCTCCTCTGCCTCTGACGGGCAATCCACAACATAATTAAGTTAAGCTATTTTTTATTTTTAGTTTTAGTTTTACTTTTACTTTAAGTTTTAGTTTTAGTTTTACTTCATTAAATAATGTTTCACTAAACTTAAATTTCAGCGTTCTTATTTCAAATATTAAATTTTCAGCTGGGAAGAATCTTATGGTTTGCAGCATGTTGGTAAGCAAACATTTTATAGGTTTTTTAAAATCTGTAAATAACCGGTTATAAAAAAGCTGTGAAGTAACGTTTATTACAGGTTTTATAAGAACCTGTACGAAGTTATTTACAGGTTTTATAGAAACCTATAGGTAAGCGGTTATAAAAAAAACCGTCAAATAACGTTTGTTATAGGTTTTATAAAAACCTGTACAACGTTTATTACAGGTTTTAAAAAAACTGGAAGAAAACGGTTATAAAAAAAACCGTTAAATAACGTTTATTACAGGTTTTATAGAAACCTATAGGTAAGCGGTTATAAAAAAAACCGTCAAATAACGTTTGTTATAGGTTTTATAAAAACCTGTACAACGTTTATTACAGGTTTTAAAAAAAACGGGAAGAAAACGGTTATAAAAAAACCGTCAAATAACGTTTATTAGAGGTTTTATAAAAACCTATAGGTAAGAGGTTATAAAAAAAACCGTAAATTAACGTTTAATACAGGTTTTAAAAGAACTTGTTATATTACAGGTTTCAAAAAAACCTGTAATAACGTTAATTACAGGTTTTATAATAACCGTAGTAAAACGGTTATAAAAAAAACCGTCAAACAACTCAGTACAGGTTTTTTTTAAACTGTATAATAACGGTTTGTAAACGGTTATAAAATAGCCGTAAATGGTTTATTTCAAGTTTTTCTTTGACTAAAAATAAACAGTTATTTAATAACCGTGAAAATTAGGTTTTTAAAAACCCAGTATTTGTAGAAAAAAGTGGGTTTTTTAAAAACCCGATTTAGACGAAGTTAAAAAATAACTGACCATTTTCGGTTGTGGAGACGTTTCTGGAACGTCTTAAATACGTTTATTTAACGAGTTTAGTAACTTATCCGTTAAATAACCAGAGTAAATATCCGGTTTATTTTCCGCTTTCTAACCACAAAATGTTATTTGGGATATTTATAGGTATATATATTTATATATATATATAGGTATATATATATATATATATAGGTATATATATATATATAGGTATATATATATATATAGCTATATATATTAAATGTATATAGGTATATATATTTAATATTGTGGTAATTATTGGTATTATTAAGAATAAACATTTTACTTCAATACTACGGAAGACCCATTAGATTATTAATAACAAATCTAACGAAGCTTTGTTATAAAACTCCTTTACAAACATGCTCACGCTGCGCTGGCGCTGATACACATAGCGAGCATTTGTGCGTGTCTGGCAAGCTGTCAGGCCCATCCGATGGTCTGGCAGCTTACAAACATTTATTGAATTAGTTCCCTGAGTATCATATATAAAAATGAAGCTTGAGAAAATAAGTAAAGTTAAACTATTTTTTTCAAAGCTTTAAGTGTCTGGCAAAAAAAATGGCTGTCGGAATGGGTCTGGCAGTGTTAGTTATACGATTTTGTTCTTGTCTGAGTGCAACCTACACGCCTAGGTTGTTGTTATATCTAATGCAAATTACCCTCTACTACAACATTTTTCCTATATTAAAAAATTGCAACCTTTTTGAAGTTTTTTTTCCTACAGATCAAAAACGGACTATCAAATCGAAAAACCGTTAATGTAATAATTGAAGGTAATAAAAAGATCTACAACTTTTACTTTAAGTTAATTTTCAAAAAAGCTCAAATAAATGAGATATGACGAAAATATGGTTTCAAAAAAAAACCACCCTAACTCTTAAACCGAAGGTATAATCGAAAAAAGTAATTTAACATATATTGTAGTAAATTAAATTATCTTCAAGTTTGCAATACATTTTTTTTCTGTAGATTCAAAAATACATGAGTTATGTGAAAAATTGAAATAAAAAAAAAAAAAAAAAAATGGCGGCCAAATGACTTTAGATGCGATTGTTCAAAATGTGGTTTTCGACTCGTGTCTTGATACTCTTTCGAGTCCTGAAGTCAAAATGTGTTAAAAATTTTTTCCCAGACCTCCATATAATCTAAATCAATGTCTGGCAAGGTGTTAGGCCCATCCGACGGGTCTGGCAGCTTACAAAAATTAATGTATTAGTTCCCTGAGTATCATATATAAAAATCAGCCTTGAGAAAATAAGAAATCTAACTACGTATTTTTCGTACCTTTAGCACCTGTTAGTGGTAAAATGGCCGTCGGCACAAGATAGCCAGTATCCATTCACTAATAGTATGTCCTAGCACTACGTAATTCCATACATTTTTTTCTTGAGAAAATAAGTAATGTCTGGCGGCCCTGGGATCTTGCTCTATATGTATTTTTTTCGTATGTGAAATGTGAGTGCAATCTAGTCATCTTCTCTGTGCTCTACTCCCGACATGGTTCATTTCACAGAAAAATGTTACGGGCATATGTTGTAGATAATTTTACGACGAACAATTTTTATAATAACCTCTGTTGACCTTTGATCAATAGATCGCGAGATATTTGCGAAAAACTTTTCGTGACCTTTTGACCCTTATAATTTTTAAATCGGTACGATATCAGTGTCGATTTCTCACATCTTCATTAAAACGCCGTAATAAAGGTGTATACCAAAATTCAGCCCAATAGGAATTTTTTCCCGCAGACTAAACCTAAAATTACATCCTCGAATGCTTTCTTTACACATTTCTTTCTTTAAGTGTTCCCAATTTGTTTTGCCGTTTGTTAGCCTGGTTATTTTTTTATTTTTATAATTTATTCAAGACTTTCGCTCATATAAACCATACCTACAGTCAAATTACTTTTTCGATATTATTTCGGAAAAAGCTTTTATTATGATTAACATTTTTCTTACTCTGATGAAAAAATGCAACTTAAGATATGACCGAGCAATTTATCAATAAATGAACAATGCAAATCATCAAATTACAATCTCTAGAAAAACGTCTTGAGGTTGCCGATGTTATTTTCGCTCACCAATTTTCTTATTTCAATCCAATTTTTGATTTTCATTTGAAAGGATCTTGTTTTCTGTAACACCGACGACAAGAAGATGAACATTTTGGTCAATTATTGAGTGCAAGTAGTGTTTATTTAATTAATAACACAGCCACACCAAAAAAAGTTTTGACCTGGGGGTGCGACTATATTAAACATATGTTTTTTGGGTCGCTGAAACCGAATCAGAAGTCCATTTTTCCCCCATCACGTCAGGTTTTCGAGATTACTCCAAAAAATTTAACAGCAATACAAAAAATTTTTTTTAATCTCCGGGTGCAGGTGCGACTATGTTAATTATATGTTTTTCGGGTCGCTGAAACTGGATTTCTTTTGTGGCTGTGTAAGTAAAGTGTGTAACGTTATAATTCACATTATTTGCACGTTGTCCACATGCACTGTGGCGTATACGTGCTATTTTTGTATTTTGGTTTTTTTTTTAAACGGATTTGCAAGATTAGGGTAGGAGAAGACGGTTGATAAAGTGATTCTACAATGATTTTTAGCATCCCTTTAAGGGGCTTATCACCCTAAAAAAGTAAGTAACATTCCTAATAATTATGATCGATTTTAATGGAATGTTCCATTCACTATTTATAATGAAGACCAATTATGTACCTGTACGTGTACAATGTACAATGTACGTGTCTAGAACTTGTCTAGATGTAAGTTAATTTTGTTTTTATCAAAATCGTCCTGTTGAGAATTGAATTAGTTTTTGCTAGATAAAGTGAGAGTAACAGAATTAGATTTGTCTACATTGATTTAGAATTAGAGTTCTTAACTAAAAACGGAGCAAGTGACTAAGTATATAGGCATGTACAAGGTATATAATATATACATATACAAATACATATAAAGCTGAGGTGAGTGAAGAAAATTATTTAAATGATGTAAATACCTAAAATATATAAATATATATAAGGAAAGTTTGGGTTTAACTTAAAACTTAACCCAAACTTTCCTTATATATATTTATATATTTTAGGTATTTACATCATTTAAATAATTTTCTTCACTCACCTCAGCTTTATATGTATTTGTATATGTATATATTATATACCTTGTATATGTATATATTATATACCTTGTACATGCCTATATACTTAGTCACTTGCTCCGTTTTTAGTTAAGAACTCTAATTCTAAATCAATGTAGACAAATCTAATTCTGTTACTCTCACTTTATCTAGCAAAAACTAATTCAATTCTCAACAGGACGATTTTGATAAAAACAAAATTAACTTACATCTAGACAAGTTCTAGATTCTCACCAGAAGTGAGGCAATTCCCTTTGCCATTTACTTTACCAAACAAATGGAAACAAATTTAAAAACTATATTCTTGGTCACTTAACGACATTCACTAGTACATTACCTATTCGCACTTACATTAAGAATATCTAATGTCGAGTATCAACGTATGTAAACATGTGCATAAGAGAGGTCGTGCCCAACCTGCAGTAAAAATTACAAAATTCCATGGACTTATGTTAGTTAACCAGTGACCATAGAAAGCTTCAAAAGTGGTGGTTTCTCAGTATACTATACTTTTAGAACATAGTAATGGATGGATTCATTTTTTTTTTTAAATGAAGAAAAAAAAATAAAGAACTCGTATCACAGCAGGGAGTGCCCCACGCAGTTCATTATCATAGCCAACTGAATAGAAAAGCTGGGTAAAAAAATGTAGGCTAGCGGGGCCGGATTAAAATAAATTTCATATTAAACTGTCTCACTCATAACAAGAATCCTTGTAATAAACTTACGACTCCATTATGGTATATATTTTTATTCGTAATTTTGTTAGGAATTTGTCTATGTAAAAAAAACCTTTAGTCACAAATAAAAAAAACTATTGTTCACACAAATGCCCAATGTTTAAGTCTGTTAATAAATAATACTAAATCTCGATAAAAATTGAGATTTTGTTCAGCTAGAAGATCAAAAATAATAGATCTTTGTTGGAAAATGTAAATTTTCATTATTATTAGTAAATTTATAATGTATAAAAAAATATGAAAAGGTTTGGACATTAGGTATTATCTTCATTAGCTGTTGCATCCTTTCTTAAACGCCTCAGTCATTAAGTGACATAAATACAACCCTGGAAGAAGGATGACACTCCTTTATTAATCGACCCATTCTTTAACACTTATCTAAGGTGGTGCTAGACACTCGTAAGGCCAAAGTTCTATGTCTTGTTGCAAAATGTTTTGGGAAATTCCTTTTTGAGTTTAGTATTCGTTCGGTACTAGCCTAGTCTAGATCCTCTCACAAGGATATTTTCAATTTCGTATCCTTTAAACTAAAAAAAAATAATATATACTTGTTGATTAAGGTTTATGTCTGTTTAAAAGGATTTCGTCATCGGTTAGAAATAGATTCTTGTTTTTCTAAGAAGACATCGAGAGAAACTAAATAGAAAAAAATAACAAAAAATGTCAAGTGACGATGAAGATATTTTTAAAGTTGATCCTGAAACAGCTTGGTTGGAAGAAGAAACAATTGGTGGATTTCGCGTTTGGCACATAATGGCAATATGCCTGGCAATTCTACTAAGTATTAGTGCGTATACCTAATATGAATTACCAACGTTCCTATTCTAATAGAATGGTTTTCAATTTTAATTTAGTTATAATTGTTTGCTGTTGTATACGTTTTCGTATTCCAAGGACGAAACAGGAAATCGAGGCGGACTATCAGCGGAAACAACTAACGAAAAAGTTTCGCGAAAAATTGGCGCAAATAAAAAACTCGGAAATGGATAATATGGATTTACAAAAAGGTAACAGGTTTTAGGTTTTTAATTTTTTTTTTTTTTTTTGTATAAAGCAACGAAGCTAATCTATTGCATGAACCAAGCCCATACGTGTACATAAAAAAAAGAGGATTTAAGGATGAATAGCGTGTTTCCTTGGCAGATTATGTGCTTTCGTGTTGTATTTGATTTTTATCAGCAATGATGAAGAAAATTTAATATTTTTTAGAAGCTTTGTTTTTCGTTGTCGTGTTTATTTCATAAAAAAAAATTTGTAATTAAAACCTTTGCAAATTCACTTAGCCGCAATTTACTGACTCAAAGTACATACAAATTTTAAAAATTGTCCGTTTTAAATGGCTACCTACTTTAAATTAAATGGAGCGGGAAAAAAATAGAGGCTTAATTGATATGTAAAATTGTCCTCGCGGGAAGCATTGATTCATTTTGGCGACTAAAATATGTACCGTTATTTACTCGGAGATGTAACAAAGGAGTGTGATGCATTTTTTTTGTCAAAATATTTGAGAATTGATATAGAATTATATACCTAAGAGTGGTTTTTTTCCACCATTGTAATTCATGTTTCAAAAAGGTCAGAACCGCTTATCCAAAGTGTTTTATTGGATTTCAGAATGAGTGAATCCTTGAGTGAAACCGACCAAAACGACATTAAAATATTTGGGCTTATTCCTTAGTTAGTGTAAAAAATCACATTCTTTTCTTTCTAGGAGCTTTATTTTTTAAAAACATTTTTGGGATAACTTCATACTAGTTTTAAAGTTATGCTTATTTAAACTGTTTGTTAACATTTTTCAAAAAGATTTTTATCAAACCTAATGTTTTTGGGTTCAGTAAATCTAAAAATTGTTTTGGTTTAAGTTCCATGAGATCCGGCATCCAAAAATACACTAATGCAGTGTAATATAGTTTTAGTTATAGGCACCTAATATGACCTAAAAAACGCTAGAAGAAATTGACGAATCAATTATTTGGTCTATACCACGATTCGGTTTTTTAAAAATGGTATGGGCACATCGTTCCCTTTATTTTGACTGCAAGACTTATGTGAATTTCCATTTGCCACAAAAAATCAATTATTTTTGATCTTCCGACAATAAATACCGGGAAATACTGGTATCTCATATTTTATTTCCCAAAAGATATCAATTATTTTTGATCTGAGATCAAATTTCCCAGATCTCGATTTTTAACGAGATTAACACCTATTTTCACACACACCGCTTTATTAGAGATTTATGTGAACATTTCATCGCTTTTATGCTATCTTGTTCAATGTCCATTTTTCAAAATTTTGGGAAATCGATTTTTAAAGTTCAGAATGAAAATTTTTGTTGATATCAGAAAATTTTTGTTTTAAAATGATTTTTTTCTGGAACCCTTGACAATTTTATTTTTAAAACAACATAGAAGAAAACACAAACAAAAAAGAAACATAAAGTGAGTAATAATGAACAAAAATTATGGTTTTATGGTTTAAAGCTAAAAAGAATTTCGAGGACAATTAAGAGTCAAACACTGTTTTCTTTTGGTTCGAATTAAGATAATATGTGTTAAAATAAAAAGGCTATTTGTTTCTCAATTCAAATCTAAATTTTTTTCAAAAAGTTGACAAAAATGATACATTAATTTTATAGGAACGTTAAACATACCAGAAGTTCTTTTTCTTTAGCTTAAGTTCTTATATTGCACTATATAACATTAAATACATTTTAAAAAAAATAATAAAAAAAAAACAACAAAATAGATATGAGGGAAGTTCATACGCATAGTGAACAAAACATCAAAAAAGTGGATATTGGATTTGATAGAAATTATAAAATTCTTTTTTTTTTAAATATACTTCCATTTGTTCAATGAAACACAAAAAAGATAAAAAGGAGTTTTTTTTAACAAAATGACATGATAAACCGTTAAATAAATGTCCTAATGAACAAAAAAGTTCTCTGTAACTTGAAAACTAAAAGAGATAGAACAAAACGGTTTGCGCCAAACGAAAAAGCGTCCCAAAATTATGAAGACTGCATACTAAGGTGGGTCGTTTTTGGGTTTTTGCTATTTCTTGGATTTTTTGATTAAATTAGCACATTTTTTTTACATCTTTCCTATTTATTTTCATAAAAACATAGTTGCCAAATATATAACGCAAAATAATCAACTTTATGTGAAAATAAATATGAAAGATGTAAAAAAATGTGCTAATTTAATCAAAAAATCCAAGAAATAGCATTAAAAGGGTATAAAAGTGTTTTTTACTACTTTGGTACGTTTTGGTCTTTGTTTTAAATTTTTTAAATTTTGTTTTTCATTGAATATGAACACTTCTAAACAAATCCAAGAGCGTACATCTTTTTGACATCAATTTAGCTAAATTTCTAGCTTCTTTATATTGAAATTTCAACTATTTTGAAAAAATAAAAGTTGGAAGATTTTTCGTATTTCTCATAGTAATATGCTTCAGGGTCCCAAATTTCATGACTTTTCCACCATTTTGAAAAAATAAAAGTTGGAAGATTTTTCATATTTCTCATAGTAATATGCTTCAGTGTCCCAAATTTCATGACTTTTCGTCAAAAAATGGCCGTGTAAATGATTTTTGACTCCATAAAGCACCACTGTGCGACGAGGAGAATGATACGCAGTCAAATCCCTCTTGACCAACAGATTTTGAAATCTTTAACGAGTTCATAGCATTCACTGATTGCGTCAACTTCATTTTTACTTCAAATTTGATAAAAATAATAAATTACCAAATAGTCTAACCCATTAAAAAATATTCGTAAAAATAGGAATTTTGCCATATTTTGAAAAATTTCAAAACGTATGTGCGACCGGAAGTCTAATATAATAGCTAATATAAAGGTTGTCCAAAGCTATTTAAAAAAAAAAAAGATGATAGGGTGTTTTTTCAAACTTTAGAGCCGATGCGCCGATTGAAGATATTAACCCCTTCTTAGTCTTCACCATTCACAGATGAAAAGTTGTACGATTTGAAATTCGAAAAAAAAAACCAAAAACGACCCACCTTACTGCATACATAACTTTAGAACAAGATAGCATCCAACTGACGATTTGTTTTTGTAAATTCTTGATTAGATTTTTTATATGGAAAAATTGTTCACACACAGCTAGGAATAAAAATAAATCAATTGGCAATATCCATTTGCCACAAGAGATCAATGGATTTGATACAAAAATCTCTATTTCAAATGGAAACCGTCATTTGTTTTCTAATCGGAATACCGCGACATGAATATTTGCAAAATCGTGCAACTTGAACTCGAACTCGCGAGTCATAATGAGCCCATAATTTAAGTTTTGAAACTCTAGTGTTTGTAAAATACAAATTAATTTGGATTAAGTAACAAAAATCAAAAATCTATTAAAGCATAACCAAATAAAAATACTCCATATTTTTTCCAAGCAATAAAAAAAAAGTAATAAAATATTCTATGTTTCCATTGCTTTGTTTATTTGGTGAATCTTTAATTGTTGGCTGAAATCATCTTCGACATTATCGTCATCCCAATTGTCTTCCCAAACATTAGTTGCTTCATCGTCTTCATCCGCTGCATTAAAATCTAACAAAAAAAAAAACAAAGAAGTTCAGCAACACGTTTCAAGAATGTTTGTCATGAGAATGCCTCCTTACCTTCGGCAGGGAATTCTTCGAATTCATCGTCTTCTTCCAAAAGACCTAAATCACCTTTGGGCTTATTTTTTTCAGCAGACATATTTTAGTTTATGAAATTAAAATTTTCCTTCCAAAAATTAAAAAAAAATTAGCAATTAATTGACAAAACAGAAACTGACGTTCTAAATTTTATATCACAACACAAATGTCAAAAAACTTGAGTGAGATAAATATAGCTAGCTACATAGCTTGAAATCTTGTGAGTGTGACTGCGAGTGCAAGTCATGTCCCAAGAAGTGATGCCAAATTTAATCGAATATCTTAAGGCCTCGCTCAAATCGATACTATTTCGGTACGGGACTTGTGAAATAGCTTTCCCAACTCATCTACCACTTGGAGCGGAAACCTCAAAATGATATAGATTTTTTTTCGATTTGCCATTCAATAGGTGTTTTTTATTACCACCGGTCTTAACTGGACAAAATAAAAACGCAGTCGGGGCTAAGCAATTTACATGTTGAATGCAACAACACTTTAGCCCCTTGGGCTTACTTGTTTAGCCTTGAGAATTCTCTGGGCTTTACTTTTTCAACAGATTTAAATCTGTGCTACCAAATTAACTTGTTCGTAAATTGTTTAGAATTTGTTTAAAAACATCAAAACTGATGTTTGGAATGACAATTATTATTTTAAATATTTATTTAATAGTTAGTTAAACTTTTTTTTTTTTCAAAAACACACAAGAAACCCCAAAAGCGAAAAATACATTTATATTTTTTTGTGTCAACTGATTTCGGAACATTTAGTATGCAGTGCTGCCAATTTTTCTTGCTAAAGGGCCCAACCCATAGAATCCGTTGCGTCCGTTCCGTCGGAGTTTTTACTGACAGCTCGATAAAATACACACGTTCTTATGGGAAGCGACCCATAAGCGACGGATCGGACGGAGACGGACGAATTCGACGGAAGAAGTAGTCCAACCTTCTACTTTTTCATCCGTCGTATCCTTTGACATTGGTTGTCAACTACAATAGACCAGTTCGATTTTCTGTTTTTGAGTGCACACCGGGGAATTACAGAACTAAGAACTGTGTTCTTTTCTTCTCCGATTTTATGAAATTTGAAATTTCATTGTTTATTTGTGAAGAAATTGTAATAAAAGTAACATTTAATGATATATCTAATAACATATATCAATTAAATATCTAAATTCTGTTGCAGAGTTCAATTTTACCTTCCAAAGTCATACCTACAACTTATAATCTGTCATTAAAAATTGTTTTTAACTGAAGAGCAAGTGCCTACATGAAATCTAGTCGCACATTTTATTTTATTAAAAAAAAGAACAACGATAAATAGTTAACAATTTCTTGCATCAGAACTTTCTTAGTGCACATTCAGCGATAAAATATCGAACACACCTCGGAATTTGAAGTGAACTTTCAAAAAGTAATCCGTCATACGACGTATTCTATGGGTCGTCTCTTTCTGTCCCATCCTTCAACTTCAACGGACTGCTTGACGGAACGGACGCAACGGATTCTATGGGTTGGGGCCTTAAGCCCCGAGGCCATTTTTTCAACCAGTTAAGCCGGGTGGTAATAAAAAACACACTTAATGTAGTTTCCATAAGAAAAAAACAAAAAAGACCTCGAAAACATTTATTTTACGAATTAATTTTATATGAACGAGTATCAATGTTATGATTGTAAAATGATAATAATCATGCCTATAACCGAAGACGCAGTGATTCACTCCCCGGGAATCAACTCGATCCGCAACCGCATCAAATTTCAATCCGTGAGCTCCCCGTGATAAACTGTATTACCGCATCAAATTTCAATCCGTGAGCGAAACCACCCTAAACTGCTTACCGACATATCGCTGGCTGAGAATTATA
This sequence comes from Episyrphus balteatus, assembly GCF_945859705.1. Classification (NCBI taxonomy): domain Eukaryota; kingdom Metazoa; phylum Arthropoda; class Insecta; order Diptera; family Syrphidae; genus Episyrphus; species Episyrphus balteatus. The sequence goes on along the minus strand of NC_079134.1, from coordinate 53,496,972 downwards.
GGGTTGTATGTTTGCAGGGTTTCCCATAAAACATACAACCTTATAATTCTCGACCAGCTATATGTCAAATGTGTTATTCTAAAACTAAATTTCAGAAAAATTGATTTTACAAAATAAAAAAAATGAAATATTTTTGTTAAAAATCCAAAAAATACTTATTAGTACAGGTAAAATAGACATTTAAAAAAAAAATTGTTAAACTCATGAAACTTCACAAAAAGTTTGCTTTTGGGATGAGAACCAAGGATAAAAAAGTTGGGTGGAAGGGTGTTTTTTCGTGGACAAGAGGGAGGGTGAAAGCATAGGGTGTTTTTTTCATGGGTTGAGTTATGTGTGAGAAAGGTATAACAGCTGACGTAAATTTTGTTAATTTTCAAACTTGATGAAAAAGTTTTGTTTCTTATAAGAACTAAGAATCTGCAGAAGTCTACAAAAATTATCTTGAGTGAAAGGGTGTTTTTTTAGAAATAATGAAATTCAGAATTATTACCACAAAAATTGGGACAAAAATGCTACACCAATGACAATTGGTACAAATGTTTCATTTATAACAGTAACCAAGAATCTAAGTCTATAAAAAATTTTTGAGTGAAAGGGTGTTTTTTTTTTGGAAATAAGCAAATTCCGTGATAAGTCCGATAAAAATAAAGGGTAATTAAAGGTACGTTTACGAATTTTATGAAAAATGTTTTCATTATACATTTTTTTCATGTGAAAGGTTTTAAGTGTAGAGAAAATATGGGTATATTGGAAAAAGTAAGTAATCGTGGTTGCACCCTACTGAAATTCAGCATTTTGTGATAAGAAACAAGAATCAAAAGCATCTATAAGAATATTATGGTTAAAAGTGTGTTTTTTTGAGTAAAAACCAAAATTATGGGCCAACCTAACCTAACCTATTCTCTGGCTTAGTTAGTAACTTGTTGCTTATTGCAAAATTAAAGAATATCGACTTCATATATTTTTTAAATTGAAATAAATGCAGGTATCCGTTCTCAGGCATCCGTATCGATTCCAATTTTAAAACTTTTACCGATATCAATCATATACATACATATGCATGTAAGAGTGGCGTCGCGTGAGATATTTAGATAGGTATGCAATTCTTGAAAATTATATACATACATACCTGCATTATGTACCTACTAATAATAATTGGGCCTAACTTTGTCTTGAGTTAAATGTCGAAAAAAATTAAGAAGGAATAAATAAAATATTTTGAAAAATGCATAGATACTTGTATATTCTTCAAACCGTTAGTTTGACAAGCAAAATCAAACAAAATAAATTTTTTATAAAAGAAATAATTGTGAAACGGATTCACAGTCACCACAAAATTATTGGGCCAAAAGTCCAAAATCGAGTTTGGGCACTGTAGTTTCAATTTAACTTTTAATTTAGCTTTTTATCGAATAACTGTTTTAAACTAGGTTTTGCGAGCCAAATAATTGATTTTATCCTATTTTCCTTACTGTACAATATTAAGTGTATTTGTAAAAATAACGGTTAATTTCTGAATGTTAAGCCTAAAAAATGTGAGCCACAATTAACCCACAAAATTAGTTTCATAGAAAAAAATAGCTTTATTTATAGGTTACCAGTCCTATTCTGCTATTCACGTGAATATCAAATCCGATTCATACATTCGATTCACTTTAACTCTACGTTGCCATTCTGCTATCCATCGGGTAAACTGCATTATCATACCTCTTTTTGACGTCCACTTAAGAAAAAATGGCGATGAAGTAAATTGAAAGGAAAAAAAAATTTTTGTTTGTATTTATTTTCATAGAAAAAAAAACAACCGATTACATGTTAAGAAATAATTAAAAATTTATGAAAAGTGGCATTTTGCTTAATTTTAACTATGGTGAATCAATTTTTACAACCAAAAGTGACAGATCCGCAACATTTTTTATGCGGATTGCAAATGTATGGAGCAAATTCATTCACGTGAATAGTGGAATACCGAACAATATTACCGATATTACCGACTAGAGTTTGGATTCCTCCCGATGAAAAGCAGAAAATAAAACTTCATCCCAGAAGGCCGTGCATTGCTTTTTTCGCACAAGCTTCGATGTAACAATCAACGATTAATGAAGAAATTTTGAAAGAAAAATTAGGAAGAATATGAATGAAGGTTGTGTGATGCCGGTTTTATGGGTTGTTTTTGTAAGCATACTTGTGCGTGTCATTAATATTGGACATTGTTTGATGAGGGTTCTTTTTCCGTTAGATCAGGGTGTGCAATGCACACCATGCACACCCTGACGAGAAACCACTGGTATGTACAGAATGCATTTATTGAAAGTTGAAATGAATTAAAGGAAGTGCAGTTAGCCTAGTTTAGTTATTCAGTTACAAAAACCTTTGAATTATTAATTAATAATTTTAATTGTTTAATTAGTTTATTTTAACAATTATCTTTTACAGCTCTTGCAAGGATCCAATCGGACTACCTATCCCATCACAATAGCAAAGAAAATCTTATGAGAGATGATACTAAATTGGCAAACACAATACAGAATCCAGTTTAAATAATAATACAATAATAGAAAATAAAGAAAGAGTATTAATGATATATAATTTTTTAATGTTATAAAAATTGTAATTTACAAAGAGAGAAAAAAAAGTTAGAATATTAAAAAATATAAAAGATAAAACACAGTATATCACAAAAAAATGTACACAACATTTTAAAATATAAACAAAAAAATTGACAATTAAAACGCACGTCTTTAAGTTCTGTTTGAATAATTTCATTTTTATTACTTTTACTTTTTGTTGCTTAAATTGGATGATTTTTTGTTTAATTTCATGGGCAGCATTGTTTTTGTTCTCTGTTTAGTTTGTTCATCTAATAATTAGTTCATAACTCTTTCAATTAAAAAAAAATCAAATACTTATTTTTGTTCATTAATATAATTAATATCTCTACAAATGTTTTATACCGATTTTACTTGACAGGAGAGTTACAACGTTTCGAAATACTTGTTAGATTAAATTTATTCATTTTGTTTTTTTTTTTCTATTAAATTTTCATTTACTTTCGTTTTTTTTTTCTTTTCTTTAATTATTTAATAATTATTAATACATTAATATATAATATAAAACAACTAGACAATGTCCATTAATCATTCTTTCCGAATAAATGTCCTCCCCCTAAAAATAAATTTCAAATTATGTTTTATTCAAGACAAAAAAATTAATAAAATATAAATTAAACTTACGTAATAGTTTTCTTTTCTGTGGGTTTCGTCTCCGGTCGAGCGCGATTTAGTACTTTAAGGAAATCTGAAGTTTTAGCTCGCATCCTCGAATGAATGTAGGCTTTTGAACACTAAAAATTATGGATAAACTTCCTTATATTCGATTTTATGAAAACTATTAGAGATTTACCTTAATGTGATAATGCAAGTAGTCACGGAACATATGGATTAAATTAATAGTGTTGTCTCTAGTCTCCTTGTTTGTGTGGCGGGGAAATAAAACTAAAATAGGAAAAAGAAATAATAATAATGGAAGAATTTTACAATGTAATGTGCACAATTTTTTTTTATCTACAAAATTATAATACAAATTATGAGGGTAGAAAAAAATATTATATGGAATCTTTGAAAAATAGCTTAACAAACAAAAATATTGTTGAATGTTCTTTAAAAGTTATACAAAATTGAACATTGGGCGGTTCTTATTAATGATGACGACTATCGAATAAAAGCTATCGGATTATTTTATAGTTGCAAAATATTCATTCATTCGATAATTCTAGGCAGTTTATTATTTATTCATTCACTTTGTAACTATTTTCATGTGAACAGTTTTTTTTGTTGGATAGTTTCGTTCGAATAATTTTTTCATTCAGCAACTGCTTTCATTTTTGATGGAAATGGCATCTTCGAAAAAAACAAACAAAATTCTTTGGGTGTCGAAATAAGAGGATGAATAAATTTATTCGATATTTTAAATCATCCACTAATTCACTTACGAACTATAGAAACATACAAATTATTCCCATCCTTGGTTCTAATAAATGTTAACCACGATTACGTCTTGAGTGATCCATTCGCTATTAAATCATGCTATTAAAAAGTTAAATGATAAGGTGCGAATTCATTAAATGTGTTTTTAGCGATAAACTAGTCAATACGCTTCGAAAATGGACCTACTGAATTCTAATGTCGCCATCTGAGAGCGTTGTCGTGACCAACATTTACATAAAATAATTTTTAACAGGCAAAAAATTGTGAACATTATTCAAATAACTCAAAATGGTAAACTATCGTCTTGATTGAAAGATGCCTCTGAAATCATGGACCAAGAGTTGGTGGCTCCTGTCATAAATGAATGGAAGATGAAGTAAATGGTGTCATAAACTAGATTCTGCTCACAACTTATACTTGGTCTCAACGTGATTAACCGCGAGTGCAACTTAAGGTGACCAAATGATTTGTTTAACTGGGCACAGCTACGACAAATCAATTCAGCGTAGAAATCAACTTAAAAAGCAGTGAAGGAATAAGGACCTATCGTGAAGTACCATAGAAGGTTCAAGACCTCATCTTGGACAATGTGGGCTATTGAAGGAGTGTTTGACTTTTAATTTTTGTGTGCATTTATTTTACAGGTTTGACTTAAGTAAACTGTGATTGCCAAATCGGTTATAATTTTTTATCCAGAGTTTTAATGAACAATTAAGTATTCCCATTGGCTCTTAAGGAGCATTTGTGGCATAGCAGGTAAACATAATTAACCTTGAACATCATAAATCATGTTCTATTTCATAAATTTATAAAATTTTTGGTACATACAAAATAATATAAGAAATAAGTTAGTTAAGTTACTTACCAAACGTAACATAACCAATATTATCGCCAACTTTAGCATCAGAATTTGCCAGCTCTAATGGCGGTTCTCGATGAGAGAATAATACTTGCGGCGCTGTATGCGATGCACGGCGACCTTCTCTCAATTCTTGCATAAAAACTTTACCTATAACTACATCATCTTCATCACGAAATATAGTACTAAAAACAACTGTCACTCGATCGGGCTTTGCCTCAACATATCTTTGAGAGAAGAAGAAATAAAATAAAACATGCAAATATTACCATCGTTTTTTAACATAATCATATAAAAAAAATATCTTACAATGTTTCATCGGTACGATAATTGATAACTGCTCGTTTTTGGCCTTCTTCGCCCGCTTCTTGAAAATCAAAATATTTTTCAAAAACAGATGCAAAACAGTTTCTTTTTAAAAGTCCAATTTTATGAGCAGTTGCTTCCCAGTCTGATGGTATATTATCTAAATTAATAAGTACTGAGACGTTGTAACCTGAAAAGGTTCAAATTATTAATTTATTTTATGACAAAAATAAAATTAAAATAAATTTGTATTTACCTTCCTCAGTGTCTGTGAGCAAACTTCCATATTCTCTCTTCAAGAGTTCATCAGCTCCATGTTCTTGCAATTGCTTGTAGAATTTTAATGCTATGCTTGTCTGAATAGGAAACAAAGTAAAGTGATATTTTGTTTTACTTGAGGTGTCTCTTCTTTATTATTTCAAACTTACTCTAACTTTCGTCTTATCGCCATTCACATTTGATATGTGAAATAACACTCCATCAAAATCTGCTATTGTGACGTCAATTGACTCGGCTTTTAAGCTACATTTTTTTAAATAACAAAATAAATATTGAATAGAATTATATTTTTTATTTTTCAAAAAAAAATGGCATTTTCCGACTTTTTTATAGAATAAACAAACACACAAAAATACACACAAGAATTTTAAAAATAAGATAAAAGGGTCTAACTACAAAAGTACAGAGCTGTATGTTACTTTTAACCAGTGAAAGCTATCCAGTATTACTTTCAAAACTTTTAGATCACATAATTCTTTAATAAAAAAAGTTTTTAAACTTTTTCCTCCGATAGATCGCTTGATACAGCTTTTTCATATATATATCTTTTTTATCTGAAGAGATGTAAATTGTCGAAAATGTAGGATTTTTGCAATGCTGAGATCGGAAACCCCAAAGAACGAACAAATGTCTAAGGACCATTTACTTATTCAGATCATAAATATGTATCATAACTAAGTTGAACCAAGAAGTTTAACATTACAAGAATCAAACCTAAAATTTAAACACTTTAGGAAAACAATAGTTGTTGGTATGAAGTATGAAGATTTTCTGTAATATTAGAATCTTAATTTATTTTTAATGAAGATTTCATACACACAAAATTACAAGATTTTAAAATTAATGACAAAACCAAATATTAGTTCAATATTTCGAGGAAAAATTTGAAAATATTGATTTTCTATTAAAAAAGTAAAACAGCCTGCATTATTTGTTCTAATTTCGTGTCCATGGAATTACCCGAATGACCTGACAATAGGTTACTCCAGGTTCAGTTTTTTGTTGTTTATTTTATATAGAAAAATGAGACACACAAAATAATCCATTCTTATTAATGTTCCCTACAAGAGGGTAAATTTGGAGTATTATTATACTCCTGAAAACGGTTTAAGTAAAAATAGGTTGGAACAGATTCGTAACACATTTATCGTCAACGTTATTAGCCCTGTTCTATTAGAGGTGGAAATAGCAGTAAATGAATTAGAAACTAGATCATCTACTAAAGAGTAGTTTAGCACCCCATAGGAACGGGGCTATTTGCTCACATATATGTATAAGTGCCGGGCTACACGGTGATTTTTCAATCACCTAACCAGTCAGCTTGTAGGCAAGAGGGGTGAGGATTTTTCTCATTTTGACGTTTGTTCCTAGAAAATGTAAGTTACAAAGTGATTGGGCACAACACTGTGTAGCAAGGCACTAAGTTAGAATTTTGTTTGTAATTTTAAATGTTCTTACAAAGTTTGTACGCCTTTTTTTTTTAATATAATACCTACTATTTTGTGTAATTTTATGTCTTTAATTCGTTAATCGCAAGTTGTAAGCATTTATTAGTTGATATGGCTGTTCTTCACCAACATTAGTGTGGTCCACATTATAAGGCAAAAAAACAAAACATATAAATCTTAACGTCCCCACCTGTTTTATTCTTAAACACATCAATACCACCATATATGCTGAAAGTTTTAGCCCTCTTAAGTCTTTAGTCGTGGGAAGAGGGCGGTCATCAGCTTTGAAATATCAGATATTGTAGCGCTTATTATCTGATGGTATCGTTATAGAATTTGCCTTCGAGTTGTAATTTTTATTAAAATTGATAAGGCTACAAGTTCCCGACAACCGAGTAATAAATCTCATCTTTTTTCACGTCGAAAAACTCATTCATTTTTTTTTTTGTTTTTGACAACAAAAAAAAAAAATTACACACGAATTCCAATAAACAAAACAAATCTGTATAATATCCACTAACCAACGGTTTTTTTTTATAAACGAGAAAGGTATAGCATGAAAAAGTATACTAAATCCCAATTAACTTCACCAGATAAATGGAAAAAAAGTTAATTTTGTAGATACCTACCTAGAACAGCACCAAAGCAAAAACTTTGAGCTTGTTGAGTTCCACCTCAGCTAAAAAGCTGATATTTTACGTGTTTAATACAAAATATATATGTAACAAGTTTTTAGGTGGGGACAGGAAAAAATAAAATCTAAAAAAATGGACCATTTTGATTTTTTGAGTAAACATAAGATCATCTAGGACCAAGTTTTGTTGAACGCCTAACCAACTCAAACGAGCAAAGATGTTTTAATATCGATTCGATTCGACTCCAAAACAAAGCAATGAGAAATACTTTGCTTTGTTTTGGAGTTTCTTTAGTCTATGTTATGTATCGTTTACTTATCAAAAAAAGGACAGATGAAAATTATTCAAAAATTCCATTCTCAAGCCAAAAGAATTGCAGTTCCCGGGAGTTTCAGCTAAAAGATTTTCAGTACCTTTCTCCTCTCGTATTCTTGCATTCATATCACGGTTTTAGTTTTTCTTGGTAGCAAGCATCTCGTGAAGTTTTTCAAAATTTTGTATCCCAGGATGTACAGTTTATATACAGTGGTGGTCATATTTTTAAGGACTGTGAAGGTTTTTAAATGTCTTAGCTTTCTAAAATTAAATTGTACTAAAATTAAATAAATTTATACTCTATTTTCAAAAAGGCATTGTAGAGGTCATCAGATATTAAAAATATATGTATTTCAACTCTTAGGTTATCTTAATGTAACGAGCAGCTTAAGTGGTCCAAACGCAAGAGCAAATGTTCACTTGAGTAAAATTTTTACTTGAGTGACGACGTGGACAAATTTATAGAGACACTGATTTAGTTCTTTGGAAAATGATGGAAATTGTTGCTAGTTTATGAATATTTCTGTTTTTAATACTTTATATGTGCTTAGTATAATATAATATCAATTTTTTTAGTAAGAACAAATAGTTCAGTCAATGGGGAAAAATCCGTAAAAAGTTGTGACGTCAGCTAAGTTTGGATGCAGTATTGAAAGGGGGTTTATCCTGAGCATAAATTTCAGTTTGCGTATTGGTTGGTCTTGTGAGGCGTCCGCCATTTTGAAAAACGCATTAGTTTCAATATCCTGAGAACGGCTGGTCGGACAAAAAATAAGCAATGACTTTTTAAATTGGAAATATAATTATCTTTCTTTCTTTACTTCATCATTTTTCTCATTTCGTTTTCATTTATTTCCCACTTAATTTTAAGGGTTGTTTAAAATATTTAAAATATCAAAAAATGCACCATTAGCGGTACTGTAACTCTGAAAGTATAAGTCCTAGAGAAAAATGATGTGCTAAAAAAAGAAAGATAATTATATTTCCAATCTAAAAAATCCCTGCAAATTTTCTGTCCGACAAGTCGTTTTCGAGATATTGAGACTAATGCGTTTTTCAAAATGGCGGACACCCCATAATACCAATCAATACGCTAACTGAAATTTATACTCAGGATAAACCCCTCTTCAATACTGCATCCAAACTTAGCTGACGTCAACGCTGTGTGAAATCTTTGCCATATGCTTAAATCATTATCCTTTCGTAATATCCATCTAAAATGCATATTATTCTTGGTATACTGCAACAAGACAGTTAGCTATAATATGCCACCGACCTAAGATTTTGCAGCCATTGAATGTTTTATAAAAAAAATGGACCTTTTCCAGCAAAGAAAAATGCGTTCCTCTTTTTAAGGGAAATATAACTAGATTTCCACAAAAAAATAAACGGATAACGGTAGTTTATTTTGAGATAAATTACATATTTCCCATATCTAATTTAACTCTTCTTAACTCAGAGCCAATTTAAAAAAAAAAACTGATTTCTATAAAAAATAGCACTTTCATAAAACTTAGATGGTACTGAAAAACTTATACTGTCCTTAAAATTATGACCACCGCTGTACGTGGACAGTAATCAAAAACTTTTTTATCGAATTTCATACTCTCAGACTAAATTAACGGCAGCTGAGATGAAAATATTCTTTATGCAGGAATGATCAAATTAGAATTACGAAGATTCGAGGAAGCCTGAACGTGAAAAATACAATCTTTCAAGAAATAAAACACAACCAAATCAGCTTAAAACCGAGTCAAAATAGAATTATCATACCGCGAACTAGATAGAAAGGTAGGCTTAAAAACTCCTGATACAAGAAAATGCAAAAACACCGGCATTCAATTGATTCAATTGGATCAAATCCGGGAGGCTAAGCACCGATTTCTGAATTCAAGTTAAAGCAAGAAGCTGATAAATAAATTTCCTATACCCCAAACTCATTCAACTTCTCTGCTGGAGCTATGCAACATAAAACTCATGGTTAATTTTGATTCGAAATCAGTGAAAATTATGCAAAAAAAATAATTTTTAAATACATAATCATTATGTTAAATGCATAAAATTGCAAACAAACTAGGTATTACAAACAAACAAAAAAATGAAACACATTATAAATTATACACAGCCCCTCTCAATTGTTAATGAATTTTTTCTTCCAACAAAAAATTTGCACTTCTCACGGCTGGTTGATTTCTACAAGAATGTCATTTCTCTAGAGCTACATTTTTGCAACAACATAATTATTTATGTGTGAAGATCTAAATTCAATAAGAAGCAAAAAATATTTTTCAAAGAGTAGCCACACCTATCCATGAAGTTTCAATAAAAAAAAAAAAATACAAAAATGGTTTGTTATCGAAAACTCGTTAAGCATTTATTAGTCACCAAATAAGGCGATACGTTTGTTACTTTGTGATTATTATTAACTCAAAACTTAATGTCTTATCAAAGGTTCCTCCTCTTCAACAAAAAATTTACTCTTATCTTCAAAATTTTTTTTATAAAAATGGGGTTCTCTGTTCATAGAGTTACTTTTTTCCTAAAATTTAAAATTTTTATTAAAAGTGCATGTGACCTCATCAATTTGACAATAAGTGAATAGTTTATTGAATGCGTCTCTTAAGCCCCCTCTTTATCATAACTTTGCAGAATGAATAATCCATTTGAATGAATGGGGTGCTTGCAAATTATTATGACAACGATATGACAATGATGAGAGAGGGGCTCCTCTTTTACTTAACAATAAAAATGATTCCCCAGACAGCCAGAAATTAATTTAAAGGAAACGCCACATTATCATAATAAAAAATAAATTATTAAAGTGAAACTTTTCGCACGCATTTGAACAAGAAAAAAATAATATACTTTTAATAGAAATTGACACAAATCAATTAGAATTTTAGGTCAAAAATTTCTATGAAGACGGCGTCCGTATGTAAGGTTAGGTATTGAATTTTTCATTCATCTCATTTTTTTTTTCAATTTTTTTTTTTCTACTCACCCAGCAAGTGCATTTCGGAATTTGACTAATAAAGTTTCTTCGACAATCCGATTATTGATTTCCAACAAGATCATGATGGTTCAGTTATTTTTGGTCTTATTATGAATAATAGTTTGATTTAAAACTTTGGAGTTTGGAAATAAAAAAATAAAATGACAAATCTTTCTTTTTTTTGCTTTTGATTTGCCGTGGCCGAGTGCTGGGCGATTATCTTTGCACTAGTGTTGATGTTGGAGGCGATTGGTTGCGTTCTAGTGCGACTGCGAAATGATGACTGGATTGGTGTTAAAAAAAAAAACTGACTGTGGGACAACGTATGTGAACGCAAAAATATTACTATGCAAAATTCCACCACTTGAATTTTTGTATTTTAAACAAAATTTTTCACAATATTTGTTTAATGTAAATGCATTTTATTTAGCAAATAATTTTAAATGACTAGGATTTTCCACTTTATTAATGGTGAAGTAAATATTTTGTATCAATAAAACGTAAATGGAGAGAAATTTATCCACCGCTGCTGGGAAGATTTTATATTTTTTTTTGTGTAAAAATTTTTTTGACAATGCGTTGGGAATTTTCAACGCATTTGTTTGAAGCGAAGTTTGTTGGGGTACGTTTTTTGTTTTCTCATGTTGGCGAAATTGGGATTGGTGATTGGTGTTTTTTTTAGGGATTTGATTACACTTGATATAAATTAAATTGAATTAAAGCCTGGTCGATAACTTGTATGGGAATTTTATCTCAGCTAAAATTTAGCGCGAGCAGCGTACCAGGCTTTAAGGGCCAATTCTTTTAACAGTGGGTTAGGGCTAGGCACGCAGATCGAGCTAAATTTTAACCGAGTTAAAACTCCCATAGTTATCGATAGTTTGTATGGGATAGTTTTGGATCGGCTTTAATTTTTTGATAATTTTTATGGGAGCTAAAATTTGTTTCGAGCTGCGTACTAGGCTTAAAGCCTGGTACGTAGATCGAGCTAAATTTTAGCTCCCATACAAATTATCGAAAATTTTTAGCCGAGTAAAATGAATCCCATACAAATATAGTAGGTATATACTAGGCTTAAATATTGAATTATTCTTCTAAAGCCTGGTACGCTGCTCGCGCTAAATTTTAGCTGAGATAATTTTCCCATACAAGTTATCGATAACTTGTATGGGATCCTTTTTATCTCGGCTAAAAATTTTCGATAATTTGTATGGGAGCTAAAATTTAGCTCGAGCAGCGTACCAGGCTTAAACCATAATGAAGGGATTCATGATAACTAAATCACAACAAAAACATTACTGTTAAAAAAGAGCCAAGTTCTCCTATGTTGAAATTATGCTGGCACAAAAAGTATTGAGATGTAAAAGTGTACCAAGTTCTAAAGTTTGGGTTCAAATTCGTATCAATAAAATCTTAATTGTTCTCTTGACAATTTTTCTTTTAATTACCGATTTTTAAAGTTATTTAAAAAATTGGAATTCTTGCACCCATAACATTCGTTTGGGTCATGTTTTTGGGGATTTGTCCACATCATTGGGACACCAAACGGCAAACAATTCGACTTACCAACAATCCAACATTGCAAATTCGAAATGCATGTCGTACAGATGAACGACGGTGCCCAATTAACATCATGAAAAACCTCAAGGCCAAAATAGCTTCGATACCACTCATCGTAGTTGTTACCTTTAATGGTCCGCTTAGTGACGCAAAATTTTCCGCAAACATAGCAAAAATTATTTATTTTGCAACAAGATGACGATGAACCGCTCATTTCAAAGATTTAAAAAAATACCAATTTGATGAAAACTGTAAAACAATTTATTTGTTCCAATTTGTATATAAAAAAATATTTCTAATAAAAAAAATTTTAACAAGTGTTACCTTAAGGTTGGTCTGTTCCCAAATGAAAGAGATTACAGAAATGAGCAATGTAAATCAATTCTTTAATGACCTTGGTAATTGAAACTGTGCTTTATTTACATAGATTAAATTTAGTGAAGAGAGTGAAAATACCGCTAAAGCCTGGTACGCTGCTCGCGCTAAACTTTAGCTCCCATACAAATTATCGAAAAATTTTATCTGAGCTAAAATGGATCCCATACAACTTATCGATAACTTGTATGGGAATTTTATCTCAGCTAAAATTTAGCGCGAGCAGCGTACCAGGCTTAAGTGGGTACATAGATTTGCAACCGAGAGTATGAAAACTTCAAAGAGCCTATGCATATTTTTTTCGGTTTTTACGTCAGATAATTTCTCTCTTTGAATATGTTATGAAACGAATTGTTGGTCTTCGATATAAAGAGTATGAAGACTGAAAGCGACAAACATTAGTAGCATACTTGATAAAAAAATATAGCTCTAGCCAAAAGGCTAGTAGCTAGCTTGTAGTGGCGGTAATACTTTCAAGTTGTTGTTGTTGTTCAAAGGGTACAAAAATAAAATTTGATTATTCCTATGAAAAAGCTTTTAAACAGTGTGCTTTTTATTGAAGATCTTGATATACAACTTGAATAACTTTTTAAAAATTTAAATTTGAACAAAAACTGACCAAAATATGATGTTTTTTACAGGAAAAAGATGGTTTTTTCTAAAAAAAACTATGTTATAAAGTATAGAAATAATAATTTTGTTAGTGGAATGCCTTAAAGAATTCTAATTCTCATAAAATAACATATAATTGATCTATAAACATCGATATTAAATCAGTAAATACCAAATAAATGAATGGGCTTTTCGATGATTTTTGGCTTAAAACAGAAAATTTCAAAGGCCAAAATCTTTCTTAACAGAGCCAACTTTGAAAAACTAAGGACGCCAACGTGTTCAGCATAGTCGAATTATCTTTAGTAGATAGGAGCGCCATCTGTCGGTTTTTTGAACTAGCACAGTGTAATCAATACTAATAATCAAATTTTTTGATATTATCCTATTTTTACTACAGCCTTTATATAACACATTTTCCCATATTCAAGCCCATTAAGCCTGGTACGCTGCTCGCGCTAAATTTTAGCTGAGATAAAATTCCCATACAAGTTATCGATAACTTGTATGGGATCCATTTTATCTCGGCTAAAAATTTTCGATAATTTGTATGGGAGCTAAAATTTAGCGCGAGCAGCGTACCAGGCTTTACCGAAGACGCGGTGATTCACTCCTCTTACAAGTTATCGATAATTTGTATCTTGTAAGGGATAAGTTTTAACTCGGCTAAATTATTTCGATAATTTGTATGGGAGCTAAAATTTAGCTCGCAACTTTTGTCAAAAAAAATTAAACGAACAACAGGTTTAATTCTTTTTGAACCAAATTCTCCATTTTTTAGCTCGATGTTCGTACCAGACTTTAATAGTTTTTTTTTAACTATTTTGTTTTGGAATGTGATTATTATAATAGTCATTTTTTTTGGCCTGGTACGCTGTACGCAGTTCGAGATAAATTTTAGCTCCCATACAAATTATCGAAAAATTTTAGCCGAGCTAAAATTGATCCCATACAAATTATGGATAACTTGTAGGTAATTTTATCTCTGCTAAAATTTAGCTCGATCTGCGTACCACGCTTTTGCAACTATTTTCGGTTTAAAAATAGTTGTTCGCAAAATTTCATTGGTTTCTGTAAAGTGACTATGCAAATATGTAGTTACAGAATAACTATTTTTTTCCCTGTGTGCAGTTACCGAATATTTTTTGTTTGTGGGTTGTGTTTTCAACCAAACTATACTGAGTTTTGGTTTGCAGGGTGTCGCTCAACACTACTTAGTTTTAACAGGTTAAGCTCACGCTAAATTTTAGCTCCCATAAAAATTATCGAAAATTTTTAGCCGAGCTAAAATGTATCCCATTAAGCCTGGTACGCTGCTAGCGCTAAATTTTAGCCGAGATAAAATTCCCATACAAGTTATCGATAACTTGTATGGGATCCATTTTATCTCGGCTAAAAATTTTCGATAATTTGTATGGGAGCTAAAATTTAGCGCGAGCAGCGTACCAGGCTTTAACCTAAAAAACATTAATGAGCATATGCTATGAAAAAAAGGAGAATTAGCAGAATTTTTTTGTTAAAAAAAAATGCTGGCAGAATTTTGAAAGACAGAATAGAAAAGAAGCAGAATTTTGAAAATCCGAATTTTGAAGTCAGAATTTTGACCCGCTCCCAGTTTTAACGTTCCACCCAACTAATAATTTTGCTTCTGAATTTGGTTCCATAGGGTGTCCCAAAGTTACCACCACAGACGAGTTTCTGAGTACTGAGTTAAACCTAGTACGCAGATCGAGCTAAACTTTAGTCGAGCTAAACATCCCATACAAACTATCTGTAATTTGTATGGGATAAATTTTAGCTCGTCTAAATTTTACTATAATTTGTATGGGAGCTAAAATTAATGTCAATCTGCGTACCAGACTAAAAGGCAGAACTATAATGACGGATTTTGACATAAGCTTCCAAATGCTTCCACCAATTATTATTCTCCCACACAAATTATCAAAAAAAAAATAGCCGAGCTAAGATTTATTGATAATTTGTATGGGAGCTAAGATACATTTTAGTTCTGCTAAAATTTATTTCGATCTGCGTACTAGGCTTTTATGTCGCCAAACTTATGAGATAATTTTATCGTTTTCGCTTCGTTGTCGAGTTTCTAGGCTTTTATGTTTTTTGTTGTTTTCTTTATAAAACTCTATTTTTGCAGAACTTCAACTGATTTTAAAAATTTTAGTTTATTCAAAATCTCACAAAATCTTCGCCTCTTTAAAAAAAGACAAAATTTAAATGAATCAAAATAACAAATAAGACCACCCTACGAAGAAAAACAAACTAGTTTCAAAAAAGGTCACGATAATTTGAATCAAATTTAAACAAAAAGAATACACGGCCTTTTTTCCTTGGTCCTTCAATATAATTTTTTGCAATTTTGAACTAATAAACATATTTTCTTTTTTTATAAAATGTCTGTTATTTTATTTAGTTATTGTCTTTACATTGTTCTCATTAATCACATTATATTCTGGTCCATGCCAGTTTTTGGTTGTATAGTATATCCTTAGGCTTTCAACTACTGTAATCTCTGAAAGAAGAATAAATGAAAAAAATCTATTAAATAATATTAAGATACAAAATTGCATGTGAGTTACATACATATACACTAGGGCGTTCATTATTTCAGGAGTTTTCGAGAAGTTCCTAAGTGGAAAAACTATTTCAAAATAATAAACCAAAAAATACCCTAATTTTGCAGATTTTTATTTTAACGCTAGGTGGCGCCCCAAGAGGGTTAAAGTTTTTTCTCTGTGAAAAAGGTATGTGTTGACTTATGCCTTATGAGTCCATTTTTTTGTATATGGCCTTAAAATAAAAAATGTTTGATGAGGTTCTTGTCTACATTAAACACAGTTTTCAAAAAGGTATATATTTCAGGACCAGGGGTTTATTCAGGTCATAAACTTTTTTTTCACACTTGTTTAAATAAAACATGCTGGCCTTAATAAACCTAAAAAAAATGCATGTTTAAGCCTGGTACGCAGCTCGCGCTAAATTTTAGCCGAGATAAGATTCCCATACAAGTTATCGATAATTTCTATGGGAGCTAAAATGAGTCCTATAGAAATTATCGATAACTTGTATGGGAATTTTATCTTGGCTAAAATTTGGTGCGAGCAGCGTACCAGGCCTTAGACTTAACCCCTTGCCCTAATAAGATGGTTTATACCTTTTTGAAAACGGTGTTTACTGTAAACAAGAACCTCATCCAACATTTTTACTTTAAAGCCTGGTACGCAGTTCGCGCTAAATTTTAGCTTCCATACAAATTATTGAAAAAAATTACCCGAGCTAAAACGTATTCCATACAAATTATCGATAACTTGTATGGGAATTTTATCTTGGCTAAAATTTAGCTAGATCTGCGTACCAAGCCTAAGGCTATATCGTGGGCACAAAGCCAAAACCACGAATTTGCAAAATTGTAGTTTTGAGAAAAACGGGTTCTACTCATGCAATCTTATGGTAACTCGTGCATCGGAAATAAAGTTTAGGCTTCTAGACAACATTATGCAAGATTGGGATCGACGCAGTGAATAGATGGAACGATTACAAGTAAAATGATGCATTAAAGTGAAAATCCAAAAATGCAAATTCGAGGCTTTGGCGTTATCTAAAAAAATGGCCTCAAATGAGAAAAAACATTAATCCTCTTGGGGTGTCATTTAGCGTCAAAATAAAAATCTGCAAACATTTTTTTTTATTGTTTCGAAATAGTTTTTCCACTAAGGACCTTGATTCTTATAATAACGAACGCCCTATAATATACACTGTATAAAGAAATTGAAATATGAATCAGCAGCATTTTTTTAATTAGAATTTTGTTTTAGCATAAGCTCATTCCCATTTGAATGATTGAAGAATATTTAAAAAATTAATCACAAAATTATAGTGAAAAATTAAAGGATAATATTAAAAAAGTATTGAATAAAGAACAAAAATCCCCTGAATGAAGAAGTTAGTAATTCTTACGAAACGTTGGGTAAAAGAATGGAATACAGTTTTTATTTTATTCGCATTCCAAAAACAAAAAGACTAAAAGAGCCTAATATAACATAAATAAATAAGAATTTAAAAAGAATTGGTCAAACACATACAACAAAAAATTTATTAATTGAAAATCAATTAAACTTTTTTCTGTGTATAGGAAGATGTTTGAAGAAAAACTTCACTTGTGAATTTAAACATCGTAAAAAGGATTTAAAATGGGGGGACATCCCAAAGGAGTTGCAAAGGCAGGCCTTGCAGTAGTCACTATAATAATGCGAAGACCTACATACAAATTTTGCCTAACGTAGGTATAATATTTGGATTTGTACAATGTGAAATTACCCGGCCAACTGACAGATTGAACGTTGATTATTATGATTTAAAATTATGTTATGTAATTACAAATTGATCTCGAGATTCCCACATTCGATATATTTTTATATTTTTTGGTTCCTAACGTCCATATTATTCACTAGCTTAAAAACACATCTGGATGTAAAGAAATTTAAATCCAAATCCATAATATTCACTACTAAAATCCAAATTTAAAGCCAATTTCTTAAATCCAATCTTGTTAAATCTGTCTGGAGGTCTGTTTAACTTTATAAATCCAGATGTGAAATTCATTTGCATAGTGTTCAGTTGTTTTGTGAAGTATTTTGAAAAAGAGAAATAAAAATAAATGGAAATTATAGAAAACTAAATAATTTATTTTGACTGAATAAATAATATGAACAATAACGGCCATATTACTCACAAGTTTAAAAATACATCTGGATGTAAAGAAAATGAAATTTCAAAAATAAATCGAAATCACAGAGAAAAAAATAGTCATTTTTAACTATTTTTTTTTTATAGTTATCCCGATTTTAACTATGAAAATACATAGTTAAAATCGGGATAACTATTTTGGATTTGGATTTATTTTTGACATTTGACAATTTTATAATTTTATTTTTTAAACTGCTGAATAATATGGCCGTAAGTTATATAAATCCTTGGATTTATGAAGTTTGGATTTAAGTGTTTGGATTTAAAATTCACTTTTCCAAACTAAGTTCAGAGTGAATAATATGACAGTAAGTATTTATTATATTTTTCAAGTGTTCGCTTGACTTCTATTTCAATGAACCAATACAAAAATATGTCAACAAAATTAGGTAATTTTAATTAAATACTTATTAATCATAATGTGAGTTACTTTACCTTTAAATATAAAGGTTATGATAAAGAGTCATCAATATAATAAGTTTTGTATCAGCTTATAAACGTTTAAGCTTAAGCACACTCATGTACACATATTATTACTAAATTCCGTTAGTTTTCACACATTTTGGTGTTATTTTGAGTTAGGGAAAAAAAGTTGTAGGAGAAAGTACAAGGCAAGAATTTCCACTTTTCAGCAATCCTCGGATAAGTGCAAGATCGTCTTGTGTCAAGGACCAACCACTCAACTGGCCAACACTTTGGAGTTCCGGACAACGTTCCATTAGTATCTGCAATAAAGGAATAGTTTAAAAAATAGTAAGAGTGTGTATGTTTTTTTTTTATTTATTGTTGAAATAATTAACGCTTAAAGCCTGGTACACTGTTCGCGCTAAATTTTAGCCGAGATCAAATTCCCATACAAGTTATCGATAATTTGCATTTGATCCATACAAAAAATCGAAAAATTTTATCCGTGCTAAAATGGATCCCATACAAATTATCTATAACTTGTATGGGAATTTTATCTCGGATAAAATTTAGCTCGAACTGCGTACTGTTTATTGGCGTCAAAAAAGATGAAGAATTTGTGCAAATGTTATTAACTTTCGATTTTTGTGTGTTTGCACCAAGGCCAAAGTTGAAATTCACATTATTTGCACTATTTCACGTGTTCAAAATTTTATTTATACATATGTTTCACAAAAATAAATTTTAAAACGTTCAATGTTCGAAATCTTCAAAAATATGCCTTGTAGTTTTTTATTAAACTTCAAGGGCAAGAGTAGGTGAAGAGGTGACGGCTGAAAGAGCTAGAAAATGCATGTTCATGCAATGTCATGGCCATACGACACATTATTTCAGGGAAAATATTTTTTAATTTTCTGAATCGAATAAGATGCTAAACCCGATAAAAAATAAATAAAGAAATTTGATGAAAATGTTGCAGTTGATATACCTGAAAAAATACTGGGGTCTAATCACGGCACACGATTACGATCAAACGTTGACGATTTTACTATTTCTGTCTCTATTTAATAAGTAGAAAAAGATAGGGGCACATAGCGATTATACGTTAACGAATGTATGCCGTAATTTTACCCCTGTTTTTGTTTCTATATTTTCCTATTTGACACTAGTTTTGTATAAATACTTGTACTTTTAATTTATAATTTTAAACAATAATTACACCGGCACACAAAAAAAAAAAGTGTCATGTACCAGGAACCAGACCTATCTTTCCATATGTTTTTGGACCCGCTGAATCCGAATTTCAAGTCCGTTTGGCCCTGTCACCCTCCAGTTTTGAGTAATATGCAAAAATCTCAAAAAAAGGTAGTTTTTGGGGTCTTTTTTACACTTTTCTCAAAACTGGAGGGTGACCGGGCAAAACGGACTTGAAATTCGGATTCAGCGGTCCCAAAAACATATAGAAAGATAGGTCTGGTTTCTGGTTCATACAACTTTTTTTTTTGTGTGCTAGCACTGTCGCGACATGTCGCTGTCATACCCGGCACACAAAAAAAAAAGTTTCATGTACCAGGAAGCAGACCTATCTTTCTATATGTTTTTGGGACCGCTGAATCCGATTTTCAAGTCCGTTTTGCCCGGTCACCCTTCAGTTTTGAGAAAAATGCAAAAAACTCCAAAAAAGTCATAAAAATTCAAACAAAATGCACTCACAGCTCAAAACTGGAGGGTGATGGGGCCAAACGGACTTCAAATTCGGATTCAGCCTGCCCAAAAACATATAGAAAGATAGGTCTGGTTCCTGGTACATGACACTTTTTTTTTTTTGTGTGCCGGTGTTATTTTTCAAAAAAAAAAAAAACATGACGTACTTTTTATAGAAATGGGTTGAAAATTAATGTCGTTTTCGATTGGAATCACTCAAGGATTCACTCATTCTGAAATCCAATAAAACAGTTTGAATCGCTTCCACTCAATTTTGTTTTTTTGTGTTTGTGTTTGTTTTTCTGTGAAATTTAAAATGTCAAACATGGCATACGACTTGAAAAATAACTAATATTTAAAAAAAATTGTACCTAATTCGTTTTGTGAAATATTTTAAAAGTATAATTTATTTGTTTGAAAATAAATTAGCAAATTAATTGCAGAAAACAAAAAAAAAATGAATGAAAAACAGAAAAAAACAATGATTGTTTCTTTGGCATGTAAGTATAAATGTATTAGTGCTTCTTGATTGGATTCGGATTTGAAATCGAGAAGAGAATTTCTCTTCTGAGAAGCGTTCTGGCTGTCGTTTTCATGCCAATAAAACGGTATCTAAAGGCTTCTAAATGCCTCCGGACTCTTTTGGACGTCCAATCGAAAACGATATAAATGAATTTTTTTAATGCATACTTTTTATTTTTTTTTTCTTAAACAGGTGAAAGCACTAAAATCGGTTAAAAATAGACTACACTAGAACTTTTACAATGGTAGGATAATAAATTGACAAATTAGTAAAAACTCTCCAAATAACCTAGATACAGGTAAAAATATCGTTTGTCAAGCTGCTCACTGTGAAACCAAAGGCGTTTGTGATTTCATTGTGATGTTTTTGTATGGGATTTTTCGTTTCACATCAGCAGTCTGCTAGGTTTTAAGCAGAAGCTATAAAAAATCAGTTAAAATGTTCTAAATTCGATTACAAATTTTATTCCCTCTGATCAATAGAAATAGAAGTTTAAAGAAATCAATTTGAAGAAAAATGAAGAGGAATTGCTGGAGAAGCGTTGGGAGATTGAATATGTCTAAGCTTATTTTCATTTCTTCAAAGCTTCGAGGAACAATAATATTGCATCCTTGTAACAACTTTTCCTATGTGAAGCCTGGTACGCAGATCGAGCTAAATTTTAACCGAGATAAAATTCCCATACAAGTTATCGATAATTTGTATAGGCTTCATTTTAGCTCGCCTAAAATTTTTCGATAATTTGTATGGGAGCTAAAATTTATTTCGATCTGTGTAGTAGCTACTAGGCTTAAACAAATTCCGGCTAGAACGGGATTTTTTTAAGCCTACTGCTAGAACATATACAACTTCTGGTGAAGTGAACAAAAGAACACATCTCCACTTGTGAACATTTGACATTCATCAATGGTAGGCAATTCAAGTGTTATTAGAATTAGCTTACATAAGTACATTACGTTTCGAAAGCAGTCAAGGTCATTTTTTTTAATTTTCAAATTCATGTTCGAAAAAATATATTGGAGGAGGAGATTAGAGGGAGATACTCCTACATTTTGCACATCAACATGTGAAATACTTCACGTCGTGAAGTTAAACTCTCAAATTTTTTTCACCACGAAGATTCCAGGAAATTCCACGAAAAATTGGTAAGTCTTGAAAGTCAACAGCAAACATGTTAACGAAGTCAAAATCATAAAAATTAAAATAAAAAAATTCAACAAAAAACATAAACAAATAATTCTTAAAGCAAAAACAAAAAAAAATTTACTTCGTGTAAGATTTCGTTGTGCTATTTTTGTATGGAAAATTTCGTTTCGCTTCATGCCCCATTCACAAAATTGCGAGACGACGAAACGAGAGCGAGACGTTTTTTCTGAACGTTTTCGATTTAAATAAAAATCGTTTTAAAATCGTATGGAAATTCACAATACTGCGATTTTTAATTCTATAAAGTAAACAAAAATAAAAAAAAATAAACAGTATTTACTGAGAATCGAACTCCGGACGGAGAAGTTGGGAGGCAATCACCTTCTCACCTGAGCTAACTCGAATGTTTTAAATTATAAATTATATGAATTAAATTGAAATTTATTCATATAAACTGTCAAGAATATTTTTATATTAAAATTTCATTTTCGAAAAATCGTCGTCTCGTGCGTCCTTTTTCCAAATTTTCGGAATTTCAACGCAACGAGAATCGCAAATGTTGTGTATTGTTTCATATATTATCATTATTTGGAATTTTTTTAAAATCATCATGCCCGATTCACAATATTGCGAGACGAGATTTTCCTTGACGATTTTAAAAATTTCCAAACAATGTAAATATATGAAACAATACACAATATTCCGATTCTCGTTGCGTTGAAATTCCGAAAATTTGGAAAAAGGACCCACGAGACGACGATTTTTCGAAAATGAAATTTTAATATTCAAATATTTTAGACAGCTTATATGGATAAAAGTTTTCATAATTTCTAAATTCGAGTTAGCCTAGGTGATAAGGTGAGTGCCTCGTAATCTCACCGTCCGGAGTTCGATTCTTAAAAATTTTGTTTATTTTTTTTTATTTTTGTTTACTTTATAGAATAAAAAATCGCAGTATTGTGAATTTGCATACGATTTTAAAACGATTTTTTTTTTAAATCGAAAACGTTGAGAAAAAACGTCTAGCTCTCGTCTCGTCGTCTCGCAATATTGTTGAATGGGGCATCAAGGAAAATCTCGTCTCGCTCTCGTCTCGTCGTCTCGCAATATTGTGAATCGGGCATCAGTTGTGTACTAGGTTTTACTTCCAAAATTCAGATTAAATTTGTTTATTATTAAAAACTACTTAAAAAATTTCACAAAATTCGCTAGCCCTTAAAAAAAATGTAGATTCATTCTAAATTCTTATAATTTGTACGAAATTTACCATACAAAGTAGATATGGTAAATCACGGAGTTTAGAGAAGGTTTAATGGTTTAGAGAAGGGTTAGCATAAACACACCCCATATCCAAATTTAAGTGATAGGAAAAACGTAGCATTATTGACTTTCATTAAATCTAAAATATTCAATTTTTTACTGTGAGAATTCATTGATACATTTTTATGATTTCGTTAGTTTACTCACCTCTATAGAAGTAATCGTTAAGTTTGGTGCCAACGTAAACCAAACATCTTCTAGTTCCATGAAATCATTTTCCACAAAAATGCTACAAACATTTAAAAAAAAGTTATTTTGAACTTTTTATGAATCCACTTTTTTGTTTAACACACCTTGTGATATCTTCATCGCTAAATGAAACAGAATCGACAGCAAGTCTTTTTAAACTAGTTGAATTGCAAATAAAGCTTTTTAATGAACTCTCATTCATTGGACTACTTAACATCTCTAAGCCTTCTAGCTTTTCAAATTTTCGAATACAACCATATGACATCGTGTCCATCATATAACAATCCAAGTCAATTAGCATCGGACAAATCCATGTTAGTTTTCCAATATCAAGATTACCATCTCCCTTGATCATTGTCAAATGACTCAAATTACGCCCGATTATCTCCAACGCACTCATAAGCTCCTTGCATTGAAATTTGTATATTTTAATTTTTCGCAAAAATGTATTCTTCAATATATGCAGAATTCCCTTATTCGGAGTATCTAGATAAAGTGACTCCAATTTTGGGCAAGTTTTCACAATCACTCGCAGAGTATCCGTATCTGTTCCAGTATCATGTAGGTACTTAAGTTTGCATTTAAAATCTTCATCTATGTTATCATATATAAATTTAAGCGCTGGCCCTACATACGAATATGTTGCTAGTGTTTGTACATTTGGACAATGTTCTAAAATCATTGCAATGTCCGAGTAACAAATATTTTCTTCGCCCGGCATGCCAACATCGACCACAGTCAGTAGCTGGCAGGAAACACCTTTGCTAAGATATTCAACACCAATTTCGGTAATATCCGTTTCACCAGAAATATCAATTAGCTGCAGTTTCGTACAAGTACGCCCGATCACTTCAAGCAATTCATCATTTGCAATGTATGGAATATAAAGTTTAGTCAAATATGAACATTTCTTCATTATGTCAAACATATAGTGCATGTGCTCCTCTTTTACCCAAATACCTTTCAAGTTCAAAGTGCGCAGTCCTGTGCCTTGTGCAGCTATAACTTGTAAAATTTTCTCATAGTACGAAAATGGAAATACTTCAGTTACTAAAAATTGAACACCGCAATTGAGGAGCATTTGCAGACAAGTAAATCTCATCGATGCTTCGAGATAATCAGATCCAAGGATTACTCTCAAGAGATCCTGATAAATATTGCTAGTAGCACCAGCAAGTTCTAGATATGAATTTATTTCAACCATTGTTATGCTAATGTCACGATCGAGGTCAACATGCATAGAGTATCCAATTGTTGACACTATAACGTTTGCCAATTCGGCCAACGAACTGTCGCTGAGCGAACGAATCGCGCATTTTTTAGCCATGCTTTGCTTTGCACCGAAAGCTTATATTTTTATTTTGGGTTTGTTTTTGTTTTGTTTTTGAAATAAAAATACAACAAACCAAACATAAACACTAAAAAAACATAGGAGCCTCTATGCGAACATATTACTATAGCATTTCACCACACTCTATCTTCCCAAGCGTTACATCACTCATTGCTGTTTTATTTTCATCAAAGATACAAAAATATTTTGCTATAGATACTTTGCGGAAAAAGTTAATTTTTTTTAAGATAATTTTATTTTAAACTGCAAAATATATTATTTAGCTAGGATTCACGAAGTTTTTTTATGGAATTACCGAATTTAGTGAAAAATATTCAATAAAGAATCTTAGCACAAAATCTATGTCTTCTTTAATCCGATCATGAACGATAACTGTGGTGGATATCCGAAAAATGATGTTGACACTATTTTTATAAAAAAAAAAACGAAAAAGTTCTTAAAGCTTTTTATTTTTAAATTAAATTTGTCTCTATTTTGTTTCTAAATAACGGTTACAGCCTAATAATGTAATACACATATTTTTTGGTTATAGCAGATGCGTTTCTTTGGGCACATTTATCTACTACTTACAGTTACTTTGAACTACCTTTACTCTATTAAAAAAGTAGTTCAAAACAGTTTTAACTACTAAGCAGTACCTATAAATTTTCCCAAAGGAACGCAGCTTATGAAATATTTGTTAAACCAAAATATTTCAGTATTGTCCTATAAGTATAAATATAAATACATTTTTGAATGATTGTGTTATTGAATATATCACCGGGGAAAAATATGGTATGAATGAGGTTAGACGCTACAGTTGGTTTATAGGATTGTGTATTTGATAGCCAAAAATTTCCTGAAAAAGACTTTTTGGTTAATAAGTAACCATATCTATAGTAAAAAATGCTATTATTTGTATTCGTTTTGTTTTGTGAAAGGTTTGTATTTATTTATTAGTTTTTTTTTTTTTAATTAAAGATAAGCAAAAATAACGATTTTGAAGAAATATTTTTAAATTTTTTATTCTTATTTGAAAAAAAAAAAATGTTTTTTTTTTTTGTTTATTTACTAATACAAGGAAAGGCAAGATGATGAACATTTTGTTCAATTATTGAGTGCAAGTGTTTATTTAATTCCGATTAGAGTGCGTAGCATCCAGGTCAAAGATGTAATTTCTAATTACACCGGTCAACAAAATTAAACTTTTTTTTTGTTACAGAAACCAAAATAATACTTTTCTATAGGTTTTTTGTGTGCTGAGCTCGAATCCAAACTCTGATTTCAACTTGAGATTTCTCGAAGAAGAAAATAGATATGATTTAAATGTATTTAGAAAGACAAAACTTAGTTCTTTTAGAAATCTTTACAAATTTAACTTGAACAAATAACCAAACGCTAAGACGGAACCTCAAAAACTGGCGACATTTTCGATTTTCTAACAAGAATATCTCAAAAACGTGAAGTGATAGAATTTTTCTGACTTCGGCTTTGAGCTCAGCACCCAAAAAACCTAAATGTATTTTGGCTGCTGTAATAAAAACCTTGTTGACCAGTATTTTGCACATTGTGCACATGCACTGTGGCGTATGCGTGCTTTTTTTGTATTGTATTGTTGTTTTTTTTTCTTCTTCTTTTAAACCGCATACGCAAGAGTAGACGATTTATTAAGCTAGCAAAATATTTTTTGATAATTTGTATGGGAGCCAAAATTTAGCTCGATCTGCGTACTAGGCTTTATGACGGTTTTTATGGTTTTTGCTCTCTTTTTTTTAACTGGCTCTATCTTTGCCAAATTTCGTCTGATTTGAAAGATTTTTTTACAACCAATCAAGAATTTATTACTGTTTTAGTTTTCCCAAAACTTTTTTTTCTGTGGACAATCGTTTCTTCGCAATTTTGCATCAAACCCAATTTTCTTTGTTTTTTAAGTTTTTTCTTTCATTAATTTTAACAACATTTATTAATTTTTTCGTTGAGTGAATTTAAAAATTTTTTTTAATTAATTCAAATGAATTAAAACCTTTTTCCGAGGTTTTGAAAAGAAATACATAAAGCTCAGAAATAGTTTTAATTCACTTCTTAAAGAAAAAATATGATTTACATATTTATTTAAGTTAACTTAAAAAAAAAAAAAACTTAGTTACTTGGACGTATTTGTACAAAATGTAAAATTAATTTTCAAAAATTATGTCAAAATTTCGCACCTTTGTAAGAACAATCATATTGAATTTAATTCATAATACTTGTTCTTTTAGGGCATACCAAAAAATTCATTATCAGAAAGTTACAATCAAAATTAGTCCTACCCAATTTGCAACAACTGCATTTATTTCTTGGCTAATAAAACGAAATTCGGATGAATTAGATTCTAAAACTAAAATTGTTGCAGAGAATCAAATTACACAATCAATTCAACAAGCAGAGGAATTTATTCACAATGGAAAGCTTAAAGAAGCAAAAATCTTATTGGACAATGCTATTAAGTTGGCAGATGAAAATGAAGCTTATGAAAATGTTTCCTCTTTGTGTGATTTACTAGCATCCATTATTCTAAGTGAGGGTGACTTTTATGAAGCTGAAAATGTTTTGGTTAAATTCATCGAAAGGCTTCTTCAATTGGGTTATCCAGAAACTCATAATAGTATTGTTACATTCAAATTAAAACTAGCACGGATTTATCAGTTGCTTGGTAGTTTAGAGATGTCAGAATATGGTTTTCGAGATTGCATACGTGTGCAGGAGAAAAAACTGGAAGGTCAGAAACAAATCGATGAGGAATCGAATGCAATTTACATAACTGCTTTATTTTGGTACGGAAAACTTTTGGCTGATCAACAGGATTTTAAGCGTGCCCGAAAACAATACACAAAATGTTGGGAAAGAATATTGAAAACAACAAACATTCTTCCGTCTCAAAAAATGGTTGTGCTGCATAACATTGCAAATGTATCGGCAAAATTGAATGTAAGGTTTTTTGTTTCCTTCTTTTTTATTATAAAAAATAAAATGAGACTTTTTTTAGGACTTTGATGCGGCTCTTCATTATCTATATTCTGCTATAGAAATTTGTCTAGTTGAAGACCCAGACAATACAGATCTACCAATATTTATTGTTCAAGTGGGTTTAATATTCCTTCAAAAAGAAATATATGAAAGTGCTTTATTTTGGTGTCAAACTGGACATGAACTAGCATCGCATGAAGGAAATGAAATAGCAAAAAAAGAGGGTCTAAAGTGTTTAGACGAGCTACGAAAACTGAAAATCTTGACATAGTTTAAATAATTTTCCATTTTTCCATATTAACAAGTGCAATAAAAACTTGCAAGACCTTTAGAAAATTCCCATTCTCTTGTAGGAAAGCGAAAGAAATATTATCTACCCTACTAACAATTTTGCTTCTATAATGCTTTACAGAAGCAACAATTGCATCTGTAAGGCTTTATAGAACCAAAATTGTTTGTCGGGTAAGCACAAGTAAGATAACTGTAATACTTGGGACACACTGCTTTAACACTGCTTTAGTGCCTGGCTACACGGTGATTTTTCAATCGCCTAAGCAGTGAGTTTGTAGGCAAGAGGGATGAGGAGTGAAGGGGGAAGATGCTCACGAAGGGAACTGAATTTTCTGAGGGCAGTACAGTTCCATTGCAAATTTTTTCCTCTTTTTGACATTTGTTCCTAGAAAATGTAAAAGTGGAACGTGATTGGGCACAACAGTGTGTAGCCACCGCATGTGATTTTTCAATCGATTGAAAAATCACTGTGTAGCCAGGCACTTAAGCCTACTATGCAGATCGAGCTAAATTTTAGCTTCCATACAAATTATGGATACATTTTAGCCGGCATAAAATGAATCCCATACAAATTATCGATAGCTTGTATGGGAATTTTATCTTGGCTAAAATGTAGGGCGATCTGCGTACCAGGCTTTAAAAAACATTTTTTGTAGTTATTTTCAAAAAGAAATTGCGCTTGAAAAAATTTGTTTTACAATAAAATTTTGTACTTTTGTAAATTTCCCACTTTTGCGGCAAAAAATAATTACAATAACGCACTTGAGAATTTTTAAGTGTGAAGCCTGGTACGCTGTTCGCGCTAAATTTTAGCTCCCATACAAATTATGGAAAATTTTTATCTGAGCTAAAAACGATCTCATACAAATTATCGATAACTTGTATTGGAATTTTATCTCGGCTAAAATTTAGCGCGAACAGCGAACCAGGCTTGAAGAAAAATCAAACACTTTCCAACTAACGTCATTATATTGGCCCCGTTCAATTGGAAAGTGGCAAAGTACTACTAGTAGTTTTCTACCGATTTTCAATGGAACACACTTTCAACGCATTGAATACAAATCGTATCTTGGGAAGAAGAGCATGAGTAGATGATAGTACTAGATTAGGCCTGGGTACGCAGCTCGCGCTAAATTTTAGCTCCCATACAAATTATCGAAAATTTTTAGCCTACTATAAGCACTTCCCAACATCATTATAGTGTGATACTAAACAGAGCTCCAGAGAAGCTTTATACAATGCTTACAGAGAATTCTCCATCGCACCTGTTATCCCCCTATAAGATACTCCTAAGAAATAGTAGTAGATTTAAAGTACGGTTTAAATGTTTGAAAATTTGCGCTAAAATGTTTTGATATTTTTCGTTTGTTTACTTTTTTTGACATTGAAAAAGAAGCAGAGAATTTTGACCAAAAAGTGCTTTGGGTACTTTTGAACAATTTTTCTTTTTCTGAGAGGATTTCATCCCAATCTTTAAGCCTAGTATGCAGATCGCGCTAAATTTTAGCCGAGCTAAAAAGAATCTCATACAAATTATCGATAACATGTATGGGAGTTTTAGCTCGGCTAAAATTTAGCTCGATCTGCGTACCAGGCCTTAAAATTTAACAGGTTCCATATTTTTATTAAAAAAGAACCAAAATCAGACCTAGGGAGCTTGTTTTAAGGCTTAACTACATACACCACTTTTTGAAAAAGTACAAAAGTGAAAATATTTTTTTTCTAGCTAGCGCAATTGTTTTGTGAAAAAGAGTATACAAATTGTTTTTTAGACCAAAAAATAAGCTTTCTGCATCATTGGTTTTAATTTTCCAGGCCGAAAAACTACACAAAAATGCATTTGAAAATTTTCACTTTTGTACTTTTTCACTTTTTGAGCCAATGTAGTTATACCTTTATTCTTCACAGTTTTTAAAACGTCGAAATTAAAACTGTAAAAAGAAAGAGAAAACAAGGACAAATGTTCGAACTTCCCAATTTTTCAATCTGGCATAATCATAAAACATGGCTCGAAATTTCGATTTGGATTGAATCCGATCTTTAAACCAAGTCATATAAACATAGTAAGGAACAAGCCTTTCGCAGTGCATACACCGAACAAACCTATTCTCGTAATCGATATATGTTATCGGTTTGGATTTTTAATATTTTCACAACAGCACATCTCTAATGTGGCTGTGCCTGTGGTAAAATTCAAAAGAAAAAAGCAAAACACTACATGTAGCAGGCGGCAACGGATTACGGTTGATTTAAAAACGAAAAAAGGTAATTTTGTTTCATTGTTTTTTAGTTGTAAATTACATTATTTGTTATTTTACTACATCTCATTTGGTTTTCCAAACAATTTTGAGCAAAGAATCTTTTTATTAAACTCTAAAAATACAGTAATATTAAATTAAAATGAAAGTTTGTTGATCGCGTAGGTGTAAATTCTGAGTATGTTCCGGCTTGATTAAATGGTAATGAATTCAAAACATCAAATTAACTTATTTTATTATTATTTTATTAACATCAACTTATTTTTATTGTAATTAAATTGATTTCAATAAATGACGTACTCTTCAGCCCAATGTTTACGTCTTTCCTAGCTCACGGCAGCTTTACAATGCTCCTCATTTATCAACAAACTGCTTTTGATATACAATTTGGCTAAAATCCCATAAAGCTTTGTAGCCTTTTTGTAAGAGCCATGAAGGTAAAGGTAAATTAGTTATTTATTAGATTATAAGCTCCGAGAATTATTTTAAAGTCAAAATTAATTTAATATGCCATCCCCCTTGCATCCATTTTGTTTTCGGTGCATTGCAATAACTCCTTCGGCAATTACCCCTGCAGGAAAAATCCCTTTCAGGCTTTCTTTCCTTTTTAAAATGGCAATTGCACCTGTGGGTGTTATAGCCTTTTCTAATTTTTGTTCAATACTAACTGATCTAATTTATAAGGCGCATACGCGCCATTAACGTTGAGGAATGTAAGGGGTGGCATGCTGACTCCCTGCAACCCTCTGTTTGGGCACACCATAGGATTTGGGCAAAATTTAAAAGTTTCTTGGAAATCAAAAGAAACTGTACATACCCAACCTTGCCCCCACCCCAAATCCTATAGTGAGCCCAAGCAGGGGTGCAGAATGCCTCCCCCCCATACCTATCTCAGCTTTTATATTCGTTACTGGTAGTGAAAGTGTCTATTGTTCACATTCAGAGTGACAAAAAAAAAACCGTGGGGCTTTTTGCCTTTTCGAAGTTTGTGTTATTGCCACTTTTAAAAAGAAAAAAAGCCTGCAGGGAATATTTCGTTTTGATTTGGGATATAACACCTGCAGGCGTTATTGCCGCAAGTGCTATTGCAGGTGCAGTGCAATAACACTTCCGGCAGGTGCAGTGCAATAACGCCTGCAGGTGTTTTATCCCAGGTATTCGGTATTAAACTTAGGCATATCTCTGGACTGCTGGCTTACATCTACATAGTGCCCCGAATTGCTCGCTTTCTAATTCTAAGTTCCAATAGACTCCAATTTAAACTTTATTTAATTTGTGAGAAAGAAAAAACCCAGAGACATGAAAATTCGGCTGTTTTAAATTTTTTTTAACATTTGTATGCGTTTCACGTTTACACTTTATATTCCATAAAAAATCATATCTTCTGTTATATTTATTTGCTGTTAAGTTTTATTCACCCTTCTTTTAAAAATGGCGTAACTTCAAGAATGCTCCAACTTTAAAAACTCAGTCTCAAAAATGTCCTACCTTAACATATGCCCTATTTATGAACATGTCCTACTTTCAAGGACTCTAGTTCTAGCTTTAAAAATACCCAACTTATAAAGATTTCGCACCTTCAAAATTACTCTAGCTTTCAAAATTCCTTGCCTCACTTTTTTGGGGCTTACTTTCATTTTATTTTAAAAACAATTTGGAGCCTTACCTTTTACCATAATTTTCATGAAAATGCTAAACTAAATAGTCTTTCAAAGGTATAAAGAAGGCGCCGCCAGTTATAGCGTCAGAAAAGAAAGAAGCTTTATTATATTGAATATTTTTTCCTAATGCTCGTTTATAGCGATCAGGAGAACTTACGTCAGTATTGACACACACAAAATCTACATACTCTCTCTTTTTTTCCTGACTGAAATACATACGAAAATATGGTTCGTATTCAGTGGAACAGGAAAAATTTGAAACACTTCACGGGAACGATTTGTTTCATTTTGTTTCAAATGTCAATCAGCTGGCACGAAAAACAAATGTATAGAATTTAAACAAAAAATAAAATTGCTCCATTTCCGGATTCATTTTCCTGGTCGCTATAACCAGCCTCCAAGTTAAGGCCTTATTTCATTGGGGCACCATTATTAATTTCAATTCGAAAAAATACTCCAATTTGGGGTTTTATTTCATTTTTTCTTTTGGGGCCTTTTTCTTGGGTCCTAATTTGGCGGAGCCGAGTGCAGCACACAAAAATTTAATTTTTATATTCAAATTCAACGAACTGACTGAGAAAAAAAAATTAAACGATTACCAATGCCCTACCTGATAAGATCGTTTCCCTACCTTAAAATCAACTCTGGCTACGGGCCTGGAGGTCATATAAAAAGCGCAAAAAATCGTATATAAAAGCCTTCACACGATATGCCTCTGTTTGGAAGTTAGTGAACACGTAATTTACATTATGTCACTTTTCTTCACTCTTCTGAGAGTACCTATCCCCTTTAACTTATTTTTGAACTTTTTGAGGTTTTGTGCATATTTCCGTCAATGAGGAAAAATCTGAAATTGTTGTGACGTCAGCCAAGTTTGGACGCCACAGATAGGGTTATTCTGAATATAAGTCTCACTTTGCGTATTAATTGGTCTTATGTCCGCCATAAAATTTGCAAGAACCTTTTGGATTGGAAATATAACTTGCTTATTTCTCTCATACACCATTTTCGTATAAAAGTTATACTCTCAGTGTTAGGGCGCCACAAAGTACCTATATAATTTTTGGTTATTTCCCACATATGTAACTAACGGTTATAAAATAAAACTATTTGTGGTGTATCTTTATGTATCTTTAAAAATATTAGTCATATAAGAAAATGACGTATTTCCAATAACGATATTTCCAATAAGAAAGTTCGTTGAACATTTTCTGTGCGACAATTCGCTATCGAGATATTGAGACGTACGCGTTTTTCAAAATGGCGGAAGCCCCACAAGACCAATTAATACGAAAAGTGAGATTTATATTCAGAGTTAACACCTCTTCAATGTTGCATCCAAACATAGCTGACGTCACAAATTTTTTCATATCCCCTGCTTTTGACTCCTGTAGTACCTTCACACCACAAAAGGTTACAACATATTTTACTCCGCAGTAATTAGATAGATAGTAGTTGTAATACTACGAAGTACTCCGGATTTACTCCAAGTCAAGTCTACTCCTATTTGCACACGGACTTGCACGCATTTTTGATGTTATTTTTTTAGTTCTTACAAGCTTTTTCTTTTTTTGATAAGAAAACTGACATAAAAATGCAGTTGCAAACCGAAAACTAAAAAAGTCGGCTGTTCAAAACGCACTACTCAATAATGCCATGGCATGAAAAGTAAAAACAAAAAAAAAATTGGAAAATTTTGGTTTTTGAACAGTTCCAACGATTTAGCTATTTTACCGTTAGAAGAAAAATATTTTAAAGCTTAATTCTAAAACTAGAATAGAGCTTTCACATGCTTTTTATTTTGTCATGATGCGATAATTTTTTACTGAGATACAGCCTATCGAAAATCACTAAAAAAATCACAATTTTTTTTGGTTCCCTTAATTTTTTGGGCTAGTGTACTACTAAGATCATCGTAATCAGATCTTTTGATTACAACATTCTCGTTCTTTTGTATGTGAAGCATTTCTAAAAGCATTCGTTTAGAACAATGTTTTTTTGTTGTAAGATTTTTACACTATTAAAATTTGGTCTATGATCTTCTTCTAAACGCAAAGTACCGTTTTTTTGTGAATTTCCGTTTCTCACATCAGATTTGTGTCCATCTTTCCTTTTTTAAGTTTTTGTTTTGATGTTCCAATAAAACATTCCGGATTTTATTATTATTATTTTTGTTTTTTTTTCATTTTTAAAAATTGTTTAAAACATTCCGGATTTTTTTTTTTATTTTTAACATATTGTAATACAAAACTGAAAAAAAAAATCATTTTATATATTTGTTTACTATCAATTTAAATATATAACGCAAAATAATAATCTTTAATTCATAAAAAAATATCAAAAATTTATGTAAATTTCGTCTGTTCAAGACTAACGGTTTTTTTTTAAATGTTAATGTTAATATTTTTGATGACTGCTTGGCATTGATAAGGCATGGACTAGACTCAAATTATCCATTTATGGAAACAATATCCACTCCAAAATGTCTATACTGAAAACGATTCTCAATTATTCCAAAGAATGGCATTTCCAAATCCAGACTTTTTGGAGTCAATTAGCGATTTAAAGTGAATTCCTCAAAATGTGTCTGTTTTTTTAGTGCATTTTTTCACTTTTTGTTCATTCGTGCATAGTATAAAAAAAGCGATTCTCGTTCTGTAAATAAATAAAATCAAATCATCTTGAACCAACTCAAACCATATTACCGACTCAATTACAGAGTGTCGATAAATTTTGTCGAGCTGGCAGTTCGTTGTTAATCTCAAATTAATTTCGAAAACGATTCAAGCATTTGAATATTAGTAAGATTTGTTTGGTAGGAAAAAAAAGTTCGTGGGAGATCCGCCATAGGAAAATTCTCTTCCGGGGTACTTTTTTCCTCCGGAAAAAGCGATAGGTTGGATTTAAAATAGCCAAAAACTAACATTTTGTACTAGAAAAAAATAAAGAAAAAGACAATATTGGAAGCTTATCAAGATAAAACATAATTTATTTTGACAACATACCCAAAGAAAAAAAAATTGTAAAAAGCATAACATAAAACCCAAATTTGAACCGTAGTTTTTCTCAATAGAATGCTATTTCACTTTACATAGCAGTTTATGCACTACTCGACATATTTTCAATCATTTATGACTTCAGCATTAATTAAAAATGTATTAAACTGCTTCTACAAAGTTTTGGATCCTTATAAAGTTTTTTAATTTTTTTTTTACAGAACTTACCATAAACCTATTTAATCGAAAAAAATTAGTTACTAACAATGAATACAACAAAAAGCGATTTAATGAAAGCTATCCGTAATGGAGAATTAGAAATCATAAAAGAGTATTTGCATCAAAATAAAATGTCTGATGATCAACCATGGGCAGGAGGATATGCTCTTCTGCGCAAATCAATTGAGCATAATCATACTGAACTGTCTATATTACTTTTAAATAGCGGATCAAAGGTAAATAGTAAATCTCCCAAAAGAAACCACACAAATACAGCACTTCATTTTGCTGTGCAAAACGGTGATATAGAAATTATACAAATGTTAATAAACCGAGGAGCTTATCTAAATGTACAAAATAAAATTGGCTGGACTCCAATCATTTATGCAGTTGTTAGAGAGCAAAAGGAAATAGCTGAAATGCTTTTGAGAAATGGTGCCAGTGTTTATGGTTTAAACAATGGCATGGTTTATCTTAATGATCATGCTAAATCTATTTTACATAAAATCATTAAAAAAGTCAAAGGCGATGGTATTTCCATTAAAAATTCCGCTCACAATATGAAAAATTCCAAAATAACTCCACAAAATTGTGAATTATTTGGAGAAAAAGCAATAAAAAAGACAAAACAAGGTTCATTGAATAAAAAACTACATAGTGCAGTAAGACAAGGTAGTGTCGAATATGTAACAGAAATGTTGAATAGAGGAAGCAATGTAAATGCATTTGATAAACAAAAATTAACACCTCTTTTCTGTGCAGTTAAGAACAAGAACGCATTAATCGTTGAATTACTTCTGAATAAAGGAGCCAATTTTTGTGGCAATAAGCTTGGCATAAGCCCGCTCCATATTGCCGTCGACAGTGGTGCAATTGACATTACTAAAATACTTTTAAAAGCCGGAGCTTTGGCCAATTCAGTTTGTGATTATTTTCGAAGAGAATATTATTCTGAACCCGGCAATATATTAGATAGCAAAAAAATAACACCACTTCATATTGCGGCTCA
Source organism: Episyrphus balteatus (assembly GCF_945859705.1). Lineage (NCBI taxonomy): Eukaryota > Metazoa > Arthropoda > Insecta > Diptera > Syrphidae > Episyrphus > Episyrphus balteatus. Next base: position 53,460,790 of record NC_079134.1, on the reverse strand, counting down.
AAAAGGGTTTTCCAATATAATTGAAGTGCTTTGCGAATATGGAGCCGATGTAAATTCACCTTCTAGTAGAGGATACACAGCACTACACCTTGCAGTAGTAAATAATAAACAAGATTGTATTATAATGCTTTTAAAATATGGGAGTTATGTCGATGCAAAAAACAGTTTGGATGAAACTCCTCTTCATATTGCAGGATTTTTACCGGCTGCTGAACTTCTTTTAAACCATGGAGCATTGATTAATTCAAAAAATTATAAAGGATTTACACCATTTCACAAATCTGTTATTTATATGCAAACTGAAATGATAAAATTGTTTTTACGTTACAATGCAGATGTGAATTGTTGTGCAAACAACAAAATGACACCACTTCTAAATACAGTTAATTCAGAAACGGCTAAATTACTTTTAAACCATGGCGCAGATGTTAATGTCCAAGATATGAATGGCAATACAATCCTCAACACAGCGGTCTCCCTTGGATGTACTTCAATGGTGGATGTTATCCTAAAAAATTCTTTTCCAGACAAGAACAACCAAAGCAACAAAAGTTCGCTTAAAGTAGCATTAATGAATTTTTGTAACGAAAATATAATTAAAAGTCTTCTTGACTATGGGTTCACCTATAGCTTGAATGATATAAATGATGATTCATTGTATAACGTTGTAAGAAAAGGATATGACGATATTTTGAACATTTTTCTTGAACTCAATCCCCGTTTGTTGCATGACTTTAAAAATGTCAAACCATTACATGTTGCTGTTAGAAATTATAATTTTTCGACAATTACACTACTACTTGCTAATGGAGCTGATATTAATGAAATGGACGAATTTGGAAAGGTTCCAATATTTTACAGCATTAAAACCTCTAACTTTGTTATGACCGAGTTTTTGTTGAAATATGAGGCAGATGTTAAAAAATGGCCCGAGCTTCTTATCCTAGCCAGTAAAAATGTTTGTAAAAATATTGTTGAAATTTTACTTCAAAATCAAGCAAATACTGAAGGCACTGATGAGTTCGGAAGGACAGCGTTACATATAACCGCTGTAAATGAATGTAAGTGTGTTAAAATTGATGATAGAGCAGATATAGCTAGATTGCTTCTTCAATATGGAGCGAATGTTGATGCTAAGACAAGAAGCTGCGGTTTAACAACTCTCCATTTAGCCTGTCTCAATAATCACATAAAACTTATCAAAATACTCTTAAAATATAAAGCTAATATTGAGTGTTTTACGGAAAATATGGATAGCAAGAATATTTCTGAAATTCAAGGATCAAGGAATCCATCGAACATAAGAAATATTTATAATAAAATTCAAAATGGACAAACGCCGCTTCATCTGGCAGCAAAAGGAGGTAATAATGATGTCATATATATTTTACTTCACGTAGGCGCCAATATTTGTGCCAGAGACATTAACGGTTCGACACCACTTCATGTGGCTGCAGCTGAAAGCAGTGTATATGTTGTACGCCGACTTGTATATCAAGGAGCTGATATTGATGAAATAAATAAAGAAGGTCAAACAGCTCTTCACATAGCTTGTACATATGGAAAGTACGAAAACGTGAAATTCCTTCTAAATTTTGGGTCAGACGTCAATATAGAAACATACAACAATGAATCACCTATTGATTTAGTCCTTGGATTCATTCGTTCTACTGGAAATTATGTTGACTATGGTAATAACGAAACTTCTTGGGGCGCAGGAGTATGTTCATTATATGTTATCAAACTTCATTTAACTATGTTAAAGTACGTAGATATCTTCATAAATAACAAAAATCAACTTGCAATACAAGGGTTTGATTCCAAATGGTACGAGAATATTTGTGCCGTAGAAATAACAAAGTTAAAGACAACGAAATTTGGAAATAAATTGTCTTTGTATGATATCTTGACGAAGAATACTAGTTCATTGGTAAGATATTTTCGAAATAAAGAAGTATTGTACAATTTTAATGTGCACAGATACCCAATTTATGGTCAATTAATTGAGCGTAACAAAAAAAAAGCTACAGATAGAGTTATTTTGCTTAAATTGAGCCATGAATTTTGTGAAAATTATATTAAATTGCCATATGTTTGCTGTGAAAAAATACTTAATTATTTGGATAATAAAGATCTAAAAACTATCACAGATTTATAGAAAACAATTTGTTGATTGATATTTTACTATTTATGTACATTTATGTATTTTTTTTTGTAGAATTCAAAATATTTTTATTTATTTTTCCTAACGTTATTTTTACTATTGAAGTTTGTTTGTGTTTTTGTTTAGTTTTTATTAAATTAAAACAGTTAAATGATGTTTTCTTTCTTGCAGTATTTTAAAAAGGAAATTAGACTAAGATTGCGTTAATGTTTCAAAATATTTTAAGTTGTTTTTTTTTTTTTTTTTGATTGATATTTTACTATTTATGTATGTATTTTTGTAGAATTCAAAATATTTTTATTTATTTTTCGTTACGTTATTTTTACGATTGAAGTTTTGCGTTTTTGTTTATTTTTTATTAAATTAAAACAGTTAAATGATGTTTTCTTTCTTGCAGTATTTTAAAAAAGAAATTGGACTGAGATTGCGTTAATGTTTCAAAATATTTTAAGTTGTTTTTTCTAATGTTATTTTTGCTATTGAAGTTTGTTTGTTTTTTTGTTTATTTTTAATTAAAATTAATTAAGTAACAGATGAAAATTGTGTTTTCTTTCTTGTAGTAATTTCGTAAGGTTATCAATCACACTGAGATTTCGTAAATGTTCTTAAAAACTCTGATTCTGTTGAAAATTGGAAGCACAATCTTAAAATTATTCGAAAAAATGTCTCTAAATTTCGATGCTTACAGCTTTTTAGTTTAACCTATTTAAAAAAAACAATGTGAAAATGTCGGCGTTTTAAATATTTAGAGGTCGCTGATCGCCTTTTGTCCAATTGTTTATCATATGTTTTACAAAAGGGTTGTCACTGTTAAATTTTACTGCAGTAAAAAAAAGACTTTTGATATTTTTTATCGCTCTTTCCAAAAGCTGCCCCCTCTTTCCCAAATAGACCAGTGCCAATCCGGTTTTCAGAGGGCAAAAGTTGAACAAATTATTAGCAGCATATGGGTGGTGGGAAAATTTAGGATAAATGGTATATGAAAGGGGAAAAATAAATTGCCCACAAAAAAATTGGGGGAAAGGGGGTGGGTGGGCGAAAAAGTGGGGTGGGTGTCAAAAATCATGGTTTTTTACGATTTCTGTCAAAACTAGACGTCCTATCGAAAAAAGTCAAATGCAAAAGTTGTAGGTAGTATAAATGTCTACAACTTTTACTCAAACAATTTTTTTCTATAACCTCAAAAATATTGGAAAAAATGCAAAAATACGATTTTTTGATTTTTTATTTTTATCTTTTACAAAAATGGTTGGATTTTACCAAAACTTGGTTAAAAACTGCTTTGTTATGTTTTCTATCTATTAAAAATGTTTTTTGAGCAAAAAGTGAATTTTTGGATTTTTGACTAATTTAATTTGAAAAAATAGCCTATTTTTCAATCAAAAAAGTTACCGAAAAAATTTTTGATTTTTGAAAAGTTTGAAATGAAATTATTTAGAATAAAACCTATTATTTAAGATTGTGTGGAAAAACTATACTTTTGTTTTAGAAAATATTGAGAAAAATTGAAAAAAACAAAAAAACGATTTTTAAGATCGATTTTTCCGTAAATGACAGTAATATTGGCGAGAAATAATTTTCCATAGAAACTTAATTATACTTTTCTAATGGCATTTGACCTTCTTAATTTGAATCTAGCATTAGAATAGCTCTAACGTAAAAAGTTTTTGAGATATTGAATTTTGAACGTCCAAAACACTATTTTTGTGATGTTTTGCATGGTAATATCTCAAAAACGTGATGTGATAGAATTTTTCTGACTTCGGATTCGAGCTCAACGCACAAAAACCATTAGAAAAATATACTTTGGTTTCTATAAAAAAAAAAACTTTTTGACTAGTGAATTCGAACAAGGCATTCGATTTTTTCTTCCCTGTTCGAATTCACTAGCCAAAAAGTTTTTTTTATAGAAATCAAAGTATATTTTTCTAATGGTTTTTTGTGCGTTGAGCTCGAATCCGAAGTCAGAAAAATTCTATCACATCACGTTTTTGAGATATTACCATGCAAAACATCACAAAAATAGTGTTTTGGACGTTCAAAATTCAATATCTCAAAAACTTTTTACGTTAGAGCTATTCTAATGCTAGATTCAAATTAAGAAGGTCAAATGCCATTAGAAAAGTATAATTAAGTTTCTATGGAACATTATTTCTCGCCAATATTACTGTCATTTACGGAAAAATCGATCTTAAAAATCGTTTTTTTTGTTTTTTTCAATTTTTCTCAATATTTTCTAAAACAAAAGTATAGTTTTTCCACACAATCTTAAATAATAGGTTTTATTCTAAATAATTTCATTTCAAACTTTTCAAAAATCAAAAATTTTTTCGGTAACTTTTTTGATTGAAAAATAGGCTATTTTTTCAAATTAAATTCGTCAAAAATCCAAAAATTCACTTTTTGCTCAAAAAACATTTTTAATAGATAGAAAACATAACAAAGCAGTTTTTAACCAAGTTTTGGTAAAATCCAACCATTTTTGTAAAAGATAAAAATAAAAAATCAAAAAATCGTATTTTTGCATTTTTTCCAATATTTTTGAGGTTATAGAAAAAAATTGTTTGAGTAAAAGTTGTAGACATTTATACTACCTACAACTTTTGGATTTGACTTTTTTCGATAGGACATCTAGTTTTGACAGAAATCGTAAAAAATCATGATTTTTGACACCCACCCCACTTTTTCGCCCACCCACCCCCTTTCCCCCAATTTTTTTGTGGGCAATTTATTTTTCCCCTTTCATATACCATTTATCCTAAATTTTCCCACCACCCATATGCTGCTAATAATTTTTTTATTTTCAAAAATTATTGGCACTGGTCTAAAATACCTAGGAAGGAAAATAGCTACAAAATAAATAGAAACAAAGAAAAAGCTTTTTAATAAAAATTTAAGCAAAACCTGTAGAGCAGACAATTAAACAAGTTATTATTTACACATTTTTTTGTTTGTAATTCTAAAAGGAAAACGTATGTAGAGTTAAGCCTACGATTTTTAAGTTGGATTTTTTTTCCTGAGCAATGATTCGGTTTCTGTATATTTAAGCCTGGTACGCTGCTCGCGCTAAATTTTAGCTGAGATAAAATTCCCATACAAGTTATCGATAACTTGTATGGGATCCATTTTATCTCGGCTAAAAATGTTCGATAATTTGTATGGGAGCTAAAATTTAGCGCGAGCAGCGTACCAGGCTTGAAATGGATCTCATACAAATTATCGATAACTTGTATGGGAATTTTATCTTGGCTAAAATTTAGCGCGAGCAGCGTACCAGGCTTTATAAATGACTGTTATTGTGTGATTGCTTGCTCGACAAATTTTGCTTATTTTTTTTATAGAGAACTATTATCAAGTTATTAATGTTGTTTTCGTTTGGTAAAAAAATCAATTTATTTTTTGATCTAAATCTGTAAAAAAAAAAACAATTTGTGATCTGTTCAACTACAATTAAGTAGTCGCAACAACAGTTTTTTGATTTAGATCAAAAAATAAATTGATTTTTTTACCAAACGAAAACACCATAATTAAAAAGCATTTTCTGTAGCTTTTTTATATACAAGCACTATACAAAAAGCAAAATTGTGTTAAATCCAGAGGATCTGTTAAGGGCTTAGAATAATTTTTCTTTCCGACATGTTAACAGTGAATTAACTAAAGCAAATTACTTCGGAATATCTCCGACATTGATGATTTTTTTTTAAAGTCGTTAAAAAAAAAATGTCCTACCTCTTTTTTTTAAACGTTCACGGTAGTGCCGTTATGTTTTTGAAAAATGAAATTAAGATTTTTGTGAACAAAAACAAATTTTTCAAAAATGTTTAAATTTTATATGTTTAAGCCTGGTACGCAGCTCGAGATAAATTTTGGCTCCCATGGTATCTGTACTAGCAGTGTGTCACAGGTATAAGTTTATATTAGTCGACAGCCAAAATGCTAGCAAAATGAAATGCAAGAATGGGTTGAACGTTATCCTTCTTATGTTAAAAATAATAATTTAAAAAAAAAATTATTTAAATTTTTTTTAGGAAATTAAAAAAAAATTAGTATTATAAAATTTGGTTTAAAGTGACAGAAAAACCCTTACGGCCATATTATTCACTAGTTTAAAAAATACATACATCTGAACGTAAAAAAATTGAAATGTCCAAAATAAATGCAAATCCATAATATTCACTATCACACAAAGAAAAAATAGTCATTTTTAACTATTTTCATAGTTAAAATCGGGATAACTATTTTGGATTTGGATTTATTTTTGACAATTGAATCATTTATTTTCAAAACATGATAAGTCCATGATTTTTCAGTAGAAGAAAAAAACGTTCTATTTTCTTTTGTTAAGTGTAGCAAAATGTATAAAAAATATATTTTGTAGAACTTTGGCATTTACTTTTTGGACCGATTGTTTAAAAGATAAAAAATAAAAACGATTTTGGACTTATCATACTTTGAAAATAAACGAATGTGAAATTAGTTTTAAAATGAATATACAATTTTTTTAAAGCCTCAAACAATTGCATTTGGGAATAGAATATAATGTTTCGAGTAGTTATTTTACTTGAAAGACGCTTTCAACTTAAGATTTTGTCAGCTTCTCTATGTGTAGGCAATTACTCATAAAAAAGTTGCTGTTTATTTTCAAAAGATGATAAGTCCGGGACTTTTATGATGTTTTGACAATACAATTTTTTTTTCGCTTAGCTGTAAAATCGAATATAGACTGAGTAGATGCTTCATGTTTTGAAGGGAGGTGTGGTTATCCCCCAAGAACATATTCATTTAAAAAAACGAATTTTGATAAAAAGTGGACTTATCATGTTTTGAAAATAAACGATTCAATTTTACATCTGTATTTTTTAAACTAGTGAATAATATGGCCTTTAACCTTTCGATGACAACAGTGGGTGTTCCATTCCACCACCCCAGAACAATTAATTTTAACTAAAATTTTAATTTAGTTTGCTTTTTCTTTTTTGTTTGTTTTTGTTAAAGCCTCTGAAGTGTTATGATTGAATAAAAAATTGTTATTTTACTTTAAAGTATTTTTTTTAGGTAATCCTAGCTGGGTTGTTAAACAAACCCTGTGTTTGTGTAGGTACATATTGGTACATATTAAATGTGTTGCTAACGTAAGATGAAAATTAATTTGAAGTATTCCAAGCAATTTCTGGTAACAAAGAATTTAAAAAGAAATTAAAAATCGGTAGAGTCGTTTTTTAAAAATATTTTTTTAAATGAAATAAAAACAAATGGTATATAATTAATTAAAAAAAATTGAATCGCCACATTAAATCAAAGTTTCAATAAAATCATTTGGTTCCTGTTCGAAAAATAGATTTTTCAAAAAAAAGCTGTTTTTTTAGATTCAAAAATGATTTTTTTTTAGTTTTAGTGTAAAAGTTATTTGCCATCACTAGTGTCGTTTAGGAGAAAGTCACTTGCCACATGCAACTTGCCACATGCAACTTGCCACATGCAAATTGCTACATGCAACATGACACATGCACTTCGTTATATTGCATACTGAATGCAACAAGCATTCGTACTACTTGCTACATGCAACATGCACTTGTCAATGTTTCATGCCACATGTACCCGCCACATGCAACTTGCAACATGAAACATGCAACTGCATTTGTAAATACTAAGGTAAGCCTAGTACGCAGATCGAGCTAAATTTTAGCAGAGATAAAATTCCCATACAAGTTATCGATAATTTGTATGGGACTCATTTCAGCTCAGCTAAAATTTTTCGATAATTTGTATGGAAGCTAAAATTTAGCTCGATCTGCGTACAAGGCTTAATAAAAATTAGATTGATTGTGACTCTAGATTGGTATCCGTCCGAGTGGAAATTTGTCAGTTTTCAAAAAATAGTTTTTACCTGTCGGAAGGACACCTAAAAGCATGATTCGTATGAAATCAAAGAATTTTCTGTTCCGACGCAGACGCTTACACTTCCGGGGCCGATGATCTCATTTCAAAAGACAAATAAAATAATTTATCTAGTCGAAACATACTATGGCCCTTATTGCGAGTGTCGTTCAACTTTCCATCCGATAAAAGCCGATCGAATCGATAAATATCTGTTTTGCTATTGTGTATGTCGTTCAACAAATATAAATGCCAATGTCAACTATAAACTCGATTTGAGTCGAATGCAAAATTGTAAACGAGAAAGATCGAACGATAAAATAAATTTTCGATAATCGATATTTGATTAAAGTCGTCTATCGATAGAGATTCACAATACCAAAAGTCATTTTCAATGATCGACTATCGACAAAAGTCGTCTTAGATAGACAAACGAGACCCGCAATAAGGGCCTTTAGAAGGCTATCCCAATCCAATTACGACCGACGACAAAAAAAAGTGTGAGTGTACTGATGTACACGCAATTGAAGTTATACTTCTCACTCAAATGCTTCATACATTTTCCACATTCGACATGTAAACTTGCCACATGCAACTTGCCACATATTCAACTTGGCACATGCAACTTGACACATGCACTTCGTTATATTGCATACTGAATGCCACGAGCATTCGTACTATTTGCTACATGCAACAAGCACCTGCCACATGCAACATGAAACATGCAACTGCATTTGTAAATACTAAGGTAAGCCTAGTACGCAGATCGAGCAACATACAAGTTATCGATAATTTGTATGGGATTTTGCGATAATTTGTATGGGAGCTAAAATTTATCTCAAACTGCGTACCACGCATCACCGCTGCAAAAGAAAAACCACAACGACACGTAAACACGTTCGGAGAGCCTTAAAACTATTATCTGAATAATTCCGCTCCCTATCGATGTGAACTATGATTTAAAAAAAAAAGTATACTACTGAACACATCCCTGCAAAAAGACAACCACTACTGACAACCTAACAAAACTAAAATTGCTATTTTCTCGTGTTTCTTCTAGAATGGTCTGCATTTTCGTTGATAATTCCTCAAGTTAATATTCAACTTATTGTACACGCCGTCTTTGAACTGAATATTTCTTCAATTATTTCATCATAAATTATTGCATCCAACAAATAATATTCCTAATATAAATAAATAAACAACTTTCAAGAGGTATTTCATAAAGAAAAGTTCAAAAACACGATCTGAGTCATGAGCAAAGTAAGTAATTAACCAATTCCAAGAAGAAAAAAATGTAAAAGATTGGTTATGTGTATTGTGTGAAAAGAAAAGAAAAAAAAAACCAATATATGCAATTTTTCTGCATTATCCTAGGTGAATGAACTAAAGGAAAAAGGCAACAAAGCTCTTAACGAAGACCACTTTGATGAAGCTATCGCCGCATATACAGAAGCCATCGCTCTAGATGGAAATAACCATGTTCTCTACAGCAATAGATCTGCTGCATACGCCAAGGCCGGCAAATTTGAATTGGCTCTGGCTGATGCCGAGAAAACGATTGAGCTCAATCCCACATGGCCGAAAGGATATTCAAGAAAGGGATCCGCCCATGCTGGCTTAAACAATTTTCCAGAAGCCTTTGAAGCCTACTCTGAAGGTAAGTGGTGTTCTAGAAATTTCTTTTCAGTAAAAAGTACATTAGGATGGGTGTTTTCTAAAAGATTAGCATATTTTTGAAGGGAGGAATAAATAATTTAACCCCTAACTTTGTTCACCTGTTAACGATGATTATAAATATAACTTGTATTCATTCATTCCTGATATTCGCATACTTTGTATGTATGTATGTTTGTATGTGTTGTGTTCGAGTAATTTCTTGGGAATATTATATGTATATATGGGAACATAATGTTATGAATAGGGACTGACTTTTAAATTTCTATAAACCTTTGCGCTAGGTTTCTACCTTTCTTGGATGTGAGGAAAATAGTGTTTGTTTATGACAATAACTACATATTTTTTTAATGGTCCATAATATTACGTAGGCTTGTCTTAAAGTTAGTACTCAAGTCGGTTTTAACATATTTCTTCTAATAAGGACAAAGTCGTGTCTTGTCTTCTCAATGACCTTTAATACGGCTTTCACAGCAATAGTTCTATTAATGATCGAGATGGTTTATTTTACCGAATAGTGGAATAAATTTTTAAAACGTTTTTTAGAAAATTGTTGCACTTGGTATTTAAATTCATTTGATAGAGTTTCACATCAACCCCTCTTATGGAAAATGCGTTAAGATGAATCTGTTTTTCGTTAGCTTTGGGCAGAGTTGGTTGAACCCATCTAATTTAACTTTTATTCAGCGGTTTTGTCGAATTAACGAACGTAAGATTCAGTTGCCCAATTCCGAAAGAGTGTGTACACGAACAAACGTGTAGGTTGCCTTAGAAAACAAAGCAGAGAAAAACTCACACAGAAAAACTCACTCTCGCGGAATAGGGCCCCAAGTTGACACCCGTGAAATACAGTACTTCCCGCTTAATTGCGCTCATCACTTTAACCGACTTCCAAAAAGGAGAAGGTATTCAATTCGCCTGTTTTTTTTTTTGCCTCATAACCTTGGACCGAGTGAACCCATTTCAATTTCGTTCAGTTCTGGCTATAGAAAAACCATAAAACACAGTTTTAATCCATTGAAATCGGTTTTGTTTTTTATAAAAATGATTATTCGGTCAATTATCCGGTGCACAGTGGGTAACCTCCCATACAAAGTGCGGTCAAAAATATAATGACCATTTTTTTTTTAATGAAACACCTGTGTTATCATTTTATATGATTTATTATTGCAAAAAAATGCATCAAGTCAGTTTTTAAAATTTTGGTTATTTTCAAGAAAAATAAAAAAAGGTAAAAAAATTTTTTTTTTTGAAAATATAAAAAAAAATGGTTAATGCCGGAAATGAACCTGCCTGTCAGTCGAGCACTTTACCCTTACCCTCTAGTTCAGTCTTATATAAAAATAATAGTGCCAAAAAGAAATTTTTTTAGTTTTACGTTGTAATTTTTTTTCTCCGTGTATCGTCATTTAAACTCGTATTACTGGAAAAGGGGAAAAAACGGCGCTTTTATTTCGAAAGGTAGGACGGTATTCTTCATTTGAGAACTTAAATTGTAGAGGGCACTCGAAGGCAAACCAACTAAATCTTTAATTTAATGAAAATTGAGCTAAATAAAAATGGTTAAAATTGCTTCGCTAACGAGCTAGCTGCTTTTTCTTAAGATCAATTAAGTGAGTAATTCAATTAACCGTATAAAATGCTGTTCTTTTGTATAGGATATTTTCGATCAATTAAGCGGGAAAATCAATTAAGAAAGGTGCAATTAAACGGGGTAATACGTAGTTTTAAATAACTCTGCCTCTAAAACTTGGTGACAGATCCTTCAAGTTGTAGTTACACTTTTCTAAAAGATACCCGGTGGACATTCTATTACCAAAACCGGTTGTTTAAAATTTTTTGTTCTGCAAAGTATTTCATAATCTGACCATTTGGCAAAGTTTACATAACTTTGGAAAGTAGAAAGTTAGTGCAAATAATCGTTAGTTTATGGGTAATGCGATTCACCTACTTTTGGGATAGACTGAACAAAATATGAAATCCGTAAAATTTTCAAGTGTGTGGATGAAATTACTCAGAGAAATAAAAGTTTTACAAAATAACCCAAAAGCCATTAAGGCCCCTATTTGGACTTGCGAGTTGCGAATCGCTAGAAAAAATGGTGAATATAATAAATTGGGTATATTTTTAAAGCTATTCGCTGTTTTGAAAATAACATTGGCATATTATTTTATTATTATTAACTGCTTTGGTCCGTGTCTGAATTAGGTCAAATATTTAGACGAGAATAAATTTTTGACATTTGTATATCTGTTGAATAAAAAATATATCTTCGTCTAAATTTAGCTGTATTAATTGGGATACATTTTTTGAAGTGGCTAAATATTTTCTTAGTTGCAATACAAAAGAAATAATGGTGTTTAAAACATTTATAAATATTTACAAACCACCAACGTTGTGCTGTGAATTTTATTTTTGCGTTTACATTCACTAACAATTTTTATTAATTATCATACAGGGTGTCCCAAAAGTCAACGTCGAAACGAAAACGGTAGATAGGGTAGGTGGTGACAGTTATCAGAAAAATAATTGAAAAAATCGCAGCCATATATTTAGTGAGTTATGAGCATTCTAAATAAAATCGAAAAAATGGTCACCCAGTGACGGTTTTTCATGTGCCGTGACTACAAATATTAGTTTTTCTCATTTTTTTCTTATGTTACAGAACCTTGAATAACCCTGCTACCGAATGCATTCAAAAATTTTAACTCAGCTGCATCAGTTTTAAAGCAAATATTACTTTTTTGCCCAACTAAGTCCTAAAAAATTTTACATCACTCTAATTAAATGAACCGTAGTGCACTACGATGTTTCGGCAAGTTACCTTAAAAGTTGGTGTGTTCAATTCTCTTTTCAAAATGGTATAACATTAATGAGAATATTCCATAAATAACCGAGATAAATTTTTTTTTCTCGAGAAATCCGACTTGTAGTAATTTCTCCATTTTCATTCATATTTTCATATTCTTTCAGAATACAAAAACTTAAATAATATGGACCATTTTTTCGAATGCCCATAACTCACAAAACATATGGCTGCGATTTTTGTTATTATTTTTCTGATAATTGTCACCACCTACTCTATCTACGGTTTTCGTTTCGACGTTGACTTTTGGGACACCCTGTATATTGAAATATATTGATTTTCCCTTATACACACTCATAATGTTGTATTACTTGCTCAATTTTTGTTCTTTATTTTTTTTTTTTATTTTGTATTAAAAAAATTAATCGTTCTGCAAAAAATGTATCCTCTGAAGATAAAAATTTAACCAGGGCAGGCTAAATTTTTGAGAGCTGAAATTTTTTTTTATTCACCTCAAGAGTGTCAAAAGTAAATATTAAATATTTAACCCAATTCACACACGGACTTACTCGCAAAAACATGACATGAACGTTCAACTCGCGAATCATAATATGGCCATAGGACAACATTTCGGCTATTTTTTAAACATAAAAAAATTTAAACAAAAAAGACAATTGAGAAAAAGTTCGAAGATATTTATTTATTTGTTGAGTATTATATTATTTTTCGTGTAATGTCGTTTTCGATTGGTTTCACTCATTCTGAAATCCAGTAATTGGTGAACCAACATATTTTTTCCTTCGTCAAACGTTGAAGCGCTGTTTTTAACATGCTATAATTAAAAAAAAAAATTGTATAAAAAAAATTGTGTTGATGGTAGTTATAATTAAATTAAAAATCCCTTTTAAGGTCTAAAGCACGATCCTCAAAATGCTATGTTGCTCCAAGGGCGTCAAGAAATCCAAACGGCTCTTATCAACTACATGACAAGAAACATGTCAACTCCAATGGACATCGACCCACCCAAGCCGAAGGAAGAACAAAAGCCCAAAGAGCCACCAAAGCCAGCGGAGCCAAAACTTGAGGACATGAGCGAAGAAGAACGCAAAAAATACCTAGCAAAGAAAGAAAAAGATACTGGAAATGGATACTACAAAAAGAAGGACTTTGAAAATGCCCTCAAGTATTACCATAAAGCTCTCGAAATCGACCCAACCGATATCACTTTCTACAACAACATAGCTGCCGTTTATTTTGAGCAGAAAAACTATGATGAATGCATAAAGCAATGTGAAAAAGGTATCGAAGTTGGTAGAGAAAACCGGGCTGACTTTAAACTCATTGCAAAGGCTTTGTCACGTATTGGAAATTCTTATCGTAAACTAGAGGATTACAAACAAGCTAAAATTTACTATGAAAAAGCAATGTCTGAGCACCGGACACCCGAGATTAAGACACTTCTCAGTGAAGTCGAAGCTAAGATTAAGGAAGTTGAGCGTCGAGCCTACATAGATCCGGCGAAAGCTGAAGAAGAAAAGGAATTAGGCAATGAATTATTTAAAAAAGGCGATTATAGTAATGCTATTAAGCACTACACGGAAGCTATTTCCAGAAATCCAGATGATCCCAAGCTTTACAGCAATAGAGCTGCGTGCTACACAAAGCTGGCTGCTTTCGATTTAGGCTTAAAAGACTGCGAAATGTGTATTAAACTGGACAGTAAGTTTATCAAGGGATACATTCGCAAGGGTAAAATCTTACAGGTAATATCAAAGAAAATTTTTTATTGATTGAAGAGGCAACAGAAAAATAATTCTTTTTGTATTTTCAGGGAATGCAACAAGCAACTAAAGCTTCAGCTGCTTACCAAAAAGCTCTTGAGATTGATCCAAGCAATGCTGAGGCTGTTGAGGGATATCGTTCGTGTTCAATGGCTTTCCACAATAATCCCCAAGAAGTATGGAAGAATGCTATGGCAGATCCTGAAGTACAACAAATTCTGAAGGATCCGGCCATGAGGTTGATCCTCGACCAAATGCAGAACGAGCCAAATGCTGTTAAAGAGTAAGATTTAATGACAAACATTAAATGATTTTTTGTTTAATTTTATATTTTTCATTTAGGCATTTGAAGAATCCTGCGATAGCTGATAAGATAATGAAGCTCCTTGAATCTGGAATCATTCAAATTCATTAAAAACAAACAAAATATTTAATTATAAAATAAAAAGCAAACATAACTACATAATTGATTAAAAAATGCTTGCACACCAAGATCGGCGCTTTCGATTACGACTTTCTTTTGTTTGGGTTTCCTCTATTTAAGAGGCGTAAATATACTCTCCGGGAACGTCTATCTCTTAATATTAAACTATAATAATTCTTTTTATAGAAAACAAAAACAAACCTATAAATAATAATAACAACAATATAAAAATAATATTAAATATATGTACGTCAAAATTTAGCATATGTTCAAATTCGTAGAAGCTCTTATTTTATTTCTTCTCACATAAAACTAAATGCCTTCGTTTCAAATGAAATAAAAAAAGTCAATCTTAAAATAAATTTTAAAAATACAAATCGACCTAAAAAGTGAATGTTAACCGAATTAACGTTAAAAGTGAAACTTTTCATACAGAAATGCAAACAAAAATCAATAGAAATATAGCATATTCCGTAATGTATAAAAATAAAATAGGTAAAGAAATAATAAAGCTACACCATTATGGGCCACAAATGAATAAAATTGTTGTTAATTTTTTTTGTTGACGCTTTTTTAGGTGACCATTAAAATGTCGCATATTGGAGTTTTTGCAGTAAAAATCTGAGGCTGATTTTTGGTAGTTGACAGTAAAATTTAACTTTTTTGTATACTCTACAACTCAAAGCAAAAACAAAATAGTGCAATGTGACTGTCAACTATCACAAATCAAATAAGCCAATTCCACCACTAGTCAAAAGCCCATATCTTGGGCCCATAATCGCTCTTTGTCGTGGCTATCGTTTCTTACAGGATCGTTTACTTGCCTCTCGTTCCGTTTTACGTAATAGACCCCCTGAAGAGTATGACAATGACAACTTAAAGCTTGGTAGGTTGGTATTGTTCTTATGTTTAAAAATTCTTGGAATATTAAAAATTCATAATAAATTTAAAATAAATAACATAAATACAAAAATTTGGTTTGAAGTTACAAAAACGTACCTTTTAAAAAGGTTTTGACCTTCAAGCTTTTTTTTTGGTATTGTGAATTTCTAATGTGAACGATATTTTTATCGTTCGATATTTTGGTTAACAGTTTTGCTCCAATCAAGTTTCTTATTTGCAATAGCAAATTCAAAAATATTTTTTTGAATATAGATCGGTAGATAATGCTAGTTAGGAAAAAGACACCAAGAAAACAATTCTATAGCAAGTACCGTTACTAACGGTCCAAATATATTTTTATTTTAAAAATAAGACCTTATTAGCCACATTATATGATTTAAAAAAAATCTTAATCTTTATTGGAGAAAACGACCTTTTCCATTTTGGTCATATGGCAATTATTGTTAATTTTGGTTCGCAAAAACCGTTATCTACCAAGTTTTAAAAAAATCGCCCCAGTGGTTTGGGCTGTAGCTCGAGATAGTGACAGACAGACAGAATTGCGATAGCCACATTCTCTATCATCGTAATGACATGTCTGATTGTTATCACAAGTTTGATTTTTTTACGATTACCTACACATAACGCAAGAAACAAAAAGTATGTAGGTACACTTTATTATTATTATTATTTATTTTTTTAATTTTCAATTGTGACCAATGAACTCTGTTAGAAATTCAAATATGCACTATCAACTGCTTGGTGTGGAATTGAATGGCATTTTTTTTTTGTCGTAGGGAACAGTCCGGAGCACTTCCGAGTAATTTTGAAATTGTTCGTTGGGTACTAAATGACAGTTCTGATTCTGTTAGTTTCTATAGAGAACTACAGTCTAAATGGATGAACTGATTTTATTACCAATTTTGCTCCAACGATTTTGTAATAAAAATTCAAATAATAGTTTTTAGACAAGGTCATCTTTTGACGAAATGTTTTTCTTTTGGATCTAAAAATGTGTCTTAATAAAAGAAATTAAATTGCATGCCTACTTTTTTGGAGCTCAATTCGATTTAAGTTGTTTTTTACCTTGAAATACTAGTTTTATGTTTTTTAAATATTTTTTCATTATACATTTACCAAATCTCTAAATAAAAATTTTTAAATAATTTGAGCAACTTGAACAAGTTTGTGCGACCCAGAAACGCAAACCCCATAGCCAAACTTTCCAGAAGATTTCATTTCGACTATAGCAAATGAGATGATTTCGATAAAAATAGCTTCAAAATGAAATAATTTTTTATACGATTTGATATTCGAAATTACCTCATTTGGCCTTTAGTTGAAACAGGCTATGAGGGATTTTTGGGAAGTTATACAATAATACAGTCAAATAAGATGAAAAAATTGTAAAAGGAATAAATGCTAATAGATTTTTTTTAATTTATGGTAGGGGAAACAAATTTTGCATGACGGTTTTCATATCCATTATCGTTAAGAATCTAAACAATGCAATGAATAAAATATATACATCTATGAAAAAGTGGTATTTAATGAGGAAAGGGGAAATTTTAGGATGTGCACTCAAAAAATATCCTTGTTCAATCTTGGAATTGGTGCTAAAAGGCTAATTTTTTTGTTTCTCTCTTTGTTTGGATATTCTATAACTTATGTCCAAAAATCTAAAAAAATCTCATGTCCGCAAGTCCTAATTTTCCTGGTTTGAAGATAAGGTGCAGATTTAAAAAAAATTGAAAAACAACACTTCAAATTTTTGTGTCAGATCAACATGAATAAGGTGCATTACTTTTCAGAGATGGTCAAATTGACTTGTTTGTGAGTTTTGTTGGAATAAGTGTTAAAAAATACCTTTAAATCATTTCGCTTATGCTGGTAAAAAATTCGAACACGTACCATTTTTTTAAAAATGATTTTTGAAAAATATGAGTAGTTTGTAGAAAATAACCCTTTTAGATTCGGTTAACCTTGTACATCAGGCATGTCAAACTAACTAACTCCTACAGTTTTTAACCGATTGGGCTGAAATTTTGAGCGGAGCTTAAAAATACTATTCTCTAGTGAAGTACGTAGGATTTTTTTGAAATATCAATTTTTAAAGAAATGGCATTAGTTTGAAAAAATTATTTCATTCCAAAAACAAAATTCGTTGAAAAAAAGACCATAAAATCGTTAAATTTTAATATTTCAAAAAAATCCTACGTACTTCGCTAGAGAATAGTATTTTTAAGCTCCGCACAAAATTTCAGCCCAATCGGTTAAAAACTGTAGGAGTTTGTTGGTCGCCCGATGGGAGCACAGGATTTTACTATCATCCGGAACTACACCCCCATTTAAAAAATTTCACATCATTAAAACATTTAACATAAGCCTGTTCTGTTACCTATTAATATACTTAATTAAACTAAACAAACACCAAAAGAAAATAATATTTCTTCTTTGTTTTATACGGTGATGAAAATGACGCTCGATTTCGTGGTTTACAAGGTGTTATTACCCCTTAAGGAAAATGTAAAATCTCAACGCCCGTTATATTTAAAAAGTCAAATATTTAAAGAAAACTATAATAAGGTACATTACAAAAAATTAATACGTGTTTCGTAATTTTTTACAATTATACTATTTGTCTATTTAGAAATATCATATTTTTGATAAACCATTCGATAAAGTGCCTTGTTTGTTTCTCCTAGGAACAAAATCATACTATTCTTATGGTTTTTGATGTGTTGAGTTTGAATCCGAAGTAAAAAAAAAAATTCTATCACGTCAGGATTTTGAGAAATACGCATTAAAATATCACAAAATCAAGTTTTGTTTTTAGAAAATCTAAAAAAAACTACTAAACCTCAAAATAATCGAAAATTTTTGGATTCGGATTCAAAATCAGCGCACTTAAATCCATTAGAAAAGTATACTTTTGTAAATATGAATTTTTAAAGATGTTTTTTTTTTATGGTAAGATATGCCAAACCTACTAAGCATACTTAAATTTACATAGATATCTCGCAAAAGAAAAGATATATTGAGAAGATTGAAGGTTCTTTAATAAACCGTAACTGTAACCGACGCATTTTATAGAATGCCAAAACGAAGGTACCCAGCAAATAGCATTCATTCCGAGGTTAAATCCTTATTTGACTAGGCTACAAAAAAAAACACAGGTACCTATGAATTATTCTGAGGTTTGTATGAATTAATAAAAATAATTCACGGTGAAATTAAAAAAAAAATGACTTCCCATACCGGGAATCGAACCCGGGCCTCCCGGGTGAGAGCCGGGTATCCTAACCACTAGACAATATGGGACTTGAAAATAAGTGAACAAAATGTTCTTAATGAATCAATAATTTATTTACATAATTGTATACAAAAAATAAGCTACACATTTTCTTCCGAATTTTTGAGGTCACTTTTCAATTGTTTAGTCAAATCTATTTGTTTTTGCAACACATAAGTATTTTCTAATTTCCTACGTTGTTGGCGCTCAACATCACGTAGAACACCCTCATGTAATTTCTCTCTAAAAAAACAACAACAAATGCATTAATCCGTCTTCGACGATTATCTTTTTTTCTACCAACCTGTCAGAAGTTTGTTTAAAATGCACGTATCCAATTATTCCAGTAGAAATCCCACAGGCCGCCAAAAGTGTTAGTTTTGAGGTTGTTGACATAGTTAAATAAATGTTTAATATTTTCTTTAATTTCTGTTTATTTTTGATGAAAAAATTAAAGAACTTTATGTCAGTCAGCTGTGACAGCAAAGAATTTTCTTCACATCGGGATGAAAATGTACTAGAGTGTAGAGTTCTAAAGGCCAGCGCTGTCACAATCGAATCCGGTACTAGGCATCGGAAAAAGGAGTGTAGTAAGATTTGTGGGGAGAACAATATTATTCAAAACATATCGATGCATCCCTCTATTCTTGTTGAAAATTATAAAGTTTATTGCCTTTTTCTCTCTTCTCTCTTTGTTATTTAAAAACATTAAATTTAATGCTTTAATTTAAATCAATATCTCATTGTCAATCATCACCATTTTTAAAAGCCGTGTTCTGTTAGTACTCAGTATTTTACTGAGTAAAGCCTAGTACGCAGCTGAAGCGAAACGAAATTTTTCATACAAAATTTCGTTAACGAAATCTTGAACGAAAAATTTCGTTTTGCTTTTCGTTTTTCAGTACGCAGCTCTACCGAAAAATAGGAGAGTTTTCGATCATTTGTCACTTAATTTGTACTCCAAGAGCAGAGTTGTCGGTTTTTTTCACTTTTAATTCATTTATTTCATGCTTTAAAAATTATTTTCTGTTGATTTTTCTTGATTTTAAATTAATTTTGAATTCTTTTTATTTTGACTTTGACATACCTAATACTCGATGATATTTCTTCGTTAGCATTTTTGTTGTCGACTTTGGTGACTTGAAAAAATTTTCGTTTCACATCAGCAGCGTACTAGGCTTAAACATTTTATACTAGGTGTGTTTTTTTGTTTATCTATATAGATTTTGTGTAAAAAAAACGACATGGAGATATTTGAAATCAAAACAATTTACGTGTTAAAAATAACAAAAACTTTATCTGTACCTATAGATTTTTGAAAAATCCAGATGATTATCCAGATTTTACTTTCTCTCGATAAAAACAATAGTGCCAAGGAAGTTTGTGTTCATAGTGCCTGGCTACACGGTGATTTTTCAATCGCCTAAGCAGTGAGTTTGTAGGCAAGAGGGATGAAGAGTGAAGGGGGAAGGTGCTCATGAAGGGAACTGAATTTTCTGAGGGCAGTACAGTTCCATTTCTTAATTTTTTTGACATTTGTTCCTAGAAAATGTAAAAGTGGAACGTGATTGGGCACAACAGTGTGTAGCCACCGCATGTGATTTTTCAATCGATTGAAAAATAACTGTGTAGCCAGGCACATACAGAAATATCTGAAAAATTTAACAAATCAAAGCGGAAAAAATGAGGTTTGAAAAAAGCTCTCATAGAAAAAAATAATCAAAAATTTGTTTGACATGGTTGCATTGAAATGTTAATATTTCGGTATATACGCAATGCACTTTTCAGATAAAAGTCTTAAATGGATCCTGATAAGATTGTTAAACGAAAATATACATTAAATTACCAAAGTTTTTTCGAAAAGTTGAAAATAAAAATAAAATAGTTTCCACGTTTGATTTATAAAAATTCGATAAAAAATCAATATGGATAGCTTCAAACGCTTATAAAACAAGAACGACGCAACTAATGTTAATGATCATGGTCTTAAAATGTAGCTAAGAATATACAAATAATTTTTGGTTTTTTGTAAAAAAAAATTTTTCTTAATCCAACATGGATGCAATGGCCATATGAATAGTTTTGGTTTTTTGTGAAAAAATTTTTTGAATCGAAACATGAGAACGGAACATCTTTGATATACAGCTGCCAAAGTGTATGTACATTTGTGCCAAGCATTTGGACGGATTTCAAAAATCCCGATGTCGTTTTTTTGCACAAAATCTATATAGATAAACAAAAAAACGCACCTACTATAAAAATCAACAAACGATAACTTTTATTTATTATTAATATTTTTTTATTACTGATGGGTCAACAATAAGATTAGAACAAAAATTTCTCTGTATGCCAACAAATAAAAAACTTTTGTTAACCCTTAGCAATCATTTGTTGTTGTTTTACTGAGCTACGTACTGAGTTACCAAAAAAACACGCCTAAGAATACCTACATATATATTTTCTTGCTGTGGATGAATTCTAATAAAATAAATAAATAAAGTTCCAATTCAAATAAAACAAGAAAAATGATTAAAACGTTTGAAAGAAGAATTTAGAATAATTTATTGTTTTACTGTGAATAAAATTTCAGATACAAAACTAAAGAAAAATAAAACGCAGCCGGGACAATTTAAATGTTGAATACAACAACACCTTAGCCCCTCAGGCTTAGTTGAATGGTTTTTGTTGCATTTAACATGTAAATTGCTTAGCTTCGACTACGTTTTTTATCCAGTTTAGCCCGGACGGGCGAAATAAAAAACACAACTAAACAATAAACATGACTATTTTTAACGTTTTTAACAAAAGTAATGTTTACTTTTGGTGTGGTGAGTTTCGATGTGAGTTTTCTTGTGACGATTATGGGGATAATACGAAAATGATAACAAGTCACAATGATCCTAATCCTAATGCCGACTTTTCACGAGTCAATTTTTACCGTGCGAGGAAGCTCTTTGGCTTAAGTCGACTCGTGTGAACGTAAGCCGCAGGTGATTAAAGTCATAGAAGAATCCTAGTCGACTCTAGCCGTGCGACATATCGTGCGGCTAAAATCGACTCGTGAAATGTCGGCTTAGCAATAGCTGCCTTTTGAGAATATTAACCTACTGCTTAGTACTTAAAGCTGCATTTAACTACTTTTTCAATAGAGCAAAAGTAGTTCAAGGTAGTTTTAAGTACTGAGTAAATAAATGTTCCCAAAGGAATGAAGCCAATGAATGGTCACAAAAATTGTGCCTTGTGAGTAGTCTCACAATGGAGAGAACCGGCCATAAATATACAGAAGGTATAAAAATTGTCCCAACTCTTTCGACGCCTAATACTCTTATGAACAGAACAACACAATGCCAAGAAGAGTAGGTATTTTTTGTTTTTGTTAATTTTTTAAAATAAGCTGAATTTACGAGGCAGAAGTTATGCATAACTTAAACTTCTGATTCTTATATTTGGAAGAATTTTGTTTTTCTGTTTATTTATTAACACGGACGATAAGATGAATATTTTGTTCAATTATTGAATGCAAGTGCTTACTTAATTTTCATTAGGTTGTGTTAGCAAATAAGCCAAGGTTATAATCCACATTATTTACACGTGCACTGCGACGTATACGTGCTTTTTTGTTGACTTTTTAAACAGCACATGAAAGGGCAGAAAAGGAGAAGACGGTTAATCAAGCTAGAAAATTTAGGTTCATGCAATCTGGTCATATAAAACGTGTTTTATTGGTAGCTCATTAAAAAACAAATGATTACTTAGGAAAAACAAAAGTTTTTTATTTGTTGGTGAACAACGAAATTTGTTTTCTAAACTTATATATTGTTGACCCTTGAAGAATCAGGATCATTTTTACAAATAAATAAAAGTAATCAATTGTTGTTAACAGCATAAAATATTTACTCAGTTAACTACTGAGTAGCAATAAAACACGGCTATTATTTAAAAGCCTATTATAATGCCGAATTTTTTATATTTTTTTAGTAGAGGTGAGTGGGATTAAGAGTAACAGGGGTAAAAAATAACAGCTTAAACGATCTATGATAATATATTCTTATACAATATTTTTTATTTTTGATAGGAATTTTGGAAGTTTGGCGGCCATTTATGAAATTAAAGAACTAAAACTTTGACGTTTCGCTGTTTTGCATTAAACCAAAAAAAGTTTCAAATCGAAATGATTTTTAGATGCCCTGACTGGACCCCTAGTCTAAAAAAAATATTTTTTAATTCCATGTTTTTCTTTTTGATATTTCAAGATATTTCGTTAAGCCTCGAATTGTTTTTTTTACCCATCTCGCAGAAAAAGCTAGTGTCAACATTTTCCCAGCCTACTCTTTGTATCAATCATTTGTACGGCTCCTTCTTTTTAAATATGTAGTATACCTATTTATTTTTCGTATTGGAACTAATTCAAGAAAGCAGTCCAAAATGTACTAAAAACAAACAAAAAAAATTTCGAAAATAAAAAAAAAACACCCTTTAGAGAAATAAAAACTTTCCCTTCAAGATTTTTTTTTCTATATCATGTTCTACTAACCTAACATATAATCGATAAACTAAATATCATAGCACATATCATTCTGTCATACCGTAATAATTGTTTCATTACAGATTGATTTCTTACCTCCCCATATCGAAAACTTACTTTACATACATCAAACAAGAAATCGAAAAAGAGCAATTAAAACAAAATCCATAAAGAAAAAGTTAAAAGAATAAAAATTAATGCAACCGAGCTAAGTCATTCCATGCATAGATATTTTGTTGTTCAAAACAGATAGAATCTGACTTTCATTAAAAAATAATCACTTGTTTGATACTGCTGCAAAGTATTTTGACTTGCGCACAAACCTCTTAAATCTCTCTGACTGTGCAATGGATATATATACAAGTACCTATCTACCTCTAGTACCAACAACAACAATAAATACTCTTACAAGGAATGATTAAAATCCATGATTCCCGCAAAAAGAACAGAAAAAAAAACTGTTCCCATAGTCCCTCTAAAGATTCAATATACAGCAGTTATATCTCGCAGTTCAAACACAGTGTACACAGTACGCTACGGTAACGCTGCTTCGGAATTTTTAAAACATACATTTTAAATATATTTTTGTTTTTTCAACTGCATTTTTTTCTGGAACTTTGCTTAAAAAAACAGTCGCAGATTTTTGTAACATTCGAATGATTTTTAACGTTTGAATCATTGAATGTCTATACTTTTTTAACCTTGCACTCTTTTAATTATAAAATTTATCATTCATAGCTTAGATTAAAAATAAATTAATTCTGGATTGAATACATCGATATACATTTTTTTTTTGCGTTTTTATTAATTTTAATAAAAAAAATTACAAAACATGTATGTAGTTGAATTAATTTAGTAGCTGACCTTTTTCCAAGTTTATAATGATTCATAATGCTGATGAATAATATTTTTAAAAGAGTGAAAAGTGACAAAAACGAACCTTAATAAATAAAATCTGTTTATTTTTTTAGCCGAGGATTTAGTTCAAGTGCATAGCAAAATCGAAAGTGAAAATAATACAAAGAAAATATTCAAGATCGTATAACAATAAATTTTCAACCCAGCGGAAAGTTCCTAATTGAAAAATTTACATACTTAGACTGTTTAAGTGTTCCAGTTAAGGAAGGTCGTTCGCCGAGACATTCAGACTTAACAAGAGAAGAAGAAAAAAAAAATAACAGCAATTTTTTTGATTGAGTGACATCACATCGTCATCATGACCAAAGTCGAATTGTACAAATCGCGAGTCTTCGTCACGATTATCCATTTACTAGCCTTGGGTCAGTTTGCTTATGGCTTGTATTTTGATAAATTTCCAACAAAGGCACAAAATTTGCCAGGAGTTCCAAAAGGATTTTCTAATAAAATGAAATTTCTAACATATTGGGGACTGGTAAGTTACATTTGCTTAAATTTTAATTCTACCATCTGGAGAGTTATATTGATAAACTTCATATTATATGATTGTAAGGTATGAAACCTCCACCCTTAACTTTAAGGGGATGAATGTATGTTACTATGAGCTTTTTATGCGGAGTTGTGCTTGCGTAGAACATAAATGTGTCTAAAAAGTATGCAACAGTTGAACACCAGAGAAATCATACAAATATTTTCACCTATTTTTGACTCCTGACACAGTCAAGTCAGTATTTCGACCTTGATACTCTTAATATTAAATAAAAAAGAGGTCGATATTTGTTTGCTTTTTTTCTTTTAATTTCGATTAAGGAATTTTGTATGTCTAACGTTGCCTCTTCCTGGAGTACAATAAATATAATTAAGTATAGAAAGGTATTTCTGTTTTAATGAGAGATCCATAGATTTAAAAAACTATAGATACATTGAAATAGATTTATTAAGAAAAAAATAAAAAAAAAAGAGGCGTTAGATCTTTGGTTTGTGAGGCATCTACATTTGTTTTGATATTTTTTTTTCGTATCTTTTCTGGAGAAATAAGAAATTAAGTTGAAACGTCTATCTTTCTATGTGTTTTGATAATTGTATTTTGTTTATTTGTTTAGAATTGATAGTTGAGAAAATAAATGAATAAATATCAATTAGCTGTGAAAAGATACAAAACATTGCTAGGTACTTACAAGATAGGTACCTTTTTGTGGGAAATTGACGTTGTTAAGCTTTTAAGAACTTAGCCAAATGTTTGTCATTGTTTATTACCAACATTTTTGTTGGTGTGAGTTTAAAAAAGAAAATACAAGATATGCGCATGTTTGTTTATGAAAAGGAAGGCTATCTCTATAGAATTTTTATTTGTATGTGTACAATCATTGTTTAAGTTATAAAAATGCATACATTTTGGAGGTACTTAAATTAAACGATACAAAATATAAGCGCAAGGTTGAATAGAAGTTTGATTAGAGTAAAAAAAACCCCTAAAGGTCAAACATTGTCACTGATGGTGTTACAAGTTTATCTACTAGGTAGGACTAGGATTTTCATGCATTTAAAAACGAAAAGAATGCACTTAAAAATAAAATATGTGCACTGAGTACCTAAAATATTGAAATCCAAAATTTTATTTCATGAAAATGTATTTGAAGATTAAAAGAAAACGCTGAACTTATTATATTTTTATATGAACAATTAAACTAAACTTTTCTCCAACAACCAGCAACTGTTGCTTAATTATATTGACAGAAAATATGAAAGCTGTACGTATAGATCCTTCTCGATATCAATGACATTAAGCCTAGTACATACTTGTGAAGCAAGTCGTGGATCCATACTAATTTGTACATATTTTTTCACCGGTGAGCGTTCCTGTGCAGAAAAAAAGTTCACGAGTGAAAAAAAAATAATTGTATGGATTCATGAATTGCTTCACAAGTATAACCTAGGCTTAATACTTGATCACACCGTAATTTGGATTTTTTTTCATACAATTACCCGGTGCCACTATTGAAGTTAAGAACTTATTATATGTTACTTGTTATTTACAACTACTTGTTTTTTGTTTTATATATTGAGTTAGTAAATAATTTTATATCAGAAAATTATTTTTTAATATTTATTATTCTAATCAAAAACTTTGTTGTGAGCTGAACTAATATTTCCTTTAAATAAAATTCCAATTGTTATTTGTTTATTTATAAAACTGGCTTTCCATTTAATAAATGCAATAGCCACTACCGCATACCTTCTCTGTGTTTTCCAGCCTTAAAGGGATTCTAGACTTTTTCGCAAATGACGTTCGTTTACTCTTAATAATTTTGTTTTTGTTTTTTTTTGAATTTATTTATGTTTTTGTTTTAACACATGGATAAATAAACTTATTTAATTTTAATATCAGATTGTCGAATAAGAAAATAAGTTCCATGAGCAAAAACTATCTATACAACTTAATTCAATTATTGTTTTGCTTTGCTTTCAATTATATGAAGTGCAAAACAACCATATGTTGTGTTTCATTACATACTTACTTTTTGCTCTCAGAATATTACGTATACACCATAGTGTCCCACCAAAAGAAAAAGCTTGGAAAAAATATTTAATGTTATCATATATACAAATGCATAAATATGTACCTACATCATCAGAAACAAACAGCTTAGGAAATTTTTAACTGCTGATGTTTGCCGAAAAGCTAATAATAATATGATCACGAAAGTATTCTTTTGTCCAATTCCATTGTATACTTTTATGTTCAGTTAATTTAATACAGAAGCCAAAAAAATTCAAACAACAAAAATCTTCGTGATTTTTTAAAAAAATTTTCGATAGGCGGTATCTGAGTGAAAAAAGATTCAAAATTTAACTTTTCTGAAAACTTTTAGTTCATAAACGAAATAAAATGCTCAAAAAAAAGTCAAGAGAATTTGACATTGCTCATGAAATAGTGATTAAAAAAAAAATGGTTTTATTCCTCAGAACAGAAAAAGTAATGATAATCCAGTCAAATAAGGGTTTAACCTCGGAATGAATGTTAGTAGAATTTTTTTTTGCTCAATATCTTCCTTTTGCCATTCTATAACATATCTCAAAAGTCTAGAAAAATCTCATGTCCGCTTGTCGCGATTTCAAGGTCAAATCGCGAAATGGAGATTTTCAAAATTAGCAAAAATAGGCTATGGTATTATATACACATATGATACATGATTTCAAGGTATTTTTTAATGCTGATTCCAAAAAATCTAAAATCAAGGCAATCTGACGTCTCTGAAAAAAGTTATACCTGTTTTTCATCTTTCAACCCATATTATTATAACAGTTGCTAACTTACTACCGAAAAACCCTTAAAAGTAATGGTAGCGGAATCATATTTTGCATGAGGGTTTTCATATCCATTATCATTAACAATCAAAATAATGCAATGCAAAAAAACATTTATATCTATGACAAAATGGTATTTTTTGAGAAAAGGGGAAATTTTGGGATGTGCACTAAAAAACATCCTGGTACCATCTTGGAATTAGTGCTAATAGGCTAATTTTTTTATTTCTATCTTTGTTTGGATATTCTATAACTTATGTCAAAAATCTAAAAAAATCTCATGTCCGCAAGTTCTAATTTTCCAGGTTAAACTAAGTTAGGTGCAGATTAAAAAAAAACAATAAGAAAACTTTAGATTCTTATATGTATACCAACATAACCCATATCATTTCAAGGTATTTTTTAACGCTGATTCCAACAAAACCCACAAACAAATCAATATGACCATCCCTAAAAAGTAATGTACCTTATTTATGTTGATCTGACACAAATATCTGAAGAGTAGTTTTTCAATTTTTTCAAATCTGCACCTTATCTTCAAACCAAGAAAATTAGGACTTGCGGACATGAGATTTTTTTAGATTTTTGAGGGTAGTTAAAGAATATCCAAACAAAGATTAAAATGAAAAAATTAGTCTATTAGCACTTATTCCTAAGATGAACAAGAATCTTCTTTAGTGCATATCCTAAAATTTGCCCCTCCATCAAAAAATGCCATTATTTCGTAGGTATATATGTTTTTTGTAATGGATTGTTTTGATTTTTAATAATGATGGATTCTAAAATTTTCATGCAAAATTTGGTTTATCTACCATAACTTTTAAGGGTTTTTCGGCAGTAAGTTTGCAACTGTTATAATAATATGAGTTGACAGATGAAAAACAGGTATAACTTTTTCCAGAGACGTCAGATTGACTTGATTTTAGATTTTTTGGAATCAGCATTAAAAAATACCTTGAAATCATGTATCATATGTGTATATAATACCATAGCCTATTTTTGCTAATTTTGAAAATCTCCATTTCGCGATTTGACCTTGAAATCGCGACAAGCGGACATGAGATTTTTCTAGACTTTTGAGATATGTTATAGAATGGCAAAAGGAAGATATCGAGCAAAAAAAATTTCTACTAACATTCATTCCGAGATTTACCCCTTTTTTCTCCTTATTTTACTGTATTATGAATGAAGTTGTAAATTTTCAGATATATTTCAAATATATTAAACATACAAAATTAAACCGCATTTTATCGTCTAAAGTTGTATAGAATATTCTGAAAATATTACATAGTAAATATTCTGAAAAACAATTAAAAGGCCTATTTTGTTAGTTTTTTCTAAATTAATCTCAGATATAAGAAAACAAATTTGTTGCAAAGTAGCCTCTATACTTTGAAGTAAATCGAAATCTATATAAAGTGACTATTTAGAACTCAATCTTCTTCAAGGCATGGCGGAGAGGTGGTTATGATTAAGGCCGACATTTCTTTTCTCATCATTGGTCAAATCAAAAAAATTTCAATAATTGATCATCCTTGAGAATAAAATCGTTTATAATTAGTTGCAAGCAATGTACTTCTTTAAATCCTTTGCCATATTTTTTTTTTTTTTTCAAAAAATAATTAGAGTATTCAACTGTAATAAATTTGAAAAATTTAATTTCTCACATGGCAATTTGTGCACATACTGGAAGTCATCAAAAATCATGATGATTTAAATTCGATTAAGAAGGCTAATTGTGGCACAGCCAAAAATAATACAAATTCGATGTTAATGATGAGGGAAGAAAAAACACACATCGTGTTTATTCGACTCAGAACAACGGAATCTGTTTTTAAATTTACTCTGTAGCAATAAACAATGCGAAACAATTAAATCTTTCGGGTTAAATTAACGCAATAAAAATAAATGCGAAAAAGTAAATATCCCGGTGTTCGCATTTAACTTTCATGAGTAATTTATTTTTTTTAAATAATTGAAAATTTGGGATTGAATGGACGCTTTTATGGTATTTTCGGGCTGTTTTATGATTTTACTTTCCCTTGTGTAGGAATCGACAACCCCTCTTAACAACATAACATATACTTAAGGAATAAGAAGTCTAAAAAGAAAACATTGCGTGCTAAATGGATTTTTTTTTCGTAAAATCGTGGTATACATACATAATTACCACTCGCTCAAGTAAAATAAAACAACACACCACACGCACAATGACATTAAAATCAAATAAAAGCACTTTAATAATTGAAATTCATTTGTCTCGGGGGTATAATTTGAAAAAATTTTAAACAAACACTTTTCCGTTAGTGTCAATTAAGTGATGGTATCTACTCAGTGAATAAAAATAGAACTCACTATTGACAGTTTGATTTTGTTTGAATTTCTAATAAAACAGTTCAGTTTATTTGGCAAGGTGAATTAGGTATGTCGATTTCAAACCTGTTCGATGCAGATATTAGGTAGTGCATACAGTATATTACTATATATTTCATATTTATGCATCTTTGGGGCTAGATAATTCCTAAGAATTTTCGGGTTAAACTTTTAAAAACCTATTATTTTTTCTTTTTATTGTGTGTGTGTTGGTAGGTACTCTGAAAAATCGAACTGTTTTCTGGGAGCATGATACCTAAATTTTTATCTTCAAAGGATACTTTTTTTTACAAAAGGTTTATTGATTTCTGTTAGTAAATGCGGTAAAAAAAAAAATATAGTACGATAATTACAATTAGCTCAGGCGGTAGAAAATAGTAAAGGATTCTTAGAAGTAGAATTTAAATGCAGCGGCTTTAAGACTAGAGCCCACTGGCAGCATTACTGGTGACGTGAAATAGTGCCCTACGCTGGCTGCTGAACAAGAAACATACCTTAGAGACCCAGCGAAACGGGTTATCTACAATACTAACGATGAAAAAAAAGTGAAAATTATTTTTATATTTAAAGTAGAGCGATTGAATAATATAATTCAATTTTAAAGTTCAATTGCCCTCAACTCCAAAAGGCGTCTTAGAGGATACGACAGATATAACTGATGAGCCCACTGTCATACCTGGGCGAAAGTCTTTTGGAGTTGAGGTCACTTGAACTTAAAGAATGTTATCTACATTACAAGATGCTCAGTATTTTACGGAGTAAACATTTTATGCTGTAAACAACAACAGCAAATAAATTTAATTTTTTTTATTAATAATCCTTATTGTTGAAGGGTCAAAAATAATATATATTTTCTTAATTTAAAAGTTATTTCGAAAGCCAAACTACAAGTTTTCACAACCATATGGTTTGGTCGTTTTTTCGGCCAATGGCCAGTTTTAGGGGTTTAGCTTAACATTTACATATGCATGTATATACATATGAGTCGTAATATGCATTTTAATGTGGTATAAGTCCATGTAAAAAAAAACCGCTAAATTGACTTTCAAACTAACCGCACTAGAACCGTATATCTTTTCTAAATAAAATATTGCATACATTAGATGTGTGAGTTACTCCACTTTATATTTTTACAAAAAAAAAAAAAATCCGTAGAAAAATTGAGATTTTTTGAAAAGCATGGAAAATGTGACTTACTTATATCACTTTCAAATATAAACGCACTCATATATTGATTTAAGACCATATGAGAACTTATTTCTTGTAATCTTCTTTTAATCTTTGCTTCTTTTTTGAAGGCACGCAATGTTCCCAAAAAGATCTCTTTTGAAGGTTGCACTGTAAGTGCCAAAGTTATCGATAAACAAGCTAACAAGTAAAAATAAAAGTAGTTTTTCTATTTTTCAATTTTCTCAAAAACAAGAAGATACAAAATAATACCTATAGTTTTCACTTTTTCAGTGTTTGTTAATAAATCAATAGTCACAGTTAATTTTACCAATACATTTTTATTGGAAATCTTGAAACAAATAGGACTCGAAATTTTGACCATAGCTTATAATGTTTTAAACTAACCATCAGTTCTAATTCCCATTATGTCTATTCAAAACACATAACACATCAATAGTTGATCTTCAAACAAAACAATAAATGTAATCCTTGAAGTTGAAGTATTTACGGATTTCATTCTCAAGTTAATCTATAAAGTCGGTGCGCTGTGCCCTTAATTATTTTTTATGTTTCTTAAGATTAAGCTTCAAGTTTTGTTTTAATTATTTTTCACCATCAAATTCCATATCACCCAGTAAAAAAAATGTAAACAATTTTTTGTTTCTCTTTTTTTTATTTCACGTATATCAACGTCAAAGCATACAAAAAAATATAAGAAGCTCTTGTTCACGGTACTTGAATAAAATATATTGTTGAACACTTTGAGATCTTTCTGAGATTGCACGGTCTCAAGGCAATATTTTAAAATAGCTATTGATCTTTCCAACTCATGGGTTGCAACATTCCATGGCTTTAGATAGAAATAACTCAAGGAATTTTTTTTTCCTGTGTTTCGCAATTGTGCGATTATGTGGATGCCGATCGATAAATAATGCATTAAATGAAGCAGTTCATTGACTGTTATTTGAAGGGCAAGTGGATTAATGAAATTAAATTTATTTATGTTTGTATTTGTAATTACTAAGTAGTATTTTTTATTTCCATGGATGTGAATGAAAATGTTTAGATTTAAAACTAATTTAAAAACAACTGCTCTGATAAATAAAAAAATTTTTTTCGCGTTCATTTGAAGTATAAGAAAACAAAAAATATAAAATAAAGTTGCTACGGAAATCTTTTGAATAAAATAAGTAACTAAATTTTCAAACGTTCACTTTAAAAAAAAAAAAGATTGCAAGAAAAGTGGGTATAAAAATAAAAAAAATAGGGTCGCAAATACTTTTGTTCATATTTAAAAAAATGCTTGGAATATAAAAGATTTGTATATTTCTTTTTTTTTTAATTAAAAAATAAAAACTTTAAAAATAGTATAAAATCTGGATTAAAGTTACAAGAACTTCTCCTTAAATGGATTTGACCTCCAAGCAGAGTATGTCGTTTCATTTAATTTCTTGTACACCAAGAACCGATTTAAAAATAGTTTTTTTCTATTTAAAAATGTTCAAAAAAAAAAAGATCCAATTTTTGATTCGCAAGATAAAAACCAGTTAAGGCTTATTCCTACGAATAAACGTTTTTTTTATACTGACACTATTTTTCTAATAGTCTAACTGACGATTGAAATATCAGGCCTAAAGCCTAGTAAGCAGCTGGAGCGAAACGAAAAAATTTGAAGTCTTCATGTTAACAAAAAAATACCATCGGGTACTAGCAAAGTAAAAATAATAAAAGCACAAATCATAAAATTCAAGAAAAACATCAGGAAATAAGTTTTAAAGTAAAAACAAAACAAATTTAATTTCGTTCAAGATTTCGTTAACGAAATTTTGTACGCTTCAGCTGCGTACTAGGCTTAAGAAGAAAATATTAATCAACACATAAAAGCAAATTTTCAATTAAATTCAATCATCCGTCTTGAAAAAATCAAATTTTAGCATTAGAATTACTGAAGGGTTTTTGTTTCAAAAATGTCATTGAAATCGGTGGTGTCGCTAAGAAAAAATGTAGACTTCAAGAAAACTATTCTATATGAAGATTACCGTTAATATCTGTCCAAAATATATTATTTCAAATTCAAAATTACTATTTTCGAGAAAAACAAACTTTTCCATTTTGATCATATGGCAAGTACCGTTAATTTGTTCTAAAAATAAAATTTCAATTTCCCCTCTAAGGAATCATCAAAAATTCTTAACTACGAAGTTTGAAGTAAATCGTTTCAATAGCTTAGGCTGCAACGGAATTGCGAAACCCACTCGATTATAAACCCAAACAAAGATTAAGCACAGTTGATTATAAAACCCTTGATTTTGTTCGTTATAATTGACGCAATAATTGACATGAAAGTTGGGGAGGAGATTTCTAAATTTTTAATTAGTCATAGTTCATGAGCATCTGCATCACTTTTTAAGGGTTTTTAGGACAGAAACTAATTGTAAGTCAAAATCCCTTTGAAGAATTTTATTTATACATCAGAATGCATTTTTATACTTGAGTGATTCAAGTCGTGAGTTAACGCTTGAATTGCCATATCACTTCTACTATAATATAACCAAAGAGATTGCATCAGAGTTTCATTAAGTTATTTCCAGTCCAATAAATTTATTCGGATATATGTATATCTATATTTAGAGCTGCGTATCTTGGAAAAAAAGTTTATAATATTGCGCATTGTAAAGAATAGGGGATAAACTAAATGACAAAGTTGATACCTAAGGTTCCACGTTGCAACGTTGTTTGGGTAATTATTTTAAATTTCGTAGTTTCTAAAGTTTCCTTTCAAGTTTGTTTTGTTTTTACCTATGGCCTAAACAAGAAGACTTAGATAAATATACCCATTTCAAAAAGTTATCATACCTACATATTTATTTGTCATTTGGGTATGATGAGAATAAAAAAAGATAGACTAACCCACAAGCCCACTTATTATCATTCACATTTTGACGAGATTAAACACCAGCAGCCAGCACAAGCTTTTGTTCTTATCTTTTTTTAGTCTTGGGTAAAGGGAGGGTAAACAATGAAATTTTTTAACCTTGATATAAATAAATGACATTTGTTATAACAAAAATACCAAAACAAAACAGCTGATAGATAATTCAAAAATATACTTTTTTATATCAATAAACAATTTTTTTCAAACAGGGTGACTGCTTTAAACTTTCTGTAATCTGATTGAGCTTTAAAAGTTGAATTCTTTGAGTGATTGGATGAATACTTCTTCTTGTTTTATTAACGGCTTTTTGAATGTACTACTTAAAAAATATGTTCGATTTCAAACGGCTGTTTGAATATTTCAGTTATTGATTAAAATAAAGTTCCTTAAAATAGAGTTCCTGATGATGTCTTCATAAGACGAAACGCGTCGTCTAATTTGTACTAAAATAAAATTTTTCAACATCATTGTGAAACTTTAAAATAACAAGTGTTTTTATTATTTTTTTTATAAATAAAATAGAGTAGGTAGTAAATGCAAGCCTATAATTGTTTTCAAATTTCGCTCCTTCTTCGAGTAACTTAAATTATAGATAGGATTATTCTATAAATAATAATTGAAATGTTTTCAAGCCATTCCGCAACGAATTCGTTATATTACAGGTGCCATAAGGTCACTAGATATTTGTTGCAAGTTTAGCTGTTTTGGTGTCGGAAAAGAGCTGCGGTAGACTTGCTCTTGCTCGAAGGGTTGGAGTCGTCCTTGCTCTCCCTACTAACAATTTTGCTTTACAGATGCAATTGTTGCCTTTTCAAAGCATTATAGAACCAAAATTGTTTGTCGGGCTGATGCAAACACCACCAACTGTTACAAAAAGGATAGGACTAAGCCCTAAGACTAAGATAAACCTAACTAGCCCTAAATTAAATTCTTTTTTTTATTCATCACCAAAACCCAACATTGACCCCAGTGCCTTATCAACACAGCGCCAGCGGTTCGTTGAAACTCAAAAGTACTCTACCCAATGTTGTTCGCAAAAACTTGGCCTATCCCACCCTTGTATCCTAGATACATTGGCCCCAGTGACCAATATCTACCTAAACTCGCAAGTTACCAATGAATTATAAAATTTCATGTTATTTGTTCACAAAGAAAAACTTAGTACTTACATTCTAAAAAAAAACAGAGATTGGTGTTTCCAATCCAATCAGTCAAACATTAAGAACCAATATACTCTTTTTCTGTAAAATTTATCACTATCCTATAAATACATTTAAAATCATAATTTCTCAATTCATAATTCTGGATTATATGGAATAAATTGCATTTTTAACATTTCAAAAATCTTTACCGCCAGTGACAAATCGCTGGCCGAGAATTATAAGGTTGTATGTTTTATGGAAACCCCTGCAAACACACAACCCTATAATTCTCAGCCAGCGAAATGTTACAAAACAGAGTGTGGTCCTTATCAAACCACATCAGCACCAGAGCACTTACCGCGAGTGCAAAAGTTTTCATTGCATTATTTTTGTTTTTTTTTTATTATTTTCATCAATATTGATAAAAAACTCTACAGACTACAAATTTTATAAATCATCTACTAACATTATGTAGCCTCTAAAGATATTCAGCATAAGGATTATGAAAGAAAAGGCAAGTAATTTAGCTTTTGAATGATTAAAAAAATTAAGAAGTCAACAATCTACTGCTAAGTACTTCCGGTTCAACTCCATTTCTTCTATAGAAAAAATTTCTTTGAATGGATCCAAAGTACTAAAAAGTAATTTGCTGAGCCCAAAGAAACACAGCCAATTATAAGTCATAAATGTTGGTTTATTTTTTTTTTTTTTGTGTTTGCTTAATGAATATAAAAGATTTAGTGAAAATGGGGAGTTTCCAAACGACTGTATCTTACAAAGTACATAATAGAATTTTTCTGTTTCAGGGTTCAAGTTCTGTAGACCTTTAATCTATAAAAAATAATTTTTTTTTTTCTTTCTGATTTGTACTTGCTTCTTTTTGCAGAATATACCAAGCCGACGAAATGTTTTTAAATGTTTGATTTATTATTTAAAAGGATTTTATTTTTATGATCATTTAAAAATACTGACAATAAAGGGAAAATTTATCATTCATTTATTGAGTGCAAGTGATTTAATTTCAATTTCGATGTGTTGAAATTCATATTATTTGTAAGGCACTGTGGCGTATACGTGTTATTTGTTTTATGTATTTGTTTCATATATTGACGTTAAGGCATGGGACTGGATATAAAAATAAAAAGTAAAAAATTAGGATTTAGAGCTGTGGTTCCGCTCAAACTATACAAAGTTTTATCTTCTTTAACATATTCTTTTCCAAACTATGCACTCTTTACATTTTATAAGCTAAAACTGAAAAAATTCATAAAGCTCTAGTCTCAATGATAGTATACTATAGATTCGGTATACAATGAGGTACCTCCTTTCATTTAAAATCGAATCTTATCAGAAAACAATGTAAAATTAAAATTTAATCATACAAACAAATATCTCAAAAATGATGAGGAAACGCCCCTTTTTTCAATCGCATCCAATAACTCCACAAGAATCCTCAGTTTATCGTATACTAACAAGATGATCAAACATAATTATTTGTTTCTAGTTCTTTTGTGGCTTTCAACTATTAAATTAATATCCGTAAATTCAATAAAAAAGTGGATCGAAAATCCAGGATTTGAATATCCTAGCAGTTGGGAATCTGGTTATCTTCCATGTTCACAGGATGAAATCGTATTTCCTGAGTTCTATTCTTCAGCTATCCTTTTACCAACAACAATTGACATAACAGGAATTACTCTTCCCAACAATGGAGCACTACTTTTACAACCAGATGGTGAAATTGTTTTCTCAAGTGGTCTTGATAATGGTTTTAAATGTGAAAACTCCAATCAAAAAGCTGAACTTAAAACTACCCCTACAAGGCACTGGTTCGATCCACATAATTGGATGAATTTAAATAACGGCAGCGGAAAAATTGAAAATAACGCCGCGGTGCCACATATTGAGCGAATTCCGTGTAGCAATGAATTAGTTCAAATACCTGCAACGGGAGCTCTTTCAATCGATTTAAGTGACGTTAAAACCTTGAGGGTTGGACAGATTAATTTGGACGGTTTAGATGTTTCTAAAGAGTTTATGGAACAACTTTTTAAAAGCGAACTTGGTGAAGTTATGTTTAAATATGCTTCTCTAACACAAGTTGAATATTATAAGGATCAACAGTGTGGGTGTCACAATTCGGATATTTTTTGGGACTACGAGTGGAATGTGTGTAAGCATGTTCAAGATATATGTGAGCGGCCAAAGTGTCACACGCCAATTATACCATCTGGTCACTGTTGCGCTATTTGTGGTGTTATGATGAAAGTTATCGTGAATAAATGTGATCCTTCATATACTGAAAAGCTAAGCAAGATGATTGCACATTCGCTCAAAGAGCAAGAGATGGAAGAGCAGCTCAGTTATCATGTTAGTTATGTGGATGCAGGTGTTAAAACTTATTTGCAAGTAATCGTTGTGGAAAAAGATGACTACGAGGAAAGTAGCGTGAAGTTTATGCACCACTTTAATGAAACAGTTTCTTGGGATGAGTTCAAAAGTAGCACGAAAGAATTTTTTACATCTGGTCGTCCATATAATCCCAATGGATTGAGAGCAGCACTCCTTCTGATGATCGGAACACTTTTTGGAGTCCTAGTGTTTTTCTTTGTTATTTTTGTTAATTTTGCTCCAGACAATGGAATCGTGCGCCTACCAAGATGGATGTACGTTCGTTGGTATGAGTTCTTTCAATCACCCTTCGTTTTCGCCCGTTTTGATAATACAGCTACAGCAGAGGGTGATACTGCAGAAAATGTTGTTATTGATGTCCAACAGTATAATGTGTCAGCAGAATATGAGGAAAATATACGAGGAACTAGCACTTCCTTCGATAACCCGATGTTTGTAGACAATCCAACTACCAAGGCTAATCCACAGAATGACGATGATAGTATGCCAATATGTGAGGAAGAAGAATTAACTGAAATCGATTTGGATGAACAAGTGGAGGGAATATTATAATAATTCAATATTAATGTATATCTACCATAGATTTGAAACTATATATGTCTATTAAATACATACGTATTTCAAAATTTGGTATATTTTTTGTTCTTTTGTATTTGCTTGACCTTTAGTTTGTTACTACATACTTGGTGACCGTTGCCAACCAAAATTTTAACGTCACTCGAATCAATAATCGAAAATGTGTAGTACCTTCAATGGAATTGTTGATTGGAGGGGAAAACTACGTTTTTACATGTCTTTCATTGAATCATCGAAGGACTTAATTGTTTTTTTGAGTACCTACAGTTTATTGTTTCTACTTCTCTATTCTTAAGAAACAGACATGGATGGATTCAGAGGGGTTGGGGTTTAACCATATTTATATTAAACGAATTTGAAAATTGGTTTTGTGTACATCAATGAATGTATTTCTTTAATTCTTAGATAACCGATTTTTCTGCAAATAAATTGCACAACTGGGTCGCAAAATTTGCTCTCAAATTTCAAGTTACTCAATTTTTTAAGTTTTAAGAAATAGAATAAACTAAAAATTCGTTTTTCTGAAGAAAAAAACAAAATCCTATATAAATATGCAATTTGATGCATTTTATAAAATAGTTTAAATCATAAAAAAAATATTTCTATTTTAAATTAATTTTTGAACCATTGTATTAAAAAATTGGCTTTACGGTCAAGTAGTGACAGAATCGCCATTTTTTACATACAAAAAAGGATTTTTAAATTCTGAGAACTGAGAAGACCACTAACTTTAATTAAATTCAGTCTCTGGCAACTAGCGACGCCAAACGTACTACGAAGAAAACGATTGTTTTAGCTGAATTATAGTAACGGTAACCATCCGTCTCGGTTTACCCGGGACTGTCCCGTATTTCTATAGCTTGTCCCGGGTTTTTATTTAAGAAACCCGGGACTTATAAGTGTCCTGTATTTTACTTTGTACACTTTGTGAGGAAAACAAGAAAACAGTGATTGAAAAATAAAAGTTTTTCTTATTTTCTGGATAAAAACATTCGTTTTAAGATTTTTCGTCAATTATTTGGTTCTAGCTTGAAAAGCTTCACCATGAACAACATATGAAAGAGTTAAAACTTTTCCTACGTACGCTTTTTTTGACAAACGTAAGGAAACGTAAGAAAGCGAGCAAAAGTTCAACCAGACTGAACTTTTGCTCGCTTTCTGACATTTATCAGACATAGTTACAGTCACCCACATAATTATTGCGCCAAATGTGAATAAAAAAAAATAAATTATTGCAAAACTAGGTGTGTTTTTTAATTTCTCTTTATAGATGTTGCACATAAAAACGACATCGAGATATTTTAAATCAAAACAATTTACTTATAAAAAACAAAAATAATTTAATGATGTTGTAGACTGAGTTTTACTGGTAAAAACAATTTATTTTGATTGGTTTTGTTTTTATAACTATACGATTAAAGAATTAAAACATTTCTATGCATATTTTAAACACATTAATATCCTTTTTCATTTTTCCACAATTAAATCAAGATAAAGACTTGCCCCAATAATTTTGTGAGTGACTGTGCTTTTTTTTATTTGATAGCAGATTTTATGTTTCAATCAGCTGTTCGAAGTCAAAGTGACAGAAGCGCGCTTTGAGGTTTTCTCAACGTTACGCGATGACGCGTCTGGCAAAGCGTGATTTTGTTTCTGCTTTTAAGGCATGTTAAAAGTTAAATTAAAAACCATTTTTTTTAGAAGTTTTCAACAGTACCTATTATAAAACCGTTTTCTTCATTTTTGACTTCCTCTTGTAAACGACTTAAATGATTTTAACGAAAATGTTCCATTAAAATCGTTTAAGAAATCTAGATCTCAAAATTATGAAGTCATTTTAAAACATTTAATTTTTTTTTTTTGAAAAACGATCAAACGAATTTTGTATCTGTCCCTAGTTTCGCTGCTAGAAATATGGTCACCGTTATTATAGTATAAAATTTTCTCTTAAGAGCTATCTCAGACCTACTTATATCAATTTATTCAGAATCCGAGCAAATCGAACGAATTTTGCAGACGAAAAAGATAAACAAAAAAAATATAATATGGAATGACAGTTCGGCAGTGAAATATGTTTCCAATTTAATTCTTAGAGCTCTGACTATAATCTATGTAGAGCTTTGCTCTAATCGCTCAGTATTTTCCCCATAAGCCTGGTACGCTGCTCGCGCTAAATTTTAGCTGAGATAAAATTCCCATACAAGTTATCGATAACTTGTATGGGATCCATTTTATCTCAGCTAAAAATTTTCGATAATTTGTATGGGAGCTAAAATTTAGCGCGAGCAGCGTTCCAGGCTATAGCCAAAAATGAAAAAATACACCATATGATATCAGTACTTTTGTCACTACTTTTACTCTTTCACTACTAAAATAATTATATTACATTGGCAGCTCTGTTTATTTATTCTGTTCTGTTTATTTATTCTAGTACATTTTCTATTATGTTTCTTTCCGCGCATCCCTATAATCATCTGTCAACCATTTCAAATAAAATAAACTACTTTTCCTTTTGCTATCGATTTCTGTTCGTGTTTTCTATTTTCTTGTTTTCTGTGTGTTTTCTAAAATCTGTGGACTTTGATTTAAGTTAAACTATTTAACTTATCTCAAGTGTGAACCATTTACCAGTTGTTCACTTAATTTTAGTCTTTTACACAGAAACAATCAAGTATTAATTAAAAAAAAAAAAAAACAAAAATGGCAAAGGGTAGATCTAATAACACTCCAATAACGTACGCTTGGAATCAGGGAATCTTCAAAAGTCTGCGAATTTTGGTGCATCTTGTAGCCGCTGTTCAATTCTCATATGCCATTTACTATGATCATGTTTACGTGCATCATCCGCACCCTGAAAATGGCAAGAACAATTCATTCGGCGGGAAGTTTCGTTTCTTAACCTTTTTAGATGCGGTAATTTGAAAATTGATTAATTATATTTCATCTACCTTTATTGGTTATTGGTCTGTTATCTAAGTTACATAATATTAAACAATCTAATCATTCTGTCTACCCTTTAAGAACCATCAACTTATCATGTATTTATTTTTAATTTAATTGCAGATAATCCAAGCTGTCTATTTCGTCATTTGTCTAGGAAATGACTTTATCGGAACCAATGAGGTTGCGCCAAAAAAGATGCCAACAATTCGAAAAATCAAAGATTACATATTGGCTGCCTTGGCATTTCCAATTGCTTTGAATGTTGGCATTTCATTTTGGACATTGTATGCTATTGACCGAGAACTTGTGTTTCCCAAAGTCTTGGATGCTATCTTTCCAGGGTGAGTTTAGATTATCTTAATAAAATAAACATGCGTATGTGATTTTTTTGTAAATGTATCGTGTAATTTGTGAATAATGGTTTAAGAATGATTAGGCAAAAAATAAACAAATTTAATGGTTGACTGACTGGACCTTGAACTTTATAACCAGATTAAGCGTACTTAAGCATAGTTTGTTAATATAGGTATAGTTTAAAGATTAACGAGTTTGGATTAATTTTGCGTTATTATTTTGTTTAATTGTTAGGAGTAATTACAAATGTAGATATCTATGTAGGTACTTTAGTTTTAATAGACTAGGTTTATTATTATTAAGAAGTATTAAAAAAAAAATTCAAAATCGTTAAGCTGTTTAAAAAATTGTTTATTCATAAATCATTTCTTGAAAAAAAAAATTTCAAATAAAATTTGGATGCCATTTTGAAGAAACTACTAATCAACATCTAAAACAGAAATTAAAAAAAAAAATCGATGTCCGGTTTTCGAAAATTTGATTACCTATTCAAAAAAAAAAAAAAAATTTATTTTCTTTAAAAATCCAAAAATTAATTTTTTCAAAATTTTATTTTTGAAATTGTTTAATTGAAATCAAATTAGTAGTTTCCGAGAAAATCTGATTAAAAAAAAACGGTTCTATGGCATGTACCGTTAATAATGGTTTTCAAAAAAAAAAAAATAGATAGATCTTGTCTAATATTACCGTTTTTTTTAACGAAATCGTTAGAGTCTTTTTTTTTTAATTTCAATTTTACTAAAATCGGTATATGAGAAGTACCGTTATTTTTTGTCCAAAAAAATTAATTCCAAAAACCCCTCTGAAGAGTCGCCAAATAACGCTACATATCAAGTTAAACATTAATTGGTCCATCCGTTTAGGCTGTAGCTCCCCTGCATTCACTTTGATGTTATGACCTCAAGCTCAACTGTTTCATGATAACTAACTACTCCACACATCATTACACCCCCTTCAGGAATATGATGGTGCTTCCTAGTGGTTTCACCATGAAACCACCTATTAATTATTTTTTATTGCAATAACCAAAATTTGAAAATTATTGCATGGCATTAGGAGTAGTACGACCAACAAAAAAATTTAATGAAAGTTTATATTTAGTTAAAAAAATGCACGATTTGTGAGGGTTTTCTCAATTTTTTAAGTTGCCTTAAACTTAGAGCTATACAATTAAATAACGGTAACACGGAAAGAGAATGATTATAATGGTCCTTCAATCTATGGAATATGTAAGCATGTTTTTCATCAGAATATTTGCTTTTTCAATCTAAATACTAGTTTCATAAGACTTTTTGGTAAAACATATTGGTTTGTACGCGCATTTTTATCTTTTAGTTGTTTTTTTTACTAAAAAATGAACTTAAAATTTTGTACTCTCAGCTCAAAACATTCCTTATACAATGTAATTACTAGTTTAGTCATTATTTTTCTTTTTGGTGTGTAATTAGAAAATATCAAAACTTTTTCTCAAGATTTTTGTAATTTTTCGTGAAAAAATTTTTTTTAAAAAAGTTACTCAGGGAACAAAGGTTTAATAAAAGTTCAATCTATGAGAACCATCCAAATTAAACTTTTTTTGTCTGAAAAAAAAACACGTGAAACCATTCTTTTTTCGAACTCATATGAAGTCTTGAAAACTCTAATCGCATTACTTTCTTTTTTAACTTGCGATATAATACAAAAAAAGTTAAGATAACAATTTTTCATTACGATGATAGAGAATGCCAAAAAAGTGGGCCCCTGAAGTGCGTCTGTCTGTTTAAGGAGCTACAGCCTAAACGGATGGGCCGATTGACTTCAAACTTGGTATGTAACATTTTTTGGAGACTCCCCAGAGAGGTTTTTGGAATTAGTTTTTCTGGACCAAAAATAACGGTACCTGTCATTTTCTCTGAAACGGCTCTAACGATTTTAAAAATTTTTAAAATAAAACCGCATACTTGTTTTGGAGGGCAATTTGATTTTTGATGTTGTTTTATTGTTTTGAAAAACGATTTTTTTTTTTGTTTTTATATACCTTCATTTCCCTATATATAAATATATAAAAAGTCTTAAAAATTTAAGAAACTTGAACTCTAACGGCCGATTTCTTCACAGAGTCCTAGCACAAATACCGGTCCTAGTCCTAAAGTTAGTACTCAAATCGGTATCAACTCATTTCTTAACTCAGGTACTAAGTCCTAGAACTGCCAATTTAGGACCGAGTGCTAGTTAGGACTCGGTACTAGTTAGGACTCGGTACTAGTTAGCTCCTCAAAGATAGGTTATTATACCAATCGTTATTTCTTCAAATAAGTACTAAGCGATAGGACTGTCAATTTGGTACCGAGTATTAGTTAGGACTTGGTAATACTTAGGACCTCAAAATCGGTAGTCTAGCGGCATTAATACTGAAATCAAGCAATGAATTTCATTTTTTAAGAGGTATTGCAGCTTTTTTTCAATTTTTTGAGTGTTGCATTTGGGGAGATTTTAATGATTTGAAAAACGCTCTTTACGTAGACATTCTACATTTACATTTCTCAAGACCCATCTTCCAATTTCCAGCACAAAATATGCTTGCTTGCGAAAAGTCATAAACAATTAAATTTACACTAAAGTCTAAAAACGTGTGGTCAAAAAACCTACGGATGTCTTAAGCTCACTAACAAGTCATGATAAAATAATGCTAGTCGCATTATAATAATCTGAGGACTGCTTTTTTTTAACTTGTCTTTTTATTTAAATACATTTATGTTGCAAACGTCTATCCAAAACTCTCTTTAACTTAAGATGGATCTGCTGCATTAAAGTCGA
This sequence comes from Episyrphus balteatus, assembly GCF_945859705.1. Lineage (NCBI taxonomy): Eukaryota > Metazoa > Arthropoda > Insecta > Diptera > Syrphidae > Episyrphus > Episyrphus balteatus. The sequence goes on along the minus strand of NC_079134.1, from coordinate 53,416,434 downwards.
CGATCCGCCGTTTCTCAGCCTCGTCTACTCGTATTCTTGACTGAAAATTCTTGATAAACCTCATCGATTTTTTTTTTATGTTGGTTTCTTCTTAATTTTATAACATTATTTTTTTCTTTTTTGTTTTTTTATACTTTTTTCTATTTTTAATTTTGTAAATTTCCTCAAATTCAAATTCAAATTTAGATTTATTGAGACTTATTTTGGATTACAATAAAGTACTTATGTTAGAAATACATTAGTAAATAAAAAAAAAAACTGACTTAGAATTGGTCTAGCTTTAACATTTCAATATTTAAATTAATAGGCTTGGTAATTCTATAATATGTAAATTTCCTCAAAAATATCAAAATACAATTTTTCATTTATCAAAATATAGTCAGAATGACAGTTATACCAGTTTTATACGTACTTGTTCTTAGTACTTCCTTGTCAACTTAGTTGGGGTCCTATATATGAGAAGAAATGCTGGGTCCTAACTTTTCATTAGGACCAAGTACTAGTGCTAGTACCTGATCTTGCTAGGCGGGGTACTAAGCTGACTTAGGACTTTTGTAAAGAAATTGGCCGTAAGAGCAAGTTCATGCGATCCAGCCGTGCATTTAATATAGCTCGAATTATTCATTACTCTTAAAACTGCGAAAATTGGGTTTCCGTCGAATTTTTGTTTTTTTTTCAGTCAAAAAGGAAACAAAAAATAATCGGTTTGAACAAAAAAAATGATAACGGTAAGAGTCAAAATACGTAGGGAAAGATTAAAGACCAAAGCCACAAAACTTAATTTCAACAAAAATCTATTTCTTTAATCATAATATCGTATCCAATGATATAAATGTGTGGATATTTGGGCTTATCTCTGAGTGGGGCTGCGTTATCATTTTGTTCGAAGTTTTTTTTTTATTATTAGAACATAAGTGATATTATTAGACTCTGATTCATGTCAGGCGATGAATGGGTTACCGCAAAAAAATAGCAAACTGAATGATGTGATGATGTTCTTGCACTAACGAGATGAGTGATGGCTTCAAATAATATAGTGTAGATAGATAGATAGCAAAAATATTAACTTGCATACAAAAGTCTCTTCAAACTTTTAAATATGAGGATTATCTTTTATGGAGGCTCTAGGCTTCTAGGCTAAAAAAATCAAGTTTTTAAACTTTCTAACTTTATTTTTTGGTTTTTTTTTTTCAGATGGCTAAATCACATTCTACACACAAACATTGTTGTTTTCATCGTCCTTGAGATGTTCACATCATTCCGAACCTATCCAAAACGTATCAACGGTTTGGCCGGCCTTATTGCCTTCATGTTGAGCTACCTTATATGGGTGCATGTCATCAAACACTTTTCTGGTGTTTGGGTTTATCCCGTGCTTGAAGTGCTTGAATTCCCACAACGAATTGTTTTCTTTGGAGCTATCTTAGTGTTTACCGTGTTTCTCTATATTTTCGGAGAAACTATCAATAAAATTGTTTGGGCTAAAGAGCTTAAACTTGCTCAAAAGAAAGTAAAGTAAACAATTTATAAATTAGAAAACCAAAACAAAAACATTATTTAGAACCAAACGACTTTTTTGAGAGAGAAACAAAAATATCTTATTGATATTTGTTTTATTATATTATTATTATAAAATTGGAAAAAAATATTGAAATTTGTATCCTAATTCAAACTAACTTATATTGTAAAACAAAAATTAAGTGCATTAGTCAATTTTATTCGCTGTGAGAACAGACAGTTTAAAAAAAATAAATCAAGTGACTAACGAACTATTTTCGCACCTTTATCTTATTAAACTATTCAAAAAATTAAATTAAAAAAAAATTAAAAAAAAAAAAACATTTTATCATGTAGCTCTATATTTTATAGTAAAAATTACTATATAATAAAATTAATTAAAGAGAATTTTTTCTTTGCTAATGAATAAAGAAAAACAATAGAAAAACAAAATGCAATACCTCATATTTGAAAAAAAAAACAGATAATTTAAAAATCCGTGAAAAAAAAAACATTTTTTTACAAATCTTACACACACGTAATGTTTGTAAAACCTTGTAGCTTTAATATAATTATAATAACCTTTAACTAAGAGCCTAAATTCTCTTAAGTAGACATTATTTTAATGCGAGATAGTGAAGAAAATTTGTATTTCTTTTGTGGTTGCTTATTAGACTAGTTTATTTTTTTTTTATTTGATAACATTTATGAGATTACTATTGTTCTTTTCTTGATCCATTTTTTTATGAATATGAAAAAAAAACACAAATGATTATAATTAAGATTGAGCTTTTATTTTAAACGAAACTCTTTATTGTATGTTTTAACTTTTTTTGTTATTCAAACACATAGCCTTCTTCTTTTGAAATAATAATAAAAAATCGATAAATGAACAAAATGAGGATGGATTTTAATTTCAAGAGTGTAATACTTAAAAAAAATAAAGGGTCCAGGGGAAAAGCAGCATAAGTATATTCTAACTCATTCCGAGAAAAACCCAATTTAAAATTTTGTTCTCCATACAACTATCATTTATTTATTTTTTTAGAAAGTCTTAAATTTGATTTCTAAAAGTAAGGATGCCATCAGATAGTTATCCGTAAGTACTACAATATTTTATTTTTGAGTTTAAAAAAAAAACAACTCCACGAATTTATATTTTTTAATGCCAATGGCCTATTAATCGCAGCAACTTACAATTTACAAGCAATTTTTTCACAACATTGTAAAATAATTAACAAATTCGGTTGCACCAATTTTTTAACATATACAAAAAGTTACGAATCTGTTTTAATAAAACAACAACCAATTTGTGATTGTGAATTGTATTTGGTGTAATAGGCCACATTTTTATTAAAACCAAGATAATCTGGCTTCCCTGAAAAAGAGCGAGTTCATAAAAATGCAGGACTACAGTAGTTCTGCAAAATAGAACTTCCATTTCTTCAGCCAAGAACTGTCTGTTGAAAAATTTATCCAACTTATTAGAACTATTTGTCTTTGTTTTTGAGAACGAGAACTAAATTAGTCAAAATTCACTCGTAATTATAACAATATTATTAATTCTTTTTTGCAGCACTGCTGCAGTCCTGCATTTATGAAGTCTTGAATTAAAAAAACACTATAGTTTGAAATTAAAAATTGTCATAGCAGGTTCTGGGGATGTTTTTGTTTTTTTTGAAATATAACTATCATATAAATATCTACATTAGGGTGGTCCTTATTTTAGTCTTTTGGTAGATTGGTTCCAAATCAGGAAAAAAAACCCTATTTTTTTCATAAATAGTATCTCTAAACCTTCCTGGCCTGAATACTGCAAATTCAGTATTCAGTATTTTATTAAGTAAACACTTTATGCTGTAAGAAACAATTAATAATTAATATCGTCGCCTCAATAAAATAATGTCGTATGTTACATTTGGCTACTTTTGGGAAAACGCAATTAAAGTTCAGATTTTTTTTCTTGAAAACTGTACGAAGAATTTTTTTTAAAATATCATGACATATACAGAAAATATCTGTCTATTGAATTATGTTAAAATTATTTCAATATTCCAATCCAGAAACGAATAATAGTCAATTTTCTCCAATATGCCGATGTCGTATGTAACGATTTCACAGAAAATATTTGTTAGCCAAACACATACGACAAATTGATGACACTTGCGACAAAAATAAGCAAAGTTTAATTCGACACTTGTTTACGACAAAAACACATAGAGGAAGGTTTTTTCTTTTAAAACAATTATCGTTAATTTATTAGCAAAAAATTATTTACGAGCAAAACTCGATTTTAACAAAAACATTAATGGTAACAAAACATATACTATAAAATGATAGAACTTTTTTAATTTGGAAGTATGTTTTATTTTTGGCTAAAATCCAGGTTTCGCTAAATTCGGGTATACATATTACTATGGGTTATTGGCTTCACAGCAAAATTCTTTCTTAAAGAGAAATTCACATAAATAGAAAAAAAAAAAAAAATAATAGCTTCATTATTTTTAAAGCAATTTTACAATTTATGAGATCACAGTTTACTAAAATTATTTTACTATTCAAGTTGAATTAAAATTATTACAGTTTTAAGATAGCACGATAAAAACTTCATACAAATTTTGTAGTGCCGAATTGTCATTAGCCCTGTTCAATTGGAGGTGGTAGTCTACTGATATTAGATGTTTTGGTTAATCTAGTACTATCATCTACTCATGCTCTTCTTCCCGAGTAGATACGAATTGTATTGAATTCGTTGAAAATGCGTTCCATTGAAAATCGCTAGTAAACTACTAGTAGTACTTTGCCACCTCCCAAAGGAACAGGGCTATTGTCATTGGATTCGGAAGATTGGGGGACAACCTAAAGGATCGGCATCAAGGTATTCATCTTCCAATATTCAAACAACTATTTTATGCATTTTGTATGCATAAAATAGACCTGCTCGACATCTTGATTGCAAGTGAAATTACACTCGTCAATGTATTTCCTTATGGGACATACGACAAACGTTAACTGAAATTTCAGTAAAATATTGTTGTATGTGAAGCAAAAACAGCACATACGACAATTATTTACCGAACGAAGAAAAGCACAGACTTTGTATGAAAAAATTGTAGTATGTGATAATTTTTGTCGTATGTAGACGTTTTCTGTGCACTAACGACAAAAAGCTACTGAAAGTGTTAGTTAACCTACACATACGACAAAATGCACAGCGATTATCTCGGAAACGGATACAGATATCGAAAAACGGATTTCACAGAATGAAAGAGAAAAAATCAATTAGCAAAACTGCATTCAAACCTCAAAACCTCAATTTTGCATATACATACGACAATATTTTATTGAGGCGACGATATGTAATCCTTTATTGTTGAAGGGTCAAAAATGTACATATAAGTTTAGAAAAAAAAAATTATCTGTGAACCAAGAAATAAACAAAATTTTGTTAATCCTTAGCAACCATTTGTTGTTTACCGTGCAAAATATTACTGTGTGCAAAATATTACTAGGTACTGAGTTACCAAAAACCCACGGCTAAGTATTCAAACACAACCATAAATTTTCTATACAATGATAAGTTTCTGTGGTACTTATTGATAATCAACACGTTTGTAACGTCAGTTATTGTAATTCTCATGTCAGTCAAAAAAATCGTAAAAAATAAAAAATGAGAACGCTTAAGAGCCCCCGCACACTACAAACTTTCTATCGGCCGACGGTTTAGTCGGTCTCTTAATCAGAATGAAAATGTATGAGAGTGCGCACACTACAACGATTTAGTATCAGCCGATCAAAAAGTTTGTTTGATCGAAAAAAAAGTTTGTTTTGCTACACAATTGACTTCAAACTAAAATATTTCCTAGCGACCCGATTGTTTAGTCGGCTGCCTGTGCGCACACTAGGAGTCCAACCCGACTAAACTATCGGCCAATACAAAGTCTGTAGTGTGCGGGGGCTCTAATAAATAGCCATATTTATACATTTTTTATTAAAAGAGTTGGTACCTCTGATATTTGTAATGGTTTGGCAATTGCAGCATCCGAAATGAAATCGTAAATCTAGAAGAGTTAAGTTTTCATATCGTTGGCTTACAAGCAAAACTGACCAACTGCATTTGTATTATTAATGGAAACTATCATAAAAAGATATTAAACATTCGCCGGGGTCAACCCAGTCCACCTAAACTTAAGTTCTCTCATCTAACAATTAAAATTCTTAAAAGCTTTCTAGATGCAACTACCGCTTCTGTAAGGCTTTAAAGAAGCAAAATTGTTAGTTGGGTCAGATGTCATAAAAAGTTAGGTGACATTTTAGGTTACATTTGATTTTGTAAAAATGCATCTGGATGGGCTCCGAACTATAAGATTTAGCAGATGAATAAATGGTTGGATGCGGTTGTTTTGGATAAATAAGTACACATTTACAAAAGCCGATTTTTGATAAAAAAAAACTTTTCATAAGATCGTTTAAATATGTAGTTCTTTGGGTACGGTACAAAAGTTCCAATCTTGATATTTCAAAGAATTAAGTTCACAATCTGTGATAAATATGTAGTTACCATTAATTTTGTTTTAGCTAAACTAAAAGCCCGGATTTATTCCATTATAATAACACTTTTCAATAAAAAATGTATTTAAAGTTTTAATGTCATTATTAAATTATATTTTTGTTTTAGCTAAACTAAAAGCCCGGATTTATTAAAAAAAAAAAAAAATATTGAAATATTGTTTAACAACCATTTTGTATTTTTTCTTTAATTTAAATTTAAAATTCATGAATTGTAGCATATCATTCTGGCATGTCTTTATTTTCATTTATTTTTATCTAATTATAAATATTAATTATTTTGTACTTCTTTTTTTTAAATTTGCTTTATAAAAATAATAATTCTCTCTCAAATTGAAATAACTTTGAAATAACCGGCAGACGGCTTATAAGCCATGCTTGTATATCTTTTATTTAATTATAAGTTTGTATCTTTTCTTTGAAAAAATAAAGATTAATAATAATAATAATAATAATAATAATAATAATAATAATAATAATAATAATAATAAAAGTTCCAATTTTTGTTTGTTATTTACATAAATTTGATATGCCATATTCAAGTAAATATACATCAACACCTAAAACCGAAATTTCAAAAAAAAATTACTCGTCTCGAAAAAAAATCAACATTTTTTCAAAAATCAAAAAATTTATTTCTTTAAATTTTTATGAATTATACTAATTTACAAAATTTTATTAATTCAGAGTTAAAAAAAACGGTTCTATGAAAGGTACCGCTAATAATGACGTTCTAAAAAAAAAATTGTGTCCAAAATCTCACACTTTCTGAGAATATTAAATCACCGCTCGGCCGCTCCAATACATTTTTAGATGTTTTAATTTAGTTTTGCCGCTCAGCTCAGGCGCTCAGGACGTGGCCGTACCCTAAGGGTGCGTTAACGATAGAGAGACTAATAAAAATTTCATAAACATTATTTAAATATTTAAAGTTTTACAGCCTTATTGCGATTTGCAACTATCAATCGATAGTTGATAAAAACTAAATTTCGATTTCTTATTACTTAGAAAAGTTTTGAAAGCAGAGAATGGTCCTAACCGTTATTAAATGAAATGTTATTACAAAGTTCCATTCATTAAAAAGTTGACCAGTTTTCCTATAAATTAGGTTTACAATTCCCAAATTTCAGTATTTATCAACTATCGATTGATAGTTGTAATTCACAATAAGGCTATTAATTAGATGTTAAGAAAATTTTTCGAGGGAAAATTTCTATTTAAAATTAACTTTGCCATACTGATTGTTTTAAATACTAAAAAATATTTATACAGGATAAGTCTTAAGAATAAATAGCTTAAAAGAGAACTAAACATAATTCATTTTAACTATATCATCTATTTGTGAAAGAAAACACGTTTGTTAGTTTTACGCTTTGGTTTGCCAACTCCTCCTTTCTTGATGTTCCTATCCTTTTTCTTTTTTCTCTTCCCCACTAACGAAATATAACTTTCGTCAATTAATGACTGAAGTCTTGAAAATGCCTTTTTGAGGTCTTGAAATCCTTTAGATATGGGCACAACACATCGAACTTCATTCGTAGAACCAGAAATATTTTGATTAATGAGTTCCTTCATTTCATTATACCCATCATCAAGCTTTTGAATTCCCACAAATAGTCCCCGTGATGAATTTAAGAATCTCATGTCATTGCGAAAGGTGTGTATGGATGTGCTAAGGTTGACAACATTACTTCGGATTTTGTCCAAATTTAAAAGATTCTCTAATCCAAAGTAAGTATCGGATGCAACAAACCTGTTAATGAAAATCGTAGTTAGCTAGGACCACAAAAAAAAAACTTGTTTGTATTAGTCCAGTCAAAGCGTCATTTGACCTTGCGCATAGAGGCACTGTCAGTTTTTATTTCATGGGTCGATAGGGGTATATTTAAAAGGCATACATTTAATTTCTCACCACCTGATCATTCTTTTTAGCGGAGTTATTCACAAAAATGCATTTTTTGGGATATTTTACTTCTAAGCTAATATCTGTGCTCCAGTTTGTCATAGACCAAAAAATGAACATACATTCTATTCCTTATAATATTTTCTATCGTTTAATTGTAATTAAAGTGAGAACTACAAAATGGCAACCAGTTTAAGTCAAATTCTAGTTATAAAAAAAAACATATTTTCGTTTTATTTTATTTCTTTGGTAATAAAGAGTTTATTTTTTCTTTGAAATGCATGTAATTAAGAGGGCTACAAAAATGTTAACCATAATGTATGTTTTTTCGAAATAAAAACGAAAATGTGTTTTTTAATAACTAGAATTTGACTTAAACTGGCTGCCATTTTGTAGTTACAATAAAGTTACAATAAAGTTACAATTAAACGATAGAAAATATTATAAGGAATAGAATGTACATATGTTAATTTTTTGGTCTATGACAAACTGGAGCACAGATATTAGCTTAGAAGTAAAAAATGCATTTTTGTGAATTACTCCGCTAAAAAGAATGATCAAGGCCCTGTTTCACCAACTTACAAATTTGTAATTACAATTAATTTTCACAATATTTGTGAACAAATCGATAAATTTTGTTTCACTAGTTTCTTGTCCTTGTAATCTAAAATTTTTAATTTGTGAAAATCCATTTTCTGTTTCACCGAAGCTTGTATTTTACAAGTAAAAAATTTGTGAGCTTTCAAGTTTCTTGTGGGTTTCTGTTTCCCCAAACAATAAAATTACAAGTTTCTATTTATTTGTGAAAATTTTCTACAAGAGTCAAGGCGTATGTCATTTTTGATACAAATTTGTAATAACCGTATTTAGAGTGATTAAAGTGTTTAAAATGGCCTTACGCCGAAGGCCATTGTTATTATTTTAAGAAAAGCTTATTATTGTTATAAAATTAAAAAAAAAAAAACAATCATTATTGCAAGTAAAAATATTTTCATTAAATTTTTTTTAAACAAATTTTTCTTTAAAAAAAATTTTATTGCAACTGAAAATAAAATTTTTATTGTAAATAAAAATATTTTGCATTAAAAAACATTGTATTGCAAAAAAAAAAAAATCAGTCAAAACATATAGATTCTTCGGAAATAGCCAAAATTGTAAGAAATTCGACGAATATCGAGAAAAAATATTTAATGCACTCATTTTGAATTGATTTTTTTTTCTATTGAGAAAATGTTTTATTTGCGATAATTTTTTTTAATGCAAAATTTTTTAATTTGCAATAAAAATTTTATTTTCAATGCAAGTGTTTTGCAGTTGCAATTACATTTGTTTTAATGCAAATTTTTACTTGCGATATAGGTACTATAGGGCAAGTTTAGGATTCGTAAAAAAAATCGAACTCGAGATAACAATTTTACATGACATTACGATAATGGAGAATGCCAAAAAAGTGGGTCCGGCAATTCTGTCTGTCTGTGTGTCTGTCTCTATCTGGAGCTACAGCCTAAACGAGTGAAGTGATTTTCTTCAAACTTGGTAGTTAGCAGTTTTTGGTGATTCCCTAGAGGGGAAATTGAAATTTGTTTTTTATGACCAAAACTAACGGTACCTGCCATATAACGGAAATAGAAAAGTTAATTTTTTCAAAAACGGCTCTAACGATTTTGATTAAAATTTTTGTGTGTAGTACTACACATAAGAGCCAACTTTTTAAATAAAAAAAATATTTTTTGTACCGTTATTAACGGTACCTGTCATAGAACGGTATTTTCGTTTCTGAATATCTCGTACAACATTAATCCGATTTGAAAATTTTTATACAAAAGTGTGTATAATATTAAAATTTTAAAAAATTTCAAAAAACGCATTTTTGGTTTTTTAAAAAATATTTCAAAATTTTTTTTTGAAAAATCAATTTTTTGAAAACGGATTAGTGAAAAATTTTGAAATTTAGTTTTAATGTGTAAATTAATTATTTCTTCAAAATGGCATACCAACTTTTTTTTTTGAAAAATGTTAAAAAATTTTTATATATAAAAAACTATTTTTTTAAAAAACGGCTCCTACAATTTTCGAAAAATTTTTTCTAAAAATACCTTTTTATACAAGAAATAAAATGGCATATTTGTTTTTTTTTTTAAGATAATTTAAAACGGAGTTTAATTAATTATAAAAACAGATTAAATTTTTTTATACTACTTATGAAAATTCTTCAAAATATCAAATTTTTAATTTCTTGAATAAAAAGCTTTAACATTATAGTTACTTTAAGCATAAGAGCAAGTACGTGCGACCCCAGTCGTGCAATTTATTTTATTTGCAATAAATATTTTGCAGTGGCAATCATTTTTTTTTAATCCAAATATTTTCCTTAATGCATTTTAAACCAATTTTAACCTCTGTCGTTATGAGTTAAGTAACTCAGCGGTCACCACAAAGACTATAACGAGCTTTAAAACTTTGTGAAATAAACTTGTTGTTTACAAGAAAAAATATAATTGGTGAAACGGTAATTTTTACTTGTGGTTTTCAAAAATTAGTTTTAATTCATGTAATGTGTAATTCTCTTTTTATACCATGTTTGTAATTTTTTTTTTTCAATAATCACAAATTTCTGAATTACTTATTTGTACTTTGTGAAATAGAATTCCATTGTACAAATTTGTACTTGTGATCTACAAGTAACAAATTTGTGCTTGTAGTTGGTGAAATAGGGCCCAGGTGGTGAGAAATTGGGTTTAAGCCTTTTTATTATACATACCCCTATCGATCCATGAAATAAAAACTGACAGTGCCTCTGTGCGCAAGGTAAAATGACGCTTTGACTGGAGTATATCTTTACTTGAATGCGTTTTCTTTGAGGAGTTCCCAGAAAATGCATTTTGCATCATCTCCATAAGTTGAATTGTCCAAACTGAATACAAATTCTTTCAATTTCTTCCAAGCCGATATATCGATGTCAATCTTATGGAAACGATCTGTTGGTTGTTTGAAATAAATCGCATAGAGCAAGAATAGCGCTCCTAATTTGTGTAATGTACTTTTTGATGATAGTATTCTTTTGGCATAGTGAATGCAGGCATTTGTGGATTGAATGATTTCCACTGTATGAGATTGGCCACTAGAAAACATAATTAAAATTTTACAATTCAATAGTAGAGATTCAATTGGTTGGTTCTTACGAATAAATGCTCTGGAATAATGTGGATTTCCATTGATAAACAAATGATTCGAATCGAGGATTTTCATTTGCAATGAAACTTTCAATTATTGACTCGCAATCTTTTTGAATAGCCAATTCCATGGTTATTTTTAGTTTATTCGCCTCAATTGAATTAAAATAAATACAAATTATATGAGAAATGCAAAAATTTGTATCAACAAATTCACAAAAGTAAACACTTCTTTTACATTCGATCTGTTTCTGCTGTCAGTTGTTTGTTTTTTTGATGTTGTTTTATAAAGATCCGTTTGAGTTCAATTTTGAAAATTTACCGGAACAAAAGGATGCCTCTATTGGCGTTTTTAATCTGGAAGGAAAAAAAAGCAATCTGAATGCGTTCAATTGGCAATACTGACAGTTCTGATTCTGAAAAAAAGAGAATTTTTCTTCTGGTTTTAAAAACACTCACACTCACACATTCAATAATTTGAATGTCAGATGTGACACTTCACCAAAAAACAAAAACAAATGAAATTATTGGCACGAATACCTACACATATTTGTGACACATTTCAAACTCAACCAATACATTTACACCAAACTTCAGATTTTTCGGAATAAAAAAAAAAACTGTTCAATTGGGATTCCGAATCGAAGAACAATTCCGGATTTCCAATTAAAAACGCCATATATAAAAAGTTTATATCAAATTTTCATTTTTTTTTTTTAGCGAATAAGAGATTTAAATAGAAAACTGTTTTTTTTTTTTGTATCCAGATGGTTTTATTATCTAATCATTATATGGATAGTAAAACGCAGCCATCAGTGTCAAACAAAATAAAAGAAAACGAGTAAAACCGTAGAATTTTGACATTAGATGCTTGTACAATTGTGGTTCAGCTTTAATTAAGGATTTTTCACTTGCCAATTTCGGTGTCTTAACTGTGGTTCATCTTTGGTTCAAACATGGATTTGGCTATTTCAACATAATATGGACCTTGAAACCAGTGCTAAAACTCAGCTTTACTACTTTATCGATTTTAGAAGATAAAAGTTGCTGGATCGCTAATTAAATATATGAACAACTGGCCTTAAGGATCTTGAACCAGTACTTTCAAAATGAATAGTATTTAGTTCTGGTGCTAGTTTTATTATGTTTAAATACCCATGAACCAAAGTTAAACCGCTGCAAAGTCACCAAAATTGGCGAGTTAAAAAAGTAATCAATTTTGTACCTGAAATTAAAGGACGCTTCCATTTTTTTGTATGGAGAAACACAAATTTAAAGTCATATTATATATCTGTTTTTATTTCTACTCTAATGTTATAGATCCAGATACAGACAGGGTAAAAAAAAAGTGGGTGATTGCTGAAACCTTTTGTGTTTTTCTAATCCAAAAAAAAATAATTGTCTACTAGCGAAAATTTCCAACTTTTTTAAAAGCACAACAAATTTATAAGTAAACAAACAAAGCTAAAACGTATCTTCGAACACATGTTTTCCCGACAAAAATTCTCCCTATTTTTATTAGCGCCATCTCGTTTTCATTTCTAAAAACACAAAAATGTATATGAGAGAGAACTTAGCTGTCAAAATAAAAATAAAAAAAAGAGAAATTCCACACAAAAAAGAGTCGTCGGCATGGGTGGTCCTTCCATCTCCATTCTTTTTTTTTAATTTTATTTGTTTATTGTTTGATATCACACAAAACGAAAACAGATTCATTTATTGTTTTCTGTTTTTTTCTTACTTTATTTTTGTGTTTGTTTTTAGTTAAATTTTCTTAAAAAAACATTTGTTCAAACAATAATTTATAATTTTCATTTATAAAATGCGATACAATTCAAAGCAGACCAAATTTACCCTAGAATTTGCAAAACTACGAATTTAACTCACGTATTAATTGTTTTTCCACATAAATGGTCAGTAAAAATGTTTTAAGAAGAAATGACCACGCTTCTTATACATTTTTGTTAATTCAAATTCGTCTTCTTTATTAAATGTGATAAAGTTCTTTGTTAAACGTGTTCAGATTTCGTTTTCGAATTCCCGCATTAAGACTTCTTTGAATTGCTCGCTGCAAAATGAGGTAACTTACAATTTCAGACTTGTCTTTAATACAATGCTTTTCAATTCATTTTTTAATGTATTCTTGATAGGAGTATCATCATCGTTATCTTTTGGGCTATAATAGTCTGTTCTATTAACACAATTGCTGCTATTGTATCCAATAATATAGAACCTTCTGATTTGGAGGCCATTAATGGAACTAGAAATTATCGAATTTATGGGAAGAATAGCAAAGATGATAAACCTTGGTTTGATGGACGTGTTGTCGATATGCGTCTGATTCAATGTGTGCGTCCAGGAAAATGCGAAAAGTTGCAATTCAAAACATGCTTCGGAGCTAATATTCCTTATACACAAACAAGTCTAGATTTGACAGATTATGATAACCAGCAACAGATAATGGATCGATTGAAAAACTATGAGGCACTGAAACATGTTCCCAGATGTTGGGCTGTAATACAGGTAAAACTTTGTCAGAATATCTTTTAGTTAGTTTTCTTACATTCATAAAATTGAATATGTAAATTCATGAAATTCATTAATATTAATATGTTAAGAGCCAGTTTTAAGAAACCTTAAACTCCACTTAGCCTTCAGTAATTTAGATTTAGAGCCGAAGTCATAGTCGTTGCTCAAGTTGATATTTTTCTCAACTTAAGCATTACCTCAAGTAATGTAATTTCGTCAAGTGTGGAGCGATCCACTTGAGTAAAGTAAAATCTCGACTTAAGGAAAAAAAGTTTACAATCCAACTGCCATCTAAAAATATATTTTTTTAAATAATACGAAGAGGTCGAAAAACTCCTAAGGTTTCATATCAAGCCTATATTCAGCATCCCCAATAATGCCCTAAACTACTTGCTTATTGTCGAAACTGGTCTATCACCTCTGTTTACTAAAATATCAAAACTGTAGACTATCACTATCAGCCCTATTCAGCTATCCATCGGGGGGAATAATCTCTAAATATTCACCAACTGCCATTCTGCTATTCATCGGGAGGAATTTGAACTCACGTCGATAATATCGGTAATGTTGTTCGGTATTCCACTATTCACGTCTCACGTGAATGGACTTGCTCCATACATTTGCAATCCGCATAAAAAATGTTGCGGATCTGTCACTTTTGGCTGTAAAAAATAAATTCATCATCCAATTTTAAATTTCAAGTGACCTCAACTCCAAAGCGTTTCGCCCAGGTACGACAGTGGGCTCATCAGTTAGATCTGTCGTACCCTTACTAAGACGCTTTATTTTAGTCGATGTTTGCCGACTATGTACTTATAAAACTCACACCATGAATATACTGTGAATTTTAATATTCTAACAGCCAATTTCTTCACAAAGTACTAAGCCAGCCTATTACCCGGTCTAACTAGACCAGGTCTAGCTCAAATACTCGGTCCTAACGAAAATTTAGTACCTGAGCATTTTTTCACATTTATAGGACCTGATCTAAGATCACAACGAGGTCCTAAGAATTAATACGTATAAAACTGGTCTAACTGTCATGTTGAGAATTTATTGAAGTTAAAGACAGAAAGGTACACTTCTTATACTCATACAATATTTTATTTTCAAATATATAAGGCGTGTTTTTTCTACAACTCAGTAGCTACTCATTTTTTTATTTTATTCGAAAAACAATAAAAACAAATACTTACTTGTGTAATTTTTATTATTGTTTTGCGAATAAAATCAAAAATGAGTAGCAACTGAGTAATAGAAAAAACACGCCTATAATAAAGTTAAAGTGAATAAATGATCTAGAATTTTGTCAAAATTGTGATGAGGTATACATTGGTCAGACAAGAAGATCAGTAAAGACAAGATGGTCAGAACACTACAAGTCAATTTTGTATACAAAATTAAATGAGTCCACTTCTGCCGACCATATGATAAATAATAGCCATGTTTTGGCTGGGTTTCGTTTATTAAAACAAATAAATAAACCTAAATTATTAGATGCATTTGAAGAAATTTACATAAATAAAACAAAAAAATATGAACATAAATAAAACATTTGAACGATCTTTTTTGCACAAATTTTTAGAACCACTTTCGGCCAAAGAAATATTTGAGACAAAATTCTAGATGCTTTATTCACTTTAACTTTATTATATATATTTCGTTTATAACCTTTAAAAAATTATTATTAAGAAATTTTTTAAAAAATTTATATTTAGCTTTTATTGACATAATTATTTAAATAATTTTTTAATTTTTGCTATACAATCTGAAGATGAGAATTATTACTCTCGAAAACGTTAATTGTTGAAGATAAAATATTGTATGAGTATAAGAAGTGTACCTTTCTGTCTTTAATATTGAAACTCATACAGTTCCTGAACGTATTTTGTACGTGTAATTAATTTATTGAAGTTTGAAATACTTTTTTGTTTACATTTGATCAAATTTAATAAATAAAAAAATTAATAAAAATAGAAAACAAGAAGCAAATAATTAAAATGAATATTAAGAAAATGTTATGAAGATTAAAATTGCGACAAGCAATAAAATTTCAATACATTTTATGAAGAAAAGTCAAGAATGAAGAATCGAAAAGAATAAGAATGCAGAATCAATCAGTCATAAATGGCGAGGGATCATTCAATTATATGAATGCAGACACGAAAGCCTGCCAAAAAGTTAGAAGGGCCACCATAAACCATAATAATTTAACGAATAAAAAATATTTTTTATACATAGATGTACATATATATTCATTGTGTTAATAAAAGAAAATCTGTTAAAAACGCAGTATTGCATAGTTGGCCCCCATTGTGAATCTCCAAGGGAATTTTGATTCCATAGAAACTTCAGAGTTAGAATCTCCTAACTAGTGCCGTGCAGTATGCATTGAAAAACCTTAGGTCTTGCAGGCATATAGTTAAAATTATTATTATTAAATTCCCACAGATATTTTAATATATGATATGATCCTGCAAATTAGCCGAGCCTTAAACGGCTTATAGACACCACACTTGTGTGCACACCGGAGCGACAAAATCAAAACTTTTTGATTTTTTTGTGTCCGTGTCATGATCGGTGTGCCGTCTGTGGTGCGGTGTACACACAAATGTGTGCACAATTGTCTTGTCTATGGGCCGCTTTAGGTGAGGTCTTTTCGTTGGTTGTACAGCCTCGTTGACAGAAACGAGTGTCTTGCAAATCGCCTGTATTGCAAGGCTTGTACATATCATAAGCACAATTTAAAGACGTTAGTAAAATACACCCAAAATCTGCTGTGGGGTTGGTAAAAAAGTCCACTTCTCGTGTTTTTTGATAAATTAAAAAAAAAACTTTCAAAATATTAAAATCACTAAAAACGCAGTTATCAATTCATACAACACCCAATACATGGACTACGGGTCATTTAAATTTTCAAATTAACAATGTTCACTAAATTTAAACAAAAAATAATGAAAATTATTGTTTTTTTAAGTTTTTTGTTCTTTATTAAACTGCAATATCGCTTGAAAAAATATGAAATCCATTGATTTGATTCAAGTACTAACCGCTAGACTACCGATTTTGAGGTCCTTACAAAAATCGAGTCCTAACTAATACTCGGTACCAGTACTAGGGCTTAGTACTTGTGTGAAGAAATTAATTGGTACCAATTTGAGTACTAACGATTGGTATAATAACCAGGTCCTAGCTGATTTTAAGGAGGTAGCTAGTACCGAGTCCTAACTAGTACTCGGTAAATTGACAGTTCTAGGGCTTAGTACTTGATTGAAGAAATGAGTTGATACCGATTTGAGTACTAACTTTAGGACTAGGACCGATATTAGCACTAGGACTCTGTGAAGAAATCGGTAGTAAGGGAATTTGTTTAAATTCAGACAATAAGAAAATGTATGCCCGTACAAATTATTAAAATTATTTTTATTTTAAGTGGAGCGATTGAATATAATTCAACTTTAAAGTTCAAATGACCTCTTAAAATAAAAATAATTTTTATTATTTTTTTTCTACTTCCTAAACGGCTGAATGGATATTGTTAAAATTTGGTACAGGTAATTTGTATGGAATTCAGAAAGTTGTTTTATTTTTTTGTTTTTTTTTTTTTTATATCTCGCTTAAATCGTTTAAACTTTGCATATGTAATATTCAATTGCAATTGCAATAAATCTATATTTTTGGTTTTCCACGAAACAGTCATTTTCATTAATATTTTAAAATTGTATTTTATGAAAATTGACAAAAAAAAACTTTAAAAGATTAAAGCCAAGTTATAAATACAGAAATTTCAAGAAAAATTGCCCAAAATATCTCCAGTTGAAGTTTTATGGTTAACAGCTGGTACTTATATTTCAAGGAAAATGCTCTTAATTTATTCTTAATTTCACAACCTAACTAAAAACCCATTTTTTAAATTATTCTTTTCTTTTCACAGCATTTTTTATGTGCAGTTTTCGCCCCAAAGTGTGAGACAATCAATAATCAAGACATGGTTTATCTGCCTTCACTTGAAATGTGCAAAATAACCTTGGAGCCGTGTCGGATACTCTATAACACATCGTACTTTCCAGAGTTTATGAAATGCAATGAAACTCTGTTCCCTTCAAAGTGTAACAATGGAGTACGTGAAATGAAATTCAATTCAACTGGAACGTGTTTGGAGCCCTTAGTGCCAGCTGAATCTGTAGCTAGTTACTATCCCGGTATTGAAGGATGTGGTGTGCAGTGTAAGGATCCGCTGTATACTGATAACGAACATAGTCAGATAAACAAAATGATTGGATGGGGTGTTACTCTTTGTTTTCTGTCAAACCTTTTCGTAGTGGCAACATTTTTCATCGATTGGGAGAATGCCAACAAGTATCCAGCGTTGATTGTATTTTATATTAACCTGTGCTTTTTCATTGTTTGTTTGGGGTAAGTTTTTTTTTTTAACGATTGTGAGAAACTATTTTTGATATCATATTGCGTCATCCTCAATTATGTTTAAAAAAAGAACTGTATAATATTTACTATTCAATTTGTTGACAAAGCAGCTATGTTGTTTTATTTAACAAATAAATGGCACGTTTATTTAAAATTCTTTTCGTAATTAATTCATATAGCCCATTAGAAACAAATGAATATCAAATAGATAGATAATTTAAAAGGAACAGTTTTTAGTGTGTGACAGTAACATACTTTGCATTCAAATTATTTTAATGAAGCGAATATAATTATTACACGTTTAAAAAGCCATATCATCAAATTTTTTTTTAATCCGAGACGTGACAGATAAATCATTTTTTAATCATTTCCAAGTAGGTACCTAACAAGCATTTTCATACATTGGAGCATATTCATAGTTGTTATTTATCTTAACCTGTAATACCTAGTCTTTTCTTTCATCTCATTATGAATTGATGTATAGTCTGGTCGTTGGAACTACTGTTACGATGTTTTCAAAAAGTGTTAAAACGACTAGATTTGGTATGCAGCATTATTAAGGCGTATGGTATTTCTTTGGTTTTTTTTTCGTGTTCTATTATGAAGTACATTCCATAATACATTACACCTATGGTAATGTATTCAGTCTGAGGGTCAGCATTGTAACTCCTTGTCATAGTTTTGCGTAGTTTTCTCGTTTATGTTTTATTTTGTAATTGGGAGACATTTAAGATGATGTTTGTAATATTCTTGGACTTAGACAAAATTTTCTTTGCGGTTTAGTTCCCAATATTTACAGTTACTCAACTCTCAATCAGTTCGATGTGCTTTTTCTGGAAATCCTATCAGATGTCAAAGAAAAAAATCGGTAAAAGAACTGTGTGGCAATACGAAAAAGACAACTGGGATGGTCTCAACAAGTTTTTCAGTACCTTCAACGGTTGTATAAAACCAATCGTTAAGAGAACAACAGATGAGAATTCCAAGAAGCACGACGTGTCTGTAACGCTCTCATTGAAAGAACTAAAATCTTATACGAACAAAAAAAATCAGCAGAAGGGAACTAAACATTTTTGGTCATTCGTTAAGAATCTCAAAAATTCATCAAAGTCATCGGTTCCCACACTCATCTTCAACTATAACCCTGTTGTAAGGTCTATTGACAAATTTGCTGCAAAATGCACCTAACCAAGTAGTTACATAAGTCCAACTGTACTTGAGAACGTAAAATTTTCCATGAAACAAATAAATTTTCGCACTCCTACAGTCGCTAGAGTTAAAGATCAAAGACCAAAGATGTCGACAGTAAAGTTGTTGCGGTCCATATTTCGAGAGTTTGGGATCAAGCCCTTTTATTAAAATTGGCATCGATGAATTACTTCTTAAGTGAATTAGGGAATTATCTTTCTGACCATTAAATTGAGTTATTTTGGACGGTTTTTAGTCTGAAGTTCAAAAAATAAATGTTGGTATTCTCCAAGGTTCCGTTCTGTCTCCGATTTTGTTTCTCATGGTCATTAATTATCCCTTGTCTGAAACTTCTAATCCACTCTTAGCTTTTTGTATTTGTTTGTTAAATTATTCCCATCTTCTTTGAGTGTTGAATTTCAAAATTGCAACGAGAGAGTATGATAAAGACGCTAAATTCCGATTTAAATACTCAATGCATCTAGCTGTTTTCTGTCGTTAAAGAGAAATATTTCTTCCCTATCACTATCCATAAATGGTAGATTAACAGTTGAAACTGAGCAACTTTCGATTCTTTGTATGTCCATAGCCAACCATCCCGTCTGAAACGATCATTTATTAGATTCTGCTTAGTATAAATCGAAATGGTTTCGTCAGAAGATGTAAAAACTTCTTTTCCCGTTCTGACCTGCTAAAGTACAGCTCTCATATCTGGTCTAGTAAAGTCCAAAACAGAGCACTAAAGCTGATAAGTCAATACCGGAAACATTCGTTTCCTTAGAACATCGTCTTTTGCCTTTCATTATTTTACTGCTGTTTTTTTGGACAGTGCTCTAGTCAAATAGCCAAATGCATGCCTTCTCTGAAACAGTTTTCCCATGATACACGCAACGCCAGCTATGCCCATCGTTATATCTGTGAGCAAAACTTCGAACGTATCATGAAATTCTGGAATTTTTTACGAAAACATTTATGTTTTAATATTGATTTAACTTTAATTTTAATTCTAAAGCATTTTTTTTTAAATTTACAACATTATCTTTTATTTCAATAGATGGCTAGCACAATTTACACCCGGCGGCCGGGATGACATCGTCTGCCGCAAAGATGGAACCCTACGACACTCTGAGCCCACCGCTGGAGAAAATCTCTCCTGCATCGTTGTATTTATTTTTGTTTATTATTTTCTTATGGCTGCAATGGTGTGGTTTGTCTTTCTCACATATGCTTGGCATCTGCGTGCAGTTGGCAACGTTCAAGATCGTATTGATAAAAAGGGTTCATATTTCCATTCTGTGGCTTGGTCCTTGCCATTGGTGCTCACAATAACAGCTATGGCTTTGAGTGAAGTTGATGGAAATAGCACGGTTGGAATTTGTTTTGTTGGTTACCTCAATCATTCAATAAGAGCTGGTCTATTACTTGGTCCGCTGTGCGGTGTAATTCTTGTCGGTGGATATTTCATCATTCGTGGGATGGTGATGCTCTTCGGGCTGAAAAACTTTGCCAACGATATTAAATCGACATCGGCAAGCAATAAAATTCATCTCATCATTGTGCGGATGGGATTGTGTGCATTTTTCACGCTGATATTTATTCTCGTTGCTATTGTATGTCATATTACGGAGTTTAGAAACTCGGCGGCTTGGGGTGAAAGTCTAAGGCAGTATATTATGTAAGTATAAAATTATATTAAAATTTCAAAAAAAAAAAGTATAACGGTATTCTCATTTATAGCTGTCGTATAACGCAAACATATAACGATGATCATGTTGTTTGTAAATTGGAACACCGTCCAAGTGTAGCAGTTTTACAACTTCATCTTATTTGTCTATTTGGCTCGGGGATTGTTATGTCTACCTGGTGTTGGACTCCATCATCTGTCGAAACATGGAAACGTTATATTCGAAAGTGAGTCTATAAAATTTTAATTTCTTAAATACAAATTTTCTCAGTAAGACCTTTTGTTTTAGAAAGTGCGGTAGAGAGTTAGTGGAAGACATCAAAATGCCCAAACACAAAGTTATTGCCCAGACTTGGGCAAAGCGAAAAGAATTTGAAGATAAAGGGAGGCTCTCTATAACTCTCTATAATACGCATACTGATCCAGTTGGATTGAATTTCGATATGAATGATTTCAATTCTTCAGCTACAAATGATATTAGCTCGACATGGGCTAATTATTTGCCGCAGTTTGTAAAGAGACGCTTCGCCATAACTGGAGCTGCAACAAATTCGTCCAGTCATGGTTGTCAACGTAAGAGTTCGCTGGACTCTGAGATAAGTTTTAGTGTTCGGCATGTTTCAGTTGAATCAAGAAGAAATTCAGTAGACTCGCAGGTAAGACGCAAATTTGTTCACCATATGAGTTAAAGGTTTAACAGCCGTTTGCTGATACAGAATATTAAAATATTGGTAACGTGAGAGTTTATAAAGTAAAGAAACTCCAAGTAGCAGCAAATAAGCATTATTCAAAGTCCTTAACATATTTGAAACTATTAAGCTCATTTAAATTGTTTTTCAATATGCACGTTTAAAGCATAACACATAATTTTTTCTTACAGGTTTCGGTAAAAATTGCCGAAATGAAAACTAAAGTTGCCAGTCGCAGTCGTAACTCCAGCAGCCACCATAAGCATTCGAAAAATCGAAGTCGCCGAAAGGATTTCATGGCTGCAAGCGGACGTAAATACAATAATCGCCGAGAAAGTAGCACATCAGTTGAGAGTCAAATTATTGCACTCAAAAAAACCACATATCCCAACGCGTGCCACAAAGTTGGTCTTTTTGCACAATCAAAAAGCGCCAAAAACATGAAGAGGCGAAGTGCAAGTGCTGGACTCGATCCAAATGACATAAACCAATTTTTGTCTAAAAATGGACATTTCATCATTCCATTCTTGCAGAAGGGAATTAATTCATCCTCAGATGAAGAGACTTCACGTGCCTCTTTTAAGGTTCAAGACTCTAGGTTAGATGTAGTTTTAAAGCAAGATCTAAGCGATGACGATGAATATACTAATGGGGCAAAAATTGAAGAACTTATCGATAATAATGAATTTGGCCGATCATCAAATCGAAAGTCAACAAATATTAATTTGGAAAATTTCATAAAAACTATGAACAAATCATCGGCATTGGAAAACAATCGCATTGATGCAGCTAGTCGGAATAGTAGAAATAGTACAAAAAGTCGTGGCAGTCGAAAGTCAACTGCGCAAGGATCAAAACGTTGTCGAAGTAAAACAAACAAATCAACGAAAAAAGTAGCTACCGCTGATTTGGATATCTCAGACTTGAATTTGAATCTCTATTTGAATCATGATGAAGATGATGATGATGATTCTATAAGCTCTTTCTCACTGGATATGGATTTGCCAACAGGAATGCAAAGTTCATATTCGGGCATATCAGTAGGTAAGACTCATTCAAGGAATAGCAAAACAAGCTGCGATGTCGGCATTCAAGCTAATGCATATGAAATTGCTGCCACTCAAACGTACGCGGACGATGAACTTATGATAGCTATGCGGCATTTGAATGCAAAAAATCGTCGAAGAAGTGAAATGACTAACGATGACGATCAAGAAACTCATGAACTATTACCGATGGTAAAGAATCGTGAGACAATTATGATGAGTGAGGCGGAGAAATTGAAAATGCTCCTACTGCCATCTAAGTAAAATATTTGACTGATGGGAAATAATATTCTTCCATGACACACATATCATCTCTATTATATTATATCACACCGACATATAATGGTCAAAAATGTTAAATACTCAATTTAAATGACTTAAAGTATACTACACTTAATTTTAGTTTAAATCTTATATTAAGATTAAAGAATATTAAGTTAAGAGCAATTGTATGCGCTATGCGCTTTTGCATAGATAAAAAATAAACAACGAATAAATATTTTTTTACGAGCGAAACTTGAATGATGTGAATTCAAGTTCTACAAAATTTTAAATGTTTTAATTTTTAATCAATGATTTTGTATTTTTAATGTTTTTTATTATTTTGATAGTTTGTTATTAAACAAGACTAAATAAACGTTAGGCATGATAAAGCACGGTGGGCAGGAAGCATCGATAGGTTGCACAAAAATGTCGAGTAAAACTGCAAGTTGGGTTGTATTTGTTGATGATTGTACGTGCAAAATCCGTTGGAATTGAAATCCTAGCTGCTCCTTTTCAAAAGTTATTCATATTTTTGTATTTCTAATCCGGACAATTTGGAATAAAAATCAAAAGTTCTTAGGCGACAAGAATTGATAACGTAGAGGAGTTTAATACAATAATTTTTTACTATAAGAGGGGGGGTCCATCTCCCCCCGTTTAGTCGAGAGGGGCAATTTTCTAAAATATCACGTTAAATACAAAAAAAATATTAAAAAAACAACGGTCATTATTTTGTAATTGAATCGTTTTTACTCGTGTTTTGCATAAAAAAAGTGTTTTGTAAAAGTTAATGGGTTTTAAAATTGTTCCAGAATTTATTGCAGTCTTTCGTAGTTTTGTTCTCTTCTAAACGAATTTTCTCACAACTCTCAGAACTTTGACATATCATCGGTTCAAATTCAAAGAAAAAACTCACTATTGAAATCGTATGTTATTAGTGAATTTTTCTTTTGGATTGGACTGGGCATTTGACAGCCTTGTAAAATGTTAAAGGACGTTTCTTTGTATGGGACAAACGTCATTTTAGGATGTAAGAGCCTGATAAATATTTAAAAGGGCTTTATGAAATTGGCCATAAGGCACTCATTTACCTACTTTGTGTCGGAGATGTATGAAGGCTTTTCATGGCAATTCTTTCATAACCTGAGCAGTAAAGTTTTGAATTATTTAATTTTCTTATAATTAAATCAAAATTGGCGGTACAATAACTTGGGTCATTGTGGTGCCTGAAAATAAAAAAAAAATTAAAGGTATGTTTATTCAATTTCTATTGTTTGCCCTTCTTTTTCAACTAAGGCATAGTTCTGTCTGTTAAAAAAATCGTATTTCTCCTTATACAAATTTGTATCGAAATCTCATAGAGAAAACTTAGTTTTCCTCTAATAGTTCCACAATTTTCATAAGTTTCATAAGTATATAAAATATAAAATAGAAAATTCCTATATTAAGATATTCTTTCACTCAAATCATTTTGTTTATTCAAAATATTCAAATGTTGTACATATAACTTTAATTTTAGTTCCGTATATTTGTTTATACATATTTTAAATCCTCTAAAAATTTATAAATTGAAATCTCTACTAAACTTATTAATATTTTTTCTTAACTGTTATAAGTTTTATTCTTTTCTCTCCAAAAAGTAAAATTCCAATTTGCGAAATATAGTTTCAGTAGCATAAATCTTAAAGCATTTCATCCAGTTAGATACTTCAGGATGACCATTTTCGGAATTTGTCATTAATGCTAATTGTTCATCTTTAGTAGTTTTTGGTGTTTCATTGCCAAATCGATTAGAAAGCTCAGGCGTCGGACTCACGGCAGTATTATGAAAAACATACATGTCATCGGCCAAAATTTCATTTTGTTCAACGTTTTTAACAAAATTTATTTCAGTGCCCGATCCCATTTTTCGATCTGATCCAGAATTATTGCCTTCGATTTGTAAATTTATTGGTTTTTGAAAAGTCTCAATAATATCGTTGATCATCAAAATTGGATATTCATAAATTGGTCGGTGTGCATATGACTCGTGAAGGTAATTTCCAACGCATTTAGTTAATAGAACTTCCGGAACGTAATAGTTGTAAGTTTCAAATAATTTTCCAACTAACAAACGGAGGTTACGAAAAAATTCACCAACAGATTTGACCATTTCCTGAGCATAGTCTGTTGCTCGTGAGCTTTAATAAATGAAATAAATAAATTATTTAAATGATTTTCTTTTTAAACGAATTAAAACTTACAGTTGTTGGTATTCTTGTACTTCTTTGTTGGATAAAACTGCAACAATAGATTTTGAGATTTCTCGAACTCCTAGAAGGAAGTGTCTAAAACCACTTTGTAGATTAAGACTCAGTTGGGTTTGATCGCTAGAAAGATAATTATTTTTTAATACAATCTCTATTTATATAGAAATAACTTACCCATCTCTTTTTTCCGGTGGCAACATTTTTTCCACCAATTCGCAAAATATTCCAAGTCTTCCGAAAAACCAACGTATGTCTTCAAAAACATCTATTATGGCGGTTCTGTAAGAAAAATTCTTGAAATATTTTAATATAGTGCATTTCAGGTGGTAAGTTTGCCACTGTTATGATAATACGGGTTGACGGATGTGAAAGAGGTATTACTTTTTTATGAGACGGTAGACTGCCTTGATTTAATGTTTTTGGAAACAACATTAAAAATACCTATAAATCATGTATACTATTATGTGTGTATGTAATAATAGTCTATTTTTGTTGATTTCATAAAAAAAATCAAGACTTGCAGACATGAGATATTTCTAGTAGACCGAGAGCCCACAGCAAATTTTGGGAGTGGAGGTATAACCAAAATGTGAGTATGCAGTTTTATAGCCTTATGCCTTCTTATGACGTATTCGAAAGTCTGGCAGCTTTAAATCACGGCTTTATATGGTTTTCGGAGGGTTAAACAATCTATTTTTCCAATTAATGTGAGTAGGCTAAGTAAGCAAACATTCACATTCTGAATATAAGGAATGATGCTATGTCATTTCCCCTAAGCCTCAATACCTCTATCGCGGTGATACGACAAAAATAGAAATCAAGATATAAGCTTTTTAAACTAACCATATCAACTCTCTTCTTGGAGAGTTTTGAGTTCAAAATAACAAACAAAAAATTAAACAGAAAAGCCTCCAAAACAATGCCGCTTAAAAAGCTTATATCTTGAGTTCTATTAATCGCATCGTCAAGATTGATGTCTTCAGGCTTAGGAAAAATGACAGAGCATCAGTTGCTGTATAAAGAATATGAAATAGTCTTAATTTATCCTACTTATGTGAATTGGAAAACTCCCAATTTTCAACCCCTTGAAAACAATACAAATCCGCGATTAAAAGCTGCCAGACTTTTGAATTTGTTATAAGAACGCATAAGGCTATAAAACTGCATACTCACATTTTGGTTATACCTCCACTCCCAAAATTTGCTGTGGACTCTTAGACTATAGACTTTTGAGGCATGTAGACTTGGCGAAACAAAAAACTCTAAGGAATTTTGGAAAATTACGAGAGAGATAAATGGATCTCAGTTCGCGATAGGAATAGGACTGACTGCTGAAGACCTATCAGTTCACTTTCAAAATCTCCTTTGTGGCAAATCTATCCTAAACTATCATTATGCGGAACCTATGACAACTAATGAAATCTTAGATCAAGAAATATCGATTGCAGAAATTTGTGCTGTTATCCAAAAAGCAAAGGATGGAAAAGCCCCAGGTGAAGATGGAGTCGCATATGAATTTTTTAAAAATGCTACCCCCAGTTTTTTCGCCCAGCTTAAAATATTATTCAACCAAATTTTTCAAAATGAGGACATCCCAAGTTCATTTAAGAGATCAGTTATCTTTCCAATTCACAAAAAAGGAGCTTTGGACCAAGTCGAAAACTATCGAGGAATTTCATTTATGAATGCTCTAGCGAAATTATTTTGTGGAATTCTTGCCAATAGATTGGAATCGTGGGTTGACGCCAACAATATCCTCACTGAATTTCAAGCTGGCTTTAGGAAGAATTATTCAACTATTGATCACATTTTTTCACTCACTTCAATTGTCAAAGCTTGTCAAGCTAGGAACAAGAAGGTCTATTCTTCGTAGACTTCAAATCAGCCTTTGACTTGGTGAATAGGAACGCTCTCTTTTATAAGCTCTTTCATTTGGGCATATCTAGTAAATACATTCACGTCTTAAAAGAAATGTATCTCAATTCGCAAGCAGCTGTCTGGGATGGTTCTCATTACTCAAAATGGTTCGCAACAGATAATGGTGTTAAGCAAGGGTGTCTGCTCAGTGCACTCTTGTTCTCACTATTCATCAATGACATAGTAGCTTACCTTCCTGGAGGAATTAGGATTGCTGGTATGTCCATAAATGTGCTTCTATATGCCGATGATTTGGTGTTACTAGCGGAATCGCCCGATGTTCTCCAACTAATGATTAACCGTCTTTCGGATTATTGCTGTAAATGGGAACTTGTTATTAACACCAACAAATCCAAAGTAATGTTATTCTCAAGATCTGCCAGGAGTCAAAACCGATATAATTGGTTCTTTAATGGTACAAATCTAGAAGTGGTTACGGAATACAATTACTTAGGAGTGAAACTTTACCCTAAACTTGACTTTAATGAACACTTAGTGGCAAAAACAAATTCTTGTCAAAGTATGTTGAACCTTTCGTGCAGTAATGTGTTCTCTAACAAACGGATACCAATTTCTGCAAAATACAAGATCTTTGACACTGTTGTCAAGACTACACTTTACTATGCTGCTCAAGTATGGGGTATAGACGAGTATGAACCGATTGAAAAATTCCACAGGAATTTCTTAAAAAAACTTTTTAATCTCCCTTTACAAACCCCAAGCTATGCACTTTACCTCGAAACGGGACTTCCCAAACTTTTCACTGGTACCATGAAGTCTCAGGCGGATTTTATTTTGAAAAGTTTTCGTCACCCAGATCAACGGCTGTCTAAAAAATTGCAACTCTACGAAGTAAGAAATGAGGATTGGTGGATGGCGAAATGGAAAAATATGGCAAGCAGTTTCGATGAGGCGGTTTCGATGGATTCGAGTAATTTAACAAATTTAAGGGAGCAGTTGTATCGTATTATTGGGAAACATGAAAACTCTGTGCGTGATGCCTTTAAAACCAGCGCCCGTAATTCTTTAAGTAGAATATTGTACTCCCAACTCAATATATGTTTAAAAGAATCAAATTACTTCCAAGACTCCTTAAGTTATAAGGAAATTTCTTTAATATTTAAAGTAAGATGCGAAATCTTAGGACTTAACGGAACACCTTACAATGGAAGTTTTAACCAATTTTGCACCCTATGTAACCTTAAGTCCAAAGAAGACTCTTTTCATTTCATGAGCATATGTCCCATTTTTGCAACGCAGCGATGTTCATACTTTGGAAAAAGAACCCTATCAATGGGGGAAACAATAAAGCTGTTGAAAGGACCTGATTGGAAACCTCTCGCCTTATTCTTGAAAGATATTTACAAGTATAGAATGTTAATTATCACAGAATTTGAATAGTTACATTTATTTATTATTTTATAAAGAAAAGATATATTTATATATAAATTTGCTAACCGAGCTGACGGCAATGCCATAGCTTTAAATTCTTTAAATTGTTAACATGTATCTAAGGAACAAATCAATAAAATGAATTACTTACTTACTTACTTACTTACTTACAATGAAAACAATGTCTTACTTGGCAATTTTTCAAACATTTAAGAAGAAAAACTGCCAAGTAAAACATTTAAAACCAAATATTTCATAAAATTTGAAACCAAATCTTAGAACCTGGTGCCCTTTTGTTACAGACTAGATTCCAACATATTAGAACTAAGCTCCTCCCTAATTTGGCTGAGATAACCTTTTTCAGGATATATCGAGAACTATCGAGAAAAATTATTACAGAAAGTTTTAAAAAATAACACTTTGAACTTTAAACTAATATCAATTGAAAAATTTGTAAAAGATAATAATTAAAAGTAATGGAAAATAGCTACGAGACCGTGTACTACTACTTTTTTAACAAAACATAAATAGTTATGTACTTAGTAAATTATTTAAAAACGAAAAAGTATACCACTTACGATGTCTTAGCTATAGCTGTAGCTTCTAAGGTATTGTTTTCATTTGCAGGCAAAATTGCTGAATAACTTAAATCCAAATTTGTCACTAATACTAAACCGAAGATAAAAGTTATTAAAATCTTTGAAAAGTGCATTTTAGTTAATTGAAACAAAAAAAAGAAATGAAAACAAAATTAAACGTTTATTCTTCCGCCACTGTCTGTAATGAACTGAAATTAATAATTCTTCCCTTAAATTCTTCATTTGGATTTCAGTTTAACGACAACCACAGGTAGAAAGTCCTAAGGGCTGAAACAGGTACATAGAAATATTGTTTTTATTATTTTATATTTTACTGCTGCAAATTTTACAGGTAACGAGGAGAATAAATGTTAAGGATTTATTGATGGTATTAAGGTTATAAATCAAGGAAGAAGGTTGATTACTTTTGGATCTTTAAAGGGTGTTTCAGGATGTCAAACGAAATACAAAAAGTAAAGTATATATTTTTTTATTTTTGCATTATTCGCTCGTTTAAGCCTAGTACGCAGCTGGAACGAAACGAAAAATTTTGAGGTCTCTAAATTCAACAGCGAGCATGTTAACGAAAAATTGCCATCGCGTATTATAGCAAAGTAAAACTAATAAAAATAGAAATAAAACATTTTAAGAAAAAACCTCAGAAAATAAGATTTGAAGCAAAAACAAAACGAAATTTTGAAGATTTCGTTACCGAAGTTTTGTATGGCAAATTTAGTTTCTCTTCAGCTGCGTACTAGGCTTTAATGTTTATTCAAAAGTACGAGAGGATATTTGAACTGACATTTGAATAAAAAAAAAAAAAAAAATAATCAAAGTTAATATTATTTAATCTTTTTTTTTTAATCCTTTTCCCAACCCATTTCGTTGAATCGAAACCAATTTTTTTTTGTAAAATCAAGTTGGCATATTATTTATCATGAGCGATTGAGTTCATTTTTCTCATGAGAAGACGAACCTTTGCTGCATCGTCAAGAGACGCCTCATCGATAATGAAAACGTCTTCGAAACGGTTGTCCCAAGATTCAAAAGTCAATCCATTTGCAGGATAATAGACAAATTCTTGAATGATGTTTGCCAATGTATCCATTGTGAATTCTTGACTTCAGCGTTCATCCTTTTCCTTGAAGATTGATTGCAAAAGTTTGCTTTGTATTCGAAAAGTTCAAGAATCTTCGGATCAGTCGTCATTTTTTTAAAGATGAATGTTGGTTTAATACATCTGTGTCTAGATTTTTTTGTACTTTTTTGTGATTACTTTAAACTGCTTATGTTACTTAAGCTGTTGTTACTTAAGCTGTTTTGCAAAATTGGGTTTGGTTCAAAACGCAATTTTTTAAAATGGCTTAAGTCGACATAAGAACACAAATGGTTCACTCGGCAACAAGTTTAAAATAGCTCATGTTGACTAAGCGATGAATATTTTTGAATTCAAATTGTCATAATAGCTTATGTCATGACTTAAGCTGATTTAAAAAAATATATTCTTTTTAAGATTTAGACGATTTTATTTTAACATATACATAGGCTATTATGCAAATGCAGTTTTTGTCCAATAAAAACTTAAGCAACTATGAATTTTTTTAAATTTAACGGTTTATTTTTTGCGTAGAGAAATGAGACCCAGACTAAAACAAAGCTGAACAAAAGGTGAATATGTTAAGAAAATAAAATCAATTTTCACTTACGTCGACATAAGCTCTTTTAACTTATTTCCACAGACATAATTACGAATTGAGTTCTTAAATAATCCTCGTTGCCAAATTGTTATATATGTACATTCAAGAAAACAAGTCTTTAATTAACAAGCTAACAATTTAATTTAATTTTCATATTCATATTGTTCTACCACATTATAGCAAAAGCTACTTGATTGATTTCAATATAGCTACATACAGATACAGTTTATATTAACAAGTGTTTCCATTTCCATATTGCTTCGTATTTTAATTTATAAGATCATTTAATTAAATAGGGCTTTTGTTAACAAATATTCTATTATCAATGTTACATTTACATGAAATCTGACAGTTTTTTAGTAATTAAAGTGTAAATTTTAATAAATAGCTCAAAATTGCACATAATGATTTAAAAAAATTTCGAATTCAAACTTTTTTCAGATTTTCTGAGAACATTTATTATAGTATAGTAATGTTGGTATATTTTTTTTAACACCATCAGAAAATAGAGATTTTAATGAACAAAATGCTTACCGACACCGAGTGCCTACTACCTCCTACTTCTCGAATTCGGATCGCCCGTAATTTATTTTTCCTTTAATTGTTAGTGTTATTTTTTTTTTTGGTTTCAAAAATTATCGACCCTGTTCTAGAAAGGAAATTCATTGATTTAATAACTTTGTAAATTTTTCCCTAAAAAAAAAAAATTCTTACTAGATTATCATAGGGTAAATTGTGATTTCATGCCAACATAATCGTAGTGTTTCTATACGATCTATAACATCTAACTAATACAAACGTAAGTACGCCAAAAATAAAGCTATATATTTGAACAGTGTGTATCTGTGAAAGGCAGTAAAAAGTATTCATTAAATTAAAGAATTTTTTTTATAAACCAGTCGAAGTCGAACATCGATTTAGTTTACCAACACGCATATTAATGTGTTTGCTGCAATCATAAGTGTTTTTTTTCAGTCAGTGTGTAGAGTGTTTACGAAACTGAAAACACTTTTAATTCATTTAACAAATAATAAGAATATTGATAAATGTATCTGTTGACGAAATACGTACATGTCAATATTGTGATTGTTGATTGTGAATCATAAACATTAAATTGTATCTTTCTTGCAATTCGTTTTATTCAATAATTTATTTCATCGAGTCAAAAGTAAGTAATTTTATAACAGTTAATTGGCAATATTTGATTTAATTTCAAAAAAGAAATATCACAGCAAGTTGATAAAAACATATTGTTTGAAGTTCGTAGAAAAATGTTTGTTTTCTTCGTATTTCTGAAATGCAAATTAAATAGGATTTATTATTTTCCTATAAATAAGGGTATATCTACCTACAAAAACAAAATGCATTCATTTGAAACTCGATTTTGGGTAATTTACAAATTACAAATAAAAAAAATATTGCTATAATTGTTTATCTCTTGTGTCATGCATCATGAATTGAATTGAATTGAATTGAATAATGAATTGAATGTTATTGAGTCTTTCAGGGTATATTTTCTTTCTTATTTAAAATAACAATCAAGTGTGTGTATGAGTATAAATATGAAATTGGCGGCTATTTAGATAATATTGCCTGCTCTTTCGGTTGCTTTGCAATTAGAATAGGTGAAGGTGTGTATAAAATGTTCGATTTTTTGTTTGTATTTTACTGCTCTTGCTCAAAAAGAGAGTTGATTTGATTTGTGGATTTCTCTTTCTACTCTACATATACAGAAACAGATAACATAGAAAAAGATTATTTACATATACATAAACAACTTGCTTAAAATAAACATTGGGTCTGTTTTGGTTTCTTTTTGGACAAAAATATGAAATTCTCAAATTTAAAAAAGTGAAGATGAAATCCTCTCAGAGAAAGAAAAATTGTGTTTTAGAGACAAAAATTGGCTACTTTTACAATATAAACAATACAAAATAAGGACAAAATCAATAAACTTGAGAAAACATTTCAAATAAGAATAAAGTTTATGTAAATGCTATTAATTTAGAAAACAAGTTGTCTGCTGAAAAATAAGAATGACTTATTTGTTAGAATAATAACATTGGTAGGTAATGGTGTGGCCTATATGGCCGTCTACCAAACTGACATTTTGGAGTATGATTACATTCATTAAAATACAGAAAATGTTAAATTTTTTGTTTACTATTTTATATAACTAAAAATTTTCTTCAAGAATAGCTTTTCTATAACGTAGAGCTGTGACTATATAGTTGTAGAGTCCATCCCATCGCTTTCATGTTATAAGACTACACAGCAAAGGCAAATCTGGTCGGTGTGGTACAAAATTAAGGTTAATAGTCCAGTGCATTTAGGATGTTCATATATGGACGACCCAGCAGTTTGTACCACCCCCAAATTTTTTTTGCTCATTCGATAGAGCATTGGCTGAATATCATTACCCTGATTTTTCGCACTCGTGAAATTCACCTTCCGGCCGCCATCTTGGATTTTAGTTTTTGTTGAATATCTCGATTTCTATTTATCCTACATAAAAGTTGTGTATACAAAAAACGTAGGCAATTAAATTTCGCGTCTTTTATATTAAGAACAATTTTTCGATTTTCTGAATATTAAAAAAAGTTACAAGCCAAAAAAGTAAAAAAAAATGAACAAAATGACAATTTTAAAGTTTTGAGCACTTTTTATCAAAATTATGAAAAAACGTTTCGAGAAAGGATTATTCACCTTAAAATTCTCTATATTTCTGCTTTACAACTTTTTTTTCTATCTCTATAAATACAAAAGTTATTAATACTTTTTTTGTTAAAAATGCTCTTTTTTGTTTGTGTTTTTTATCTTTACTTTTTTCTTAAATTTTTTTTTTACCAAATCTTGAATTTTAAATGATAAGTGAGTATTTTATAGCTTTATCTTACAAGAGAAAATTCGGGATCTGCAATTTTTTTATATTTAAGTCTCTTTATTTCGTAAAAAAGAGGTATTTTTTAACAAAAAAGTATTAATAACTTTTGTATTTATAGAGATAGAAAAAAAAGTTGTAAAGCAGAGATATAGAGAATTTTAAGGTGAATAATCTTTTCTCGGAACGTTTTTTCATAATTTTGATAAAAAGTGCTCAAAACTTTAAAATTGTCATTTTTTTCGGTTTTTTTTTTACTTTTTTGGCTTGTAACTTTTTTAATATTCAGAATATCGAAAAATTGTTCTTAATATAAAAGACGCGAAATTTAATTGCCTACGTTTCTTGTATACACAACTTTTATGTAGGATAAATAGAAATCGAGATATTCAACAAAAACTAAAATCCAAGATGGCGGCCGGAAGGTGAATTTCACGAGTGCGAAAAATCAGGGTAATGATATTCAGCCAATGCTCTATCGAATGAGCAAAAAAAATTTGGGGGTGGTACAAACTGCTGGGTCGTCCATATATGAACATC
Organism: Episyrphus balteatus; assembly: GCF_945859705.1. Taxonomy (NCBI): domain Eukaryota; kingdom Metazoa; phylum Arthropoda; class Insecta; order Diptera; family Syrphidae; genus Episyrphus; species Episyrphus balteatus. The sequence continues at coordinate 53,382,213 of NC_079134.1, read as the reverse complement.
CTATAGTAATAGCCGTGTTTTATTGGTACTCAGTATTTTACTGAGTAAACATTTTATGCTCTAAATAACAAAAAACAATTACTTTAATTTTTTTTTATAATCCTTTATTGTTGAAGGGTAAAAAATGTATATAATACAGTAAAATAAGGAGAAAAAAGGGGTAAATCTCGGAATGAATGTTAGTAGAAATTTTTTTTGCTCAATATCTTCCTTTTGCCATTCTATAACATACCTCAAAAGTCTAGAAAAATCTCATGTCCGCTTGGCGCGATTTCAAGGTCAAATCGCGAAATGGAGATTTTCAAAATTAGCAAAAATAGGCTATGGTATTATATACACATATGATACATGATTTCAATGTATTTTTTAATGCTGATTCCAAAAAATCTAAAATCAAGAAAATCTGACGTCTCTGGAAAAAGTTATACCTGTTTTTCATCTGTCAACTCATATTATTATAATAGTTGCAAACTTACTGCCGAAAAACCCTTAAAAGTTATGGTAGATGAACCAAATTTTGCATGAAGATTTAAGAATCCATCATTATTAAAAATCAAAACAATCCATTACAAAAAGTATATATACCTACGAAATAATGGTATTTTTTGATGGAGGGGCAAATTTTTGGATATGCACTAAAGAAGATTCTTGTTCATCTTAGGAATAAGTGCTAATAGGCTATATTTTTTGTTTCAATGTTTGTTTGGATATTCTATAACTTATGTCAAAAATCTAAAAAAATCTCATGTCCGCAAGTCCTAATTTTCCTGGCTTGAAGATAAGATGCAGATTTTAAAAAAATTGAAAAACTACACTTCAGATATTTGTGTTAGATCAACATGAATGAGGTGCATTGCTTTTCAGGGATTGTCAGATTGATTTGTTTATGGATTTTGTTTGAATCGGCGTTAAAAAATACCTTGAAATCATATGGGTTATGTTGGTATACATATAGGAATCTAAAGTTTTCTTATTATTTTTTAAAATCTTCACCTAACTTTAGTTTAACCTGGAAAATTAGGACTTGCGGAAATGAGATTTTTTTAGATTTTTGAGGGTAGTTAAAGAATATCCAAACAAAGATTGAAATGAAAAAATTAGCCTATTGGCACTTATTCCTAAGATGAACAAGAATCTTCTTTAGTGCATATCCTAAAATTTGCCCCTCCATCAAATAATACCATTATTTCGTAGGTATATATACTTTTTGTAATGGATTGTTTTGATTTTTAATAATGATGGATTCTAAAATCTTCATGCAAAATTTGGTTCATCTACCATAACTTTTAAGGGTTTTTCGGCAGTAAGTTTGCAACTATTATAATAATATGAGTTGACAGATGAAAAACAGGTATAACTTTTTCCAGAGACGTCAGATTTTCTTGATTTTAGATTTTTTGGAATCAGCATTAAAAAATACATTGAAATCATGTATCATATGTGTATATAATACCATAGCCTATTTTTGCTAATTTTGAAAATCTCCATTTCGCGATTTGACCTTGAAATCGCGACAAGCGGACATGAGATATTTCTAGACTTTTGAGATATATTATAGAATGGCAAAAGGAAGATATTGAGCAAAAAAAATTTCTACTAACATTCATTCCGAGGTTAAACCCTTATTTGACTGGATTAATATGTTAAGAAAAAAATTTTCTCTGTAAACCAACAAATAAATAACTTTTGTTTATATTTAGCAATAATTTGTTGTTGTTTACCGTGTAAATTTTTACTGAGCTAAGTACTGAGTTACCAATAAAACACGGCTAATATTTAAACAGAGAAGAGCTGACTTCCGTTGCATATCTCTCGAACAGTATGTTTCCGAACTGCTCTAGGATCTCATTAAACTTTCTCCTTAGCCTTGACGGTTGCTCTCTTGACGTTATGTTCATGCTTGTGCCACATGTTGTGGCAAGTAAGTCCATTCTTCGAACATTGTTCCTTTTCCTTGGATAGCTGCTTTTAAAATTTTTTTTGGTATCCGTTTATCTTCCATTTCAATTACCTTTACAATAAAAATGAAGTGTATGGCAAGGGTGTCCAATACCAAAGATTGTGTACCCGTTTATAGTTAAATCATATAATTTGGCTTATTTTTTTTAATCGAATTATTTTTTTAACAAAATATCCACAGATTTAAAGGAGGAATGTCCCCGAACTTGCTCCCCGTAAAGCAGGATTGACAGCGCTGTAGAGCGGAACAACTTTTGTTTAACACTGTGCTCAACGTACCTGTTCCTGATGCATCTTTCCCATAACGATGAGATCGCGCGCTTGGCCTCCGCCAATTTTCCCTCCAGATGTTTTTTTCATATTAAGGTTTGAGATTACCAAAACTCCTAGGTATTTGTACTCGCGCACAATATCGCACAGCTCTTTTCAAGACTTCCTCTTAACAATTATTATAGTTGTATTTTGAGCATTACGATTTTGCACACTATATGCGGATTCGACACTTTTGCTAGTGTCACCTTTCAAGGAGCCCTGGGCCCTGCACAGATGGATTGTGCAGTATCACAGACATCGGAGTTCCGTCGCCAGGTAGGTGCGCCACCAAGTTCGATTCTGTGTTTTTTGCAATATTTTTTGGATTTACTCCTCATACAAAGATCTTGTTTTGATTTTCTAGCTGGACCACTCGTTGAGTTAATTCTTCATGACGGCATTGCAAGTTAGCAAACTCAATATGAAGGTGTTGCAGATTAGATTTTGTTGCTAGGTGCTTGAAGAGTTCATCGTTATTTTCTCTAAGTACCTATTTGTCTCATAATTGTTTCGACTTTTTGGGCAGATGGTGATCCCATATCGATAGTTTTTGCAGCATAGTAACGTTTTTCACTTGGAGAATGTTCAGGAGAAGTTTCAATTAGAGCTCTTTTGCTCATTGGTTGAGGTTAGTTTTTTGATTTGCTATTTTACAGCTCGGGGTTTCTTATTACTAAGGCTTACTCAGCAGATTTTGATTTTTTCTTTTACTTTTTTTCAACTATCTTTTTAATAAACCTAAGCAATAACTGCACTTTATTTTCTATTTTAATAAATTTTCTTAAAAGGACCACACTTGACAGATGACTAATAATGACAGTTTTGGCTAATAAAAACAATTTTTTTTCAGCATTCGTTGGTAGAAAACGATTTTGTCTATCTTCATAAATAATTCCATCTTCTTAAAATATGCTCCCACACGCAAAATTAATCAAAAATACTTCTAATATTTTGGCCCACATGCAATAAAATAGAATAAGACAGGTTATAACATGAAAAAAAAAGCACGTAGGTGTAAGATAAATACACATATTGTTGGCCGAATATTGGGCTGCTGTTTTTGAGCCAAAGACTTACTTGATCTTAAGATATCTCGGGTAATAAAAGAGATATCGGAAAAATTTAAAGAGTTTTTGGAAGAAGGAAACCGGTTATTACTGACACCGTTAGTAACCTCACATAAAAACATAACCTTGTTTTGCCATTTTATAACGTTAATATCTCAAGTTTTTGGATCTTGACGCATTAATCTTCCTGATTACAAAAAAAAACCACGACAGACGTTTTAACCGCGCCCAAACAACCGACAGACGAGCCCTAAAACGCATTTTTTACGCGTGGTTGGTGTAACCACCTGGAAATAATTGGATCCTGACGCCATCTTCGCCCAAATGGTTACAAAAATATTCATGACAGAAGTTTCAACCGCGCCCAAACACCCGACAGCGACAGACGAGCTTAAAACAATTGGATCTTTTTGGTCTTGACTCCCTGATTAGAAAAATATCCATGACAGACGTTATTCGCCCCCAAACACCCGACAGACGAGTCCTAGATCGGTTACCTGTCACTCAAAAAATCTGCTCCCAGCTGCCAGCTCTCGGTCTAAGTAGTAAAACCCGGATAAGTACCTCAACTTAAATGCCCCATTTTGATAGGCACTAAAGCGGGGAAGGTACTTACAAAGACCCGCTTAAGTGCTCATAGGCAGTTATCTCTATATTTATTTAATAATAAAAAAAACATGTTTGATAACTAAAAACATAATCTTCACAAAACAAAATTACTTTGAATGTTTAAAATAGCTAACTAACTAATTTCTACCTATGGTAGAATTTTAAAGCAGTTTAGGAAATGAAGTTATTCTTACAGTTCAAATTTGTTTCAAATGTGTACTTAAAAGAATTTTTTGCAAGTAAATTCAATTATAAAATTTGAAAAGCCAGGCAATTAAGCGGGCAAGGTAGTTAAACGAAAGGTACTTAAAAGATCAATTTTATGTGAAAAAAGCTTAAAATTTTGGTGCTAAGCAAACAAAGGTACTTATGCGGGTTAGGCACTTAAGCGAGAGGCACTTATCCGGGTTTTACTGTACCTATTAATAATTTTTTTATATAAGAAAGTTGAAAAAAATTATAATTTTCAAATAACTCCTTTCTATTATACAAAATAATGATAACTCAGTGATAATGATTCAATTCAATTCATATGAGTATGCCGTTATCACGTAAAATGATCGTCTGTAAACCGACTTTACAAACAACCATTTTTTATTTACTTTTACATAAAATTTCAAAAAGTATTACATGAAAAACTGGTAAATCATGTAATTGTAATATCTGCTATAGTATTCCAAGAAACGTATAGTTTTTCGAAAATATCGTTTATTGTTACAAATAATGTTTGCTTACAAAGTTTGTACATCATTTTCAAAACAATAGTTTTGTAAAGCAAATAATCAACCAAATTATTTATCTATTTTTTTTAACAATTAGATTAATAATTTTTAAGAAAATCTTTAAAAATACAAGGCAAATAACATTTTTACTTTTAGAAAATAAATTTTTATACATAATTGTTCGCATAATTTTTGTTTGAAATGCTTCTTAACGCTTTTTTTCCTAACACAACTCATTTCCAGCTGCTGTACTACCGTAAAGAATTTCTCACCGGCAACAGTACTCTCAAATCAATAACACTCCATTTTAATTTCAACGGAAATGGATGATAATTACTCTGACCTGTCAATTAAATCGGAGGAAGATGAAGACCCTCAGTTGATTGATAATGACTATAACAGCATGTTTAATGGTTCTTTCAACAAGGACAATGACAATGAAACGAAAACTCAAGAATTATACGAGTTACTTCAAAATTGGAATCAGTTGGAACTTTTCGAACATTTTAAAAGTAACACTAGAATATTTAGTTCAAAAACTATTATCATCAAGTTTTTAAATTTGTTTTTATTCTTTCTTTCAGATGAAAAAATTGATTTGGAAGTTTTAGCTGTTATAAAACCTCATTATTTCGAAAGACTCCTTGCACCATTTACCTTGGGAACTCATATAATGTTTGAACATAACTTAGAACAATGGCGTAATTCAATAGGTTTCCCATTGCCTAGACATAGAGACACCACATCTATGTTTGAACCATATCGATACGATAAAATTTCGTCCTTAAGACCGTTACAGCACACAATAGTTTCCTCCCCGCCAACTGCATCACCAGCGGTATCGAGTTCTTTCAAAGAAATATCACCTATCACTCAAAATCCTGAAACTGCATCTCAAACTAGAATAACTCTGGAAACAATTTTGAAAACTAGCCCTAAAGGACAGATGCTAGTAGAGATCTATAAAAAAAATCAAAAATTCAAAGAAGCCCATAGGACGTTATTGATTCACCTAATAGCCGAATATTTCAACGACAAAGGTATTCATTTAGAGCTAGCAGCAACTTATAGTATTGAGAGAGAAATAATCTCAAAATTTCCATCGGAACAACTAGTACGACACATACAATAAAATCTCAAATTTTGTGTTTTAGTTATTTTAATCTATTTTTAAATATTACAGGAGTTTTATAGAACTTCAAAACGAGGAAGGATATATAACAAATACTGTAACTACAAATATTCCCTAATAAAAGTGAACCGTAATTCCAATGTAAAAGTCAGTACTGCGGGTGTTCCAAATGTAGCTGAGCCAATATCGGAACTAGGTAAGCAAATTAAATAGTCATTTGTTACATAATTCGATTCGTAAAATCATCGAACTGGACATAAAATCCTATGATGATTAATTCAAATCAAAATTGTTGTTCAATTCATTAAAAAAAAATCCAAGAGCACTCGAAAATCAAGACGAGATCTTTGCCAAAACAACCTAAATATTTTTATTGAAGGTTTAAGCTTTAAGGGGTCCTGAATTCGGAAGCGAAGTCAAAAAAATTTGAAATAATACCGTTAAGAAAATGCAAGAAAAACCTTATTTTTACTGTTTTTGAGGTTATGCTTTAATTTTTGGTAATTTTTTTATTGTAACGGTGGTGTTGATAAGAACTGTTTTTCTTCTTCCAAAAACTTTTTAAATCTTTCCGATATATTTTTTATTGAACAAGATATCTTATGTTAATTTTAATAAGCCAACGACTAACTTAACTTAATTAATAAGATTTTTGTCACAAGAACCAAAATATACTTTTCTGAAGATTTTAAGTGTGGTGAACTCTAATTTGAAGTCAGAAATATTCTATTAGCCTCCGTTTTTGAAATGTTACCGTAATAAAATGCAAAGAAATGTTTTTTTTTTAGCAACGGCAGGATAATTAAAACGGAGAATACATCTGAATTCAGGTTCGCGTTCAAAACCTGCGGGAAAATAAAGTTTATATTTTGGCACATTCCGTCAAGAAATTAAAAACTCAAATCTTTTTTAAATGCTTCTTCTGGGCGCCATTTATAATTTTAAAAATTGAGAGTCTTTTTGTATTTTCTATAATAATATTCTTAAGTGTAACAAATTTACCCACTTTTCGTCAAGAATATGATTTTTGACGCCATTGGCATTTTGAGAATTTTTTATTCGAAAAATTGTTATTCTCACTGTATATATCTTTTGCCTGATTTACAATATTGCGAGACGACGAGACGAGAGCGAGACGAGATTTTTTCTTGGTCATTTAATTCGTAAGCCATTTCGAATTGTTACGATTTTTTTATGGTAATTGTTTATTTTTGACAGGAAATAGAACCAAAAAAAAGGAGATTATTTGGCCAAACATCGAAAACTAGACATCAATTTTACTCTCGCAACGCTCTCGTCTCGTCGGCGTCGTCTCGCAATATTGTGAATCAAAAAACTTTGTACTTTTAGTTCCAGAACAAGGCGCAGAAGTTTATGTAACTTCATTAAAATACGACAACTTATCCGCGGAACAGTTTGAAACGAGTTGGAAACTGTGTACGAGATATCGTATTAATGAAATCAGAGCTCTGAACTCTTCTATACCTCTTATTTTCACAAAATGGCCTCAATACAAGTCGCCTCTCGGAAATAAATACGTGAGTTTAAAATATTAACTTATTCTTGACAATTAATTGATTTTATATGAATAGATTGCAATGGATTTTCAATACCTACATTCAAATTGGAATTCACTTGTGACTAATTGGGATACGGCAGCTGAAAAATTATTGCAGTTTCTAAGCACGGGTCATTGTATTAAAAGTCATGAAATCCGAACAGTTTTGAGAAATATCAAAAATACTGAATCTAAAAGTAAGTATATTTTACAACTACTGTTAGTTTAATGATAAAAAAAAGGTTATGTGTACTACTTTATGTTTAAAGTACCTATAGTAGGAGATCCGGCCATAGGACGACCTACCCTCATCGTTATACCAGTTGAGAGTTATATTTTCTGAAAGCTAGTGTCTAAGGAAATAAATTGCACATGGGTTGCCAAGCGATATCCTGTCAAGGCATAGGGTTGCCAGGCCTTAAAGTTCATTTTTGCAAATTTTTGAAAATGCGACCCTGCTTATATGGCAAGCCTTAGAGTTGTAAAAAAAATATAATGTAATAGAAAATTTAATTTTAAAATTTTAATTTTCAGGATTTTTTAAAATTTGAAGTTTGAGTAGGGTAAACAAAGGCGAATTTAGAAAAAGGGCAAAAATCTATTATCTAAACAAAACGTGATAGAAATAAAATTGAAATTGGAATCGATAGATATTATAAATATATGAAAGCCACACATACAAATAAAAAATGTAAAAAATCTACAACTCGAGATATAGTCTTTTTAGAGTCATGATACTCCAATTCGATATTTGAGAAATAATTCACCAAAAATCAGAATGAAAGATTTTTTAAATAATTTTTATGTGATAAGTTAGGAAAAATAAAATAACTTGACACGTGTCTGTCAAATTTTTAATTTAACTTACCGTTTTTGCGAGGGGATTTTTTGAAAAGGTGCTTATTTTCGTATTTCAACATATTAAAGGAAAAAATCAAGTCATGGGACGACCTATCCACCTCATTATACCAGTTGAAAGCTATATTTTCCTAAGGGTAGTGTCTAAAGAAACAGTTTGCACATGGGTTGCCTGGCAACATCCTGTCAAGGCATAGGGTTGCCACGCTTTAAAGTTCATTTTTTGAGTTTTTTCGACCACACCACCCTGCTTATATGGTAAGTGTTAGAGGTGTAAAAAAAAATTATGTCAGAGAAAATTACATTTTAAAATTTTTAATTTTCAGGATTTTTAGAAATTTGACATATAAGAAGGGGAAACTGAGGTAAATTTGAAAAAAGGTCAAAAAGCTATTTCCTAAACAAAGAGTGGTAAAAAAAAGATTGATACTGGAATCGGTAGATATTGTGAAGTTATAAAAGTCACACATACAAACCAAAAATGTAAAAAATCTGCTACTCGAGATTTAGACGTTTAAAAGTCAAAACCGTGAAATTCGATGTTTGAGAAATAATTCACCAAAAATCAGCACGAAAAGTATTTGAAATAATGTTTATGTTATTAGAGAGCAAAAACAAAATAACTTGACACGTATCTGCCAAATTTTTGATTTGACTTTGTTTTTGGCATATTTTAGAAGAATTATAGATTTTTACAATTCAATTAATCGAAACAGAGAATTGAATTGTAAAAATCTGTAATTCTTCTAAAATACACAGGAGCCAAAAACAAAGTCAAATCAAAAATTTGGCAGATACGTGTCAAGTTATTTTGTTTTTGCTCTCTAATAACATAAACATTATTTCAAATACTTTTCGTGCTGATTTTTGGTGAATTATTTCTCAAACATCGAATTTCACGGTTTTGACTTTTAAACGTCTAAATCTCGAGTAGCAGATTTTTTACATTTTTGGTTTGTATGTGTGACTTTTATAACTTCACAATATCTACCGATTCCAGTATCAATCTTTTTTTTACCACTCTTTGTTTAGGAAATAGCTTTTTGACCTTTTTTCAAATTTACCTCAGTTTCCCCTTCTTATATGTCAAATTTCTAAAAATCCTGAAAATTAAAAATTTTAAAATGTAATTTTCTCTGACATAATTTTTTTTTACACCTCTAACACTTACCATATAAGCAGGGTGGTGTGGTCGAAAAAACTCAAAAAATGAACTTTAAAGCGTGGCAACCCTATGCCTTGACAGGATGTTGCCAGGCAACCCATGTGCAAACTGTTTCTTTAGACACTACCCTTAGGAAAATATAGCTTTCAACTGGTATAATGAGGTGGATAGGTCGTCCCATGACTTGATTTTTTCCTTTAATATGTTGAAATACGAAAATAAGCACCTTTTCAAAAAATCCCCTCGCAAAAACGGTAAGTTAAATTAAAAATTTGACAGACACGTGTCAAGTTATTTTATTTTTCCTAACTTATCACATAAAAATTATTTAAAAAATCTTTCATTCTGATTTTTGGTGAATTATTTCTCAAATATCGAATTGGAGTATCATGACTCTAAAAAGACTATATCTCGAGTTGTAGATTTTTTACATTTTTTATTTGTATGTGTGGCTTTCATATATTTATAATATCTATCGATTCCAATTTCAATTTTATTTCTATCACGTTTTGTTTAGATAATAGATTTTTGCCCTTTTTCTAAATTCGCCTTTGTTTACCCTACTCAAACTTCAAATTTTAAAAAATCCTGAAAATTAAAATTTTAAAATTAAATTTTCTATTACATTATATTTTTTTTACAACTCTAAGGCTTGCCATATAAGCAGGGTCGCATTTTCAAAAATTTGCAAAAATGAACTTTAAGGCCTGGCAACCCTATGCCTTGACAGGATATCGCTTGGCAACCCATGTGCAATTTATTTCCTTAGACACTAGCTTTCAGAAAATATAACTCTCAACTGGTATAACGATGGGGGTAGGTCGTCCTATGGCCGGATCTTAGACTACTACTATGTACTTAAACACAAAAAAATAATATAAAATTGTGTTTTTTATTACGACTGGGTTAAACTGGACAAAAAAAAACCCAGTCGGGGCTAAGAAATTTAGACGTTCGAAATTAACTCATTTGGGCTGTAGTGAAAACAAGCTATTATATTGGTCTCTTTGAATTTGTTTTCGATATACATACCTACATTCGATATATATACATACATACTCCCAAAATCAATTAAGTAAATGTTTCTCAAGACATAATTAATTTAAATTGTACTTTATTATTTTTTTTCTCTTCAGATTGTCGTGATGCTGCTTTGTTGTGGTGCTTGCATGGCTATTTAAAACCAACAAATACAATATGTGGAACTGACGAAAAAGGAAACAGAAGCATGTCAAAAGTGTCAATAAAGGAGTCCCAGGATTCATTTGTCTATGTTGCAAAATCAGTGGAAGATATTGAAATCCATAGACAAATTTTGAACCAACAATACACCAGCTTTTATCCATTTATAGCTGTTTTGGGCACTGATATATTGAACTTTTCACAAATATTTGTTTGTGTGGAAGACGCAAAATATTCGTTGGAAAATTTTGTAAACGCAGTGGATTTATGCTATAATCTTATAATTTTGTTCAAATTGGAATATCCAACTGCATGCAAGGCTATTTGGAGTTTCATACAAAATTATTTTTTCGAAATTAAACCCGAAACGCGGTTCCCAAGGGTTCATGTATTGATAAATGAATTGAAAGACAAATAAAAATTAACATTTTTAAAGTTATTACCAGTACAAATTCTTCTTTCTATTAAAATGTATTTGTATTGAAACTAAAATATCCATTGAGCATATCACTTCGATGATTTTGAATGCAAAGTTTGAATAAAGCCTTCTTTTTTTTTCTTAGTTTAAATAATTTAAAAAAGAAAACAGAGCAGTACGACATGTTTAGAATAAAAAATAACATGAAGAGTGAGCGCGTAATCAGTGATGCAGTGATTCACTCCCCGGGAATCTAGTCGATCCGCAACCGAATCAAATTTCAATCCTTGAACTTCCCGGGATGAATTGTATTACCGATCCACGAAAACACACTTAACTGCTTACCGACATATGTCGTAGTTGACATATTTTAAGTCAAATTTCCGACAATAAACAAACAAATAAGAAATTTTTGGAAATAAACATAAACAAAATAAAAAATAAAAAAAAAAATGGATTCCATTGTTTTTTTTTTAATTCAAGGGAAAATGTGTATGCACAAATAAGAAGCAAACGCAAGGATTTACGGTTCAAGGCAACAAAAATCCTTGAACTTCCCGATGAATTGTAAGTATTTTATTCCTCAAACAAAGCAATGTGCAAAATGCTATGGGTAAAGCATTAAAGTAATATCCTGAGCCAGGACGGTCACTTGGTAAGCGAACGAATCGTCCAAACAATGCCGGCGACAAAATAAACACTCCGCTATTGAATGCAATATAGCTGCCGACTGCTTGGCCGCTGAAAACCTTCTTCACATACTTCAAATCAAGCAATGCAGATAAATTTGGTTGTTTGAATTGAATTGTTTTGAATTGTAACCTTTTCATACAGGTTTTTTTGAAGATCAATTTAGTCCTCCAACAATTTAGTTTGGGTTGGTGGTTTTGTAGATGATTTTGGCTTCGGGTTTGAGATGTTGGGTACATTGGTGCCGTTCTCTTTTTCAACAATTCCAAAGTTTTCATCTAAAACTTCGATTGTAAGCCCTGCTTCTTCGAAAAAGCTGTTTTGCAGGGAACAAACAGGTGGTGTTACCGAACTGGCCACGAATATTGCCCCAAGCTTTCGTTTTTTTGGCATTCCAAAAGCTTGGGTCTGGGGAACACCATCAACACAGAATTACGTCCTCTTCTAATGGGTTGAAGTTAACCTGATTAAATGGGCCACCACCCGTTGCATTCAGCAATCTTTTGTTTTGGGATAGTTTTTTTTCTCAAGGAGGACTTTAAACTGTTAATAAATCGAACTGCTCTTTTTCCACTCCGCAACTTCTTTTATTGGTGGACCGTGAGAATTTAAAGTGTCCGCCAAGTTTTGCCAAAATTCTTGAACTTGCTCCGGAGACTTTTTGGTGAAGTTTTTTGCAACATCAGGTTGGGTTTTCATCTTTTCGACCATCTCATGGAACTGGTCACGTTTTGTAATTCTTTTTCTGCAAACAAAATAATGGTTATTAAATAATTTTACCAATTTTTTGTTTTTTACTTACTTTTTGTTATTTTCCATTTTGTGCTAACTGTTAATGTGTGAATTGTGACATGAAATGTAAAACGTCAAAAAATGAACTATGTTATCGACAGTTATCACTTCCGCACCGGGCAGGTTCAGTACTAGGGAATCTTGCGAAAGTAAATCTCACACGTTAGGGCTCTTATAACCCCGCTTTTTAAGTACACTGTTTCCAAACGACAATTTTTCGTCTGTAGAATGCTCTACCTACCTGTTGAATTGAGAAGGATAAGCAACTTGCAAAACAATACAAAAACTTTGAATAAACATATAAAATGCTGATAAATAATTTTTAAATTTAATGTTATAATTTATTATAAAAAAAAAAACAAAAAAAAAAGAAAAAACAAAACAAAAAACACTAGTTTCAGAATTTTCATTTTGAAAACTTGTATAAATATTTCTTATAACCGAGTTGCAGGTACTTAGCATTTCTTTAAAAACTACAAAAATGTTTTACTATATTAATGTTTTCTGAATGAAAAAATATAAATACAAATACAATAAAACTTTGAGATATAAATCGCTGTTTTTAAAAACTCTTATGTCTGGGACAGAGCTTGGCCAACCAGAGTAGCAGTCTATGAAATCACAAATACATTGTAAAGTTATAGAACAGAATTCTTTTCTATTTCTGTATACTCGTGTTTGTGCCTTTGGTGCTATTGTTGGAACATAATATGTGTGTTCATTCCACAATTCCGATCAGATTTTTGAAGGGTGATATTGCAGCAAATTCTCTTTTTGTGGCAACGAGCTCTGCACCAGTTGAGCATTTGATGTGTTTCGGCATCATATTAATTAGCTTGACCACTCTAACAAAACATCTTCACAAGTTGCAAATTAGCAAAAATAAGAGCAGCTTGATTGGAAAATAATTACCTGTATGAATCAGGTGTTGCCAAAAGCCAGATAACAGCAAGGAGTTGGGTTTTTATGGCAATCTGTTTCTCACTTGTTTCTAGGAGAATCAACTCGAAGGCAACTCTCGTTAATCGAAAGTTTTCCTGGAACTGTCTTTCGTCGTAGGCGCCGCTATTATTACTATTACTCTTCGGACGACAACACGTTATTGTAGGTATGACCTTCGATTTTAAATAATTTTTTTTCCAAATTAAGTCATTTTTTTTTAATTGCCCCTCCCTGCTGAACGAGAGGAAATAGACCCCCCTCCTATACGATTTTTTTCTGTCTCGACCCAACCTACACGCCCTAGCTTTTTTTTCGACAGATCAACAAAATGTAACATTAGTCGTTCCTAAATAGAAATTTAAATTCTATAACAAAATCTAACAAAGACAACAAAAACGATGTTTTGACACATCAACCAAAGTTAACTTTATTTAAGAAAAGAACGGCCACTTGCACACTAAGGCCTAAGACAACAAACTAATTTGGTATCTTTTCGCTAAGACAAATTATAGAAAACAAACAAGGCTTCCTGCACAGAGAAAAAAATACTTAAAATAAATATGGAACACAGAAAAAACAATGAATTAATAAAATAAACATAATTCATTTAAAAAACTATTCAGTCTAAGGACAAATGAAAAGCTTATTACTAAATTCATATAACACACATAAATAATAAAATAAATAATAATAACGATTTAATCTAAAAGCACAAAAAACTTATTACAAAAAAAAAAAAAAAAAAACAATTAATTCATACAACAAACATTCATTAAAATAAATCATTTATGGCCAGTTTGTTGACACTAGATTACCTTTTAATCAAGAATTATTCTAAAGAAAATTTTTGATTAAAATATAATCGAGTGTAAACAAACTGGCCCTAAGTTTAAGAGCACAAAAAACTTATTACTAAATAAACGAAACAATAAAAAATGTTTTTATTCCAAGGAAAATCCTTGATTAAAATATAATCGAGTCTGAACAAAATAGTCTAGTTTTATCACAATATTCATATCACAATAAGTTATTATAGTGAGTCCTAATTTGTTCAAAATCGATTATCTTTTAATAGAGGATTTTCCTTGGAATAGTCCTTGATTTAAAAATATTCGAGTTTAAACAAACTGGCCCTTAGAGCACCATAATTTTAATTGTCTTGCACTCCCTACTCTTTGTTATATTTTTTTTAACTCAAATTCAAATTTGCGTTGCCACAGTATTCTTATCTCCTTAAATTCCTCCAACACTTCTCTGGCAATTGCAACCTTTTCCTCCTCCAGAGCAAACAGTTTTTCTCGCCTGCTTGTTGGCTTTTTCGTTGTTTTCTCGGTTACTTGCATGGGAGAACCGGCAGATGTAGGGTCGAGAGAGCTCACCGTAGGCGCATTCCTGACACTTACTTCCTCTTGATAAATCATGCACATTTGGTCAAAGAAAGGCCAGGAAATGCGCCCACGACCTGTGGAGGTTTTTTTTTATTGTCTAAGATACGATTGTAACTTATTTTCATGTTTGAAAGTTTTTTTTCGAGGGTGCCCTCCTTAAGCTTGTAGCCTTTCGATTCCATCACCTCTTTAATTTTAAGGAATATATTCCTCCGCCTTATTTTAGGATTCCGCAAATCCTTCTTATGCCTCCTGCATTCATCTAAGAATAGCTGCACGGAGCGGTGTTCCCAAGAAGCTTCTGAAGATAAAACAAATCATAAACTATTTTTTATAATACGATTAAAGATCGTTTAATTTTACCTTCTTCCGAACTATTAGTGTTTTTGGTACCCAAAACACCCCCCATATAGAATGCGGCATGTACTGATGGATCTGTAAATAAATAAAACAAATCATAAATTATTTTTATTATAAAATTAAAGAACATTTAATTTTACCTTCTAGCGAATAATTTGTGCTTTGAGCACCTACATTCCGTTCTATGTAGGCTGCGGCATACACTGGATCTGTAAATCTATCATTTTGTTTAGAGCAATAAAAAAAAAACT
Source organism: Episyrphus balteatus (assembly GCF_945859705.1). NCBI lineage: Eukaryota > Metazoa > Arthropoda > Insecta > Diptera > Syrphidae > Episyrphus > Episyrphus balteatus. Next base: position 53,366,808 of record NC_079134.1, on the reverse strand, counting down.
ATTCAGTTTTAAAGTTAAAAAAAAAAAAACATTACCTGCACGATTTTTTGGCAACATCTTCTTGGTACTCTAATTCATAGTTTTTATCTAACCAACTAACTATTATTTTCATTTTAAGTGCTTTTCATTAAATTTCACTAAAAAATAAAAATCAAAATACAAATTTCTTTGCATCAAACAGCTGCCTGAGAACTGTCAACTAACTTTGAAGCTGAAATTTTTACACTATGTCGGAGGCGAAATTTTAACTAATTTTGTAGTTGTTTTCAGCCAATCAGATCTAGTTGACTACGTAGTCACTACATTCGTGAATGGGCCTGTTACTGTTATCTGATCTGGATCACGCGAATAATTAAACACAGCTATTGATAACAAAGTTTAATTTATAGAAGAAAGAAAGTTGGAAATATCAATGTGATTAATTACCAAATGTGAGAATTCTGTTCGAGCTAGTATAGTACCCTAGAAACATGGATATTCTTTTTCTATCCCTTTTGACTTATTAAAAAATGAAAATGTATATATTAGACTGATTCAAAAAAAAAAATTTTTTTTGTTCAAAGTAACACCGAAAGTATTGTAGGAAATCACGAAAAAAAATTCTGTAAAAGTTTCAGCCCTTAATATTAACATTAAGTACTGCCGCATCGAAAATTTCTATTTGCCATATGATTTACATGGGAAATATTGTGTTTTTGAGTTTGGAATTTTATAACTCTTTAATGGTTCATCAAAAAGGCTAAATTTAATCATTTTCGTATATAAAATTGGACTAACTCAAAACTGAATTTTATGGCTTACGCCACTATTGTTCTCTTAGCCTCATATGCAGTATTTAGCCTCATATGTAGTATGTATGGTGTATGCCACTGCTTGCGAGCCAAAGTGAAGATCCTTTACTCTTCTTCGGAAAATAGTATAAAAAATGCTTAAAAACAAAATCTAAGATTGCTAACTCATTTCTGCATGATTTCTAAAGTATTTTAGCTCGTAAAATGAGTTTATTTTTAAATTTTCGAAGGGTTTCGTCAATGTAAATGATTACATCGGGAGATCCAGTTTTTTTTTTTTATAGAAAATATGTTTTTGTTGTGCAGTCTGTTTAAAGGTGATTTTTTGGGGTACAATATTCGTTCGAAAATATCAAGTGTTTCGTTTTAGTTTTAAACACTATACCAACCAGCAGCGCGCTTACGCTTAACACTTTATTAAAATTATAAAAATACACAAAAAAAAAAATAAAACAATTCAATATTTACAAAGAGAATTATAATTTTCGCTTTGATTCTATTATTTTTAGTTTAAGATAAGATCGCACGTCAAACTGACTTGAGATTTCTACCAAAGAATGAGTAATGTTTATTTTAACTTGCATTATGACCAGACCATTCAGCAAATATTTAATTTCAAGTTAAAGACTTAAGTTCTACGTTTTGGTATTGGCTACAAAACAAATTCAAAACTTCGCTTGGTATGTATGACAGATCAGAAGAGGGACAGGCAGGGCTACTTTTGCGCCTCTAAAGTGGCGTTTTTCCTCTTTTTTTACCCAATCCACTTTCCCTCCACTTTTTAAAAATTGTCAAAAAAAATCCCTCTTTTTGATACTTTGGTTCCACTTTTTCAAAATTATGTACGTTTGATTAAAAAAATTGACATATTTTTGAAAATCAAGTAAAATGTGACTTATACATACCACTTTCAATTATAACGACTTAATTGTAAAAAAATATACGTTACTGTTGTTTAGCGCTGATTTGGTCTTTTATAAGCTTATTTTTGACAAATTTTGTGTTCTTTTTTGAAGAAAATAGGCACAGGCTATGTTTTTATAATATTCTGTTTTTAAAATTGTATGAACATAATACAATTTTAATTTTAAGAAATTGTGTTAAAAGGTTGGGTTCGGAAAAGGCGCAAATGAGGTATTTCGTGTGACTGTCGTACTTAGCTTATTCTATTTTCACATTTACTGGGGCCTCTTTTTTATGAAAATCCTCTTTTTTGGCCTCTTTTTGAAAATCTACGAAAGTAGCCCTGGGGACAGGAACAACATAAGTCACATTAGCAATACATTCTGAACAATTTTAATATGTTTTGGATTTTGGAAGTTTTCAAAAAAGCCACCAAAGAGGAGCAAAAAAAAAAATGGCTTGACCCTGGGAGAATATTAAGTGAAGGAACGCTAGCAACCTGTTCACGGTAACTTTCGCAAGATAACCTGCGATAATTGGATTACCTAAATCTCTTAAAACTTTTTACAAACACCACATAATCTAACTTTAGTTGAATCTGTACTGTCCAATGAATGAGAAGACCTGTTCGATCCTCAATTTGTTGCTTCGATGGACTTCTTACGCTTCTTTCATACAAACCCAAGCCGTCCAGATCAATTAATAACTTAACCACATTAATAGGATAAATGTAAAAACTGAGGCCGGTAGAAAAGCTTTGCGCAAAAACGAAGTGCATGGACGAGCAAAGGTAAAGAAGACGCTTTTGACAGAACGACATAACGAGAATTTTTGAGGTTTCAATTCGCAAAGAAAATACAACAAATATATTGTTAGTGATTGGGCAAGGGTTTTTTGGTCGGATGAAATAAAAATAAACTGATTTGCGTCTGATGGCCAATAATGAATTTCTTTGATTTGGAGGAAACCTGTTAAACAAATAAGCTCTACTATAGAAAAGCCAAACCAACACTTTTTGTCAGAAACAAATTTCAACCAAACTCAACAACATGAAAGCCAGGGTGAAGGAAAAGTATTCTAGGAGTTTGCATGGCGACAAAAATTTAGAATTCGAGATTCTTCTTTTAAATTTTGTGCTCAAGTTTGCTCAAGTACAAAAGTACAATTGGATGAACAAAAGTACAATTGGATTTAATTCGATACAATTTTAAAATTTGCATCCTTAAATTTGCTTACAATCAAAAAATATAATTTCGAGTCGTTTATATCTTTGACTCCGGGTACAAAGGGGTTAAGTCAAAAAAATCGATTTTCGGATTTTTATTGGACTTCAGTCAGCTTTCTTTTCTCTTTCGTTTGGTCCTATCGCCATAGCCCTAGCGTATCCTCTTCCGTTAGAAATGATTCGGTACAAAGGGTTTAAGTCAAAAAATTTTTAAATTGTATGGTACTAAGGGCGTAAGTTTACTAAACTCCTTTGTTTTTGCATTCATTTTTAATTTTTAAATAAAAAAATTGATCCTAAAGCGTTAAGTCAAGAGGAAGGAAAAAAACGATAAGCGATTTTTCTACAGTATTATATTATTTCAAAAAGAATTTTCTTTTTTGGTTATAAATCACATTAATATTTCCAATTTTTTTTATAAATTAAACCTTGTTATCAATGTAAATAAAGATTTTTCTTGACTTAACACCTTTGGACCAAGTTTATTTTTGAAGACTAAATGGCTCTAAAGTGTTAAGTCAACACAAATTTGTTTTTAAAATGGTCATTTTCTGGTAAACAGCATATGGATATTAAAAAAGATCTCTTAAATGATGTTTCTGCATCATTACTTTTTAAAAATAATAATATTCAGATTAACAAACAAAAATTGAAACTTCAAATTAATTTTCTTCAAAACTACATTTTCTGACTTAACACCTTTGTACCCAGTGCCAAAGATATAACGACACATCTAAATTTGTATTAATATTAAGTATTATAAATACCTTTGACTGGGATCTGCCGGTTCACAATCGGCCGCTTTGTTCTGAACGCATTCATCGCTTAATTCTAATCTACATTCCAGTTGTTTGGAATAAGTTTCATTTAATTCTATATTAAAATTTGTTTTTGATTTTTTTTCCTACCAAAAAAAAAAGAATATTCAAAAAATCAACAATGAGTATAGAGCACTGGCAGACTGCAAAAAAGTTCAAGAATTTAAAAAATACTCAATTTCAGATTTTTGGACTGAAATAAGTCTTATTAAAAATGAACGTAATAAATTTATGTTCGGATATATTTATAAAATTGTGCAAGGCGTTCTTTCTATCCCACACCCACATTCATTCAGACACTAATAAAGTCAAAATGTCAAAACCCACAGTACACATAAGAAGATAAAATCTTCCAAACTGACATTGGTCGCATTGTCAAAACATGACAATTTGGCGACCAATGTCAGTTTGAAGAAAAGTGACAGCTACCGTAATTCTCAATTGTTTGAATGTGGTTTGAATTATTGTGTATTTTTCTGTGCTCTGTTGTGTTATATAAAAATTTTATTCGCGATTTTTCACAATAATTTAAATTGGTGTTTTAAATTTCGAAATTATATCTTGTTCTTTTATGAGCTTTAATAAAAAAAATGTGCAATAAATCGGTGTAATAATAACAACAGGGGAGAGAAATCCAAGAATAAAATTTCTTTTTTCCGTTTTCCGTATGAGGAAAACGAATTACAAACGTGGATATTGGCCTGCTGCAGGAGTGATACCATCAACATACCGAATGCAAGGGTTTGTAGCGTCCATTTCAAGGAAGAAGACTTTTATCCTATGCTTAAAGGAAGCCAGCGATTGAAGGAAGGATCGATACCATCACAGTTTTTGATGGGTGAAGTACCAAAAAAGCAGGAAAATCAATCAAGGTTATTGAAATTTTACTATGAAATGTATTGATCTTGATACATATCGCTTCATAATTTATAAGAGAAAACATCAATTAACATCCTTTTTTTCTTCAAGGCTCCAACTTGGCCACCCAACAACAAAACACTCCTTCTTGCACCGCACAAAAATTTCCACCACAGTGTGCATACTTTTTATCATTTTAAATGTATAATCCATCTACTTACCATCCAACCTTATTGTTGTTATTTTCAGATCTCAACTTCTTCAAGCAACCAATCAAAATACCAACACAATGATTGTTGATAGCTGTGTTCTCTTTGAAGTTTTTTAAATGAAAATAGTTTGAAGATTAGGAAATGTTTTTTTTTTTTTAACAGCAGCCGGCTCGAATCAAAAACCACTAAACTACAAAAAGTAAATATTCTTTGCTGAGAATTTTTTTTATGAGTACAAATCGAATAAATTTGATGTTCTCACACACAAGGTTGTTGGATTAAAAGTAATAACTCAAAAAATTAAAATTATTTTAAAAACAATTCACTTTTTTAATGAACAATAAAAAAGAAAGGAGACACTAGCTGCGTTCCTTCGGAAATATTTATCTACATTTTAGTACTTAAAACTACTTTGATTTACTTTGATTTACTTTGCTATACTGAAAAAGTAGTTCAAAGCAGCTTTAAGTACAAAAAGTAGATAAATATTTCCAAAGGAACGCAGCTACTAATGTTAGAGCACAATTGTTGCCACTTTGACTTGGTCACCCAAATGTATTTTTTTTTTTAATTTGACAATCATGCGGAATATATTACCTGTATATGTGTACTGTGGTCGAAACCGACTTTAAGTTGACACTTGTTCTACCTTAATCGAAAGGAAAATTTTATTTAGAACTCATTCTGTTTTGAATTTTATTTAAGTAAAGATATTTTGAATACAAATGTGGAAAACAAGAGTATTAGGTCTGAAGAGATCATGAATTTTGTTATGATTTGTTTTTGTTTATTTATATGAATTTACTTATTTTATTTATTTAAGTTTTTGAAAATAAAACAATAATTTGATTATATTGTTTATATTTTATCAGGCAAAAAATGGAATACAAATGTGCAAAACGAGAGTGTTAGAATTGAAAGGCTCATGTTTATTAAAATATATGAACTAAACATGTTAATGTATAAACTGAAGCTAGGTGACGTGAAATAACGCCCTATGAAATAAGGCCGCATAGGCCCTGATTTCCATTTGAAATGGAAATTAGGCCCTGACAATGCTTGCGGCCCCATTTCCATTTCAACAACGAAATTAGACCCGTCGGGCCTTATTTCGTCTGAACTTCCAAACTTCATTCTTAAAAATAATTTAAATGTTATTTGAAATTCATTCAGATGAATATGAGGGGATGCTGCCCCCTTCATCCCCCTGTCCTTTTCCTAGGGCACATTATAGGATTAGTAGTAATTCTACTTTTCAGTTATGGATTATTATGGATAGTTATGGGATTTTTTTTATCTGGGATACGGATTTTTTTTGATGAATAGCACTGTATGAAACATTCCGTTATTCGGTAAAAAATTTTAAAAATTGAAGAAGCAAGGAAAACAATTGCACTAATAAACCTTAACTAAATAAATAAAAATATATTCAATTTTTCTATTCCTGACGATGAAGCTTTACTTCAAAATAAAATAGGCAATAAGTTAAAATAAATAAAAAAGATTATAAGACCAAATGAAGAATATTAATAATAGATAAGCATTATGCAAGTAGAGATTACACCTGAAATTCATGAATATATTTGCTTGAAATATATCTTTCCAAATCTGGAACTACACCAACAACATTCATCCGAACTAGATCCATCTCAACGGAAACTCCACCAAATAGAACTCCCTCAATCGCAACATATCTTCCTAGACCGGACATCACAAGAACATCGATCCGAATAATATCAATTTCTTCCAGAACCAGACCTATCACAACATCATCCAGGAGAACCACACCAATTTCAACCACAACGGCCCCAATTGCAACTCCCTCAACCGGATTTTTTCCAGTTATTCTTTTTAAGTGGGATGAGAACACAATAATGTTTATGCTCCACAATTATTACGAATTCATGAATTCCGTAGGGCCGTTGAAAAAATTCGTATAAAAAAACTTATGTGCAGCCATATAGCCTTGCTTTTGATAAGAAAGTTTAAAATTCAAGACTCAGCTACCCAGGTGGAATCAAGATTCAAGTTTGTCATGACATGAGACGCACAAAAAGGACGATAGACAATAACAGTTCAAGTGGTGCCATTTTTGAAGAAACCGTGTATGCCCAGCGATATCAGAAACATTGCCGAAAACGACGACTCTATTTGCATTGATACGAGGTTGTCGGCGGGAAAAGAATTTTGGAAAATGGATGCATTCCAGCCCAGACCGACAATATCCTCGACCCCGGATCTGGAATCTGGATCCTATAGTAGCAGAGCCGTCCCAAACTTTTGCAGTGTCACTGGAAGAAAAGACACCAAAGACAGTTCCACGCGAAAGAAAATCTGCGCAAACTGTTCCTTGCGAAAAAATATCTTTTTGGAACAAAAACAGGAAAACTATTTTCAAAACCAAAAGGAAAAAAAGAGCGCAATGAAAATAAAGCAGAAGGAAAAAAAATATACACGAAGAAAGAATTTCTGTACATACTAAAGTCCATAGTGGAAGCTATAGCTAAAAACTAGATGAAGGAATGATATTTTTAATAATTATGTTTAGGTATGTGTTATTACTTACTATTTTTGCATGTGTATTTTCAGTTTGTTTTCAATTTTTAAAAACCTCAAACATAATTCTAAATGCATGGATATTCATATAAAATATTTTTAACAGTAGCAAGCTAACTAATGTTTAATACTTTCAAAGAAAAACATAAATAAGAAAAATATGAAAAAACAAATTGGTCGTTACGAATAAAAATTTGTTCGTATACGAACACATGGTTTTCTCCTATTTTACTTATAAGAAATAAAAATGTATTTTTTTTTGGAAACATAAGACATTAGTTAGCTTGGTACTGTTTAATACAGTTTTTGTTAAAAAAAAATTACTTAAGAAATACATTAAAATTCATTTATTCGTTCATTTCTCTTATTCGTTGTTCGCTCTCATGTGCAAAGTGCTTAAAGTAATAAATAAAATAAAATTATTTAAAGAGTTATGTTTTAAAAATAATATATTATTTAAATGTTTTGATTTCAGTTTATTTCTCTTTTGGGTCATTACCTGACCGGCCGGCCGTCGAAAAGATTCTTTCGCTAGGAACAGACGTTGCAGGAATTCCCAAATATTTAAAACCTATTTCTCTCATCGTACTATCAGATTTTTCCCAAAACTTCATTGAACAATTGGATCTGTTCAGCAAGCAAAGTTTTCTCCAACTGATCCGTTGATGTGGCCGGTTTTGTCTCTTCAGAACCACGGATTAAAGAGATACGACGCTTGCGGCTTCCGGAAGTGTGCTCGACTTGAGAAAGCGTCTTTCCCAATGATGAAGTTGAAAACGTTCTTCGTCAGCACCTTTGGACGATGCTTGCTCCCTCTCTATGGCAACGCGCTTTGAGAATTGTGGCAGATCTTCGGCTCTGACAGCAGCTACAATAGGCACAGCTCATTTTTCGTCGGCCTCCTTTGTACGTCTGTGGATCTCCGCCATCTGCTCCTCTATTGGCCTCGGCTTCTGTACTGGCAATATATTTCGGGATGATGTTGAAGATCCTTCTTGCTTAATTTCGAAGAAAACTGGATTGGCCTCTCGGGTCGGCGGCTTCATTTTAGTCGGGAGAGATGGTCGTCGCTTGCAGGGAGTTTCTCCATCAACCTTTTTCATGGTGACTTTGCGAACCTTTTTCTCCTGTGTTCGTGGTTGTCTGCCTGCCTGGTTCTTCTTGCGGGGGCTGCGGCGGCGCGGCGGCTACCTGCTTGCTCAGAAGAAGACTTGGGTTGACGGTCGGCCATCCGTCGCTGTCGTAAAATAGAATCGAGGTAGTTTTTATTTCTTCGGTTTAATGCAAAAAAAGAGAGTAGCAAAAAATATGTTTCTGGTGTAATAAAAAAAAAAATAATTTGAAGTTTTTTTTTGTGCAAATGTGTTTGTGTCACAATTTGTTTGGGAATTTTAACAGCAAAATGTGAAACACTGCTTTCAAATTTGTGCGTTAAATTGTACCTTGGTTAACACGAATAAAGTAAGTTTTCCGTTGTAAAATCTAAAATTGATGTTAATTTTTCAGACAAAATCATTTTTTAAGGGATGTTATTTCTTTTTTGCTCAATTAAAGGGATTAAGTAGAACATAAAACCCTTATGTTCTACTATATCTTCCACCTAAGTTATGTTAAACTTAGAGGAATTTATGACACAATTTTAAGTTCGTGCAAACCGGTATGTAGAACTTAAGGGTTTATGTATCACATACATATTTAAGTTTCGATTCAGCAAATGGGCCTAAATAACTTAATATATATAAAAATAACTAAGTTAAAAAACTTGAATGAAAACTTATATTAATCACAAACTGTCCGTGATGACTTTTCGTGTTATATGTCTTGCATTGGCCAAAATGGGTTCCAATTACGTCTTCATAGTCTTCGGAATGTTGGGATCACCATAATCTCTATACGGAGTGAGAAGATACTCTCGTGAAGGATAGGCAGCGTCATCAAAGATGTGGTATTTTTTTCCACAAATTTTTGGAATAATATTAGCTGCGTAGATAAATATTTCCAAGGGAACGCAGCTATTGTATATGCCTACTAAACGCAAAATGAGGCACTTTTGAAAAAAAAAAAATGAAGAAATACAAAAGAACATCGCAAGCGATAAGACAAGGTACTTAAAATTGTGTACACAAATCGTCGTAAACAGAATGAAATGTTTTTTTTTTTTTATTTTTCCCAAAAAGTGTCTACATATCCCGTCCAATCGTTATTCATTTTACCTTTGCATGCTCTCTACTTTTCATATCCTTTTCCTTCCGCATTAGTTTTTGGCATTTGTATGTAGGTACTTGGTAGAGATTTCAAATAAAAATTCTAATAATAATAATATAATAAATATCAAGAGAAAATTAAAGCTGCATCAAAACTTTTGCTTATATCATTTAATTGCAAAGCATGCAAGTGGAAAAAAGAAAAAGGTTTTGGGTGCAACTCTACCTTCTAAAAAGGAATGTAAATGGTACATTTGTCTCCATCTTTGGAGAAATTGAAGCTCTAAGTGACCCTCAATTATTTTTGAAATATTTGAGAGTCACTTCATCACAACTAGAAGAGTTTTTAATCCTTGTTGGCCCTCACATAACAAAATATTTTTTAACCCGGGAACCAATATGCTCTAAATTGCATTTGGTAAATACACTTCGGTAAGCCTAAAAGTGATTCATGTTCGTTTTGATATTAAAACCTTTTCCTCCTGAGGCTTACTATCGCCAGTGATACTTTTTCATAAATTTAAAAACCCTTGGTCTCAGTAGGATGACCAGGTTGTTTTAGTTAGGGTCAGTTGTATAAATATTTAATGCGTGGTTCAACAACTTTTATCTTCTGAATTCGGTGGTAATATTGAATTTTAACACTTGTTCTAGGTCCATATAGGTTGAAATAGCTAAATCCATCCTTGTATCAAAGTTGATCCACTACTAATCCGCCGAAATCGGAGAGTTAAATTCATGACCCGAGGCTAAACCACTTTTGTACAACTGGCCGTTAATATATATTCTATGAACTTTATGGATTTGTAACCTATCAAACGATGACTCTTCAAAATAAATAATCTATGCAACATATTGTGTGTCATGATCCAGTCGCCGAAAAATTCTGAGTCCGAGTTCTTCAACTACAAGAAACATTATTCAGTCGTGCTAATGGCCTTATGCGATGCGAACTACAGTTTTGTGATGTGTGACGTTGGGGCGGCAGGTAGGCAGAGCGATGGTGAAATTTTTAAGAATTGCAAGTTCGGTAAAAAGTTTTACTCGAATTCAATTCCGTAAGTATTTAAGAAGATTATAATGAACAAGTGGATTATAACTTTTTTTTTTTTTTCAGATTCCCGGCTCCTAGAGACATTTCCACCAGTTTTGAATCAGTTCCTTACGTCGGCGTCGCACATAGGGGTATTCAACTCCAAAACCCGCTCATATAACTTTTTTGCAAAATGTGGAGTTGAGAAGTGATTTTTTGTTTGGCTATTCTTAAATACCCACGGATTGATTGTAATCCTTTAATGTGGTTCAGTTGTTTTGTGTGAAAAATTACATCGGCAATAATAAATTTTTTTTTTTGTTTCTATTGTTTTACATAAAATTTTTGTTTTGGAAGTTTCAGTTGCAGGTGTGTACTTTATTTAAAAAATATATTTGTTGTACTTGAAGCTTTAATTTATTGTTAAATTAATTTATTTTAAATGTAAGTAAAAAGACAGTTATTTTTTTAATTTCTGCTTTTTCAATGGACCTTTTGTTATATCATTCGGTGTTATTCGGTAACATTTTTGGTATCATATTAAAGAGGAAGATGTCAAAAAGCAAAAACAAAAAAAAAAAACGTTTGCCCGTTTTTGCCCGTCTAGCTTTTATCGACTTTTATGTGAACCTTGTTTTGTGAAAACTATTGACTGTTTTAATTAAAAAAAAATTTTTTTGACGAATTGATATTTTATTATCAATTAAACAAATATAACCGTGACATTTTAACCAACAAATATTTATTGATATTGAAAAATATCAGAATTCACTATTTTTTTTTCAGTGTATCCAAAATTTTTTTGTATACCTAAAATCATTAGAAAAAAACTCTTTTACTGTTAATTAGTGGTTTTAGTCAAGTACAACTTCATTAAGCAAAAAAAATTCTCATGAGCGGTTTTTGAAGGTAAATACCCCTATGTGCGTCGTTGTGGCCGATGATGTCTTCAGTCTTTGCCAAAATATGCTGAAACCATACCGCAGAAGAAATCTAACTTTTGAAGAAAGAGTTTGTCTGCTTTTACATGAAGACGCAAGAGTCAAGATTCAATGAAGAGTAAGGGAGAAAGAAAGTTCGAAAAAGAGGGATGGAAGATTTTTTACCCTGTGAGTCTCCGGTCGAAAATTTTGAGACTCATTTTGACGTCTCTCTTTGATCTTGTTCTTTTTTTTGCTGTTTTGCTTTAATTGATTTCGTCGGTGGCAGAGTTCGCTTCGTCGGATGTATATTATTTGGGTGTATACTAACTTTTATTAATTTATTTAAATGTTTTTGTTGCACATAGAGCCCCCTGATGTTGTTTTTTGTATATTTTGGTGCTTTTTTTTAAATAAAAATAGATACGAAAACGAGAACAAGATAAAATTTAAAAAAACAGCTGTCAAATTTGCGTCTTATAAAAATTACTACGTGTAGAAGCGCGCGACTTACCGAAGGGAAAATCAAAAGGAAATTCGAAGATAATTTCTGCGCCTTGCGTCTTCATGTAAAAGCAGACTTTTCAATTTTCGTCTTAGCAGGGCAAGAAGAGTAATTGAAAACTCTTTCGGAATACTCGTAGCTAAGTGGAGGATATTTCGCACACCCATTAACCATTGTATTTATATTTCTATAGTACTATCAATCCATGAAATGACTTTAGCGACATCTTTTGGTAGATCTGCACTTCAATTTTCTGCATAAGGTTCAAACATAAAATAAACTAGCGATCCCAGCGGTGGCGACGCAAAACAGAAAATTCTAATTCATGAGAGTACTATAAGAATATACATATATACAATGCATTAACGCAGGGTTATCTCTTATTGAACAAATTGTTCAAACTTGCGTCCATAGAGGGAGGAATACCTAGAGAGCCGACTCGTACCCCCCTTGCCTAAAACACCCGCAAATTTAATTTCCGCTTCGCTGAGTGCACTTTTAAAAAAATTAGGAACTGTGTGAAAATAAATTAAAACCGAAAAAAAACTGGTTTATTGTAATGAACATTAACCAATTTATTGTAATTTAGCAGTTATTGGACATTGTTAATGGAATAATGGCACTTGATTCTGAAGGCCGGATTACACTTCAAAACAATTTTTACAATGTAAATTCAAAAAATGATTTGATTCAAAGTGTATTTCCAAGTATAAAAACAAATTACAAAAATCATGCTTGGCTGAGTGAACGTGCAATAATGGCTGGTACAAATAAAAATGTTTCTGAAATCAATGCAACAATTTTAAACGATATAAATGCACAATTTTTTGCCTACAAATCGGTTGACCCTGTCACAAATGAAAGCAATGTAATGTATCAAATTACCAAACGGAGTTTTTGAATTCATTGGATATACCAGGACTGCCGCAACATCATTTAGCGCGGAAAGTAGTAGCGCTCATTATAACGCTTCGGAAAATACAGCAACTTTGCAATGTATAAGACTTCAGACTTGTCTTGAAGAAGTTAATGGCAAATCTAATTGAAGCTACCATTTTTTGTGGAAAATTCAACGGCGAAGATGTGTTGATTCATCAAGGTCCAATGATTCTGTCAGATTTCCCATTTGAATTTAAGCGTCTTCAATTTTCTGTAACTTTGCATTTGCTCCTATACCTAACCATAAATAAGGCACAAGGTCTGTCTTTAAAAATATGTGGTATTCATTTAGAGAATTCTGTTTTTTCTCATGGTCAACTATATGTTGGCTGTTCGCGGGTAAGAAAACCATCTTCTTTATTTACATACATAAGAGATGGAAAAAAAGTGGTGTATATCAAAACAGCCTTGCCATATTATTAAACCCAAGCGAAAAAATACAATTTTTTTTTCATGCTGCTGAATTTTTAAAGTTTTTGTGGAAATGTCTTAAATTTTTTGTGTCCCATTTACCTGCGCTTATCATGTAGATCCGGATTGCCTTAAAAAAAGTCAAAGAATTCATACTTTTTGATTTGCTTGAAGCAGACACTCATTGGGACTCAATGCTTTCTGGTGCATCTGTTTCGTCTTTGCCACATCAAATACGGATTGACTTAAAAAAAATCAAAGAATTCATACTTTTTGATACAAAAGGGGATAAGTTCCAAAAGACGTTTCCTATGGAATTCATGCCGGGAGAATTACCAGACCGTTCCAATACTTAAATTTGTATATCTAGGAATAACGTGACATTCTAACCTTTATGCCAAGGACCCAGTCTTGCATAGATATAGAAGCTTCGAGTCTCGAGACTATTCTGAAATCGTAGAATCAAAACGTTCCCAAGCTCCTTTTTGTGTTGGTCTGGAGCTATGGCGTTTTCCACAATATAAAAAGAACCTCATCCTATCCCTGAAATAGCAGAACAGCCAATAATGATCAGATGATGTTTTTTTATTTGAATAACGTACGCTTGTCTGGTCTGATACGAAAAAAAAAATGCTCCAAATCTTAGAACAGACGATCAGAGCTTCTATGTTTATGCAAGTGGCGATCCTTGCCATAAAGTTAAGCATAAGCATGTCACGTTATTCCTCGGTACAGAAAAATTAAGTATTGGACCGGTCTGGTAATTATCCGGGCGTGAATTCTATAGGAAACGTCTTTTGGAGCTTATCCCCTTTGTTCGTTATTTTGTATCAAAAAGTATGAATTCTTTGACTTTTTTTAAGTCAATCCGTATTTGATGTGGCGAAGACGAAACAGATGCACCAGAAAGCATTGAGTCCCAATGAGTGTCTGCTTCAAGCAAATTTAAACGTTGACAGGCATCAAGGTGTTTTGCACATAATGTTTTACTCAAAATCAGACAATAATTATTTTGAAGTCTTAATATATTTTTTTACAAATTAAGCTTAGTTAAACTTTTTCAAAAGCTAGAGTGTTTCTTCACTCGTACAAATTGACAGCTATGTAAAGATGCGAGAAAAGGTATTATTTTTTTTGATACAAACCATCTACATACTAATACCTTCCAAACAAAAAAAAAATTACCAAAATCGGACCAGCCAAACGCGAGTTTATCGGCCACACACACTAAGTGAACTCATTTTTATATATAAGATTTTTTTATGAATTAATTCCTCTACTGAGCACTTAAATTGTTTTTAATTGTTTTGAGTACAACTCCACAGTTGAATGTGTTGGTGCCATTTAAAATGCACGGGAAAACTACCACATATAAGCACTGTGGAGTTTTTCCTCTCATTGCAGCTTGTAGGGTGGAAGAGAAAAACCAACCGAAGTCGCGTCTCTAGGTATTCCTTCCTCTATGCTTGCGTCTGTCCCCATAACTGGCTGAGAAACCATGGGGATAACAGATATGTATATCGATCCAGGCTTAAAAGATGTAGACATTGAAGGCTGGGAAACAAGAAGAAGTTGGAGAACTTACCTGTTTTTTCCTCAGGGAAGGATTTATCTCCTTGAGATTTGTCTTCAATAGATTTATTAGAATCCTGATCCGATATTTCGTCCGATACATTGTGGTCTTCTTCAATGAAGAAATAGTCAGTGCAATCTGAAAGAAAATATATAAAATATATAAAATATATAAAGTCAAAATATAAAACTTAAAGCCACTTCAATATAAAAAAAATCTCACAATCATAATTCATGTCAAAATCTTCCATTTTCTTTTTATATCTGTAATAATTATTATTTTAATTTCAACTGTGTACCAACAAGACAAAACAGCAACATTACAATTTTCGCATCGGTAAAAACAATATTCACGGCTTGTATATTACATTGAGAGTGGAAATTTAGGCATGTGATTGAAATTAAAAAGTGTATACATTACAAGGGAATATTACTTTTTTCTTTTTATGAATAGGTCCACAAATGAAACAGGTCCAGGAGCCAGTTGATCCTAATAATGCACCCAATAATGTGGAAGTCATTGCGGACACCTGATTCGGATGAAGCCATTAGATTCAGGAATTCATTGTTGGATGCCCTTCAGAGGTACCAAGGGGAAGAGCAATAGAGACTTTGAGGTTGTGCTTACCTGGATAATTTTTTTGACAACTCATTTATAACTAACTTCTTTAATTTCAGTTCTTCTTGAATGCTTCTTGGATTTTGTTACCTTTCGCCTTTTTTTTATCTTTTCATTTGTATAGTCTAAAAGTTTGAAATAAAAGCCTTTTTGTAAAAATTAAATCAACAAAATAGATTTTTATTTGCTTATGTAGGTATGTACATATTTTTTTAATTATATTATTATATTTATTTATCTACTGCTTAGTACTTCGCGTTCGTCCTCTGATGATGCAACCAGGCTACCAAAAACGCTCATTATCGTCGACATTTTTTTCTCAACTCTTTTATCTCTTGCGATAATATGCTTCTCAAAATCCGAAAGTGGCTTTGATGAGGGTCTTGATCGCCCAGTTGATGCTCTCGAACCGGACGGCGATGGAGAGGGAGAATGTGAGAGTCTATTAAAGTTGAACGTCTGTTGAGTTGGAAACGGCAAGGATGCTGTTGTTGATGATGACGAAGGAGTATCACTTGACTTTGATTCTTGTTGGACGACTAGCTGTGGCAAAGCTGCACCGTCATGGCTTTTCTACAATTAATTAATTTCTACAATTAAAAAATTATTAATTTTTTTACTTCCAGCAAACGTTCATTATTGAATTCTTGTTGGTGAACATTTCATTGTTTTCTGTTCTTAATTTATGAGCCGAGTCTTCTCATCGTGCGTCCCTTAAAAAATAAATTATACATAAAATTTATAAATAAATATTAATTTACTTACATGGCTTATTGTTGATTCTCTGCCTCTTTTCTGTCATGATACAAAACCATGTGCCAAAAAATTTAACTTTAATTAACCGGGTCCCAGAGCCCATTAAATTTTTGACAGCTGAAAATGTTTTATTCAGTGTCAAAAAATTGTTTTTGTTCACCTCAATAGTCAAAAATTTTACACGGGATATCTATTTAATGAAATTCACACACGGCCTAAAGTCAGCTTTCAATTTAATTATTTTGATAAGGTCTATAGTCCCATAGTGTTTTTCTTATTTTCCTATTTAAGTGTGCCGAACTAAAACCTAGAAGAAGTTAAATACTGAAAAAAGAAGAAAATTTAGCTTTTAAAGCTAATGATACAAATAATATAAAGTGTGATTATTTTAAATCTATTTTATTAAACAAAAAACAGCAAAACAAATAATATATGAATTCATAAATATATTATTATATCTATTATACTTTATACACATTAGTTAGCTTGCTACTGTTTAATACAGTTTTTGTTAAAAAAAAATTACTTAAGAAATACATTAAAATTCATTTATTCGTTCATTCGCTTATTTGTTGTTCGCTCTCATGTGCAAGGTGCTTAAAGTTAAAGTAATACATAAAATAAAATTATTTAAAGAGATCATAGTTTTATGTTTTAAAAATAAAATATTATTTAAATGTTTTGATTTCAGTTTATTTCTCTTTTGGGTCACTACCTGACCGGTCTTCGAAAAGATTCTTTCGCTAGGAACAGACGTTGCAGGAATTCCCAAATATTTAAATCCTATTTCTCTCTCGTATTATCAGATTTTTCCCAAAACTTCATTGAACAATCGGATCTGTTCAGCAAAGGTTTCTCCAAATACTGCCTTACTTCAATAATTGAATCGCTTTTACTTGTAGGTGTTGCGAGCCTGTTTTGTTGTTGTCTGATGATATTTGGTAAAAACAAAAGTTCGTCTATTTTCGAATGACTAGAGCCAGGCGTGGATGGTTGTGGTGATGTCGTATCATCATCTTCAATAGTTATACTTTGTGTGACATTTCCATTTGCCGAAATAAATGCTGTTCCTATATTCTTTCTGCGTCCTGAGGTGTTCGAAACCCGGTTTAATTTAAAATTTGGGGTCTAAAATTGGAGCAAATATGAACGCCGTCCTCGGGTAATAAGGCTTTAAATGTTTGTTGACTGACTCACTCAATGTCTTCAGCACCTCCTTGGCTTCAGGTGTTTGAGTTTTCGTCTCTAAATCTATTAATTTTGCGAATATGCCTGGCGTAAGAGGTATAATGAGTGAGCTTGTCACAAATTTTTCTCAGGTGGTGCTCTTTGGCTTAAGTTAATGGCTATTGCTAGCTCAGACCGGATTCCGCATAGTCTTTTAAGGATATAATACGAGGTGTTCCACCTCGTTTCCACTTTTTGGATAAGTTTAAGTTCGTTTTTATTATTATCTTTTTAAATTATCACTTGCGACCGTGCTGCTTCTAAAGAAAGCGACAATTGTCTTTGCCTTAGTTAAAATATTGGCAAATGAAGTTACTTTAAAACAATCTTGAACTACTAAGTTTAGACTATGTGCGAAACACGGCAAATGACGAATTATAAGAAGCTCTGCAGTTTTGACCATGCCTTGAGCATTGTCGGTCACTATTGTCACTATTTTTTCACGAATATTGAATTCCGAAAGTGTATCGTTTATAGCCTAAAGGAGATTATTTGGGAACCTGGCCGAAACAGTTTTTTATGGTGACAATTTTCTATCGTTTAAGCGATAGAAGCAATTTTCTTACAAACTCATTCTGTTATGAATTTGATTTAAATAAAGATATTTTGAATACAAATGTGGAAAACGAGAGTATTAGGTCTGAAGAGATCATAAAATAAAATATGACCTAAAAATGTATGAATTAAGGATTCATTGTTAAATGAATTTACTTATTTTATTTATTTTTATTTATTTAAATTTTTGAAAATAAAAAAATATTTTTATCATGCAAAAAAATTTAATACAAATGTGCTAAACAAGATTGTATGATTTGAAAGGCTCATATTTATTAATATGAACTAAACATGTTAATGTATGAACTGAAGCTATTATAAGTGTTCGTAAATAATGGTGATGTTTCATGGATCACTTGGTAAAAGGCTTTCAATCTGGGCGGTTAAAATTAAACTTAGAGCACAGAAATAAAGAAAAAAAAGGGAAACAAATGCGGAATAAATAAAAAGTTCTGTATCGATATACGTAGTGCCTGCGTGGTCTGTGAATTATTCATCAAATATATAAATAATATTTTTTATTGTATTACCTATAAAAAATATACATAGATACTTAAATAAAACATATAGGTGCAGTGCTATAGGTATGCAATACTATTTCCTCTCGAGTTTCGCCTCCTTCCCACCTTCTTGAACCTTACTCAAATTAAAAGATTAACGATTTAAGTGGCTAATATTTTATAAAATAAATTTTTAGAAGTATATAAAAAAGGGGGAGTAAAATAAAATAGTGAACCTAAAGTTAATAAAAAATAAACATCCAAATCTTTTATTCTGCTATGAATTTTCTGTTATGAATGATAAAAGACCTCAACCATAAAAGATCTTTTCTAATTGGTATTCAGGAGTTCGAAATTTTATAAAATTCTGTTATGAAACTATGAAAACGAGAATCTGTTATGAACAAAGCAAACAGAACTAAAATCTTTTATCATCTGTCATACTCATAACAAATTAAACCTTTGGATGAATAATGCAAAAATATGAATGAAATGAATTCCCAAAAAAGTAAATGGATTACATACAGCCACTGCTGCTATGCATATCATGGAATACGATTTGCCTTTCCACTTTCAGGCAACGCCGCGCCATGCACCACATTTATACCCAATTCTTCCTGAATACCATGGTACGGAACATGGTGCATTACTTCCACGTGCCTTTCATCCTCCCGCTTTGCCTCTTGACGCAGAAATTCCAATGTCTCTCGGCGCTTATTGGGAGTCATTTGTTCTTGTGACTCCTCGCCAATGACTCCTGAAAACGACAAGTCTCACTGAGAAGGCGGAAGTGGAGAAGAAGAAGGCAAGAATGTTTGGTTCCGTAGACTTCATCCAACCTATCGAAATGTTCCCAAGTTGTCGCATCTCTCCCAGTTTCTTTATTCCTGTTTTTTATTCTTTTGGAGGTTATTATGACATTTAGGAACTTTCGATGGATTTGGTCCATGTTAAAATTGATATCTGGACCCACACATTTGATGTCATCTAGAACTCTTTTCCACAATACAGATTTGGATTTTCTCCCTCCAATAAATTTAGCTTCATAATTCAATCTGGGTCTATTAATAATTTTATTTGTGCGTTGGTGAAATATTCGCTGAAATTCATTAAATTAATTAATTTATAAACAATTTAGAATTTTATTACATACTTCTCATTGCCCTTTTCCGCCATTTTTTGATACAAACCGCGTCGGCATCAATAAGTTATCAAGGAATTTCTTGATGCTTTTTTTTTATATATATTTGCGCATCAGTTTATACAATAGTGAACAATTGACATTTTAAGTGATGCCAATTATTTGCATTTATGAATGTGCTACAGGAATGATCCCAAATCACCTATGCAGTGATGCGTTTGTGAACTTACACAATAACACAACAAAGCTACATCGGAATTACGGTTCACTTCATTCAAGAAGAGCAAGACACTTTATTCCTTCAATCGCGTATCCTAGGATGCATTCCTTGTGATGAAAGCCACGTCATCAACTTGGGAAACATGCTAAATCTGGAGTTGACAAAATGGAACGTCCGTCGTCGACGAAAAAGTGTGTTGAGTTGTGACAGACAATACTTCAAATATTGTAGGTGCTGTTAAATGCAAAAAGTGGAACCATTTGGCTGTCGTTGAAGCACTCAATAGTTGTCGAGTCAAAACTAGTAGAGGTAAAGAATATCGTTGCCTATTTCAAAAAAAAAGCTCAGGAGCCACATGCAAAGCATGTGTGTGATGAACTAAAGCTAAAGCAGTCATGCATAAAGAGATGGAATTCAGAAAATTAAACTCTATTCATAACTTAATGACGATACATTCGAAACCAACGAGAAGACATTTGATGTATATTTTCTTAAAACAATCTACAGAGAAAGATGAAGACAACGGTGAAGATTATAGCGAAGAGGGGAGAGGCCCATGAAAAGGAGGACTACGCAGCAGACTATCCAACTGTTGATTAGGTGGAGATTAAAATTATGTCAAATTGTGGATTATATCTATATGGGAAACTATGTTTAAAAACTGCTCCAAGGCTTGTTGTGGAAAAAGGTGTAAAAAGAGACAACTTTACGAAAAGACTTATCGCTTAAGCATAATATGCATAGAACCGTTATTTTAAAATCCGGATATCTTCTAAACGATTGCTCATAAAAAAAAGTTGAATTGTTGGGTATTACAAAATCTGTACCATTTTACGAGTAAGTAAACCTTAAGGCGTAAATGTGTAAATGGAAATATCTCTCATATCGACTAAACTATTGAATTTTTAAATAGGCAATATTCTCTATAAACCATAATATATAAAACCATTTAGAAGTGTGTTTTTTATTACAAGATCTCGCTTCCTGAAACAATTATTTTCTTCTTAAAATGGTTTATAAATCAAAATCTTATCGTAAGATTTTTCAGTGAAAATACCTACTTTGAAGCAAGTACATCATCAACTCTTATCTTAATTTTATCAAACTTTTCTGTGTAAACATAGTTATAAGACCTCGTAAACTTATTATCAAAACGAATAATACCACTGCAAAAACATCTGCAACATTCTACTTGCTTATATAGATACTTCTCACAATTTTAATTGTTTTTTTTTGTTAAGTTTCACCTCATCCAGAAAATATTTTTGTTTTATCTAAATGATAAAGTCATATCTCACAGATATGAATAAATTGTCTCTGAGATAAATTTATATTTCCCAAGAAAATTCATACAATACATGTCGACAAGAGAAGATTTTAGATAGATAAAAATTACTTAAGCTTCTGGAAAGTCAGTTGGTTTTTAAAAGTCAAGGTATTCGGGGTAAAAAAAAGGTTGTTAAGTGCTTATCCGTGAATTAAAAGTGAATACCAAAGTTTGAAATGGAAAAAATCCTCACCATATGTTGCTTACTTTCAATATTACACTTCTCTTTGGCTGGTTATAGTCAACAACCAGAATACCAGGTTTCACTTGTTGTCAAATTGCCAGGAAACTACGGAGATCTTATTCATCTTGGTAACGGTGTTATACTTGACGAGAGACTGATATTAACAACAGCGGATTGTCTACACTTCAAGTTTGGTCCAAATGCAAAGCCGACCCAACTGGATCCTTCGGTATTAAGTGTGTTTGCCGGGAGTACAAATGGCCAAACACGTGCCCTTCAAATGAATGTTTCTTCAATTGAATTTGAGAAAAATTTCAATTCAACTACGTTAGAGAATGATTTAGCTTTGTTGACACTGGAGCACCCTTTACCGTTAGGAACACGATCGGATATCAGATGGATAATGCTTGATGACAATAGTCATATGAATCGTTCGTGTTTAGTGAACTTCTTTTCGAGAAATGTAAGTTATTTTTTTAACAAAAGCAAGTTGACATAAGTTTAAGCAATTTTCATCGAATGTTCAAACATTTAAACCTAACGATGATTCAGAAATTTTATATTGTTAACGAATCAACAGACGCCTACGGACTTTCAATTTTTTTTTTTTTTATAAACTCTGTCAAAAATGGTTTCTCAAATCTCTAAAGGCAAAGTTAAATTTTTAGCAGAGGAAAATTTAACTTTTCAGATCTAGGTACCAAAAATGAATCAATGCTAAATATTTAACCCGATTCGCAAAAGATCTAAAAATGCTAAGGAAACAATTACACAATCTTCAAACAAACGAATTACCGAAGAACTCACAATATATACAATTACAATTATGTACAAACAATGAAATGGGTGGATTATTAAATAACAATAATTATAATATTATTTTTGATGAATAATCACTGGCAGTATCTCATTAACAAAATTTACCATCACGTGACGTTGATTTATTTAAAATATTTATTTTTTTTTATATTGTGTTTATTCATCAGACAATCATTCTGCTCACCAAACAAAACAAATCAAGTTTTATGTATAAACATTTCAAATATTAACACGCTCACAATTATTTACAATTCTTGTTCTACGATTTACAATAGGTACCTACTCCTTTGACTTACAATCTTGTATCTCAGCGATTTTTCTTTAAATAAATGTCGCCTTCAGTTCGGAAACTATGTCGCACATTTGCATGATAGACCCATGACCCATGGTCAGGCAGACCATAGATGCTGCACTTCCAAAAGCCCAGATCTTTTAACTGAAGTGCATTTTTAGCTACCGTGCAAAAAAATGAACTCGATTCAGCCGAAAGCTGAATCCGAATCTAAAACCATTACCAATTCTGTGATGTGCTTTAGACCTCTGTGCTGATGTTATTCCTATACAGAATAATTTTTGTATCAGATTCTTGAGATAGCTTGCTTTTCCAATAGATTTCCACCACCATACGATAGAATGGTAGGTATGTATGGGAAGAACAATCGCTGTGTTTGAGGTCGCATTTGATTCCGCTTTGCCATCATGCCTCGTTGTCTTTTTTTTTCAATTGTCTTTTATGCAAAGCCACTTATTCACATAATAACTTCTATATTTCAGAAAAAAGATGCTATTCCTGATTTTTATCAAACCGAGGAGCTTTATATGATAAACAACGCAATATGCCGGAATTCTACAAAATATCCTGCTGCTCGAAAACATGATATTTGCTCTAATTATATTCTTCCTCATCGATTCGATTGTGAAGTAAGTTCAAATTTTTCAAAACCGCTTATTGGAAAAGCCTTAATATATATATTTTTTTGTATAGAAAGCAAATTCATTTTTGTCTCTAAACAACGATCGTGGAACTGGGCTAGTGTGCAAAAGTTTTCTAGTAGGCTTGCTTTCGTCAGTGGTAACGCGACCAAATCCAGCTAACAATTGTTCAGATGTAGTGTTGAAGGCTTTTTATACTTACATTAATCCACATTTGATGTGGATCTATTCGGTAATGTCAAAAATGGAATCCGAATATATCTCAACTCCCTACGATGCATCACTAAATCCACTTGTTCTGAATCCTATTCGTAAGTTTAATACATTTTTACATGGCCTTTGAATATTTTTCTAAATAAAATTATTTTTCAGCTTCAACAGATTTTTCAAACTCATTCAACTCAACATCGACTACGAATTCAACATCGATAACGAACTCAACATCGATAACAAACTCAACATTGTTGCTAAACTCTACAATCTCCACCTTTCCATTTACGAATCTTACGATGAATTCGACTGTTGTAAACTCAACATTAACCAATTTCAATTTGACATTTGTTAACTCAACGGATGTTTTAAACTATGCAACACCAAACCCTCTATCGACAAATTCAACAAAATGGAACACAACATCAACAAGTATTCCTGTTAGGAATAATACATTAAAACCAATAACATACAACAACGTAGCTTCAACAGTCCGGGTGCCAGGATACGGTTCCCCTCCTGATACAAACATAAGACACCCAAGTTCAAAACCACCAATTCAAAATATTTTTAAAAACAGAGGAGTTATGGTTAGACTAAATTATGGAAGTTTTATGATAGCATTTGCGTTTCTTATTGTACCATTTATTTATCTTTAAGATAGTATTGTGATTTCCTTTTCTTAAAGACTGTAAATATTTGTTTATTTCACAAAGTGAATGTAAATATCAATAACGTAAGAAGTACAGGAATAATCTTCTGACTTCCCTCATATTTTAATTATATTTTATGACATATTGGACTTTTATGGGTGCATGTGTTGACAAATTTACCCTTCCATTCGAATTGGTAACGCTGAAAACTTAATCCAAGTGCATAGTGATTTCATCTATTTCATCTATGAATGTTTATTTGTTCTTTTATTATTGTTATTATTTTACTTACATACTAATAAACACGAATGATACCTGCATATTTTTTTAAGGTAATGATTGGCTAAATGTATTTTTACTTGGTAGGCAAAATATTAGTTTCATCAAAAAAACCCGAGGTTTTAAATTAAAATCAATATTACGATGAGTTCCAAATCAGTGGTTTTCCTAATTCTGCCGTCCGTGCTTCGTCCGTATCTGCATCCATAGGTACACATTTCCTAAGCTTAAAGGGTGCACGGATTTTCTTGGATTTTAATTATTTTAACAATAATAACTAACAATTGTTATTTGTTTTATTTTGTATAGTTTGTAAATAGATCAATTATACCTCCAAGCCGCATTAAATTTTAGCCAAGATAAAATTCCCATACAAGTTATCGATAATTTGTATGGGATCCATTTTAGCCCAGATAAAATTTTTCGATAATTTGTATGGGAGCTAAAATTTAGCGCGAGCAGCGTACCAGGCTCCACTCTCAAAATTTGCTGTGAGCCTATGTTATTTGAAATTTAATATTAAAAATAATTATATTATATTAAACTGTTTCATATAAATAAAAATTTTAATTATCAGATATTTGATGTTTCCGAAAAATTTGTCAACTGGGGAACAGCTCCTAGAAGCAAAAAACACGGATCTTCTAATAGAATCTTTACTGCTTTGGCAAAAATAAGGAGTAAAAAGAAAATGCCTGGTGAGTTGGCTACAGACGAGCCTATAACTAATGCAAAAAAAAAAATAGCAGCACAGATTGCTCTTTTTACGACCCCAAAAATTTTGGGCATATTTTGGAAGAAGGGATTCCAGAGAAGGCTCTGGAAAATGTTTCCATATTAATAAGCAAGTTTTGCAAAGTTTCTTCTGACTAGTTGCGATCCGAATTGATCCACTTTGCTTCATCGTGGCCCAAAATGAAAATGAGTGCCGATGAGAAATTCACCCCAGAGAGTGATTCCGGTAAGAATGAAGATGAAGGGTAGAAGAAGGAGGAACACCAACAATCAATTAAAAACAAACAAAAAACCTGCCGCAATTGCATTTGTTGTTGTTTTAACGTTTTGCAGCGTTATTCTTTTAATTTAAAAATTTAAATCATTAAACATTTTTTCCATTGCTTCCATTTCCTTCATCATTTTGGAATTCGGTTTATGTAAGAATCCCTCTGTGAGCTGATTAAACCAAGTAAATAACGAGTCTTTTTCTGTATTAATGATGGGTGGTTCAAACTCCAACTCGCGACTTCGGACCTTTTTGCAAATGCTCAAACAAATTGTATTGGAGCGACTCCAACTCATTGACTAGCTCCAAGTCATTGGAAAGCTCTTGTTCTTCATCCATGAGGGACCCAAACAAACCGAAACTCCAAGTCTGGGTAATTGCCTGCAAAACTATTTTCTCAATAGCCCTGTTTCATTAGAGGTGGTAGTTTACTCGTGATTAGAAATCTAGTACAACAACTACACAAAACATTCCTAAAATTGTACATTAATCTGAATATTGTTGAAATAATTAAAAAATAAACATTAAAAACAATAACTGTGTAGTCAGCAATATCAACAATAAATGGTTAGTGAAACAATCAATCTAAAAAAAGAAAATCTCAATAAAAATACTAAACCACTATTCACGCGCATTTAAGTGTAAATGTTTTTTTGTTTTGTAATAGAAACAAATACCTACATCCTACATATTTTATAAATCGAAACCCAATAAGCTTTTTTGAAAGCTTATTAATATAAGTATTCAAATAGTTCATATAATGAAACTTGAAACAATTAATAATGGCAAAATGGTGCTTTCATTGATCGAAGAGAAATCGAGCGAAAAAGGAATGGTTTCTTCCAGGCGAAATTCCTTAAAATAAAAGATATGGCGCTGACTAGTTTTTTATTTATACCCGCATGACCCAGAGCACTAAAATGTGTTGCTTGTGACCCTGACACCCTATCATCGATACGAGAACCCATCAGCCCAGAATGTCGCCTTGCTGTTGTGTTTCAGTAAGTATATTTGCATCAGTAGTAATTTTGTTACTTTATTTTATTTCTTGTACCTCGAACATAATATATTTGTTCGCCAGGTTGTCCTCAAGAATCCCCGGTTTTGTTTTGTTCCATTTATGAGGCCAACTGAATGCTGGTGTTTTTGCATTGCCCTGTACCAGGAGTTTTTAGGTCTAGCTTTCTTCTTACTTCGTGTTAGAACGTTGTATGATATTGCCTTTTTGACGGGGTTCTCAAAAAATTTGTTTTTTATGGCTTTCAGGTATTTATCTGAGGGTACACCGATTCAATCCCTAGCCTGAGATTTTGAGTTCGGAAAATAAACGGTGCGATCCATTGTTTTGGAAACGACCGAAATAATATATAAAGCACTTATGCCTATATATTTGAGTGAACTAAATGATACAGAATACCATCAGATTTGCACTGAGTTTTGGATCATGTGGAACATGATAAACTGTTGTGGTGCCATCGATGGCAAACATATTGCCATTCAATGCCCACCAAACTCCAGCAGTAATTTTTTCAATTATAAGAAACATTGTGTTGATGGCTGTTTCAGATTGATGTACAAAATTACGTATGCAGACGTTGGAGCATACGGAAACCAGAGCGATGGAGGTAAAAAATATTATATTCATTTTCTCTAAACAAATGCAAAACATTACTTTCTTGATTAAATAATCCATATAATATTCAATATATTCCAACCTATTATTTCAGGCCAGGCATTATACAAGCCAGCAGCTCTGGCAAAAGGCTTTTCCAAAACCTTCTTCCGATCCTGCCTCCTAAAAATCTACCCAACACCCAAACAACTATACCCCGCTATTTTGTAGGCGACGCAGCTTTCCCCTTGGGACCCTATTTGATGCGGCCGTATTCCGGAACCCTTTTTCCTTGGAAGAAGGAAAATTTTAATAAAAGGTTGTCAAGAGCTCGTCGAACTATTGAAAATAGTTTTGGCATTCTAGTTGCTCGTTGGCGCATATTGCTGACAACCATCCACATTAGGGTGGGTCAAAAAAATCGAATTTTTTTTTTTTGATTTGGTACTCCGAAAAATCGATTGCTAGACCCCTCTAGAATATACACACCAAATATGAGCTCTTTATATTAATGGGAAGGTCCTCCGCTTTGCAATTTTCCATTTTTACATCAAGCTTCTACTTAAAAAAAATAATTTTTTTTATTAATTGACTTTTTAGCAAATTTCTTTTCATATTCTTGTAGGAAATTAAACGCTCTACAAAAAAGGCGTTATACACTTTTTTCGTTTATCTAACCGTTGAATAGATATTTGAGGTCCAAAAATCAAGAAAATCTTTAAAAATTCGTTTTTTGTTCTTAATTTTGTAACAAATTGAAAAATTATAATGATCAAACGCGCAAGACATATTCTTGTTGGAAATTGATTGCTCCACAAAAAAGGTCTTATTAACTTTTTTCATTAATCTAACCATTCTAAAGATATTCGAGGTCAAAGTTAAAAAAAAAATATAAAAACTTTTTATATTTTTAAAAAAATTCCAATTCACTGAAACTTCATTATTTTAAAATTAGCAAGATATATTCTTGTAGGGGCTTAAACGTTCTACAAAAAATTCTTTGGAATGAAATTGATTGCTTTAACCGTTTAGAAGATATTCGTATCCAAACCAATGCTCACTGATTTCAATAGTTTTCTTATGACCCGTATACATTGCGATTTGGATACGAATATCTTCTAAGCGGTTAAAGCAATCAATTTCATTCCAAAGAATTTTTTGTAGAACGTTTAAGCCTCTACAAGAATATATCTTGCTAATTTGAAAATAATGAAGTTTCAGTTAATTAGAACTTTTTTAAAAATATAAAATGTTTTTATATTTTTTTTAAACTTTGACCTCGAATATCTTTAGAATGGTTAAATTAATGAAAAAAGTTAATAAGACCTTTTTTGTGGAGCAATCAATTTCCAACAAGAATATGTCTTGCGCGTTTGATCATTATAATTTTTCAATTTGTTACAAAATTAAGAACAAAAAACGAATTTTTAAAGATTTTCTCGATTTTTGGACCTCAAATATCTATTCAACGGTTAGATAAACGAAAAAAGTGTATAAGGCCTTTTTTGTAGAGCGTTCAATTTCCTACAAGAATATGAAAAGAAATTTGCTAAAAAGTCAATTAATAAAAAAACTATTTTTTTTTAGTAGAAGCTTAATGTAAAAATGGAAAATTGCAAAGCGGAGGACCTTCCCATTAATATAAAGAGCTCATATTTGGTGTGTATATTCTAGAGGGGTCTAGCAATCGATTTTTCGGAGTACCAATTCAAAAAAAAAGAATTTCGATTTTTTTGACCCACCCTAATCCACATGTTCCCCGAAAACTCCGAAAAAGTGGTGTTGGCTTGTTTGGTGCTTCACAATTGTCTTGTGCTTAACAGGGAAAATGCTGCTTCCGCCTACTGCCACGATAATTATGTGCATTTGATTATAAAAATAAGCATTAAAATTAAAAAAAAATATATATAAATGCAAAATATTATTTTATTTTTTTCTTTCCTCGTGGTTAATTTCTATAATGTATGGTGCGATTATTGAATAGTCCTATCATGATTGACTGAATTAAATTATGTCGACATTTGTTCAAGAAAACATTTATATCAACATCATTTCCAATAAGTATGACTTCGTGTAAATGCTTTAAGCTCTGCTTGGTTACAAACATTTTGTGTTGAACCTGGAACATGGGTGAACCCAAAATCCAAATTTCTATTATTTCGTCGTAATTAATAGGTCCAAATTCTAATATACTTTATTCCCATTATTTTTTTTTGGATGATTGCGTTTGGCATTATTTCACGTCACCGAAGCTTCTTTCTTGGCTCAATTGTAGCTTTTGAAGGCCGTGTGCGAATTGCGTTAAAATGTTGGTTTAAATTTGACGTTTGGCTAAAATTTGACACTAGCGTAGTGAATAAAATGGGTTAAAATTTAACCAGCTGCGGAGCAGGGTAAAATTTGACACAAGTGGTTAAAATTTCACGTTTCTCAAGAAAGAAAGATCAAGACACATTTGAAATTATATTTGAAAGCGAAATGGATCGGTCGTCTGCAAAAAAAAAAAAAACAAAGAACTTGTGGAAAACCACACAATAAAAAATGTAAGTTTGAACAAATTAAATTGACTTTTAAAATTGTATATTGTACATACCTATGTACGCTATGTGTTTTTTTTTTAATTTTGTAGGGACGGAAGGAGAAAAATTAATTAAGATGAAACTACGGATTGAGTTGGATGATATGTTCACATCCAAGAATGCGAATATGAACAAAGGATGGCGGTAAGTTTTAAAATTACTATTTTATTTATTTCTTTATTTATTCATTTAAATTTAAGACGTGTAGCGGATCGTTTAGGAGATCCGATGAGAGACTTTAAAAGCTGCAGACAAATGTGGAAAAATGTTGCACAAAAGCACAAGGTAAGTAAATATTTTATAAGTTTTAAAGTCAATTTGTTTAAAATTCATTCTCAACCATTTAGTTGTTGCCGGAGCAGCGGACTGGAGATGGGGCCAGAGATGATGCTTCATCAACGCGTAATGAAATAAGAGATTCTCCAATTTTTGAAGTTTTTTCGGCAATATGCCCTTAGAGTCGTTTTCTTCGACGAGATCATCTGCAGGGGCTTATTTATTTATTTAATCCGTTAATTGTTAGAACGTTAGAACTTAAAACTATTTATGTACCTGCATACAATTTTAATAATCCATCGGTTCTTCTATTGGTGGAACTTTACGAGAATAAAAAAAAAAAAACAAAAAAAAAAACAGTAAGTTAATTATTAAGAATTCGTTTATTGCATAAACTTACCTAAACCTTCACTTTCAATGCATAGATTGTGCAAAACGCATGCTGCGAAAATAGTTTTAATGCTGTTTTCGATTTTCAGCTCCAATCCTTTATTGAAAACATTCCACCACCTACTCTTCATGATTCTGAACACACATTCAAAGACGTTTCGTGCTTTGCTATGAGCAGTATTGAATCTTCTTTCCATGGTATAAAAAGAGAAGGTATGATCATTAGAAAAAACTCAGTATCGAGAACTGTCAAAACTTATGGCTACTTATGGTTTTGACAGCCCAGTCCATTGAAATTGTTGTTGTAAACAAATTTGTTGTTGCTTTTGACTTTGCCAAATGCCAAACGTCAAAACCTTATTACCCCATTTTATAAGATGGCGGCTCTAATGATCATACCTTGTCTTTTTATACCATGTCTTCTTTCGATGGCATTGGGCGTTTTGAAAGGAGTAATTATTGGAATAGGGTGCAAGTGCAAGCGACATGCATAACCACTGTCACCGAGGAGGTAATAGGGTTGTGTCGGATGATTACCAGTTTTAAAGATATTACTGTTTTTCAAAACCTAAAACGGGTTATTTATTATTTGTTTAATAAAAACTACATATTTATAAGTTCAAGTGACCTCAACTCCAAAAATTTATAAAGCGTTTCGCCCAGGTACCACAAAAATTTTTTTTTTTTTCAGTTGAGGTCACTTGAACTTATAAATTGAATTATATTCAATCGCTGCACTTAAAATAAAAATAATTTTAATATTTTTTTATTATTTTTCTTCGTTATTAAAACTACATATATAGATTTCACTCACTCGCTTGTCGTGCACTGAACCAGGAAATTCTACAAAAATGTCGTTGAACATCAATTTGCTGTCAACAACAGCTTGGCACTGGATCGAATAAAACCGCTTGTAGTTAAGGTACTCGTCGTGTTTCCTTACGGGGCGAAGTATCCTGATGTGGGTTCCATCTATAGCTCCAATGGCGTGGTCAAAGATGTTAATTCTGGACCGTCGTCAGAATCTGGAGCTGATATCCTGGTAGTTTTGGGATTGATAATGCCTTATTAGGTGTCGCAAATGTATGTGAAATTCTACATTTTCATACTAGAATATTTAACTTTATATATTTTCTGCTGGGTTTTGCAAAAAAAAATAATTAATTGAATATAAAAAAAAACATTTTTGAGGGTAATTTTATTTTATCTTGAAGGAATTTAAATCAAAGTAGTGTGAAAAAATCCCATTTAATACTTTTTAACCCAATTCGCACAGCAAAAAAATAAATTTGATCCATTTTTTAACCAAACGTCAAATTTAATCGTGGTAGAAAATCTAACCAACATTTTAACGCAATTCGCACACGGCCGAAGAAAGAATTTTCCATCCTTTCCGGTTCTGTATTCTGTTCCTAGGACATCGTCGAAAGACCAGACTTTGAATTTTGTTGGTCATTTTCATTTACGAATTAGAAAATGAGAAGAGAGGTTTAAATTTTCCTCACTTAAAAAATAAAAATTACAAAAAGAATAATAATTAACATTTAAATCTTAAACAAAAGGAGAAAAAATAATGAAAATTATTTTAAACTTAAACTTTTTAATTGAATTTAAATCTTAAGCTATTTCTTTTTTGAATATGAAAATTTCACCTTTTAACTTGTCTTTTACAGGGGATGGTAAAACCTCCATTATTGAGAAGGTCGTTTTGAGAAATAAGGAATCGCTTGTTTCCTTTTGTTGGCTTACCAACCGGTCCACAAATTTAGTTATAGCCGCTCCTCGCTTCCTCGCAAAGCACATCGAAAGACCCCTTTGTTTTTTTTTCGTTGGAGGGGTCATTTCCTCCTCCGAAGTTTTTGGGGGCTTCTCCTTCTCTTTGGTCTCATTGCTTATAATTCTGCGAAGAAAATTAAACAGCCCATTTAGATTAAAAAAGAAGAACAGTAAACAATATACAATACATACTTTCGTGGTTTCATTGAGTAATTTAGGAACATAAATTCCTCAAAAAAAAAACCCATTTTGGATCCATGCAGGCTCCCCTCCTGGATGGGCTATCCACTTTTTGAGCACCTTCACAAACTTGTCTCTCAGCGCGTTCCACTTTGATTTACAAACGTCATTTGTAATTTTATTTAAAAAAATATATGTATAAGCTTCCGCTCAAAATAATTTAAAATTTGTTTTGGAACAAAAATAATAAATTATAAGTATGTTGGTGGTTACTCAGCGTATAGGACAAGTAAAAAACAATTTCGTTCGTTTCTTTCTTGTCGCATAACATGGGATAGTTGCGGACTGCACCTATAAATAATGACTTTGCATCAATTATTTCGTTTTCCATTTCCAAAAGACTGTAAAAAATAAAAAAAATAATTTCAATAATGTTTAATAATTTGTTATATTTTATTTTTACTTACTTTTATGAGAAATTCAACTTACAACTTATTAATTTAAAAAATGGTAAAAAATTATTTACTTGTTTGTTGATTTTTTGTTTGTTTTTTTTTTTTTTTTTTTAATTTAATTGGACACTTAGACCAGTGCCGAAGCCTTCAAAAACATTAAAAAGTAAAAGAAAATCATAGTAGGATGAAACCCATTGGAAATAAATTGAATATGATAAGAATTAGAGGAAAAATAAATTACGGGCGATCCGAGTTCGGGAAGTGGGTGGTTTGAGTTTTTAATGGTAAAAATGGTATATCTCGATTTACGGCAAAATTACAAGTCCTATGGAAACAAATTGTGTAGCAAAGTTATAGGTAATAAAAAGGTCTACAATTTTTGTATCGACAACTTTTTCACATAACCTCAAAAATTTGTGAAAAATTTAAATAACCGAGTTTTTGGTTTTTTATTTTTATCTTTTTTCAAAAAAAAATTTTTTTTTCTACGAAATTTTGTGAAAACTTACCTTATTATGTCCCAAATACACTGTAATTTATTTGATTTAAAATATTAATTTTTTCACCTTATATTCACTTAATATCAAAAAAACACATTAATTTTCAATCGAAAATTCACGTGTCAAAATATCAGCTTTTTTCAAAAAGTCGCTGGGCATTTCGTTCGTTAAAATGTCTACTTTCAGATGGTGCAAAAAAAAAATTACATAAGTATACTATAGTACATGTTATAGTACATACAAATTTCTTTCAAATTGAGATATACCATTTTTTATCGACCCTGGTCTATTTGATAAGTTTGCTTCCGTCGAGTGCGGTTGCGATCGCTGTTCTTCTCCTTTTCGTTCAGTTCAAAAGACAAACATTTTAAAAGTCCCAAGCTTCCTGAACGTATTAACGCTTGGGAAATTGTGGGCGAAAATAATTTTGCCGCTAATTTCACTTTTTGTCGTGCGGCACCTTGCACGTTTATACTTGCCGAACTAAACTTGTAGGCCACAGAAAGGTCGGACTTTTCATTGGTTTGTGAGAGGATTTCTTCAATAAGCCTTTTTGAAAAAGCTCCCCATCAATCAAAAATCCTTCGTCTACAAAATGATTTCGGAGCAATTTTAATAAATGTGGAACATCGGAGAAAACATATTTTTTTTTCTGGATCGGCTGGGTTGGGGAAGGAAGAGTGAAGCACCGATATGTTCAACTCTTTCAAAAGTCCATGGTTGGTGAACCCCAAGTCACACACCATTCCTACAATAACAAATAAAAAGCTAATGATGGCGTTGATCAATTCGAATAATAGTTCTTTCGTCATCTTTTGATCAAAATCGAAGAAAATTGGTTGTTTCCATTTCTCAAAAATGACACCTGGACATATTTGGCCGCTTTTAGAATTTCGTCTTTTTTTTTCATACTCAAGTATGTCAAGTATGCATTTTTTGTCAATACTTTGCAAATCGACTTTTTTTATGACATTTAGGACACATTTTAAAATTCCTCGCGCAATCTGTATTTTTGAACACCATTTTCTAAGGGTTACAAATGCTGGGAATAAATACCCTCTTTTTAAAAGCAAGCGATATGCCCGAGGACCTGCGGAATGAATATTAATTGCATTGGAAATGTCTTCTTGTGACCACCGCAATCACTTTTTTGGGTATTCCATTTTTCTAATTTGTCCCTCAGTAAATATGTTGCCAAGTATCTCCACTATTTGTTGATTTTGGAAAATTTCAAGCTTTACCTTTTTTTATTTCTCTAGTTTTCAATGATAGGAGAAAATTCTTCTTTTTAACTTAGAAATTTGCTAAAATGGCTTTAACATATTAATAAATCGTTTAAAATTTTGTGCCAATGACTTTATTTTGCTTGAATAAGTTGGATAATTATGGAGTCATTTTCGTTTACGAATTTAAATCAGAGGTTTAAATTTTCCTCACTTAAAAAATAAAAATTACAAAATGAATAATAATTACCCTTAAATCTTAGGTAAGCTATTTCTTTTTTGAATTATTCGGTTGAAAATTTGAAAAATATCAAAAATATCCTTACAAAATATAAACTGCGAATGCATTAGGCTGAAATATCTAATTGGGAACATAATTATTAATATATTCTAAAGAAAGAGAAAAAATGTATTTTTTTTTTAAGTTTGTATACTTACGTCACACAAATTTGCTAGGAAAGCAATCTCTTTTTCGGAAAAGGCATCTACTTTAATATTCTCACACATTACCTTAAATTCGTTGGATTTCTTTTTCAAGCCTAAGTTCATGTCCTGGAACGAATCGTATAGTGAATTCCATCTAGTCATTCCTGGCGTTTTGAAGTACTTGCCCAACTTACTTTTAATGACGTCAGCTTTCTGGGAGGATCTGTTCTGCATATTCAATATACTTTAGCAGTTTGTCTCCACATTGGAATACATGGTTTTAAGTTCCTCGCTGAAATCCGTCCGCAAAGCCCTGTTGAAATCTTTCCTTCATCATTTAAGCTCAAAATATCACAAATATTTTTGTCTTTGGCCCGGCAGATCCCTCTGATATCCCGTAGATCCTCTTCATTCTCCTCACTTTCCATCAAAGCGTCGTAGATAGCTCGTGTCTCGTGTGCTTTCAGTGGCCAATCGGAATAACTTCACAAAATTTGAAGCGTTGTCCGTCACATTATATTTCACCTTGCGTTCAATTCCAAATTTTTTCATAAAATTTTGGATTTCCTTGACCAAAACATCAAACGTGTGAGATCCTTTCACACGCTTGCAGCACAAGACACAACTGTTACGCTTCAAGTTGCTCCCAAATATGACTTATGATGGGAAGTCCAGGAGTCCACGGTCAGGCAAAGATGGTTTTGGCTTTGAAGCTGGTTGGATACCCGCAATATATAAGATCTTCAAATTTTTCTTTTATTCTGGTCGTCACTGTTGCACAGCATATTATATCAATTAATAATGCAAGTACTTACGTGTTAAATTGGTGAGGATCCCAACCTCTACCCAAACTTTTACTCTCGCAAGACAATTAAAATACCATGAGTCCCGAGTGTTTCTTGTCCCATAACATGGGATGGTTGCGGACTGCACCTATAAATAATGACGTTGCATCAATTATTTCGTTTTCCATTTCCAAAAGACTGCTTATTTTTATGAGAAATTCAACAACCTATTAATTTAAAAAAATATTAAGAACTTATATCCTTGAATGGTTAACTTTTTATTTTATATTTTAAAAATTGAACTTCTAACTTTATTAAATATATAAGAAATACGTAAACATATACATATGGCACTCGTATTACCAGACTGTTATAACTCAACAAAAGATTTCTCGCTGAATCAGCAAAAAAATGTTTATTTTAACAAACTTTTCCAAATTATAAAAAAATAAAATAATTTTTTATCAAGTTACTTTATAAAAATAATGCAATTAGGTAACTAACTAATTTATATTAGATATATAAATATAAAGTTATTGTGTAAAATATGATGTCAACTCAAGCTAAAAAAATGATATTATGTTTCCTGAGTAGGTTGATTCCTTGTCTTCTTATATCATGGGTTTAATCTGAATTTTTACTGCGTCTAGATAATTATCTAGATTTGTCTGATTCAACTATGATAAATGCGTTGCTCTCTATTGAACAAAAAAGAATAAATAGAAAATGCATGTTAAAATGTAATAACAAAATTTAGGTACCTACTTATGTCACTATTTTACTCGTTTTTCTTTTCCGTTTTCTGGAATCTTCCTCCGTTTGGTCATTTACATTCCTTATTCTAAAGCATATTCTGGAGCCTCTTAACCTTATCCGCAAGTTGAATGTCTTCTGATCGGTTTAGCCCCTGAATGTATTTTGGGAAGTAAACAATAAATAGTTTCCATTTTTTCCATCTCGCACATATTTTTTTCATTTGGTTTATGCAAAAAGTTTTCAGTTAGCTGGTTTGTCCAAGTAAATGATTAATCTTTCTAAGTATTTATTACAGAGTACGAAACCATTAAGTCCGGGTCCTTTATTTTTTTTTTTTTCAATATATACCCAGCTACGTGCTCTAAGCACGTAGGGACTAGGGATTCCAGTTCTTCAGGTGGTTCGGAATGTGGATTATCATCCACCTCAGGATTCAGTATCCCAAAAAGATCAGTACTAAGGTTGGAAGCCTTAGTACTGTAGGAGTGTCTTCTAGCATAGTATTTCCCAGAGCAACGTTTGTTAAAGAAATTGTATATGTATGTTTTCTAATGAGATTTTATTAGCATGTTCACAAAGGCATCCTTCGTTTCGACACAGAATGTAAGACCTAAGTCTTTACATGAATTCCAGGCTAACTGGATAGTCGTATAATCCTCTTTTTGACCGAATGACCCCAAAAAAGTTTTCTAATACATCATGGTTTAGTTTATAGGTTTGAATGTACTTGATGTCTGTACGCTGAGATGTAAAGTCAGTATACGAAAGTGAGTTGTTGCTCATCATAGTTCCTATAAATACAGTATCAAGAATTAAAATTAATTATACTAAAATTATTCAAATACAAAAAATACCTTTTT
Source organism: Episyrphus balteatus (assembly GCF_945859705.1). Classification (NCBI taxonomy): domain Eukaryota; kingdom Metazoa; phylum Arthropoda; class Insecta; order Diptera; family Syrphidae; genus Episyrphus; species Episyrphus balteatus. The sequence continues at coordinate 53,329,617 of NC_079134.1, read as the reverse complement.
GGAAGGGCAATAATGTCGATTTCTCACTCTCATAGTCAACATAGAGACAGACATTTCGTTTATAATGTCCATTTGAATGGTCTCGCAGATACCAAACCCTTTTACCCTTTCGCGGCAATCTTTATATGGAATTCTGACATTAAAGGCGTCAAACCAATCATTCACCTAATTTCAATTTATTTAAATTTTCAAAAATTGGTTTAGTAGGGAATTTTATAGGCAAACCTGTTTAAAGAATTTGGCGCATTTCAACCAGCCCTTATATTTTAAAAGTCTCAAGCTTCCTGCTCGTATTAACGCTTGGGAAATTGTGTGCGAAAATAATTTTGCCGCTAATTTCACTTTTTGTCGTTCGGCAACTCGCATGTTTATACTTGCCGAATGAATTCCGGGATGCGATCATACTCCCAATTCATAAAAAAGGATCCTTGGAGGACGCAACAAATTATCGAGGAATTTCCTTTCTTAATGGAACATATAAGATTTTCACAACAATGTTACATAAACGACTTACAGCGTGGATTGAATCACAGAACATGTTAAAAGAGTTTCAAGCTGGTTTTAGATCCGGTTACTCTACAATAGATAACATTTTCATTCTCAGGAGTCTAGCGGAGAGCTTTAGTAGGCAGGGTAAAAAATTGTACGTATTCTTTATTGACTTCAAAGCTGCTTTCGACTCAATCAATCGAGAAGCTTTATTCTATAAATTATATGGTCTTGGATTGTCGCTGAAGTTCGGACGTATTCTCGAAATGTTGTACAGAGACACTCAGGCTGCTGTGTGGAACGGAGCGGAACTTTCAGATTGGTTCACAACCACATCGGGAGTGAGGCAGGGTTGCACATTGAGTCCCACCTTATTTTCGCTTTTTATAGATGATCTCATTGACTACCTTCCGGGTGGTGTGGATTTTGCAGGAGTGCGTATGAGGGCGCTGCTATTTGCAGATGATATAGTCATGTTTGCCTATTCCCCAGAAACGTTACAACTCATGATAAACAGAGTATACGATTACTGTCGTCTGTGGAACTTAACAGTCAACATACAGAAATCCAAGGTGATGATATTTAAAAAAGGTGGTGGGCGGAACGCAGCGAATGAGAAATGGACTTTTAACGGAGAAGATATAGAGTGTGTCAGTGAATTTAAGTACCTTGGCGTAATTTTTTCAAGAAACCTGAATATGGAGAAACATTTTAACGAAAAACTGCAAAAAGCGAAAACTGCTATAAATATTTCTTGGAAAAGATGTTTTATGAACGTAAACATAGCTCATAGCAGCAAACACAAGGTATTCGAAGCAGTTGCCGAGAGTATCCTTTTGTATGGCGCGCAAGTATGGGGATGTAAAAAGTTTCACATGGTGGAGAAGCTGTTAACACACTACTTGAAGAGAATATTTCGCCTTCCAACAAACACGCCAAACTACGTTCTTATGTTAGAAACAGGACTATCCCCGCTGTTCATAAAAACATTGAAGCTTCAAGCGGACTATCTTCTGAACGTTTTCAAGATGCCTGAACACCGGCTGGTCAGAAAAGTAGTTCTGAAAGCGGTACAAGATCAAAATAGCTGGTACAGTGAGTGGTCATGTCTTGCCGAAGGATGCAATACAAATTTTAATTTAAACGTGGAAAACATATTGACCAGTAAAGCTATCCTGTACGACGTTATAGCAAAAGTAGATGAAAAGTGTAGAGCAGATTTTGCAGCTGAAGCTTCCGGTTCCTTATTCAGGACAACTTACAGTAGGCTGAACCATAATCTGGCAGAAAGAAACTACTTTCGTGACTCAAACAAGATAGATGTGATAGCTACAATGGTCAAGCTTCGGAGTGAATTACTCAACCTGAATTTTATCCCACATAGACCCGATTTACCACTGGAGTGTAGTGTTTGCAACTTAGCGGAAAGAGAAGACGTTATACATTTCGTCGGAAGGTGTCCAACTCTCAGAGAAACTAGAAGAAGCATTCTTGGAAGTGACTTTTTATCAGAAGAACAAGTTATTTCTAGACTAAATGAGATGGATGTTGCCAAGCTGTATGAATATTGCAAAATTGCGTTAAGATATAGAGAAAAAATAATAAATGAAGACTTTTGATTGTTCGTACTGCAACTCACTATAATTTTCAAGTAGTAGTATTAAATTCATTTTTAACTTAATTGTAATATCTAATTACAGTAATTGAATTAATGTTAATTGTCAATCTGGCAGACGGCAAATGCCATGCTATATGATTTTTGTATAAATAAATATGTAAAAACATGTTCGTAATTTATAATTCAATAAAAATCAATTTATCTATCTATCTATCTATCTACTTGCCGAACTAATTTTGTAGGCCACAGAAATTTCGGACTTTTGATTGGTTTGAGAGAGGAGTTCTTCAGTGATGCCTTTTTGAAAAAGCTCCCCATCAATTAAAAATCCTTCGTCTAAAAGATGATTTCGGAGCAATTTTAATAAATGTGGAACATCGGGGAAAACATATTTTTTTTTTCTGGATCGGCTGGGTTGGGGAAGGAAGAGTGAAGCACCGATATGTTTAACTCTTTCAAAAGTCCTTTGTTGGTCCCCTCCAAGTCACACACCATTCCTACAATAACAAATCTACAGCTAAAAAATTTAAGCAGCCATTATCTGATTTTAACTTTAGTAAAATGTTAAAAGATAGTAAGTTGTTAAAATCGATCAAAATAAGCAAATTCTTCTTTTTAACTTAGAAATTTGCTAAAATGGCTTTAACATATTAATAAATCGTTTAAAATTTTGCGCCAATGACTTTATTTTGCTTGAATAAGTTGGATAGTTGGAGTCATTTTCGTTTACGAATTTAAATCAGAGGTTTAAATTTTCCTCACTTGAAAAATAAAAATTACAAAATGAATAATAATTACCCTAAAATCTTAGGTAAGCTATTTCTTTTTTGAATTATTCGGTTGAAAATTTGAAAAATATCAAAATATCAAAAATATCTTTACAAAATATAAACTGCGAATGCATTAGGCTGAAATATCTAATTGGGAACATAATTATTAATATATTCTAAAGAAAGAGAAAATATGTATTTTTTTTAAGTTTGTATACTTACGTCACACAAATTTGAAGTACTTGCCCATCTTACTTTTAATGACGTCAGCTTTCTGGGAGGATCTGTTCTGCATATTCAATATACTTTAGCATTTTGTCTCCACATTGGAATACATGGTTTTAAGTTCCTCGCTGAAATCCGTCCGCAAAGCCCTGTTGAAATCCGCACAGCTTATGAGGGTCAGCGTATGTGTGTGGGCATTGTTATAAATCTTCCTTCATCATTTAAGCTCAAAATATCACAAATATTTTTGTCTTTGGAACGGCAGATCCCTCTGATATCCCGTAGATCCTCTTCATTATCCTCACTTTCCATCAAAGAGTCGTAGATAGCTCGTGTCTCGTGTGCTTTCAGTGGCCAATCGGAATAACTTCACAAAATTTGAAGCGTTGTCCGTCACAATATATTTCACCTTGCGTTTAATTCCAAATTTTTTCATTTTGGACATTTTGGATTTCCTTGACCAAAACATCAAACGTGTGAGATCCTTCCACACGCTTGCAGCACAAGACACAACTGTTACGCTTCAAGTTGCTCCCAAATATGACCTATGATGGAAAGTCCAGGAGTCCACGGTCAGGCAAAGATGGTTTTGACTTTGAAGCTGGTTGGATACCCGCAATATAAGCTCTTCAAATTTTTCTTTTATTCTGGTCGTCACTGTTGCACGGCATATTATATCAGTTAATAATGCAAGTACTTACGTGTTAAATTGGTGAGGATCCCAACCTCTACCCAAACTTTTTCTCTCGCAAGACAATTAAAATACCCTGAGTCCCGAGTGTTTCTTGTCCAATAACATGGGAAGGTTGCGGACTGCACCTATAAATAGTGACGTTGCATCAATTATTTCGTTTTCCATCTTCAAAAGACTGCTTATTTTTATGAGAAATTCAACAACCTATTAATTTAAAAAAATATTAAGAACTTATTTCCTTGAATGGTTAACTTTTTATTTTATATTTTAAAAATTGAACTTCTAACTTTATCTTATATATAAAAATGAGTTCGTTTAGTGTGTGTGGCCGATAAACTCGCGTTTGGCTGGTCCGATTTTGGTAATTTTTTTTTGTTTGAAAGGTATTAATATGTAGATGGTTTGTATCAAAAAAAATAATACCTTTTCTCGCATCTTTACATAGCTGTCAATTTGTACGAGTGATGAAACACTCTCGCTTTTTAAAAAATTTAACTTAGCTTAATTTGTAAACAAATTAATTCAGACAGGATTTCAAAATTATTATAATTATTATCGTTTAAAGCTAGCCCCACCCGCTTCGTTAAAAGCATTTATAATAAAAATTTAACCTGTGTGAAAAGTCTGACGGAATCATTTAAATTCGATGAAGCAAAACATCTTTGTCTTTGAATTTTCCACAAAAAATGGTAGCTTCAATCAGAGCTGCCATTAAATTCCTTACGGGAAGCCTGGTATAATTACAAAGTTTTAGGTAGGTTGATATTTCGGAGCAATATAATTGGTGCTCCTATTGCGGAGTTCCTGGGTTAATCGAAGGAATTCAATAACTCCGTCGGGTAATTAACTACATCGTTTTCACTTCTAATTGTGTCAACTGATTTGTGAAGGCTGATATATAGGGAGATACATTATACCAGAAGAAGCACGATCCAGTGCTTTTGATTTTTTAGATGTTTTCCCAGTACCAAAAGTATTAAAGAAGGTAAAAGAATTAAAGAAGGTATGGTCATTCAGTGTTTAGGTTTGTGTTTTTCATATATGCACCTGGTTTCTTATGGTACGGGGAAAACATCTTAAAAATAAAAAGCACTGGATCTGGCTTCTTCTGGTATAAAGTATCTATATATCAGCGGCAGAATTTTCTAAGTAGGGTTATTGGACAACACAATAATGCCACTTGATTCTGAAGGCCAAACTACAATACGAACGAATTTTTTTTGAAATGCAAGTTCGAGGAATGATTTGATTCAAACTGAGTATCCAAACATAAAAATTGCAAAAATCACGGTTCGTTAAATGAATAAGCAATAAAAGCAAAAAGTTTCTAAAAATCATAGTAAACTTTAGCACGATGCGATAGCCCAGTAATTTTAGGCATTTTTAACCCCAATCTGCGGAAAAATTCCTGCTGGGCTGAATTTGGGTATACACCTTCGTTACGACGTTGTAATGAAGATGTGAAAAATCGACATTGATATCGTGCCGGCGTTATAGAGGTCAAAAGGTCACGAAAATCAGTTTTTCGCATATATCTCGCGACGTGTTGCTCAAAGGTCAATAGGGGTCTGTAGTAAAATTATTTGTCATAAAATTATCTACAAATATTGCTTTATGCATTTTTCTGTAAAATCAACCGTTTTCGAAATAGACGGTTTGAATATATTTTCACACAGGTTAAATTTTTTTTATAAATGAATCATTATTTTCAAAACATGATAAGTCCATGATTTTAAATTTTGCAGGAGAAGAAAAAACGTTCTATTTTCTTTTGATGTGTGTAGCAAAATTTATAAAAAATATATTTTGTAGAACTTTTGCCTAGGTACAAAATACCGATTCGTTTTTAATTTTTGGAGCGATAGTCCAAAAGATAAAAAATAAAAACGCTTTTGGACTTATCATACGGATGTGAAATTACTTTTAAAATGGGTACACAATTTTGCTTTCATCTCCAGTCTATCACAAAATTGTATTTGAGATAAAAATATAATGTATATATAATGTCCGGAGTGCTTCTTTAACTTTAAAGAATCTTTAAACTTAAGATTTTCAGCCAGTAGCTTAATATAGCATTTACACATAAAAAAGCTGTTGTTTATTTTCAAAAGATGATAAGTCCGGGACTTATCCTGTTTTTGATACTAAAAAAATATTTCGCTTAGCTGTAAAATCGGATATAGATGGAGTAGATACTACATTATTTTGAAGATAGACGTGGTTATCCCTAGAGTAACAATTTAGTCAAAAAAACGAATTTTGAAAAAAGTGGACTTATCATGTTTTGAAAATAAATGATTCAAATGCACTCAGCGAAGCGGGTGGGGTTAGCTAGTTAAATATATAAGAAATACTTAAACATATACATATGGCAGTAGTATTACCAGACTGTTGTAACTCAACAAAAGATTTCTCGCTGAATCAGCGAAAAAATGTTTATTTTTACAAACCTTTCCAAATTATAAAAAAATAAAATAATTTTTTTATCAAGTTACTTTATAAAAATAATGCAATTATCTAAAGTATTAGATATATAAATATAAAGTTATTGTGTAAAATATGATGTCACCTCAAGCAAAAAAATAATATTATGTCTCTTCAGTAGGTTGATTCCTTGCCTTCTTATACCATGGGTTTAATCTGAATTTTTACTGCGTCTAGATAATTATCTAGATTTGTCTGATTCAACTATGATAAATGCGGTGCTCGCTATTGAACAAAAAAGAATAAATAGATAATGCATGTTAAAATGTAATAAAAAAATTTACTTATGTCACTATTTTACTCGTTTTTCTTTTCCGTTTTCTGGAATCTTCTACCCTTTGGTCATTTAAATTCCTTTTTCTAAAGCATATTCTGGAGCCTCTTAACCTTATCCGCAAGTTGAATGTCTTCTGATCGGTTTAGCCCCTGAATGTATTTTGGGAAGTAAACAATGTCCTCGCCGTTAAATGAATTGAAAATAGTTTCCATTTTTTCCATCTCGCACATATTTTTTTCATTTGGTTTATGCAAAAAGTTTTCAGTTAGCTGGTTTGTCCAAGTAAATGATTAATCTTTCTAAGTATTTATTACAGAGTACGAAACCATTACGAAACCATTAAGGCTAGGCGCACACATGCGATTTCAGTCGCACGATTATTTAGTCGCAAAAATGGATCACACGGATTTCAATGCCGGTGAACACACATGCTTCTAAAAAATAGCCGCGATTTAAAAATTGAAAATTGTCCCATTTTTTTGGCGACGCGATTGTCGCAAATTAAAATGGAACAAATGGAACAGTATAGTTGTGCACACACTTGCGACTAAACTGAAAACGACTAAAAAGTAGCAGTCGCAAAGAGGCCAAATCATGCGCACACATGCGATTTTCCACCACTCGATTTTTTAGACGCAAGAAATGAAACACATTATTTTAAATGAGAGCGCACAGATATGCGATTTTAAAATCGCATTTTTTTTAAAAATGGATCTGGTTCTATTTTTGGTGCTTCTTTTTAGTCGCACATAAAGATATATCAAATAGAAAATAATTCACCTGCGTGGATTTGCGACCCTTGGAAAATTTAGTTTCAGTTTAATAATGGATTTTACCAGAAAGTGTTGTTTAGTGGCTCTTTTGTTGCGACTAAAATCAAAGCAAAAACGTAAAAGAAAGTACTGGGTTCACCCTCTTCTAAGCGATAGGATTATGAAAGGACAGTTTCATAAAATTAATAAGAATCTAAGAGAACATCCTCAGAAGTTTACCCAGTATTATAGAATGAGTAAACAATGCTTTGATAAAATATTGGTACTTGTGGAACCGAAAATAAGGTGCAAAAATACACATTGGAGAGAATCTATTTCGCCCGAAGAACGTTTATCTGTAAGTTAACAGAGGTAAACATTTTAAAAATAAATTGCGGTAATTTGAGTACACTTAGGAGCAAAAAAATGGAATCAAACTTTGCGTTCTGTAAAAACGATAATAATATAATTGATCGTGAAGTAATTGACATATTAACATAAAAATGTTAATGGTACCATTGAAACGCTTGAAACGAAGGCTTTAAGTTAATGCTTAGAACTTAAAAACCAGTTCTTTGGTTCAATCCAACCAATATAAATGAAAAGTATGTGAAGAAAAATAGATTGAAATTGAAACAGAGAGTGGAAAACATTAACATTAAAAAAAAACTAAAATTGACAGATATCGCTAACACTATTGTATGAATTTTTATGTTTTTACCAACAATTCAAAGTAAAAAATACGCAAGCTTTAAAATGAGACCATGAATTAAAATGAGACTTTGAATAAAAATATTTTATCCATTGCAATTTTTTTGTTTTTAATATATATAATTTATTTGATTCTGTTTTTTGCTCCTTAGTGTAGATTTGAACATCAAGTAACATCTGGTCCTTTTGATCTTAAGATGATGCATTTTTGTTTATCAAAAAACGGTCATGTATTTTGATCAAACACTATGTTTTTTCTTGCGACTAAATAATAGCGCGATTTTTTAGTCGCAAGTGTGTGCACGGTAATTTAATGTTGCGACTGCGATTTTTTAGTAGCAACGACTGAAAATCGCATGTGTGCGCCTAGCCTAAGTCTGGGTCCTTTATTTTTTTTTTTCCAATATATACCCAGCTACGCGCTCTAAGCCATCGTATTGAAGGGATTCCAGTTCTTCAGGTGGTTCGGAATGTGGATTATCATCCACCTCAGGATTCAGTATCCCAAAAAGATCAGTACTAAGGTTGGAAGCCTTAGTACTGTAGGAGTGTCTTCTAGCAAAGTGTTTCCCAGAGCAACGTTTGTTAAAGAAATTGTATATGTATGTTTTCTAATGAGATTTTATTAGCATGTTCACAATGGCATCCTTCGTTTCGACACAGAATGTAAGACCTAAGTCTTTACATGAATTCCAGGCTAACTGGATAGTCGTATAATCCTCTTTTTGACCGAATGACCCCAAAAAAGTTTTCTAATACATCTTGGTTTAGTCTATAGGTTAAAATGTTCTTGATGTCTGTACGCTGAGATGTAATGTCAATATACAAAAGTGAGTTGTTGCTCATCATAATTTTGTAGAATTAATGCATTGTTTTATGTCTTATCAATGATTTAACAATAAAAAAACAAATAGATACAAAAATGTCTCTACCATTTTTAAGAGGTTTTCTAAAAATAGTGCAAAAAACGGAGCAAAGTAACCTCATGTTAAGGTAGTATAAAGTATCAGAGGTATAACTACACAGCGTACTTTTTGCAAAAATTCTTAAAGTGAAAATTATCAAACTCATTTTATGATGGAGAATTCTTAGATCTTGGCTTCAAAACGTTTATAGTTTTTTTTTCGGGAAAAATTACCCTTTTAAGGAAAAAATAATTATTTGCTTTTGCAGTTTACCCACTTTTTTTTTTGAAAAGGTGGCTATTGTAATTATAACTTTAATTACAAAAATGGCGGGAATAAAACTTGAAAACATAAATCAGTTTATAATTTATAGGTACTCATTTTAGGTTAATTTCATATATACATACATCATGTAGGTATTGAATGACTTATTGGGCCCTATCGTGAATCTCGAGGGGAATTTTGTTTCCCTTGGAATATTTTTTTTACTCGGAATTTTTTGTGCGATCCTGAATCTCCCTCGGAATTTATTTCCAGGGAGCAAAAATCGTAAGAAATGATGTCTTAATTCCCCTGGAAAATTGATTGCCGATACCAATAAATTCCGAGGGAAACTTTTTATGATCATTTTCGCTCCCATATTTAAAACATGGGAAACATTTCGAGGGAAATTTTTATTCATGATAACCCCCATTGAAAATACCAGTTCATCTAGTGAAAAAGATTGTTGGTTTACAAAAATATTATAAAGATTTTTCTCTTGGATTAAAAAAAAACATGATTTTGGGCACGAAAACATTAAAACATGATTTTAGTTCAAAAAACATGAAAATCATGCTAAATCATGATTTCTGGCAGCCCTGGTAGGGATTCCAGTTCTTCAGGTGGTTCGGAATGTGGATTATCATCCACCTCAGGATTCAGTATCCCAAAAAGATCAGTACTAAGGTTGGAAGCCTTAGTACTGTAGGAGTGTCTTCTAGCATAGTATTTCCCAGAGCAACGTTTGTTAAAGAAATTGTATATGTATGTTTTCTAATGAGATTTTATTAGCATGTTCACAAAGGCATCCTTCGTTTCGACACAGAATGTAAGACCTAAGTCTTTACATGAATTCCAGGCTAACTGGATAGTCGTATAATCCTCTTTTTGACCGAATGACCCCAAAAAAGTTTTCTAATACATCATGGTTTAGTTTATAGGTTTGAATGTACTTGATGTCTGTACGCTGAGATGTAAAGTCAGTATACGAAAGTGAGTTGTTGCTCATCATAGTTCCTATAAATACAGTATCAAGAATTAAAATTAATTATACTAAAATTATTCAAATACAAAAAATACCTTTTTGGAAGGGCAATAATGTCGATTTCTCACTCTCATAGTCAACATAGAGACAGACATTTCGTTTATAATGTCCATTTGAATGGTCTCGCAGATACCAAACCCTTTTACCCTTTCGCGGCAATCTTTATATGGAATTCTGACATTAAAGGCGTCAAACCAATCATTCACCTAATTTCAATTTATTTAAATTTTCAAAAATTGGTTTAGTAGGGAATTTTATAGGCAAACCTGTTTAAAGAATTTGGCGCATTTCAACCAGCCCTTATATTTTAAAAGTCTCAAGCTTCCTGCTCGTATTAACGCTTGGGAAATTGTGTGCGAAAATAATTTTGCCGCTAATTTCACTTTTTGTCGTTCGGCAACTCGCATGTTTATACTTGCCGAACTAATTTTGTAGGCCACAGAAATTTCGGACTTTTGATTGGTTTGAGAGAGGAGTTCTTCAATGATGCCTTTTTGAAAAAGCTCCCCATCAATCAAAAATCCTTCGTCTACAAAATGATTTCGGAGCAATTTTAACAGATGTGGAACATCGGCGAAAACATATATTTTTTTTTTCTGGATCGGCTGGGTTGGGGAAGGAAGAGTGAAGCACCGATATGTTCAACTCTTTCAAAAGTCCATGATTGGTGAACCCCAAGTCACACACCATTCCTACAATAACAAATAAAAAGCTAATGATGGCGTTGATCAATTCGAATAATAGTTCTTTCGTCATCTTTTGATCAAAATCGAAGAAAATTGGTTGTTTCCATTTCTCAAAAATGCCACCTGGACATATTTGGCCGCTTTTAGAATTTCGTCTTTTTTTTTTCATACTCAAGTATGTAAAGTATGCATTTTTTGTCAATACTTGGCAAATCGACTTTTTTATGCATTTAGGACACATTTTAAAATTCCTCGCGCAATCTGTATTTTTGAACACCATTTTCTGAGGGTTAAAAATGCTGGGAATAAATACCCTCTTATTAAAAGCAAGCGATATGCCCGAGGACCTGCGGAATGAATATTAATTGCATTGGAAATGTCTTCTTGTGACCACCGGAATCACTTTTTTGGGTATTCCATTTTTCTAATTTGTCCCTCAGTAAATATGTTGCAAAGTATCTCCACTATTTGTTGATTTTGGAAAATTTCAAGCTTTACCTTTTTTTATTTCTCTAGTTTTCAATGATAGGAGAAAATTTTGTAGTTAGGGCCTTTACGATATTATCGGCATCATATGTGTACCTCGGGTCTGAAGAAGTAAAGGACGAAATTGTGTTACTTACTTGCTGCCTGGAAAGAATGGTAGAGTCTGGGTTCCTTGATGATGGGATGCGAAAACTGTTTGAGTACCACTATTTAGTTTCAAGGCATTGGGTTGGTGTTGTACACTGCTGCTTGACAAGTTGATATCCATCTGAGGCTCCGAAGCTACAAGCACGTTGCTTCTAATAGACATTTCCGGCTCAGTTGGCGGTTGTACAACAGCTGCTACACTATTTACTTGCCTGGAGCAGCAGGGTTCAGTCTCACATAAATCAACAGCTGCCACACTACTTTGCCAGCAGCAAAAAAGTTTGGAATCGTCCGCCTCAAATGGCGGTTGTGCAACAGCTGCCACACTACTTCCTTGCCAAGGGCCAGAAGTTTCGGAATAGCCCGCTTAACTACTTCTTACCAGGAGGAGGATAGTTCACATGGTTTCTTATTATTATTACCAGCTGTCTCGGAAGTTCTTACTTCTCCAAGATGTTTTTTTTAGACCTGCAATAAAAAAATAAGAGAATAAATATACAATAAAAATATTATAATTTGAAGAATTTGTCTACTTTTCTGTTTAAACACCTTTGAGTTCGAGTATAATTTTAGCTGCTTTCTCGTTATCATTCCAAATCGCACCATAAAATCGTTTGTTTCAATGAAACGTTTATAATGTTTTTCACAAATTCTTTCACTGTTAAGGTACTATATAATTAAACCCACAAAATTGTATCCACTTTGCACACAAATATTTACTTTTAGGAAAAGTGAAGAACGAGCATTTATTTTCATTGTTTTCTCCGGTGTTTTTGGAATTACAACCCGAAACTGAACACCGCGATAGCCAAATTATTCAAAATTGCGGTTGCCACTATTACATCTTGCACGAGCGGCAAATTACAACGCATTCCAACTTGAAATCTTCTTTTCCATACCCCGAAACATCTTTCTATTGCATTTCTAGTTCTAATGTGTGACTCATTATATAAGCATCCTGCCCTTGTATGTGGCTCGCTTCATGGAGTCATGAGATACCTATTTAAAGCATATCCACTGTCAATAAGTAAAATGCCATTTTTGAAATGTCCACTATCAAACCGATATTTTAACGCAGAATTTGCAAATATAAGGCTATCATGTGTAGAGCCAGGCCATCTTGCAACTACCTACAAAAAATAGCCTTTTCTACTCCTAACGTTTTCAGCAGTTTCCCCACCTGCATAAAAATAAGCAAAGGAATGTTCTTGATTTTTTCCAAAATACATAGATTGATTATCTTTCACGAAATTATTCGCGCCTTATAAAATGCTTGTTGAAAAGTGGGTGCATTATCACACATTGATGCATCAATTCCAGCAATGTCACCAATTTTATGTAAAAACTTCCAGTCGCATATAACCTTAGCACTATTAACAAAAGGGATAGGGGAGAAACGCACTGATTTCTGAAATTTTAAAATTTGTCGGTAGAATTTGAATTTCAACTTATAATATAAAGCCAAGTACGCAGATCGCGCTAAAATTTATCTTTCATACAAATTTCCTCCAAAGATAAATTTTAGCGAGGATTTTTAGCCAGGTAGTACGCACTACGCAGTTCACGCGCTAAATTGGAATTCTCATCTACTACTTTTCAAAAAGTCTCCACTCAATTTAGCTCGCGAAATAAAGCTCAGCGCATTTTTTCACAGATAAATTTTGACATTTGTGGTCATTGTGTTTGCTGCAAGGAATAAGAGGCAAAAAAATATGTATGTAATTTTGATTGTAAGTAGGTATAAGTAAATGTTACTGTGATTCAGCCGTTATTTTTAAATTTAAATTTATCTTGTCTTTTAGCGAACGCGTGTAGAGATAAAAATTGTCGAGATAAAATTTAGTTTAGCGCGATCTGCATACTGGGCTTTAGGACACAAACAAATATTTACCATTCTGTTTTATGCTGGATTTTGTCTTCTATCAGTCCTAATAGGTATTCAACGGTTTTTTTCTCAAGCCTAGATCTTCTTCTAAACCCAACCATTCTAAAAAATGGTTGGGTCTGTTTCTAACAACCCGTTTTTTTCTCGATCGAAACAAACCAATTTCGTTTTAATCCCATATAATGGTAGATATCATCAACAATTTCAAAAAAGTCAATTTTCTTAAATTTAATTTTTTTTTGACACTTCAATGTTTACTTCATAGGAATAAATCGTTATTCTTCTCTAACTTTACTCTCATAATAAACAATTTATTCTTCAGAATAAGCTCTATCTGATTATTGATAAAATTGATTTTTGCCTAAATTGTTAAATTGTTCATAGGCCATATGAAAATTTTTTCGAAAACTTGGTGGGTAATTTACCATATCATCAAACTGCGGAGAGAATTGAGTACAGCGATAAATGATTTAAAGCAAACAGAGTTATGATTACATCTTTCATTCTACCGAAAAAATTTCGTCCTACCAAATATGGATTAACCCAAATCAATTGTTTTCATTTCAAGTTTCGTCTTCGCCTCAAACAATTTGTGGTCAGAATCAGAGTAGAATTAGCTGCAATAATTATTTTTTGTTTTCCGTTTATATAAATCAAAATTAATGTAGGTATAGCCCGATAAATATTTAAAACAAATTGAATTGAAATTTAAATATTTTAAAAAGTCAACCGTTCAAAGAAGTTTGTACTAGTGATTATTGTCAAAATTTCATTTTCTCCACATGAAACGTTGTGAAGCTTGTTCACTTCACCGGAAGTATATTATGTACAATGCTTAATAACGACTACATATTAACTAGAAGGTAAACAAAAAAATCTGAGCTTTAACAGAATGCTACCAATAAACAGTTTAACCCTTTGACTAACTAGTCTCCAGACTTCCATTTAATCTATTAACAGAATCTACTACATACAAAACAAATAAGAAAACATTTAATTAACTGTCAGAATTTCCGTCAAAGATTCTGTTGCAATTTTTTGCTGTCCTGCAAATGAAAAAAATTTTTAAATTGTTGCATATTCAAGAGAGAATCTAGTTTTTGTTTTAACTTTGATTTTAAAGCGCTCTTTTTTTTCTTTCAATTTGCAGATAATTTGGTTTGACTTCGATTCCTCTTCCACCTGATCCAATTGTCCGCCAGTTTTTTCTCAATCCTTTCTATAATGTAGGGATTTTCTTCCATCAATCTGATGAAGTCTTTTTTGAAGTCTTTTTGAATACAACCTTTAATTAAAACCAACAATAAAGTAATTTTCTTTATTTTTCAACAAAAATATCTGTGATGGTAATAAAGGTATATGCTTTTGTTTCTATTCTTCACAAAAATCTGAACGTCAAATAGGTAAATGACTAATGACATTTGATTCAAAAGTCAAAGTTTGCTTGGTTTAAAAACTAAATGCACTTTCGAATCGTTCGAAACTGAAAGAGAAAATCAAAATAAGGCTGACAATTTCATTGTATGGATATTTATTAAGAGAATAAACTTTATTCGCGGAAGCTTGCAACTTTGTGAACCAGTACACTTGTTCTATAACTTTATCACTGGCGATAAACATTTTTTAATGTCTATAAAATCCCTTTACTTCCATAAAGAAAAAAAAAATTTCCTTCAAATTCAGAATTTATGAATTAAGCAATTATGATTTTGCTGCACCAGCAGTCAAAGAAAAACATCAATAGATAATCTTTTTATAAGCGGCGCGGCGTGAATCCATTAATAATTTTTCTATTTTCAGTTCACCTCGCCATCAACTTACTTAAGCCTGTTCATCTATAATTTTGTCCACTAGTTTCACAACTCCCATATTGTCTAGTGGTTAGGATACCCGGCTCTCACCCGGGAGGCCCGGGTTCGATTCCCGGTATGGGAAATACTTTTTTTTTTATTTAATAACATTTTTAACCTAAAGCTTCACCTTACTGTACTATTGTGTATAATAAAAGCATTTTAAAATGGTTTACGTATTAGCTTATTTGTTTTGTAAGCATTGAACTCATCATAAGCTCACCCACATTCCTCCCTTCGACCTCATACAAGTTTGATAGAAAAAGCTTAAATAATAATAACAAACATCTTGCTGACACAATCTAGCCAGGCTAAGGCATATTAGTTCTACTCCGGGCGTGATTTGTCTAAGAAATCAAAAAACAATTCGCGGACGCGAATTTAAGTTTGTCATCATCAATGCCTATCATTAATTTGTTCAACTAAAAAACCTCTGTGTCGTCGTTTCTAGTCCTATTTAATAGTCTCGGTACGTAACAAACAAATAAACAACACACCTTTGCTTTGAGAGATGTGTTTCTTATTATATTCTGTTGTGTCTTGTTTTCTTTATCTGTAAGATACTACTTGCTGCTGATACCAAATAAGTATTTGGACACCAGTATATCCGTCAGTCTTAATTGGTTTTTGGCTTAATAAAAAATTGTCTCGTCTTTTTGTCTGTTTTTTTATTTTTTGATTAATTTTTTTGCTTTTAAAATAAGTAATTTATTTTCCGGTTTCTAATGGAATTTTGCGAATCATAAGATCTCACCAATGAGGTAATTCTCTATGGAATGATCGCTCACCGTCGAGAACGTGATCGGGTGTAAAGAAAAAAAATACAAAAAATAATGTATAAATTATAGAAGATTACAGGTGAAATAAAAGTTCATTCTAACCTAATTGTTATAATTTTTTTTATAGATAACAAAGTGAAGTTTTTTTTTCAATGGAAGGTACACGTTGGTGAAAATAATTATAATTTTCCCCTTGATAGAAATTCTATACCTACAATTTGAATTTAAACAAAAAAAAGTGAAGTGCTAATCGAAAATTGTTCATCTACTAAAAAAATATTTTTGTCTGCAGTGAAAAAATGAATAAAACGGGTGAACGGAACATATTTGCCATTTGGAACGTAATTTGCTAAATATAGCCAAAAAAAAATAAAGAAAATGAATTTATTTTTTGTTGTTGTTGTTTTAGCCTTAAGCATTCTTTTGGGATTTTCTCATTGAATTGGAAAGAAAAGTCGTATATTTTTGTTCGCAGAAAATTGTGAAAACGAAAATAACCGCTAAATCGAGTTTTTGAAAAACAAAAAAGTGCATAAAAATGGTTGTGTGCGAAGTTTCCAGTGCTAAAATGTTGTTGTTGCCATTGTCAGAGGTTGTTTCATTTTAATTACCTACCTTAAGTGAGAATGTGTCACCTGTGCAAAGAGTATAAACAGAAACTAGTAGTAAACTTGTGTGATGGTCAATGCCAGGCCAGCGACACTAATCGATTGCTACCCCCTGCCGACACTAAACACACTCATACCTACATACCTTACGTAGCTATTGGATTTTATAATGAACTTTTGTTTTTTTTTTTTTGTTCGATTTTGGTTTTCAATAAATTGAAGTGTGTATTCGTAACTGATTCATTTTAGGTGGAAAATAGCCGATTATGGGTTATTTAAGCTCTTTTATAATAACAATGTTTATTTATACCTGGTGTCGATGATGCATTATGAAAATTAAGTTATTAAAAAAAAAAAAAAAAAATTGCCAACTGCCGAGGTTTTTGAATAAGCCGGTTGATTGTGAAGTAAAGCAATGAACATAGCTTTTCTTATCAGTACTTGATATGAAAAGAAGCTTTCATTTAAATAGTTGAAATGGAGTGTATTCAGTTAGATACCTACCTGTTTTTTTTTTATTTTTAATTTTTTCTATAATAAAGTGAAGAGGGAACGAGAAATTCGAAAGTATTATTCTTGTCAAATATTATCATATGGTCTGGAAATATTTAGGTATAGCAAAAAGGGGATTTACACTAAAAAACTGGCCAAAAGTCCAAAATAAAATAACAAAACTTCGACTTTTAAAGTTATGGAGTTATGAAGATAACTTATATGTCAAATCTCATAAAAGATGCCTTAAAATAATTCCGTCAGTTAAATTTCACCGCCATATTGAAAATGAGTTTTACTGTCAAATAGTTACAAATCGTAACTATTTTGTAGTTTAGGAACGACAAAAGTTAACGATAGTTAACAATAGTTAACTATTGTTAGAAAAAGAGCGCACAAATGGTCACCTAGAGCTCATTTTAAATTCATTCTGCAAAATTCTGCAGATAATTTTTCCTTGAATCGAATAGGAGGAAATCAAAATTTCTGGCAATACAGTGGTATAATTTATAAAGTCGACTTGAAGGGAACATACTTAAAACCCTGACATAACAAAGAATATTTTTTTTATAATTTTTAATTATAGTGAAACTGTAACAAATATGTATGTATTTTTGGTTTTGTATGTATGCATGGATTTCATTGCGAATATTAATTAATGGAGGTTTTGCAATAGTTTAAATATATAATATCTAATTAATGAAAAAAGATAACAACATTATTTAAACGTAGTTACAAAAGTATTAGTATTAAAGGAAAAATAAGCATTAACAGTCAGCGTGGGTCATGGTATAATGAAGTTGGTATTTTCTTAAATCATCGAAAATTGATGTACCTACCAAATTTGGAGTTTTTTTTTTCTTAGAATATACCCAAAAATCACTCCTTAAATTTTACGGGACACCTTATATTAAAATACCATAGTGCTCGGGGGTGTATGTGGGATATTATTTGATACTTACTACATATTATCTATTATGCCGTCACAAATTTGTTTGCACCTATAATTTTATTTTATTTTTAGTGTTTCTATTGAAATTTTGAAGCTTTCGTTCAATAAAAAAAGACAAACCTGATAAGTTCTGCAAGTTAAAGTATTGCTAAAAAAGTTTGATTTGTACAAAATGTGATAATGATACTGCTTTGCTTTTGTTAAAAAAAATGATGCGTCAACAAAACTATGAAGACAGCGGCTGCTTTCATTGCTAAGAAAATATATTTCTATAAGTATGAGTTATCAAATTGTTATCAAATAAATTATGAAGCACTAATCTTTTTGACATACATAACCTTAAAACTAAATTAAGGTCTGCATATTAAATTTAAATCTTAATGTTTGGATTGTTTTTTTTCTAGCTGTGTGCAAAATATGTAGACCAGGGTCGATAATTTTTGAAACCAAAAAAAATCATAGTAGAATGAAACCCATTGGAAAAGGAGGTGAATATGATGATAATTAAAGGAAAAATAAATTACGGGCGAGCCGAGTTCGGGAAGTGGGTGGGTTGAGTTTTTAATGGTAAAAAATGGTATATCTCGATTTCCGGCAAAACTACAAGTCCTATGGAAAAAAGTTGTATCACAAAGTTGTAGGTAATAAAAAGATCTACAACTTATATACTAACAATTTTTTCACATAACCTCAAAAATTATGTGAAAAATTCAAAAAACCGTGTTTTTGGTTTTTTGTTTTTATCTTTTTCAAAAAAAATGTTTTTTTCTACAAAATTTGGTGAAAACTTACCTTATTATGTCCCAAATACACTGTAATTTATTTGATTTAAAATATTAATTTTTTCACCTTATTTTGACTTAATACCAAAAAAACACCCTAATTTTCAATCGAAAATTCACGTGTCAAAATATCAGCTTTTTTCAAAAAGTCGGTGGGCATTTCGTTCGTTAAAATGTCTATTTTCTGATGGTGTAAAAAAAATTTTACATTAGTATACTATAGAACATGTTCGAGTAAAATTCAAAAAATGAAAAAAGCTTGAATTCAAAAAAAAATTTTTATCATTGTTTACAATTTTGGCCTATTTATTCAAATTTACACTTTAATTACTCAAAAAACGTAAGATTAATCAATGTTACATGAAATCTTACGTTTTTTGAGTAATTAAAGTGTAAATTTGAATAAATAGGCCAAAATTGTAAACAATGATATAAATTTTTTTTTGAATTCAAGCTTTTTTCATTTTTTGAATTTTACTAGAACATGTTCTATAGTATACTAATGTAAAATTTTTTTTACACCATCAGAAAATAGACATTTTAACGAACGAAATGCCCACCGACTTTTTGAAAAAAGCTGATATTTTGACACGTGAATTTTCGATTGAAAATTAGGGTGTTTTTTTGGTATTAAGTCAAAATAAGGTGAAAAAATTAATATTTTAAATCAAATAAATTACAGTGTATTTGGGACATAATAAGGTAAGTTTTCACCAGATTTCGTAGAAAAATGTTTGTTTTTTGAAAAAGATAAAAATAAAAAACCAAAAACTCGTTTTTTTTAATTTTTCACATAATTTTTGAGGTTATGTGAAAAATTGTTTATTCAAAAGTTGTAGATCTTTTTATTACCTACAACTTTGCCATACAACTTTTTTCTATAGGATTTGTAGTTTTGCCGGAAATCGAGATATACCATTTTTTACCATTAAAAACTCAACCCACCCACTTCCCGAACTCGGCTCGCCCGTAATTTATTTTTCCTTTCATTCTTATCATATTCTCCTCCTTTTCCAATGGGTTTCATCCTACTATGATTTTTTTGTACTTTTTAATGTTTTTGAAGGCATCGGCACTGGTCTAATGATTAAAAAGTGTATTTATAATAATGAACAAAAACTAGATCACAATATAGAACCGTTTCGTCTTCATATGAGTTTTGTTAGCATTTTGCAATGACAATATTGTTAGAGCAGTTTTCATGAAAATTTAATAATTTTTTTCTTCTCCATTATCTCGAATGGGACCACTAGTCACAACTCTCCCACTTTACTGCTTCACAAAATTGGTAGGCTAATAATCAAAAATTAATATTCTGAATATAAGGAATGATGCTCTGTCATTTCCCTTAAGCCTCAATACCTCAATTTCGGTGATACGACAAATGGAAATTAAGATATAAGCTTTTTTAACTAACCATATCAGCTCTTTTCTTGGAGAGTTTTGAATTCTGGACAACAAACAAAATATTAAACAAAAAAGTCTCCAAAACATAGCCGCTTAAAAAGCTTATATATTGAGTTCTATTAATCGCATCGTCAAGATTGATGTCAGGCTTAAAATAAATGACAAAGCACCAGTTTCCGTATTAAAAAAAATGAAATAGTGTGAATTTAGCCTTCTTATACGAATTGGTAAACTCACATTTTTCAACCCCCTGAAAACAATATAAAGCCGCGATTTAAAGCTGCCAGACTCTCGAATTCTTTATTAGAATACATAAGGCTATAAAACTGCATACTCACATTCTGGTTATACTTCCACTGCCAAAATTTGCTGTGGGCTCTTAGACTATTTGGTTTATCTTACTATATGTATTTGAGTCGTTATATTTGAAAGTGGTTTAAGTCCCGACCTAGATTGGAAACTCTTCGGTGACTCCTGCATCATAGTGTTTACTAGCTCGTACATATCCATGATCAGCCACTTATAGTTATTAATATTTATTCTAGCAAAGTTTAAGCAGGTGCTTACACTTCCTACTTACTATTAATATGTAGGTACCTTAACCAATAGTTCTTCTTGTTTAGTTTTTAAAAACTAATGGATCTGTACAATTTAATTGTAAAATGAGAAACAATTCACATGTTTTTTTATATTTTATTAAACTCATTTTAACTCATAATTATCTAGCAACTATTTGAATAATGGCGTAGAAAATGAGAATTCCAATGCCAATGTCAATTTCCCTTAAGAAAAAAAAAGTATCTCATCACGATAATTAAAAGATTGTCCACCAGCAATTGAAACTTATTAATTATTCAATTTACTTGGCAACAATACAGCGTCTCTTGTTATACTTGTTATACTTTTGTTGTATCTGCACCTACATACGAGTACCTACAATTAAATTTTAGGTATATGTGAAGCATTGAATCAACAATATAATTTAGGTTATCATCGGTAGGTAGATTAAAAATAAGCTAGGTTAGAAGGCAAGAGACGTTCAATTATGAATAGGTAACGTGTATTTAACAAATATTTTGCTAAATTTTTTTTTTCAACAGTGTAGATACCTACAATGTATAAACAAACCAAATCTAGTATTTTTGTATTCAAAATAATTAACTTAAATTAAGCAAAATTAGAGAGGCATAGAATGAGCAAATTTTATAGGATAAATTTAAACTTGTTAAATTATTAAATTACTGAATTCGAAAAGCAATTGTAAAAAATATTTTTAACTATGTCTAAAAATTAATTAAACGTACAAAATACGTTCAGGAACTGTATGAGTTTCAATATTAAAGATAAAAAGATAATCTTCTTTAACAACTCATACAACATTTATTTTTAACAATTAACTTTTTTCGGGAATAACAATTCCCAAAATTAAAAATTATTTAAATAATTTTGTCAATAAAATCTAGATGCATTTATTTTATTTTATTTTATTATATTTTTTGTTTATAACCTTTATAAAATTATTTTTATGAAACTTTAAAAAAAAAAATTATGTTTAGATTTTATTGACAAAATTATTTAAATAATTTTTAATTTTTGCTATACAATCTGAAGATGGGAATTGTTATTCCCGAAAACGTTAATTTTTAAAAATAAAAGTTGTATGAGTATGAGAACAAGATTTTACTTTAATATGTCTAACAAATTATTTTAAAAATAAAATAAAATGCACGACTGCGCACGTACCTACTTGTTCATGTAATTCAAAGTACCTACTTATAAAGGGTGTCTAGTAATAAGCTAATTAAAATTAAAAGGGTGATTTTGGGTATATAATCTTAGAAAAAAATTGTTCAATAGTAACGCCCTATCTGCAAAGTTGTTGCAAAAAAAAATTCAAACCTACCCAGTACCTACCATATTTTGAAAAATTTTAATTGATTCTTTGATTTATATTAAATTCAAACGATTTTATTAACAAAAATGCTCAAATAAACTCAATTGAATTTGGTTTTGCTCAATTTTAATCACTATTTCATGCATGAAATAGTGATGATTAGAAGTGTGTAAGGTAAGGCATTTACAACTGCAAAAATGTGGTGTTTTATTTCATCTCAATAGTTCAATCCCTCTACACAGAAAAAGTCATGAATAGATCTATTAATTAGTAGGTTTATTTCAGGCACATCGAAGTTTAATAAATTAAGTCTTTTTTTATCTTATCAGCCTTGGTTATAAAATAGCTGTAAAATAACCGTTTAAAGGACTATTTTGATAGCTTTTCTTAATTGAGCTCAAATGTAAGATTAAAAATTTTCTGTAAAGTGATTCGTTGTTGAGGTATTGATAGTTTAAGTAGATATTATGGTTTTTGGTTTGTTGACTAATATTGCACTCTAGACAAAATCGTAGATGAGTCAAGCAAAAAGACCCTGGAAGGTTAACAAATGGTTTATCTATAATCACTTAACACTAAAAATCACGATTTTTTTTTGCATTTTTTGTCCTTTAGTTTTAAAAAAATCAATATTTTCGTTTTATTTGCTCACGTATCCTGATTTATTCACACTCCATTAAATTTAAAGTCGTCATTAAAAAAGGGAAATTTTAAAATTTGTATGCGATTTGACAGTTTTATAATTTTTAATGGAGCCTTTAAATATAGTGGAGAGTGAATAGATTGGGCCTTAGAGAGTCAAGAAAATATATTGTTTTGTCAAAATCTTAAAATTCGGGTATTTTTTACATTTTTGAAAATGTAACCGAAAGAAAACCCCATATATTATAAAGGGTTTTCGAAATGGGGACTTCGACGCCTACTTGACGACTTAACAGTTAACATACCCTAACTTATAAGCAGAGCAACGAATTTGCTCGAGCGGGACATAATATCTAAAAAATAGTTAAAATCTCAAAGTTCCCAAGGTCCCAAGTGATGGTGGAACTGTTAGTGCCAACAGTCAAAATTATCAAAAACTGTTAAATAATAAAAACCTGACAAAAACTACTTTTTTTAATTTCAATTTTCGCAAAAACTATAGGAGACATCATAGACAAGTTATCGTAATCTTGCCTTTAAGTTAACTCCAATTCTGTTTACCAATATTTGCGAGCAATTTGATTGAAGTGAATAACGGATAGAAACATTAGGTTAATTCTAAAAATAATAATTACAGTACACAATTATCTCAACAATAATTGTATTTTACTTCAAACCAAAAATAGAATCAGTTTCATAAGTCAGCAGAAGTAAACATCATCGTTAACATCGAAGACAGTACGTAGACGTAGTCTTATTTCTCAATAAATTCGAAAGCTCTTTTCAAGTGCATTTCGAACATGCTCGATTGAACATGTATGTATGTTTGTTGTATCTTGTCGGTGTTTATATTTGCATATTAAAAATGCCTATCTGCTTCTGAGTTTAAAACGAAAATTAGTTATGCGAGGCACATTGCCAATTATTCTCTTCATTTTAATTTCTTTTTTTTTTGTTGTTTTGTTCCAAATGAGCGCAAATGCTTTACTTTGAAATCGATGAACATGCAAAATTAAAAAAGATTCAAAAAGCCTCTGTAGGCATAATGTACAAGCAGAGTTGGGGAGTAATCATTACATTTGTAATTAATTACTAATTAATTACAATGCAATTACTAGTGGAGTAATTGCATTGTAATCGAATTACTTTCCCATTACAATGGAAATGTAATTCGAAATGCAATTACAATTAAATTACCGTGTAATTTTATTGTAATTAAAACGATGAAATTACAAAAGTAATTGCATTGTAATTAAAATTGTAATTTTAAAGTAATTATATTTTAAAAACAAAATAAAACCAAAATCTAAACCTTCAACATTTCAAAGAAAAACTATGCCACATGCCACATGTAAAGGGTGGACCTACAGGGATGGGAGTTGTAACCAAATGTAGGTTAGAGTCCCCGCTACCTTTGGGCATCAAAAATTTTGTATTCATTTTTTTTCTTCAAAATTCCGATATATAGCCGTTGGAAGTTGGGGGCGCGAAAAAGCTTCTGGGAGCTGAACGCTTTGACCTAGAGACATGGGGGTGGTGCCATATGAAAGGTTATATTCTCAGCTACCCAATAGTGGTATAATCCGTTTTTTGGTTTTTGTTCAAAATTCCGAGATAACTGCGTTTGAAAGTTGGGGTAAAATTTTTTTTCGAAAAATCCCCGAACCTTTCAACGCTCCGCGAAGCTTAACCGCTTGAGAGCAATTTTTGGGAGTGATGCCAAATGATAGCTTGTGTCATGGGCCTACGCTTTGCACATTGTCAGATTTTTAAAAAATCATCTTCCATTTTAAACCACCGCATCATGCCTATTTTTTCAGAATCGGGCTTCACTTTTGTTTGACCTTTAAGTTCTCCCGGTTTGAAAACGCGTGCACCTACAGGGATAGGAGTTGTACCCAAATGTAGGTTGGAGTCCCCGCTACCTTTGGGCATCAAAAAAAAATTTTTCATTTTTTTCAAAATTCCGAGATATAGTATGTGGCAAGTTGCAAGTTCCATGTAGTTGCAAGTTCCATGTAGCAAGTTGCATGTGGCAAGTTTCATGTGGCAAGTTGCATGTGGCAAGTTGCATGTGGCAAGTTGCATGTGGCAAGTTGCATGTGGCAAGTTGCATGTGGCAAGTTGCATGTGGCAAGTTGCATGTGGCAAGTTGCATGTTGCAAGTTCCATGTGTTGCATGTGCCAAGTTGCATGTGGGAAATTGCATGTAGCAAGTTGCAAAGCCATTGTTCCTGATGTACAACACAATACTTCAACCGTCGTCGCTCCCATTGAAAGATTTTCTTCAATTGCGGGCATAATAAATGCGCTGCGGTGAAATAAGTTATCGGACACAAACTTTGAAAAGTTTGTTTTGCTTAAAGCAATAATAAATTACCAGTAATTTTACTGTAACTTTTCGCGTAATATGATAATTGCTGTGTCTTATTATTCTCGTGATCCAGATCAAATCATATTGTTTTCATTTCTCTTACAAAAAAAAGCAGGATCTTGCTTTGTTATTGTATAGCTAACAAATAAAATGATCTGATCTAGATCACGGGAATAATAAAACACAGCTAATATTAATTAATTTATTGAATGATTTTGTTTCATTTGACTAAAATAAAATGTTTAATTTAATTTAGAAATTAATTTCAGAGTTTCAATTACAATATAATTACTTAAAAATTCCAAAATATTTAATTACAATGCAATTACTTTTGTAATTTCATAATGTAATTACAATAAAATTACACGGTAATTTAATTGTAATTGCATTTCGAATTACATTTCCATTGTAATGGGAAAGTAATTCGATTACAATGCAATTACCCTGTAATTACATGTAATGTAATTAACGATTCGATTACCCAACTCTGTGTACAAGTGTATGTCTATGTATACATGTATAATAAAATAATGTATACAAAAAAACGCAAATCATGTAAAGTGGGCTAATCAGACGCAAATAGATCATAGATCTCAAGCTTTTTTACTTAGTAAAAAGTTAAAGGCAACGGCAGGAGGGGTTTTTGTGTTTAATCACAAGAAAATTACAAAATTTGTCTTGATAGATGAATTTTAGATTATAATTATCAATAAACAAATTGTACATATTTTTAATTTAATCAAATTAATTATAGTCTAAATTTTTAGGAGAAGGGTTATCTTATGAGATTGCGAATGTTGATAACTTTTTATATTGCTCAGATTTATAAATTTTTCATTTGAAAATAATGTTTAATTAATTTATTCTTATTTTTATGACGGAAAAAGTAATAGATACAAAAGACTTTATTTTAAATGAGGTTATTCGATGCAATGGTTTTTGAAATAAATGTACCTACTTCTTTTCGCAGTCAAAATTTGGACTTAAATAATCATTTTTATCAAAAAAAAAAACAAAACCGACTGGATCGAAACTGGGTTTTATGGTTTTCTCATTGATACATACATATATATTATACCTATTCCTAAACGCAATTTCAGAAATGTCCCCAATAGTATATTAATCTCAAACTATCGTACCAATTACGAACGTTTTTCTCCTTTATATGTAATGTTCAGTTTATTTAATGTTTTCAATAATAGATTTCATAATTTATTTGACCTATCACTTAATTTATCTCCTAAATTTCAATCAAATTTTTACTCGATTTTGTAATTTATACCTTATTATAATGTTTTGTTAAAATTTGTAAATTCATGTAAATTGAAGCTAGTATTTAGCTGTACTAAATAAATAAAAATAAATATATAGCCAGAAATGGGACCACACTACAGGCACTAGCTTCCCAATACAAAAAGAATTATCAAAATTGGTTCACTCAGTCCAAAGTAATGAGGTAACAAAGATAAAAAAAAAATGCAGACGAATTGAATACCGCCTTCTTTTTGGAAGTCGGTAAAAAAACATATTCAGTAGAGATGCCGCAAACATTCGGCCACTATTTGGTATTCGGCCTATTTTTCTGGTATTCCAAATGGAGAAGAAAAAAGACATTATACCAAAATGTGGGATTATTAAAAAATTGTAATTTTAGTACTTATATTCTACTAAAGGCAAGTTGTGGTGAATGAAAACTATTTGTTTCGCATTTGTTGTGTAGTAAACGATTACCTTTATCTTCGTAGGACTATTCCTGCCTCGAAAAAGTCCTCATATGCAATTCGATTTTAGATGTCTAGCCTTGCAGTAGTAGGTAGTGTGTTCAGGCATTTATCCTAAAAGTAGTTCAGTTATTCATTGTTACAATAATTTTTTAAGCCACATCTAAATTGAAATTACCAACGTTTTTTTCTGAGTATCCTTGGCCGAATGTTCGGCGGCCGAATATTCGGTATCCGACCGAGGAGCGTGGCCGAATATTCGGTATTCGGCCAAATCAATGTTCGCGGCATCTCTAATATCCAGTATTATTTTTGTCAGAACTCAGAACTTAACTAAAAACTTACTGATAAAAATAAGTTGCACCCTACTGATTCCTTATCAAATAGGTACTTAAAATCATAAGTTTCTAAGCCTTCTAGCTTTTGGGAAAATAGAGAATGAAGCCTTCTAGCTTTTGGGAAAATAGAGAATGAATGGTTTCGTTCAAAATGCAAAGAGATTATTAGAGTTAAAGAGGTAAACTTTGGTTCTGGAGGAATACCGGAAAAAGCTTAAACAGCAGAAACACGAATATTCGACGAACCAATTTATTGCAGAATCGAAAATTAAGGCGTAAAACACTACCACTGGTAGTAAAAATATTTTGTAAAAAAAAGCTTGTTTTCTTCCCTTTGTTAGCTTTTTTCTAACTCTACTCATGATTCCTCCCATATACGAGAGTGACAGGATTCTATGGGACGAATCTACTTTCGCACTCGTAAAGTAGAAAGAGTCCTGAAAGACCTTGACATACACAAATCCGCTGGCCCAGATAGTATCCCTCCCATCTTTTTAAAAAGGTGTTCTTCTAGGCTGGCAAAATTACTGAGTTAGCTTTTTCATCTGATTTCGTCTCTGATTTCTGATACAGCATTTTTTCAACCTGTTCCTAAAAAAGACGAATCTTTTACAACCTCCAACAAGCCACCTTTTGTGGAATAAGCATTTATTCGATTTCGCCAAAAACTCTGCGAATTGCTTAGGTTTCCTCGGAAGATGTAAGAAATTTGTCACTCCTTCAGATCTAGCTACAATTTATAAAGGTCATTAAACTTACGACTTTACATTATGTGAGTTGAAGTAAAAACA
Source organism: Episyrphus balteatus (assembly GCF_945859705.1). NCBI lineage: Eukaryota > Metazoa > Arthropoda > Insecta > Diptera > Syrphidae > Episyrphus > Episyrphus balteatus. Next base: position 53,301,552 of record NC_079134.1, on the reverse strand, counting down.
AATTAATTAAGTAAATTGTAAATGATGAAATTATTTAAACATAATCATCCCTGAACTTCCAGTACTTAATATTATCAAATAGTTGATAAGATTGTTCATAATTTAGGGAAATAATTTAAAAAAAAAAAACATGATAAGCTTTTGATTAAAGAATAAAAATAGTTTACTGCATTGATCATTTCTAGTGAAAATTATTACTACAAATACGTACAAAGTACAAAATATTCATAAATTTGTTTTATTTTATGGAATTCATGTCTATTTCTATTTTTTGTAAGTTTTAAGTCAAATATGGGCTATAGAAATGGATACAAAACTTCTAGTAAAAATTTCAAGAAAAATCAATATGTATTTCAATTTAGGTACAGATATTACAACTTTATCATATTGGTTTTGATCTAAAACATCGCTAAATTTATTTCTGACACGAAAATTAAATTTGTCCTAAAATAAAATTAAAAAAAAAAAACAATCAAACTTTCTAGTGTCGTTGCTCGTTGGTGTTTCAAATCAAAGGTTAAACCTTGAAATAAGAAATTAGCAATGGTTACGATTAAATTGGCATCGATTCAGTTTTGTTTTATGGAATTTAGAGCAAAGGCAATGGCACGTTGTTGTAGGGTACAGTTAGAAACTTGAACTAAAAATAAAACGAGAGTGAAAATTTGTTTGTTTATTTTTTTTTTAATATATGTGCCTAAATAAAAAATATAAACAATTAAGTACTTTTATTTTGTTTTTCAGCTCTTCAAATAAAACTTTCACTTTTGTACTTTTTCACTATTTAGGTCAATGTAGTGAACTCTAAAGAATCTTAAAAACAATGTTGAATTTTGCCGGAAATAATGATATAATGCTTTTATTTCCTTTAATTTTTTCAAATTTAATTTAATCAAAAATTTGAACTTGTGTTCGCCCAAAGCTCAAATTACAACAAAAAACGCCTTTCGCATTGCCTTATTTACTTTATCGATTTTATGCACAGAAATGCAGATAAATATAGTGGACTTTTGTGCCCTTAATTTCAAAACAAGCATGTCTTGAATTCATTCAATAAGTTTTACAAAAAGAAGGCACGTGATTTAGTTAAAGGTTTTAAATTGGGTTTTGTTGATATTTCAAATCACTTTTCGCAGGATTGGGACAAGTGTTATCCTAACCCGCAGATAAATCAAGGTCTTTCCGCCATTTTATTATATGCGACTTTTCGCAAAAGTTTCAGATGGACGTAGACGAACACGCAATGTTGAAGAAATGTTAAAAACGCTTTTGCAAACTGAGTCAGTAAGAATGTAAAGACTTACAAAAAAAAAAAAAAACAAAATTCTTAAAATACTCAAATAGGTACCAAAACTACTTTTCTATGGAATACCCGTTAGTGTGAAACCTTTAGACTGCAAAGAAAATAAGTATCCAAAAAATGACTCTTGTTAAGTTCACTTGATGTCATTGTGCTTCTTTATTGAACAAAAATCTACGGAAGTAACTAAATTGTTAAACAATAAACGTAACAACGATACTGTCTCCCATCAAGCGTCATCGCAGTGCAAAACAACGATATTTCTGTGTCGCATCAATTTGCGATCAACAATGCAAATTAATTGCAATCAGAAGAAGAATAAACCCTGAACAATTGCATGGTAGCACACGTTAAAGTCGGTCGTCAATTATAACTATTGAAGATGGACTTCGGATATTTTTATTTTATAAAAAAAAAAATGTGAAATAGTTATATATATTTTCAATCAAATGTTAATTAACTAAATAAAATTATTGTGAATATTTATGTAAAGTATACGTTATTCCACATAGAAATTTGTAACTTAGACGGTTTCTGACGGAACTAATTTTTGACCAAATGAAATTATTAAAATTGAGCCTAATTTTGACTAAAATACATACTTTTAATATTTCCAGAGCATACGTTAACAAAACCCAATAAATCGTAACGATTTAAAAAAAGATAATTTCGTGCATTATTTATATAAAGCTTTTAGATGCTTAAATAGAAGACTTTGGGCGGTGTTGTGTCAATTATGTGGTTTATCAGTTATTGAATGTCTTATTGTGTGATTTCTTCTTAATAAAGTAAAAGTAACCCTCCCTACTCCCCTCGAGAAATATTGTTTGCTATGGCCTTAGATTGAAATATATTTTTTGTACTGCCTGGACTTATTCATCTAGTTTCGCGCCAATTGACTGAAAACTTAGCGATGCGGATACGATTACGATAACCCACTTCAAGATATTTAGATTTATCTTCTTTTTCGTAGTTATACCTCGTTTCTGGTTACGTGAATGGATTTATTTTTTTGAAATTGTTCTGGTTTCGTTAGGATTTGCTTGTATTTTACTTAATGCAACATTGCACTCCATTCCATTAATAGACATTTTTTGCATTATTTACACTTGCAGGTTGATAACTGAATAAAAAGCTGATTAAAAAACAGTCCATTCATATGAACGGAAAAAGCGCGAATTCCACAACAAAGGCATTTTTCTCAACAAAAGTAAACAAACAAAACCAAAACAGAGGCAGAGAAGACTCATATTGAATAGAAAAGAAAAAAAAATACAAAAGTGCACCGGACACAATGAGTGTTAACGGTGACTTGATGGTTGTCAGAAACGGACGTTCGACAAGTCAAGTATCGGTCTACAACTACCCGGAGCATTTAAATCCATTTTATGAAGACGATAATCACAAACGATTGAGATTTTGGCAGATTAACAAAAGCTCAAAAGATGGCCAGGGTAGACGAAATAGTTTTTCATTGGGTGGTCTCAAGGACATGTGGTAAGTGAATCGATAGAAATGTTTATTTATTTTTTTTTTTAGGGAAATTAGTTTGTTACACTTATATCCTTCGCGTGTTTGGTCTTACTTAGAATTTTCAGTTTGATTAAAGTAGCACCTTGTTATAAATTATTTATAAATTTTCCATAAATTCATATATTCTGGGTAAATAATTGCTTTTTAATTATACAGCTATAGTCACTACTGTCTTGTGAGTTGTGACTACAGCAGATGGCTTACGAATGAAAAAGATTGTGAAAGTATTTGTATAGATTTTAATAAAATACAATGTTAAAAACAGCAGTTGGTTTGCCGAATTATTGATACATAACATGTGAAAAAACTATAAGTTACACTAAAAATGTCAAGATAAACCCTGATAATGATTTAGTTTAGACAAATATCTATGTTTTGTAGTAGGTGTTGCCAACGAAGATTAAAAACGCCATGAATGTTGATATATGACAAATTTTTGTAGAATTCACCCATGATGATGACCTATATATGAATATAGCATAAAAATGATTTTTGGAAAGGTCTTTCAATTTTATGTATGGGAAGTACAAATCTTGTAGTACTTATCGGAGACATTTGGAAGTTATTTAAAAGTTAAAGTGCAAGCATTGCACTCTTTTAAACCATTAATTAACAAATGTATTAATGGGACAACATGTCGATAAACCATGAAAGAGAATTGATTTGCAAGAATGGAAGGACCTTCAATTTACCAAAGTCATTACCAGAGGCATTAAACATTCTATTAAACTTTAAAAAACAGAACCCAGGTCGCTCAATATTTTAACAATCGATCATTAGATCCATCTTTTTCTATTGATGGGTACTATAGAGAGCAAACGTTGAATTAAGCGATCGCACACAAATTTCGTGATTTGGACACCATGTACCTGAATTAAGTGTTCCTTGAGATCGTTTGTTATCACAACGTGAGCGCATAGGTTATACATAGTTATAATGAAAGTTAATGAAATTGTTACAAATATAGGAAGAAAGGAGCTATGTTGGATATGGATACCTAAAGTCTTGCGTACAACTCAAGTCTTAAAATGCATTCATAAGTTTTTGTTATATTAGTAGTTTCTTTATGCTATAACTTGCAAGTGAGTTTTTCCATTGAACCGACGAAATATTATTTTTTTGATATAAATTTGAAAATATGGAAAAGAAAAATATCTTGTTTATGGAACTGAAAATGCATTGCCTTTTATTTCAGTTTAAACTCTTTAAACAGGTATTGAACAAAATCTAGAATTCGTTTTTTGTTTTCGAGATTTTTTTCTAGATATAAGGTCATATGCATAAAAAATAGTAAATGCTTTTACTTGAAAAATTGTAAAGTATGAAAGTTTTTTATCCACATTTTGTGCATATCAAACCTAGTTTAAACTTATTAATTTCATATTGCTAGTATTTACTATTTTTTATGCATACGGGCCATAGTCTTTCGAGATTTTTGTTCGTTCGAGATTTTAACATTCTAGATAAAAATTTTTTTTTCGAGATTTTTGGTATTTGAGATTTTTACAAAGAATCGTACACATGGCGGACGATTATAATTTATACCGAAAAAAAAACGTACAGAACTGTTGATACAAGCAAGTCCAATAAATTATAACGTATAGGTACGCTACTCAATGGACGGTAGTTTTAAAAGATCCTATCGTCAGTTTCATAGGGGAAAGTGGCCTTAAATGGCACCCCAAGATAAAATGGCCCCCTTGCTAGAAATCGTAGAATCGAAAATAATTAGAAAGTTTTATGAACGCGATTCTTTAGTTTATCAGGCAAAACCAACATATACGAAATTTCAGGAACTTCAAGCCATTATTTGAAATTTGACAGGTCAAACTCTCTCTATCCACATCAAAAAGTACACTCGTTAAAATTTTGTGAAATTTTTTTTTGCAAAAAAAAAGTATAAGAGCGGAATTCATAGTCCTTACTCAAGTTAAGATTTTTCTCAACTTGAGCATTGACTTGAGAAAATATTTTACTCAATCAAACTCACAAAGAAATTTGACTAATTTACGTAAACTGTCAGCTAAAAATGTATTTTTATATTTATTTTAGATGACAGTTTACTCAAATCAGTCAAATTTCAATGTGAGTTTGATTGAGAAAAATATTTTCTCAAGGCAATGCTCAAGTTGAGAAAAATCTTAACTTGAGTAACGACTATGAATTTCGCCCTAAGGGCGAAAAAAACATTGTATTTTGGAAAAAGAAGTTAATGTGTGTACGCATGAAGTATTTCTTATTAATTAACTGAAATAAGTTGGTTTAAAACCATTTTAAATTTTTTGGTGTAAAAATTAAATTGAAAAAAACTCAAAATGGGCAAAATGGCCTACTTAGTGCTCGGGTAAAATGGCATACCTATTTCACATGTCATTTTAAATTTTTTGTTCACATTTTCATTTTTTTAAAGTGAAAATAGTTGCTATTTATGAACGATGTACAGAGAGGAAGTCCTGGACTGAGAAAAGCCCTTGATTCCGTCAAAAACCTAGAAAAAGGCTTCCAAAACACTCAAAGTTGCAAAAACTACAAAAAAGAGACGAGCAACCAACAAGAACTGGGTTTTTAATGACTCGATGAAAGATCTGGGGGGATTAAGCACCACTTGTTCCAAGAAAATGGAAAAGAAGCCCTTTGATTCAATTTTGCATTTAAAATCACGTATGTTTGGACAGTGTGCCATTTTACCCGGGTAAATTTGATCAGTGAAATTTGTAGACGTCTTGAAAATTAAAAAAAATAAATACTTTTTGGAACTTTTTCAACTCGCAAATGAAAAAAATGTGAGAGTAATATATTAAACTTTGAAATATAGCATTTAAGTTTGAATGCTACTGTTTTTCGAGATATAGGACATTTTCCTTAGGGGGGCCATTTTAGGCCACCTTCCCCTATATGTATTATTTTTTTTATTTAGAAGATATCTAATGTAAACAAAAAAAGGTACCTTTATCATCTCAGATATCACCCGCATTTACCCTACTTATTTATGATGATGCGAGGAGTGGAGTATATTTATAAAAAATGCAAACTTTAACTAGTTTTTCTTTTTTTCACTTAATTTTGTACTTGTCTATGGATATCTATAATGTTGAAACACACAATAACTTAACATAGTCTGGCGCCATTAAAAGCTCAGTTAAGCAACAACACTTTAAAAAAAATTATTGAAGGGCGATATGACTCCCTTGTGAAATCTTATCTCTTGAGTATATTTTGTTTGTTCGTACTTAATAGAATAAAACTTAAAGATTAAACTAAAACAACTGCAATAATATTACAAATAATATCAGTTCAATGCTTTTATATTGGAGTCAATTGATTCTAATGTTTACACTACAATTCATGCGTTTGGATTTGTGTAAATAGTTTTCAGTATCAATTTTCAAATAATAGATACCATTAACGAGAAATTGTAAGCTACTTTCAGAACACCCTCATAATGTTATTCAGAGTGAAAATATCAGACTAAAGCAATATTGACTTTCTTTTTGCTTTGCACAGTAGTTGTATTCGTCTCGTTAATCATCAATATTTATGTCATCCACTTTGTTTGTACATTGGCATTTGTCCAATTTTCGGAAGGGCAAACATTTTTGGCAGACACAAATATTATGGCTAGATTCTTTCGCTATCGGATGATTTTTTTATATTCATTCTTCAGATGGTGTTTATAAAAAAATGCCTGCACCTGTTCTATGGGGAAATAAAGTCAATAAGTTCGTCGGTTTTGATAGACGAATAGAGTACACTACACGTTGTCGCTAACACCACCTTTTAAACCACCATATGGTTTGCTTACCTACAATTTACATTGAAAACACTAAAACAAACATTTACAAGTGCCATTTTTTGTTGTCATGTCTAACACGATTTTAAAAAATCGAATAAGCTGATTCAGGTTGAATGATTTTTAATTTGGCAAGGATTTCTTTTTGTTATACATAGAAACAAATAAGGAATGCAGTTAATAGTATTATAGAGTATTGATTTTCAAAATGGTAAAAACATGAAGAATGCCAATGGATTTTTATAAGTAGGTATCATATATTTATCCATTTAATAAAATTAAAATGCACGACTGGGTCGCACGTACTTGCTCTTGTAGTTCACAGTATCTTTATCTTAAATATCTATTGGAAATTTAAGATTTTGTTTAGTGTCGAGAAAAAAAAATCGAAAGTTTAAAAATTAAATTAAAAAAAATTTTTTTCAAAAATGTTTTTAAAAATATTTTTTTTATACATTTTATACTTCGAAATGATGTCTGTAAATTTTTAATAAAATTGACTTATGCTTTGATGAAATATATGAACTTAAAAAGTATGTCAGTTTTTGAAAAACGGCAACGCCATATTTCCGTTCTACGCATTTTTCCAGAAAAAACTAAAAACGCAGTTTTGTTAAAATCAATAAGCCTACACGGACAGACCAACGGACGGCATGACGAAAACCACTCTTTTGATCTTCTCCACCATCGTAATGTTGGATTTGATTAAAACCTCAAATTTTTTTTTTCTACACGAAACCAATACTTGCCCTATATACAAAGTAAAAAGCAAACAAAGAAATAATGTAGGTACATAAATTAAAGTACAGGTAAAATAGTACCAAAAATCATTTAATAAAAAAAAGGGTTGCCCTCCTGAAACTTGGCAAAAAGATTGCTTTTGGAATAAGGACAAAGGATCAAAAGAGTCTATACAAAAATGGGCGGAAGGGTGTTTTTTCGTGGAAAAGAAAAGGGTGTGGAGGCCAACAATTTATCATGATTAAAAGTGTTTTTTTTTGTATAGAGAAACAAAAAATTGATGGGTCACCCTAATCAAATTCCGTAAAAACATTTCATTTGGGATAGAAAGCGAGGATAAAAAAAAATTTTTAATGAAAGGGTGTTTTTTTTGGAAGAGACCGTTGAATCTGTTATTGGTCTCAAAAAGCCAATTGGTGGTAAGATGACAAGTTGTTGTTGATCATTCAAAACCCTCAATATAAATTTTTGCTTACGACGAGCATTTGAAAAAATATTTATAAATTGTTATTATATGTATGTATATTATCCTAAACTTGTAACGTTAAATGCATAAAAGTTATTGATTACTTTACCCCTTACTTTTGCTGGGTTGAGTTCGTATCCCAAGGGAGATTGTTTTTTGCATTAGTGGAATACAAAATTCCATCATTGTGAATGCTAAACAATTTTAGAACGATTCAAAAAAAGAAACGTTAAGAAAAAACTCAACTCGCAAAATATTGAATCAGACAACATTGAAAACCAGAACCTAAATTATCTAGCTTGGTCAATCGTCTTCCCCTCCTTAGTCTTGCATATGTGGTTAAAAAAAAAAAAACATTAAAAAAAACACGTATACGCCACAGTGCATATGGACAATAATGTGAATTACAAATCTAGCCTAGATGCTAACAAAATCCTTTCAAATAAGAATCAAAAATTCAAAAATAAATGATCAATCTAGTTTTCTCCTACACATTATTTTGGCGGTTTTAAAGGCCCTTAGCATTTAAAAATAAAAAGACGTCAACTGACAACAAAGGTTAAAATGGTATCAAAGATAACGAAGTAAGTTGATATCGTTACAGTTGTTATGATGAAGAAAATATAATGGGTGATATAACGTAATATTCTAAATACGACAAGTGAATCATTAGAGATCAAATGCGTACGACACCGATGTGCATTTTATGTCTTATTTTAATGATAACCTTGAACCAAAACCACAAACATAATAAGCATATATCTAGAAATTATCACACAATGTGTCAAACTATAGCAACCAATTTCACTTAGTATATTTTCACATGTGATAGATAATCAAACTTCACTTTTCATCAATGCAAACATTGAACACACAGCTAAACCCTGACATCTAACATCCCCCAACCCGCCTTTTGTTCAGTCATTCTATACATACTAGATACTATATAACACAAACTTGAAGTCTAGCTGAATATATCTAGTAAATCCATTTGTTATGAGGTCAAGTAGCAAAACAAAACAGCACGTCGGCGTCGCGCTTAAATTGATGCTAAATGATATTCACATGAGTGTAAAGTACTTCAAAGCTGATCATTTGTTACGTCACATCAATAAACCAGCACACAGTCTTATACTATATTTTGCTTGCCTTCTACTTAAGAGTGCAATATTTTCAGTTGACTTGGCTTTGCGCTGACAATTGTTAGTTAGCAGAGATCTCATCCGGCAATGTTTGTTTTATAAGTTACATACAATATGCATATGCAACCAATGACGTTTCCGTCAATTTTCACTTAATAAGAAGTCATCAACGATTATTTGCTATGACAAATTTATAATTTTTTAGTAAGTTGAAAAGTTATAAATGTTTAAGTATTTAAATATATTGGCGAATTAAAATCGTCATTGTTAAAGAAAAATTTTTTTAGAGAAGTTGAAGGTCTTCGCCTTTAAGCAGCTGAAAAGTGTTTCTACACTTGCACTTCTTAAAAGATTTTAACTATTATTTAAAAAAAGAAAATTGGTTGAAGTTTGACACTGATAGCGACATTTTGAAATTTCCGGAACAAATTTGCGTCAATGACCTCCTGAGTATACGCACTGTACACTGTAAAATAGGACACTGTGGCGTATGTGTAACATTAGTTTCTATGTAAAGATCTCTAGATTTTTTGTGCTGTGCGTTAACGACCCCAACCGGAGGGTTTAATTAAAATAAAGAAAAACAATAATAAATCGCACCCAGATGCTTCGAAGTTGTGGGTTCGGAAGCCACATACACCAACAGTTTTCATGGAAAAAAATAATGCAAGTAGGTGTTTTTTATTTTTTGAAGAGATACCCGGGCATTATTGCCACTCACCATTCATCATTTTACATCATATTAGATTCATTAAATCAAATATCAATTTAAAGGAGAGTAAACAATTTGACTGTTTTATTTTTATTATTTTTCTTTCTTCCAGGGCATTTAAATCATTTCGCTTAAAGAAGAAATCATCGAGTTTAGGCATAAACAAAACATCCGAAAGTCCACCACCACTTCGTCGAGATGTTTTTAATAATAACAACAACGGTTACAACACATACGATCCCCGTATGCGCTACACAACTGGAGCAACAAATGGTACTCTTGGCACTAATAATGCGTTCCAAAGAAACGTCCCATATCGAAGTTCCCTTCAAGATATGAGAAATACCCAGGTAAATTTTGTATAACCCTCTTGCATTCGAATATTTGATGTTTATTTAACTTTCAAATTCAACAGTCGGATCTGCCTACTAATGGTATTGGTTTCAATCGGAACGATAGGTACCGCAGCACAATACAACCGGCCACAACAAGCGGTACGCCAACACAAACGTTAACATTACCAACATCCCGAAGGTACGTGTATCGTGGGTCTGTAACCCCGCAACCAGTTCGTAATCTTGAATTTAATAGTGACACTTTGGGAATGATAAGCCATGGGTGAGTTTACTCGTATGCGTTTCGTTGAAATGTTGAAGTTCCATCTCTGTTGCGTTGGTCTGACAATTAATTTGTCCTTATTCTACGTTCTATGTTGGTTTCACCTAGTTACATATTTCTGTGGAGTTACTAACAAAAAAGAAAACAAAACATCATAATGAGATTGAGATGTACATTGTACAATATTTGGAAACATTTTGTACTATAAAATTCCATTTTTTTTTACTAATATTTCAGTTATTTACTTAAAATGCTTTACACTTGGGTTAGGTGTATACACGACAGCTTATTCCGATTCCGATATTTTTTAAACATACAAATTAATAATACTGAAAATAAAAGGTTTACCTGGATGTGAAAACCAGATGTGAAAACTAGCCTAATGTTTTTTAGCAATTAATCTCATTATTTATGTATAATATAGCCTGAATGTGACTATCTAGTTGAAGGTTCCAGAGAAAAAGCGACACATGTCCAATTTTAGTCAAAAATAAACTTAGAATTCTTGTAGTATTTACTGAGCACAATCTGATAGCATCCTTACTATTGGAAAATAAATTTAAGCCTTACTAAAAAAAATAAATACATAAATGATGTGCCTTTCGTACCTACTAAGTTGTATGGAGAACAAAATTTTAAGTTCTTTTTTTGCTTGGAATGAGTTGGAATGGACTTGAGCTGTTTTTCCCCTGGACCCTTCAGCTATATCTCCATGCTTGGTGTTTTTTTTTTTTTATTTTGCCAGTACAATGAAGCGTCTTCTTAGATACCGTGTAGCTGTTTCTTAAAAAGAAGTGGCGTTTATCCTTTTTAAATTTGATAGGTAGCCTAAGATAAAAGTTAACTTGATAGCCCAGTCATTTTAGTCATTTTTAAGCCCAATCTGCGGAAAAATTCCTACTGGGCTGAATTTTGGTATACAGCTTAATGACGGCTTTGTTATGAAGATGTGAAAAATCGACATTGATATCGTGTCCGCGTTAAGAGTTATAGGGGTCAAAAGGTCACAAAAACTGGTTTTTCACGATTTTCAGCAAAACGGTAAGTCTTATCAAAAAATTTTCAATGCAAGAATTGTAGACCAGATTATTATATATAAAAAGTGTCATGACACTTTTTTTCCTAAGACCCACCGTTTCTTAGGTATAACGATTCAAAAAGTTGAAGTTGAGTTGTAATCGTCATAATCAGGCCTATTTTGAAAAAAAAAACTCCTAACTGAAAAGTTCCTGATATTTCATTATTTTTTAAGCTTGAATTTCGTTTTTCAATGGTTAAGAATATGGGAAAGCAAAAAAATCTAAGTGGCCGACTTACTTAAAAATATTCTCGTCTAAGGGGAGTATTTTTAAGAAAGTTGGCCACTTTGGTTTCTATAGATTTATTTTATACCACAGGTGTTTAAAATTTTTCATAAAATACTTTTTTTACATTTTGCATCAAAAAACAGATTTCAAAATTTTTTTTACGAAAATGTGCAATAGCTTTGCAGTTTTCAAAGCGTTTATGTACTCATACAATTATTGTAGAAAATTATAAAAAAAAGAAATAAATAAAATTCATTCATTCGTGGTTGTAGTGAACGAAAACATAAGATGATAAAATTTAAAATACACTGAACGAAAAAAAGTCCACATTTTATGAACTGGTTGCGATAGAACTTTTTTCTATCTGTTTTTAGAACAATCATAAGTGTAGCTATAAGCCGTTTTAGGGTTGTCTATTCTCTATTGCACACCCTGTATATTTTCAGACATATTCTAAACAAAAATTCCCAGGGAAATGGTTTCGGGAGAAGGGCCCCAATCGGAAAAATGGCGAAAATTTCCATTTTTTTTGGTTTCCCCATATTCTTAACAGTTGAGGAACGAAATTCAAGCTAAAAAAATAATGAAATTTCAGGAGCTTTTCAGTTAGGAGTTTTTTTTTCAGGAATAGGATTATGACGATTACAACTAAACTTCAACTTTTTGAATCGTTATACCTAAGAAACGGTGGGTCTTAGGAAAAAAAGTATCATGCCACTTTTTATATATAATAATCTGGTCTACAATTCTTGCATTGAATATTTTTTGATAAGACTTACCGTTTTGCTGAAAATCGTGAAAAACCAGTTTTTGTGACCTTTTGACCCCTATAACTCTTAACGCGGACACGATATCAATGTCGATTTTTCACATCTTCATAACAAAGCCGTCATTAAGCTGTATACCAAAATTCAGCCCAGTAGGAATTTTTCCGCAGATAAAACCTAAAATTACTGGACTATTGAGTTTCAAATTAATAACGAGGTCACCCCAATATGCATCTAAATATAAAGGTTTGTTTCCTCATTCTAGTTTAAAAATCGATTCCTTCTTTGAAGAATGGACATCTCTTCTAAATAAGGCTACGATTTCGCTTTTTAGATTAGCCCTTATTGATCCAAGGTTAGCCCTTGCGCCCAAGGCTAGCCACTATATTTCTGACTCTTAGGTCTTAGCCCCTTTGACTGAAGTTATACATATTAATTCCAGTTTATAATGTACATTTACTTTTATGTAATATTGTACCTACTTTCTTTTGCAATAATTTTTTTAATTTTTTTTTTTTGAACTTTTTAAAATTTGAATGCTAAATAAACCTAAAGTATGATTCCTTAAATTATAAAAAAAAACCTTAAACTTCAAACACTCATGAACCATACTCAAAGTATATGCATTCGGATATCATTAATATTCTATCTTTATTCATATTATATTTTTTATTTCAGTTATTTTATTTATGTACAATTGTACATATGTATCAATTTTTGTGAATTTTTTGTTGTAGTTTTTTGTTTGTTTATAATTTACTAACATCGAAATCCAATAGAAGATGAAGGCAGTATCGTAGACTCGTAGATTTCCCGGCCCAGCAAGACCACAGGAAACGTTCAAAGCTCACAAGATGGCGAGCCGCGGTGGCGTAGCTTGAACGTAGATTGAAGGAGAGCGAGGGCTTAAAGTAACGCTTTTTGCTTAAACCGAAGCTCAGCCTTCAATTTTGAAAATAAATCCGCTAAACCCTCTCCAAACTAAAAAGCCGTACTTCAACTACGAAACTCCGTTAAAAATAATAAGTAAAACTTATTAACAACATGATACACTTCGCGTCACTTGAATAGAAACAACAATTTTTCTTTAGAAAATACCGATTGGCGCTTCGGTGAGGTAACTTAGTAGATTTTTGGTTTTGCATTTTCAAAGAGGAATTTTTAATAAACAATGTTGTAAAAACAAAAAACCCAAAACAGAAACCGTATGGCTACTAGTTGCGTTTTTTGGCATTACTTCACAAAAAACAGTGTTTTTTTTTGCGTCACTTGAATAGAAACAAGCTCTTAAATTAGATAAAAATGATGAAAAATCATGGACAACACCAATTTTTGTAAAGCAGTCTTAAACTTTGACATTATTTGCACATTATAACCAATTATGGGCTACGAGCTACCATTAGGCATCACAGAAAATGCATAAATAGAATTAAACATTTAAAATGCACTTGTACTGTACACAATCGTGGACCTAATTGGAGAAAGTGACTATAGTGTTTGGTAACTTCTTACAAATTAAGAAAATGACATTTTCTACAATTTAAGGTTTGAATAAGTGAAATAAACTTTCGTTTTCATCCGGAATGGATCTGTTTTGTTTCTATTGCGTTGTTTTTTTCTGGAACTCTCCTTGTGCAATCTCTAAGAGGGTTGTTTTTCCACGTTCCTAAACTTCCCAAGAGCTTCTTCCATTATTTCTTTGTAAAAGTTTGCATCTTTTTTCGAAGCGTGAAGCTTCAATTTTCCTATTGCACATCATAAAAACAAAGCGTATTACTATAACACATTTTATTGCCCTTTATTGGCGATGCGATAAAAGTTATTCTTTCATAAACCAATGAAATAGGACTAATATTAACGTGGTCCATCTGAGTTGGTATGTTTTCCTTTAAAAAACCACTCTTTACCTCACTTCTTTTCAGTTCAAATGCAACTATAAAATAGTTAACTTTTTTGTAATCTTAGTAGAAGTTAAAATGTTGTTATTTTGCATTTTGAGGCTTTTTAAATGTTGTGCACCTTTTATAACTTCCATGATGGAACAAACCAACACATTACCATCGCACTAACACCACGTTTTTGACCGATTTTAGCGGCAAAGTGAAGGAAATTGCTGCTAGTTTTTAAATTATTTTTTTCTCTGCTCTTGATTTGGGTCTCACCTGTCTTATTTTTTTATTCAATCACTAGTTTACGATATTTCAAAAATATTCTCATACAAATTTTCCAATATCTTTCGCGATTTTGCATAGTGCAAGTGCATTTCCAATGTTAGCTGCTATTTATGCATTTTCTGTGATGCCTAATGGTAGCTCGTAGCCCATAATTGGTTATAATGTACAAATAATGTCAAAGTTTAAGACTGCTTTACAAAAATTAGTGTTGTCCATGATTTTTCATCATTTTTATCTAATTTAAGAGCTTGTTTCTATTCAAGTGACGCAAAAAAAAACACTGTTTTTTGTGAAGTAATGCGAAAAAACGCAACTAGTAGCCATACGGTTTCTGTTTTGGGTTTTTTGTTTTTACAACATTGTTTGTTAAAAGTTCCTCTTTGAAAATGCAAAACCAAAATCCTACTAAGTTACCTCACCGAAGTGCCAATCGGTATTTTCTAAAGAAAAATTGTTGTTTCTATTCAAGTGACGCGAAGTGTATAGTTTCCAACAACAAAAACCCCGCATATGGGGCATCTTTTAACGTAGACTGGGTTTTTTTGTAACCAGGACGACAAGTAAAGATAGCCCCTCATTTATTTGAGAAAAAATTAATTCATATTTTGTAAATATGTAATACAATAAAAATAGAGAAAACATATATAAAAGGTAATGAATGACATAAGCTTAAATTCTAAAAAATAGTACACTGTTTCTTTTAAGTAAACAGCCATTTTTGCTCAGCCATTGAGTCACACAAGGATCCTTGTGAACATTTTTATCCTCATATCAAACACTAAAAAAAAGGTTTCACAGAAAAAATTGGAATAAATATTGCTCATCTTGCTCTCCAGAGATGGTTTGGTCAAGCGTCTTCTCATTCACTTGGCACTCTTGCATATGTGGTTAAAAAAAAGATCACGTATACGCCACAGTATATGTGGACAACGTGCAAATAATGTGAATTACAACTTTGGCCCAGATGCTAACACACTTAAATCAAAATTAAATAAACACTTGCATTCAATAATTGAACAAAATGTTAATCTTCTTGTCCTCAGTTTTAATAAACAAACAAAAACCTTTTAAATATGAATCAAAAATTAAAAAATACTTCCACAGCCGCGTTTATTATCCTTATTTTCAAAATACTACAAAAACAAAAAAAAAAAATTAATACAAACCTAACACAAAACAAAACCTTGTATAGGTTAACAAAATATAAATCAAGGGGCACGGTAGTGCCCAGCCAAGTTCTCTAGCAACTTTGGCACTACACCCTTATTTACAGGAAACAACTCAGGCCATTTTCGACCCCCCTCTAACTTCCACACCAAAGATGCTAGAAATTTCAAACTCACTACATTTGTTGAGATGGTCAAAACCAAACACCTCACAAAATTTCAGCCTCCTACGATGAGTAGTTTCTGAGATATAGGGCTTCAAAAATTGCAAAAACCGTAACTGACTCACTGATTCACTGATTCACTGACTCACTGACTCACTGACAGATCATCAAAATTATGGAGAACTTCCCGATATCGTAGAAACTTGAAATTTTAAACGGTGATAGGACTTGTGGTGAATACAAAGGAAAAAATCGAAAATTTGAGATTTTCAATTCAGGGGGCGTGGCATCCTCCCATTTCCGCTGAATTTTCATCAAATATAATAGAGCACTTCTGATTATCGTAGAATCTTGAAATTTGGTACAATGGTAGAGCTGGTAGTTTATACAAAGGAAAAAATTTAATATTTGAGAATTTCAGCCAGGGGGCGTGGCAATCGCCCATTTGTGCTGAATTTTCATCAAATATTATAGAGCACTTCTGATTATCGTAGAATCTTGGAATTTGGTAGAATGGTAGAGATGGTAGTTTATACAAAGGAAAAAATTTAAAGTTTGAGAATTTCAGCCAGGGGGCGTGGCAACCGCCCATTTCCACTGAAGTTTCATCAAATATGGAGATTTTCAATTCTACAGCCATACTTTGCAAAAAGTAGTGAAATCACAACAAAAACATTACTGTTAAAAAAAGAGCCAAGTTCTCCTATGTTAAAATTATGCTGGCACAAAAAGTATTGAGATGTAAAAGTGTACCAAGTTCTAAAGTTTGGGTTCAAATTCGTATCAATAAAATTTTGATTGTTTACTTGGCAATTTTTGAAATAACTTTAAAAATCGGTCATTAAAAGAAAAATTGTCAAGAGAACAATCAAAATTTTATTGATACGAATTTGAACCCAAACTTTAGAACTTGGTACACTTTTACATCTCAATACTTTTTGTGCCAGCATAATTTTAACATAGGAGAACTTGGCTCTTTTTTTAACAGTAATGTTTTTGTTGTGATACCATTTTTCATTATAGTTTTGTTTCCTTTGTAACCAAAAAGTCCTAATCAGGGATTTTTTGGCTATTTATTCAATTCCGTATATCGACTGTAGCGCTACAGTTGATTCATAGCGGATCTTTTTCTGGTTTTACTTATATAGAATATAATATGTCTATAATTATTCAATGCTTACATATTTACGTTTTTATTGAATAAAAAAATGTTTAAAAAAAAACTCTTTAATGAGCCTTTGATCTTAAGATGGGAAAACGATAAAAAATATAAACAACAAAATAAAATAATATATTCGACAGTATTGAACGAAAATCAGCATTTATATAAAATCTTTTGCGGTAGAAAAATGCAATAAAAATGAAAATATTTTTCCATACCATACATTCCTACATGTGTACAAAAAACATATCACATACAATATATAAATTCTTGGTATAGGGTTGGGTATAATGAGTAAAATTCTTCTTCTTCATATGAGTGCCTACTTACCTACATATGACAAGTATGTAGTTTATATAATGGTAAAAGTCTTTTTTACATGTGGCTTTTTTATCTTAAGTTCCTTCTATCAAAAATGTGTATGTACATTAAAAAGATTTTACTTTTTTCACATTTAACAGATCATCACAAATTAGTGTGGCCAGCACAAATCCTTTTGATGATGAAGATGATGACGATGTTGTAATGGGTGGAGTTTCTGCCTCTTCTACTCCCGCTAAACATCCAGCTCGGAAAAAGCGACGTGCTCCACCACCACCAATTCCAGTAAGTTTTAAACTTTTCTATGATATACATATATCATATATATCATTTAAATATCATATGTCATTTAAAAAAGGTTCGTTTGAGAGAAAAACCCGCTTAGCTGAAAGAGAAATTGTGACATTTTGCCGTTTCACTTAATCGGGTTTGACTGTACATATCTATAACTTATACATTCCTACATAATTTAAGTTACAGATATCGTCGGTGACGCGAGCAAAGTGTGCAACTTCAATTTTTTTGAAAATGAGATTTTAATGCAATTTGTTAGATTTGAGTGAGTCGCAAAAACCAGGAATTCCCATTCAATTAGCAATTAAAATTGTTCATGATTAAAATTTGGTTAAATGTAAAGGAATGGTCCAGTCCTGTAGAATTAATCAATGGAATGTTACCCATTAATCGGATATATTTTTCAAAAAGCAATTTCACTATAGCGGGCAATGACCAAAAAATACGACCAAACCTTGCTTGGTTTGACATTTTGTGAATGACCCAACCCCGAAATTCGAATTTTAAAATAATCTGAAACCGTTAAAGTACTAATGTACTTGCTTTTGGAGCTTTTATTATATAGCTTTATAGCTTTAAGTATGTTGACATTTTTGTAAAGTTTTTTTTTTTCGGGCTGGAGAATTAAGACAAATAATGGAAATAACTTATTTTTTAGCATAAAAAAAAATTTGTTACTTGCGAAATAGGTACTACATATATATGTATCAAGTTATGCATTCGTACAAAAAAAAAAGTTGAGATAGCATTTTTTCATGACATTACGATGGTAGAGAATGCCAAAAATGTGGGTCCCGGAAGTCCGTCTGTCAGTCTGTCAGTCGGTCAGTCGGTCAGTCGGTCAGTCTGTCAGTCTGTCAGTCTGTCAGTCTGTCAGTCTGTCAGTCTGTCAGTCTGTCAGTCTGTCAGTCTGTCAGTCTGTCAGTCTGTCAGTCTGTCAGTCTGTCAGTCTGTCAGTCTGTCAGTCTGTCAGTCTGTCAGTCTGTCAGTCTGTCAGTCTGTCAGTCTGTCAGTCTGTCAGTCTGTCAGTCTGTCAGTCTGTCAGTCTGTCAGTCTGTCAGTCTGTCAGTCTGTCAGTCTGTCAGTCTGTCAGTCTGTCAGTCTGTCAGTCTGTCAGTCTGTCAGTCTGTCAGTCTGTCAGTCTGTCAGTCTGTCAGTCTGTCAGTCTGTCAGTCTGTCAGTCTGTCAGTCTGTCAGTCTGTCAGTCTGTCAGTCTGTCAGTCTGTCAGTCTGTCAGTCTGTCAGTCTGTCAGTCTGTCAGTCTGTCAGTCTGTCAGTCTGTCAGTCTGTCAGTCTGTCAGTCTGTCAGTCTGTCAGTCTGTCAGTCTGTCAGTCTGTCAGTCTGTCAGTCTGTCAGTCTGTCAGTCTGTCAGTCTGTCAGTCTGTCAGTCTGTCAGTCTGTCAGTCTGTCAGTCTGTCAGTCTGTCAGTCTGTCAGTCTGTCAGTCTGTCAGTCTGTCAGTCTGTCAGTCTGTCAGTCTGTCAGTCTGTCAGTCTGCCAGTCTGTCAGTCTGTCAGTCTGTCAGTCTGTCAGTCTGTCAGTCTGTCAGTCTGTCAGTCTGTCAGTCTGTCAGTCTGTCAGTCTGTCAGTCTGTCAGTCTGTCAGTCTGTCAGTCTGTCAGTCTGTCAGTCTGTCAGTCTGTCAGTCTGTCAGTCTGTCAGTCTGTCAGTCTGTCAGTCTGTCAGTCTGTCAGTCTGTCAGTCTGTCAGTCTGTCAGTCTGTCAGTCTGTCAATCTGTCAGTCTGTCAGTCTGTCAGTCTGTCTGTCTGTAAACGAAGCTACAGCCTAAACGGATATACCGATTGATGTCAAACTTGGTATGTAGCGTTATTTGGCGACTCTCCAGAGGGGTTTTTGGAATAAATTTTTTTGGACCAAAAATAACGGTACTTGTTATATACCGATTTTAGTAAAATTAATCTTAAAATGAATGAAAAATTTTTTTTTGAAAATCATTATTCCGATTATCTCCGAAAATGCTGATTCGATTCCAACGAAACTTTTAGTGAAGAAGCATTTATATAATTTAAATATAAACCAGAAATTAAATTTTCAAAAAAATAATTTTTGGATTTTTAAAAAGATTTTGAATTTTTTTTTTGAAAAATCAAATTTTTGAAAACGAGACATTGAATTTTTTTGAAATTTTGTTTTTAGATGCTGATTAGTGATTTCTACAAAATGGCATACCAATTTTATTTTAAAACTTATTTCATATATTTATTTGTATAGATTTATACAATAAGATACAATATCTTGCTCCAAAAAGTTATTTATAAAAAATTAGTTTTTTTAAAAAACGGCTCTAACGATTTTGAATTTTTTTTTCCAAAAATGCATCTTAATATATCAATCAAAACTGCATACTTGTTTTGGGGGCAATTTGATTTCAGATTTTATTTTATTTTTTTAAAAAACGAATTTTATTTTTTTTTCCAAATTTCTATATAAAAAGTCTTAAAAATTTAAACAACTTTAACTCTAAGAGCAAGTTCGTGCGACCCAGTCGTGCATTTTATTTACAAACAAATAGCGCTACTGAGAAAATAAATATTTTCACTTTTGTACTTTTGCAAAGTGGCCAATGTTTTACAGGCTTGTTTCTTGGATTTTGATTACTTTTCAATCAGATTTCCAAAAAAAGAAAATGTTTTTCGCATTATTATTGACATTATTTTAAACAGCTAAAAACTGAAAGTCCGAAAATTCCGCGTTTTTTGGGGACCAAGCCCTTGTCTAAGTCATTCGAATAATACAAGCTTAATCAAATTCAGCTCAGAAATACCATGTAGGTATACGACAACAGTAACTAGTCATAGTGGTATTATGTAGTAAAGGATTTATCTATATATGCAAATATAATACACACGAAGCTTGAGATTTGTAGCTATCTTTAAAATAAGGTCATTATTTTAGAATTAAATACATTAATAGCTTAAACATTTATCATGTTTAAATGCATGCCCACTTCACAGAATAAGGTCTGGACACCTAGTGAAGGCAGTTTTATCAATCGAATCATTGGGTAATTTTGTTTGAATATTTTACATTTATTTTACTCAAACGTCAAACACAGTATTATTTGTTTTGTGCAATCAAGCTATTTTGTGTTCAGTGATAATAAAGCAAAATTTATTTGTTCACTAATTTAATTTCATTAATATAGTTATCATTTATCATTTTATCATAAAGAAAACACAATTTTTTTATATGTACTATGATATCACAATTATTTTGTGATAAGATAAGTTCTATTTGGGTCTTATTTATAAGTAAAATTGCAAAAAGTATTTAAATTTTTCACAGGCACTCGCTTATATGTACTGCAAAATATTTCAACCCAATTTGTATTGGAATGTTTTAATGAAGTAAAAATAATAGTGGCTAGTCTAATCAAAGGAACTTATACTTTTACATATCGATAATAATAGGGTTGTTTGTTCATTAAAAAAGTCTGCGGGCATACAATCTTACAATTTTAATAGAGTAGGTGAAATAAGCAACAAAAAAACCAATAAGGTGTGCGATGTGCCGTTGTTTTAGATAAGAAAGTATATTGGAAATCTAAAAACTGAAAGACTAGTACTTGCATAAATGATTTGATTTATGAATGCATCGCTAGTTTAGTAAATTAAACAAAACTATTCGCTGCTTAAGAAAAGCGATTTAATTTATAGATAATTCTCGTTCACAGGAACTAAGTTTTATCAAAAAAAAAAAGTTTCGTACTCATTTGAAAATGTCTTTTCAAAATATATTAGTAATTCATACAATTATAAATCGATGTTATCGCTGGGTTAGTTATCTTGTTTTGTTTGGTAATCCGGAAGAGCTCTCCGATCCCGAACCACAAAAAAATTACCGAAAACAGCTCTTTTTGTAAGAAGTTTTAAAAATTTATTAGCAATTTGAGCAAGTTCTCTAGCAACTTTGGCACTACACCCTTATTTACATTAAACAACTCATCAGGCCATTTTGACCCCCCTCTAACTTCTATACCAAATATGCCAGAAATTTCAAACTCGATACATTTATTGAACTAGTCAAAAAAAAAAAAAATCCTTACAAAACTTTAGCTAGCTAGGATGAGTAGTTTCTGAGATATAGGGCTTCAAAAATCGGAAAAACCGTAACTGACTCACTGACTGACTGACTCATTCACTGACAGATCATTAAAATTATGGAGAACTTCCCGTTATCGTAGAAACTTGTAATTTGGGTTGGGGTCAAAATTCTGCCGGGGTCAAAATTCTTTTGTCAAAATTCTGCTTTCAAAATTCTGCCTTACAAAATTCTGCTTTCAAAATTCTGCTTTTCAAAATTCTGTTTTTCAAAATTCTGTTTTTCAAAATTCTGCTTTTCAAAATTCTGTTTTTCAAAATTCTGCAAAAAATTTAAAAAGGGTTTGGAAAATGTTAAAAAGCGCGCGCTTTTTGACATTTTCCAAACCCTTTTTTAATTTTTTGCAAAATTCTGTAAAATCATCTTCTTGAAACATTTTCTGCTTATTTGATTACTTACCTACATAATTTGTCATTCTTTGAATGCATATTAATTTTTGTTTCATAAATGAATAAATTTGAGAATATTAAGAAAAGGTTTTAATACTAAACATTTCCGAAAATAATTCAAATTTCTTTAATTTATCAAATAAAGATGAATAGTCAAAAATTTGAATAAGAAAAGGAATATTTTGTTTCAAACAACATCGGTTCCAATAAGTGATAGGTTTTATTTGAAAGAAAGTCAGTCAATGCATTTAAGAAATATTTGCGACACTTAAACAAAAAAATTTAGGAAAGTACTAATGTTGAATTACATTAATGAGGTGTATTTTTCTTTAGTCAGCGCATATGCTATAAAAAAAAACAGAATTGGCAGAATTTTTTTGATCAAGTATAATGCTGGCAGAATTTTGAAAAGCAGAATTTTAAAAAGCAGAATTTTGAAAAGCAGAATAGAAAAAAAGCAGAATTTTGAAAAACAGAATTTTCATTAAAAAAGCAGAATTAATTTGGCACAGTGATGGGTCGGGATCGGGTCAAAATTCTGGCTTCAAAATTCTGCTTTTCAAAATTCTGCTTTTTTAATGAAAATTCTTCTTTTCAAAATTCTGCTTTTTTTCTATTCTGCTTTTCAAAATTCTGCTTTTTAAAATTCTGCTTTTCAAAATTCTGCCAGCATTATACTTGATCAAAAAAATTCTGCCAATTCTGTTTTTTTTTTATAGCATATGCGCTGACTAAAGAAAAATACACCTCATTAATGTAATTCAACATTAGTACTTTCCTAAATTTTTTTGTTTAAGTGTCGCAAATATTTCTTAAATGCATTGACTGACTTTCTTTCAAATAAAACCTATCACTTATTGGAACCGATGTTGTTTGAAACAAAATATTCCTTTTCTTATTCAAATTTTTGACTATTCATCTTTATTTGATAAATTAAAGAAATTTGAATTATTTTCGGAAATGTTTAGTATTAAAACCTTTTCTTAATATTCTCAAATTTATTCATTTATGAAACAAAAATTAATATGCATTCAAAGAATGACAAATTATGTAGGTAAGTAATCAAATAAGCAGAAAATGTTTCAAGAAGATGATTTTACAGAATTTTGCAAAAAATTAAAAAAGGGTTTGGAAAATGTCAAAAAGCGCGCGCTTTTTAACATTTTCCAAACCCTTTTTAAATTTTTTGCAGAATTTTGAAAAACAGAATTTTGAAAAGCAGAATTTTGAAAAACAGAATTTTGAAAAACAGAATTTTGAAAAGCAGAATTTTGAAAGCAGAATTTTGTAAGGCAGAATTTTGAAAGCAGAATTTTGACAAAAGAATTTTGACCCCGGCAGAATTTTGACCCCAACCCTGATGGGTCTTGAGGTGCATAAAAAGGAAAAAATCGAAAATTTGAGACTTTCAATTAAGGGGGCGTGGTATCCGCCCAATTTCGCTGAATTGACATCAAATAGTTTAGAGCACTTCTGATTATCGTAGAAACTTGAAACTCGGTAGATAAATAGAGTTGGTAGTTTATACAAAAGGTACAAATTTTTAATTTGAGAATTTTATCCCATTTTCACTGAAGGTTAATCAAATATTTTAGAGCACTTCTAACTATCGTAAAATCTTGAAACTTGGTAGAATGATAGAACTGGTAGTTTATACAAAGGGAAAAATTTAAATTTTGATAATTTTAGCCAAGGGGCGTGGTAACCGCCCATTTTCATAGATAGAATCTTATATGGCTTGGTAGGATCGTATGCAAAAGAATCATTTAAAAAATCCATCCTTAGATATTCGAACACAACTGCCTTAAAAGAATTAGGAAATATGAATGCTTGAGATCTTTTTAGGAAAGGCACTAGAATAACAAAATCAAAATTTAATTGATACAAATTTAAAACCAAACTTAAAACTTGGTACACTTTTATGTCTCAGTACTTTTTGTGTCAACATAATTTTAACATAGGATAACTTGGCTCTTTTTTTAACAGTTATGTTTTTGTTGTGATCCATTATACATACCGTAGAGGTTCCCTTTTTTAAAGCATTTGAGAACCTTTAAGCCTAGCTTTGCCATACGGCAACGGCCGTTATTTCTGAAAGTAGAGTTTGGAATAACATGTTTACTATCAGAACAGAAATGATTAAGTGAAAATAATACAAAATAATGAAATATAAACCGATTCAATAAAACTGACTTCATTTAGGTCGTAATGGGCCTAGTAACCAGGGTTTTTCCAAAATTAAATATTCCATACTAAAAAGGTTTAAAATCCAAATAACCATTTTGTTTCTGTAAAGCTTTAAAGAAGCAAAGGTAGCATCTGTAGAACTTTATAGACGCAAAATAGTTATATGTGAATTGAAAGGGCACCAGGCAGATTAATAAACTTGGTATCCTACATAAATGCACATAAACAATTAAGTTGTTCAGAAATATCAAACTAATCACAACACCGATACGCAAATATGTATGAGCTTTTTAGTGTTTAAAAAAATCTCGTTCCCACTTAATAACGTAATGCACTAATGATAAATTATTTAATCTTTTAATTAGTATTAAACGTTTTTTGTTTCTTTCTTTTACAGGTGCATCAAATAATCAAAGAAGAAAGCTCGAGTGCTGGTTCCACTCCTAGTCACAAGCCATCCACTACTCAGCCTAAGAACTCCAATGAAGAGGAACGCCTTGAAATTCACAATCTTACTGCTGAAATTGAAAGCTTTGTCAAATCGTCCAATACGGACAGTCCTGAAAATCATGAAGCTCGTTCCTCCTCTGTTGTTGTCACCTCAAACTCACTTAAACAAAACGGTACAATACCAAAAACTTATAATTCACCATCAACCCGCGAATCAGACACATCGATTACTTCCAATGTCGATATTATTATTACCCCAAATGAAGAATCATTGTTCATTAGAGAAGATCAAGATATTGAAGTTTCAAAGAAAGAAGACTCTTCTGTGAAGCTTGAGAGAAATAAAGTAGAAGAAATTGGGCATGTAGAAACGATCCATATTCGAACAGAGAGCCCTCGCTCGACACCCGAAAGGAAAGAATCACCAGGAGTATCAACTTTCCGTTCCGAAACCAAGCCTAGCTCCTCTGAAAAGGTTATAAATACTACAAATGAATCCGTTGTTAAGGTGCATGAAGTAACAATCAAAGAAACCACAGAAAAGTCAAGACCTCCTATTGCAGCTAAGCCCAATATTCCAAAGTCTCCACCACCGGTTTCTCCAAGGTTGTCAACTTCTCGTCGGGAAATTTTACTGGCTGAAACTCCAGACACTCCTGCAATGAGAAGAAAAGAGATAAAAACCGTGGAAGAAGTTTCTTCTTCTGCTTCTTCTTCTTCTCCAGAGATGCCACATAGGGAGGTAGGAATTGACGTTGGTCCTCTTAAAGAACCTGCACCTCAACGTCACGAAGTAACTATTAAAGTGCAACATGTTCTGGCTATTAATGAAGATACAAAACAAGAGCCTGTTTTAGATTCAACGCCCATCCCAGCAGTAAGAGGACAAAAGCAACAATCAACTGAACAAAATTCACCCCTTCCAGCCGTAAGAAAAGTAACTATAATTGAAAAAGACCCTAATGTATCAAATCAAGCAAAGTCTTCCGCAACATTTAAGGAAGAAATTAAAACGCAAGCAAAGTCTTCCCCAACATCTAAGGAAGAAATTAAAACTCAAGAAAATGCTTCAAATCTTGAAGAAGATCTTCCAACTACAATTTCAGAGCTTCAGTTGATTATTTCTGAAATAGAACAAGTTGCTGAACGTATTGAAGAATCAGCTACTGAAAATCCCCAAGAACCAGACAGCCTTCCTAAGCCTGTTGTAGCTTTAACATCTCCTAATGATGAAATCGCTCATCCAGCTCCTATTCAAAAACCTCCGAGGGCGAAGCATTTCACTGAAGATATAAACGAAAATATTTATCGACCAAGGCCGAGCCAATGGAAACAATCGACTCTAGCTCCCCTCGAACCAGTTCCACCAGAGAAACGACGATCTGTTAAACAGATCATTGATTCCATTAATCGAAGTCAACAACTGCTAGGCGGGGCCAAAAAAGAAGAAGAAACTGAAATTGATGCCAATAATCCACAACGAAATCAAAGCGAAACAAATACTAATGCAATGGAACAAAACTTAAAAAGTTTAGCCGAGTCACAACGCGAAATGAAGAGAATGCTCTTGGAACTTGAAGGACTTGAAAACGCTCACGAACAGAAACTCTCTAACAAAACTGATGAGAATTTTCAAGGCATTCTAGATACTATTGTATCTACGCTAGCTAAAGAAACCGATAAAAATGGCAATGGGAATGGCAATGGAGACGTATTCAAAAAATGCACTATAACAAAAGAAGTCAATAATGCCTCAAGGGAATCATCGCCAACAAGCTCAAATCTTGATTGGAATCCCTTGCCGAAGCCCAAACGAACTAATAAGAATTTATCACCAGAGCTTCAAGTGAAAAGGAATAATAATAATAATAAAAACAACTAACAAACAGTTAAGTGTTGACTGATTTTATAGGTGTTGAATGTTGATGAATTGAAATGTGACCTCAAAAATTCCTTGTGCAATATTCGTAAGGCTCATTCCTAAGGAGCTTAATCTGTATCGAAAATCCGAATTAAAACGCAAAAAAAGTATAAGGACCCACGGCAGCCACAAAAAAAAACTTATATAACATAATTACTCGTATATCCTCTTATGAAAAGTAATAATTTATAATTTTATTAAATTACGTGTTACAATAATTTTTATTTATATAATTTTAAACAAAAATAAGAAGATATAAAATGTTGGTTTGCTAGTCTGGATAATGTAAACTTGGGCTAATTTAACCAATGGGATAATTAAGAAGTTTAATAAAGTCTATGTGCCTAAAGTTTTAATCTTATTTAATCTTTTTAAAGTGCAAACTCAGGTTTGTTGACATTTATTCTGGAATAGCAAACAAATAAGTCTCCAAATAATCGAGAACAGGTAAGAATTCCATTTGTAGAGCTGCGTACTGCGAAACGAAAAGCATAACGCAATGTTTACGATTTCGTTGTGCTATTTTTGTATGAAAATTTTTGATTCGCTCCAGCAGCATACTAAGCTAAGCTTTCAAACTGTAAAAGCAGTTACAAATCTTTTAGATCATATACCTAGTATTTCTATACGATAAATTTAGAAGACATCGTTAGTTTAAAAAAACGTAACAAAAATAGAAAAGTTTATATTTTTCAAAAACGTCTCTAATGATTTTGATTAAAATGAATGTGTGTAATGAGCAAATAAGACGGTAAATTTATGATTAAAATATTTTTTGAATCGCTATTAATGGTAACTGCCGTAGAATCTTTTTTTTATTTCTGAATTTCCATTTAACAACTAAGCCTAAGAGGTTATGCTTTATGTGAAGAAATTTTTATAACGGTTTCTGTAAGAACTATTTTCCTTCTTTCAAGATCTTTTTAAATCTTTTCGATATCTTTTTTATTGTTCGAGATATAGTCAGTTTTTTTACTTATTGTAATATATCAAACAGATATCACGTTTTCATCTCCTTTTTGATAAAAACACATTTCATTTCAAAATATCTCGGACAGTAAAAAAGATATTACAAAGATTTTAACAGTTTTTGAAAGAAGGAAAATAAATATTATAGAAACCGTTATGATATCTTAGTCTCGGCACCAAAAAAAAATTAAATTTTGTTGACCAGTGTTTTGAATATCGGTTTTCTACGAAACTTAATTCCCAATATTTTTTGATAAAAACAAAAGTTTTTTTAACAAATAATAAAGAAATTATTAATTAAGATTCCAGATCTTTATAACCGGCCCCCTGGGAAATTTTAAGTTCATCACTGGGCTTAATATTGAATTTTTTTAAGAGCAAAACAAGAGGAATCCTTACACAAATAGGTTATACTTTCGATCAATGAAAAATGTTTTTCAAAAATAAAATCATTTATTTTATAAATATAATTGTAAATTAATATACAATTTATTTTTAAACTAATTATTATAAAACAGGCAGATATTTTTTAACAATAGAAGATGTATTTCCTTTTTAGAGATAGCAAATATTTTCCTTACGCTTTATAATGTCTCTAAAGTTGGTCACGTCCCTAGGAGAAAAATGTTTATACTATTTCGTACCGTTTGCACATATGTATGTCGAAAAATTAGTTTTTTTATGTTCCATTCGTAGAAGAGAATTTTTTCATTTCAGTTTCGATGTACTTTACAAATCGACTTAGATTTGTGCGCACTGTTAAAACGGCTGGGTATCGCTCATTTAATTCACGTTTCTGCTGTCGAATCTGGGTAGAAAATTAATAAAAACATAATTATTGTATAAATAATAAGTAGGTTAATTGTTTACCTTGGATTTAAACACTTTTTCTAATGCCTTCATACGTTCAAGGAAATTCAGTTCAACTACAATTTGATTCCAGTCATTGTCGGAAAACATGTCCATTAAAGCATCTATTGCTTCAGAAATAGTCCATACGTCTTGTTCCTTTAATTAAAAAACAAGTATTACTCATTTATGTATAAATAAATTAATTATTAAAAACATTTACCTTTGAACATGTGTCTAGAATAAAACCTATAATCAGCTTAACGAGGCGTTCAGAAAGCAAACAACCTAAGGTGCCTAACATTCGTAACCAATTTGCGCGAATTTCTGGCATCGTGCACTTATTTACTCCATTCAACATTAACTAAATCAAATAAATAATTAATATGATGTAAACCTAGTTAACCAGTTATAGTTAGTTACTTCTAAGTCATTCTCGGACATCTGGGCAAAAAGCTCAGAGTTTTTCTTTAAATGCTCCAAAGACGCACGCATCAAGGAAGTAGATGGTTCTAACAGAATGAGATCTTGTGGACCTTGAAACACCTGTTGTCCCAAATCCAACCAAACAGCATAGATTGCAGTTGGACCACCAAGATCTTCGGTGCACATTGAGTTACAAAGATTTTGTAGACATAAAAGGCATGATACACGCAGACTTTTGACTCTGTTGGAGAAAAGAGAATTTATGTTACGTTTTATATAATAAAAACAAATCCAAATTCTTACTTGTTTAAAAGTGTAAAACTAGTCTCGCGGAGAATTTGATTAACATTATCTTGTACAGGTTGAGCTTTTTGCCAAAGCTGAAATAACATAGCTACATTATTTTTTTTTTTTTTTTTTGTGTTGGAATAGGAATTTACCTTTTCTACAAGTCCAAATGATTTTATGGCTTCTAAAACTTCTACAGGAAGTTTATCAGTATTTTGAAGATTTGTTGTGCTATTGGTT
Organism: Episyrphus balteatus; assembly: GCF_945859705.1. Classification (NCBI taxonomy): domain Eukaryota; kingdom Metazoa; phylum Arthropoda; class Insecta; order Diptera; family Syrphidae; genus Episyrphus; species Episyrphus balteatus. The sequence goes on along the minus strand of NC_079134.1, from coordinate 53,272,054 downwards.
TTGCTATTGTTATCATAGTCATGTACGCTTTCATTATCCGATGCATCATCAGCATTATCATCAATCCATTCTAAAAAGAAAATAAATAAAATAATTAACTTAGGGCCGCTTTGTAATGTTGACTTTTACCTCCAGTAACGTATCTTAAGTCACACAGAGTTTCCACGACACGAGTTTCCACGACAGCGGGAGAAGTGGAATGGAGGAAGGGAAGGTGGGAGTGAACTGAACTGATATATTTTTGTATTTTATATAAACGAATAAAATAAAATGCACGACTGGGGTCGCACGTACTTGCTCTTGTAGTTTAAAGTATCGTTATCTTAAATAGCTATTGGAAATTTAAGATTTTGTTCAGAGTCGTGAAAAAAAAAAAAATCAAAAAAAAAAAAAAATTGCGAGTTAAACAAATTAAAAAAATTCAAAAACTTGAAAAAAAAAATTTTTTTAATTTTTTTTTTTTGACACTTCAAAATTATGTCTGTAAATTTTGAATAAAATTAACTCATGTTTTGATGAAATATATGAACTTAAAAAATATGTTAATTTTTGAAAAACGGCAACGCCATATTTCCGTTCTCCGCATTTTTTGAGAAAAACTAAAAACTCAGTTTTGTAAGAATCAATGGGAGTATTGCCTACACCAAATTTAATCAAAATCATTAGTGCCGTTTTCGAAAAATTTGCAATACCTCGAAAACTTTATATGGGAGATATGCGTCCATCCGTTTAGGCCCTAGCTCGATGTGCAGATGGACGCACAGACGCACAGACCGACGGACGGCATGACGAAAACCACTTTTTTGGTCTTCTCTATCATCGTAATGTCGGTTTTGATTCAAACCTCGAATTTTTTTTTCTACACGAAACCACTACTTGCCCTATAGAGCAAGTAAAATGATATTAGGGTAATTCCATGAAAAAGTGGACAGTTTAAAAAAATTGTGACGCGACATCTCATACATGCGACAATTGCGACACCCAATGAAGTAGCAAGGTCTAGTTGCTAACAACTCTCAACCATTCTTATGTAATTAATTTTCGAGAATGGAAGAGACCTATATTTAATCGCTGAGTTCGAACGGCTAAGCAGAGATGCACTTTATCATGACAATAATACTATTGGAGGATTTGTCGATGCCTCGCAGCCGCAGGAGATAGTCTTCCTGAAAAAAAAAACTTTTTTTTTATCTAAGGTGAAGGAAGCTGGCAATTGAACCCAGACCTCTGAAATGATGGTCAATCCCACCAACCATCACGCAACGGGGTACTTCTTACGATTCGACACACGCCGCGCTCCTTGGTATTAAGTTAAAAAAGGTTCAAATTCTGATGCAATAGTATACAAAATTGATAGCTTATACCCGAAGACTTCTTCTTTAACAAAGTTTTTGAGGTTTTCAACAGCCTGTGTTTTTGGAAGTTGTTTTTGGAAAAATGAAAAAATGTTTGGGCTCATAAAATATGTTGAGGCCCCTGAAATATTTTGAAGGAAATTAAGAATAGCTCGTTTTGGATGTAAGAAAAACTTCTTCTTGCAGGAGCATCTTCGAAAACGTTATAAACAGGTTTTAAGAAAATATGAAGTTCCCAAGAAACACTCGCGAGCTCAGTATTCTTGGATCCATGAACAACATTAAGACCACATACCTCAATATCAAGGAGTTGCATCTTGCATGGCATCTAGGTCCTTTTCTTTCCACTCTTGATTCATATTTGTTTAAATACCCTAACTCAACTTACTCGTCTACCTAAATTTCCGTTTAGAAAATGACGTTGGCCAAATATTAAGTCCTTAATGTTTCTTGAACGTGCCTATTTACACTACCCTTTTGGAAAGTTTCCGTAAAAAATTAGGTGTTTTAGTGTAGCCACTAAAATTACATAATCTCAATTCTGTTCTCTTCAAATAAATACGTAGGTATTATAAAATTTAAATTACAACCAAAAACTTACCATCGTCATCTGTTGCACATTGATTTGTGATAATCTCTGCAGCAACTTTTTGGGCTTCTAGCAAATAACCAACATGTTTTACTTGAATTTCAGTATCAGTAGGGAGATCTTGTTTTCTTCTTCTCAAAGATGCAGCCTCATCAGTTTCTTCTCCAACTGTATAAATATCTAGTTGTTAAATTTATAATTTAGGTTTTATTTTTTATATTTACCATCGACAACATCCATTTTTACTTCAAGTTCTGTTGGATTTTCTTGGCGAGACAATGGCAATGTACTTGTGATCTCACCAAGAACAGTTCTATGATTAACATCAAAAGTCGCAGATAGTGCTGGGAATATTTTATTAACATATGCGGCTGCCAGGGCAGGAATATTCGACAAAATTCCTATGCAAAATATAAATTTGTTAAAATTACTGAGACTGTTTTATGTTGTGATTAGTATCTTTACCTGCAGCGAGTGTTCTCAAAAATGTATGCGAATGATCTCCTTCGATATTAAGCAAGCAAATAAACTCTGGCACATGGTTATTGAATACATTCCAGGAGTTCGGATTCTCTTCAGATATAACCAACAAACATTGTGCTACAGAAATTGCAATATCGAACCCAAAGACTTTATAGTCCAGACAACGAATGAAACTTTCTAGGATGTGTGATTGATTAAAGTTTTCAAGCGCAACTGAGGTACTTTCACATAGATTCCATAGAAGATTGACAGACTAGAAATAAATATAAAAATTAGAATTAATGATGATTGCTAGGATGGATGATGGTGATTAATGATTGCTAGAATACAGAGCGTTTTAATAAATTTTATTTCAATATTAAATCATACAACTATAAGACATGATTAAATGAGAATTAAAATAGTAAGATTCAGAGGCTAGTCAGTTACACTTTCGACTGTTTTTTCTGTGCGTCTTACGAGCAGGGAAAAACAAAGAAGACCTATGATTTTCTGCTGAATTCTTACGTCAATTCTATGGAATTATAACAGCTTTAGAATAAAGATTTACTACGACTAAATTTTACTTTTATTCTTTGGTTTTTTGCACTTTTTTAAACCACGAATTGTTTTCAAAACCACGACTTGATGGGGCCAAATCTATGACTCAGATTAAGCACATCGAAATATACTACCAATTGTTATTGATCTTTAAGAACCGGATGCAAATGGACTCTTAAAAATATTAGAGCCTTACTATAATCAATAATTCCAATAATTCTTTTTATTGTAATCGATTTTTTTTTTTCGGGGGAACCCCATAGCTCTTTTTTTAGGTACTGAAAATTTACATTGAACACAATATAGTTTTTTTTTAAGTAAGACTAAACAAATTTAGCATCTGAATTATGTGCAAAAATACTACCTTTAATTGAATATATAAAAAGTGAAAATAGCCAAATCTGTTTAAGAGCTAAAGCAAATTTTCTTCGCAAAACAGTGAAAAACAGAGATTTTTGATATTTTGAGGGAGTGTAGGCACCATTAAGACTTATCCAATCGAGCTGAAATTTTGGCTATCTAAAAATCTGCAAAGGCTGAATATTTGATGGGGTTCCCCCGACCAAATTTCGACAATCGACTTTTTGCGGTCACTCTAATATTTACAGTGCGAGCCAATCTTAAAATAGACAGACAACAAGGTGGTATTTACTAGAGTAAGGGTAGAGAATAGTCAGAGCCTTCGTAGCTAGGAGTAGATTCTTCCAACTGTGATGTTGATAGGATCATCTGCTAAAAGCGAGTGGTTGATTTTCAAGACCATTTGTAGACCATTTGGAGATTGCCATGGGATCCTCATTTATCCTGCATGTCAAGCCTTCTTCAAGACCAAGCGGTCGGGATATATAAATTTGCTTGCAAATATAAGAGAGGTCATTTATAATATGCAAAAAGGTCCTATAATAGAAAATTCTGGTATACTTATATGCAAATACAAAAAATCTGATTGTACCCGGCCAAACCTTACGCTTTGAAAGCGATTGTACAAATAATTTTCTATAAAACGCACAGCTATATCATAAGAACTAAAGGACTTAAGTTTTTATGGTTTACATTGTCAACGGCTTTTGGGAAATTCAACAGGCAGAGAATTGTTAAAGTGTTCAGATCATATTCAAGTCATATATCATCGAGGACTTTAAAACCTACCTTAATAATTCGTAATTTGCAAGGCCAGAACTTTAACAGGAAAAGAAGAATGCTTATGATTATAGGACAAAAATCTGAGCAAGATAGTTGTAGATATGATGCAGAAATAGATCAAATGTGTCAAAGTGCTCAATCATAAGGAAATAAGCAAATTGGTAACCCATTTTCTCTAAAACCTCAAATTCCATAATTGGATCAATTTGGTGGTACGCAGAATGTGGTTTGTCCATTGACTTGAGTATCGAAAATAAAGCAAAATGGTAAAAGCATGATGTATAGGCTGATCCAGAATGTAGATGAACTATTTGCTTCGAAATATAGACAAGAAGCTGAATCGTCAATTTTCAGATCTACATATATACAGCCGTTTAGATCATAATTTGGAAGAGAAAAACTATTTTCATGACAACAACAGCGTACAGGAAATATCCATGATGAAAAGGTTGAGAGAACTTATGAATTTAAATTATGTTCCACACAGAGAAGATTTACCATGCCTTCGCGAATTGTGTAATTTGAAAGAGCGAGAAGATTTCATGCACTTTATTGGAAAATGCCCGATACTAAAGGAAACAAGTTTGCATGTACATATTTAGGAAAAGGTTTCTAACGGAAGAAGACTGCTTTAATGTGTTGAACCAAGTTGATATGAAGAAACTTTTTCAATTTTCCAAAATCGCGTTTGCATATAGGCAAAGAATTATAAGTGGAAACTTTTAAAAATTTAAACTAAATATTTTTTGTTACTTTTTATTAGTTCAATTTATCTTTATAATTGTCAATCTGGCGGACGGCAAAAGCCAAGCCCATATGTTTTCGTTAAATTGTATATACAAAAAAAAACTTATGATTTAATAAATACTAACTAAACTTAAGAACTGAAACTAAACTAGTTGGATCAGAATGGTTTTTATCATTAGGTACAGTATCCAAATTCTGGGAAATTCTCAAAATTAATGATTTGTATAATGCATTAAGATCAGGCACATTTTGAAAAGCTTCCTTTTTACTGATTCCAGAGCTACAAATAAAAAACTTTTTTTTTATCCTAAGCAATCATTTTTTGTTGTGTCCGTGTAAAATTTTAATAATCTAAGGCCCATTTGCTCATACGGATCCTAAATTTGAATTTTAGTAAGGTCGAAAATAGTTCTTGTGTTCTACTTAGTTTATTCTACGTTTCTAAAAAATACTTATTTTGAACTTAGCAAGGATTTACTTTCATGATAGAAATCGCTGAGAACTTCAAAATCAAAAGTCAAATCAAAAGAAACGTAAATTAATTTAAATTGATTTTGAGCAATTTATTAATTCAAATATAACATTGTTGTTAAATATCATTATTTGTGTCTTTATCTTGCTGAAGAAAAGTGTAAAAAAGAATATTTGATGCAAAAATATGTGTTAATTGGTTAAACAAAAATTGTTCCTGTGCGTGTGTAAATGTGCTTGTGTGTCAAAATTAGTCAAAGAAATATGACAACAAAATAATGAATGGCCACGTTCAGGAAATATTAGGGGCTAAATATTTAGGCAACGTCATTTTCTGAACGGAAATTGGAGTAAATTGACTAAATTAGTTTGGATATGATATTATTGTCAAATTTTGAAATTTTATTAAGATCGCATGGGGCAATAACCAAATTGAACTTTACTTTAATAAATAAATAATATTAATTATAACCGATAGTGCACTTTTAACTCGTTTTTCACACAAATAAATTCAATTTTTCTAACGAAATTCTGTAATTAAAAACAATCAGCTGTCATGTTGACAAAAAAAACTTTCCTAGAATTTTAGGTAAAATTTTCTTGCCTAATTTTCCAGTTAGCTTTCCAATAAAATTTGACAGTTGACCAATCAGAGACCGAGAAATTACCTAAATATTTAGTCCCTAACGTTTCTGAACCTGCCCAATGTCATACAAAAAACTGTGGTGTAAATTGTACCATCTAGGGATGGTTAAACTTAATGAATGTAAGTTTATTTTTATTGAATTGACAATTCATGTACTTTTTTATTACCGAGATCAATTTTTAAAGCGACATTCTTGCTTTTTTCATAAAATAAAAGTGCTTAAGTAAAACATAACAGCTTATGTTCTACTATTTCTTCCCCCTAAGTTATGTTTAACTTAGTGGGATTTAGGACGTAGTTTGCATTTCGTGCAAACCGATATGTGGAACACAGGGTTTTATGTAATACTTAAATACTTATGAGTCGTATGAGCAAATGGGCCTAAGTACTGAGTTACCAAAAAACACGGCTAGTATCGAACTGGTTGTAAGTGGAAAATGCAGGGGCTAAGAACGCTGGAACACGCGTAGCGTAAGAACATCAACGAACAAAGATCAAAGACTCTAGTACTCTACGTCTCCAACCCTAATAAAGAACGTAGTAGATAAAGACCTCATATTTGGTGGTGTTTTCAGGAGACTAAACTTTCGAGTGAAGCGATTAGTGAGCTAATTTTTTTTCTACAACACGCGCCACATATTTTGTTCCTTACTCATAATTCTCTTACGTATCTGCTTGACACTAGTGATCCGCCTGTGGGGTTTGCCGGGTTGACCTCAAAAATGGGCGACAAGCCTCCCGGTTTGTTATTAGCCCTGTTCCTTTGGGAGGTGGCATGGTACTACTAGTAGTTTACTATCGATTTTCAATGGAACGCACTTTCAACGAATTCAATATAAATCGTATGTACTAGGGAAGAAGAGCATGAGTAGATGATAGTACAATCTAGTACCAAAACATCTACTTTTAGTAATCTACTTACCTCCAATGTAACAGGGCTATTGTTAAATTATTGAGGCCAACTGATTGCTGATATTTTTGCATTTGCGTGTACCAAGAGTTTTTCGGGCTACCTTTTTTCTTAATTCAAACTAACTATACGTTTTAAAATTTACACAAAATTACCTGAAAAAATATATCGGATTTCAAGCCAAGTTGACCAGTGATTTTCTCGTCAAATTCCGGAGTCCAGTTAGCTTCTTTTGCATACTCACTCAACAGAGCTAGCAATGGAGTGAGGACATCTTGTTCAACAAGATTCTCACAAACATCTACTCCACAAACCGAAAGATTTCGCAAAGCTCCTGCACAGGCATTGCGAACTGCATTGTTCGGTTCGACCAGTAAGGGCGCTGCAATTCGAATCACATCACTTGCACAGATGGCCACAACTTTAGTTTTATTTGATGAGAGAACAGCCAAGGCTTGCAGTCCGTTGATCTTTTCTTCAATGTTCGAACTTTGTAGTTGGTCACGAATTGCTTCGATGGGATTGCTGTTTTCTTCATTGAATTCATCTTCATTTTCGAGGTCTCGCAGACTTGGTATGCCAATGGGATTTACTTTGACCGGGCGTACTTTGTTTTTCTTCGTTTTTCCCATAGTTTAAAATATTTTATTGAGTTATAAAAAATTATGATAAAAATTATCACAAAAAACTATTCTAAACAAAAGTACCACGTGCTGGATGCACAGTCAAAATCACAGGCTGTCAAAAATATGTCAGATGGTTGTCAAAAGATAGTTGGGTTCAATGAAAAAATCTGAATTTTGTGCCGGAAAAACTGAAAACATACTTAAAGGCTGGTCCACACCGGAAAGGTATGCGGTAGCGGTACGGGTAAAGGCCTACCACCATTGACCTATTATATATGGACTGCTAGTTGATTCTCGTTTCCATACAAAATTTTTGAAAATGTGGTTCAATGATTACTAGCGCCTGTGGAAGAAAGTGGTAAATAGAACTCAGTTAGTGTAGCGACATCTTCCGTCAGATGGCTTGAACTACCATTTTTGTACATAGAAACTATGGCCATCTACATATTTTTGTTATAAAAATGAGTAGCACCTGTCTTTTTTGAAGTCTACTTTTTGACGTTTTGGAAGAAAAGAATTCTTTCAGAAAAAAAAAGTATTTTAAAATGTTTGTTCGAAATAAAATATCGAGGTAAAATAATTGAATCGTGTTGGAAAATGTTTTTTATTTCAATTTATTATTAATCGAAATTATTAAAAAAAATTAAATGTTCCTTTTTCAATAATTTTCATTTTGTTTTTTTTTTTCAGATGCAATCGTGGAATCGTTTTGGATGGAAGGACGTCAAAATGCCCTCGCCCGAACAGCCAAAAAGTTTTTGTGGTGTGGAGCCTGGAGCGAAAATCGGAGCTAATCATCAATTATCTTGGTTTCGGTGGTTGGCGATGGTTGTGTTATTCCACAGAAGTCGAATATAGAGAAAGTTCTTGTTAAAAAAGCTCATGGGGAAAATGGTAAGTTATTAAAAAAGTATTTATGATGAATTGAATCATCCATTTAGTTTTTACACAGATGAAACAGAAAAAATCGGAGTCAAAGCTTACATCCTCAACAACGACACAGAAGAGCTCTTCGCATCCGATTCAGAAGATGAATTACCAACGCAATCGACAAAAACAGAAATTCCAAAAATGATGAGACTATCAATCTAATCAATGCGGACGAAAGCGATTACAATTCAACAACCAGTGACGAAGATGATGATTCACACCAAGGCTCTCCAATACCTGATGATGCAAATAGTAATCACCTTGTACCAATAGAAACTATATTCCTGCTAATCATAGCGTGGCTCCTTTCTTGCATGCACCTCATCTACAGTATTTTTATCCGAAGTCTTGGACTCTTTGGTTCGTGGAATTCAACTCAAATCCAATCCGGATTTCTTGATTCTTGAAATCAACTCATCTCGCTATGCCTACAATATGTCTTTAAAGGAAGTAAATTTCAATATCGTCAAAGCGGTATTCAGTTTAGATCCAATTAAAGAGGCAACAACAACAAATGTCTTAAGTGCCAACAATCAGGTATTGGGTCGCTTGGGTATGGTTGTTTCAAATAATATAAAAAGCGATGATACTATGTTGGATTGTTTGAAGGCAATTCAGGTAAGTCGTGTGTGAAGTTTTTGTATTCTTAAAAAAAGATTTTGACCTTTTTTTCTTTTTATTGCTTTTAAAACTTTTAGGAATACTGTGAAGAACAACCAGCTCTGAGAGCCAAGGTTGCCCAGATTATTCATTATCTCTATGATAAGGAATTTGTGTCTGAAGAAGCTATCCGCATGTGGCACAATGAGTTGGATGATGATTCAGAGTGGTTGAAAGCACCATTGCAGAAACTCATAGAATGGCTAGGTCAATCCAGCGAAGGCAGCAGTGAAGAAGAAAACGACGATTAAATACTTTTTCTTTTCTTCTTAACTTAATGATTCTTCAATAAAAAAAAAAACTTTAAAAAACTGCCTCTTTGGGGATAGAAAAAAAATATGTTTAATTCAATAGAAAATTTGAATATACAACAAAAGTAAAATTAAATAGATTTTGGTTAGTTAAAGTAAAGTTAAAGTCAAAGTTGCATTGTGCTGCTGCACATTTATGCTCGGTGACATAGCCAATTGACCAGTGCCAAGTCGAATATGGTGTAAATGGATTTGAACGTGTTTTTGAAACACTTCAACATTATCGCTATCCAACAGACCAGCTTTCACCTCTCCGGACGATGAAGAAGATGATGCAGCTGCTGCTGCATTTTTAATTTCTGCTTCTGAATTCATTTCTTTCAGTCGATTTAGTTTAGATTTCTTTATAGCAATTGCTCGCTTCAATCGAACAATGGTCTCTAATAGCTTCACTAGGAAGCCACCGATAGTATCACGTTCAATAACTGGATTCTTGAACGGACTGTCGTATTGCTGTTGGCCCAACAATGGATCACTGCGATTCAAAGAGTTTCGACTTCTTGTGGGAGTGTGTATGAGATTGCCATTTAGATAACGTGGTCGGAAGTCTTGCATGAGGCTGGTCAACGGCAACATTTCAAAGAAGTTATCTGATACAATTTCAAAGTTGGGGATTGAGTGAGTGCTTAAGCCGAGCCGTTGCGATTAAAAGACACCCGATAAGTAGAGCTGAGGGAGTCGAATGCATCAACGCCACTAGCACTACATCTTGAGGTACACGCAGGCGAGCTGTTACTTTTGTACATTCGCACCTTTTGCCATTCGGGGCGTGTAAGTTGTCTTGTTTTCAGATTTGCAAACGATTTGTTAAGACAAATCTGGAAATCGTTCTCACCTTGAAAAAGAGGCTTATCTACAAATGAGTAGAACCATTCGAATATAACCCATTTTTGGGCTTTGGGTAGCTTAAGCAAATTTCGTAAACGTAAACCGATTTGTTGTTCCATAAGCTTGTCGGCTGGTATCAGTGCATTTCGTGATGTTGATGCTGTCGGGGACGAAAAGTATTTGCTAGGAGAACGTTTTTCGGGAGGTGTTTGTTGCTTTTCTTCGTAACGCACATAACGTGTACCGCCGATTGTTTTTCTCTTTTTTAAAGCTTTTGATGGAGTTTTAACTGGTGTGCTTGGTTGTTTTTGTGGTATGGTAATTTTGCGAGGCGATTGCTTAACACAAAGAGCTTTGTTATCATTTACCAGTTCATCGTCAAAGAATAGACGATTACGTTTTCGAACGCGAACGGGCATTCCACGAGCATTTAACATTTGAATTGGTTGTGAGGTTTGAGGTTTTGGAGGTGGCAAGGTACCGACACGATGTAGACCAAGTGTAGCTGGACTAAAGGCGGGCGGTTCAATGTGCTCATCGTCAGACATTGATGATTTAATCCGTATTATTGCCAATTTATTGGGATCTTTCATTTTATTCCAAAGAAATTCAAGAAATTTCTCTCCAAGGATATTCTAAGAAAAGAAAAAAGTTATATTTCTTTCTAACATTTCAGAGTATGGAACTTACCTTAAAACTACAAGAATAAAATACTAAAAATTGTACATGATGCGTGTTATGACTCCAGAGCATGAGAAAGTGTTTTGAGGATTTTATCACCTTCATCTCCAATTAGTTCTTTCTTTGGATTGAATTGATCAAAGAATGAATACATCTTTTCCATACACATATCAAAAGTATGGGCGGTTGGATGGGTCATTGGTAGAATTTCACGAGTTTCTTGTGGCGTCGTTGTTGTGGTTCTTGTTGCATCTTCCATTTTAAACATTTCCTCGTCAATATCTTCATCATCATCCATGTCGTCTTCGTTTTCTTCCTCAAATTCAGCTTCTTCAATTTCACTTCGTGGTGCATTCACATCAAGAATGAGCAGTTTTTGAACCAACACCTGTATCAGGTGTTCAGTTAGAGCTGGTTGGTATTCCATTAGCCACTACACATTGTGTATATATCCAGCCACAACATGAGCAGGTTTCATTTTGCCCAAGGTTATTTTTGATGTTCCAATGATGTCCTCCTGGCATTGCCATCAAGAGTAATGTAAAACTCATCCCGTAATTCGGGTGTGGCTTATTCTGCATATTCGGTTTGGAGTTCTGCTGCCTTTGGAGAGTCCGATTTTTTTTTTGAGAGATTTAGAGGGTTCCTATTGAGTTGCTGCTGGTAAAACTGATTTGATTGTCCATTTTTGTTAAATTGTTTTCTGAAATGAAAGAATAGAATAAAAATTTAAATTATAAAACTTGGAATAAAACTCTGAAAAGAATATATTAATATATTTTTAATTTTTTGTTACCTTTTTATTCTTGGGAAACAAAATTTCTTTGACAATTTCTGCAAATAATTAAATTCTTGTTTTTTTTTTTGACAAGCAAAAGTCACAAAACTAGATGTCAAATTACTATTTCCCGCTGCCCTACCAAGCGGCGCCACCATAGCTTGAACCTGGTCCTGGCAGTCCATATATAATAGGTCAATGCCTACCACACCGGAAGGGTATGCGGCAGCGGTACGGGTACTTGTATGAAAAAATTCCAAACTGACACAACTGAATGATGGGCCAGTTTGAAATTTTTTCATACAATTACCCGCGCCTCTACCGCATCTACCATCCGGTGTGGCCAAGCCTTAAATGCTTGAATGACTCTGGATTCTGATTTCAAAATCAGAAGAGAAGTTAGGCGCGTCCCACCAAGGACAAGTTTCTCACATGAATCCTATTTTTTTCAAACCCAACGCTTCAACTGCAACTTCATACAATTGCAACTTTTCTTCAAATACTCAATTTTGTGAAAAAAATTATTTCGAAATAAATTATTTCGTGAAGCAAACTCAAAATTATGACACATTCTTCAAATTTTCAATAAATTTTTCATGTTTTTAGCACTTTTATAACGGCAAAACGAATAATTTTGGATCTTTAAAGCTTTACAGGTGCTTCAATAGATTCTGTAAAACTTTATAGAAGCAAAATTGTTAGTAAGGTGCACACCACCAAAAAACAAACGTCAAAGCAGTAAGAAAAAAAATTAAAGAAAGAGAAAGAAAACTGAGAAATGAAAAAATTTTCGTCTCAGAAATCTCCGAAAAAAGTGAGCGCTCGCCTGAGATTTTTTGTCTCACTTAATCTCTGAGCGCTCAGAGATCTCCCTTGGTGGGACGCACCTATTAGGGGGGTTCACATTAGGTGTGTTTTTTATTACAACCGGTCTTAACTTGACAAGAAAAACGCAGTCTGGGCTAAGCAATTTACATGTTAAATACAACAACACCTTAGCCCCTTGGGCTTAGTTGTTTAGCCCGGAGATTTCTCTGGGCTTAACTTTTTGAAGAGTTTTAAATCTGTGCTACCAAACTAATTTTTTCATAAATTGTTTAGAATTTGTTTAAAAACGTGAAAACTCACGTTTGGAAGGACAAAATGTATTAAAATAAAACTATTTTAATACATTTTGTCCTTCCAAGAGATATAAAAACATACATGAAAAATACAAGAAAATAAATAAAGCGAAAAATATGACAACTCTAAATTTTTGTTGTGTCTGCTGTTTTCGGAACATTCAATATACAGTGCTGCCAAGATTTCAGGTTAAGCCCCGATGCGTTTTTTTTTGTCCAGTTAAGACACCGGTGGTAATAAAAAACACACCTATTGACTAACTTACCGGACAGACCTGTTGTCATTTGGCCTGATCTTATGCTGTTTTGATAATTATTGTGAACACCCATCCGACAGCTTGTCCGGTTTGCCGGATGGTTTTCAAAAAATTTTGATTTTTTGGTGGTCGGACGGACATGTTAGTCAATTAAACGACATGTCTGTTCGGCAGACAGTGATAATCCATTCTCTCTTATTTGAGAGCAGAAGAGGGTAAAGATATATTAAAAATAAGCTGAAAAATGGGTTTTGATGAAAATTGTCTGATGAGTGTGAACGAAAAATATAATTCGGCCATCAGGCCAAATGACAACTGGTCTGTCCGGTAAGTTGGTCAATGTGAACCCCCCTATTCTCTTCTTTGCAGAAGAAGTCCTGTCATCCGACGCCAATAAAACACTTTCAGAAGCATCCGGAAGCAATGCGGACGACCAATCGAAAACGACATTAGGTCTGTTTGGGTACTGCCTAAAACAGAAATATTTCAACTTTTTTCAACATTTTCAGCCCAATTCCTGTTTGGGTACTCTGAAATTGTGCATTTTTTCACAAAAAAGATGGCCGCGAGAGAGAAAAAAATTTCCCCTTCTTGCGAATTTCTGCCCAAAAAATTTCTTCGGACAAAAATCTGAAATCTGTCAAAGGTATTGCTTTCTCTGTTTTTCTTGTCACAAAATATAAACAAAACAAAACAAAAACATATCAGTTTGGCTTTTTTTCTTGCTTTTTTCTTTATTAATTGCCTTTTAGTGGTGTGATACTCAAAATAACTTAATAATTTATGAACAAAATAATAATTAAAGTCATTCAAAAACAATACAAAGTGGTTTTAATATTTTTCAGTTCTTTATTTTTTTTTATTTGTGTTTAGATTTTTAGATGAACAAAACAATGTTCAAACATGGCGATATGTGGCTATATTTCGTGTTTTTTTTTTTTTGTATTTATTGCGTTTTAGTGGTTATGGTTAAGTGCTTTATTTTATAAAAATATTTTATGAAGAAATAAATAAAAGAAAAGTGTTTGAAAACAAAAAATACAAAATGTTTTGATATTTTTCGTTTCTTTTCTTCCATTTGGTGTTGTTGTTTACATTTTTGTTGTTGTTGCAAAAGTAGCAGAAAATTTTGTGCTAAAAGCGTTTGGGTACTTTTACACAATTTTTTTTTTCTCTGAGAGGATTTCATCCCCACTCCTCAAAATTTGACAGGTTTCATATTTTTGTCCAAAAAGAACCCAAACAGACCTATTACTGAATGCATCCATTTAACTGACAGCGTCAATTTGTCTGTCAATTATTTTTTTTCGTTGACATCCCTGTAACGATAGGCTTCTAAACAACACAAATTTCCTAAATAAAATTTCTATTTATTTTTAATAAAAATGATAAATTATCTTATAATTCAATAAATGTTGCTAAATTTGAATGAAATTCTATTCAAACACCATACATTACCTAATATTAGAGCACAATTAATATAAGTTTACAGTCGATCCTTATATCGAGCTTTTAAAGCGCGCAAACTTATCAGACTATGAAATTTTAAAACACAACAAAAATAATATAGCCTTTAAAGTGTTTTGGATTAATATTTATTTAAAAAAAAAACATGTTTACCAAGTCAGGTAAAAAGTTGGTTCGAATACAATCCATTCCCGAAAAGAAAAATGATCTCCCATTATTGAATGTGAGCTCCGATCTCCCTCCGCCTCTAAATTCTGTTACCAAAGAGAGTAAACATGTCGCAAATGGTCACATTCATAGTATTCTCGATGAACTAGTCTCGAGAGGGTGTATTGTAACTCCCCTCTCATCGGAAGCTACAGCAAAAGAAAAACAAAACAATGTCCCTCCTGACGCAAAAAAGAAACCTGCAAGTAAAGAAATCAACTTCTCAGAAATACTTCCTGCAGATGACTATTCCATATCGAATGACGTTCCTAAACCGAAGCATAAAACGAAACTCAACATCCAGCCCAGAAAAACCCATTCATCAGTAAACTCGAAAGCTAATCATCAAATAAGGAAAGAATTAACGATAGAAGAAGGTAAAATTGTTTAAATATCACGGAAATACCACAATTCATAGTAGTTTTTAGTGCCTTTAAGGCAAAAGGTTCCCTTACAGTTCCACCACCATCCTCCGATCAACATTCACCAATACTTATAACTGATGAAAGGACAACTCCAGTGGAGTCTTCTTTATCAAAAGAATTACCGCCGCCACTGGAAGTGACTATTGCAGAGCCACCATCAAAAGCACAAACCAGAAAAACTATAAATGGAACTGAGTACGTACCTTATACTCCCGATCCAAATGCTGTTAAACGGGAACGTGCCATTCAAGTAACTAATATAAAAAAAGAAACTCTGGAAACTGCTGTTCAATGTGGCTTAATAGAAGATGACGAAATCTCTTCAGAAAGTTCTGAAGAATCTGTTTGGATAAGTGATATAATTGAGGAATATGAATTCATTGAAGACAACAACATGTATGAATGTCAAATTTGTGGTGAAGTATGTCCAAGTCGATCGTCTAATTTGAAACACTCAATGGTTCATTTGGAGAGTAGTTTGTTGTGCTTTCGATGTGGACGTTTATTTGCAACTCCTTCAAAACTAAATGCCCACGAAGCTAAAACATATGGGAATGATAAAATTGCAATTAAGAAAGCATTGCGTTGCCCGAAATTGAATTGCTTGAAAGCATTTCACTCGAAACGACAATTATTTGAACATATTGAACAGCACAGTATTAGAGTAAGTGAACAGCGATGTAGTAAATGTCAGCGTTCTTTTCCCACACCGTTGCTCTTACTGTCGCATGTTAATCGAAGGAATTGTTGGAGATGATTGTTGTTGAAGGTGATGTGTATATTTGTAAATAAAGACTATTATTTGTTTCAATTAAATCAGAAGCAAATGGGCAATAAATTATTATTTTCGATTTTTTAAAATATTCAGTTTTTAACTCGAGTCGATTGGGGTTGTTGAATGGGTCATTAAAAATTGTAACTTCTCTTATTTTTTTCTTTTATTTTGCGTTTGAATTTAATAATTATGATTGGACGCACAATTTTGAAATTTGGGCCACATCGGAATGTACCGGATTTTATAGACTTTAAACACAGTTATGTAGCTATTTTATTTCAGATAAGTTTAATTAATTTAAGTTAGTATATCACAAGTAATTATTGACTGATAAATCTATCTAAAACGTTGTTAGGGAAACGAAAATCCAGCGAAACGTAGGTTGAAAATTGAGCCTACCGATTTGCAAGAATTTTTTTGCTAACAGAAAATAGTATTCAGATATAATTTTTAATACTTGCTAAATTACTTTTAAGCAATATTTCTGGGGTTTAAAATCATTGTTGAACGGACTTCTTTTGTTCTATTTTGGCGACTTAATCATTTTGAAGCTTTCGAGTTTTACATAAAAAAAATCTTTTTTTCCTGTAGTCCCTTTTATTTTTTTTTTTTTTAGTCAACTTCCCAATTTTTAACGTTTTACTTTTAGTATTGGGCTCAATAGACAGATCAATGCTAAAAGTTGATATCCTTTCGTTCAATCGGTAATAATTTCTTTTTTACTACGCGTGATAGTAAGTTTTTAATAAACGAACTTCTAGCAGGAGTGTCTTTGAAATCGTAATAAACATGCCTTTAGAAAATATGAAGGTCACAAAAAACACTTACAGGTTGCATGACATTTGGATCCGTCTCTTTCCGTTCTTGCTTGAGTTTTTTTAACGATAAATTTGACCCACCTGTAAAAACTTTAAGAAGTTTATATCTTTTCGAAAAGTGTTTTAAATATCTTCAGATTTAACAAAAAAATTAATTCGCTCTAAATTCCATTTAAAGATCATTTCTTTCGTTTCAACGAATTAACGAACGACCATTTGTCCTTTTTTAACCTACTTTATTAAGTGCACATTATTAATTTGTTTGGTTTGCCAAATGTACAACCAGGAAAGCTGTTGATTTTTTTAAAGGAATTCGACATTTATACATATTATGTATGTTAAAAAATTACGACAAAACAACTTTACTCAAATAACCAACCTCTTAAAAATTAAAATTTGTGTGGATGTCTATAAACTCGTAAATGCATGATTACCTTGAATATATAAAATAAACACACAAATTTTGTATTAGAAAACGATAGGGACACATAGCAACCATTCGTTAACGAACGTATGCCGTAATTCGACCCCTGTTTTTTGAAAAAGTTTTAGCGTTATATTTTTGAACTTAGAAGGGCAAACCAAAGTAATGAATTAGTTAGAATAACCATGGTAAATTGAGAAAAAGGACAATTTTTACACTAAAAATAATAAAAAAAACAAATTATGAATTTTAAGAGGTTGGTTGTTTGAAAAAAAAAAATGTGTCAATTGTTTAACTAAGGGTGGGCTGGCGAAAAAAGTGATGGTTAATTGAGAAAAAGTTTGTTCCATATTGTTATCTTTAAAAAATAGAAAATAAAGCTATGTATTTTCGCCTAGAACAGTGTTTTTCAAACTTTTTGAGTTCGCGACCCACTTGAGACCAAAAATATTTTAGCGACCCCCTCACACTATAATGTGTTAGTAAGTGGGTATTTTTAAATAACAGCTGTATTCAATGTACCCCTTCAAAACTAGGTCTAGTTACATAAGATTTTATTTATGTATATATTTTTGAAATAAAAAAATTTTGAGTGCCTTGCAGTGGTCTTGCAGAAATTATCGTTTCCTAAATTTTTAAATGCAAATCACAATTGCGAAAATGGCAAATGCAAAAATTAGATATTGGTATCAACATTTTTGCCTTGAAAAGGCGTACAAGACGGTAAAATATAAATATTAAGAAATAACTGTTTTATTTAAAAAAAAATTTTAAATCAATCGCTACGAATTGGATTGGACAAAATGTTGAACTTTTTGTAGCGATGCCGATGGATGGTCCAAAACGTTTCATGGACATACTGCTTTCTCTATCGACAAGTTCTTGCATTCAAGGTATTGCCTACAAAACTTATTGATCTGCTTTAAGGTTTGATCAGAGTAGTGAACTTTTCAAAAGGCAAGATTCAAAGTCTGAAAATTAGAACCATTTTTCTGACCCTCCGTGGTTTCTAAAATTATCATTTTTCGCTGATCATTTTGACCACTTAAACATTCTGAATAAGAGCGTCCAAGGAAGAGATTTTCGATATTGATATCATCACCAGATTCTCGAAGAAAATGTTAGCTCCCATATTCCTCTCATGGTACAGAATTTATTAAATTTAAAGATAAAACTATTGAGTTACTTCCAGAAATGGATTCTCAACTAAGATGGATTTCAATTTTTTTTTTTTAGTAATTCGGTTGAACTTGGTCATCTACCGTCAGTAAAACTGAAAGAAAACCTTAAAGATTTAAATGCAGATGACATACTAAAAATAGATCTTATTTAAAAACAATTGACAATTTTTGGATTAAGAGACTATCCTCGTATCCTGAGCTGACAAAAGAAGCTTTGCAGTGTTAGTGCCCATCGCCACTTCTTACCTGTGTATCTATGTGAATTCACACTTTGAAAAACACTGGCCTAGAAGATTAAAAAAGACAGATTTATTTTTCTTTTTGTTTTATTGCTTCAAAAATAAAATAAAACTTATAATAGCAATAGTTACACCCTTTTACTCCATCTTCTTGATGTCCATCCTCTCGTTCTTAAACATTTGTCCAGGGCTTTCTGATGACAAATCAATTTCATTGCAGAACTAAAGTACTCTGAACATTTATTGCATTTATGTTGTTTTGCTTCAACATGTTCCTGAATGTGCCTATTTAATCGTTTCTTCGAAATAAAAGCCTTGTTGCAATTAATTTTTGGACAACGTTGTGGCTTTTTTGAACCACAAAAACTATTTGAATGAACATTTTTTTCATGATCTTTCAATTTGATGGGATTATCAAACATGACGCCACACTGGCAGCACATTGACGATCTTATTTCATGTCCCTGAGCATGTCTCGCTTTCAATGCTTTGCTTTTTACTATTTCCCCACAAGCAAGACATTCGTCCATATTCATTTGAGGGTTTTTATCTTTTAAACGAGATTGCGCCCAATACAATTCAGCGTTGTAAGACATTTCAAGGAGATCATGTTCCAGTTGGAAGTCGCATTGGATGCCGGTTTCAATTTGATTGCTCGAAAAATCTACTTGAAGTGCCCGATCACGTCTGGGAGCTGCTTCCTCTGTCGTGTAATAAACAATGTCTATTTCCGGCTCTGGTTTTTTGGGTTTCGGAAGCGAAATTGAAGGCTTTAACTGAATGACTTCTGAAACTATTGGTTTTTCAACTGCTGGAGGGTTGGCTATTGTTTTATTTGCTGGTATTGAGGAAATAATTCTTGGCATTTCATCATAATCATCATCGTCAATTGTAATAGTCTCTGTAATGTGAACAGGCGGTTTAGCCACTTTTACAGATTTAATGGCTCGTTTATCGTTTGATTGAATCCTTTTATTTTTTTTGTTTTTGACGACAGTAAAAACGACAATGTACTGGGGAATTTCTATAACATCACACAGATGTTTGCCCTGAACTTTTAACTGATAATCAACAAGCAAATTGGAAGAATCATTAATCCAATTTTGTGTTGATTTCGAAACGGGTTTCGAATTATTATTCATGATTTTAGGAGCAGCTTGTGTTATTGGTAGCGATGATTTTGACTGAACATTGTTGACTTGAGGCTTTCTTAATTCTGTTCTTTTTTGACGAGATTTAGTTGGAGAAAGAACTTTTGTTCCTTTATTTGAATCTAATTCCGATGGTAGATTCATATCGGGTACAGCAATGGCTGTAAGTTTGTTAGGTGATGAGAACATTTTTTCGGAAAAATGTTTATCACACACAAAGGGATTTGGGTAATATTCCTCACCATCTATATGAAGTTTGTAAATCCACAAACTCCGCATATAGGCTTTTTTTGGTAAGGTGTAGAAATGTTTAGCTCCTTTGCATTTGAGAATACATTCTTGATGTTCTTGGGAATCGGAGGATTCAGCTGATGACATTTTATATTTATCTTTTTTTCAATATGAATTAATTTGTAATTGATATAATTAAATAACTTTTATGTTTAATTAAAATTTTAATTTATTTACAAAGGACAAACAAAACAAAAGTTAGAGACGCGTTTTTAAAACGAAATGTCAAATTCAATAGTGCGTTCAGTGATGAAAAGGAGATTAGAAGTGTGCCCTATATTAGACCTGTTTGGTTACTTTTTTTTTTAATAAATTATAAAAATCTGTCAATTTTTAAAAGTGGTGATGAAATGGGGTACGAGTAATTGTAGGAAATAAATTCCATAAGTGAAGACTTGGCCACACCGAAGGGTAGATGCGGTAACAGTACGGGTAGTTATAAAGGCTTGGCTACACCTGAGGGTGCATGCGGTAGCGGTACGGGTATTTGTATGAAAAAAATTCCAAACTGACACATCAACTTTCAGATGTGGAATTTTTTTCATACAAGTACCCGTACCGCTACCACATGTACCCTTCGGTGTGGCAAGCCTTAAGCCTAGTCCGCTGCTGATGCGAAACGAACAATTTTCAAGTCTCCAAAGTCGACAACGAAAATGCTAACGGAAAAATGCCATCGAGTATTCTGTCAAAGTCAAAATAAAAAAATTCAAAATTAATTTAAAATGAAGAAAAATCAACAGAAAATAATTTGTAAGGCAAGAAAGAAATGCTCTTGGAGTCAAGAAAAAAACAGGATAGTAAAAAGTAAATGACAAAAAATGAGTGAAAACTCTAGAATTTTTCGTTAAGGAAAATAAAAACTAATGATGCAGAAAGCTTATTTTTTGATCTAAAAAACAATTTGTATACTCTTTTTCACAAAACAATTGCGCTAGCCAGAAAAAAAATATTTTCACTTTTGTACTTTTTCAAAAAGTGGTGTATGTAGTTAAGGCTTGGCCACACCGGAGGGTACGCGGTAGAGGTACGGGTAACGGTACGGGTACTTGTATGAAAAAAATTCCAAACTGACACATCAACGTTCGGGTGTGGAATTTTTTAAATACAAATATCGTTGCCGCTACCCGTACCGCTACCGCGTACCCTCCGGTGTGGCCAAGCCTTTAAGCCTTTAGAACTGCGTACTGAAAAACGAAAGGCAAAACGAAATTTTCCGTTCAGGATTTCGTTATCCAAATTTTAGCCAAAGCGATAAGAAAAAATCAAATTAAAGAAAGAAAACTGAGAAATGAATCCAAAAAATTTTCGTCTCAGAAATTGCCGAAAAAAAAGTGAGCGCTAGGCTGAGATTTTTTGTCTCACTTAAAAAATCTCTGAACCCTCAGAGATCTCCCTTGGTGGGACGCACCTAATGTGAAAACGCTGACGGCTCTCTGAAAAGAGTCGCATTCGTTTGTGAATGCCTTTAAACGGGTTCGAATGTATTGCTTGTCAAAAAGTTGGAAACGTAAAACAAAAATTCAGATCTCGAGAATTAAACGTGATCGTTTGTCAAAAGTAACTAGGTACTAGGTTTTGAGTCAACAAAACTAAAAACTTTTGATTTTTGAAAAGATTTTACCTAAAAACAAATTAAACAATACACAAATTTGTTTTTAAATAAAATAAATACATATTCCAATATGGGTCGCGATAAAAGCCGTAGACGGAATTCTAGTTCCAGTTCTGAAAGTATTGATAGTGCCGAAGAAGAACGTCTACGCGATCTCAAGGAAAGAGATGCATTTGCTGAGCGCCTCAAAAAGAAGGATGAAAACAAAACAAGAAAAGTTCTCGAGTCTAGCGGCAGTCGCAAGGCCTTCGAAGAAGCAGCTAAAAGACTAAAGCTAGAACATGAGGATCGTGATAAAATCCTACCCCAGTTAAGGATTCAATCACGTCGTAAATATCTTGAGAAACGCAAAGATGATAAGGTCGCTGAACTTGAGGCAGATATCATCGATGATGAATATCTGTTTGACGAATCAGTGTAAGTAGCCAAAGCTTAAATGTATCCTTAAATTAATTCTTTTTTAATTTAACTATTTGTAGCCTTTCGAAGCGTGAAAAAGAAGAACGAGAATACAAGAAGCAATTGTTAACAATTGCAAAAGAACATGAAAAAGCACGTGAATTGGAACGTGTACAACGTTACCGCATGCCCCAGGACATGAAGAAGGGCGAGAAAGGTGAGTTTACAAGTATTTTACTGCGCTCCTCTTTAATCGGCGGCATGCCTACCGGTTTGGTATTGTTCCATTTCTGAGGCCAACTGAAACAAACTATAGACGAAACAAATTTCGCTGGGTTACGTTAAGCAAATTGTGGACGAAAACGTCCACGATAATCGTTTTTAAAACGTTTTGAAAATTAAGGAATGCCTTGTGTTTTTGCATTTTGATTGATTGATTGATATTTGAGGTATATGATGCACTGCGACCTATAATATCTTTTGTGTCCTCCGTTTAAGTTAGCTGAGTTAGTTCCCCATTTTATAGCTACTCCACAAACCTAATTCCCTTCAGGAAATTGAGTATTTGGGGTATTTTTATAGAGTGTAATTTTTCCTATTCGACCTGGTAGCAACCTAGGTGTTTGAGTCATTGCATGTACTAGGAGTTTTTAGGCCTACTTTTTTTCTTGCTTCGCGTTCGTATTGGAAGTATAATATTGCCTTTATGACGGAGTTCTAAAGATCCCTCTTTTGAAGATGGCAATTCCAACTGATTCGGTCGTGTTCTATTTATTAAAACAAAAAGTAAATTTTCTTTTAGCGAAGCAATCTGAATCGAGCCAATAAAAGATCGAAACCATTTGAAGGGTCCCGGGGAAAAACGGCACATGTCCACTTTTTGTCAAAAATAAACAAATTATGAGGTGTTGTAGTATTTACTGAGCACTTTCCGATGGCATCCTTACTTTTATAAAACAAATTTAAGCCTTGCTGAAAAAATAAATAAATTTTGCGCTTTAAGTACCTACTAAGTTGTATGGAGAACAAAATTTAAAAATGCGTTTTTCTCGAAATGAGTTGGAAGTGCTGTTTTTCCCCTGGACCCTTCATTTTTATAACCCTTAAGAGTACACTTTGGACAAAGCAGTATATTGGCCTAAATAGAGTCTTAGCATAATTGGAGCACTGTGCCATTGGTGGAACTTTATATCGTGCTCCATCTAACAAACCTCGATATCTATACCTACCAAACAAACAATTGCCATCACTGTTATTCCCCTCAAGGCAAAATTTTAGCCTTAATCCGGCTTAAAATCTAATGTCGTTTTCTTTCACTCTATTAAGGAGTACTCTAAATTTGTACTCCTTTTTCTGGAGTGAAAGAACATAATGAGAGTAATTTTTTTTTTATGTAATAGTGTGTGTGACAAGGCAAAAATGGATAATATCCTTGAAAAAAATAGTGATAACAGGCCTAGGGAAAACATTTTATGAATTGAAAAAAAAAATTAATATTAATAACATATGAAGCATAATACACGAAGACGGAAGGCGTAGAAATCATCTTCCAATTTCCTTTTGATTTTCGTTACGGTGCGTCACGGGCTTCTACACGCGTATTATTGTTTTTGAAGACGCAAATTTGAGTTATTTTCTTTGGTTTTATCATGTTCTTGTTTTCGTATGACGACTTCTATAGTCTGCTTTTACATGAAGACGCAAGGCGCAGAAATTATCTTCGAATTTCCTTTTGATTTTCCCTTCGGTAAGTCGCGCGCTTCTACATGTAGTAATTTTTATAAGACGCAAATTTGACAGCTATTTTTTTTTATTTTATCTTGTTCTCGTTTTCGTATCTATTTTTATTTAAAAAAAAGCACCAAAATATACAAAAAACAACATCAGGGGGCTCTATGTGCAACGAAAACATTTAAATAAATTAACAAAAGTTAGTATACACCCAAATAATATACATCCGACGAAGCGAACTCTGCCACCGACGAAATCAATTAAAGCAAAACAGCAAAAAAAAGAACAAGATCAAAGAGAGACGTCAAAATGAGTCTCAAAATTTTCGACCGGAGACTCACAGGGTAAAAAATCTTCCATCCCTCTTTTTCGAACTTTCTTTCTCCCTTACTCTTCATTGAATCTTGACTCTTGCGTCTTCATGTAAAAGCAGACATAGGAAGACGTAGACGCACGAGATGCACATAAGAACAAGAGAGGGAGAAAGATCGATTTCTCCTTTGCTCTTATGAGCATCTTGTGCGTCTACGTATTCGTGTAGAAGCAGACTATGTATTTTAATTAAAAAAAACACCAAAATATACAAAAAACAACCCCCGTGCGGGGTCTATGTGCAACGAAAACTTTTGCATAAATTAAAAACGTTACTATACACGCAAATAATACACAACCGACGAAGCAGATTCCGCAACCGACGAAATAAAATAAAGCAGAACAGCAAAAAAAAAAGAACAAGATCAAAGATAAACGTCAAAAAGAGTCACAAATTTTTTTACCGGAGACTCACGGTAGAAAATCTTCCTTCCTTTTTTTTCGAACTTTATTTCTCCTTTGCTCTTATGTGCGTATCGCGCTTTGCGTCTTCGTGTAGAAGCGGACTTAGTTTTGCTTTTGGTATTTTTCATTATGCTTCTGATCGGTTTTTTTCAGCCTAATTGACGCACACCCTTAGTTTGATTTTATAATTGTAAAATAAAAATATCCCATCAACGCAGAAAAAAATGGGATTTTTTTGTTATATGGCACAGGATTTTTTTTTATTGATGAAGAACACTGGCGGAAAATTTTTTTTATTCGGTTTTCAATTCCATTTTGGAAAAAGTGAAGAATTAACGCAAAAATGGAAGAAATATATCTGACGGAATATAATACAGTAGAAAATATATTCATAATGGTTGTTTTCTGTTAATAACAAAAGAGTTTGAAAGAAAAACTTTTCGCATTTTTCAATTTTCAAACAAAATTTTAAAATGTCAAACTTCAAATTCATAAGTGTGTGTGCAAGTGCGTGTGCAAATCGGTGTAAATCTGACTAAAAATGTGGAGTAAATCCGGGGTACTCCGTAGTACTAAAATTACTCCGGAGTAATTTTTTTTTTACACTTTTGTGGCGTCAAAGAACACAAAACCTTCAAAAGTGCAAAAATAAGTACTAAAAGGGTACTCTCATTGGAGTGAAAGAAAACGACATAAGCTTCAATTTTAAATCGGCTAAAATTTGGAGAGAATTTTGTGTGGTAGGTAAAATTTAGCGGGATCTCAACTAATCAAATTTGAAACTAACAAAATATATGCTGGAGTGCCCCAGGGCTCCGTTTTGTTTCCAAATCTTTTTCTAAGTGTCATAAATGATCTGAAAAATCTAATTCACTCAACTGTCAACTCTAGTACTCTGTTCTTCATAATCGTTTCTGATTTACGCTTATGTTCCGATGAGGATCTTGAATGCCAAAATTTGATAAGTTCATTAAATTCGGATCTTGATAACATCGTAGTATTTAATACTTTAACAACAATACTGCTTACTATTTTAAATCGGAACGTGTACTAAGCCTCCACGTATGAGTCGTCCCTGGATTGAGAAAACCGAACATCTAGAAGTTCTCGGTATGTGCATTAAAAGCCGTGTGTGAATTGCGTTAAATAGTTAACCCCGTGTACAATTTTTTTGACGCTATTGAGGTGAATAAAAAAATGTCAGCTGTATGGCTTATTGTTTAATATTTTTCGCTGCCTCTTTTCTTCCATGATACTCCGTTTTAATAAAAAAAAAAAAACAAAACCATAAAAAAAAAATTACCTAAATTTAACCAGGTCCCAGAGCCCATTAAATTTTTAACAGCCGAAAATTTTTTATTCACCTCAATAGTGTCAAAAATTTTACACGTGGTTAACTATTTAGTGCAATTCACACATGGCCTTAGTTGAATGAAAATTTGTTCGACAAGTCCGATCTAATAGTAATTTATAATGCATATATTATTCGTTTATGTTCAAGTATAAATCTTATATTTAGGCAGGTGCTCCTGTAATTTACATGGGAGTCTTGAAGAGAATACAAGATTGAGCTATAAAAACGATAGGTTTTCCTATCTTCCAATATCTGATGTAGCATCATATACACCGATTCTTCCTTCATTCGCATTATAAGAATGTGGAGCTTTATCAGTCGTTTTTAATCTCATTTTATAAAAACGGAATTTCAAAATTTATGTAAATTCTTTGAATTGTTATCGTGAAATATCTACATATATTATTCATGATCCGACTTTTAGCAAACTAGTTTGTAAGTTTTTCAAAATTCATAACCCTGTTAAAGTAGGGACCAGTAGCTCAGAAAACTCAGTTTATCCTGGAGATCGCCACTAACGAAAAGATTTGTAGTTAACTGATGTTTGAAGAGAAGCAATATTTTTTTAAAGTTGTCAGGCTTCAACCATCAAAATTTCATTCAGTTCGATCCCTACCCAACTTCCCCCAGATGAGTACATTAAGTTGCAACACCACTCTATTTACCTTTTACCTTAAAACGCTATCATAGACGACTTCAAAGTACACCGTGGCTCAATGGTTAGTGCGCCTCTATCACCTGAAATAGAGATTTTTTCAGGTGTGCTGCCTCTTACCAGGAATTGACAAAGCCTCCAAGAGAAAAAATGCATCTCTATTTAGTTCTTCGGACTCGGAGGTAAATTGTAGGTTTCTGCCATCCTTGAAAGTATAATTACAGACACACAAAAATGGTTGTAAACTTAACATTCAAAAGCTGAGTATAAAAATCGGAGTTTTGTATTTGTTTGCCTTCCTAAACTCCCCGTACAATAAGAAATGTTAGTCTCATTTTTGACTACTACTAATAGATTCTGCTAATACTTTTACGTTTTTATTTCACTACAAACTTTAACTTGAAAACATTTTCAGAGGATTATGTTGAGGTGGATGAACGGGAAAAGCTTCCAAATTTCGAACAAAAGAAATGGGAACAAGAACAGCTAGCCTCGGCAATGTTTCAGTTCGGTGCTAAAGATGCAAAGGCCAAAGAAGAATACGAACTACTTCTGGATGATCAAATTGATTTCATTCAAGCCTTGACAATGGAGGGTTCAAAAGAAAAGAAAGACAAAAAACCCGAAATCAGTGAAGCCGAACGCCAAAA
This sequence comes from Episyrphus balteatus, assembly GCF_945859705.1. Taxonomy (NCBI): domain Eukaryota; kingdom Metazoa; phylum Arthropoda; class Insecta; order Diptera; family Syrphidae; genus Episyrphus; species Episyrphus balteatus. The sequence goes on along the minus strand of NC_079134.1, from coordinate 53,244,819 downwards.
AATGGATATTCAAGAGACCCGTCGATCTCTTCCAGTATACCCCTTTAAAGATGATCTTATTGCTGCTATACGCGAGCACCAGGTAAAACTGCATAATCTTGTTTTTACACCGAGCAAACTATTTTTTTGTTGAATAAAGATTTTAATTATTGAAGGTGAAACAGGTTCAGGAAAAACTACACAGATTCCTCAGTACCTAATCGATGCTGGATTCACTAAAGATAAGAAAAAAATTGGTTGCACACAACCGCGTCGTGTAGCTGCAATGTCGGTGGCTGCTCGTGTTGCTCAAGAAATGGATGTTAAATTGGGCAACGAAGTAGGCTATAGCATTCGTTTCGAGGATTGTACATCGGAGAGAACTATTTTAAAATACATGACTGATGGTACATTGCACAGAGAATTTCTATCGGAACCCGATTTGGCATCATACAGCTGCATGATCATTGATGAAGCTCACGAACGTACTCTGCATACAGATATTCTTTTTGGTTTGGTAAAAGATATTGCCCGCTTTCGTCCCGAACTGAAACTTCTTATATCAAGTGCAACTTTAGATGCTGATAAATTTTCTCAATTTTTTGATGATGCTCCAATTTTTCGAATTCCTGGAAGACGATTTCCGGTAAGTACCTAATATTTTAACCATCACAATGGATCTTATCATATACGTTTTTTTTGTTTAAACAATAGGTTGACATATTCTACACCAAAGCCCCTGAGGCAGATTACATTGACGCATGCTGCGTATCTGTTCTACAAATACACGCAACTCAGCCTTTGGGCGATATATTGGTTTTCTTAACAGGTCAAGATGAAATCGAGACGTGTCAAGAAGTCCTTCAAGATCGCATTAAGCGTCTGGGTTCAAAACTTCGAGAGCTGCTTGTGATTCCTGTGTATGCGAATCTTCCCAGTGACATGCAAGCGAAAATATTCGAACCCACACCACCAAATGCCAGAAAAGTTATTTTAGCCACAAATATAGCTGAGACCTCTCTCACAATTGACAATATCGTGTATGTTATTGATCCTGGTTTTGCCAAGCAGAATAATTTCAATTCTCGCACAGGAATGGAATCGCTGATGGTTGTTCCAATATCAAAAGCTTCAGCGAACCAGAGAGCCGGTCGAGCGGGTCGAACAGCTCCAGGCAAATGCTTTAGGTTGTACACATCGTGGGCATACAAACATGAGCTCGAAGATAATACTGTACCAGAGATTCAACGAATAAATTTAGGAAATGCTGTCTTGATGCTGAAGGCTCTGGGAATCAATGATCTGATACATTTTGATTTTCTCGATCCACCGCCTCATGAAACACTGGTTTTAGCTCTCGAGCAGCTATATGCGTTGGGGGCCCTAAATCACCATGGTGAGCTGACGAAGCTTGGACGTCGAATGGCTGAGTTCCCTTTGGATCCTATGATGGCTAAAATGCTTCTTGCAAGCGAGAAGTAAATTGAAAACAAAATACCGTTTTGTTTTTAAAAAGTTTATATGTTTCTTGTTTTTTTTCAGATACAAGTGCTCCGAAGAAATGGTTACAATTGCAGCTATGCTCTCAGTTAACAGTGCAATTTTTTACCGACCAAAAGATAAGATAATTCATGCAGACACTGCGAGAAAAAACTTTAATCATATGCACGGTGATCATCTCAGTTTGTTGCAAGTGTATAATCAGTGGGCAGATACTGATTACAGCACCCAATGGTGTTATGAAAATTTTATACAATATCGATCAATGAAAAGAGCACGAGACGTGCGCGAGCAGCTTGTTGGACTAATGCAGAGAGTTGAAATCGACATGGTGACGTGTCTGCCCGAAACGATAAATATTCGAAAAGCAATTACCTCTGGATATTTCTATCATGTTGCGCGTTTGTCAAAAGGCGGTCATTACAAGACAATCAAACATAATCAGACCGTTATGATTCATCCGAATTCTTCGCTGTTTGAAGAATTACCCCGATGGGTGCTTTATCATGAACTTGTGTTCACAACAAAGGAATACATGCGACAAGTTATTGAGATTGAGAGTAAGTGGCTTTTAGAAGTGGCTCCTCATTATTATAAGCCAAAGGAGCTCGAAGATTCGACGAACAAAAAAATGCCCAAAACGACTGGAAGAGCTTTGATGACTGAGTAAATGAATGATGATTGTCAAATAAAGTGATTTAAGAAAATTTATTCGTAGTTTTCTTTATTTCAAGAAAATTAAGCTCAATTAGAGCCCCCGGACACTACAGACTTTCTATCGGCCGACAATTAAGTCAGCCTATTTATGAGTATGAAAATGTATGGTGCTCAAAATCACATAATTTGGGAAAAAAATATTAATTGAGCAAATTTCAACGTCTTTTTTCAAAAATTTTAGTAATAAAATGAGGTTTTTTCAAATTTTTTTGGACAAATTATTTATTTTTAGTTGAATTCTAAATTGGAAATAGAAATATAACAGTTCATAAAACAAAAATAAAAAAAGGATTTCAAGAAGAAAAAATTTAAAAAGTATTTCATTTTCAAAGAACTTTTTTAATGGAGGTGTTTGAAAAAATGTGCTATTTTTTCAAAGCTCAACATTTTATAAAGTTGTTTTTTCTTCATTCAATAGTTGGTGAAGGTTAAATAGAAAAAGTTTGAAGGTCAAGTTTGTCAAAGTTTTAGAGAAAATCAAATATTTCAATACAAGAATGAATAATTGAAGTAATTTTTAATTTTTTTTTCAAAAATGTAATAAATATTACATTTTAATTTCTTGAATTCAAATAACAATATATTGACAAAATATTCTTAATGATACTTTCGTATTTATCTACCAAAAAGTTAAAAAAAAGTTAGGTAATCATTTTGATTAATTTTTTTTTTCAAAATTCTGAGTTTGAGGACCATTTTTCAAACATTTTATCCATTTTTTGTTTGGCTTCAATTTTACATATAGGAATAAGATTTCAGCTTTCTAAAAATATATGCTTAAAGATTATAGGTGTTGCCGTTGTGTTTAAATATTTTTTTAAATTTTTGAAGTCAATTTGCGAGAAAACTACGGAAAATTGTCTCTCACTGCTAGTTTTTTTCCTTAAATAATCTGGATAATCTTTCAATAAAATTTAATTTATGAAATTTAAACAAAAAAATTGTTTTTGTTCATAAAAATCTTAATTTTAATTTTGAAAAACAATACGGAAACATCGGCAATTTTTAACCTATAGAGTTAAAGTATTTTTAATTATTAATTAAATCTTTTAGATCTAATTTAAAATAATCGATATTTGCCGGATTGATTGTTTCAATAATTGATTTAGATATAATAGAGGATACATACAAACTGAAAATGATGAAAAATCATCTCATGACTTCGCAGAATTTCGCAACTTTTTCATCTCGGCGGTTCTTACAATTCTATTTTTTTCCCCCACACCACATTCATTCATGCTAAATTTAAGCTATAAAAAAAGTTTCAATGCTCCTTAAGTGTCACGTTGATCAAATTCCAATTCTTGAAAACTAGATTTTTCCAATGTCTCTCATCAATAAAACCAAGATATTTTTTTAAAACCCCATTTCGTAGGCTTTCTTGTGTTGAGAATTTTATTGCATTATAATTGATATGAAATGACATATATTTCGTAAATATTTTATGTATATTTGGGTACTGACCTTCGTAACAACTAAAACTCTACATTTTGTAAAAGAATGGAGAAAACAAAAATTAATTTAAACAACTATTTTATCTTTAATCATTACTGTGTTTTCTGCTATTTATCGATAACTATGTACAAGAGCCTACGATATATTTTTCTAAGAAAAAAAAAAGTTAACTAATGGAGGTTTGCTGAATCTCAACAAAATTACGACGAATCAGTCTTGATATATAAATATAAACCGTCCAAACTGCAAAAAAAATATTATATTAAATTATGTTAAAATAAATATTATATCTGTTTATACCTTTTTGTTAAATTTAATTTGTCATTTCGAAAAAAAACATGTTTTCTGTATATTAACAACATTGCATAAAAATGACATCCACTAAAGCTTAAAGCTCCTCCTCCGTTTCCGTGTCCGAGTAATTATCTTCTGCTTGACGCTGTAGCTGCTTCATTTGATGATATGAATTCAGTATGTGCCTTCTATTCCTTCGCTTGATAGACTTTACTGCTGTCGTCAAGGCCAGTGTCGACCGAGTTGTCGGTATTAGCGTTCGAGTCCTGTGTTTTAGGTTCTAGATAAGATTATCAAGGAAGCAGAGGATTGTTTTGTTTTTTTGTTGTGTAAGAAAAAGGAATAAGAAAAAGAAAAAAAAAAACACAAATAAACGTAAAATAAAAGCATTTCCAGAATCAGCAATAATCTTACTTCTAGCATAGCAAACGGTTAGTTTTATTTTTTTTTTTTTTCTAAAATGGGATTCTAGTAACCAGAAAAAAAAATAAATATTCGAATAGAGAAACTTTGCATTTTAACATCTAAGCTAGGGAGGAAAGGAAACATTGTAATAAATTAAATTAAAAAATAATTTAAATTTTTGAATAATAAGGATGAAAGTGCTTAAAGAGCTGTAATATATATTATTTCTTTCCGAAATAGGAATAAAATACATGTATTTAGTTTTATGCTCTCATGAGAGGATTGATTTAAAAACAAACACTCTTAAATAGAAATTAGTAACTCTTGTGAGAAAGAATAGTAATATTATACAATTTTGTATGTATTTTCATGACTTATAAATAAAGGGTCAATATTTGAATTTTTTTAATCGTGTTTTTTAATCATGAGTTACTCACTTTTACAAAATAAACAAATATAAAAAAATTTGATCACTCTGCATGACTTGTTTTTGTATTTGGTTTAAAATGAAAAATGAATTAATACAGAGCGTAACTAACTCATTTAACCCTTTGGCTTCTATAATACGAAACTTCAGCATACACTGGCCGATATAACTCTTCGTACAACAGACAAAAACGAACATTTGTGCACTTATGAAAAGTATAATAAAAAACCAAATATGTATACATATATTTAATTACATTTTTAAGTTGAACATTGTACGAAGGTTTTTATCAGCCAATGTAAGCTCAACAAGAGCGCTTACATGAGCCCTTACAACTCGGCATTTTATGAAATCGTCGGTATTGTTGTGTTTTTAGTTTTGATTTTATGTTTCAAACATACGATTGAAGCAGACTTTAATTACAGCAAATCTGACGATTTTTGTGATTTAAACAAAATTAAAGCAGTGAATTTGTATTGATGCTCAATAGTTAAGATACTTTTTAGATGACGCATATTAAAATTTATTTATTTAGAGAAAAGGAGAGCAAAATTCTGAATCTTAACTACCAGTAGAGACTTGACACGTTTTTGAAATATGTTTTACACCAAGACATTTTTTACATATCGATAGTGGAGCAAAAAAGCAAGCAAAATCATTTGGATAGGTGAAAGTTTTCAGAAAAGTCTGTTTTTAACTTGGGTTATCAATTTTTTTTGTGAGAATCTTTTTTTCACAATAAGAATAAGGTCATGATCAAAAGCCAACATACAGTTTTGGGAGTGGATGTATAGCACAAAAATTATTCACAGCGCAATATACGGAAGTTTATTTTTATTATCTGTCGTTTTGGGTGGTTTTAAATCTGATATTCACTACAAAAATGCGGGTGTGCACTGGGGTTCCATTCTGTCCGAATTATTCAAACAATTTCATGAGTGACGGATGTGATGTACAGATGTATTTAGATCTCCTAAATCACATCCTTTGTAAAGGGAACAGCAAACGGTTCAACGGGGTAATTCCTTAACTTCTTGAGACCTGAGCATGAATGAAAATAGTTTTTTAAGGTTTTTTTTATATTTATTAAGGTATAAATTGAAAAAAAAAAACAAATACTTTTTTCTATTACAAGAACTATTAAAAAAAAAACAGGGTACAATAACCCGAAGTACCTGAAAGTTTACTCATTTAACAATTCAATTTAAAAAAGTAAACATACCAGAAAATTATGTCTCAAATAAGAATCTATTGGTAAAAAACACAAGATAATACAATTATTGTAGGTCGTATCGATATTTTCACACAAAATTTTGAACTTTGAAATAAATTCAAACATAAAAATTTTAAAGATGATAAAGTTTTAAAGTAATTTTTTGATGGGATAAAAATTGTACAAAGTTTATTTATAACACTGGTTTACAAGGGTTTTGTTGCCGAGACAAAAATATACTTTGCGGAAGGTTTTTGATGTGCTGAACTCGAATCCGAAGTCAGAAAAAACTAATCAACTCGCGTTTTTTAAATATTACCGTTAGAAAATTAAAAAAAAAAAAAACGTTTTTTTGAGTACTTCGCACCTTATTCTTTTATATAAGGTAATTTTTTTATTTAGTTACGGTTTCTATAAGAACTGTTTTCCATCTTTCAATACCTGTTTAAATCTTTTCAATATCTTTTTTAGTGCCCGAGATATTTTAAAATGAAGTGAGTGGATTGGGCTTCATATATCATAAATAGACCAGTGTCAATCCGGTTTTCAGAGGGCAAAAGTTGAACAAATTATTAGCAGCATAAGGGTGGTGGGAAAATTTAGGATAAATGGTATATGAAAGGGGAAAAATAAATTGCCCACAAAAAAATTGGGGGAAAGGGGGTGGGTGGGCGAAAAAGTGGGGTGGGTGTCAAAAATCATGGTTTTTTACGATTTCTGTCAAAGCTAGACGTCCTATCGAAAAAAGGCAAATACAAAAGTTGTAGGTAGTATAAATGTCTACAACTTTTACTCAAACAATTTTTTTCTATAACCTCAAAAATATTGGAAAAAATGCAAAAATACGATTTTTTGATTTTTTATTTTTATCTTTTACAAAAATGGTTGGATTTTAACAAAACTTGGTTAAAAACTACTTTGTTATGTTTTCTATCTATTAAAAATGTTTTTTGAGCAAAAAGTGAATTTTTGGATTTTTGACGAATTTAATTTGAAAAAATAGCCTATTTTTCAATCAAAAAAGTTACCGAAAAAATTTTTGATTTTTGAAATGTTTGAAATGAAATTATTTAGATTAAAACCTTTAATTTAAGATTGTGTGGAAAAACTATACTTTTGTTTTAGAAAATATTGAGAATAATTGAAAAAAAACAAAAAAAACGATTTTTAAGATCGATTTTTCCGTAAATGACAGTAATAGTTTCGAGAAATAATTTTCTATAGAAACTAAATTATACTTTTCTAATGGCCTTTGACCTTCTTAATTTGAATCTAGCATTAGAATAGCTCTAACGTGAAAAGTTTTTGAGATATTGAATTTTGAACGTCCAAAACACTATTTTTGTGATGTTTTGCATAGTAATATCTCAAAAACGTGATGTGATAGAATTTTTCTGACGGATTCGAGCTCAGCGCACAAAAAACTATTAGAAAAATATACTTTGACTTCTATAAAAAAAAACTTTTTGACTAGTGAATTCGAACAAGGCATTCGATTTTTTCTTCCCTGTTCGAATTCACTAGTCAAAAAGTTTTTTTTTATAGAGGTCAAAGTATATTTTTCTAATGGTTTTTTGTGCGCTGAGCTCGAATCCGAAGTCAGAAAAATTCTATCACATCACGTTTTTGAGATATTACCATGCAAAACATCACAAAAATAGTGTTTTGGACGTTCAAAATTCAATATCTCAAAAACTTTTCACGTTAGAGCTATTCTAATGCTAGATTCAAATTAAGAAGGTCAAAGGCCATTAGAAAAGTATAATTTAGTTTCTATGGAAAATTATTTCTCGAAACTATTACTGTCGTTTACGGAAAAATCGATCTTAAAAATCGTTTTTTTGTTTTTTTCAATTTTTCTCAATATTTTCTAAAACAAAAGTATAGTTTTTCCACACAATCTTAAATTATAGGTTTTAATCTAAATAATTTCATTTCAAACATTTCAAAAATCAAAAATTTTTTCGGTAACTTTTTTGATTGAAAAATAGGCTATTTTTTCAAATTAAATTCGTCAAAAATCCAAAAATTCACTTTTTGCTCAAAAAACATTTTTAATAGATAGAAAACATAACAAAGTAGTTTTTAACCAAGTTTTGTTAAAATCCAACCATTTTTGTAAAAGATAAAAATAACAAATCAAAAAATCGTATTTTTGCATTTTTTCCAATATTTTTGAGGTTATAGAAAAAAATTGTTTGAGTAAAAGTTGTAGACATTTATACTACCTACAACTTTTGCATTTGCCTTTTTTCGATAGGACGTCTACCGTTAACAGAAATCGTAAAATACCATGATTTTTGACACCCACCCCACTTTTTCGCCCACCCACCCCCTTTCCCCCAATTTTTTTGTGGGCAATTTATTTTTCCCCTTTCATATACCATTTATCCTAAATTTTCCCACCACTCATATGCTGCTAATAATTTTTTTATTTTCAAAAATTATTGGCACTGGTCTAAAAGGAGATAATGACGTTGTTAAACTTCTGTGATAGATATGTATAATATGCCAAACAACTGAGGATATCTCAGGCAGTAAAAAAGATATCGAAATGATTTAAACAGGTCTTGAAAGATGGAAAATAGTTCTATTAGAAACCGTTACTAAATATGCTCAAACAATTTTCCTTATAAAAAAGAATAATGTTCGAAGTACTGCATTTTCTAACGGTAATATTTCAAAAACGGGAGCTGATTAATTTTTGTTTTCGGATTCGAGTTCCAAAAAGGTTAATTTTGTTAACCAGTGTAATATACCAAATACAATCACCTGTCATAAAGTGTCACTAATAGTTCCAATAAGCACAAAATGCTTTAGGCAAATCAAAACCGGGAGGCCTGCCGAACTTTTCCTGAGGTCAAATCGGCAAACCTCAGAACCCCACATGCGGAGCCATAATGTGCAGTAAAAAAGTGGAAGAGTTGTGATCCCATCCGAGATCATGACTTTCGTCAACACTGGAGAAGAAGAACAAAATGCACGACTGGTTTGCACGTACTTGCTTTTAGTTCAAACATTAAGTTATTAGAAAATGATTGAAAAAATATAAATTTTCCTTTAAATTTATAGGAATTTATCTAACAAAATTGATTAAACCATTAACAATATATTCAGGCAGACGGCAGTCAATTCCAAGTCCTTATTCTTAGGAAATAATATTGCAAAATCTTATGATGAAAAAAAAAAAACAAATAAAGAATGTATATATCTATCTATCCATCTCTATCCATTAACAAGATATGCGGGAACAGCCGACATCAATGAAAGATTTGTAATACCATATTTTAACTATCCCTATTTAAAAAAAAAGGGTATAACAAATTGTATCAGTCTTTGAACCCGTTTTCGAGAAAATTCCAATATCTCGAAACTTTTATTTTGATTTTCGATCAGCGATCGTCGACTGTCGATCAATTTCATATTCGGTTTTGACTGAAAACAAGTCAATCGTGATTTTTTTGTACATTTTTATCAAAGAAAAATGTATAATTGTGAATTTTTAATACTCAATTATCAGTTTTTATTCAACAAAGCTACTGTTGGCCAGTGTAATACACTACAGTAATTATTTTGTTGGGATACGATCTGCTACGATATATGGTTGATAAGGCCAAACAAAAAATCTGTATAACAAAGCTTTATTTTTCACGTTTAAATTGACAATGCCAATTCTGCCAAAAATTAAGAAAACTTTCGAAAATGTTTCAAAAAATAGAATTTATAAAAATAAAAATACCCAAACGAAAAATGTTCTTCGTCCTTATTTTTATCTTAAATACATACAAAATAACAAAAAATAATAAAAAATAAAATGCACGACTGGGGCCGCACGTACTTGCTCTTGCAGTTCAAAGCACTTTTATGTTAGCTTACTTGTAGATTATAAGAGCTGCCTCTATATACTTTTTAAGAAATTTGGTTGGGGAAAAAATAAAATTTAGTTTTTATTTGACTTGACTTTTTTGAGAAAAACTAAAACGGCAGTTTTACTGCAATTACTTCGAATATTACGTATGCTAAATTTTATCAAAATCATTAGAGCCATTTTTGAGAAAATTGCAATAACTCCATAATGATGTACGGGAAGAGCCGACATCCGCGATTTAAAAAATCGTAAAGACCATATTTCCACTATCCGCATTTTTTGAGAAAAACTAAAAACGCAGTTATGTTAGAACTATATACAGCATTACGTGTGTTAAATTTAATCAAAATCGTTAGAGCCGTTTTCGAGAAAATTGCAACAACTCGAAAATTTTGTATGGGAGGTATACGTTCTAAGCGAGATATTAAAAAACAAAAAAAAACCAACCTTGGAAATTACGAAAAAAACATCCATACCAAATTTCAAAAAAATCCGTCCACCCGTTTAGGCTGTAGCCACTTGTACAGATGGACGCACCGACGCACAGACGCACAGACGCACAGACCGACGGACGTCATGACGAAACCCACTTTTTTGGACTTCTCCATCATCGTAATGTTAGTTTTGATTAAAACCTCGAATTTTATTTTTGACACGAAACCAATACTTGCCCTATAGAGCAAGTAAAAATGAAATCTTAGACCATCCTTACGAGTAGAAAACTTGTTGGTATAATTCCATTATAATAATGGGATAGAGGCAAAACAAAAACACACTCTTTTTAATAATAAATATATAAGATATTTTGTAGGTTTTTGCTGCGCGAAGAAAAACGCAAAACAATCATTCAGTTTATTTTTATTTTTTGGAAATGTCCTTATTTTGACAAAAATAATTAGAAAAGACATGCTATTCAAAAAGAGGTAAACAAGTACACAAAATTATTGAAATATTTCTCTCATAATAAAGTATATCTACAAAAACACAAACTAAGTCTCTTATTGGATGAAAAAAACAAATTCAAAGAATAAATTCAATTTAACTTACTTTGTCCCAACAACACACATAATAATTATCTAAAAACACATAAAATTAAGCGTGTACTTTTGTGTGTAAAAGAACTGCAACAAATTAATTTTTTTTATTTTAGCGTTATGGTTTAATTTTTAAAATTTAATTTGTTTTTTATTTAGTTTACTACGATTTTCAGGTTTATATTATGTTTTTTTTTTTGTATGTTATGTTAAAATAACACTAGTAGGTATAATGTTTTGTTTGATGTGTTAAAAATGCATTTAGATGATGGTAAAATGTAAATAACATTTTAATAATTTTTTTTTTATTAAAAAAATATAGATAAATTATAAATATGGTGCTTGTATTTTTGTAAGTGTAATGTTTTTTCTTTGTATTTACAGATAATAACAATTGTATGTACATTTAGATTTTTGATTTGATGTAATTTTTTTTTCTTTGATTATCTTGATTTTTTTTTTCAATTACCAACTATAAAGCTAATGAGAGACAAAATTGCTGAAACAATTACAACGTATACGGTGGCAGCGATTACGATTTTAAAATCCATCTCAGGAATTTGATGATGTAATCCTGCAAAAGGGATGTATTCGGAAATCGTTTAAAATGTGTACATTTAAATGGTTTCCAAGTAATATTTTAATTAGTAAGAGATCCTTATTTAGAGATTCACGAACGTTTTATTTATAAAATATTAAAGCAATAGTAGATGGTGCATTACATTTTTGGTAGGCAAGACCATAGTTAGTATCAGGTTAAATTTATTAAATGTTACAATTTACTCTTTTCCCTTTTACACAATTTGTTTGAATTTATTTATTTATTTATAAAAATGTATCCTTATTTTTTTCAAGCAAAGTTATTTAATTTATTTTATTTAACTTGTTGTTTATGTAATATTAATATTACTTAATAAAACAAAATCGGTTAAGGATCATGTAAAAATGAAAAAGAATAGGTAAAAACACCTGTGAATAACATGAATGGTATGATAATCTTTAAGAATTGCTAGCTTTGTTATTTTTTTTGTTAAATATTATACGGCACTGTTTGGAACAGGTTTTAAAGTTTTTTTATTTAAGTGAAAAAAGGATATTTTGGAAATATCAAAAACATTTAGGTATTTAGTTTAAAAGTTTAGAAATACCAAAGCAAACAACCGCAGAGCATATTATTTATCAACGCAATTGAACCGTCAAAAGCATAAAATAAAACCATCTTACAAATCCCATGTTTGTTTAAAACAAAAAACCAAATTAAAACACTAGACACAGCAACTTGTGTTAGTTACCACTTAATTCAACTACAATAGTTACAGGACTATTTCATAGGCACCAACTCAAGTATGAGAGGGGCTTAGAGGCTTAGAGGGGCTTTGCCACATGAGTAATACATACTTCAGCAGTTTAAACTTGTCTCTGTTTTTGAGACTCTCTCTGCTAAATGAATTCAAATCTATTTTTCATTATAAAAAGCGAAAGTCGAATTACCGCACAAAAATATGATGGAACTTAAAGGGGTTGGCGATTTATGTGTTAATATTTTTCTACTTACTAGAAAGAGACAACGTCCGTTACGACATTTTCATTCGATTTTATTCTTGTGCAGTAATTTAAAGCCAAGTCTATTCCAAGGATTCTCTCTGGTGTCGAATTAAAAACGACGTTAGTAAAATTGTTATTTTTTGACTATTTATTAGTAATTACTCAATTAAAGACAAATTTTATACAACATTTTGTTGATTTTGAAAAGTAATTCAAAAACATTTATATACAAAATATAATAAAATGGAAGGCAGAAGTAGAAGGAACATAATACCGAATATGGAACGATGATTAAACCTTTTGAGGCACCTAACGGCGCGGCGAGAGCTATTTTTTAAGCTCAAGTAGAATAGGACATTAGGACATCTACTGTTTATAGATATTCAATAGGGTGGGTCAAAAAAATCGAAAATTTTTTTTTTGATTTGGTACTCCGAAAAATCGATTGCTAGACCCCTCTAGAATATACACACCAAATATGAGCTCTTTATATTAATGGGAAGGTCCTCCGCTTTGCAATTTTCCATTTTTACATCAAGCTTCTACTAAAAAAAAATAATTTTTTTATTAATTGACTTTTTAGCAAATTTCTTTTCATATTCTTGTAGGAAATTGAACGCTCTACAAAAAAGGCCTTGTACACTTTTTTCGTTTATCTAACCGTTGAATAGATATTTGAGGTCCAAAAATCGAGAAAATCTTTAAAAATTCGTTTTTTGTTCTTAATTTTGTAACAAATTGAAAAATTATAATGATCAAACGCGCAAGACATATTCTTGTTGAAAATTGATTGCTCCACAAAAAGGATCTTATTAACTTTTTTCATTAATCTAACCATTCTTAAGATATTCGAGGTCAAAGTTAAAAAAAAATATAAAAACATTTTATATTTTTAAAAAATTTCTAATTCACTGAAACTTCATTATTTTCAAATTAGCAAGATATATTCTTGTAGGGGCTTAAACGTTCTACAAAAAATTCCTTGGAATGAAATTGATTGCTTTAACCGTTTAGAAGATATTCGTATCCAAATCGCAATGCATACGGGTCATAAGAAAACTATTGAAATCAGTGAGCATTGGTTTGGATACGAATATCTTCTAAACGGTTAAAGCAATCAATTTCATTCCAAGGAATTTTTTGTAGAACGTTTAAGCCCCTACAAGAATATATCTTGCTAATTTGAAAATAATGAAGTTTCAGTGAATTAGAAATTTTTTAAAAATATAAAATGTTTTTATATTTTTTTTTAACTTTGACCTCGAATATCTTTAGAATGGTTAGATTAATGAAAAAAGTTAATAAGATCTTTTTTGTGGAGCAATCAATTTTCAACAAGAATATGTCTTGCGCGTTTGATCATTATAATTTTTCAATTTGTTACAAAATTAAGAACAAAAAACGAATTTTTAAAGATTTTCTCGATTTTTGGACCTCAAATATCTATTCAACGGTTAGATAAACGAAAAAAGTGTACAAGGCCTTTTTTGTAGAGCGTTCAATTTCCTACAAGAATATGAAAAGAAATTTGCTAAAAAGTCAATTAATAAAAAAATTATTTTTTTTTAGTAGAAGCTTGATGTAAAAATGGAAAATTGCAAAGCGGAGGACCTTCCCATTAATATAAAGAGCTCATATTTGGTGTGTATATTCTAGAGGGGTCTAGCAATCGATTTTTCGGAGTACCAATTCAAAAAAAAGAATTTCGATTTTTTTGACCCACCCTAATATTCAATGATCAAATCAATTTTTTTTGCAATGCCACCATTTCATGGATGGAAAATAAGAGTTTTATACTAATCAACTCAAATAAAATGTTTGAGTCGACGAATCCATGAAGGAGCAAGGTTAAGTGACTTACAACTCTCAAAACCAATCTTGTTTGAGTTAAATAAGTTAGCAATAATGGATTGGTCCTACAATTTTCTGCCGAATCCGAACGGCTAAAATGAGATAGCATTGGTACTACAAAAAAGGACACTGCTGTACTAAATTAGCGAATTACTTTATTTATAAATGTACCACAGTAATTGAAAGTCATGAGAGGGAACACCAAGACGTTAACATGCCTTATTTTGACCTTGAACTAAATCTAGAAACTATGGAAATCATTATTCAATGCAAAATTTAAGTTTTTAGATCCCAATGATATCATCAAATTCGTTTTATAAATCTTGTCTAAATCGTGACTGTGTAACATCTTCTATAGAAATTGGTTGCCTGACAGGACATTCTAAATACAACTATTTACAACAACATTAACCATAAATATATAATTTCTCAATCACTTGTTAGTTTAAGATATTTTGCATTTATCAGAAAAAGGTGTTTATTTTTTTTCAAAGCATGAACATGCTAAAGCTGCAATGTGTAGAAAATGTTAAGTTAGTTTGGGTTAGCTTAGTTCAGCCTAATGTTTTTGTTAAGTTACCTGCATTGCATAGTTTTTTTGTTTTAAATAGAACCCACCTGAGTAATTATAGAATATAAATCCCTCATCAACTGACTATTTATAGAAAAAAAAGGCAAAATTACTGTTGCAATATTAAGAAAATGAAAATATTTTTGTTTTTAGATTTAAATGTCCAAATTTAAGTTTTAATATTTATGTGTACTAGTTTGCCATTTTTGATTGCTGTTGTGTTTGATACCTTTTTGTGTTTTTATTAAAGGTGTATTTTTTTATTTTTAATAAATCTGCAAGAGCAATTGATAATTTAATTAACATTAAAACTAATAGAAAGCGGTTTTAAGGTATACAATCGACCTTGAAATTAGTAGGTACGTTGTAAAATTAAAGCATTGAGATAAATTGTTAAAAGTGCCTGCAGACTTAATCATTTGTGATAGTTCAGAACTACATAATTCTAAAAAAATTCAGATACAAACACATATCGGAATTAGAAGATAGATTTTGTGGAGACTATTCTCCACACTTTTGTACATGATTTTCTTTCCACATTTGTTTGTTTTTATACTTCGTGTGATAGTATGAAAGCACTTTAACTTATTTTTTTAACCATCTTCGAAAAACAAAATGTGGTCTAATTTATGTTTGTTTTATGCTTTAAATATAAAATGAATAGCTGAGTTATGTAAAAACAGCCGGCTTATTATAAATCTGAGCAAATTTACCATTGTATTGGAAACAAAAATATAATTTTATTTTATTCAAATAATATGTTGAAATTGTTAAAATTTATATTTGTATAAAATAAATATTTTACATTAAAGTTCACATTTCTTTTTTTTTATACTTTAGATATCTCGCAAACAATAATGCTCTTGCAGAATTTATTTGACTTTAAATCTAAATAATTTAACTAAACAAGCGTCTTTACACACAAATAAAACAAGTTATGTATATTTTAAAAAAAGATTACACCTAGTCTAATTTTCGATTTACTTTTTGTACGATTTTGAAAATCTATTTAAAACTAATTGTAAACCATTTAAAATACACACTGACTAATAAATTATTAATCATTGTCGAAGAACTTTAATTTTCTTACATAATTACTTTACCTAAGTGTTGGGTTTAACTGCAAAATATTTTCTACAGTTGTTATATATATATGTATATAATATTATTTGATATAAATAATTTTAACGCAAATTCTAGATTCTATTTCTTTATTTTATGAATAAATGTATATGTTTTTTTTTTCAAAATAAACTTCATTACGAATCTTAAAAAACAGTTTTGTAAAGAAATAAAAAACCACTCGGCTATATATTTTCGATCTATAATGGTCACGTGTACCAACTTACGACAGTGTAGCGCACGGCATCGCCAGTATATTGATTGAATGGCCCGCCAAAAACCCTCAAAATTTTTAAGATTACATAAACACAATAGTTGTTTGATTTATAAAGAAATGATGATATAGATTAAGTTATTTAGTGAACGGAATCAAGTCAACAACATCGGGTATATAAATATTTTATTTTTTTTTATGAATGAAAACAAAAATGGAAACTAGCAATGATTTGCCAAAAAATAAATATACTTGTAAATAGAAATTTTTGCTTCTTTAATTATTATTGATTTAGGGAGGGGGCTGTGTTGTGTGTAAGTGTTAGTTAAGTACTTACTTTGCGAGCTGGCGAGGGCGGAACTTCCAAGTGGTACTTTTGTTCACAGTACTCTTGTAGGAGTTTAATGCCTTCTTGACGATTTTTCGAATAACGAGTTTCCCAGGCATCTAAAAGACGGTTATAGTAGCGTGGAACTTCCGTATATTTAAGGTATTTGTGCGTATTGTTTGTGGGGAAAATTCGTTCTAAAGGAGCACAGCGAGCAAGTTCATCTTCGGACACGACGAGACATCGAATGTCATCAGGTGTAAGGTTTTCAAGAATCGCCGTGATGTACTAAAGAAAGAGAAAAAGAAATAATTTAAGTTAATGATATCAAATATTTTTTTTTTTAAATATAGGTGTTTTTTTGGTATTGCTTTCAGTCTCCACAGCGGATAGAATAGAAGCTAAATCCAGGTGCGGGTTTTCATAAAAAAAAGTATACTGAAGATATCAAATGCTTTTAAAGCATGCGCTTCTTGTTTCTTTTCGAACATAGTTTACGATAACCAAGAATAATTTTTTCAATCAGAAATGATATTATATTAATGATATGAGGGCTTTGGGTCTCTTTTTTGTGTAGGTTCTCAAGTTCAACTTCTTAACTTGCGACTAAAAAGCGTTGAAATGTTAACGATGTCTGATTTTACTTACATCATCTCGATCTTCTAATGATTTCCTTGTGTATTGATTATGTTTCAGCCTTTCTGTCCTTGACAAATAATTCACATACATTCGTTTATCAAAACACAGAGGACCTGAGCGCACTCCTAGTTTGCTTGCAACTTCTTTTTGTTTTTCTGGTGATAATTTAGGAGGGATCTGTGAATAAAATTAAATAATCTCATATTTATACAAAAAAAAAAAGAAATTAAAACCTACATTATATAAGGCAGTATTTAAGACTCCTTGAACCAAAGGCGCTTTTACATGAGCGTCCAATGGCAATTCTGAATGCAATGATGGAGAAATATTGACTTCCAACAACCAAGGGACTAATTCAGCATCTAGAAGTACATCGAAGCCAAACAATTCAAAACAACTGTATTTGCTTTCGACGTTAAGTTTGATCATAGTGTTGATAGAATGCTCTCCTGCAAGAATTGTTCGCATGACAAGATTTCTTAATGCATCCCATAAACGATCAGTTCGTATTCCTCTATTTGATAAGTATGCCCATAGCGATTTTATTGTCCACTTATGACCATGACAAGCATTTACGTCCTCGTTCTTAGAATAATTTGAAGAAAGCTTATTGATGCTGTAATTGGTTAAATGCATGCATCGTTCGTTTAAAGTGTCTGCTTTTGCACTGTATTTCACTGAAATGAGTATAAAGTTGTTGTTTAAAGGAAAGATGTTAATGAGGATAAAATAAACGTACCAGAAGCAAATCTCGCCAATCCGTTGTGATACATATAAACTCGTAGTGGATTAATTGATGTAACTAACACATATAATCTAAGATCAAATTTACTTCCATTAATTAAAAGTGGACGTTCGATATATCTTCAAAAAAAAAAAACCAAAAGAAAATTTATTCAATAATGTTATACCAAAATGAGTTATATTAAATAAGTACCTTTGAACAATTAATGGTTTTCGTTTGGGTATTTGTGCCCAACGATTAACTACCCTGATTCCCGTTCCTCTGGCACTTGCCGGAGGTTTGATTATCCATTTAACATTACGTTGTGCGTATTTTGGCCAGGATTTACGTAGTAAATTTAAGTCAGCTGGAATAACGTAGGTTCTGCAATATTAAAATATGAGTTTTACTTGTTAGATGTGATGTGACATAAGAAAAACATCAATTAAATTAAAATAATAGAAATAAAACCCCATAATATTAGTTTACCATATCGAGTTTATATTAAATTATTTAATAAACCGACAATTAAATTCTTACATTTTTCTAATATGTATAGGTATAAAACAATACAATTAAACTGAATTCAAGGAGGGGTAAATCATAAATCTAATAAAAGTTAACCTAGGCACACATACTTTTGATATTTTGCTTTATCAAAATTTAAACAATACTCGAAAACAAAACATTAAAGTTAATAACCAAAAAAGATTTATTGAAAAATAGAAACCTCAGAGAGAGGGATGTTCATATAAATGTTCTTTTAACCTTACAAGTTGCAAGATCTAACAAGGACGATGCAAAACAATGGGTTGTATGTGAATCTCATATCTCATTATTTTGAGATTTTGCTTGCACTCGTATGCAAAATTTTTTTGAAACAAATCTCACAAAAATGAGATCGATTTCATTTTAGAGATTTTCGAATGCAGAAAAAAGCTTTGTGTCATTCAAATAAGGTAAAGCCCGTAAAACGTTGAGACTGAAAATTAGTCTTAAGAAACACAATGGCTGAGTTTTTTTTAATGCTTTTGCTTCCCTTGAATCTATAAGAAATTATAAAACCTTTTATAGGTTTACTCTTATCTAAGTTGAGACCTTTACAAATTACTTTCTTAAAAATATTAATGATTTTCGGGGTGCTCGTTTGCCTAATTATACCAGAATGATGGTTATTGAACGATATGTTGGTTGAAGGAAGTTGGTGAAAAAATTGTAGGCAAAACAGAGGAATAGATTATATTCCCAAATATGGTAAAGAAAAAGACGTCAAAAAAATTTGAACCAAGTTTCTGATTCGTACTCACTTAGGCATAAAACCGAATTCCTTTTTTCCGTATTTAATCATTTGTTTTTGCAAGTTTTTCCAACATGAATCTTTGCGACCAATTTTAAATGATCCTGGCAAATGATTAATTTTCTGGTATGGACGAATTGTTTTAAAACATGGACTCTTCATATGTTTTCCCCAAGTTCCCATCCAGTCGTTTGTCTCTGAAAAGCAAGCAAAAATATATCATCGCATCAAAACTAAATAAATACTATAAAAATATTATTTTCTTACTCTTTAATAATCTAACACCTGTATTTGAAAGGACATTTCGGACCAATTTTGGCATCACATTCGTTACCTTCCATTTTAGAATTTTAAATAATTCTGGTGGAACTTCAGGACCTTTTTCAGTATTCGATGAAAATGCTAAGTATGGTGGAACGTTTGGAAAAAGACTAGGTACTAGCAGAGATTTTGGATTAACTAAATTTTCCTCAGAAGATTCCGCTGATAAATTAGTTACGGGCTTAAAAACGGAACACAAAGGTGAAGTGAACTTATCGCCATTATTACTATTTTTGTACGCATGCGATCTGTACCCGTCTTCATCGGAATCTGATGAAGATGAGCTATCCGACTCAAAGCTATCATCCTGAGCATTTTTCTCTGAAAAGAAACTTATTAGTGATATAATAAATACAAACTATGTATATCAGTTTACCCCGATCGGAGACATCAAGATCATCTTCGACGCTACTACAGCTGCTACGACGGTATTCTAAGCGCTTCCTATTGTTTGGAGAAAAAACTTTAAACTTTTCTGGAGAAGCATGATGCGCACAGCTTGGCGGCCGTATTCTCCCATGAGTTGGAGTCGGATCAACAGATTTCGACTTGCGAGAGTAGACTTCATATTCAGCAGCTGAATCATCGCTTGTCGTTATACGCGATAGTTGCGGAGATTTTGTCCTACTTCGGCGATACTCGTGCAGGCGAGTGAGTGAAGATCCTCTTCGCCGATTAACCGGTGAGGAACGACGAGCATTTAAATTGCTATTGAAAACATGTCGTGGTGATCTCGGGCTCGGAGTATTATTGTAGAGTAGGACGCGTGCTGGAGAATGCCTTTTGGGCGTGGCAGGAAGTTTAATGATGCGGCGTTCATCGACGCTTTTTAATTTAGTTGCTAAATCACACTTTCCACCGTCATCTATCACAGATAGAGTCTCCTGCTGGTTCGACCAGGCACCCTCGCCGCAAATCTCATTCGGATCAGATTCGCTGCGAGTACGAAATTTTCGTTTTGAATTAGTTCGCTCAGCAAACTTGTTGTCCTTTTGATTATCTAATAATCGATAGGCTGGCGTTTGGTGAGCTTTGAACATTTCAGGATACACTTCAGGATTATAGTCGCCACATAGCCATTTTTCTTCATTGTAAAGAATGTCATTGTTGGGCATTTTTTCGCGTAGTACAGCTGATAAATTATCGTCGATTTCATCGTCAAATTGCGTAACAATATTCGAGTCTTTTGTTAAGACAGACATCTTAAACTTGGATTCTCTTGTTGGTGCTAAAGGGCGTCTTCGATGGTGTAGCGTTTGTTCTCTTCGTGGATGTTCTTTATGTTGTTGATGGTGAATGTGATTATTGTAATTGGAATAAAAGTTGTTGCAGTGCTGGTGATCAACAAGATTGTTGCTACTGTTAATAGGATGGGGGTTTTGGTTAAATCATGTTCAGTATGAAGGAATAATTTTTTAGCGCATTTAATTTTTTCTTTGTATTTTGCATGTTCAGTTAGTATAAAAGTCATTTTTTTGTGAATTTAAGTTAACTAAGTTAAAATTTGGTTCAAATTTCAATAAATTAATTTTTCCAACGTTTTTTTTTTTCAAATGAATAAAACAAAAATTAAAACAGTGTTTAATGGGGTTGGTGTTAGGGGAATGACTACAAGCCCATTCTACTAATGTGGGAATAAAATCAAGTTCCTTTCAATAACATATTAAAATTTAAACAAGCCTTTAAATCGGTTTGTTCTTTTACTTCCTTTATTAGGCACTTTTGTGGTCTCGATGTCGACAATTATTCACTAGTGATCCGGGGCTCATCTACTTGATCTCAGAATGTTTTGAATTTATCCATTTCTGAAGCCAACTAAATAGTGGTGTTGTTTTTACACCGAATTGATTTTTTTGGTATGTTTTCAGTGTATATACTAGAATTGTAAAACCAAGTTTGCAGCTTCGAAAGACCTAAACTAACTGTGTGGAACGCGAAAAACGGCAAAAATTGGGAAATTTTTTTCAGTTTTAAGCTTATTTATGTGTGATTATAGAAAAAAAGGACTAATTCGGTGTAAATTTTAGCGACCCAAAGCTGTGTTAGCTCTTGACGTGATATGAGAAATACTGCCCGAGATTAGGAAAATTAGTTTCGACAAGAGATACACTCAGTCACAAAAGTAAGTATACACCCCTAACTTTGTTTAACCAAGACCTCAAAAAAAAGAATCTAACACATTTTCGAAAAAAATTTAAATGTGGTTTTATTTCATTAATCATTGCCTACATATTTACAAAAAAAAATTTGTCAAATAATCAATACTAAATGAAAAAGTGACGAAAAATTAAACACAGTACAAAATTTCGCATTACAAAAGTAAGTATACAGAGAAGAAAAAACTATGAAAATCGATGTTAAAAGTATAAATACCTAAATTTTTTTGGGAATTAATATATTTTAGGCTACCCCCTAGACTTGACGAGGTCAAACTCACTTGAAGGCATTGATTTTACTAGATTTTTTGCAACATTTGGGCCGAATCTTATTCACTCTTCCTATAAGACTCGTTTCAGCTAATCCTTTGAATGCTTCCTTACTTTTCTCACCAAATGGTCTCACAGATGCTAAATAGTATCCAAATCGGGTGACTGGGGGACGTTGGGATCTGGTTTTGAAAGTTTTTGATCAAAAATTCACTCAAAAAGACCGAGTTTTGCTTAGGGTCGTTACCTTTATTGAAGATAATCAATCCATCTTAGCCTAATTATTCGACACTCTGGTGCAGGTTTGTCTATAAAATTCTAAAAAAGAATACCCATCCATTTTTTCCTCAAGGAGACCAAGTAACCCACACCGAAAGATATAAGAGAAACCCCTATACCATAAACGAATCACTGCCGTTTTTACCAGTACCAGCTTTTTGATAGGATTTTGTTACTTTTGTATCTTTCTCCAAATTTTACCAGCTCCATCTGAGCAGTACACTTCGTCTTACGTGCATATGAGTTATGGATGTGGCAATATTTCTAGAAAACCGAGAAAAGAAGTAGATCCGAAAAGAATGGAAGGTACTGGTAAAAACGGCAGTGATTCGTTTATGGTATGGGGGTTTCGCTTATATCTTTCGGTGTGGGTTACTTGGTCTCCTTGAGGAAAAAATGGATGGGTATTCTTTTTTAGATATTTTATAGACAAACCTGCACCAGAGTGTCGAATAATTAGGCTAAGATGGATTGATCATCTTCAATAAAGGTAACGACCCTAAGCAAAACTCGGTCTTTTTGAGTGAATTTTTGATCAAAAACTTTCAAAACCAGATCCCAACGTCCCCCAGTCACCCGATTTGGATACTATTTAGCATCTGTGAGACCATTTGGTGAGAAAAGTAAGGAAGCATTCAAAGGATTAGCTGAAACGAGTCTTATAGGAAGAGTGAATAAGATTCGGCCCAAATGTTGCAAAAAATCTAGTAAAATCAATGCCTTCAAGTGAGTTTGACCTCGTCAAGTCTAGGGGGTAGCCTAAAATATATTAATTCCCAAAAAAATTTAGGTATTTATACTTTTAACATCGATTTTCATAGTTTTTTCTTCTCTGTATACTTACTTTTGTAATGCGAAATTTTGTACTGTGTTTAATTTTTTGTCACTTTTTCATTTAGTATTGATTATTTGACAAATTTTTTTTTGTAAATATGTAGGCAATGATTAATGAAATAAAACCACATTTAAATTTTTTTCGAAAATGTGTTAGATTCTTTTTTTTGAGGTCTTGGTTAAACAAAGATAGGGGTGTATACTTACTTTTGTGACTGAGTGTATATTTGCACATTGGTTATGAAGCTATGAATAATAAAATGGAAGGGAAAAGTGAATGCGTAGTACAACTAAAAAAATCTAAGGAACTGAAATCAAAGCTACCGGTGTGTGCTTACCGTTTTTGGAAAACGCTCAAGAGAAGTCATTTTTTTATTAAAGATCTATGATTTTTTTTTTCTAGGACCTATATTAACATACTTATACTCTAGTTGGAGCGTTAGATTTTAAAAGCAAGATAACTATAATTATTATTATTGTTTTTTCGTTTATTTATATTTATGTTCTTTTTTTCTAGATCGATTAAACTAAGAATTCACCAGTCAATCTTATCTTTATAACCCGTTTGAGGTTATAAACGGCATGAGCTTTGAGAAAAAAATAAAAACATAGGGATGAAAAATTAGCTTTGCTAACGTTGAAGTGAATGATTGGCAAATATTATATCAATTGATACCCCTTAAGGAGTGCGGTGGAAGGTTTGTGGTATGAAAACATAAATGCTTTCAAATAACGAAGCGATCCAGGAGAGTTTGCAAAAGGAGAGTAAATAAAAAAACGTGAAAGAGTTGAATGAGTAAGCCATTAATTATGTACTTTTTCTTTTATCGTCGAAGATCATCGAAGGGCAGTCAGGCTACTTCTAAAATATTGGCGTATCGCGAATTATCTAGGTTGGAAGATGCTTGTCTTTTCATCGAAATCAAGCTTATTATGCGACAGGTCTAGTGTTCAAACATCGTGCCAACAATAACAAGCCGGTTTGTTGCAAAAATGCACACATTTTTCGCCATTGTCATTGCAATTGCCAACTCAACGCTTACCTTCATATTTCAATCTTGTACTGTATGAACTCCCCCTCTCTAATTTGAAGAATCTGGTGTTGTTACAATCCTTAGTTGGTGTTGGAACACTCAAACCTACAATTGGGTGAAGCAAATTATGTTGGTGTGGTAGCGTTAACGAAGTGTTTAGCTTATAAAACTGGCTTGGACTAATTCAAATTTCAATTGTGATTCAACTAAAATGATAAAATTACTACACCGGAATATGGAGTTTGGATTGAGATCTGATTGCGTACAGACGTGTTTTCTGGCAGTCTCCTATTTGGTTGGTGTTTCTCCAAAATCTTTGTGCGGTTATTTGTATATCGAATTACCTTGTTATAAAAACTTTTAAAAAAACTTTAAAATAAAAAATATAAATAAAAAGAAAAACATTTAAAAATATAAAAAAAAAAACATTTTAATCGCTCGTCTGGACTGTGTTCGGAGTGATTTATTATGTCTTCGGACGTGAATGTCCCCAAAGGGGATGATGGGAGTATTCGGTTTGTCGCTCCCTCGAAACTTTTGAACGAGGCTGACATACAGCGAATAAATTTGGTGGTCGGCGCTAACGCCGATGGTTTTTTAATGCCAGACAAAGCCAACGGTTTTGTAAGTGACGCCGCCGGCCCGACGCCGGTTGCTATGGAGATTAGTAGTGGTAGTGAGTTTGCAGCCGCAGCTGCAACTAATACCAACATGAATACTGGTGTAACTAACACCAACACCAATATGGGTAATGGTGGTACTGGTATACATAATGGAAGTATCCATAATGGCGGTACTAATACCAATATAAACAACAATGGCGGTACCAATGGAAATGGAACTAGTCCAGTGATGCCAGGCATCCAAAACAATGAAGAAAATTTCAAGTCAATTTGGGGAGATGATTTGTCGGTCATGTCGGACCTTAAGAGAATTCTGCAAAACGACGCAAACACCTTTCAGCAGGTTATGAGTAGAAAAAGAAGCTCTTCAAACTACCAGCAGTCATCATCTAAAAAACAGGCAGTCGAAAATATCGACAATAATAATCGATTTTCTCTATTGGCGGATACGAACGAAGAAGTAGCTGCTCCTGCACCTGCACCTGCAACAGCACCTGCACTTACAACAAACAACCAGCAACATACATCACAACTGAATAAAGAAGAATGGTGCCCTCCTATCTTTGCAAAGGGGGTAAGTTCAAAAAATTTATTAGAATTTTTGTCAAAAAACTATAAAAACACCTTAGATGTAAAGTTTGAGAATAGGGGTCTGGGAAGGCTCAAAATATTTGTAAAGGATTTTAAATTACATTCGTGTCTTCTCTCGTCACTTAGTGAAATGAAAGTTGAGGCTTTCTCGTTTGCCCCAAAAGAATTGAAAAAATTTTCAATCCTTTTGAAGGGTTTATCCGATGGCTTCACTCCTAAAATGATCACAGACGATTTGGTTAGGGTGGACCCTTCTTTAGTAGTTGAAGTCAAACCATTTTCGACCAAATGGTCCAAAGACAACGACCTTGACCTTGGCATTTATGTTTGCACGGTAAACAACAGAGAAAACTTAAATAAGCTTAAAAATATTAGGGCATTACTCTATCATAGAGTTAGATGGGAAACACTTAAGCGTAGTAGCACTGTACAGTGCTTTAAATGCCAACGGTTTGGGCATGTAAGTGCATACTGTGCATTTCCAAACCGCTGTGTAAAATGTTTGGAGTGCCACGATCCTGGGGCTTGCTCTATAAAAACAAGCGATGACAAATCAAAAGTAGCTTGCATTAACTGTCATTCCACAGGGCATCCAGCTAACTTTAGTAACTGCCCTAAAAGGGTGGAATATATAAAAAAAAGAGAAAGTATTACACCCAAAAATGGGAACCTATTTGTTATGAATGGTCAGCCTACAGCTGTTCAAAGCCAATCATCCCGAGCTTCCTACGCGGGAAGGGCTAGAGAAGCGGTTTTGCATTCTGAGCGAGTTGCACAGGCAACTCCTCAAAATCTACCGAATTCAATTTTTGGAGATTTCTTGAATGAATCCAATAAACTATTTGGTATACCGTTAAATATTTTGATTATTCGCATTCGCGAATTTTGGCCAAAATACATCAATCTAAAAGAAGATGATAAACCAAGTGCGTACCTTGGTTTTATTGCATCTATAACACCATGATTTTAAAATTTCTTACCGCAAATATAAACTCCCTCATATCTCACCACAAATGCGCTGAACTAAATCTGCTGTTGGGAGACTTCTCGCCAACAGCAGTTCTAGTTCAGGAAACCCTTCTTAAGGGTAATATACACCGAACATTTGATGGTTATTCAATTATAAGAAATGACGCCGGAAGAGGTACAGCTATATTAATCAAAAATACTATAAATCACAAATCGGTTTCCTTTATTAATAATATCATTTCAACCACCATCATTAGTCTAACGCTTTATGAATCTTCAGGTAGCCATAAATCCTTAGCTTTAGTCTCTCTCTACATTCCTTGCAACACGGGTGCGAATCTCATTAGTGCCATGAATGATCTATACAATCTGCTTTCCTCATTTGACTTCTTCATCATTGGGGGTGACTTCAATTCACGACATGCTCTTTGGGGCGACTCGATGGCCAATGTAAATGGAAACCACCTTTATTCTTGGTTCCAAAATTACGCTTTTCTTGATTTGGAGATCATCTCACCAATGAGTCCCACTAGGCCGAGTTCGTTGTCAACTATTGATTTTTATTTAGTATCTGAAAATTTAACGGCACCTCAACATCTTCCTCGCAATTACAGCTGCCTCACCTCTCAGGCCTTCTCGGATCATTTTTCAGTTTTTCTTGCCATGCAACTCGATAACTTTTCCCCTATATACTGCGATCCACCCACTAACATCTCCTTTCTGGATACCAACTGGGAAAATTACAATGATGACTTATACCAGAAACTCTCGGGTCTTAGCATTCCAACAAACAGAAATCTATCAAATGAGGAGATAGATTTTTTCGTTAACTCCATTGCCAGTTCTTTTCAAGACTGTATGGATTTGCACTCCAAAAAGGTAAAAGTAAAAAGCACCTATAAGAACCTTAGTGTGGAAACTTTAAATCTTCTTAAAGTTAGAAAATGTTGGAAAACACAACTCAAAAGAATTTTTCACAAAGAAGGTAACCGAATAAACCAGGCCTATAACGTTTTATCTTCAAAAATAACCTGCTTAAGCAAAATTATTAATGATCAGATAAGAATCCATATGAATGCTCAATTCAGATACAAATTAAATAAACTTAGACCCTCTCCGGCTGTCTTCAAGCAAATCGACCGGATTTCTGGTCGTAAACGGGTACAAAACATTTCTTCTTCTCCCATTATCTATAATAATGTATCGCACCACTCCCCCTCCGATAAACTTTGCGCTTTTGAGTCCTTCTTTGCTCAATTATACTCCCATAAAACTCCACATTACTTTCCTGAACATTCACTTGAGGTATCAACTCGAGTCTGTTCATTTTCGGCCTGGAATAGCAATACAGTTTTAACTCAATTTTCCCAAGACAATAATTCTCTTTATATCTCTTCGGATGAGTTTGCCTCAGAAGATCTAATTAAAGACATCATCTACAATCTAAACAACAAAAGATCATCTGGGTTAGATAATATCTCGAATTTTATTATAAAGAAATCTTTTCCCTCTTTTCCTAGGTTCCTGACCCCCATTATAAACAACTGTATTAACAACGGTTACTTTCCTAGTGCTTGGAAAGTAGCCAAACTTATTACTATTAAAAAGAAAGGCAACTCCAGTAATATCGAAAATTTCAGGCCCATTTCCATGTTATCTAATCTGGGGAAAATCTTTGAAAGAGTACTCTATAACAAAATAGAAGATTTTATTTCTGTTCATAAAATAATTCCAATTAACCAGTTCGGCTTTAAGAAAAGGCATTCCACGGAACATGCCCTCATGCACCTCCAAAACGAAATAATATATAACCTTAGAAACAAACTATGCACCGTCGCGTGTGCTCTTGACCTTACTAAAGCCTTCGACTTGGTCTGGCATGAGGGTCTACTGTTTAAATTAATTTCTCTTAACTTTCCCTCGTTCTTCACAAGAAGTATTTTCAGCTTTCTTTCCAACCGCTCCATTATTATAACCTTAGATTCAATATATTCCTCACCAATCCGAGTCGCCTCGGGGGTGCCCCAAGGGTCAATCCTTGGCCCCCTTCTATTTAACATTTTCCTCAATGACTTCCCCCAACAAGTTCAAGCCTCAAAATCAATTTTATATGCAGATGATACCATTATTTATGATTCAAACGAAAGGCCTCACGACGCACTCCATGGTGTTAAAAAGCATCTTGAAGCCATTTTACCATACTATGATAAATGGGGGATTAATTTGAATACCTCAAAATGCGAAATGATATGCTTTAGAAATGCATCTACAAAAGGCCACCATCTAGCCGTAAGGGAGAGCAAACAGCTTAAGCTCAATGTTAGAGGTAATATTATCCCTTTGAAAAAAACAATAAAATACCTTGGAATTTCACTACACGAAAGATGGAAACTAAATCCACATGTAAGACAGGCTTTAACCAAATCGAAAGCGGCTGGTGCTAAGCTAAAGTCGCTCCTTAACTCTCGTGAAGTCGAAATGAAAACTAAATTACTTATCTATAAAGCTTTGATTAGACCCGTAATTTCTTATGGATTTGCTATTTGGTTCCAAATCTCTCCAACTGTCGCTCACGAAATGCAAAGATTTGAAAGAACCATTCTGAGGAAATGCACTCAAAAATTTAGAAGACCATCTGGGAAATGGTACACAAACAAGGCACTGTATGAAATCGCTAAAATTCAACCAATTCTATATTATCTTACAAATCTCGCCAAACGTAGATTTTCCAGCTTAAGACTACACCCTAACCCCACAATACGTAAGATTCTCTCTGATAATACCAGAAATTCAATCTCAGACAATTATTACATGTCACCAATCAACATCCTTAATGAAGGGTCCACCCCCCATTTCGTGATGGATGAAGACCATCACTTTCTTTCAAATTTTTACAAATCAAACAATACCAACTCATACAGAGGGTAACTACTTACCCCACTTGAGGCTCAACTAATTCCAGAATAACGTTTTCTTTTCATTCTTAATCCATTCTGTTCTTATTTTCTTCTCAATACCCAATTTTCAAACTATAATTAATTAAATAATTCATTGAAATACAAAATCGAAAAAAAAAAAAACAAAAAAAAAAAAAAAAAAAAAATTAAAAAAAAAAAAAAAAAAAAAAAAAAAAAAAAAAAAACAAAAAAAAATTAACATAAACATAAATTATATAGATGTACATATGTAAAAATTAAAACATAATTCATTAAAATAAACCTCATCTACCATGTTTACAAAATCAAAAACAAAAATGTATAAATGTATCATAATGAATTATTAACCAAATTTTAATTTTAAGAAAACAAAATACTCAAATCGCCAATTTTGTAATTCTCTTTCCTTTTCCTAGTTATAGTTTATCTTAAAAATAAAATTAAAAACAATAATCTTCCATATAAACCTAAAAATCAATTTATCTTTAAGTTTTGGTTTTCTTAAATTCTTTAAATTTTGTTTTGTACTAGTAATAATAAAAGAGTAAAACTCTAAGATTCATTAAACATGAATTTTGTATAATCCTCATATTAGCTATTAAGTCTTTTAATATACATTACTTTAATAATGTTAATACATTAAATTAGTCATGCTATGTAAAGTTAAATGAAAAAAAAAAAAAAAAAAAAATTTTTTGTTATCATTATCAAGTTAATAAAAATTAACTTTAAAACTGCCCAATTTGTTACCACTTTGGTATCACTGTTGAGCAGTTCTCTTCACTTTTGCCATTTTGTTCCCCTGTTAGTTTAGTTTTAAGTCACATATTAGCTGTCATGTTCATCATTGTATATATATTTCCATAGTACTATCATGAAGTAAAACGATCTTAGGAACTCTAGTGGTGACTTCAAAAATCAGAATTTGTATGAAAAAAACACACTGAGCGCCACCTCAAAAAAGTGGCGACATGAACTAATACTAAATTCGACTTCATGATAGTACTATAGAAATATATATACAATGATGTTCATATTGAGCAAACATGTAATACTAGAAGTGTCAAAAAGTTTCACTATTTTCTGTTTTACTCTTAAGTAACTTAAATGTATATCGTTGTTGCCTGACCAATTCTAAGTCGGCTATAATTATCTTTATTTATGTAAAAAACAATATTAATGTAAATCTGAAGTCTCAATAAAAATACATACATACATACATACATACTACACCGGAATATTTTTGTCCTTAGATAAAACATTGTTCCTTGAATTGGGACGATCCAGGTCTTTTCATCGTTTTTTTGTATCTTGTGAAAATTCTTAATATGTTGAAAACAGTGAGATTGTTTGAGAGATTGGAGAATTTATGTTTAAAGCATGAAAATAAAGATCTGTTATTATACCTCTTTAAAAATATTTATATACGAGGCATACGATTTCTACCTACGCTACGTAATTTTTGGGAGTGTCATAACTTTACTCATAAATAGCTTAGCCGTGAGAAATCACATTTTTGTCTTAAATCTTTAGCTAAATTTATTTTTTGTTAAGTGGCTAAATGAATTAAAATGTATTCTGTAACATGATGTAGGCCTTCAGTTAAAAATAAAAACAAAACATAAATAAATAATTCATTTCGCTCCTGACATTGAAATTTGAATTCTTCATTATTTTCAATTTTAGGTCATGTAACAATTTGATATTTTAAAATAAGATCATCAAAATGTAAACGAAAAACAAAAAGCTTTTAACGATTTAAAAAAAAAAAATGTTATAAAATCATTCGCAGTCAATTGTTTCAACTGAACTTTCAAATACGCAATACAAACATAATCGAGCAGCAATTACTTTTTTGGTAAGTTGTGAGATGTAGTGATATTGTCGTTATTATTATTGGTAATATGTTTATTGCTATACTGATAAGATTCATTAATCCTATCAAGTTTATAATAGCTTGATAGCCCATAAAGCGATGCAGTCCTAGGTGGAGGAGGAGGCATGCCATGTTTTCTTATTTGTTTTATTCCAGTTAAATGTTCATGATGAAAGTAAATGGAATCTTCAAGATCAAAAATGCTCTCTGAATTATTATTATGAAAATTTGAATTATTCATTTTTTTTTTATTGGTCTGGTTTGAAAAACTGCGGAGCATACATGAAAAAAAAATACGGCAAGCGTTAGTATATATAATTCTGTATACACATGTATATTGAGACAAAGTAGAAAAGAACTGAAAACATACATTTTAATCATAAATCATGCTGTGTTTAAGCAGATATAATTTAAGTTAAAAAAAAAAAACATGCAACATCGAAATGCAAGGCTTGATTTGAAGTAATAAAAGTAAAGTAAGCTTTTTTCGTGTCAAAATAAATATGATAATCAAAAATAAAAACATTTGTAGATTTAATAAAAACTTTACTCAAAAGGTGAAGAGAGAAAATGAAACGGGTTTCAAATTACACCAAATAATTACATTTTAGAGGTGGTTTGCCAGTCAAATGCAATAATAATATTCTTTCACACTATCTTGTAAGCGAAGTACTCTGTACTCCTGATGCTCTTATTAAGTAATTTCGAAATATATGGTTATATCCTCATTTTCTGATATGTATTTTAAATATTTTTTTTAGTGACACAAGTTGCTAAATAAAACTCAAAAAACAAACAAACAGCAATAACAGACAGTATTTTATCAAATTGACTGTCATGGGAGACTTTTGGGAACTCTATGAACCTATATATAGATTCGAAGACTTTATGATGGAAAATTAATTATTTCGATCAAATAAACCTCCTGAAATGTTTCCTCTTATGTTGTTAAACAACAATTTTCATAGCAAACCAGAAATGATTGCCAATCTATTTCTTGAAAAGTGGATGTCGTACAACTTTTTTCTCTTTCATGAAAAAAACCATAGACAGTCTAAACAGAAGAAATTTCGTTGACAGAACTTACTGTGAAGTATATCTTATCCGAATGCCCAAAATTTTCCCTCATAGAGCAAAACGAAGAAGCATCGAAATTGACACCATTCATTAATCAGGCTAACCTCGGGTCCATTCAAAACATAAAAACCGCAACATTGCTTCATTATATATTTAATGACAATACTTATTGTCGCAGCTGTTTGGAAAACAAGAAAAAGAAACGGTCTTCCATTTTCTATGCCAATGTCCTGCCCTCGCTAGGAATAGAGCACATTCTCTGGAGAGTGAATTTTATCTACGTCATTAAAAAATTCTCAGATCACAGAGACAGACTTGATCTCATTGTTCAATGCAAAAAATTGGATTTAGGACTACCTAACACTTGTTTTTCTTTTTGAAATAAATTTAAATTTTATTTTTATATCCATTTATAACCCATAGGATTCATGAATTTTGGTTTCAAAACGACGCACTCTGCGCTAATTGGGTTGCTTTGACCGCCATCTCATAAACATAAACTTAAAAATTAAATTATTTATAAAATTTTACATTACATTACATTACATCTTAACTTAATCCGAAGATTAATCTACGGACAAGACACACATACAGCGTCGGAAACTTAGTCCATTTTGCTGATACAGCACAAGACTTATACAACAGAGAGAGACAAAGAATAGAAAGAACAACAGAAACACATATAACACATAACTACGTGGCACAGAGGGGAGACATCGTTGACAATTGTCTCATGTTATCGCACAGGTGGCTTCAGTTAAGCTGGCGATTTAGAAAAAACTTCTGAGCCGACCGCTGGGTTTGAACCCACGATGTCTGGCCCTGAAGTCATCTACCTATTCCTCTGTGCCATGGCCACCTGCATAGTTATAAAATTTTAAAATTGTACATAGAACCAGTTTAAAATACGGTTTAATATGGGCTTTGCCGCTCCAAAGCCTACTTTCAGAAGTATTATGTTTTTCATTTAATTTTTATCTACTGTAACATTAGCAAACGGTTATAAAAGGACTATTTTTAGTTGTAGTTGATTCATATCATGTCAAATCAGGGGCTGTTATTCCTTCATTTTCCTTACAAAACAAACACCAACTAAATTGGAGTACAATTGAATTTCATGGCCTTGCTGGATTCCGTGTCAACGCATAATTTGAGAAATTGTAATGTTATTGAATTTTATTGCATTAGAATCAATTTATTGCTGTGAAAATCAATCAAATATGATTGGATTAATCAATCAACTAATTACAACATGCCAGAGTACTTCAAAATATTGCACGTGCAATAATGCTTTAGATTTAGATTTTCTATGTTTTATCTAGATTTTTTTCAAGGATAATTGCAAAGGCAATGAAATAAAATACTAAATCATGTTTCATGAATAGGTTGAATGAAAGCATATTGTAAGATTGTGTTTTCTGCGGCAAATGATGTCTTCTCTTCTTTTTTGTTTTTTTATTTTTTTTAAGTCAATAGAATTCATGTATTTTAATAACAACAATAAACTGTGTGGTATTATGCTTACCATAAAAAATGTAGGTTGTTTTTTTTTTATTTTGTTTCTCTTTGCACTCGGAGACAAAAAGCTCCTTTCTATTGTCCTCATCAAGTAGTAGATGAAAAGAAGGCACTTGAGATTGAGTGACGTCTGGCTTGGAAGTGAAAATAGGCAGTAAGTTTACCCACTTATTGTTTTCAGTTACATAGTTACAAAGCTTAAATAGAGCAGCCTTTTTATGGGGCTATTTTATGGTTTTATCTTGATTAAAACTATGGAAAAAGTAAGGCAGGGACAAATCACTTTCACTTAAGTGTGATGCCATGAAAGATTTTTTTTTTTAAGTTTTACTTAGAAAATATTTAAAGCTTCCGAGTATTTTATTTAAGTTTTGAGACGCTGATTTTTATTGGAATAAAAGTATTTGTATGGTTATATAAAGAGGTATACTATAGCAGGAATGAGGTTCGGAAGTTTAAACAAAAGTTTAGAACTGACCTAGAAACTGTCCGCATAATAGTAGATCAGTATTGTCTGCCCGGTTCTTAAGAAAGGAAACCCTCCGAACTGTTCCAAGTTCAATAGAATCATTCTCCTTAACATCGTCTTAGATCCACTCTTCGATATTATGTGAACGTCTAAAGCCCTTCGTCAACAATATCATTGGTCCATATCGATGTGGATTTAGAACAGGAAAGCCCACATCGACCAAATATTCAAATTACGGTAGATCTTGGAAAAAAAAAACAAGAACATCAAATCGATATCCATCAAAGCCGCAAACGACAGCATCTTAAGGAAAAGCTGTATAAAGCAATATCTAGTTTCGGCATCTTGAAGTACTTGTAAGTATGTGCAGGATGACGATGGAGAATGCATAATGCTCCGCCAGGGTTGGAAAAGGACTAACCGATACCTTTGATGTTAAAAAAGATTTTAAACAAGGCGATGCGCTTTAAACGCTCCGTAGCAAATTTCAAGGAACTTTTTCATTCTAAGAATTGTAAT
Organism: Episyrphus balteatus; assembly: GCF_945859705.1. Taxonomy (NCBI): domain Eukaryota; kingdom Metazoa; phylum Arthropoda; class Insecta; order Diptera; family Syrphidae; genus Episyrphus; species Episyrphus balteatus. Next base: position 53,210,164 of record NC_079134.1, on the reverse strand, counting down.
TCGAAGAATTGTTGTTCGAATAGTTCAAAGAGTTCTTCAATGAATTCTCTTTGCGATGAACTGTTTTTAAGGAGTTATGATTCGAAGAATTGTTTTCGATGAATTTTCCCAAAATCTAGTGGCCAACGACAAGACTATCGAATTGAGTTTCAGAAATTGCTATTATTACACCCACTGAGTAGTCTATGCAATAAATGATCAAAGAAATAGTGGTGCAATACATTCTTGTATCGATATTAAATATCGATTAAATAATTAAATAAAAATTAATCAATGTATCCAGTCATTTTCTTGAACGAAAACAGGTAAAATCAAACCACCGCACCGCACCGCCGGGTAAACCACACATACAGTTATTTAAGGACTTAGTGGTTTTCAAGTGGAGATGTTTGTTTAAAAAATTTAAAATTCGGGGAATGAAAGTATAACTGCACTAGGATAGTTTCAACAGTTGGATTTAATATATTGAAGATGAAGATGTTTGATATATCTGAATTTTTAAGCAATTCCGTACATAGCGACTTCACTTATGCAAATATGTACTTTTAAGAAACCATGTTTTCATGTTCAAAGTTTTTTTTTAAATACGCTTAACTGCAACGGCATATACAATGAACTCAAGAACTCAAAACTTAAACAAGAAATTTGTATGTTATACTAAAATTCATTAAGTAAGATGATTTTCAAAATGTTGAAGTTTTAGAACATGAACGAAAATGAAAAATGAAAATTTTGTTTGGTTTTCAAACCAACAATTTTACCATATTTTGGAAAAGTGCTCAAACTTTTAGCGAACGCTATGCTGGATTATGAAGTTTTTTGGAGTGAAGATGCTTATTTTTCCCAAAATGGAACTTTTAATTAAGAACAAAACAGATTAGAGTATAAACAGTTGGGATTATGGGTGGAATATGCATACAAAATAGTACCTAAATACTTTTACTTGAAAAATTGTATGAATTAGTGTATACTTATTAATTATTCTATTGTACAATTATTTACTATTTTTTCTGCATATATGGGCCTATATTCTTTAGAGTAAATAAAATATAGAGTGAATAATTTATTTTTTTGATAAATCTGTCTGTTAATGAGTTTTTCACAAAGTACCATGTGATTGACCATGTCAAACGCTTTCGAGAAATCGAAGAGGATTAAAAATGTAACATTATTCTCGTCTATAGCTTTCCTTATATCTTCCGAGACACTTAACAAAGCGGTAATTTAGCTGTTTTTCTTTCGAAAGCTTGATTGATTGATTAGATTAAGAAAATCATTCATTTATTTTTTTTATAATTTTCTCAAAAACCTTTAATAGAAATGGCAACATTGAAATTGGCCTAAACTCATCTCTTTTTGAGGTTTTTGGTATGGGTACAACTTTTGCTCTTTTCTATTGTGTTGGAAACTCATTTTTCATTAAAATATAGATTTGAATATATGGGTAATAAAGGGCAAGAGCGTTGGTAAAATAATTTTCAAGACTGAAGGGTGTATATTATCCAATCCTATAGCATTAGACTTGATAGAAAGGAGTGCTTCTACCATATCCTATTGGGGAAAACACAATTAAAGTCGAGTTGAGGTTATGCGCTGACAAAAACTCTTCAAAATACTGAACTGGGTCTAAAGATTGGTGTTTAATAATAATTGGGCTACAAACGAAAGATTTATTGAGAGCGTTGATGATGTCTATACCTTCAGGTAAACCAGTCGAAGTTTTTCCAACGCCGATATTCTTCAAATTATTCCAAATTTGCTTAGTTCCTTAAGACGTATTGATGCGGGTAGAATGCAAAGACGCCTTTGCCTTACGAATTTGTTGAACCGTTTTTTTTTTATTTTTACTTTTTGATTATGTCCTATTTCCCCAACATTATCACAGAGTTGATTAAGCTTTGTTATTAAAATGTTCAATGGACTATAAACTTCCCAACTATTGTTATAGTTCTTAAATTCATTGAAATATTTTCTGAGACGATAATTACTCTTATACTAAGCTCAAGGTTTTAATGAAGTGCTTTTCTGGTCATGGCAAATCAGTCCTTAATTTTTGTTCTACATAAAAAAAAAAAAATACATGATATGGGTCATAGTGTTTAAATAGAACAAAGCTGAAATTACATATTTTCTGTTTTTATAATGAAACGTGCTAAGTCATTGAATATGCTTTGCCACACATAACAATTTACTTCTGAATGGATAATAAATTAAAACATAATAGGAGGTATAAATTAATGTGAGCCGTGTGTGTTTGCCTTGTCTTTAACAACTGACAAAACATGTACGTATCATTTACAGCAAAAGAACCCCCTATGTGGAGATACTTGAGTGATTTTCCTCATCATAATGTTCGCAAAAATATTCTTTCTTCTCCCCTTTTTAATGAGAGAAGGTGGAGCATGTTAAGCTGCTAGTTCAAACGATTTGAATCAATAAATACTTAAGATTTCATACAAAAAAAAAACAGAAAGGAGGTAAAAAAAAAAGAAACGAATGGGGGAATGATATTGCATGCGAGCACGAGATATGCAATGCAAACGAATTCCGTGTCTTTGCTTTCATAGAAATAAATTTAACTATTTTGATGTTGCCCTATCATCATTTTTAGGATGAAGAAGGACTATACAATGAATACATACAAAAATAGGTTATGGTAAAATATATAGACAAGATGTGCAAAAAAAACTCAAAAATGCTAAATAGGTCAATAAAAGCATTAATAGACAATATATAAACAATTTAACAAAACTACACAAAATATAAGAAAAAAAAATACAACTTCTTACCCTCTTTTTTAAATATATTTATTTTTTTTTCAAGTATTTTATGGATGCAAAATTCTAAGAACGTGGTTCGTGATTTCTTTTTTTGATCAATAAATATACAAGGATTTATTTTAATTTCACTGCGAATTATTTGAATAACAACTTTTATTGAGAATTTCTTTCAAGTTATTACTTTTTTTTAAGGATATAACTATTATAATAGAAAATAAAATTCAAAAAACCAAATAATTAGGGAAGGAAAATTAAAAACGTGCGTCTATGGAGCTACGCGCACCCCCTCTCAACACAAACGAACTCGTTGTTTTATTTTTTTTTTTTTGACTTTTGTGTGAAATGTGAGCTGTCATTTTGACATTTTATGAATTATTTCGTTCTTTTGTTGTTTTCGTCAAATTGTTAACCAGGGATGTAATAGAGTTGCAATATCAATCGTCCCAGGTCTGTTTCTACTAGAACCCAAAGTCAGCTATTACATGAAGCCTCAAGAGGCGCGCCTCTTTTCAAAACCAATGAGTGCAAAAGAGAAAGAAGATAAAACAAAAAATTATCCGACCGGAGAGTCGTGGGCCAAAATTCTGAAGGCTTAACTACATACACCACTTTTTGAAAAAGTACAAAAGTGAAAATATTTTTTTTCTGGCTAGCGCAATTGTTTTGTGAAAAAGAGTATACAAATTGTTTTTTAGACCAAAAAATAAGCTTTCTGCATCATTAGTTTTAATTTTCCAGCCCGAAAAACTACACAAAAATGCATTTGAAAATTTTCACTTTTGTACTTTTTCACTTTTTGAGCCAATGTAGTTATACCTTGAGACTCTTTTTTGGCGTTTCTTTTTCCACTCTTTCTTTTTTCAACATTCCCTTTCATTTCTTTTTGCTTCTTGGTCTTGGTGGAATACAACAACAACAATACTTAAATCAAAAGAGAAATGTCAAATTTGAGTCTTTGACTCAAGAGGCATCGTGTTAATAGCACGCGCCTCACAGAATGATTATCAAAAGAAAATTGGAAAAAAGAGTCGCGCCTCTTGAGGCTTCATGTAATAGCTGACAAATGAGTGAAAATTCTCCAATTTTTTCCACAGCTACGAAAACTGTGCAGGGATAATAAAAATTAAGTGAAAATGTTTGAAAACTACATATAATGGAAATTTTCACCTCAGCTTCGTACTGAAACCATAAACAAAAAATACCAAGACTGGAAATTTTCGTACGTCTTTCCCCCCGAAACCCTTTTGTGTACAGTTACTCCAGTCAAAGCGTCATTTGACCTTGCGATGAGAGGCACTGTCTGTTTTTATTTCATGGATCGATTGGGGTATATTTAAAAGGCTTAAACCCAATTTCTCACCACCTGATCATACCGCCATCAACTTAGCAGCACTTAGTGGGGATTTTCAAATTTTTTTATGCAAATAATTAGGTGAGATTTAGGTGAAATTTAGTGAATCAATTTTACAATTTGGTGAATCATAGTTTAAAAGTTATTAACAAATTACGTAAGGCGTAAAGTTAGCAGCACTTGGTCATGAAATTCAAAAAAAATTTCTCCATAATTCAGTGTCAATTTAGTGAATCGTATTTCATCAGTTTCATAATTTGGTGAATCATAGTTTATTAAATAATAAATAAAATAGAAAAATTAACAAACGTGACGTAACGTAAAAAAAGCATTTGTTAATCATGGACACAAACCTCTCGAATGAGAATGGCATAGTTCAACACACCAAAACTGAACCTAAATTCAGATTTTTTCACATTGAACGCACTTAATATAAATGTATACTATGACAATGCGTTCAGGTGACGTTTTTCATTTACAAGATACACTTTGATTTGAAAATTTCCAATGCGAGTTACAACAAAAATGCTATTTTATAATACAAAAAAAGTTTGTTTACATCTTCACTAGCCCAGAATTAACATTCAGTGGCAGTTACCCACAAGAAAGATTTTGTTTTTTTTTTCGCATGAGTCTTGGACACTGATCTGTCTTGGAACATTTTTGAACTTCCGCAGATGATTACTTCAAAAGTATGATTCACCAAATTCTGAAATTTGGAACATTTATTTAGAAAAAGACCACAAGCATTTTGGTACATAATTCATAATTTGGTGAATCTTAATTCAAGAGTTACATGCGATTTAGTTTTTTTCGCGTGCGCCTTGGAACATTTTTGAACTTCCGCAGATGATTACTTCAAAAGTATGATTCACCAAATTCTGAAATTTGGAAAATTTATTCAGAAAAAGACCACAAGCATTTTGGTACATAATTCATAATTTGGTGAATCTTAATTCAAGAGTTACATGCGATTTTGTTTTTTTCGCATGCGTCTTGGAACATTTTTGAACTTCCGCAGATGATTACTTCAAAAGTATGATTCACCAAATTCTGAAATTTGGAACATTTATTCAGAAAAAGACCACAAGCATTTTGGTACATAATTCATAATTTGGTGAATCATACTTTTGAAGTAATCATCTGCGGAAGTTCAAAAATGTTCCAAGACGCACGCGAAAAAAACAAAATCGCATGTAACTCTTGAATTAAGATTCACCAAATTATGAATTATGTACCAAAATGCTTGTGGTCTTTTTCTGAATAAATGTTCCAAATTTCAGAATTTGGTGAATCATACTTTTGAAGTAATCATCTGCGGAAGTTCAAAAATGTTCCAAGACGCATGCGAAAAAAACAAAATCGCATGTAACTCTTGAATTAAGATTCACCAAATTATGAATTATGTACCAAAATGCTTGTGGTCTTTTTCTAAATAAATGTTCCAAATTTCAGAATTTGGTGAATCATACTTTTGAAGTAATCATCTGCGGAAGTTCAAAAATGTTCCAAGACGCACGCGAAAAAAAGAAAATCGCATGTAACTCTTGAATTAAGATTCACCAAATTATGAATTATGTACCAAAATGCTTGTGGTCTTTTCTGAATAAATGTTCCAAATTTCAGAATTTGGTGAATCATACTTTTGAAGTAATCATCTGCGGAAGTTCAAAAATGTTCCAAGACGCATGCGAAAAAAACAAAATCGCATGTAACTCTTGAATTAAGATTCACCAAATTATGAATTATGTACCAAAATGCTTGTGGTCTTTTTCTGAATAAATTTTCCAAATTTCAGAATTTGGTGAATCATACTTTTGAAGTAATCATCTGCGGAAGTTCAAAAATGTTCCAAGGCGCACGCGAAAAAAACTAAATCGCATGTAACTCTTGAATTAAGATTCACCAAATTATGAATTATGTACCAAAATGCTTGTGGTCTTTTTCTAAATAAATGTTCCAAATTTCAGAATTTGGTGAATCATACTTTTGAAGTAATCATCTGCGGAAGTTCAAAAATGTTCCAAGACAGATCAGTGTCCAAGACTCATGCGAAAAAAAAAACAAAATCTTTCTTGTGGGTAACTGCCACTGAATGTTAATTCTGGGCTAGTGAAGATGTAAACAAACTTTTTTTGTATTATAAAATAGCATTTTTGTTGTAACTCGCATTGGAAATTTTCAAATCAAAGTGTATCTTGTAAATGAAAAACGTCACCTGAACGCATTGTCATAGTATACATTTATATTAAGTGCGTTCAATGTGAAAAAATCTGAATTTAGGTTCAGTTTTGGTGTGTTGAACTATGCCATTCTCATTCGAGAGGTTTGTGTCCATGATTAACAAATGCTTTTTTTACTTTACGTCACGTTTGTTAATTTTTCTATTTTATTTATTATTTAATAAACTATGATTCACCAAATTATGAAACTGATGAAATACGATTCACTAAATTGACACTGAATTATGGAGAAATTTTTTTTGAATTTCATGACCAAGTGCTGCTAACTTTACGCCTTACGTAATTTGTTAATAACTTTTAAACTATGATTCACCAAATTGTAAAATTGATTCACTAAATTTCACCTAATTCTCACCTAATTATTTGCATAAAAAATTTTGAAAATCCCCACTAAGTGCTGCTAAGTTGATGGCGGTCCTGATCATTCTTTTTAGCGGAGTAATTCACAAAAATGCATTTTTTGGGATATTTTACTTCTAAGCTAATATCTTTGCTCCAGATTATCGTAGACCAAAAACTAAACATACATTCTCTTCCTTATAATATTTTCTATCGTTGTATGTAATTTCATTGTATTTGAGTGAGTAAATATAAAATGGCAGCCATTTAAAGTCAAATTCCTGTTGTTAAAAAACACATTTTTGTCATTATTTCGAAAAAAGCTTATATCATGATTGACATTTTTCTAACCTATTTTGTAGCCCTGTTCATGTCCTGCATTTTACAGAAAAAATGAGCTCTTTATCACCAAAGATGGCCGAGCTATTGATAAATGAACGCATGCAAAACCGGTGCGAAAACACCCAAAAATATCGTTTTTTGGGAATAACTCGACTTCAGAATGTCCTACGGCAAAAAATAAAGCAATGAATTGTTCGTTACAACATTTTCTATCAATTTAGTGCACATTCTTTTTGTTGAAACAAATAAAAAATAAGTAATATTAAGTCAAAGTCGTTTTTTTGTTTAGCAAACTCTTGCCTTATTATTTTGCAAACGGTGCGAGTATTGGCTAAGAAAATAAAATATTATTGTAGTCCTTTAAATTATCTACAATTTAAAAAAAAAATTAGTTCTCTATGACCCACGAGAGCCGAGTAATTAATTTTTTAAAAAAGGTCAAAATGACCAACGAAAAAACATAAGACAAATTCTCTTATAACAAGAAACAATGAAAACAACCCCTCTAACTGAGAACTAGTATTCGAATCATAAACAAGGGAAATTTTTTTGAATTTTCGTACGGATTAATGCTTTCTTAAAATTATAATAGCTCGGCTCCCGTGGGTCGTAGAAAGCTAAATTTTTTTTTGAATTGTAGATAATTTAAAGGACTACAATAATATTTTATTTTCTTAGCCAATACTCGCACCGTTTGCAAAATAATAAGGCAAGAGTTTGCTAAACAAAAAAACGACTTTGACTTAATATTACTTATTTTTTATTTGTTTCAACAAAAAGAATGTGCACTAAATTGATAGAAAATGTTGTAACGAACAATTCATTGCTTTATTTTTTGCCGTAGGACATTCTGAAGTCGAGTTATTCCCAAAAAACGATATTTTTGGGTGTTTTCGCACCGGTTTTGCATGCGTTCATTTATCAATAGCTCGGCCATCTTTGGTGATAAAGAGCTCATTTTTTCTGTAAAATGCAGGACATGAACAGGGCTACAAAATAGGTTACAAAAATGTCAATCATGATATAAGCTTTTTTCGAAATAATGACAAAAATGTGTTTTTTAACAACAGGAATTTGACTTTAAATGGCTGCCATTTTATATTTACTCACTCAAATACAATGAAATTACATACAACGATAGAAAATATTATAAGGAAGAGAATGTATGTTTAGTTTTTGGTCTACGATAATCTGGAGCAAAGATATTAGCTTAGAAGTAAAATATCCCAAAAAATGCTTTTTTGTGAATAACTCCGCTAAAAAGAATGATCAGGTGGTGAGAAATTGGGTTTAAGCCTTTTAAATATACCCCAATCGATCCATGAAATAAAAACTGACAGTGCCTCTCATCGCAAGGTGAGGCCCTTTTTTCCGACGCTTTGACTGGAGTAAGTGCTGTCTGTGAATATATGTGAAAGCCACCACGTTGGTAAATGACGTTAACACGCACACATTTATAGATTCACGACATTCACCACACATTTGACACGAACACAACGATAGGTTCACGACATTCACCACACCTCGCAGCTTGTAGGCAAACGTCAGTTGACCGCCGAGTTTCCAGTCTTGGTATTTTTTGTTTATGACTGAAACCTAGAACGCTGTTCGACACAGCGGAATTTGAGAAGTCTCCACTTCTTTTTCGCACACAAACAATTGGCGGGGACACTAATTGTGTGCGAAAAAAGGACATTATTTGAGTTTTATTTTTGTTGTTCATTTTGTCATTGCATGCCTTTCTGAGATGCGTGTTTGCTTTTTTTTGTATTATTTATGTCTTGTAATTTGTGAATAATTTTTCGTCGAGAAGCATTTCGTTGTCCTCGTGGAGACCGACGAAAAATTTCGTTTCGCATCAGCAGCGTACTAGGGTTGATATCCATGTATAAAGTCTAGTACGCAGCTGAAGCGAAACGAATATAGATCATTAATTAACACGTTATTACAACAACTATATGACATCTTGCTTCATCAGGATCACGAATCGTGATCTTGCTTTTCATCAGGATCACGAATCGTGAAAAGCAAGATCTCATGTAGTAGTTGTAATACGTGTTAATTGATGATCTATATGCATCAAGTGGGATAATAAAAAACGGCTATTATGTTTTTTCTTGAATTTTTTGATTTGTATTTTTATTATTTTGACTTTTACATAATAAATGATGGATTTTTTCGTTAACATCTTGGCTGTGGAGTTTGGAATGCAGATCGAGTTAAGTTTTAGCTAACATACATAATTCTCTCCAAAATTTAGCCGTGATTTTGATTTTTCTTTGAGAACTATGATTTAACTCTATCTGCGTATTTAAAGATAAAAAGTAATTTCTGCGATTAGTTCTGTGACGACTTTTTTCGATACGAAACTGCAGTAACTTGTTGTTATGATTTTTTTTTATAACGCATCGTACAATTCGAAAATACCGGTTTATAAATTATACAAAATAAGCAACAAATCGATTTCAATTAACCTTTTTCGATTTTTACTAAATGATTTATGAACTCCAGATACTCCGTGAAATTTCGCCATACACAGTAATTTACATAGTTTTCTATAAAGGTGTTTTTCCTACAACTCTTAAGTATTTTTTTTTGTTTTTGCTTTCCGAATTAATCATGCCTATTACCGATGTCTTGTCGTTTTTTCGACAGCTCTCGTTTCCTTTGTCGTGTAGTTTTTCAAACGGCATTCTATAGCTTTTTCGACGCGACAAATCTGTAGTAGATTTTTAAACGACAAAAAAGGAATAGGTATCTGTCAAACTCTAGCCCTGTTCCATTGGAGGTGGTATTCTACTATAGTAGATGTTTTAGTTAATCTAGTACAATCATCTACTCATGCTCTTCTTCCCGAGTAGATACGATTTGTATTGAATTTGTTGAAAGTGCGTTTCATTGAAAATCGCTAGTAAACTGGAGGAGGTACTTTAACACATCCCAAAGGAGCAGGGCTTCTAATGAAATTGAAAAAAAAAAAAAAAAAATGCAAAATATTGGTTAACAAGAGAGACGGACTAATGCAAAAATGTTTTATTGAACAATAAATTTATTGTGACGCAATGACAAAATAAGTTTAGAAAGAAGATCGTGTATACCTATTAAATGATTCTAAATAGCGAAGTTAATTGCTTGAAATATGACAGCTTTATTTATCGGGGGGAATCGAAACTCATGTCGGTAATATCGGCAAATGGTGTTCGGTATTCCACTATTCACATGAATGAATTTGCTCCATACATCTTCAATCCGCATAAAAAATGTTAAAGATCTGTCACTTAATGGTTGTAAAAATAAATTTTCCATCGTAAAAATTAAGCAAAAAGGCACTTCTCATACATTTTTAAGTATTTGTTAGTATGTAATCGGTTGTTTTTATTTTTTCTATGCAAAAAACACCTTTCAATTAACCTCGTCGCCATTTTTTTTTAAGTTGACGTTCACGTGGACGTCAAATAGGGGTATGATAATGTAGTTCACCCAATGGATTGCAGAATGGCAAAGTAGAGTTAAAGTGAATCGAATGTGTTAATCGCATCTGAGATTCACGTGAATAGCAGAATAGGGCTGTGAGTTTAAGTACAGTAAATTTATTTGTCTTCTAGTGAAGATTTGCGCTTCCTTCAGTTGCTTTTACATACATATTTCCACACATTCAGGCTCAATTTTTGTTTAAATGTTTATTTATATCGATCTAAAAAAATTTAATGTTTGTATATTTTATTAAAATAAGGATTCACAGTTTTTGCCAGAATCTCATTACATTCAATTTTCATGTGAATTTATCCACCTTAAAAAAAAAAAATTTCCGCCAACTCGACAAGCGTCTGCGACTGATTTCTATTTGTGAATTTCAGGAAATGTAAGCAAACATTTTGCTTTGTGCATGAAAAATTTGTATGATGAATTAAATAACAATAAATTGTATAAGAAACATCATTTTTCAAGAAAAAATAGTGCTTTGTAGCCTCCCAACTCTCTTTCGTGAGCAAAATTTTGAATTGAAAGAGAGATACTGTCGTTTTTCTTCATAGTCGTCGTTTATTTTCATTTTACGGAATACAGAATGAAAAAAATTACGTTTTTTTCACGACAGAAAACGAGTGAGAGAAGTTGAAAACGACAAATGGAATGCAGTGCAGATTGAGTCATGTTGTATATTTTGATGTTGTTTACGACATCGGTAATAGCTAACTATTACTATCGTTGAATAGTAAAAAATAAAATGAGTTACCAATGCATTGTCTGGCCTACTTATCTGGCCGATAAGTAGAATTCTTCAACACTTCAAAATCTAATAATATGCTAAAAAAGATGTAGGTATGCAAAATAATATTTTCAGCCCAATCTGCTATTTGATTCACTTGCATCGAAAGATTCATTTCATTAATCACGCCAATATTTGATTTGATGGCAAATCCTTGTTTCCGTCTGTTACACGAATTATCAAGAAAAAAAATTATTTAAATTTATTTTTAACTCTGATTTAAACTCTTTTTATTTTAGACTTTCAATAACAGAATAGGACTATTTCTAATTAATACGAAGGCAGTTTGAAAAGTTATCGGCCTGAACAACAAAACGCAAAAAATCTTAAAACTTTTTTTAATCCCTTTCTTCAAATTCTCTTCTTATGGCAATAAACTTATTTCATCTGTTTTCTGGTGCTCCTATTCCCTTTTTATAGGCCGATTCCTCTCCAACTCTTCAAAAACCCGCTCCGAAACAGCAATCACTAATCGTTGGTAAAGGCTAATTCTTCAAATTTTTTTTAAGTTTGGAAAGAGGTAGTCTTAAACCATTTTATGAACTTTATTGACGTTTTTTGAAGAGGCGGATGTTGTTGGCCTTCCGCTTCTGGGATCATCTTCGAAGCCCTGTCTGCCATATTTAAATAAGGCTGCCAACTTTTTGACCGTGAAGGGGCAATTCCCCTTATGTCTAATAGAAGTCTTCTTTAATTTGATATGACGTCATATTCTTTTTGGCCAAATTTTTATAACGACTTTAATTTTTTTTTTTATTTTTCGTTGTTAGAAAAAGATAAGTTAAAGCAAAAAATTGCACTGATAAAAATAAGTGACCAATTTTAATGAAACTCAAGATGCAATTATAATATATGTATATTAGGCTATTTGGGTAATTAAAATTAATTTGTTTAGCAAACAGACCTCGTATGATGCCGTTTTTTGTGTGCAAAACTCCACATAGGGAAACAAAAAAACACACAATCTAATATTTTTTTTAACATTATTTATTTAATAAAATTTAAACATTTTACTCTTTTGGTTCTTCACTGTCTGATTTCTTTGAAGAAGGTTTATCATCTTTTAATTTTGCAGATTCCTCATCTGCTGAAGTTGAATCTTTTACTTCTGTAATTTTAGATTCTTTTGCAGAAATTTCAGCCTCCATTGAAGCTGCCTCCACTGAAACTTCTGGTGTAGCATCTCCACTTTCAGATACACCCTGCTTAGCATAAACATCCAAAATATTTACAAACGAATTTTGATGGGCTTCCAAATTTTGAACTAACTGCCCTGCAGCCATATTTAATACAGAAACAAATTGTGCTTGGGCAACTTGAAGATTTGGAAGATTTGCAAAATTCATAAATTCATTTCGACTTAACAATCTGTTCTCCAAAATCCCACCTAAAAGCAACATTTGTGGAACTTTTCGTGTAATCTTTATCAAAGTGGCTACATTTTGTTCGGGCGAAAAAACAATACAATGATTTGAATCGAATAATGGAACGATAGCTTCGTACTTTGTATTGTCTACTGCCATTTTTATAATTTTCTTGCCATAACGTTTGAAGGTGATATTTTGTCGATGCAGAGCAACGCGAATCTTAAATAATTCATCTTCGCTAATTGGATTCAAATGGAATATACCAACCATTTTTGAGTGTTCGAGCCAATTAAAAACTTCTTTGGCAATGATTTTGTCATAGGGATTTATAGTATCGGTTTTTAGGGCTTTCTTGAAGCAATTTTTCTCTGGCGGAGGTTTGTCGTAGATGGGTTGGGTGACGGCAGTCACTCTTGCTCGTTCATAATGTGGCTTTTGTGGTCGTTGGATGTTGATTTTGCCTCGGAATCGTTGAAATTGGACAAGAGGAGTTCGAGATTGTAGAAGAACTTTAAATTGAGTGGAGGACGAGAGAGAGAGAAAAAGTAAGAAGTTGTATAACCACAAAACAATCTACAAAATCTTGATATATTTACCTTGTTTGACTAGGTACGACATGTTTTTAACTATCAGTAAGTGCGCTTTGAGAAATTGTTTTTTCTATTAATCAAAGTCTAATTAAAATATTTATTATTTTTAATTAAAAAATACAGAAAAATAAATAAACTATTCCTCAGCTTACACTCGTGGTTGATTTTTGTTGTTGTTTTGTTGCCGACTAAACTGTCAAAAATAGCAGCTGACTTTTTGTGTTACAGCATTGCCAGAGATAATGGATTTTTATTGCAAGAGAAAGACAGGGTGCTTACAAAAATTATGTGCATTTTGTTGTACTCAAAAAAGAGGTTGAAATTATATTTATGATTTCCTTAATCTTTATTATAGCATTTTTATTTCATTAGATCTGTTGAGAAATGATAATTTTGAAAAAACCATAGAAATTTATCCAAGAATTGTTATTTTGAAGAAAATGAAAGTTGGAGAAGTTTATTGTGAAACGATAACAATACGGAATACTGGAAATGTTAAGTTACTTACATTTTATTTATTGCTATTTAAGAGTTTAAGGCCCACCCAAACTGATTCATTTATTTTCAAAAATGATAAGTTCACTTTTTTTCAAAATTCGTTTTTTTTTTACTTTAAAGCCTGGTACGCTGCTCGCGCTAAATTTTAGCTCCCATACAAATTATCGAAAATTTTTAGCCGAGATAAAATGGATCCCATACAAGTTATCGATAACTTGTATGGGAATTTTATCTCAGCTAAAATTTAGCGCGAGCAGCGTACCAGGCTTATATCTTCCGCGTATATCTTCAAAATATGAAGTTTCTACTCCATCTATAACCGATTTTACAACTAAGCGAAATATTTTTTTAGTATCAAAAACAGGATAAGCCCCGGACTTATTGGGCCTTACCAATAATGAATCGCTCAACACACGTTTACGTCGGGTTAAATTTTACCGTCGCGTTAAATTGCGTGTATACTAATAATCAAAATAAACACGCGTTTAAGTAATTGTGCTTCTATTACCAGATCTATTGAATTTGTTGTCAAAATGACATCATTGAAGTGACATTTTTTGCATGTAACGTAATAATGAACAAAAACATAACTACAAAATACCTACACTGCCCATAATCTCGTAAAGGCCCTAACTACAAAATTTTCGATTTTGATTTTTTTGCATAGGTATTTGGAGTTAGGGCATTGTCTCTGATTTATTCTCATTTATTTTTTTTAGCCTAGGTCTTCAAATAAGTCAGAAAATTCAAAATTTACTTTTGATTTTTTTCATTTTTATATGGAAATTGCGATATTAAGCCTGGTACGCAGCTCGCGCTAAAATTTAGCTCCCATACAAATTATCAAAAAATTTTATCTGAGCTAAAATGGATCCCATACAAATTATCGATAATTTGTATGGGAATTTTATCTCGGCTAAAATTTAGCGCGAGCAGCGTACCAGGCTTTAAATAGTGTTTCCCTCTATAACTCAGAAATAAGAAAAATGTAGTTAGGGCATTTACGAGATTATGGGCAGTACATACCTTCATATATTTTTATTTTGCTTGTAAAAGTTAAAAAATGGAGCCCAAGCAAGGAGGCCAAAAGGCATAAAAAAAGTTCATCTATCGTGAAGTACGACGATGAAAATTTGCAGATCTATTTCTTTTTAAGTTTTCTTTTTCAGCCTTTTCTGAAAGAAATGATAAAAAAAATAAAAAAGAGAAATATTTATAAACAAATACATTTTTCCATTTACTTATTTAATAATTTGCCGCCAATATTATTAACAACTTGTTGACTTGAAAAATGTTTTTTGTTGCTGTCAAATAACAGTGCAAATCGTGCGTTTTAATTTAACCGTGCGTTTATAGCTCAGTTTAACAACTATAAAATTAACGTGGCGTTAACCCATAACCTGACTATTAAATTGGTTATTGGTATGGAGAAATATCAAATTTAAAGCTCAGTTAAATATTTAAGGCCCATTTGCTCATACTAGTCATAAATTCTCATTTTAGCTAGGTCGAACATAACTCTTGTGTTTTACTTAGTTTATTCTAAGTTGCTAAAAAATATTTATGTTTAACCTAGCAATGATTTACTTTCATGATATAAATCGATGAGAACTTCAAATTCAAAAGTCAAATCAATAGAAACGTCAAATAATTTAAATAGATTCTGAGCAATTTAGCAATTAATATACAACAATATCGTTAAATTTTCAAGTTTGTGTCTTTATCTTGCGGAATAAAAGTGTAAAAAAGTATATTTGAGCCAAAAATAAGTGTTAATTGGTTAAACAAAAATTATTCGTGTGTGTGTGTAAATGTGCTGGTGTGTCAAAATTAGTCAATGAAATATGACAGCAAAATAGTGCCTTATACAAAAAACTGTGGTGTAAATTGTACCATCTGTGGATGGTTTAAGTTAATGAATGTAAGTTTATTTTTGTTAAATTGATAATAATTCATGTCCTTTGTACTACCGACATCAATTTTTGAGCGACATTCTTGCTTTTTTCATAAAATAAAAGTGCCTAGGTAGAACATAACAGCTTAAGTTCTACTATTTCTTCCCCCTAAGTTATGTTAAACTTAGAGGAATTTATGACACAGTTTGAAGTTCGTGCAAACCGTAATGTAGAACTTAAGGGTTTATGTTTCACATAAATATTTAAGACTCGTTTCAGCAAATGGGCCTAACTGAGCTTTAAATTTGATTATTAGTAAGGCCCATTATCTTTTGAAAATAAACAAAATCTTCTTTATGTATAAATGATATATTAGACTACTGCCTGAATATCTTAAGTATAAAGTGTCTTTAAAGTGTCTAACAAGCATTCTGATAGACTGGGTTTGAAAACAAAATTATATAGGTATCCATTTTAAAACTAATTTCACATTCGTTTATTTTCAAAGTATGATAAGTCCAAAAACGTTTTTATTTTGTATCTTTTGAACTATCGCTCCAAAAATTAAAAAAGAAACGGTGTTATGAAGCTAGGCAAAAGTTCTACAGAATATTTATTTTATAAAATTTTCTACACACATCAAAAGAAAATAGAACGTTTTTTTCTTCTCCTGAAAATTTAAAATCATGGACTTATCATGTTTTGAAAATAAATGACTCAACCAACGAGGACGGACAGCAAAAAAAGTTGCCTACAGAGTTTTGTGTGCAAAAAATTTCACATCTGAAAGTCAACGTCCGAAAATGCTGACAGCTGCGTTTGTTAATGCTCCCATAAGACGCTACGGAACTAAAATTTCATATCTCAACGTGACAAAAAAAAAACGCTATCTGCAGCGGTTTTTGTCGTTGCTGGTTATTGGTTTGGGAGATTATTTATAGTCAAGTTAATATTCAATACGAATATTGGAGTTTCGTATAGGTTGTGTTTTATGTCTTGTCAATGAACATTGTTCATATTAAGGGGTTGTATCTAAGTTGTTGCGAAAAAACGTGCTTTTTTGTTAAACGGTGAGTTCTATCGAAAAGTTGTATTAAATAAACTTGAAGATTATGTGCTTTCATACATAAAACCGTTTTTGGTCAAAACTCAAAATGTTATAATTTTTGTATGGAAAATTTCGTTTCGCTTCAGCTCTGCGTGCTAGGCTTGCACAAAAATTCGCAATTTTCGAGTTTTGACCAAAATTAAATTTGTTTTTTAATGACAGCTTTAACAAAAAATCCAAAAACGGTTTTATATAGAGGAGCACATAATCTACAATGGACTCACAATTTTTGGAATAATATGCAAAAACCGTGAACCTACTTTATATGGACAAAATAGAAAGTACAATGAAACACAAAAAGCCGTATCTCAAAAGTTCTTTTAAACAAAGTAGTAGTTTAAAAAAAAGTTACAATTTACCCCAGCATGAAATTTTACACAAACAAAAAAAATAAATTTACGAAAAACCAAAATTAAAATTTATACCTCTTCTCAATTAAAAGAAATGCCAAAAATACATAAAAAGGATAATAATTTGTTTTAGAGTGGTCGTTACGGTTGTCATTTGATTTAGCATTGTAAAATACTTTGAAATAATGTGTCATATAGCCAGATATATGACCTAAATTTTCTAACTTCAAACAGTCGTCTCCTCCCCATCTCTTGCACATGCGGATCAAAAAACAAACACCAATAAATAAATACAAAAAAGAGCACGTATACGTCACAGTGTATGTGGACAACACATTGTGAATTAGACCTTTAGGCCACCCGAATCGAAATTAAATAACACTTCCACTCAATAATCGAGCAAAATCTGTCCTCCAAAAAAAAAAAAAAAAAACAAAGTACTACATATAAATATGATTATTTGATTATACTTAACTTAGTTTTACTAAGTTACCAAATGGTTACATTACCAACATTTTAAGTTTGATTTCTATTTTAACGTTTTTTTCACAAACAATAAACATCCAAATCGGAGCTGTTCTTATTCATTTTTATTTTAATTTCAATTTCTCCACTAAATACAAAAATGGTTTTCGAGACATCTACACTTGTAAAAAAAATAACAAATAAGGCCTCAGTTATAGCTATGAGTAAAATCCATCAGTAAAAATTGAAACATCAGGAATCTGAAATCTTTTACTGATGAGCGTTTATAGCAATCAGTAAATTAACGTCATTAAATTAAATATTTATTTGACATTCTTGCCTCAAGCAATTTTTTTACTGTTGATTTCATCAGTAATTTTTTTAATGATGGCACCGGAACAGTAAAAAAGTGGAACGCTATCAGTAAAACGAAATGGAATTTTTTTTGGCATTTGGCAGTCAGCTGTTCAGTAAAATGAAATTTCATCAGTAAAATTTATAAAATGAATTTGTGAATAAAATTTAATACAAAATGCATTGATTCTTGTTGAAAAAATTAGTGGAAATATGTCTTCAATTTATTTCATCAAAATTTTTCTCAAAATAAAAGATTAAAGTATTCAAAACAGCCAAACAAAATTTTTACTGATGGATTTTACTGGTAGCTATAACTGAGCCCTAAGGGGAACATATGAACAAGTTTGTAAGCTTATGAAATTATAATTTTTGTGTGCAGCTTTCTAGAAAACTAAAATTCGTTACTGAACCAAATGACGATGTAACATTCGAAATGAATGGAAACACACTATTGAAACCTGGATTGTGCGTTTCTATTGATGTTGTTGTGGCAGCAACTAAGAAAAAACTAGTCAATAAAAGTCGTTATTTTTTCGTAATAGCTGAGCATCCGGATATTGTATGGGAAATACCTTTCATAGGTTGGTACTAAACATTTTATTTAATTAAAAAGTGCCCTAATCTTATTTTTTATATTAGTTTTGAAGAAAGACCAAGAAATGCACATACCGGAAATTATTTGCCTAGCAAAAGTTCCAGCAAATACAATTTCTAATTACCAATTTATAATTTATAATCCTCAGAATGATGGAATCACATTCTCAATTTGTTCGTAAGTCTTTTCAAAAGGTATATCAAATCAATAACTCAAATTGATTGAACTTTTAGAAACTTTGAAGGCCTAACTATAAAACCTATTTCTGGAACTATACCAGCCAAAGAATTCTCCAAGATTCTTATAGTGGGAAAAGTTCCAGCCAAGTCAATTACATCAAGTATCTTGGTGACTTTGAAAAATGGTATAAATATTAATTAAAATTTTGAAATTGTTTTTTTTTTCAGTTTTTTTTTTATTTTTTAGGAAAGTCCTTTAAAATATATGTACAAATGGAACCATCGAATCAGTTGATTCATTTGAGTACTAGTGAATTGATATTCGAAGACACTTTCATGGGCTTAAAAAGTCAGAAAAATATATTTATATGCAATAGAAGCAATGAGTGTGTCAGTTTTCAGTGGGGCTGTAATCAAATAAATGAAGAAAACGATACAGATGACAAGACAGATGAACAGCTTATCGTCTCAGATTTTATAACTATTAGAAATAAGGTAATCGATGAAACAAGTCTAGATTTTTCTCAAATGAATTGATGAACCAATTGAAGAATAAATTTCGACTAGAGTGACGGCTTAGAATTCCACCCACAACCTGGCTCAGTCTCAGTAAAAATTTAACAAAGGGTCTAACAAGAAAAACTTTCGGAGAATGATTTAACCTTTTTTCTTCCAGTAAAAATTAGGTGGGATAAATAGTTTGGAAACATTTTAATCTATGGAACATCCATACAAAAGGGAATTTAAAATCAGATTGGTTTTGTAGCATTTTTGTGAAAAGTTTTGAGTGCAAGAGGAGCGAGGGAGATGTCGTTAGGTAGGATATGTAGGAAAAAAGATAAGGTTGGAAATTCGGAAGTGTTTGGCTGGGGAAGGAAGGAATTTTAAATTCCAGAGACGCGTTGTGCTTGCGTAGCTAGGCCCCTAGGCTGTTAGGTCGCCGGATTGGGGCGGGTGGGAGGATTGTTACCCTTGGAGCTTAACCTCGACTGCCACGAAATGTATATTTTCACTTTCAAAATCAAACTGTATCTGGCCGGTAGTGTGTCCGCACAGTTTTGTACAGGAATTCGAGACTAACCAATACGGGTCTCGTCTTGGCTTGTAGTAGTTTCTTTTCCAGGAGGGAGGAAGAGCAAATATTCAGGAGGATTATGGATATATTTTGTAAAGTGCGTTCCAACATTTATCTTCACATTAGTATTAAAAGTAGTTCAGTAATTCATCGTTACATTAGGTAATATTCGACAGAGACTTTTAATTCAAATTTTATTCTATTCTTAGCGTGGATGTGTGCCTGCAATGAATTCTATTCTCTCGATCTTCACTTTTACTCCACCAAAAAACTTTCAAATTAATGAGGACGATGACGAGTCACAATTTCAAGTTAATACCGTTGTCTATTTATTTTGTCCTATTATGGGCCCTCAATCATATAGAGTTAATATTATTGGAAGGATTCTTGGACCCAATATTGAAATAACTCCTGTGGAAATAAATATTGACAAACTTTATATGGGCCAAATTCGTTGCATCGCATTCGAAATACTAAATAAAGGTTAAATACATCATAATATGTATCTATTCTAAAATAAATTTATTTTTTATCTTGCAGGACCAATTGCAGGTGAAATTTATTTCAAACGTCACACTGATGAAAAAGAAATCAACTGTACAGTGACACCTTCATCTGTTTATCTCAGACCAGATGCAAAGAAATCAGTTCAATTAAGTTTTTATCGACGCGATGTTGGAAAATTCTTAACAAAACTCATTTTTAAAATTAAATCAGGAGATGTTCTTTCAATTTTACTAAGGTGTGATTATTTTAAAACTAAAGGGCCTAACGATTAGACGGTCAACGCGTTTACTCTCTGACTTAAAAAATGCTCTAATCTTTTTTGCTCTCAATATTTTTTTGGTTATAGAGGAACATCTCTGCCAACGATTGTGAAAGTTTATCCCGAAATAATTGAGTTTGGACAAATTCCAATCTGTATACCCCAAAAGGATTCAATAACAATATTTAACCCATTGCCTGTATCTGTTGTTGTGGAGCCTAAGATAATTGATAAAGGAGTTGAAAATCCTTTGATATTGTGTGTGGATGATTTGAACTTACCTCTAAACACAAGAACTACAACATACTATAGCAAATGCCATGAAGAATTTGGAGAAGAAGAGCTTCAAAATTGTATTTCAGATTTTGGATCAATCGAAGAATCTCTTAGCGCTAGAACGAACATCAGTAGCAAAATAAGCTCTTTGTTTCAAAATAAAGTGCTAGGTAAGACATTAAATTCAGCAAAAGAGTGTTTGTACTGTACACATTAGGGTTTGTCAAAATGTAAAAGTATGGAATTTTCAAATGTAATAGCTTTTAAAAAGTTGCATTGCTTATCAAAATTAAATCCTGCATTTACAATTTTCATTTTAATAAATTAGTGGAGTAACTTACTAAAGCAAATTATCAGGGAACCTGGCCGAACAGGACCAGCTCTGATTTTGATGGGTTAAAAATTGCCGATGTTGCCGTATTGTTTTTTTAAATTCAAATTCATTTTTTTTTTTTAACAAAATCATTTTTTTTTGCTTAAATTTCATAAAATAAATGATACATACCAAAAGATTCTCTAGGTAATTTAAGGAAACAAAATATATGGGAGTAAAAGACAATCTTGCATCGTTTAAGCGATAATTGCAATTTTCTCACAATCTGACTTCAAACACAAAAAAAAAAGATTTTGAAAACAACGGCAACACCTACAATATTTTAAAATACACTTTTAAAAAGCTAGAAGCTCATTCTTATCTCTTTAATTTAAATGCAGCACATCCATACAAAAAGGACTTTTAAATCAGATAGATCAAGTAGTTGCTATTAGGAAGTGGAATAAAGTGGAATGCTTTATTCTTCTTTTTCATCTAACTTTATCCACTACATCAATCTTTGCAATTCAGTAATGAGGTTGCAACTAATTACTTCAACCAAAAGTAGTATTTCCTAAGGATCAATGTGGAGACAATCAATGATTTTGAAGACATTGATGCAGTGCCGGTTTAAGCACTACCGGCGCCCCTGGGCAAGATTTCAAGTGGCGCCTCTCAAAAAAAAATTCATTTTAAAACAATTTTTAAAATCACGAAAAAAGCAATAGCAGATTATGTCTTACCTCTCATATACTTGTTAATGCATTTATTGACAGTGTGCAGTTTATTAAAGTACAGAAGGTTAACTTTAAAAAAATTAAATATTCATGTCTTTTAGGCTCAATTGACAAGTTTACCTTTATTTCTGACTTTTTTGTTTAAACACATTTAAAGAGTAGGTACAGTTGGTTTTATTTGAACAATATTTTTTCAAAAACTTTTTCAAGTAGGTACATTAATGTCGTTTTCGATTGGAATCACTTAATGATTCACTCATTCTGAAATCCAATAAAAAAGTTTGAATCACTTCCACCCAATTCTGAATCTTAATATCTGTATTGGTGAAAAATCAAATAATTTTTTTTGTTTTTTTTTTTTTCAGTAGGAGAATAAAAAACTTGTAGCAGGCTTCTGAATGATTCCGGACGCTTCCGGACGGCCAATCGAAAACGACATACCTTTATAAGTATTAGGTTTGTTCGTTGTGAGCTCTAGGGCACTCTGGGTCGCTCCGAATTCGTTGTCAAGCGTTTTTTGTAGCTCCTTTTTCAACCAGAGTTATTTCCTCTGTGTTCGATGTTCGCTGATGAAACTAAAGGCGTTCGATGTAAAGTGAAAACCCGAGAAACTCTGATTTTTTTGACAGTTAATTGACATGACTTGAGTGCCCTGGAGGAGGGAACAACGAACAGATCTATTCTTTTATTCTCACACACAAACGTAGTTTTTTAGGAGAAATGGAGAAGCTGTCAATTTTTGGCCTTTCTGGATTTTGGGTTTTCGGGATTTTGGTTTTTCGGGATTTTCGGATTCTGGGTTTTCGGGATTTTGGGTTTTCGGGTATTGGGTTTTCGGAATTTAGGGTATTCTGGATTTTGGGCTTCCTGGACTTTTAATTTCGGGTTTCTGTCTGTCTAACTTCTGTTTCTTTATTCATTATTACAGCCCGGATATTATGACCTATGATTTAGTGTTTTATATATAGGGGCGCCTTTGCAAAAATTAAATTGGTTGGAGGAATATTAAGATTGCTTTAGTCTTTCAAAAGAAATTGGGGTGCCTTGTTCTTCAAAGATGAACGAAGATTTTGGACACCATTGTCCTTCCGGAAGCCAAACAAATTAACTCAAAACTGGGGGGCGCCTTCATTCTTTAAAAAGTTTAAAACAAACAATACGAGCGCCGTTGAAAAAGTAAAATAGAAAAAAATTGGGGCGCCTTTGTGAAAGTAAAAATAAATAAAACATCGATTGGATAGACTTCGTTATTTATAAAACTTTTGTAAAAGTTCGGGGCGCCTGCGGCGCCCCTCAGCAGTGGCGTAGATAGGGGGGGGATCAGGGGGATATATCCCCCCCCATTGGGATCGATATAAACAGTCATGAATAAATAAGTTGAAGAAGTGCACTTTGAAAAAAAAAAACGCTATGGATTTCGAGTTCTTGATTAGCTTAAAGGTTATAAATATGGTTTACCAACTTTCGTTGCCATTAAGTCGGTGTTTCAAAGAGTGAATTTAGACTTGGTCCAAGCAATGGAGCTCGCTAAAGATTTAAGGGATCAACTAAAAATTAAACGGGCAGAAGACGACTCATGTTCGAAAGTTTTTTGTATATGGGAAAAATTAGCTGAAATCCTTGACATAGGCGTTAAACATAAGAGAATAGTGAAGCGACAAAAGAATCGTTCGAACCCTTCGGTTCAAAGTACAGTAAAGAATATTTTCGTGTTACTGTTTTCAATCTTTTTCTCGATTTCTATGTAATGGGCCTTGGAGAAAAATGTACAAACCATGAAAACACACTAGAAGGGTTTTCGGTTCCTTCTAAGGATTCTTCGTCTGAAATAGACAAAGCAGCTAAAAAATTTAATGAAACTGTTGAGTTTTACCAAAAACTAGACCACATAAAATTGAACAAAAACAATAAGATTTCCTTATAGTTTTCATCCAAGAAGGAAATATTATTTAAACAATCGGGATTTCCTAACTGTTTTACCGACTTCCAAAAAGGAGGACGCAGAGATGGCAGAGTAGATTACGTCAGGTAATCTACTCGGTTAACTACGCGTAGTTAATCGAATAAACTACTCGCTTGATTTGTTTCATGTACTACCTACATTTGCTACGTGCAATAACTACATAAAAAACGTTAAATTTCAAAAATATTAAAAAATAAATAGCTGTGTTTTCATGAGAATTTGGTTTAGTAAAGTAAAACCTTTTCAAAGAAACCACCCCAAGTCCATCTGGTTTCAAATATTCTATTCAAATTCACACTATCACAGCTATGTATTTCGATTTGAATAAGACTTTGACAATTTGGTGGTAAAATTGGCATTTCAAACTACATTTTGACGTCTAGCGCTACGTCTGCTACATTTAACTACGTTAACTACATTAAACTACGTTAACTACCTCATTTATGTAGTAGACGTAACAAATGTAGGAAATCAAAAAAAATCCCATTTTTGCCATCTCTGAGGAGGAGTTATTCAAATCGTCTGTACTTTTTTTTGTGTTTGTCACCTCATAACTTTGGACCGAGTGAACCAGTTTTGATAATTCTTTTTGTAGGTATTGAAAAGCTGGTGCCTGTTCAGTACTATTAGAAAAACCATAAAACCCAGTTTTGATCCATGGAAGTCGGTTTTGTTTTTTTAATAAAAAAAATACGATCATGTACGGGATCACCTATTCCAACTTACTATAGAAATATTAGTCACAATTTTTGTTCTAGTGCCAAGTTGGAAAAAATATGAAATTTTTACAAAAAAATTTTGAAAGAAAAATACTTCCTCTATGAACTCATTGAAAGCGCTCGAAAGCTGCACCGAAAAAAGTTGTTATGGTATTTATATTTTATTAAAGATATTAGCTACACTGCTGGTTTCTACGTCAACTACCGAAAGAACTTTCTCCAATTTAAAGAGAATTAAAACAATACAAAGAAGCATTATTAAAACATAAACAAAAATTTGCGAACTAGATCTATCCCCCCCCTTAGCAAAAAGCTATCTACGCCACTGCCCCTCAGTGCTTGCGCCTCTGGGCGACGGCCCAGGCTGCCCCCCCCTAAAACCGGCCCTGCATTGATGTATAAACAGGCCCGTCCATTTGGCTACTTAAATCTTATTTAAGATAAGTTTTGATTTAACTCATGCTGAATTTAATTAAATATACATATTTTCCAATAGTTGGTTTAACCTTAGTTTAAAACGAAGCTATTTTTGAACTTTATTTAATCAGTAATTTTCTTTTTCAACTTAGATGAAATTCCATCGATGACTAATGAGCTTTTACAAAATTTAAAAAGCATTCATTCACAAAATCAAATAGAAGCTGGAATGAAAATTATCGATGAATCTCTGAATTGTATTTTAAATCATTGTGATTATTTTCAAGAGCTTAGAGATAACAAGAATTATCTAAAGAAGGACTGGAAAGCTCTACCATGTGATGCTAAAGAAGTGGCAATTGTAGAGGAACGTTTCTATTTGGAACCAAATAAATCCAAAACTTTACCAGTTTTCCTGGTTCCAAATAGTTGTGGGCCAAGTACTAAAACTATACAATTCAAAGTATATCCTATGGGCGAAGACTATTCTGAAATCAATGATACTATAAACTCAATGCATATGGTCAGTACTCTACGACTCCAATACAAGTGTATGATTCCCATATTGGAATTCAACAATGATATCACTTTTCCTCAACCGCTATACGTAGATATGGAAAATAGTTTTACAATGTATTTCAAAAACATTGATTCTGTACCTGGATTTGTTTATTTTAAAGTGATTGTAAGTTTGTTTATTTCGTTATGTATTGTTGTAGATTAAAATTATGTTTATAGCCAATTGAACAGTGCGGTAAAATTACTGTCAACAAAAACCAACAAAAATTCTTTATTGCTCCTGGTGAAAAAGCTGAAGTGGCCTGTTCTGTGGTATTTCGAAAAGTTGGAAATATTGTTCTGCATGGAATGTAAGAAACTTAATATAGCGTGCATCGGAAAAAGAACTGTTCACATTTTGTTCCAGTCAGCCATTAATTTAGACGCCAATGTTTTAACATGTTTAACTTCTGTCAGTTGTATGCGCCAAAAAACGTGACTCATGCGCACTTTGCGCCTGAGCCTGTTAGCATTGTGGATTGTGGTAAAGTTTGCAAGTAATGCCGACTTTTCGAGAGTCGATTTTTGCCCTGCGGTGAAGCTTTTCGGCGCAAGTCGACTAGTGTGAACGTGAGCAGCAGGTGACTAAAAGCGACAATCTTCATAGAGAAGAATCCTAGTCGACTTTAGCCGTGCGATATATTGTGCCGCTAAAATCGGCTCGTGAAAAGTCGGCATGAGCCAACTCATATGAAGTCAGCAGTTTAGGGTGTTAAACCGTTAAACGGTTTGTCTTTTGCATCAGAGGTCGTTTGCTTATAAATAATTTATAAATCAGGATGATTTAAGATAAAATAGCAATTCATACCACTCTGCGCTAACAGGCTTAGTCGGAACGTCAGCATGAGTCACACTTTTTCGCGTTACCTACTTTAACAAAATTATTTAAATTAAATTATTATTTAAATTAATAAACTTTTGTTTAGCAAAACTAACAAAATAAATCAATTAATTTAATATTTCCTACAGATTTCAATTGGTCGGTAAGTTATTAGACCATTCTTTTAAAATAGAAGCAAAATTGCTTCCCCCAGAAATCGAAATTTCAACAAAGAAAATATTTGCAAAACAAGAAGTTCTTCAGTTGACTAGAACAAGAATTTTTATTACAAATACTTGTCCTTCGGTAGCTCAATTTACTTTGTCATTGGTAAGTAATAATAACATTATTTAAAATAAACTAAATAACTTAACATAAGATCCATTATGTATGTTTTTTAAGATTATGTGCTCTATGGCGTACACGTAATTTTTTGTAACAACTGTATAAAATGATGTACGACTTCATGTTGAGTAGCGTATACTCAATGCTTATAGATTAGATTTTTAAATGAGATTTGAATATTTTATTTTAAACAAATATAGTATCTATGGTTTTGATAGTAAATTTTTTATATACAGGGTGTCCCACAGTCACCGCCCCAAATGAAAACCATGGATTCCTGAGGTCATTTTAAGTCAAAAAACTTAAGAGGTAATTTTCTCGTTTTCGTCCCGTTTTCGAGTTACCACGGTTTTTATGATTTTTTCTCTTTTGTCCTTTAACTGGCCTTATCTTTGCCAAACTACGTTTGATTTGAAAGATTTTTTTTGCAACCAATCAAGAATTTATTGCAGTTTAAGTTTGTCTCAAAACTTTTTTTTCTGCGGACAACCGTTTCTCCACAATTTTGCATCAAACACAACTTTCTTCGTTTTTTAAGTTGTTTTTTACACTTTCATATTATTTAAGTCAAAAAAACACGTTAATGAGTATTAATTTTTTGTGCTTTTTATTAAACCCCAGTTTATTTTCATAAAAAAAATAGGTTTTATTTCATAAAAAAGGCTACTGAAAGTAATTAAAAAAAAATAAACAAACTGAGTGAATTAAAAAAAAAATAATTTTTCAATACAAAATTAATTTAAATGAATTAAAACTTTTTCTGAGCTTTATCTATTTGTTGTTTTCTTAACCACAATTGCTCAGAAAAAGTTTTTAATTCATTTAAATTAATTTTTTATTTAAAAATTATTTTTTTTTTCATTCACTCAGTTTGTTTATTTTTTTTAATTACTTTCAGTAGCCTTTTTTATGAAATAAAACTTATTTTTTTTATGAAAATAAACTGGGCTTTAATAAAATGCACAAAAAATTTATACTCATTAACGTGTTTTTTTGACTTAAATGATATGAAAGTGTAAAAAACAACTTAAAAAACGAAAAAAGTTGTGTTTGATGCAAAATTGTGGAGAAACGGTTGAACGCAGAAAAAAAAGTTTTGAGACAAACTTAAACTGCAATAAATTCTTGATTGGTTTCAAAAAAAATCTTTCAAATCAAACGTAGTTTGGCAAAGATAAGGCCAGTTAAAGGACAAAAGAGAAAAAATCATAAAAACCGTGGTAACTCGAAAACGGGACGAAAACGAGAAAATTACCTCTTAAGTTTTTCGACTTAAAATGACCTCAGGAATCCATGGTTTTCGTTTGGGGCGGTGACTGTGGGACACCCTGTATATATTTTTTTATAAAAATTACAAATTCCCATTATAGAAACATGAAACACATCAATTTTTGGAACCCCAAGGAGCCAGTTTGGCGCCCAATCAAAAAGTTCTTGTATCAATTTTTTCAAAGTTTTTGGATCCAGGATTATACAAAAATATTCTTTACTTAAATCTTAAACATTCTGATAATAAAGTAAACTTAATATAAAAAAAAAACCTTGCCATTGAAAAACTTAATTTTGAAATTTCTAGCTAATACCAATTACATTCTCTGTTGAAGGAATTCCACTAGAGTTCGAACCAAACATAAAACTTGGCCTAGACTTTGGAACTGTTTTCAGAAATAATAAAATTCAAGAACATACAATTAATATTAAAAACTTAGGAGAAAAAGCATATACAATCAATTTTCAAAACAAAATTTCTAAAAAACTTGAAATAGTTCCTAAATCTGTTTTAAATATTGAACCAAAATTCTTAACTATACCAGCAAATGCACAGAAAACATTTAATATACAACTTGATATCTCAAAAGAGATAATTTTTGAAGAAGAATATTGTGTCAATAGCGTAGATGAAGCAAAACATCGGTTCAAATTGTTTGATTTTGAAGTGAAGTGCATTGTTATTGAATGTAAGATTTTGTGGAGCAAAAATGAAATTCGATTTAAAGAAAATGGAGACAAAGCAGTTGGTACTCAAATGGAAATTTTATTTCGAATATTTAAAATTTATTCAAACTTATTTCAGAGGTGATTTCTCTTATAAATACTACACATTTCGTTGGAAATGTCAGTTTAAATGTGCAAGGGTACTTCTTATTAGGAACAAATTCAACAGCCGTAACAGACAAATCTCTGGATTTTTCCATTCAAGGAAAATCAAGTAAAGAAATCTACGTTAGTCTAAACGAAAGAGAAGTAGATGAACCCAATCTTATTTGTCAGTGTTTAAAGGGATATATTAAGTGTAAAGTCAACAATAAGACCCAGGTACTTAAAAACAGATGTTATTTTAAGGTTTTATTTTATCTATTTAACAAAAACATGCAGTGGCGTACGTTGAGTCGCCGGGGCCCCGGGGTAAGACTAAATTTTGGGGCCCCTTTGATATTTGGGGGCCCCTTAGTTACAAAAAAAATTACGTATACGCCATAAGTTTTTTTTTGTATGGCTTATTTATTTTTATGTTTATTTTAATGTTTTAATATGTTCGTAATGCACTTTGCTATACTTACTTAAAATGTCTCTCATAAAAGTAGTAAACACTTGTACTAGGGGCCCCCAAAATTAAATATTTAGAGACCCCTAAAATAAAATTTTTTTAGCTAAGAATTGATAGTTCTTGGAACCACTTTTGAGGATCCTCAAATAATATTTTTTTGCTTTTTTGGGGCCCCTAATGTATTATTTGTGGTGGCAAAGATTTTTCAAGTAATATTTTTTGGGGCCCTAATATAAAATTATAATTTTTCTTTTAAAAAAGTAGTTTATTTTTTTTGGGGCCCCGGGGGTAACCTTTTTTTAAAATCAATATACATATATTGTGTGGCCACCAATGCATCATACATTACACTGAATGACATAATTTGTCTCCCTGGTTACTTCGTAACTCAATTTATGCTAACAGTTTCCTTCTCTGCATTGTCTCCAGTGGGAGCTCTGGGGTCGGTCGGGGGCCCCGGGGCACCGCCCCGCTTGCCCCAAGGGAGTGTACGCCCCTGAAAACATGCCAATCCAGTATAGATAATACATAAAAACATTTCTTTCAATCTTATTTTATTTTCAGAAATCCCTTCCATTGCACGTTAAAATTGTAAATCCCGGCCTTCGAATCTGCAATCCTAAAGTTACATTTTTCACTCCCTACGCTGATTCTTTCGCTCATATAAACATTCACAATTGTAGTCTCAAAAATGCCAAGTTTATTTGGAGAGAAATAGAATCAATTCTTGACAAAAATATTTCTGAATGCAATGTTGAACAAATGTATTCAAAAACAATATCTGAACTGGTTCTTTCTTTGCCAGAAGTAAACCTTCCAAAATTTCCAAATTCTATTAAGCATCAAAATACAGAAGTTTTTATTTGTGATGAAGGTGATGAATCTTCAGATGAAGAAAATGAATCATCTTCTCTAAGTGTTCATGATTTAAAACGGAAACTTAGTTTAATGAGTTCAAAAACTGAAGAATATAGTAAATCTTCTACATCACTGACAACAACTACTGTTCACTCCCAAAGGAGTCTTATTCAACGAACTAGTTCCTGTAAAGCATTACCAATTTCACAAGCTCAAGTTCAAAATATTGGAATAAATGATATATTAGAAAACTTAGGATTGTTGAGTTTAGAGCCTGTTAACACTATTTGTAAAGATAATGGTTTAATCATTGGTGATACAAATTGCATAGACAAGAAAAATTTAGAAGAATCGTATAAAATTGGATTTCAACAAAAGACTGGACAAATTTCATCTCAATCAATGTTTCAAACATATGTTTTTTTACCAACATTGCCTGAAGGTAGGAACACACAAAAAGTTAAAAAACTAAATTATATTCTTTATAAAAAGAAGAAGAAGTGTTCTTCCTTATCGTAAATTTTTCAAAAACGTTATTTATTAGTTTGTTGATTTATAGATAAAACTCTTGAGTGTAAATATGGCCTTGAAGTGTTTGGTGGTCAAACTGAATTTCTGGATATGACAATAACAAATCAAAAAGGAAGGATTCAAGTCTCCAGCACAAGCATTAATCTCGGATCAAATGTATGTATAACTATGTTTTTTTTTCAACTTTGAAGAATACAAAAGATCTTCACATGTCTATTTTCAGTTGTATTGATTTTACAGTATTTGAAAAATTCCAATAATTTACAGTTTTTTTTTTCTCTAGATTTGGTACAAAATGATTATAGACAAAATAAAAATCACAAGTCTGAGTCCTTGGGCTACAAAGATAACAGTTATTGAAAATGACGATGTCTCAAACGAAAAGAGTAGTTTTGCTAATGGTTTTGTTGAAATTATTTCTCCAAAAGAATTCATCCTACCACCAAAAACAAGCATGAATATCGAATTCAAAGCCGCAACGGGTTTGAATCAACATTTTTCTATGGACATTGGCCTGGAAATAAATAAAAATTCGACTTCCATTCCGATTAATTTTCGTGGATCAGGAGTTCTTCCATTGCTCAGACCTTTAAACCTTACTAGAACTACTCAAATATTAATTAATATAACAGAAAATTATTTATATTTGCGTGATTTATATAACGATATTCAAAAAGAGTATATTGAGGATAATAAAAAAAAGGATGACACTGCACAGTTAAAAGCTGTTGGGAAGGATGAGATAGTGGAAGAAAATGAAATAACCCGAAATAAAATACAGAAACGAAATAAAGCCAGAGAATTTGTTTGGCTCAATTATTCAGAAGAAAAATATCCTGGAGTAGAACATATTGAAAGATTTTTAGAAACAGAAAAACTACTGTCCGCTCTTAACAAATCAAACGATTTAAAAACAACATTTCAGCAATTTTACCACAGATGTATGCATAATCGCGCAATGGAATTTGATCCGGTCGTTAATTTGAAGCTCACAATCTGCCGTCCAATTCCTTGGGAGTTTTCTGCTTTCGGTTTAGATATGAAGACTTTCAAAATTAACGAAACAAAAACTTTTGATATTGAACTTGTCTTCGAAGGCCCAGGAAAATTGTTTCTGTCATGTAGAAGTCGAGCTGTAATACCTGGAGTCAAAGCTTTATTTGAAGTTTCGCAGGATAAAAGGTAAGAATTTTTTATACAAAACCTGTTAGTTCTTTTAATGATTTTAATGATAAAACCTTCTTTTTTTTTAAATGAGAAAAGCATGAGTCAGAACTTAGAAGTTAGGGTTTGGTTTATTTGCGTCTATACCATATACTTATTCATAGGCCCTTGTTCCATCACTTAATATTTGTGGTGTTTCATATAAGACCAAGAGCTGATGGAAGTAGATTTTTTTTGCTTAGAGCAGAGGTAACCGATTCATATTAATATTGATGTTATTCCCAGTCACTGTGATGATGAAAACACGAGCGTCTGTCAGCATTAATTGGCCATACAATTTTTCTGAAAATTTATTTAGTGATGGGGTAATAACATAAAACAAGTAAGATCATAACACCCTTCTCTCCTCGATTGCAAAAAGACCCATGATTGACGTTCTATCCGCGCCAAAAACATAAGCACCCGACAGACGATCCCAAAAAGCGTAGTTTTACCCGTTTTCAGGGATTAGGGTAACCAACTGAAATTGATTGGATTCTGACGGGCCTCATCTTTCTGATTACAAAAACACCCATGACAGTAATTTTACCCACGCCAAAACAAATAAGCCCAAAAAGGCGTATTTTTACGCGTTTTAAGGATTGTGGTGACCACCTGAAATTAATTGGATCCTTTATTTTCCTGATCACAAAAATACCCATGACATGACGTTTTATCCAAGTCCAAATATCTGACAGACGAGTCCAAAAACGCGTTATTTTCCCCAAAACAAGGGCTTGAAATTAGTTTCATCCTTTTGCCTTGACTCCCGTGCTGCAAAAACACCTATGACAGTGACAGACGTTGTCCTCAGTGAAAGTTAAAATTAGGACCTGACTATACTAGAAAATTATTAAAAATGTACAGTTTGATCTCGTTTTTCCAACCGTTTTCTATCGTTTTTTAAGATTTTGAAATAAAATTCAAAATATTTATTTTTTTTTTTTATTCACGAGGCTTTCCAATTTATTTGCTATCATCCAACAATCACCGGATGAAAAAACTTTCAAAAAATACAAAAATATACAAGAAAGATCTTCAGATATTGAGAAGACTGTTATTCAAAATTCTTATAGTGAAATCATTCATTCTCATTCTTACGATTTTGATGAAGCAGGTGTTCATCAAAGGAAAATTGTCAAAAGTAAAATTAAAGAGATAAAAGAAGACTACACAAAAATTAGTCAACCAACGAAGGAAAAGAAAAATCCTTTAATTTTGACCGAAATATGCCAAGCTACAAATGATGATTTGAGCAATTTCAAACTTAAGCTTTACATAAAATATACTGCCAGCCATCACTTTTATGATAAAAACCAAGAAATTGAAGATTATATCTTGATTGATGTAAGTTAAAGAACCTTTTTTACTTGTGTTTAAAAATATTTGAATACATTTTTTGTGATATACCTATAAAACTAAATCTTTCAGACTCACCTTGGCCCAACATTGCCAATTTTGCTTAAAGGCATAATTGATCCAGATTAAACAAGTACACCATTTAATAAATATGTTTTGTTATTTTATTTCATGAGATATAAATAAAATGCACAATTCAAAATTAAAAATACAATTATGTTGTTTAAAGGCTCTTAACAATACATACTCAATTGGCGATAAAAGTAGTGGAATGTTCCTAAAACACATAAAGAGCTCACAAGTGCTGGGCCAGCTGCTTTAACCCATCCGATAATACTAGAATTTAAATTTAAAATTTTTGATTATTCATTTAATATAAAGTTTTTAAAGCTACAAACTTGTATTCATCTGGGTAGAACTGGTAAGGTTCTGTTGGCATTTCTCCGCAATTCGTTATAACAACAGGTTGTAGAGGAAAATCTTCAGTGTCGGTCTTAACCTGAATAAGATTAAAGATACAATTATTAAAAAAATTTTAATGATCATAAAAGTTACAACTAATTATTATTCTCACTAAACAGAAAACTAATGTCGTTTTTGATTGGTTTCACTAAAGGATTCACTCATTCTGAAATCCAATAAAACATTTTGAATTGCTTCGACACGAAAAGTTATGAAATTACTACACTGAATCATGTTTGTATGGGGAATACGAAAAAACTTCTAACTTATTTTTATTCAAAAGGACAAATTCAAATCCAAAATGGCGTTTCACAAAACGCCTGTTTTTGTTGGCAGTAAAGTAATGGCCGCATCTAAGAACACCATAATTAAAAAGGACCTCAGATTTAATCCAGGACAATGTGAAAGTCCTACAAATCATTTATTAGAAGGACACTGGCCCTAATTTTCACAAAGTATCGATAAAAACGTAGAAAAACGCCAAAGTTAAAAAAAACTACGTTGGTAACCTTGCTCCTACAGCTTTAAATGTAACGGTAGACGTGTGGGATTAACTTACATTTACAATTAATAAAGGTTGAAAGCTTGGGGGTTATTCTCGTTCTATGATATTTTGAAATGAAAAAAATATAACAGCTTCAAACCCAATTCTATTCTTGTTTTGTAGTACAGGAAAGTTAGTAAAAAAACAGGCATATTGTGGAACGAAATATAGGACGGCTGAATTTTTCAAAGCTGAAAGAGGGGTATTAGAAAAGCTTAAGTCCTGGTTTTCGGGACGCGACCCCCCTGGCGAAATCCGCCATTTTGTAAAACGCGAATCGCTCTATATCTCCAAAACTATTTGTCCTAGAGAAATGGTAATCAAACCAAAGTTCTTGGAAATTTAATAATCTTTTTCTTTGTCATACATTATTTTTCTGAGCTGGAAATAGTTTTGAGGTTATGTTGTTTTAATTTATTTTTTTTCGGTTTTTTTAAGTTTTTTTTTTATTTTTCGTTTTTTTTTTTTTTAATTTTTCTCAGTCTCTATGATGGAAACATAATTTTTTAGCATGATTAAAGTTGTAGAACATTAAATTTCCATCAATTTGGTATACTTTTGAAGATAATACTTTTCAAACCAAAGATACGGATTTTTGAGAGCAATCCCTTTCAATATTTTCATATATAATATACCTACTAATATGTTTTTGCATGAGATATGAAAAAAAGACTAAATCGTGTACGTAATGTAAAAACAAGAAACATATGATATCAGAGGGAGTTGTTAAGGTGGGTAATGGTAAAATTTAGAATATTGTGGTACACATATTTTGTTTTAAGTCAAAAATCCAAATTTTATGATTCTAAAACATTATGTTTCTAACATAGAGACTGAGAAAAATAAAAAAAAAAAACGAAAAATAAAAAATTAAACAGCATAACTGCAAAAGTGTTGTCCTCGCTGTGAATGTACAAGAAAAGATATTTATATTACCTTCAACTTTGGTAACTTATTCGGTCGAGTCAATAGTGTAGTAGATACCTATAGACCAATTCACGTTTTTCAAAATGGCGGATTTCGCTAGGAGGCGTCCCTAGAACCAGGACTTAAGCTTTTCTAATACCCTTATTTCAGATTTGAAAAAATCAGCCTCCCTATATTTCGTTTCACAAAATGCCTGTTTTATTTACTTACTTTTCTGTACTTAGACTATAGTTTTTGAGATCAATAACTTTCGACTCATACATCGCATGACTTTCAAAAATATACCGAATTATTGGTAATTTGATGGTCTATAACTTTAACTGTTTAAAAAATTATGTTACTATTAGCGGGAATGATAAAAACTTAAAAAAAACGAAAAAAAATAAATTAAAACAACATAACCTCAAAACTATTTCCCGCTCAGAAAAATAATGTATGACAAAGAAAAAGATTATTAAATTTCCAAGAACTTTGGTCTGATAACCATTTTTCTAGGACAAATAGTTTTGGAGATATAGAGCGATTCGCGTTTTCCAAACTGGCGGATTTCGCCAGGGGGGTGGCATGGCGTCCCGAAAACCAGGACTTAAGCTTTTCTAATACCCCTCTTTCAGATTTGAAAAATTCAGCCGTCCTATATTTCGTTAAACGAAAAAGTCTATCTTTCCTGTACTATTGTGAAAAAAATTTTAAAATGTCAAAATCTCTACATGATAAAATATTTATCACAAACAAATTCTATCATGAAGAACAACTTCGAGTGATTCCACAGATATTTCCATGCATTTGAGAAGTTTAAGTCTTAGAAAGTTATTAAAAAAAATGCTTACATTTTTTAAATTTCTTTCTTATTGAAATGCTTTTCAAATACTGCCCAAATTTTTAAATGCAGTGCTGCCTTGCAACACAATCAAATCAAATGCAAGAGCTGATGCTTTGTAGGTAAAAAGGCATTGTGACCAATACAACAAAACTAGTTTTGCATTAAAAAGTTCAGTTAATCTCACTTTTATTAATTACTAGGAGCTTTGTAAGTATGTGCTTAAAAAAAACTTATCACTATTTTTCATTTTATCAACCAAAATTTAATTTAAAGCTGAGGTACGGTAGAAGAGATTATGCCGTTCATCGTGCAATGTTGTAAAGAAGAGGATAAAGTACGCCGCCGCGCCGGAACCATACGTTTTTGTATGAATTGGCACACACGAGAAATTAGAATTTGAAGACAAAAAAGGAGGATTGAAACATTAAGTAAAAAGCACTTTCTTGGCAATAGTTGTGTTTTTTATTACAACCGGTCTTAACTAGACAAAAAAAACGCAGTCTGGGCTAAGCAATTTACATGTTAAATACAACAACACCTTAACCCCTTGGGCTTAGTTGTTTAGCCAGGAGACTTCTCTGGGCTTAACTTTTTGAAGAGTTTTAAATCTGTGCTACCAAACTAATTTTTTCATAAATTGTTTAGAATTTGTTTAAAAACGTGAAAACTTACATTTGGAAGGACAAAATGTATTAAAATAGTTTTGATAGCATACATTTTTGTATCTCTTTGTAAAACTTACATGAAAAATACAAGGAAAGGACGAAAGCGAAAAATATGACAACTCTAAATTGTTGTTGTGTGTGCTGTTTTCGGAACATTCAATATACAGTGCTGCCAAGATTTCAGGTTAAGCCCCGAGGCGTTTTTTTTTGTCCAGTTAAGACCGGTGGTAATAAAAAACACACCTAATGTCATTTTTATTAAACCTTGCAAATAATAAGTGTGTTTTTTATTACAACCGGTCTTAACTAGATAAAAAAAACGCAGTCTGGACTAAGCAATTTACATGTTAAATAGAACAACACCTTAGCCCCTTGGGCTTAGTTGTTTAGCCCGGAGATTTCTCTGGGCTTAACTTTTTGAAGAGTTTTAAATCTGTGCTACCAAACTAATTTGTTCATAAATTGTTTAGAATTTGTTTAAAAACGTGAAAACTCACGTTTGGAAGGACAAAATGTATTAAAATAGTTTTGCTAGCATACATTTTTGTATCTCTTTGTAAAGCATATGAAAAATACAAGAAAATGACGAAAGCGAAAAATATGACAACTCTAAATTTTTGTTGTGTCTGCTGTTTTCGGAACATTCAATATACAGTGCTGCCAAGATTTCAGGTTAAGCCCCGAAGCGTTTTTTTTGTCCAGTTAACACCGGTGGTAATAAAAAACACACCTATTGTAACCATATCCATACATCTTTAACTGATATATTTAAAATCTTCTCAATTCTTGGTTTCATGCTTGTCGTTTCAATTTCCTTGATTTATTCCTAGGGATATTATGAAAAACACGATTCTTGGTCTTGAAAATAGTTGCATACATATACATTAGCCCAAAAAATTAAGGCAACAAACAAAAATCGTGATTTTTTTAGTGATATTCGATAGGCTGTATCTCAGTATGAGATATTTTTGAGATGAAGTAAAACACCATATTTTTAAACCAAGGAAAAATTAAAAGTTTTCAAAAAAAGTTAAATTTTGAAAAAAGGCTTTTTATACCATTTTTGAATGTTTTTCCTAAATTTGAATTTTTTCTTGGTTTATCTTAAATTTAAACGATATTTGTCAATAAAATGTTCAAATAAACTCAAAAGAATTTGATTTTGCTCATAAAAAAGTTCAAAGAAGTAAGTCATTTAGACCTGCAGAAATATGGTGTTTTACTTCATCTCAAAAATTCAAACCCTCACAACAGAAAAACTGCTTGATGAATAAGTCTGAAACTTTGCATATTAATTTCAGGTATATTAAGCTTCAATAATTAAGCCTCAGTTCAATCTTATCACCCATAGAAATGAAATAGCGGTAAATTTTCTAAAAAACCGTAAAAATGCCTATTTTGATAGCTTTTCTAAATTAATCTAAAAAATAAGAAAACAATTTGTTTAACAAAGCAAACTTAATTTATTTGTAGAAAATTGAATGAAGTTTTTAAATGTGTCCTTGAATATTCTGTAAATTGATCTGTTGTTGAGATATTGATAGTCAAAGTCAAAAGTATGGTTTTTGGTTTGATGACTTATATTGCAGTTAAAAAAAATCGTAGAAGTTTGAAACAAAAATGAATCTTAAAGCCAAATAAATAGCCTTTTTAAAAATAATAATCATTTTTTCAGAAAAAAATTTCCCTAGACCAGTGCCGATGCCTTCAAAAACATTAAAAAGTACAAAAAAAATCATAGTAGGATGAAACCCATTGGAAAAGGAGGGGAATATGATGAAAATTAAAGGAAAAATAAATTACGGGCGAGCCGAGTTCGGGAAGTGGGTGGGTTGAGTTTTTAGTGGTAAAAAATGGTATATCTTGATTTCCGGCAAAACTACAAATCCTATAGAAAAAAGTTGTATGGCAAAGTTGTAGGTAATAAAAAGGTCTACAACTTTTGTATCAACAATTTTTTCACATAACCTCAAAATTTATGTGAAAAATTCAAAAAACCGAGTTTTTGGTTTTTTATTTTTATCTTTTTCAAAAACAAAAATTTTTCTACGAAATTTGGTGAAAGCTTACCTTATTATGTCCCAAATACACTGTAATTCATTTGATTTAAAATATTAATTTGTTCACGTTATTTTGACTTAATACCAAAAAAACACCCTAATTTTCAATCGAAAATTCACGTGTCAAAATATCAGCTTTTTTCAAAAAGTCGGTGGGCATTTCGTTCGTTAAAATGTCTATTTTCTGATGGTGTAAAAAAAAATTTACATTAGTATACTATAGAACATGTTCTAGTAAAATTCAAAAAATGAAAAAAGCTTGAATTCGAAAAAAATTTTTTATCATTGCTTACAATTTTGGCCTATTTATTCAAATTTACACTTTAATTACTCAAAAAACGTAAGATTAATCAATGTTACATGAAATCTTACGTTTTTTGAGTAATTAAAGTGTAAATTTGAATAAATAGGCCAAAATTGTAAGCAATGATAAAAAATTTTTTTCGAATTCAAGCTTTTTTCATTTTTTGAATTTTACTAGAACATGTTCTATAGTATACTAATGTAAATTTTTTTTTACACCATCAGAAAATAGACATTTTAACGAACGAAATGCCCACCGACTTTTTGAAAAAAGCTGATATTTTGACACGTGAATTTTCGATTGAAAATTAGGGTGTTTTTTTGGTATTAAGTCAAAATAACGTGAACAAATTAATATTTTAAATCAAATAAATTACAGTGTATTTGGGACATAATAAGGTAAGTTTTCACCAAATTTCGTAGAAAAATTTTTGTTTTTGAAAAAGATAAAAATAAAAAACCAAAAACTCGGTTTTTTGAATTTTTCACATAAATTTTGAGGTTATGTGATAAAATTGTTGATACAAAAGTTGTAGACCTTTTTATTACCTACAACTTTGCCATACAACTTTTTTCTATAGGATTTGTAGTTTTGCCGGAAATCAAGATATACCATTTTTTACCACTAAAAACTCAACCCACCCACTTCCCGAACTCGGCTCGCCCGTAATTTATTTTTCCTTTAATTTTCATCATATTCCCCTCCTTTTCCAATGGGTTTCATTCTACTATGATTTTTTTTGGTTTCAAAAATTATCGACCCTGGTCTAACTTTCTTAAGAGAAAAGTAAAAACAAACATAAATTGGAAAATTTTTGTTTTTTAACAGTTTCAACGATTTAGCTATTTTACCGTTAGAAAGAAAAAATTTTAACATTTAATTCTAAAACTAGAAGAATAGAGCTTTTACACGCTTTTTATTTTGTCATGATGCGATAATTTTTTACTGAGATACAGCCTATCGAATATCACTAAAAAAATCACTATTTTTTTTTGTTCCCTTAATTTTTTGGGCTAATGTATTTAAATGATATTATGTACCTCAATTTTGTCCATGGGCGAAGTTTATTCTTGAAAAGTTATTGACATTTTATTAAAAAAAAAAATTAAAAACTCAACAAAGAAATATAATTGACATAATTTATCATTTAGTACTTTTTAGTACACAATTTTTCAACGATTTATCACATTGAGTTTGAGAATCGGATTAGGGGTGCCTGTGAAGTGATAAAATGAAAAAATGCTGTGAAAACTGAAATGATATTATTTGTATCACTTCACAGCTTCACAGAACGAGAATTGACCCTCTGTATCTGAAGAAAAAGACGTCAGATGATAGCATCAAAGCCCCTGGGATTACGGATCAACATATCTGGTACGATTTGCTCGACTATTCTTTAAAAAGACGTATTTCTGATAAAATTCTTAGTAAATAGAGGGCGCTAGTAGCTTAGTAAAAATTGTTTTCGTTGAAAAAGTTGTCAAAAAACTTTCGTCTTAGTCAAAATAAATGGGGTGAGGCTATCCTGATGTTAAAAAAAAAACGATTAATTTATTGACATCCTGCAAAAACTTCTTAGAAAACACCGTTAACTTTAAGAAATCAAGTAAAACTTTTCTACATCTCTGACACGGTAGTGTCTACTTGCTGCTTATTGAAAATTACAATATGTTCGTATCTAAAAAGTGCAAAAAAACATGATTTTTAAAAGAATTATGGATGAGGCTATCAAAATGTTACAGACTGTATGTTGTGTCTTGTATTTAAATCACTTTTAAACATCAAACAAGCATGATTTAGAAATAATGAAGGAATCAAGAAGTTTTCTAAAAATTTTTGACTATGCCGATTTAAAGATAGTTATATTGCTTACACTCTCTATTGCGTAAAGAGTATCCATTCCTTCGACCACTTTTCCAAAAACAACGTGTTTTCCGTCAAGCCACCTGGCTGCTACCGATGTTACATAAAACTGACATCCATTGGTGTTTGGTCCACGATTAGCCATTCCTATATAACCCGGTCTAAGATGCTCAATTGTAAGATTTTCATCGTCGAAATAATCTCCATAAATGCTTGTGGATCCGAGTCCATTGCCCAAAACTATGTCCCCACCTTGGACCATAAATCTATCGATGATTCTATGAAATTTAGATCCGATATATGTCGTTCCATTGATACCCTTCAAGCAAATATGCCTAAAATTTTTCACTGTTTTTGGAGCTTCGTCACCAAAGAGCCCGAAAACTATTCGTCCTGCTGGTTTTTTATTAATTTTCACATCCATATAAATTTTGGATGTGACCGTATAGCTAAGGCTATTGACACTTGACAAAACGCAAAGTAACGTTAAAAGTTCACGTTTCATTTTAGCGGCGATTGTGATGTGTGTTAGATCTGAGCTACGACTATAAACTAAATTAATTTTATGGGTATATGATCTGGGGCAGTTTTCCAAAGAAGCCATACTAAATCCAAGGCCTGAGACATTGGAAAATTGATTTTTATTTATTTCTTTTTAGTTGTACACCCAAGTGTTGCTTTTGAACTCTACAGGGGTAAAACGAAACCGATAACAATAACAAATATTCGTGTAATATGATCTAAGGAATGCATTTTCACGAGAATAATTCAATGTTATTGTGCTGACTTCTTTAAGAGGGTGATTGTGAAATTAGAACATATTTGAGGATTAACATCAATAGGATGATACTATTTTCCTTGTTAGTGCTTTGCTGTGTTAAATAGAAGAACAAAATTAAACGACACAGTGTGATGGCATGAGAGTTTGATTAGTAAGCTTTTGGTGCTTATAATTTCCCACTCGTGGTGGGAAATCGATAGGTCTTTAAAAGTGTCTGTTAATAACGGTTTTATGACCTTTTATGACGATGGTTTATCGTTGCACCTAACTTTTTATGACATCTGACCAATCAGAGCCTCCAAAAATTCAGAACTTAAGTTCGGGTGGCCTACGTTGAACGCGGGGAATGCTCGATGGTATTTGGCATGTTCAGGAAATATTAGGGACGAGATATTTAGGCATCGTCATTTTCTGAACAGAAATTTTGAGTAAATTGACTAAATTAGTTTGGATACGACATTAAGGCTTGGCCACAACGGAGGGTACGCGGTAGCGGTACGGGTAGCGGCAACGATATTTGTATTAAAAAAATTCCACACCCGAACCCTGTACCTCTACCGCGTACCCTCCGGTGTGGCCAAGCCTTTATTGTCAAATTTCGAAATTTACTTGAGAATTTTACAGATCGTATGGGGCAGGCACAAGACACCAAATTTCATTTAATTTTTTTTGACAGTTGACCAATCAGAGACCGAGAAATTACCTAAATATTTAGTCCCCAACGTTACTGAACCTTGGGCGTCAATTCCCGATCTGTGAAACTGTGAAGTGATAAGTTTTATCACGTTTTCATAATAAATTCGATTCTGGGTTTATTAAAAATATTAAAACAAACTTCAAAAATGTTTTAAAAAATTTAAAACAAACTTCAAAAAATTTTCACATGAAAACTGAAATAATAAATTTTTTATCACTTCGCAGTTTCACAGATCGGGAATTGACCCCCAGGTTCAGAAACGCTAGGGACTAAATTTCGCCCATTTATTTCGTTAACATGATCGCTGTTGACTTTGGAGACTTAAAATATTTTCGTTTCACTGCGTACTAGGCTTTAATAGAAAATCAAAGCTTAATTTATGCGGTTCTCCTGCACTCACAGAATAAAAATAGTCATATAAGTATAATTATTTTTTTTTAAACTTTTTTCATAGTTTTCTTTATACAAGGTGTCCCAAAAATTATGGTTCAAACGAACCATAATATATTTATAAGTTAACACAATTCGAAGTTTTAAGAGGTCTGGCCACCCTGGAAGACCGAAAAATGCCCTTTTTTATTTTTAATTAATAAATCCAAAGCTATGGAGCGGACTATTTTTATTTTTTAACTCAACATCAAAAAGAATTTCAAGAATAACATGGTAAAATGTTGTTTGAAAATATCGAGTAGTTTGACTACAAACTTCTTAATTAGATTTTCTTTATACGTTTTGCACTATATCCTTTACCTATAAAATAAATCAAAATTAAAATAAAAAAGTGCCATAAAACTTTTTTGGGCGCAGAAAAATGGTCCGGAAAGTGAAATGTGTTTGAAAAATATCAAAATAGTCGGGAGTGAGTGTCACTTTCACAAGATTTTGTGTTACCGAACCCCATGGTATAAAAAGAGAAGGTATGATCATTAGAAAAAACTCAGTATCGAGAACTGTCAAAACTTATGGCTACTTAAGGTTTTGACAGCCCAGCCCATTGAAATTGTTGTTGTAAACAAATTTGTCTTGGAAATTGTTGTTGCTTTTGACTTAACTTCAAAACCTTATTACCCCATTTTGTAAGATGGCGGTTCTAATGATCATACCTTGTCTTTTTATACCATGACCGAACCCTACTCGGGAAGAAGAGCATGAGTAGATGATAGTACTAGATTAACCAAAAAATCTACTATTAGTAGACACTACCTCCAATGGAATATGGCAATTCCCTTTAAGCAAACGAGTCCGACCTCGGTCCGAATCCGCTCCGCCTGAGTCCGACCTCGACTACGAAACGGGTCCGACGGCGGCTCAAATTAGTATGGAAATTATAATCACCGCGGAGCCGATTTTATATGTATTGGTTTTTTCACCACGATTTTTCCTTCGACTTTGTGTTCAAACACAAAAAGTTGCAACTGTGTGAGTGCAACCCCGTTTTTCTCGTTTTGAGGTCGGAGTGTCTTTTCTGAACTCAATTTTCTTGCTTGAAGGGTTATGAAAGAGATGCATTTTTATTTTCATGTATTTACACGAGTTCAATTTATAGCTGATTTTAATGTTGCCTACATTCTATGACAAGAATAGAAAATTTTCTATTTCCTTATGGCGGATTTACACGACTGGCAATTTGCCAGTAATTTTAGCAGACAACTGTCGAATCCCTTTGCAATAATATTTCGCTGGCTGAGAACTATAATGTTCTTTATCTTATGAAAACCCCTGCAGACATATAGAACATTATAGTTCTCAGCCAGCGATTTGGCAAAGATTGAGCAAGTTCATTTTTTCTGGCGTCTTGCCATTATTTAAAAAAAAAATGGCGGAACGTTTATAAAACGAAAATAAAAATGGTAATAAAATGGCAAAAATACTGGCAAGTTACCAGTCGTGTAAATCCGACAATTCGAAAACGAGCCATTTGAAATGTTCAAGAAAAAAAAATTATCAAATAAAAAAAATCAACTAAAAATAAAAAATGGAAACAAATATTAAAACTATTACCTTTATATTACCTATTTATTAAGAAATTAGCAAAAAATATAGTTACACAGCAATTTAAATAAACATTCAAGTGAACCTTACTTACAAACTATTGCTGATTATTGTCAGTGACTACATATTTCAAAAGAGCCATAATCGACCTGCCGCATGACCTTTCAATATTGCTTTAAAGGATTTTATTTTGGAGTCCGGCAGCTAATTTTTAAATGTAAAATGTTCTATGTAACTTAAAAGTAGTCATTTTTGTATGGGGATCAAATGAGGCA
Source organism: Episyrphus balteatus (assembly GCF_945859705.1). NCBI lineage: Eukaryota > Metazoa > Arthropoda > Insecta > Diptera > Syrphidae > Episyrphus > Episyrphus balteatus. The sequence goes on along the minus strand of NC_079134.1, from coordinate 53,165,557 downwards.
AATTGTTCTATGTCAACTAAGAACTTTATAGTACTGAGTATAAGCCATTATATCCGAAAATTGAATATTTGTTTTGGCCATAAATATTGTAATAAGCCAAAAATAAAATTGTTGTCGACACAGATGAAAATTTTGATATAAAAAAGTCATTTTTTTTCCATTTCTTCGACATAGAACATTATAGTTTTGAGGCAGCGAAGTGATGTACCTCACTATCAACGCTTCATTCTGTTTTCGACTTCATATTTCAATTCCAACAAATATCATTCGAGTATCGTTTCGAGTCTCTTTAAATTGAAACAATATGGAAACTGGACTACGAACATGGACAGTTTTCAGTGAACGTTTGGTTTTTGGAATTTAATATCTAAAGTTACTGCGGGTGAGTTGGACGTGTTTTGGAACTTCTCTGTGGATTTTTTTAAAAAAAGGCTTGAGGAATTATATATATATATATATTTTAAATATATATATAATAATAAAATAGTGTATACCACAAGAAGAAAGATTGTATATTAATTATGTAGTTATTAAGTATATTTATAGCCAAATAAATTTTTTTTACTAAAAATTGTGAAAACCAGGAAGCCTATTCAAGAAAATAATCAATATGCGTAGTGACGCAAGAAAAGAAAATGAAGGCTTCGTGAACAAAGAACATTGCCCTAAATTGTGAACTCGTCTGATGGCTCGGTGATTAGTGTTTAAAACGAAGCTTTTTTATTGCAAAAGGATCTGGGACAAAATTGGTATGAGAAGATAGTTGTATTTCTGTTAATTTCGGATTCAATAAAAAATGGAAAAATCGATTTTTCATTTGGCTTGGGTGTGGTCGCCATTTAAAATTATATATATATATTGTAGTAGATTTTTAGGGTGACGTGCACTGTTTTTGTTATGTACTAGAGCTATGTCTGTGTACTAAATTCAAAATGGCGAATTTATTGAAGTTTTGTACACATTTTACAGGGTGACTCGTATTTTTTTTGTATTATGTTCATGAAATTTATCAATTCTTGTTTTTTTATATAAAAATATTTTGAGTTGGATGTTTTACTGGAAAACAAATGATATAAAAAAATAAGGCCCAATTTATTCACACTCCATTAAATTTAAAGTCGCCGTTAAAAAAGGGAAATTTTAAAATTTGTGTGCGATTTGACAGTTAATTTTTAATGGAGCCTTTAATGAATTAATTGTAACACTGAAATTGTAACTGCTGAAAGAAAAAATCGCAGAATTGGAAGTTAAACTTTCAGTATAATTAGTTCTTGGAGATCCCATTAGAGATTCTGTAAATCTGAAACAATCATTCAATCGCAGTTTGATGTCTGTGGAAACAAATTCACTTAATGCAGTTGAATTTTTTCTTATAACAATTTACCATATTCCATATAAATTCCGTTGATATCATAAATATATTTTGGTGTTTATCACAATATCACGGGAAAGCTTTAATCGAATCCAATCACGATGAAAAATCGCAGAAAATTTCGTCTTTGCGAAAAAGTTGTTACTTTTTGAGAAATCTATTAGGTATATGAACGGAATCCACAATAAGCGTTCATTTTCTTTCGTTCAGATTGGGATACTGTTCGTATTTGAATGCTCAACTTGCATTATTTTTCTAGTTCAGACCCCGTTCTGTAACTTAAATATTGACGACAAATATTTTTGAATGACGTATCATTTAATACCATAAAAAAATGAGTTTCGTTCGAAATCAATAGGGGTATTCCTGCTACAGTGTAAACTCAGAGTAACCAGGTAAAATGGTAAATGGTAGACAATCTGTCAAATCCATACAAAATTCTGACATTTACCAGGTTAACAAGGTTTACCCAGAGCTTACACCGTTTCAAAAATACTCTTTATGTTTTCTTAAGGTATCCGATGGGCATTTTTTGCAAAAAGTGGCGAAATAAAACTTAAAAAATATTTTTACCATTTGTTTTTGGAAAACTAAAAAAAAAAATGTTTTTGAAGCTAAGATTTAAGCTTTCACCATTGTTTTAAATTTTCCAGGTGGAAAAAAAAGTATCACAAAAGGAGTAGGAAAAATTTCAGTTTTTGACTTTTTGCAAAAAGCAATCTATTTACATAATTACAATTCTGAATCTAAACGAAATTCTTCTTTATGAACCAAATTCTACTTTCTTTACGGTAAAAAATGACAGCACATCGAACGGAGAGCTGGGTAAACAATTTCTTGAATTTCTTCATACACTGAAAATAAAAAAAAATATGTAATGACTGTTCAGTGCTCAGTTGTTTCTGTCAGGAAAAATAAAAATTGGACACGTCAAAATGAGCTGTCACTTTCCCTATGGAGCACTCATATTGGATAACATTTGATATCTGTCATTTAAGAACGTAGGATTTTTAAAATTTACTTTCAAGTTGCGTTGGCTTTGTTATCATCTACTTTTTGTTAATCAAATGTTATTTTTTTCGTCATTTTTATTTTAATCATTAGTCTTGAATTTTTCAAATTCATAAAAAAAGTGTTCTGTGCAGAAAAAAACTTGACATACATATTTGTAAACACTAAGGCCCATTTGCTGAAACGGAACTTAAATCTTTATGTGAAACATAAACCCTAAAGTTCTACATAATCGTTTGCACGAACTTTAACTCGTGTCATAAATTCTTCTAAGTTTAACATAACTTAGGGGCAAGAAATAGTACAACATAAGGGTTTTATGATCTACATAAGAAATTTTTATTGAGCAAAAAGCCATAACATCCCTTAAAAATGATGTTGTCTATAAAATTAACATCAGTAATTGATTAAAGAATGGTCAACTCACTTTTATACGTTAACCATGATACAATTGTTCGCATAAATGTTTACAGAAGTATTTGTCAATTTTTTTTTTCATATATTTGTCAATTTTCTGTCACTTAATTGTGACGCACAAACACATTTGTAAAAAATTTCCATCACATGAATAATTTTTTTTATCAAATCAAACACACATTTTTTATCAGTTTCACTATATTTAATTAATTTTTGCAATAAAAAACCACAAAATAACAAAATTATTAAGAAATTTCAGCTTAATTGCTCAAAAAAAAAATAAAATTAACTGACGTTTGTATCGATTTGACATTCGAATTTGAAGTTCTCAGCGATTTCTCGCATGAAAGTAAAACATTGCTAGGTTAAACATACATTTTTTTTAACAACTTAGAATAAACTAAGTAAAACACAAGGACTATGTTCGACCTAGCTATGAATCAAATTTATGATCCGTATGAGCAAATGGGCCTAAGAATTATAAATTTCGTAGGAAATGTCGCTTTGAATTTCAATGGAAATTTTTTTTTTTTTACAAATAAAAAATTTTAATGTCACCCTGTCGTATCGATTAAGTTCGAATCTATTACATTTTTATAAATATTTTTTCATCTGATTTCTTGAAGGTGTATGTATTTGTTTTAGATGGAGTTTATTTTTGTACATGACGATGACGAACTACTTGCCATAGCGACAGCATACATAATTAAATCGTAGGGAAATAGGTACATTATAATAAAACAAAATTAATCTTTTTTCTTGCAATGTTGATTGTGTTTTTAAATAAGGGATACAAATAATATTCATCCCAAGCCGCTAAAAAATCTACAGAGAATATTTTTCAGTCTTCGTTTCGTTAAAAAAAAAACAATGTAATTAATAAATTTATACATTTAATAGGTCATCCTTAAAACAACAAAAAAAACAAAAACCAAAAGAAATGAAATATGCTCGCGTAGTTTTACGTATACCTAATTAAAAAAATACAAAGATAATTTTTTTTTCAACGCGTGTGAACGCACACCGTGGTGTTAAGTGGAAATCTATTACAAATCTTTAATTAAAGAAAGAAAAAAAAAACAGTGCAAAATGGTGAGAGTTTTTTCTTTTTTTTTCTGTAATTTAATTTATTAGATTCGAATCATTTTGAATTGTGTGAAATTTTGTTGCATTATTTTTCTTATTTTTTTTTTTAGCCGCGAATCGTACCCCTTCAATTGTTAAAATGCTTAAAAGTCCTTCTGGACGATAATGGCGGTATTTTGAGTGAAAGTGAAGTCAAGCGGATTGCAGGGTGAGTCTAAATTTTTTTAACTAACAATTTTTTTTTTTCATTTCTTAAGAATTGAAGAGATTATTCCAATAAAATTTTCTTAACCAAGCTGCACTTAGGCTTTACATTTTTTATAGCATAGCCAAGAAAAAACTATTAAATTATTTTAACTTTTAAAAGAAACTTAAAATGCCTGTTTCATACCTACTCATGTGGTTTTGATGTGGAAATTTTATTTTTTGATCCATAAATTGATTTTTTTTTTTCGTGTCAAATCGAATACATTTTCAGAGTTATTTTTATTTTCTAAAGCATTGGCGTATTTTTGTGTCTATGAATCAGGGGGCTGTTTCTATACAAGCTACATCAACTACTTCAGCTACATTTACTACACCAATACTAAAGCACCGTTTATATGAGAGCGACCAAACAAATGGGCGAATGAACGAATAAATGAAATTTAATGTATTTTTAACAAAAACTGTGTTAAACAGTAGCATGCATTTTTGATGTTCTTTTTTGCTTATTTAAAGATGTAACCACGTGCTTAAATGTTTACTGAACTAAAAAACAGTAAAATTAATAATGTACCGTTATTCACATTTTTGCTAGAAGCCTCGGTACTTGATGAATGCTTTTCGTTGCTCAGCTCAGTAAGACATGTATGGCGATCGTGTTCTTATCACTATTTACTTAAAGTATAACTTTTTGAATCTTATATATTTTAAAGAACGGCCTCTTATAAGGAAGTTCTCAGGTTTTTGGTAATTTTTACCGACTTCCAAAAAGGAGGAGGTATTCAATTCGTGTGTATTTTTTTTTTTTTATGTTTGTTACCTCATAACTTTGGACTGAGTGAACCATTTTTGATAATTCTTTTTGTATCGTATAGCTGGTGCCTGCAGTGTGGTCCCATTTCAAATTCGTTTAGTTCTGGCCATATAAACTACTAGAAATACCATAAAACGCAGTTTCTATACATGGAAGTCGGTTTTGTTTTTTGATAAAAAAGATTATTATAAAAATAATTTAATAATTATAATGCATTAAATAAGATCTATTAAATTAATTAGAAAAAACGCCTTCCATATGTAACAAAAAAAAGTTCCAGGGAGTTCCCTTTCTTAATTTTAATAATATTGTTCTAAGGCTTTAAGAAGGTAGGTACACACAAAATTTTATCACTTTTGATCACTTTGGAAGTTACCGTTGCTTTTGTTTACAGCTATCGCGTAATCAATTTAAAATATAGTTTTTTATGTATAAAAATTTTCAAATTTTTTTCAAAAAAGATTTTGGTATGCCAATAAAGAGGGAATATTAATGCACTCATAAAATCAAAGTTAAAAAAAAAAACATTGGCCAGTTTTCAAAAAAAAAATTTTTAAATTAAAAAAAAAATAGTTTTTTGAAGTTCTTTCCCATTTTTAACATTTTTTTAAGTTGATAAAACATTTTTGTTATGTTAATATCAACAAAACATTATTATTTTGTTATATCCCTGCTAAGACAATAAACTTAGTACATATGTAGATTATTTTTGTCCACCTAAATTGTTACTTTTGCCGTATGTGGGACGTTCAAAGTCGTTGATAAAATTGATGTAGTTGATGTAGCCTCGACGAGAAATAGGCACCAGGTGAAGCGGTCGCAGTTGTCAAATATTTGGCATTTTTCTTTTTAGTTCAGAGGAAATCTGAGCGATCAGAAGAGTTGGCAGCAGATTATATTCGGGCTCTCATTTTTAATTAAGAAACCCACCTGATCGCTTAGCTGTCATTTCATGTAAAACTTTTGTAATTTTTATATTGTTTACCTGAAGTAAAGGGCTAAATTTCTTGGGAATCAATTTTAAATTTTTGTTTCCATTTCTTATATCAAACAACTAAAAAAATAAATGAAGTTTGCTTCGCTCATCATTTCGTTCAATGGAGAACTTGCACCGAATGTCAGTTCTGGGCTGGTGAAGATGTATACAAACGTTTTTTGTACTGAAAATACCTTACCTTACTTCTTCACCAGTGCAGATTGACCAATGAGAAACAAGTTGAAGTCCCCATTGCCAGTCATTTTATTCTGAGCAGATCGATGAAGATGATAGCTAAAAAAAATTGTGCTCTGAAATTATTTGAGGTAAAAAATAAACACAAATATTTTTTTGACAGTTGTGTAATCTGCTCAGAAAAACGCCAATTGGCTCGAATGTTGATTTTTTTTTATCCGAAGATGCGCTTAACGAATAAACTAATTCACTTACTTAAAACTTTTCCATTTCTACTCAAAACTATTTTAATTCTTATTTGCACCCAAAAAATAAAAATATCAAACAAAAATCTGTCAAACTGATGGTTGCCAATTATGGTGCATTGTGGTGTTATTTGGAAAAAATCGAATTAAAATCGATCTCAATGCGTTTTGCATGTCGTTAAAAATGTGAAAAGATTTTTTTGTTTTGAAAGGATTTCGACCAAATGTGGTAGATCTGCCAAAAAATCCAGATCTGGAAAATTGATTTAAGATCAAAAAATAAATCAATTGTTTTTGGCTAATCAAAATCTAAATAACAAAATAAATAGATTTTTGTACCAAACGAATACCCCATCAGTCAAAAACTGAGATTCTTAAACAAAGCAAATGGGGTTTTTCATTGTTAAAAATAATCAATTGCTATTATCTGTCAAAAAGCTAATTTTGACAACTATAGCGTTTCATTGGGCAGAAATAATAGATTTTTTCTTAGCTTTAAACAGCAGTTTATCACTTTTGAAATGAAAACAATTTGAATGCGCATTTGATAGCTACACAGACACTATTTCACCGACAAGACATATTGACAAAAATAAATCAATTGTTAAATGTGTTCCATTCGCCATGTGAAAAATCAATTATTATTTAGAAATCCATTTACCAATGAAAAACCCCATAACCCGAACCCTGTTCTGTAACTTTTATCATTTGCGATAAAATATTTGAATGACCATACAATTCATTTCATTCCATAAAAATAAAATAAAATTTTCTTAATTTATTAATTTTGAATTTAAAGGAATTTTTTTTTATTTACGATAGAAAATGGATTTAATAGACATTCAAAGTTACAGAACAAAGATTCTGCTTTAGAATGCACAAACTCAATAGAATTCGTAGTTTTAGAAAGATTGAGAAGCAGGATTTAATATATATAGGAGACAGATCCAGATCCAGCAAATGAATGTTAAAAATGAAATGAAAGGTCCAGAGGAAAAACAGCACAAGTCCATTTCAACTCATTCCGAAAAAACGCATTTTAAAATTTTATTTATTTTTTTAGCAAGGCTTAAATTTGTTTTTTAAAGGAAAGGATGTCATCAGACAGTTAATACTACAAGACCTCATCATTAGTTTAATTTAAGGAATGAAACCTAAGTTCCAGGGTCGCGGCCTGCTTGCGTAGCACGGTAGTTCTAGGGTAATCCAAACTTGGCCGCGGATTTCCATGGTTGTGGGTGTTAAGTCCACACTCCACCAACATCAGCCCCTGTCAATTCTTTCAAAAATTATTTTGTTCGATTTTGACTCTGGCCTGATTTAAGTTTTTTTTTTAGGCGGGGTTTAGTTTCTGGGGCACTATTCCTCCAATCCGGCGAGCTAATTGTCGTACTACGTCCTTGAACCTTAGCATTCCTTCCTTCCCAGCACAGAACAGTTCTGTGAGAAATGAATAGAACAGAAAACAACAACGGTCACATTTGACAGTTCTTACGAATAAGTACAGTTTTTTCTGCTGTTCAATGATGCTGTTTAAAACAGTTTATAACAAGATTTTCTGTTCATGGTTTTTGAATCAGAACGGCTTAGAATATATTTCTGAGGAGTTTACAGCGTGCTTGCCGTTTAAACTTTCTCACGCATCTGCTGTGTCCTGTTCTGTTCTGATCAATTTCCTTGTAAATCAGAACTAAGAACAAAAAATCCCATTCTAAACCGTTCCAGATAAGGTAGTTGAACAGCAAACTAAAACCGTTTAGAAAAGTCTTCATTCAGAATAGTCTTTGAATATGTATGTTTGGAACAGAAATTTCTATATTTGCGTTTGAGTATAAGCGGTTGTTTTTTTTTTTTTCTATTTGAAACTTTGGAGTATACTCTGGATATTAGTTTACTCTTTCAACGCTAATAAATAATAGCTGTGTTTCATTGGTACTCAGTGTTTTACTTAGTAAACATTTTATGCTGTAAGCAACAACAAACGAATATTTTATTTATTATTAATATTCCTTTTTTGTTGAAGGGTCAAAAATGTATATGTTAAGAAAAAAAAATTCTTTGTAAATCAACAAATAAAAAACTTTTTTTTATACTAAGTCATCATTATTTGTTGTTTCCCTTGTTGTTACTACTGAGTTACCAATAAAACACTGCTTTTAGGTCTGTTTGGGTACCTTCTTTCGAAAATAGAATATTATTCTACTTTTTTCAACATTTTTCCAAGGACTGTTTGGATACTAATTAACTGTGAAGAAAATGATTATTTATAACTCCCCTTCTTGTGATTTTTTGCAAAAATGTGAGACTTGTCACATTCTATGTTAAAACGACAAAATATTATTTACAAAAGGTTGTCTCCTTCAGTTGCCACTTTGAAAAACGAGTAAAACTCAATATCTATATTTGTAAGGATTTTCCTCACTGGAAATATAATTACCTATAGGATATATACTTTCAGAGCTAGGCTATCCTAAAGTATCTCATTTTCAGCTGTTTCCTGCATAACATCAAAAAGACACATTTTGCGGTAAAAGTATAACTCCCATAAGAAAATTATGGAGAATCCAAAAATTAAAGATAATTATGTTTCCAGTCAGAGAGTCTTCGCAAATTTTCTTTTCGACAAGTCCCTCTCCAGATATTGAAACTTACGCGTTTTTCAAAATGGCACAATTCTTCATTGAACAAATTAATAATGTTTTGGACGTCTTCCTGAGAAATTGATTTTAAGTTTCTTTTTCAACTCCTTCATTACATCAAAAAAAAGTATAAACCTTATAAAAATGCTAAGTAACTATTTACCGGGATCCAAAATTATAGGATCAGCTGTCAATGTTTCGAAGATAACATTTTATAGTATCAATTGGTTTTTGACTTTCATGGGTTTTCTCGCCTGTGTTTTTTAACTTAACGAATGGATTTGGAGGTATATTTGTTTAGATTTAAACCTAGAAATTATTATATAATAACCACTTAATTATTTTTATCAAATTCAAATGTCAATAAAATTTTAATCATACAAATTTTTCTATTTTCAGATTAATGACAAAATATTCCAAGAAATTAGTATCAAAATGCATTTATGTGCAAATTTTAAAATGCACAAAAACTGAACTATTGGGAGAATTTATGGGCTCTGGAGGATGGAGTTTGACACATACTTGGTTAAATGATGCCATTCGTGCTAGAAATTGGCCTCTGGTGCAAGAGATTTTGGAATTACTTTTGCTGTGTCCAGTTGATGTTGAACGGCTTAAAAGTAATTCAGCTCCTAAATTAGTCAAAGGACTATGTAAAGATGGGGATGATGAAGGTAAGTTAAAAAAATAAATCTTAAATAAAATAAAGACAAAGGTAAGTTTGGAGGTAATACAGTCGGTCAAACTCTCATATTCATTCTGAAGATACTAGTTGCGTTGCATTTGGTATTTTAGGACAAACAACGTGATTTTTGTATGGTTGCTGGTAATGTATTCATTCCCAGCAGACCATTTGAACTTAAGTCGATTAGTCAGATGTTAAAAGTTAGGTGAATTATTTGGCTTTGACTAATCAGAAAAAAATCTAGACCAACTCCTTTTTAAATTAGTAAACGATAGACAATACTTAAAAAATTAACTACATATTTGCATACATTACACAATATTTAATCTCATTTTCTGGAAAACAATGTATAATTTTTGACCTTCCCTTTCTACATAACGTGAAAGTTATTTAGCAAACAAAATTTACCAGTACCAGTTGGTGTCAATTTTAGTATTTCAAAGCTAATTCAAAATTTTTGGAAGTACATCTATGAGTTTTCATTAAAAATTTTATTTTTAAGGACTTCGTTCGCTATCGAAGTTAAATACATATATATTGCTCAAATGTAAGTCAAGTCTATACAAGAAGACACAAACGTCCATAGGTTTTAAACTGAACCAAACTCTACCAATTCCTACTCTACCATTCAAGTGCACATCGAGTGCTAGACTTTGGACACCAAAAGCAAAAAAAAAAATAAATACTGTATTTTGATTACCATATTCTCTTGTGCAAATATCTTAAACATTTTCAAAACAATACAAAAAATGTATTAATTAAAATGGACTAATTCGATATAATTTTATGGACCAGAAAATTAATTAAGTAATGTAGTATTTATTTCCATGGTCACTTCAGTCAAGGTCTTTGGATAAGATTTTTTAAGTGGCCTTTTATTTATCTTAATATGAATACGAGTTTGACCGATTGTGATTGTAATGAACGAAGGCACTTTGACTTGATTATGGCCAAAGGAAAATTTAATAAAATAAAACTGATCAAGATAGCTTGGAGGTATATTTTTGTCACGAACGATTCTCTTAGGAATATTCCAGTCATGTTCTTTGAATTAAAATCCTAATTTCTGGGTTGGCATAGCAACAAATCCAGCACTATGAGCTCGTGCTTTTGAATAAATAGTGGACTTATTCATGGGGTGGCCCCACATGGTATCAGTTTGGACACTTAACGCAGGTCTAGAAAAGTTCGCTAATTCTCGATGTGTTTTAAAGCAGATTCCACCTAGGAAAATTAATGACCAACCTCTATAAGGTTGTTGGGTCGGACCGAAATATTTTAGTGAAGGCCATTTTTAAGTATAGCAAACTTTTCGATTAAGCGTTAATAAATGTTCATACTGGTAAAGCTCATTACCACTTTTCTCACTAGGTGTGCTTTAACTGTTATAGTAAGTAGAACAGGGATATAAATAATATATTTCCTTTACTCCAGTAACAAAACTAGGTGGATTCGAAGGATATTTTCCATAATCTAGTGAAAGCAAACATTAGAATTGCAAATAGTCTTGCCTGTACAGTTTAGTGCTACAAAAAGTTCTTTTTAAGAGAATATTATCCCCGATGTTAAGAACTTGACAGAGTTCTGTATTTAGTGCACATAAAATGTGGAACAAATTGAACCCCTTCCGGACGCACTGTACACTTTGTGTGCCATAAAAAGTGCAAAACCTTAATTGCATGCCAAAGCGATTTCAACATAAGACAAAATTGCAAAATTACAACTCAAAGTGGTTTTAGCTCAAATTTCAGAAAAAAAAATTATATGTAAAAAATATAAATTAAAAATATCTTATTTTAGTTAAAGTATTAAGCATACACTTAAGCGACATCAATATTGAGAAAAGGTGGAAAATCAGGATTTTTGAAATACTTGAGTTTATCAAGTTCTTTTATCAAGCTTTTTATCAAAACCACAGCAATGTTTTATTGATAACTCAGTACTAAGCTCAGTATAATTTTTTTAACAGTATAGTTAAAAACAACAAACAATTGCTAAAGATAAATAAAAGTATTCGGTTGTTGTGATTAACAGAGAAAATATTTGTCTACACCTCCAATCCTTCAAAAACAAAGGATAACTAATAATAAATAAAAGCAATCATTTGTTGATGTTTACAGCATAAAATGTTTACTTAGCTAAGTATTGGGTTACCAATAAAACATGTCTGTCGACAAAAAGTTCTGAATATCTTCTTATTGGTTAAAAAAATCGAGTAAAAGTTGACAATATTAGAACTCTTGTAAGGCGCGAAGTCGAAAAAAAAGTTTTTTCCCTTAATGTAGATTTTGATGGTGCAATGTAAAGTTTCCAAAACTTTGAAGCCGTTTTCCTCAAAACTACAATTTTGCAGATTCTTGGTTTTGGCTTTGTGCCCACGATATAAGATATGATAATTTTTGTTGTGGAAATTAAATGGGAGTGACAAACAGCAACTTTTTCAAGAAAAACGTCGAAATAAACCTGTTATTTCCTTATAAACCTCTTATATTTTTTGGTTTGTAAAAAAAAAAAAATTGTATGCTATTAATAATGCTTTTTTGCGTGGATAAACGGTATTCTTTAACTCTTTCCTGGGCAGTGGTATTAAAATCATACCACCAATTTTAGCATTTTTTCAAGCTTTAATGTGCAATTGTATTAAATTAATACCACATTTCTATGTAAGTTGACACCAATGTCTTCAAGAACAAAATGTACATAGAAATGTTGTATTAATTTAACACCATTGCACATTAAAGCTTGAAAAAATGCTAAAAAAGGTGGAAAGAAATTTTAATGCTTATAAAGATAAACAGTTCGAAATCATGAAAAGGGACAACTCTATAATTCTGTCTGTGCATCTTTCTGAGATTCTAGTGCATAATAAACTACCCCTGAAGAAATCGGGAAAACCCACAAGAGAGAAAAGCGATAAAAATAGCCTGAAGTAAAATCAATAAAAAGAAACGAATACACTTTCTCTTTTTCATAAAATGTGCTGCATTACAAAGTTGAATCAATGAATTCAGTTTAAATTGATATAAACTGGTGAATTTTTCGATGTGATTATTTTAAAATAGCACCCTTTTGTGTATATATTTTTGTAATGCAATATAAAGCAGAGTTGTTGGTTGCGTTTTTTATAAATAAAGCAAACAAATGAATGTATGTATTAATGAAACGAAATAAAGATCGAGGGTGGCTCCCTGTGAGGTGCCTTCTTGTTTTTCTGGGCGGTGTTAAACAACATATCTATGTATGTGTAATTAGTAAATATTGGCTTATTTTAATCGAAATTCTAGTTCTATTCATACAAATTAGATTATAAATTAATTTATATCTCTAGTTTGTTTTAATTATTTTTTTATTATTTCAGTCTTATCAGCAGATACGTTGTATTTCAATCTTATCAGCAGGTTCAAAATAATTTATAGACGTCGACCATATTCATTGACATATGGAAAAGTGCATTAATATTATCAAAGAAAATTGAATTCAAGTTTCATCATTACATGAAATACATATATACGTTTAATGCTGATTAAGAAAATTAAATAATATTTTTTTACTATCAGACGTTCATTACTGTGATTGTAAATATAACTTAACATTGAATATAAATGAAAAAAATGTTTTCTAAGAATTTAAACTGTGTTTTTCATATACTTGGAATAGATACACAAAACAAATTCACACTAATTTAATCATATTCAGGTAGTTTATATGTGCGTTACATACATAAATATATACCTGTTTGTTCGATGTTCGTTCAAGGTAAGCGCATGCGCTTTTGTCTCGCGAGAGTCATAAATGGAACATGACTCATTTTCTTTTAACATACCAACCAAATAACAAACTTTGAATCTTTATTTCATCAGTCATTGTGCGTCTGTTCATTCGATAGGTACACTGTATTTTCAGTGTGACGGATATTTTTAAATTTATTTGTGTTAAAATTCTTTGTACATTAGACTAATCGTATTGTCTTCTTTGTTCTATTTTTTTTCGTATTTAAGGTGTTCGTATTTTGGCATCAAAACTAGTAGAACAGTGGTTAAAAGTTGTAACTGGTGATGCAACAACATCAATCACACCACAAATGGCCCCTAAATCAAGTGAATTAAATGCAGTTGCTGCCCCAACAAACGCTTCCTCACTGAAATCAGAATCAAATGCAAAACAAGCAGTAAAAAAACAAGTGAGTACTGTGGAAGAAGATCCTTTGGGAGCAACTGAACCCACAATTGAGGGTTCTTATCAACCAACTTTGGCACAAAAGAAAGCTTCAGAATCGGGGTTGGTTTTGAAATGCATTGTTAAAGATGGCAAACAAGTTTGGGCCCGAGTTGAGAATACTCCAAAGAATTCAGCTAAAACTGAAAGTGTTACAGAAAAGAAATCTGTTCCTCAACAACAGGTGGAAATAGTCAGCGATGACAATGTTACTGAAGAAGAACCAGAAGCTAAAGAGGCATCACCTAAACCTGCTGAAACAGTAGAAACAGAAGTTTCAAACGTGACAAAATCAAGTAATGATACAACAGACAGCAAAGATAATGAAAGTTCTTCAAAGAAAAAAGAAATTCTTTTAGAAAAAGAAAAATCTCTAGAAAAAGAGAAGGAGAAAGAAAAAGAAAAAAGCAAATCTAGCAGCAGTTCTGACAAGGATAAAAAATCTTCCTCATCAAGTCATAAATCATCTTCTTCAAGTCATAAATCATCATCATCCTCAAAAAGTAGCAGTGGATCTAGCAGTAGTAGTAGTAGCAAGTCAAAATCATCCCACCGAAGCTCAACTGATAGTAAAAGTCGTGACAAAGATAAGGAAAGAGATAAGGACAAGGAACGCAGCTCTAACAAAGAACGTAGCTCTGATAAAGACAAGCATAGATCTTCCTCGAGTAAATCTTCATCCAGTAGCAGTAGCAAAGATAAAGATCGTCACAGAGACAAATCAAGCTCCTCAAGTTCTTCGTCATCGACTAAGAAAGACAAAGAAAAGGAGAAATCCGATCCAGCAGCTCAAGCCGAAAAAGATAAAGATACTTTATCCAAACTAAGCACCCCCTCAATTGATAAACTTGGAAAAATTCCGAAAAAGCCCAAAGACGATGCCCAAGAAGTTAAGCCTACATCAATTACAATTCCTTCTAAAAAAGCATCAATGTCAATAGAAATTCGTCGCGATTCAGAAAAAGCAAAAACAGTTAAAACTTATAAATCGCAATTTCGAAGTCATGGGCTTACCGAAGAGGCACCTCCACCACCGTCTCGAAAAGGCCTGAAGAAGCCTAACTCGGCACCAGTGCCTGGAACAGCTATTCCAAGTACATTGACTTTGAAAAGAGCATCCCCGCCTCCTAGTTCTCTATCAACATCGCTTAATAAAGATGCGCCTGTCGAAAAGAAAGCCAAAATAGAGATGGCCGCTTTAGCAGTTCCTGTTGTTGAAAAGATAGGAGCCATTAAGCTCATACCACCAAAGAAAAGTAAGTGTTTTCAAGCAGATTCTATTAAAGAGTTTTGTTTTCTATTTTCAGGTTTTATTATTATTTGTGATTTGGCGATGGTATGGATTTTGCTTATAATGCGGCGTATGGACAACAGATGGGATTATCATCAGCAGCAGCTATTGGTTAGAGGATGAGGAAAGAAGAGTCATCGACATGAGTGTGTGCATGTGTCTGTGATGAAAATTATTTTAAACTTAAAAAAAAGTAAGAAAAAGAGCAAACAAGGGTTAATTTAAAGATCAGGTTCTTGTAAAAACAAAAAAAAAACTTGCGTGAAGAAATCAATGACTGGAACATATTATGCTATTATGCGCCAGAAGCTTACTGATTTCATTCATACAAAACAAATAATTAGTAATTAGAATGAATCGCGAACATTTTTAAATCGTTTTAAAAGAATGCTCTTGAAAGTTTGTAACACAAAAAAAAAAAGAAAACAGATGGCTCTCTCTATTCTCACTCTCTCGCAAATATAAATCCCAACAGGTGGTGTATATTCTAATACTGTTAAGTATTTTATTTTACATATAAACATAAACATTTTTATAAAATCTAACCAGTGGTCTATGTGATGAGCGCATACCTTTTATAAAGGTATTGCAGCTGCACTGTGTGTGTTATAGACAATTATATCAAGTTTTTTTAGATTTAAGAAGTTTCAAGATATGAAAAAATAAACGATTTTTTTCATTCAAAATAAAAACTAAACTATTGAGCTAATTAATTCTGAAGTTCTGTAGCATAATAATTAAATACAATTTAAACACAAAATAACGATTGGATAATTCTGATGTAGAAACTTCAAAGACGCCTGGAAATCGACACAATGATGGAGTTTTTTAGTATAAACATTTTTGTATCACTAATGGAGTTCGGGAAAGTAAATAAAAAAGTAAAGTATTTTATTCATGGAACAAGAATAAAGATCAATAGTTATTCGAAAATATAAAAAATTAAGAGTAAACTACGAAAGAATAGGCAGAAACAGATGTTCATCAATCAAAAAAGAAAAACAAATAAAAAGAACTTTATCAAATGCAAAGTAGCTGGCCAAATAAAATATAAACGATAATTTGATCATATAGTTTTCAATCTTGTCACACATACGATTGTATTTTATTTTTGCAGGCAGGTTTTTTTTTAATATAAAAAAGTCAAATCGCAAATCAATAATTTTTTTTTTGTGCATTGCAACACTGAACTTTTTGATGAAATGGAATTAGAAAGATTGTGCATGGCATAACTAGGTTCACGTTGCGTTTAGCAACGCTTGAACTTAATTGAAATCAACTAGGCTTAGGCGAGGCTGAAGTGGCTGTGAGGAAACCATTAGTTGACAAAAGCCGTGTTTTCGTGAGACTTCGAACTGCGGCCGTAAAAAATAAACAGAGTCGAACAACAAAAATTTACTGGGAATTACTTAACTTTTTTGCTCCCAGTAAAAAAGAGTTGGGAACAATTTTTTTTACTTTACCTTGCATAATTCTGACGAAAACACGACTAACAGTCACACTAGAAGAAGGCCTATGCTTACTCTACTAATTAAGAGATTCAGAGACAAACTATATTGTGGTAAACCAATTAGTGGTCTACCAAGTAGAGTCAAGCGGGCCTGCTTGTTATTGTGAATGTAGGAAATTTGAGTTTTTCTTAGACGTGTGCTTACTTAACGTTTGCGTTACGTTTCTGGATTCATCATTATTGTATTATTATTGTATTGATGCAAAAAAGCAAGTTATTCTAGCATTATTTCTTGGCGCGGGCTTTATTCTAAGGTGATGGTTGATCATCACAATAAATACTTTTGCTCCACGTAAGGTGATTAGCAAAGCGACGATCACCTACTTGTTATGATTTGTGGGTGACAGCTATTTAGGTGTCACTTTCTATTTTTATTGAAATCCTCGACGGTAAACTACACTATATTCTAAACAAATACGAAAATTTTAGTTCATTGAGTAAAATATGGTTTCTTGTGAAGAAATAATATAGAATATATCTCTAGGGAAATTTTATTTCTCGGAATATTTTTTTTTCCCTCGGAATTTTTTGTGCGATCGTGAATCTCCCTCGGAACTTATTTCCAGGGAACAAAAAATCGTATGAAATAACGCCTAAATTCCCCTGGAATTTTCGTTCCCATGTTTAAGACAACATGCGAAACATTCCCAGGGAAATTTTTATTCACAATCGCCCCCATTGACATTTGAAAAATTAGGGCTGCTTAATATGATCACTTTACTCAGAGCAAAGAATAGGTGATTGTCAAAAGTGACAATCAAAAAGGTGACAATCAACTATCACCTTAGCCGATTCCACCCCTGGTTCTGTGATAAGTTCCATGAAAAAACTTTTCACAATAACCGATCGATAAATCATGATAAGAGCATTGGATTAACACAGTTAACAAAGGACAATAGTTGTCCCATATTATAAACTTGCCACGTTTTAATCCATTTCTATATTTTGTTTTGTTTAATGTAGGGCAGACAGTTTCATGAAAAAAGTCAGACAAAAAAAACAAAAAACAAGAGTTTACACAAAGTTAAAAAGGAAAGAAAATCCTATTCCGATGTGTTCCAAACACAAACAAGGTCAATTAAAACCTAATAATGCTGTTCGTGACAAATATTTTATCATTAAACACAAAACGTTCTACTTTTCTGTTCCGAACATTCCTGGGCCCAATTTCATAGTCTAACAATTATTAGCGAATTTACTAATATTTTTTTAGCTTTTCCATGCAATATTGAAAAAATATGAGTAAATTCGTTTATACTGAAGGTTTTGAATGAACAACAACAAATTGTGTGTGTTACAAACAAGTTCATGGCTGGAGTTATAGCTATTTAACGGGGACCAACCCGATCATATTACTCTTTTCAGTGGTGCTAAGTCGCTTATGTTCAATTCATTTTGAAAATTGCCCGAGCGAGGCTTGAACTCACTACCTAGCGATTGGGAATTCGTTAATAATTACCAGACTAATAGTTTAATGAAATGGGCGCAGAATAGGCACATTAAAGAAATCTTTTGTCAAGTATCGTTAATCAAACAAAAGTTGATAACTAATAACGAGCGGTTCATCAATTTTGTTAAAAATTGTCATGTATCTTATTGATAATTGACTGCCATCGAAGAGGCTATTTATGTCAATTAAACTGAATAATGCTCAACGGAATCTGCGGAAAAGTATTATTTCCCGGATTTTTTCCGCTACCCTGAATCTTATAGCAATTTTTTTAAGGAACAAAAATGAAGCGAAACTATGTAGAGCTTCGTTGTTACAAAACTTTTGAAGAGATTTTTTTTAGTAGCGATAACCTTCAATGCAATTATGCAATTCATTATGCAATTCAAGGCCTTTCACGTAATGCCCGTCGTACACTTAGCGTTCAACGCACTCAACGCGAATTTAACAAATTAATTATAAAAAAACGACGCCACTATACGTATACTTAGAGAGTCTGTGATTGTTTATTTGGGGCAATCGTGAAAAAATTCTCTGGGCATGTTTTCTTCCCCTGACCTTGAATAGTTTCCCTCGCAATTTATTGCTAATGGCTTTACTTTTTCGAAGAGTTATGCATTATGCCACAATAAATTCTGGAAAAAATATATTCCGAAAAGAACAAAATTCCCCTCAAGGTTCAATATAAGATTCAATAAGTTAAAGCGACATATGGACATATTTTAATAATGATGTGAATAATCGTTGAATTTATAAACGCATAACTGCTTTTTTGTATCGATTGAAAACAATACCTTACCTAAGAATCAATCTGAGTTAATACTACACGGTTTTATGTCTAAAAAAAACAGTTAGCGGTATAATTTTGATACTTTTCTTTAAGAAAAGTTTCTGGAAACGATTTCAACGATGTTAAAATGGTTTGTTTAAATACATTCATTGCCATACCCACTTTTATTCAGTAATTCTTTGTGGGCAACGCAACGTGCCAAATGAATTTACTTATATTTTGTTTAATTATTTTGAACATCTTAAACCAACAGATGTTTTTCATAATTATAAATACATTTATTCTTTCTGTGTGCGTGTTAGTTGTTTTCAAGAATGGAGTTTTCTGACGAGTCCGGTAGTTAATTAATATATGAGTTGAGGTTAAAACCTCACTAACCGGTGTTTATTAATATAACGTCTTGTTTAGACACAGTTTGTTATACAGTAAAAGTTCTTCGAAATGGTATAATGATTTCGATCTGTTCAGTGTTCACCTTACGCCTGAGATTTCCAGTTAATACAATACAAAGAGTCAGCTAATGCCATCGATGAAATATTAAGCAATCCTCGAAGATGCTAGTTGTAGATAGTTGTTGTTACTTGTTACTACCATTAATTGACTTTCAATACTTCAATTGTTGTTGGCTTGTTCGCATAAATTATATCGCTTTTGTAAGGAAAATATTACTATCAAACTGCTTGGGTATAAGAATTTTGTTAAAATTTTAATAAGCTAACATACGCCTATCTCAACTTAAGCGCTTTCAACTTATTTAGGCATAAATTTAATATAGAATACTTATTGTCGGATAAAAACAGACATATCTTAAAGCATGGATGATCCAATTCGAGTTTTTGAACTTTTAAATAAAAAAAAATAGTTATTCACCTATTTCTTTTTATTTTTATTGAGAAAAATTATGTCATAAGCACGTGAACCATATGCAGCAATTCACTCATTCGTTAAATTTACTATTGCTTTGGAGAACGCAACATTATTGTAACTTTACAATGCAGATTTTATTGATTCACATTCCAATAAAATTGGCTAAATTGGGAGATTTTCTTTGTGACATCTAAACAACCAATATTTGACTTTGGATATAAATTTGTAATAAATTGAAAATAAATTTGTGTGAGCTCTTTACTTTTGAGAAAAAAATAAAATGATAAATAGATACTCAAAATCATCCGCATGTCGATTGTAAATTAAAAACAATAAATAAAGGACTGATTCAAGATTAATTTATAGTTAGTCGCGAAAATAGAAGAGGTCTTCAAATTACTATTGAATTTGAACGACTAGGATGAAAACAGAATCTCTTGGCGAAGGGGGCATTCGTGAATAAAAATATTCTTGGAAATATTTCACTTCTTTTACACATGGGCACGAAAATGATCCTCAAAAGTTTCCCTCATATGAGTTGTGATTTCATGCGAATTTTAGTTCCCCGGAAATAAATTCCGAGTGAAATTCACGATCGCATAAAATATTTCCAAGGAAACTTAATTCTTCCTGGTGATTCACGATAGGGCCTTTCTAAAATTAAAATTATGTATTTTTTTCTATAAATTTCAATAATAATTACATTTTTATATGAATTTCCAACACGTAACATGATGATGCCCAATAATTTATCAATTGATAAAATTGATGATTGACAATCGTTAAAGTGGTGAATTTTAGATTCTAGATCGTTTTTACAAGCTTTAATGTGTCATTTGCTACTTTAAATTAAAACAAAATTCACACATGTACATTAGGGTGTGTCACTTTTGTATAATTGAAAAAAAAAAGTACTCTAATTTTGCAAAGTGGTCAAAAGTTGTATTAGGGTCTAAGGTTTAATAATGTGTAAAAAAATTATAATATCTTTCGTCTTTGGCTCGCTCAAATCGATTGAAGTTGTTACAAAAAAAACGATTTATATGAAAAAATGATTTTTTTTGTTCAATTTCAACAAATATAAGCTTAAAAGTTTTTTCTTGGAATTATCTTTCACGAGAAAGCCTAAAAATATTTTATGTATTTTTTTCTGTATCCAAACGGCGCAATTAAAAACAATACATTTTTCAAAAATCTCTAGAAATCCAAATTTCTTCCTATATTTTGAGCGAGCCAAAGATATTAATAAAAATGAAAATTGTAAACGCAGAATTTAATTTTGATAAGCAATGCAACTTTAAAAAGCTACTGCATTTGAAAATTCCATAGTTGAGAACTTTGACACACCCTCATGTACATGTACACGCACTTTTACTCCCGCTCAGCAGTTTAACATTTGTTGTTGTTTTTTTTTTTTAAAGGCTTTATTTTTTTTTAAACAAATTTAATTCCCAATTACAAAAACGGATTTCACCTTCCATTTTTCAGGAAAAACTTGGGAATTTTTGATAAAAATCTCCAAAGCATAATGGAAAGAATATAAATTCTTGAGTTCAAGCTTCTGGGTTTAACTGGGTTTTAATAATAACGAACTAAAGATGTATGTATGTAGCGCAGGGTCTTGAAAATATTTGTTATAAAGTCGCCAGAAAAGTGGGTTTTTATTTTGTATTAAAAATTTTCCGAAAAAATCGCCAGAGTGGCAACAATGATCATAGATTGAGTTGAAGAAGTTTTATTGAATTCATAATTTTCCACTAGAGCTTAGATAAGTAAATAACCGTAATCTGAATTATATTACCAAATAGATACTTCATTATACAATAAAATATGATTTGATCAAATTAGGGATATATAGAAAAGGTAGTTTATATCAACATTTTAAAAAAACAATTACATAATATACTTTTCCCGAACTCCAAAAAATAAACTAATTTGTTATTAAAATATAATCATTGTCATTTAAAGGGTCAGAAGTAACTTTCGGAAAAAAAAATGCAATATAAATATGTACTTATTTTCTAAATAATATAACATTATAAAGCGATAATTGCAATATTTTTTTATTGTGCTACACAGCTTGGATGAAAAGCGTGTTTTATTTAAAATAGTTATATATTTTGTAAATTTCATCGACACACATACATTATGCTAATTACTCGTTTCCAGATTTAAGGGATGAAAGCCAAGTACACGAGGGTGGAAACCGTTCACTTTATCATCCTGCACACAAAATTCAAACTCAATGATGAAATAGGGGAAACAAATGTTTATAGAGGGTGCTATGAGGCATTTTAGGAAATTTACGACTTGAACGGTTGTTGAGTAAATCACATGTAAAAATTATTCTGTTAAAATATACTCATGTTTCACATAATGCTCGAAAGTTGAATCATAGCAAACACCGAGATGAAAAAGAAATGCTACAAAATTGATGAACTTGTCTCAATAGCACGGAAAAGACATCTCCGTTCTGTAGCTTAGAATGATCACATGACGTATCCGTTACCGGAAATGAGTCTTCACTGAATTAGATAATACGGACGCTGAAAAGTTAACCGAACAAAACCATATTTAAGGCAATACATTGAACAGAAACGTTCTCTTTCAATCCTTCCTACTTTTACCAAATGATGTCAGTATCTATGGCTTAAAGTAGACAGATTAACAAAATCGATCAAAATTGACCGATGCAGGAAATAATAAAATGTAAAATCATTTAAGAGCACCTGTGCTTTATAACTCTTAAAAGCCGCAATAGATACTTATGTCATATTTAATTTAAGATGATGGAAGAGTTCTATGAAGAAATAACTACAGAGTTAGTAATTTTCAAGGTCAAAGCTTAAGGCTTATTTAATATGGGACAATTTTCTGTTAACTTTCCAAAATTAATTTAAATTGTTTGTCCTTCTACATATTTGTAATCGTAATTCGAAAGTAATCTTCAGCATGCATCCTTCATCATTCTACAGCTTCTATATTATTTCAAAGTTGTTGGTTTGGAAAATGTTTCCCTTCCGATAACATACTAAGAAATTGGAAATGTGGCTGGATATACATTGTGAAACACATATTATAAAAATTCCTTTCAAGAGTAACAGGTTTACGCAAGACATATTTATGAATATGTATTACCTAATTGAAAAGTTTATGTACAATGGGTAGAAGAGGTGTGAGGTGATGATTTCAAATACCGAAGAGATTTCTTTTTATTATGATTAGTTAGTGCAACATGCAGTGAGCGTCACTCAATAAAGATGAAACAAATCTTATGTGATTTTCCATTTGCCACCAAAGGTCATTTTTGTTTTAATTCAGCCGCAACTGAACGCCACCCATCGAATTATATTATTAAAAATAAATAACTTATTCTCAAACCAGTTTGCCAAAATTTACAGCCAAAACTTATTTCATTTCTCTTACTACGTTAAACGAACTTGGGTCTTAGAAACATATTAGTTAAAATTATTGTGGACTATCGTGAATAAAAATTTCCCTGGGAGTTTTTCCGTTGTGTCAAAAAGGGAACGTAAATAATCAACCAATTTTTCGTTCGGAATTTATTGATGTCGATAATTAATTTGCCAATTGAATGAATCTAGTGAATTTCCATTTGCCACAAAGGATCATTTATTTTTGATCTCCTGTCAAAAAAATATTGGGAAGAACTGGTATCCCAAATTCTTTTTGCCAAAAGAGATCTTTTTTTTTTTATCCTAGATCAAACTTTCCAGATCTCGATTTTTAGTTAGATTTACACCTATTTGCACTGGCACCTTCACACACCTATGTATTTTACATTTATGTGAACATTTGTTTTATGTAAATTTTGAAAAATGCTCACACACAATTACGAATAAAAATAAAATTCTTGGCAATATCCATTTGCCACAAAAGATCATTCGATTTGCTACAAGAAATCTCGATTTCAAAGGAAAATTTACATAACTGTCATTTCATAGGATTTTAAACTACACACAATAATTTTTTTTATCCACACAATTCCGGAGCAGAAAAACATTTCCTAAGGAAAAAAAAAAACCCTAAGGCTCATTATTATGGAATGCAAGAATGCACATTTTTGAGAAATTTTCCAATTCGTGCGTGTACCTATTTTGAAAGTCCAATTAATTTAAATGTGTAGAAGATAGGAGTTTAAGGGTCAGTTGTACAAACGTGGGTCAGATTCGGTTTAGGAATTTAATTGACTTAGCTATTTTCACATAAATGAACCTTGAACCAGTGCTAAACTGCACCTTTAACACCGATTTCATAAGATAAACGTTGCTGAACCACGGATTAAATATTTGTACAGCTGGCCCCAAGGTTATTGAATCTAACAGCCAATGTATAGTATACACTATATTATCTCAAAGAAAACAGTTGTTTATGTAGGAAATTTCGGAAAATTGTTTTTCAAATACAAATAATATTTGAAATATGTCCCAAACGAATCGCTTTGTAATAATGAATTTGAATTGTTCAGTTAAGATAATTTGGTATTGGTTTTTTTTACTACAAATACTTGTTATTGCAAAAACAATTACTAGTTACTTTTAGTTGTAACCATTACGGAAAACAATTTTTTTATGTTGGGGGCTTTTGTGAAAAAAAAAAAACAGTTCATTGAGAATATTTCCCGTGATTCAAAAGTGTTCCTTGGAAATGTTTTTGGTAACAGCAATAAATTGTGCAATGTAACGAAAATAAATTTCGATAGAGATTCACGATCGCACAACAAATTCCGAAAAAAAGCATTTCTAGGTAAACAATTTTCCCCCAGATATTCACGTTATATAACCCATTATATTTTTTCAAATGCTGCTTAAAAGAATTTCGCAATACTTCTTAGCGAATTCGAAGTATGAATTAACCTGAGCATTGCATTTCCTTTCCAATGCGATGAATTGGATGAAGCTCTTATAAACAAATTTGAATCATCGCAATTCTTAAACATATGTTGGCGCTTTTTCACTTGGTATGGGTATAGTTAGTCATCAGTAAAAATGGATAATGGCTAATGTCAAACTGTAACTGAGTTCCCCTTCTGCGTTAACTACGTAACCATAATTTCCTAAAATATTTTGATTGTAGCTGAAAACTTTAAAGAAAGCATTTTTTGAAAATAACTCAATGGTTATCTTTAAAAGTTAATTCGACTTTTGACTGCTCATTACATATTTCTGGTTTCTAGAAACTAAAATTTATTTTAAGAAGTGAAAAAAAAAATTGCTTTGAAGACACGTGGTTAGCGCAAAAAGGGAAGGATATAAGCAAGTGGTTTTAGATATAAATTAGTCAGTTTACGCATGAACATAAAATGTTTTTTTTTTTATTCTGTTCGTAAAAGAACGAGGTTCATTGCCAAGGATTAGCTTACGCTCGAAGAGAACAATTGAATTATTGCTCCTTACGAAGATCAATCATCAAGCGAACGCTTGTCATTTGATTAATTCTACGCCTATTTTTTGTTTTATACCACATATTGACTAACTCTACTGGATATTTTACTAAAGCATCGTATTTGAACGATTAATTTTGTTTTGTACTATATGGGGGTCACAAATACCTACAATGTGCCTACATTGATCTAATGACGACGCCAACTGTGTCAATACACTTACATAACCTATAACAAATTAATATTTCATTTCAGGACTCCAAACGCCAAATTATAAGCATAAAACTACCAACCAACGCAAAAATAATAAAACTGATTTTCTTTAATTTCTATAAATATTTCAATTTAAATAAACTAACCATAATTTCTTTTTTAATTATTTTAGTTTCACATCTTGTGGAAACCAACATATTCTCGGATGCTCTCTCAGCAGCAATGGTCCCCAAAAAGGATGCGCGCAAACGCAAACGTAACTCTAAAGAAGCTTCCGGCAAGGATGGGCTAACATCACCACCAATTAGTCCTGAAGGCAATAAAGTTGCACCTCTCAAATTCTACCAAGACACTTTGGATGAGACCAAAGATGGCAGCGAGAAGAATGAAGGAGAATCCAAGGAAGACAAAGATGAAGAGGAAGCAGGTACCAATACCGAAGATGATGATGATATTCCCCTTAAAAAGGTTAAAGAAGACATCGAACAACGTGTTCGCAATGAGAAAGCAAAAACTGATCAAAGCGAAAATCCTGCTGATAACAAAGACGCAGAGAATTCAGTTGAGATCGATTTGACCAAAGATTCTAATTCGCAAGAAATGGAAGAATCACAAAGTGGAAGCAGAACACCAGAAGCTGTTGAAGAAATCCCAGATGAACCAAAGAAACCGGGTCCAGGCTGTGGTCCAAATGGACCACCTGGTGTGCTTTTACTTCATCGACGTAAAGGTCCGAAAAAGAAGCTCAAGTGGAGACCACAAGAAGAACTCGAACAAGTTCGTTTCTTTGAACTTGATGAAAATGAGCGTGTTAATGTTACTAAGACTTTTATTGACATGAAGAATATGGAACGATTCAGTGAGCGAGACGCTTTGAGTATGGTTCGGCGGGGATTTAACTCTGAAGATAACATGGTTCCACAAACTGAATGGGCGCCTTTAGTGCTAGTCGATGATGTTCCAAACCATCCCGAAGGAAACCAAAGTCGAGAACGTAAAATTCAAGCTGACAGGGAACAAACAACATTGCGTGCGTTGTATTTCTCACATGCAATGATTCCGGATTCACCAGCTGAACCAGACATTGAACCGAACCTGCACACAGATTTTACAGTGATTCCTTTGGATGATATAACGGGCAATCCAGACGCTGTAAATGACTTCACAAGCATGCCATGGCCAGATCCCAAAGGTGCTGCACCACAAAACGGCGGAAGTGGCGCATTTAACAATGGTCCCGGTAGTGAAATGTACACCAACCGAAACCAGTTCAATCCGTTTATTCCATTTGCTGCACAACAAACGGGTGGGTGGCAGATGGGTGGCCCCAATGGCCCACCGCAACCTCAAATGAATATGCCAGGACCTCCACAACAAGGTATGATGTGTGGACCAGGACCAGGAATGCCTGGAAACAAGTTTAACAGTAACAACATGAGCATGGGTAGTCCAAACATGATGCAAGGCTGTGGAATGTCACCCCGCAGTCCATCTGAAGACATGTCCCCAATAATGGGCGGTGGTGGCGTCGGTGGAATGAATATGAATATGAACATGGGAATGGGAGGTCCTTTCAATGGACCACCAAATATGGGTAACAATTCGCCTCAGTTTGGACCAGGGCCAAATTTTGGACCCGGACCTGGAAACTTCGGCATGAATATGAATGGGCCACGTGGGCCAATGAATGGCATGATGGCTGGTGGCCCAATGAATGGTCCAGGACCAATGAATGGGCCAGGCCCGATGAATGGCCCCGGACCTATGAATGGACCAGGGCCAATGAATGGACCAGGGCCAATGAATGGGCCAGGAAACATGAATGGGCCAGGAAACATGAATGGACCAGGACCAATGAATGGACCAAGGTCAATGCATTGCAATGAACCAATGAACGGTCCCGGTCCAGATCACAGACGAGGAGGAGATCGAGGCAACAACCGGGGTGGTGGTGGAGGCAACTGGAGATCAGGAGGTGGCAAAAACTTTAACTCCGAAGCTAATTGGCGACCAGCTGGACCTGGGGATGGCAATTCAGATCGAGGAGGCAATAATTTTGGTCGTAACAATGATTGGGTCCCAGGTGGTGGCGGCGGAGGCAACGGAAACAGCGGCAACGGTCGAGTTTGTAAACAGTTTATGCGAGGCCATTGTCGACTTGGTAACAAATGCAATTTCCTACATCCAAGAAAGAAAACCTTCTAGGACGGACAGAGGGATGGCGAAAGTCCACCCTCAGCATCTCCCTCAAGTTCAGGGCATTTCTAAATCTGTGATAGTACGAGTTGGATAGTCTACTACCGGTCGATGGTTTACTTATGTATCTCGCATTCCTGAGATGTGTTCTCGTCTCCTTTCTCGATCATTTTATGGTTCCTTCTATCTCGTTACAAATATGTAAATATAATCTAAATATTATGTTTTTAAGTATAGTTAAGTACAACTAATTTCATTTAGTTGCAAAAAGAAAGCTAACATTATGTTAATTATGATAGAACTGCATTCATTTCGTTTTCTCAAAGAAATTTTATTTGATTTGTAGAAAAATTTATTTCTTCTCCTAGATGAGAAAAACGTTTTGTAAATAATTTTAAACAATCATGTAATAGTTATCGGATAAAACTAATCATAAGATATTTTTAGTATCTGTAAGACTTTTTTTACATTAAAAATATAAGGAAATGTTGAATTATTAAATTTTGGTGTATTTTTTTTTCTTCAGTTTTTTTTGAAAAGTTGCTTAAAGTTAGTTGTATTAACCTTTTCCATATTGGTGGATTTCAGATCTACAACATCACCAAGCAAAAATAAAATAGAATCGAAATATGTGGAAACAATTTATTTTCCCATAAATTTTTTTGAAACAAATTGCTAATTAAAAAAGAAAAACATCTATGATAAACCATTGTGTATGGACGGATTTTATGTGAAATTCAATTTGGCACCAAAGAGCAATTTTTTGATCTCCTAGCAAGAACGCTGGGACAATAGCCCTGTTCCATCGGAGGTGGTAGATTACTCGTGAGTAGAAATCTAGTACAACAACTACACATTCCTATCTTGATCATGTGTTAATTGTAGTACTAGAGCCCATCAAAATGAATGAATCGGTATTACCGTGGTCGACAATCAAAATTGTTGATTGAGTGTGTTCTTGCTATAAATTTGAGATCTATTGTGAACTGTTCTTTTGATAAATTTTGCTATGTATCAAATTTTCTATCAATTGCAAATTTCTACCCGATAGATTTTTCTCATCATATTTTTTTACTTATGAATCGTCGTTTTTGGACATTTTCATTCAAATAAAATAGGTTTAAAAAAAATTTTATGGTGTCAAGTGTCAGTGAATAATTTCGTCGATAGAATTATTTTTTTGAGAGATCGAAAATGATAAAGAAATTCGATTTGAGGAAGCCATTGGACTTACGAGAAGATATGTATAAGTGGTAAATTTACTCTTTGCCACTTGGTCGAGTCACGTTCTGGTTTTCCTAGGCTGTTCAGTTCTACTGAAATCTTCTCCCATTTTTTTAATTAAGTCCTGGCTTGCGCAAATGCCTGTGGCAACCTCGGAATTTTCTTCCAATAGCTCCACAAGCCTGGTAAGTTGATTTCTGTTGCTAACTATTCTAGCTCCAAATTAAGTAAATATTTAATAACAAATAAAACAAACCTAACTAAACAAATCACTTACATTTTTTGGAATTACAATCTTCAAGTTAAAAAACCAACGCCAACAACGACATACGACAGAGTATAGACTAATTTTTTTTTTTTTATTTTTTTGGTGCTTCACTCACCAACTCTATAGGTGTGATAAACTCCCCTTCCTGTACTTCTTTCTCAATGGGACGAAATAAATTAATGTGACATAAAACGTCAAAAATAAAAACGGCGCCTATTCACCATCGTATTTTGATCAATGTTCACAATAGAGAAAAAATTATCAATTGATAATACCAAAATATCTATCAATTGATAAATTTATCGTTTATCTATCAATCGATATTTGACAACCGTAATAGAGGCCTAGACTCATAAGCAAACTATCAACTCCAATGGAACTGAATCAGTATCTAACGCAATAAGTGTCAATTTATCTACTGCTTAGTACTAAAAACTACTTTGAACTACTTTTGCTATATTGAAAAAGTAGTTCAAAGCAGCTTTAAGTACTAAAGAGTAGATAAATATTTCCAAAGGAGCTCAGCTAATATTATTAACGAATTTCACACCTTTTTGCACGGGGCACACGCACTTTCACACACATTGAAGTATTTGACATTTATGTGAACATTTGTTTTTGTAAATTTTTGAAATTGTTTTTTTTTTTTTTTTTCTGCTGTTCTAATATTCGTTCGAATTTGAAAACGGAAACGAAAATTGAATTCGTACGGATTGAAAACGGTTGTTTTGATTTCCCTTCGACTTTTTTGTTGGAGAATATTGTTTTCCGGTAGGAAATTGTTACCCGGATTAAAAACGGCAAAAATTTGTCGGACTGTAGGCCCGTTCGTTTTTCAATACACCTGTGTGTGAATTCGCAAAATGTGTTCGAATACTGAATTCGGAACAGCTGTAATTTGAAAACGGGAACAAATAGAATTCGAACGGAAATCAGAACAGCCGGTGTTATTTTCCTTAGGCCTATGTTATAGCTATCAGTAAAGTCCATCAGTAAAAATAGAAACATTTGGAATCTGAAATGTTTTACTGATGAGCGTTTATAGCAAGCAGTACGTCATTTAATTAAATGCCTATTTGACATTCGCTCCCCAAAGAATTTTTTTTATTGATCATAGCATCAGTAATTTTTTAATGATGACACTGAAACAGTAAAAATATGGAACGCCATCAGTAAAACGAAATGGAATTTTTTTGGCATTTGTTAGTCAGCTGTTCATTAAAATGAAATTTTATCAGTAAAAATTATAAAATGAATTTGTGAATAAAATTTAACATCAAATTAATTCCTTCTTTTTGAAAAAAATAGTTGAAATATGTTTTCAATTTATTTCATCAAAATTTTCTTCAAAATAAAAGATTAAATATTTAAAATAGCAAAACAAAATTTTACTGATGGATTTTTCTCATAGCTATAACTGAGCCCTAATTGAACTGAGGCCTTTTTTATCTCAAGGACATCAATTATAGACTTTTTGTCTACTGCTATGTAGGCTAGAAGAAGAATTACTTAAAGAACTAAATGGATTTTTTAAATGCTTAATTATAAATCAGCATTATTAAAGATAATTTAATTTCAAGATCGCACTCCGACCCATCCTAGGCACTCTTTTTGTGACTTTTACAAATTGTGTGTAAGCAATTTTTCCATACCAAAACTTGAGAAAAAAATGTTCAAATTTGGTCACATAAATACATAAATAATATCAAACACAGTGCTGTATGTGCAAGCTCGTCCGAAAACGGTTAGTTTTACAGAAAAATGCATTGGGCAATATTTGTAGATAATTTTATGACGAACAATTTTTCTACAGACCCCTATTGACCTCCGAGCAACAGGTCGCGAGATATATGCGAAAAACTGATTTTCGTGACCTTTTGACCTCTATAACTTCTAACGTCGGCGCGATATCAATGTCGATTTTTCGCATCTTCATAACAACGCCGTAACGAAGGTCTATACCAAAATCGAGCCCAGTAGGAATTTTTCCGCAGATTGGGGTAAAAAATGCCTAAAATTACTGGGCTATATCATAAACTTTTAAAAATAAAATTAACAAATGAAAAAAATAAACAGAACATTTCTGGGCAAAATATACATATGCAAATATACTTTCGATATTTAAACACTTGAGGCTTAACTACAATGATTTATAAAAGTAAAATTTTTGTATTTCTTTCTAGCGCTATTTGTGTTTGGAAAAACATACAAAAATTGTTTTTTTAAACCAAAAAATAAGCTTTATGCGTCATTATTTCAAATTTTGCGTCGGAAAAACTGTCACAAAATCAGTTTGAAAATTTTCACTTTTTGACTTCTTGCAAAAAGTGGCCGTTGTAGTTATACCTTGATTCGGACTTTGGCATACCCAGTTTTCGTGATCTTGTCTTGATTTTATTAAACTAAGATCTGACGTCAAGGAATTGCAAGTGTTTACATTAAATCTACTTGTAATCTTATTTTGTATCAGTGCCAGTCAGAGAAATACTCTTTCAGCTGAGGCACAGCTCTGCTATGAGGAGTTTTCAAACATTATTTCATCAAAACGATTTTGAAATAACCCGATGGCGTGCCAAAATTCTTCTTCGTCCTGAATTTAAAAAAAAATTTCAAAAACCTTGTCCGCAGATCCAGTCTCAAGCATTTATATTTTATATTCCTCAATAAATTTTCTCGGAATTCGATTCGACTAAATTCTGGAAATCAGAAACCAGGGGTTGAATTATGGCATACGTTCGTTAACGTATGGTTGCTATGCGTCCTTATTTTGTTCTATTAATTAAATAGAAAGAGCAATATTCAACACTTTAACGTATGATCGTAATCGTGTGTCGTAATTCAACCCCAGATCTACATACCTAATTGAAGTCTATTTTTTATTGTTCTCCATAAATTTTCATCTTTTAAAATTATTGAGAACAAAATTTTTATTATAAAAAAGGGGCCATTTTGCTAATTTTTAAAAAAGTAGGGGCCAAGGGGCCCGAGCTTAAAAAAGGGGCATTACTGATGGGTATGCGCACGCACATTTCTTACTCAGTTGCATGTGAATCGTTGTTAGTGTGGTGCGTCGCATGTTGTTTTAATAAAATGGCAATTCGAAATTGTGAATTCTGGCGATCTTTTATAGATTTGTATAGGGAACTTCCAGAAATCTGGCAAATAAAATCCAGCGAATACAAAAATCGCGATAAAAAAAGAAGCATGGGAAACTTTGCTTAAAAAATATAAAGACTTTGAAAGCCAGGCAAAATAATGTCGTTGCGTTCATCCTACCGTCGGGGGTTGGCAAAAATAAAAAAAAAGCGAGCGTTCCGGTGCGTGTACTCTCTACATCAGGCTTGTCAAACTCAAAAGCATTCACGGGCCAAAATAGCAGGATCTAAATTTCTATGGGCCACAAAAAAAAAAAAAAGAAATCATTAGAATTTTTATGAAACAGATTTATTTTTATAAAAGAACAATATGTAGTAATATTTATGTTTTCTACGAAGCCACACTGGATTTCGATTAGCTAATTACAGCAAAAAAAAGCTTGTTTTCAATACAAAAAATGTTTGTTTACCTTTTTACCAATCAAGGACTCATATAAGCTGGAAATTCTCCATTGAGACATAAATCACAAAAGATAAAATCTCTGCAGTGAACTTCGTGTTGAAATGAAAAAATTCAAAACAATTTTATTGGATTCCCCGGTTTGTTCGTGTTCATTAGTGACATTTAAATTTTTTTTTTTTAACAAAAATTGAATGTAAAAAAATTGAAAATGCAAGTTGTAACTAAATTAAGCTTGGGCCGCACAAATATACGATGTGGGCCGCATGTGGCCCGCGGGCCGCAAGTTTGACATGCATGCTCTACATATACCAACATCCAACATCGTGGTATTTTAATGAATTGGAGTTCCTTAAGGATCAGAAAACCCAAATCGAAGGAACATCGACAATGGATTTATCTGATCCAGAAATGGAAGTAAGTAGCTACCTACCCACGTAAAAAAAATATCAAACCAAGCTATTTTTGAAAAAATATAATATTTATAAGAAATTGGTTTCATATTTTTTTTATCATTTTGTAGTTATTTTTTTTACTACCTACCTGTAAAAATAATTGTTATGTTTTGTGCTGGAGTATGTTTAGTATTTGCATCAAACAGATCAGCTTCTTTAAATTCAAAGAACATTGAAGAATTTTGTTTATTAAATTTTCTACATCAATTCCAGAAAAAAAAAATAATTTAAAACAAAATAATTGAACGAATATGATATATTTTTTTTTTTTAAGACATGCATCAATGTTATTTACATATTTATTGAATGGTTTTGCCAGGGAACTGCTCCAACCGAATTAAAGTAATTGCAGAATTTATTACGAATTTCCTCACTTAAATCATTTGAATTTCTACCTCGTAAAGGTTGCAAGTCTGGAAGTTGGGCATCCGATGCCAGTGTGCATTGGTTACCTCTCCGGTGCAAATATTTTCCTCATCTACAGAACTTCGAAGATATACAGTGGGGTTCCGCTTTTTTAAAAAATTGTGGAGATAACAACAAGCAAGAACAATCGTCGTGACTTTTTCTGGTGACAAATATATTGTATTCAATAGAATACGAAACCTGCTGGACAGAATGCCAAAAGCATTTTCAACAATTCGTCTAGCCCTAGACAAACGATAGTTGAAAATCCGTTGTTCTGTACTTGTTGTTAGGTGGCTGTACGGCTTCATTAAATTCTCCATCAAAGGAAACGCATCGTCGCCAACGATGACATATGGAAAAGCCACTCAGGTAGTTTTTCAGGGGCTGACAAATTAAGTTCCTCATTCAACAATTTTTGCTTAAATTTTATTTGACCGAAAACACCACCATCTCTGCCGTTTGCTCCAACTTCTAGCTCAGACCAAAAAATTTTTGTGAAGAAACAAATTTTAACCATTCTTAGGCTTTATACAAAAAATTATTTCGCACAATTTTATATATAAAACATTGAAAATGGACAGAATATTGATAGGTACATTTTATCTAAAATAAAAAACTTTAAATAATCCATGTTGTTTGGCATGAGCTAAATATATCTACTTCACTTTGAAATTGAACAATAAACTGAAATTGTTTAATTTTATTAATTTGAAACAAAAAAAAAAACGAAATGTTGTACATACAATTTTAAAGCTCAATTCCAAATTTATAAAGCGTTTCGCTTACTTAAAATAAAAATAATTTTAATACTTTTTTATTATTTTTGTTATTTTTAAATGTTGTACATAGGTACTACACTACTGAATAAATGGAAACATATATTTTCGCTTATATACTGGATTTAAGCTTAACATAGAACAAAAGTTGGTAACAAGCAACTGAAGATATCTCGGACAGTAGAAAAGATGTCGGAAAGATTTGAATAGATTTAACGGTAATATTTCAAAAACGAGATGTGATCGAATATGTCTGTCTTTGGATTCGAGTTTGGCACACCGAAATCCTTTGAAAAAGTATAGTTTAGTCTGGGCACCAAAAACCTTGCTTGTGGTATTTAAAGGGTTCTTTAAAGAGCATTTTAAGATGTTAGCATGGTCCTTAAGGAAATGGTCAACGAGGCAAAAACTGTTTTTTGAAAAATCCCAAAAAGTTGTAATGGTCCAAAAAATTTTGTTTTCCATTATAAAACTTCATCGTCAGCTTCTTTAACGATACAAAATTGGTAGAGACTTTAAGGGAGATTTTAAGATAGGTAATCAAATCACTACAATACAAAAACAAACCATTTAGTGCTGCACATATTAGACTTGTATTTGAATATATCTTTTGATTTTCTGAAAAAAAAATTCGGAAGGGGTTAAACCCCATAACCCCCCCCCCCTAAATACGGCTATGCTATACAGCCTGAAAAAAAACATCTCATTCTCAACAAACTAAATTTTTGGAAAGGGCTGTTGAGCAAACAAAAGACGGCAGAAGGATGAAGCTGATGTTTTTTTCTGAAGGATGGGCAGTTGTTTTCAGAAAACTTAACGGCGAGCAGCAAATTTATGCAAAACAAGCTATAGACGAAATACTTTTGCAAGGACAATTGAATCGAATTGTTCTGCTATACGATCAAACAGTGTCAATTTGGAACCACTTTTGAAACCAAAAAATCTAAAGGCGGCTTCGAATCAGATTTCTAATGAACATCGCTATCAAAAAAATATGATGACCATCTGTATATTTTTAGAAGTTGCTTGGGAATATGCGCTTTCCAACTCCCAACCGGTACAACAATGGAATTATGAATACCAGCGACAAGACAAAGAGCATCATGAGCAAAAACAGGAAAAACAACAGCAACATCAATACGAACAGCACCCACAACAACATGAACATGAACAACAAGACCACCAAAAAAAACTACAACACCAAACACAGAAACTACGTCAACCAGCCCAAAGTCAACCGGAGAAGCAGGTAATTGTAGTTGGAAATGATGGGGCATTCCACCTCTATCCCACCAATGTAAATGAAGCTATCGAGACTGGAACTCTTAACAGCGGTGTACTGATGTCAATTGTCGAGAGCATTTCCAAACTGGAGCAACGAGTAGAATTTTTGATAACGCTGGTCGAAAAGCATTTTGGACAGCAACCAAAAGGTGCAAATCAAAACGAAAGGGGTAATGTCGATATCAAACCATTTAAACCAATTGAAACCATTGACACCAGAAGAACTGGTAGAATTTGAAAAGAAACTGAAAAAAAAAAAACAGTTCGTTGATGAGTTGGAAAGTGTTTTGTTCTTTATGCCTACTTATTTCAAATATAATTTTGCCCCATTCATTTTAGTGTCCAAAATTATATCGCGTTTGCGGCCCAGGAAATGGAATTCTTGGCGATAAGTCAGCTACAAGCTAGTAGACTTTGTATTCAGCCGCCACTTATTTACATTGGTCTCATGGTCAGGCAACTCTAGGGTGAAACAAAATGAAAGTTTTAACCGCTTCGCATCCACTTTCAAATTTTTTTTCATCTTATTCAAAGATGTGACTCCAGCTACACAGAGTCGAACTTTAAAATTTTTTTAAAAATAAATTAACAATTCTAAACGCCGATACGAAATCACCTTAACCCAGAGTAAAACAAAAAGAATGTCAACAGTAAGACATTTTGGCAGCATGCAGAAAAAACGAAAAATACAATCCATCCAGGCTCCAGTGGATAGTGACTCAGTTTCAATTAATGTTGAAAACAATCCAGGACAATTTACAAACATCAGAATCTGGCCAAGAAACAGATACCTACCTACTGATACAAATAATGGCAGCGTCATATAAGGTGAGTTACTTAATTTGCTTGATGACATTGAAGTTTTATAAAAGAAACTGATGCAAAAACTACTCCAAATAGAAGAGTAATGGTTGAAAATCGCAAACGCAAATTTATAATTGATGAAGCAACTCCAAGAACAGTCAAAAGAAAGTGCCTATTCTACCAAAAATCGATCCAGAAAAAAGAAAATTAATGAAAGCGGACAGAAGATAAATGAAAAGAAAAGTAAAAGTTCTAGTGCCTTGATGCGTGTACTGGAAAGAAAATCAGAACATGATTTCTGAAAACGGTTCACAAATCCTTCAGGTACTTTTTTGCGTATTAACTTCATGTACTTATTTTTTTTTTGTGAAGACGTCCACAAAAGAGTAATTAGTCCAGTAATAGCTCGGCCAATGAAATGTAGTTAAAGTTCACCGTTCACAGAATAAGGTTACATACATCTTCCGAACGTTGTCAAAATTTGTTTGTCAAAAACGGAGATCTATCAATCAGTTCGGCCTTTAATTTATATTTTTGAGTCACATTAAACTGGAAATGGGCAGGTTCAGAAACGTTAGGGACTAAATATTTAGGTAATTTCTCGGCCTCTGATTGGTCAACTGTCAAAAAAAATCCTTCCAATTTAGGTAATTTTATTGGAAAGCTAACTGGAAAATAAGGCAAGAAAATTTTACCTAAAAATCTAGGAAAGTTTTTCTTGTCAACATGACAGCTGATTGTTTTCAATTACAGAATTTCGTTAGCAAAATTGAATTTATTTGTGTGAAAAACGAATTAAAAGTGCATTATCGGTTATAATAAATAATATTTATTTATTAAAGTAAAGTTAAATTCGGTGTTTGTCCCATGCGGTCTTAATTAAATTTCGAAATTTGACAATATAATCATATCCAAACTAATTTAGTTAATTTACGCAAATTTCCGTTCAGAAAATGACGTTGCCTAAATATTTAGTCCCTAATATTTCTTGAACGTGCCCAATGTGTTTTTTTTTTAATTTATAAAATGTCATTTGAAAAAAATATTAATTGAAAAATAACAAATCTAGGGTGAAACAAAATTGTGCTTTGTGCTTCTTGTCGGAAAATGGTCAAATATTGTTAAAAAAAATTAGTTGCGTGCGTGGTTTATCCGATTTTTGTGCGTTTTCCTTCGGTAATTTAAGTGAAAAAATTGACAAGGTCTCAAGTTTTGACAACGTGCTGAAGATATTCATGCCTATTACCGAAGACGCAGAAGCACTGCGGCGGGAGTGAGAGTCACTTTCACAAGATTTCTCATTACCGAAGCCGCCGGTGCGGAAGTGATAGAATGACATTTGGCTATGTAAGTGTCAACAATGACATATGTCGGTAAGCAGTTTAGTGTGTTTTCGTGGATCGATAATACAGTTCATCCCGGGGAGTTCACAGATTGAAATTTGATTCGGTTGCGGATCGAGTAGATTCCCGGGGACTGAGTCGCTGCGTCTTCTGTAATAGGCATGATTACCTTATTTTGTGTACTGTGGTTTAAGTTAATCATGCCTATTACAGAAGACGCAGTGACTCAGTCCCCGGGAATCTACTCGATCCGCAACCGAATCAAATTTCAATCTGTGAACTCCCCGGGATGAACTGTATTATCGATAGACGAAAACACACTAAACTGCTTACCGACATATGTCAAATGTCATTCCATCACTTCCGCACCGTCGGCTTCGGTAATACGAAATCTTGTGAAAGTGACTCTCACTCCCGCCGCAGTGCATGTGCGTCTTCGGTAATAGGCATGAATGTTTTTAGTTTTAAATGACATTTATTATGTCAATTTAATACTAAATGACACTTTAATTAATTTTATTTATTTTTTTTTAGACATACGATTCCAACCTGATAAAGCTTTTGAAAGGTAGAAAACTGACGGGAGAATACCCAATAGAGTTGAGGTCATTTGCACTGACCTTGCATTTTTACAGTCCACGGGCTTAAAAGTATGTTTCATATGTTTATCTTAATTTAATTTATCTTAAACCATATAAGATTATTAAATGTAGGTACGTCCGTTTACTGTCAAAAAATCTGCCACCAGAAAGTATATTGAGGAGTTGGTACCTACAGTCAGAAGGAAGTTGGAAAAAAAGAAAACTTGTGACATGTTTAATGATGGACGAGATACCCATCCGAAATCATATTCAATGGGATGATGCGAAAAAGAAATTTGTTGGCATGATCGATTATGGCACGCAATGTACATCCACGGAGGAACTTCTTCACACCAAGGAAGCGTTGGTATATTTATTGGTAGGATTAGATGGAGCCAGGAAGTTACCAGTGGCATCTGGCATATTTTCTTTGTAGTGGCCTTACGTCTTCGGAAAATGCTAATTTCACTCAACAAATTCTTAGCTTTTTATCGCAGGCAAATGTTGAGTTTGTTGGACTTACATTTGATGGGCATCCTGGGAACCTCGAGATGCTCAAGCATTTGGGTGTCAGTTTAAATGCTAAAGCCGGAAGTTTCTAGTCAAGTAATCCAATTTTTTTTTTACGCTTGCCATTGTTTAAAACTCATTCAGAATACCGGGGGCACAAAAAAACCATTTTTTGACGCCATTGGCCAAGAAATAAAATAGAAGTTTATTGAAAACTTGTCCATTACCAAGGAAAAATAGGCCTTCACCTTGCCAACAAGCTTAATCAAAGACATTTAAACTGGCATTCAAAAATAATGAACGTCGCAAACTTGCGGCAGAAACTCTAAGCGCGATTTTGTTCATTGGAAGTTGAACATAACTTGAGGATTTTAAGTATTGTCAACAAGGGGGACACAATAGATCTTGTAGGTCGCAGTGCATCTTACACCCCAAATAACAATCAAATTGTCAACTTGACAATTTGGTTTTCTTCGCTCAAAATTGACGTTTTTAACTTTCGGTTTTCAACTCTAGGGTTGGTAAACTTTTGATTTTCACAACTTCCCGAAAAAGAGTAGAAGTTGAGAAGAAAACTTTTGATTTTGAATTTAAAAAAAAGAAACAAAACGAATGATGTATCGAAGCAATTATTTTCAGGAAATTTGGACACCTTCAACTGCAAGCAGCGAATATGAAGAAAGTTTGCAAATCGAGAGACGTGAATATAAGATGTTCCAACGTGTTCAATTAAACACTTGAAATGACCGTGACTTTTTGTATCGTTTTCGTCTCTCAAAACGGACAAAAATGATGGTGTTAGAACTTAGAACAAATACAGGATTTCTTCCGTGCGATGAAAGGATGTAAAATTTTCTGGTTTTGGTTGAAATGTGTGGAAGTTAAATATTTTTCCTTTTTTCTTTCTAGATCTCTCGAATTACGACCTATCACGAAATTGCTAATCGTATTAAAGTGTTCTGCGCTCAGATCTTTCAACTAGCAATTGCGGATTTTGCAGGGATTTGCATTAGAGGTGTACACGTTGTTTCCAGAGCTCTTGTCGAACTTTCCTCACGGTTTATTTATATGCCCCAAACGCAAAACGAGCCCTTAAAGCAGCTAGAGAATTCTTTGCATACAAAATATTAATGTAATTTTAGACACGTTGAATAGCAAATCAAAGTTTGGTATCGGTTTGAAAAAAGGTTTGTCAAAAGGTAACCAACTGTACATTGTACGAAGAGCAAATTCAAAAAAAATTCATTCTTACATACAAATTGTCACAAGATCATCTAAAATTATCTTTTTCTAGCATAAATCCTAGAGGGGGGTTAAATATTAATCCAGCGTTTGTCCAGTTTGCTTCAGCACATAAACGTCGAACGAAGTTCGTTCGTCTGCTGAATCAAACTGCATAGTGTATTGCTTGTGACGATAAAAGCATATTGACTGCGTCTTCAAACCTTTGCAGGAAAAAAATAATTCTAGATTATATTTATGACGAGGATCTTATTTGTTTCGAAGGCATAATCCGCTTCAATCATTGTCCATCGGAAGAAATAATGTCTTGAATCAGTGGGTTTTTAGAATTTAAAACTAAAAAAATTTCGGTTGTAAAAAGTGTGTAGAAATTTTAGTTGGTTCTACGAAAACTCCATCAAAATTAATTTCGTTAAAAACAAAAGGTTTTTTGACATAACCCCTAAAAGATACTGTGAAGATAATAGGTCCGTTCCACACTCAGTTTCCAACTGCCGAATTTAGTAATATTTGGTTATTTTTGGTCAGAGTCTGTTCCCAACTTGAAAAATTGTGTAGAAGAGAGCGCTCACGAGAGAGTAAAAAATTTCCCCACCCTGACAAATTTAGCCCAAAGAATTTCTTCCGGCAGAAATATGAGTTCTGTCAAATGAAAAGTTGACGTATGTCAAACAAATAAATAAAGAAGAAAACAAATCAAATTATAGTGATTTTTAATTTGAATCGCGTTTACGTGTTTTTTGCATTAAAAAAGTGTTAATGTTTACCGAATTAAGCATAAAATATGAAATTGTGTTGTATAATGGTGTTCAACTTGTTCCAGACTTTTTGGCAGTCTTTCGTAGTTTTATTTCCTACTGAGAGAATTCTCTCCCAACTCTCATTAATTTGACAGACTGCCTAATTTAGTGCACAAAAAGTCTGGAACAGACCTAATAGGTCCGTTCCACACTCAGTTTGCAACTGCCGAATTTAGTAATTTTTGGTCAGAGTCTGTTCCCAACTTCAAAAATTGTGTAGAAGAGAGCGCTCACTAGAGAGTAAAAAATTTCCCCACCCTGACAAATTTAGCCCAGAGAATTTCTTCCGGCAGAAATATGATTCTGTCAAATGAAAAGTTGACGTATGTCAAACAAATAAATAGAGAAGAAAACAAATCAAATTGTAGTGATTTTTTTAAATTGAATCGCGTTTACGTGTTTTTTGCATTAAAAAAGTGTTAATGTTTATCGAATAAAGCATAAAATATGAAATTGTGTTGTATAATGGTGTTCAACTTGTTCCAGACTTTTTGGCAGTCTTTCGTAGTTTTATTTTCTTCTGAGAGAATTCTCTCCCAACTCTCATTAATTTGACAGACTGCCGAATTTAGTGCACAAAAAGTCTGGAACAAACCTAATGTAAAATAGTTTAGCAAAATATTTGTATACCTACAAGAAAAATAAAAACGGTTGACAACAACCAAAAACGTATATAGTCTAATTGTGTTAATGCTAAGTAGGTTAAAGAAATTAGATCAAAGCATCAGCGAGCTCGATAGCCACATGCATTCTCCATCCTCATCCCGCACAAGCGGACAAGCTTGGCTGAGATGCCAAAAGTAGACATGGCTTCATATAATTCGTTTCTGTAGATACTGTCATACGCGGCCTTGAAATCCATGAATAGGTGATGGCTGATGGGTGGAGTTTTTTTTTCCAATATTCGCCGTAATATGAATATTTACTTGGTCGATGGTGAACTTTCCTGGTCTAAAGCCCTTCGCACATGAGAGCGACTAGCAAATGAGCCAATGAACGAACAAATGAAATTAAATGTGTCTAAGTAGGTTAAAGATAAATAATTTTAGCTCGGCTAAATTTTTTTGATAATTTGTATGGATGCTTAAATTTATCTCGATTTGCGTACCAGCTTGCTACTTTTTTTTACAGTTTTTGTTAAAAAATTTACTTTAGAAATACTGTCACGGGTACCTTTAGGCTGGCTGGAGAGATTCCATCTAGATGAGTACATACAATAGTTTGTTATCGGGTGGCGCATGAAAGGTGCACGGATACGCCCCAGCTGTAGGACCTGAACTTGAAGCAAATAGACCGACGGGTTCATTTCGGCCGTAGTTGCATTGTTCAAGGGCAAGCCTTCCTTTTTCTGGGTTTTGAGGAACTTAAAATCAGCTACTGGACCTGCTTAGAGTAAGGAAATAGGGTGTTGATTGTTGAAGCTCGACTAATTGAAAAAAAAAGAAAGGAGATAGGGTAATTGGTGGTAATTGAAAACATTGCTACATACGTACCGGGAATAAAAACCTGAGTGAACTCGGCGATAGGTCGTGGCTTCCTGGTAGGGGATAAAAATAACAATAGGGCGATATTCCATTAGCTTTGTTGTGGGGAACGTTTTATTTAACTTTTTGTTCGTTTTATACGAATATGATATGGAAATAAAATTTTTAGCGAAATTGACTTTGAAGATAGAACGCGTGGGTTGTTTTGTTAAATTAGAAGAAACGAATGAAAAGGTAATATTTATTCATAAGGGAGAAAAAAAAGTTAATCTATTGTTATGTTTTTAGTGAATTTAGAAAACTCTTTAATCTGACCAGACAACTTTAAAAGTTATTGTAATTTAATTTTATTTTGAACATAATGAAAACCAAGCTACTGTGAAAACTATTTAAAAATAAAATTTTATCTATAAATCAATAAAAAAAAACTTGCGAGAAATTTATTATAAGGATGAGATGCTTTCATCTTCAACGGGGGAATACGTCATCTGATGTAAGAATTATTTTAAATTTATGTCGCTGAGTGGTCACTTCATCTAATAAGGAGATTCCCATTATAATAGTGCGAAGTGCAGAAGCAAATTCAAGCGAAGTGTTAAATTTATTAGAAATTAACTGAATTCGTATTTAATATTGCGTTTTCTATGAGGAAAAAAAAGGATTTTACAATGATTAACACACTTAATGAAACGTATTTAATTTAAGTTTATTGGACAAGTGTGAGCAATTGAAAAGGAAATGAATTAAGTGACAAGACTTAAAGCAGTAGCGGCAGTACCTGAGGTCGTGGCCGCTCT
Source organism: Episyrphus balteatus (assembly GCF_945859705.1). Classification (NCBI taxonomy): domain Eukaryota; kingdom Metazoa; phylum Arthropoda; class Insecta; order Diptera; family Syrphidae; genus Episyrphus; species Episyrphus balteatus. The sequence goes on along the minus strand of NC_079134.1, from coordinate 53,122,446 downwards.
CAAGACGAAAATAAAAACAGGAATTCCATACCTTCCGTGGATGGAAGATCGAAAGGATTAATAAAATATATAATAGGTACACTTCGCGTCACTTGAATAGAAACAACATTTTTTCTTTAGAAAATAGCGATTGGCGCTTTGGTGAGGTAACTTAGTAGATTTTTGGTTTTGCATTTTCAAAGAGGAACTTTTAACAAACAATGTTGTAAAAACGAAAAACACAAAACAGAAACCGTATGGCTACTAATTGCGTTTTTCGCATTACTTCACAAAAAACAGTGTTTTTTTTGCGTCACTTGAATAGAAACAAGCTCTTTAATTAGATAAAAATGATGAAAAATCATGGACAACAGTAATTTTAGTAAAGCAATATTTAACTTTGACATTATTTGCACATTATAACCAATTATGGGCTACGAGCTACCATTAGGCAATACAGAAAATGCATTATTAGAAGTTAACAATGGAAATGCACTTGCACTATGCAAAATCGCGAAAGTTATTGAAAAAATTTCCAAATTTGGATGAGAATATTTTTAAAATATCGTTAACTAGTGATTAAATAAAAAAAATTATACAGGTGAGACCCAAATCAAGAGCAGAGAAAAAAATAATTTAACAACTAGCTGCAATTTCCTCCACTTTGCCGCTAAAATCGGTCAAAAACGTGGTTCTAGTGCGATGGTTATGTGTTGGTTTGTTCCATCACGGAATTTATAAAATGTGCGCATAATTTAAAAAGCCTCAAATTGCAAAATAACAGCATTTTAAGTTCCTCTAAGATAACAAAAAAATTAACTATTTATAGTTGCTTTCGAACTGAAAAGAAATGAGGTAAAGAGGATTTTTTTTTAAAGTAAGCATACCAACTCAGGTGGACCATATTAATATTAGTCCTTTATCATTGGTTTAAGAAAGAATAACTTTTATCGCATAGCCACCAGAGGGCACTAAAATGTGTTATACTAATACGCTTTGATTTTATGATGTGCAATAGCAAAATTGAAGCCTCACGCTTCGAAAAAAGATGCAAACTTTTACAAAGAAATAATGGTAGAAGCTCTTGGGAAGTTTAGGATCGTGGAAGAACAACCGTCATAGAGATTGCGCAAGGATAGTTCCAGAAAAACGCAATAGAAACAAAACAATTGCATTCCGGATGAAAACGAAAGTTTATTTCAATTATTCAATCCTTAAATTGTAGAAAATGTCATTTTCTTAATTTGTAAGAAGTTACCAAACACTATAATCACTTTCTCCAACTAGGTCCACGATTGTGTACAGTGCAAGTGCATTTTCAATATTAGCTTCTATTTATGCATTTTCTGTGGTGCCTAAGGGTAGCTCGTAGCCCATAATTGGTTATAATGTGCAAATAATGTCAAAGTTAAATATTGCTTTACTAAAATTAGTGTTTTCCATGATTTTTCATCATTTTTATCTAATTAAAGAGCTTGTTTCTATTCAAGTGACGCAAAAAAAACACTGTTTTTTGTGAAGTAATGCGAAAAAACGCAATTAGTAGCCATACGGTTTCTGTTTTGGGTTTTTCGTTTTTACAACATTGTTTGTTAAAAGTTCCTCTTTGAAAAGGCAAAACCAAAAATCTACTAAGTTACCTCACCAAAGCGCCAATCGCTATTTTCTAAAGAAAAAATGTTGTTTCTATTCAAGTGACGCGAAGTGTATATCCTGATCCTGAGTTATTCAAGAATCAAGATCCAGCGTTTGTTCGAAGTTAATTGTGAGTGGAGAGTCCGTGACAGAGCTGGACCATACAAGTAAAGAATAGTTATTATATTACAATGTGTTACAAAATAAAAGTCATGTCAATTACTTTGGAAATGACCTAGCAAAGGTTGTAGCTTGTAGATATTACTGAGTACATCATGTTTCGGCACTTGAAATTTTTCTCTGTTCATAATAATGGTAGAACATTTTTTATGGTCTTAATTTTTAGAAAAAATGTTATTCTTTGTAACTACGATTAAAAAATTTTGATATCGATTTTGGTTGCTCAGATATACATATGTATGTATATTTTAAAAACTGTTCATTATTTCTTGCCCATGATAACACAAGCCAACAAAAAAAAAGTGCCAATACTTTTGACCGGACCTGCCTATCTTTATGTATTTTGACGAGTTGAATCCGAATCTGAAGTCAATTTTGCCCAAGCACCCTCAAAATTTTGATAAAATTTCAAAAAAATCGTGAAAATTGAAATTTCTAACTGTTTTTAATGAATAAAAGCTTTTTTGATTCAGCTTTAATATAACAATAAAACTGTTTATAAAAAAACACTTAAAACGGTCTCCAAACTCTAAAAAACGGTGAACAAATGTACTTTGAGATTCAGTCTATAAAATCTACACCCAATTTGGTGCTTGAGCATAATAAAAAAAATATTTTCAAAAAGAACAAGTACTCCTCTGTTTAGAACTGTAAAAAAAAAAAACTAAAATTAACCGAAAAATGGCTGAGTAAAAAATCGTTGAAATCTGAAAACATTGAAAAACGGGTTTTTGACGATAACTTGAAATTTTGAGGATCCATGAAAAATTTCAAGTGCCGAAATATGATGTTCTCAGTAATACCTACAACCTCTGCTATTTCATTTTCAAAGTAATTGACATGATTTTTATTTTACAACACAGTATTATTTATTTTAAAACCGGGTCACTGACTGATCAATTGTGGCACTAGTTCTTTGCTGCAATACAAAACGAAACCACCCTCACCAAACTGATTAGATCTGATTGTATCAAAGCGACCAAATTTCGTGGTGTCATATAGTCCTCGTCGGATCTGGGTCGGCGACCCAGATTATATTGTTATAATATAAAAATTAATTGGCGTGATAGTTTTATTTATATTATTAATTTAGTGTTCTTCTTTTTTGGGTTATTTTATGATTACATTCCAAAATCTTTATGTGGAGACAGTGGCATAAAGATGGTGTGAATATTCTGCCCTAGCGAGGTATTCCGTCGGAGCGGATTTTTTCCGATTTTCTACGAATCGGAGATGAAGTACTTCTAAATTCTAATGGTTGTATTTTTGACAGATACAAATCATATTTTTTCGAAGCCCTCCGACGAGTTTTTGTTGCGGAATAAATAATTAAAATGTAAGTAATAAAGAAAAAAAAGTATTTTAGTAAACTTTTGTTATTTATTATGGATTTATGTGTTAGGCAAATCGAAAAAACAATCACGCAGCAACATTAGCGGATGGTAAATCTAATGAGCGATATTGCTCAAAACTACACCAAAAGATCACCAGAAATTGTGGCTTTGTTTTGGGAAGATATAGACAATCAGCACAATGCAATTGGACCAAGACAAAGGGATGCTGGTGGATGGAAAAAAGTATGTTCGTGATTTTTTGTTCTGCTCATTGATCCAATTCCATTGAAATGAAATATGAATGTTTCAACATACATCAACCAGACGCCGAAAACCTATGTCAACCATTCAATTGTTGACAAAACAAATAAAAAATCAAGAAAATTTTTATAAAGATACAACAAAAACCTTAAAAAGGGTTCATCGTTCAATCGACGACGTTTACCAAATTGAAAAATTAAAAGAAACGAAAACTCACAACACCGAAATGAGGAAAATAGCTTTGCAGAAGCTAGAACTAAAAAAACGAAAATTGAAGCTGGAAATAGCAAAAAGCAACATTTTGATGCAATGATTTTTATTACCTTTGTTAACTTATTTTTATTTTATTTTTTCATTTGGTTTTTTTTTATTATTCTTTTTAAGAAACCAGAACAACGCCATGGAGGCAAGTGATTTTTAAAAATTAGTTTTATGAATAGTTTAATAGTTTTAAGTCAAACGCCAGGAAGACAAATTATGTTTTTTTTTTTAAATAATTTATTATGTTTATCTTAGGAACCATGAAGGCTTGTGATATTTTTTTTGTAATGAAATATTTTTTTTTTGTTTTGTTTTTTTTTTTCAATAAAAATATTTTATACTATTGAAACTATTGTGCAACTATTTGATTTCGTATGATACATCACTGGTTACGAAGTAAGCTTGGGGCAACCCCTCGGATTCCTGATCCTCTTCTATTTCCGTAATATCCATGCTTTCCACTGTTGAATAGTCACTATCAAAAAATAAACATATGTTGTGCAAAGCGCAACAAACATTCACTATTTGTGCCGCTTTCATTGGTTCATAATGCAGGCAACACCTTGCCAAAATCGCCGAAAACCTTTTTCTGAAATAAAAGAACTTTTCTTGAACGAAAATGTCCATCTTATGCAATGTCTCGCTACGACAGTAAAAACACCTTTTATAAAGTAACGATTTTGGAAACGGAGTTTAGTTACTCCATATTCATGGCAACAAAAATGTACCAACAAATAGAACAATTACCAGCATCTGAGCGGCATTACTTTGCTGATGGTACATTCAGCATCCTTCCTTTAGGTGAATGGAAACAATTGCTGATTGTTTATATAGCGCATTCGGAGCATGTAAGGTAGTATTATGCATTTCTCATTTCAATTACTATTTTGAAAATGAAATTAATTTTGCTTTCGAAAATTTAATAATTAATTATATTTCAAAAGTAATTTATTGAAGAATGTTTCGAAACTATACGCGAGTTTCATGTTTGAAAATTTAAGTAAGTAATTTTCAAATATTCGCGTGGATACAAATTTGCTCACATGAGAATCTATTTTACTTTTACAACCTAAACGCGAAGCGGAAAAATTTTTTGCCACCGGGAGAATCAATTTTTAGGTGTGAAAATAAAAATTCGCGCGAATAATTATTAATAGCTACGGCGACATCAAAATACGAAACTGACTGCATTACGCTAAGAGAACTAATAAATCAACTGATTTCATATGACAATATATCGTAACAAGACTGATTCTGAAGCTTTTCTCATGGAAATGGTAAGCTTACCTGAAGAAGAAAACGAAGAACAGGGGGCTCAAGTTCAGAACGAGCTCCAAATTCCAGGAAACGAATTAATATGCGAAATTTGTTTTGAAAACTACTTGCTATCATTTTAAACTTTGTGAAAGTTGCTATAAACGAAACAAAAATGAAATATTATGCCTATTTTGTAGACAAATCGTTACTTGTGCCAATAAGCTTCATTTGTGAATTTTGTATACATTTTTTTTTAATTATTAGAAGAGATTTTGTTTACTTTACTTGTTGTTGATTTTGTTTACGTTTGTTAAAACGTATTTTCTCTGTATTTTCATTCCCTAATTAAACAAATAAATTCGTTGAAAAAATGTTTCGTTCCTTCATTGTTTAATTTATGTTTTATTTGTTTTTTTTTTTACTTTTAACCCACTTCCTTTTTGAAATTGGGAATTTATGGTTCACTTTTTTATTAACTTTTAACCCACTTGGGTGAGTTAAAAGTCCATAATTTAATTGTGGACTTTTAACCCAAATCTATAAAATTAAATATAAATCTTTCTGGAAAATTTTAAAAAGTTGAAAATTGTTATTATCACATTTGTTAACCCTACAAAGCAATGCTGCTGTGATAAGCAATGCTCTTGATAGACGTTTTTTTTTATACAGGAAAATACGTTAACAGTTTTTGCTAAAAATTTTGCGGCCTATAATACAAAACAAGCATTACTGAAGACAAAGAGGACCGGTTGGACCAACGTAAGTTGAATATCCTACACAATGGTATACAGTCTTCTTAAATCAAGAGTTTTGCAGACGGGTACTAGTAAATTTTGGGAAGAAGACATACCCAAAAACTAAGACCAATTTTTCAAAAAAAAAACTTTCGAACTACAAGCGAAATTTTGAAATTCTGGTTTCCATCTTCGAAACTTAAAAAAAATGATACCCAATTTAGGAAGTCCATACCACTTCCTAAAAGAATAGCGATAGCCTTGTATACACTCGGTTCTTCCGCAGAATACCGAAGCGTTGCAAATCTTTTTGGAGTGGGAAAGTGCACCGTCGTCGGCAACATTTTACATGAATTCTGTGAGGAGGTTTGGAAGGTACTACATCCAATCTATTTATCTGCATACCCACTCAAATAAAAGAAAACGTTGAGGGGTTTTCAAAGTTAGGCTTCCCACAATGCTTCGGGGCTATAGGTTTGTAGATTTATTTATAATTAAATTTTAAATACTAAGTTTTTTCTGACAGCAAAATAATCATATTCAGATGGTTGTCACATAGAGATTCGACCCGCCGCGCCGCCGAAAATGCAATAGACTACTACAACTACAAGGATTGGTATTCAGCCGTATTACTTGCTGTTGTTGACTAACAGGTTAAAACATTCCATTAAAGGTCTATTTTCTTTATTAACTTTTTGTAATGAAATTTAGATACAAATTTCTCTAAATCAGTGTTGGCAGCCCCGGGCGTTGTAACGACTCTTCAATTTTCGAAAACTGTTCTTTGACAGTGCACCACCAGGATTCAATACTCAAGGCAATGTCAAAAAAACTTATGCAATGTGAATATACCAGTCGTACTTATTGGAGATTCGGCTTTTAGATTTTTCGCCATTTTAATGAAACCGATATAGTACGTTTCTGACACCAAGGCAGAAAAATTTCAATTTTCATCTTTCCAAGAGAAGAAGAGTGATTGAAAATGCTTTCGGTCACCTGAAAGCCAGATTTCGACGAATTGGAAAGGTGTTGGACAGCCACATTATGAACACAAATCTTATTATAAAAGCCTGTTGTGTATTTCATAATTTTTTGAACTCGCATAGTGATGAAATTAATTATCAGTGGTTGCAACGCTCAACGGAAGATACAAAAAAGGAACAACCAGAGTTCAATTCCATCATAAACGATACAAACCCAACGGCAAATGACATCAGGAATGCAATAAGTAATTTCTCAGGTGAGTTTCGAAGTATACAAAATGAAACCAAGTCCGCATTTTATAAACAAATTCAATATTTATTTTGTACATGCACAAAGTGCATTTAAGGCACTCTTCATCCTTAAAAAAAAGATAATTTAAAAAAAATTATAGTAAAAAAATTAATTCTTATTTTTATTTTAGTGTATAAATTCCACTCCGATGGGGAACAACAAGAAGGTCCAATAATTTTTGTTTTCCTTTCTGCAAGTAAATATTTTCAAACAGCATTATAAATCTACATAATATGTATTTCAGGAACATATGGGAGATGGGACTTACTTGTAGCGATTGGTGAGGTTGTGTATTTTCACCCTGATTTCTCTGAGGAATGTCCTTTGAGGGCGAGAGCCATCTCTTTGAAAATGTGAGAGTTTTTTCGGCTCCCACGGAGCTGGCCAATTTTGTCGGCCCAAATCTCCACCAACAATTCCTCTTCTTCTTGCCGCCACGTCTTTTAAATGAATAATTTGTCAATCGTATAAACCCTGCATTACACTCATATCTTCATATATTACTTTATCTTTTGAAGGATCTTAGAAAATCTATGAGATTTTATCTCATCTTTTGCTTCTGTAGGGCTGTAAAAGTAACGACAAAATGAGTACCCGCATGTATACGTTACTTTTGATACTAGTACCCGCATCAATAATATCGTTACTCGTTACTTTCGTATGTTTCGCATTATTCGCATATTTCGTATGTTTCGGGTGTTTCGCATGTTTCGTTACTTTCGTTACTTTCGCATGCTTCGTGTGTTTCGTACATTTCGTATATTCCATGTCTTTCATACGTTTGGTATGTTTGGTATTTTAAGTAGGTATGTTTCGTACATTGGTATAAGGGTGTAAAAATTTTTTTTTTGAAAAAAACCAAAAACAATTTCTATAATCTAAGCTACATTTTAAGGTCATAAACATTAAAATTAGTTGCGGCATTCTCATGTAATAAGAGTTTAAAGGTAGCTATATTGAATTTTTTTCGTTTTTTTTTTAATCAAACGTGGAAACTTTTTTGATTTTTTTCCAAATTTTTAGACAAAACTTGAGTAATTTTTTGTTTATATTCTTTCAGTAATCTTATCACAGTTCTTTAGAGACCTTTATTTCAAAAGTGCAACGCGCAGATCTCGAAGTATTAACACTTCAATACAACCATGTCGAACAATTTTTCATTTATTTTTTCTATTGAGAGTGATTTTCAAACCTCGTTTTCTCTGCTTTTTTTTGTGTTGAAAATTTTGCACCGATAATAAACTAATTTTTCGAAAAACCAAAAAACTTTTGTACATTCTTAAGCTAAATATCAACTATTAACACAAAGGCCATAAACAGATTGGTTGCGTCGTGGTGATGAAGTGATGATACCGATATCGAACCGATACGAGATGCGATAAATGCTGTTCAATTCAGAATGTTCTACCGAGGGGAACCGCAAACGAATACGTAAAAAGCGTACTCAGTTTTAGGCAAAATTGCGGAACGCAAATTATCCTCATTCCCGAACACGCCCATGTTTCGTTTCCTCCCGGTCCAAACTTAAAAATTGTCATTGCAGCCAACCTAAAATAAAAAACCATTCAATCATTTCATTCAGTAAAATTCATTCCATATTCTCATTCAAAGTTGTCGTCACTCATGTCAGACACCACCTAACCACACACAAGCAAGAAAGTAGTACCTACTTGAAATCAAAAAAAAAAAAAAAAACAAAAACTTAAAACCACGAATAAAACCAAAATTGTAATTATTTGTTTGAATCAAACTAAAGAATAAAATAAATTAAACAAATCAAACAAAGGAAAAGAAAAATTCTTTTTATTAATTACAAAAGGAGAAAACAGAATACAAGTACGGCTACGCCCCAACAGATGCAGTGTACCATTTTGTTTTTGTTTCACATTTCGTATACCTATCCAAATTGGTATTCTAATTGGAATGTATCTACACTACACTCAAACACACTTTCACATATCTCACTCCCACATGTCCATAAAAAACAGGTACGAAAGAGAAAGAAACAGAATTCTTATTTACCCGTTTTGATATACATACACAAAAACAGAACAACAAAATGGTAAAATACATAAATGATGATACCGAACCGATACGAGATGCGAAATAATGCGCACACGACAAATGCAGTGTACCATTTTGTTTTCGTTTCGCATTTCGTATATCCAATCCAAATTGGTATTGGAATTGGAGTATCGTCGTTACTAGTATGTTCCGTATTTTTCGTATGTTTCGCACGTTTCGCACGTTTCGTATGTTTCGCATGTTTCGTTACTTGTTCAGTACTAGTAACGAAACATACGAGTAACGAAATTATTTGGGCAGTAACGTTTCGTTACTCGTTACTGAAGTGAATACCCGCATTTAAGTAACGAATACAAACGGTTTCCTACAGCTATACTTCTGGGGGCAAATCTTTCAACATGGAAAGTGCAGTCCGCAAAAACAATTCATCGTTTTCATCATCACCCGCTGCATCGCTTGTTTCATCTGCTCTTCAACTTTAGAAATGGTACATATTGCCGAATTTCTCACAGAGGCCATCAAATGGAGTTTTCTTTTTTTTAGGTGGCGTAGTTGATGCAGTTTCTTCGATAAGCATATCGGATATGACATCATCATCTGTGCAAGCACGAGGAGGAGATGACGAAGAAAGTGCTTCATTTTCATTCCAACGTGTTCTGTAATAAAAGAAACATCATGAGAAATTTTATTACGATCAGTTTCAGTTACAAAAAAAAGTATTTCCTGAAAAAAAAACCAAAGGGCATTTTACTGTGTTACTTTTTTAGCTCGGTCTCGGAGAGCTCTGAGCGCCAAAATTACATTTTTTTAGCTCTGAGCACGTTCAGGCTTCAGGGCTCGATCGCTGAGCTCGGAAAAAATTAACCGAGCACATCGAGCGAGCGCGGCTAAATTCAGTAAATTTTTGTAGAACTAGATTAAAAAAAAAACACAAAATCAAAACAATGGCGATAGCGGGTGAAACTGGTTGCTCGCCCAGCGAAGGTAAGGAAAATTACAAATTATTTTAAGGTGATTATATTTATTTTTATTAATCCTTTTATTGCTGGGGTGAAGTGGACAAAGGAAACGACTATCTTTTTAATCTATTTAGAAAAAAAGAACAAGTTCGGACAGATACCGGTGTAAAAAAATAGCGATCTCGGAAATTTCCCGGGAGGTGAATTTGGCATTTGGCATCAACTTATCTTATGACCAAATTCAGGGGCGGACTGGGACTTTTAGGAAAAGGGCCACAAAATACTTAGGTATATAATTATTTACTTACTCGAAATATTTAAAAATAAAAGTTGATATGCAGAAACAGTTTTTTGATATTTGTTTATTATTCTTTTCAACAATTTTCAATTTTATTTTTTCAGTAAATCGCTTTTTTCTGCCAGTAAGTTTAATTATGTAGTATCATTGGAAATATTTTTTAAAAACTGAAACTCTGCTGACATTAACATTGCTGTTAGATGATCTTGCATGATCTTGCGTCATAGTGTTTCTCAAACGATTTTTGATATATTTTAATTTTGAAAAGACCTCTCACATTCAACTTGCGTACATGATAAGGTCATTATCAATTTTTAATGCAAGAAAAACATGTTTGTATGTTTTTAAATTAAAAGAATAACGCTGCCAAACGTTTTTTGTTTTTAATTGTTGGTGTTCCTCCTTCCGAATACGTTGGTGCGTGTGTCGATAATCTTTCATGCCCTCCACGAAAGTGTGCCTTTCATTTTTTTTTCCAAACACTAAACGAACAGAACAGGTAATTGTTTGAATCCGAGTTCGTCAACCATTTTCTGGTTATGTTATACCAAAGATTTTGCTGGAAACTGGCAAATTATCGTCTCCAAATGGTTGATGTGGGTGAAATTCAAAGAAGCTCTCTAAAAAATTAGAATTGGGTGCCGATAAAAAGTTAAGTGTGGTGATGTGCATTGATTGAGATTAAGTTGATGTTTGGGATACTCGATTTGAACAAGAGGCGATTTCATCGCTAAAGTCGGTGTTTTCTTGAGTTGAGATTTGGGAAACGCGATGTGAACAAGAAGTGATATCATTGTAAGAGTGGGGATTTACTTGATTTGGTGATACACGATTTGAACGATTTGAAGGAGCGAATGCATTATTAGAGTCTGGGTTTTTTTTTTTGAGTTAATGTTTGGGACTCTCGATTGAACAAGGAGCGAACGCATAAACGCATTATTAGAGTCGGAACTTTCATGAGTTAATGTTTGGGATACCAGATTTGAGCAAGAAACGATCTCATCGATAGAGTTGGGATTTTCTTGAGTTGATGCTTGGGACACTCGATTTGAACAAGGAGAGAACAAATTACACGGTGTAACACTCAAAATATACGCGGGCGGAGACCTATCAGGTTTTGTAGAGCTAGTCGCACTGAATACGAAACGGTATTTGAAAATCCGCTAACACCCCCAAAATCTGGAGTTACGGGCAAAAAACGGTTTTTTGGGCCTTCACCCATTGAAAAAATTCTAGCTTCGACTATTTTTTACCCATTTTCGATTTTTTTTATAGTTTCTGATAGAAGATAAATATACCTTTTTAACAATGTATAAAACATGTAACTCGGTTAAACCACTTAGAATTTATAAGATGTCAAAGTTCAAAAATTCAATTTTTTTTGTCATTTGCCCAACTTCGGCATCAATTTAAAGTACATATATGTTTTCAAAACAACATGCTATTTAAAAAATATATTCTAAAACTATATCTATTTCCCAATTGATCGATGTATTTTTTATGAAAATCACTTCAAAATTGGCTTAGAAAAAAAAAAATTTTTCGATTTCAACCCAGATACAGAAATTCGAACTTTTAGGTATAGAACAAAAATGTTGTTTCGGCACGTAGAAGGATAAGTTGGACGCCAGGATTTGATGAAAGGTTTTTGTAGAGGAGCTCAATACAAAAATTTTTTTTTCTTTAAGAGGGGGGTCTATCTCCCCCCGTTTAGGTGGGAGGGGAGTTTTTCTAAAAAAAATTATCAAAATAAAAAAAAATTATTAAAAAACAACGGCAACACTTACAGTAATAAATGATACCATTTCCAAAAAGCAAAATTGTGCATTTGATTCTAATTTTTAAATCAATATAATATTACCAATAGTTTTTGAAATAATCGATTTCAAAGTTAAAAATAGGGGAAAAAAATTTTTTTAAACTCATTTTATACTATTTTTGTCCAGACTGCGAATTTTAGTAAAAAAAATTACTCACAAAGAAAACTGCCTCAATTGATTCTTTATCGAACAGTGAAAACTATATGTTTCTATGTTTTCTAGTTTTTGGGAAAATTGAAAAATTATTTTATCAGATTTTTCTTTTTTCAAAATATTTTTTGTTTTTATTTGTTTTTATCAATTTTCTCAAAAACTAGAAGACATAGAAACATATAGTTTTCACTGTTCGATAAGGAATTAATTGAGGCAGTTTTCTGTCTAAGTAATTTATTTACTAAAATTCACAGTCTGGACAAAAATAGTATAAAATGAGTTTTCAAAAATTTTTTTTCCCCTATTTATAACTTTGAAATCGATTATTTCAAAAACTATTGGTAATATTATATTGATTTAAAAATTAGAATCAAATGCACAATTTTGCCTTTTGGAAATGGTATCATTTATTACTGTAAGTGTTGCCGTTGTTTTTTAATAATTTTTTTTTATTTTGATAATTTTTTTTTAGAAAAATGCCCCTCCCACCTAAACGGGGGGAGATAGACCCCCCTCTTAAAGAAAAAAAATGTTTGTATTGAGGTCCTCTACAAAAACCCTTCATCAAATCCTGGCGTCCAACTTATCCTTCTACGTGCCGAAACAACATTTTTGTTCTATACCTAAAAGTTCGAATTTCTGTATCTGGGTTGAAATCGAAAAATTTTTTTTTCTAAGCCAATTTTGAAGTGATTTTCATAAAAAATACATCGATCAATTGGGAAATAGATATAGTTTTAGAATATATTTTTTAAATAGCATGTTGTTTTGAAAACATATACTTTAAATTGATGCCGAAGTTGGGCAAATGACAAAAAAAATTGAATTTTTGAACTTTGACATCTTATAAATTCTAAGTGGTTTAACCGAGTTACATGTTTTATACATTGTTAAAAAGGTATATTTATCTTCTATCAGAAACTATACAAAAATCGAAAATGGATAAAAAATTGTCAAAGCTAGAATTTTTTCAATGGGTGAAGGTCCAAAAAACCGTTTTTTGCCCGTAACTCCAGATTTTGGGGGTGTTAGGGGATTTTCAAATACCGTTTCGTATTCAGTGCGACTAGCTCTACAAAACCTGATAGGTCTCCGCCCGCGTATATTTTAAAACCTCATTTTTGTAACACCGTGTTATTAGAGTCGGCGTTTTCTTGAGTAGATGTTTTGGATATCAGATTTTGAGCATGAAGGGATTTCATCGTTAGAGTGGGGGTTTTCTTGAGTAAAGGTTTGGGATATCAGATTTGAGTAGGAAGAGATCTCATCGTTAGAGTCGGGATTTTCGTGATTTAATGTTTTGTATACCCCATTTGAGCAAGAAACGATATCATCGTTAGAGTTGGGGTTTTCTTGAGTTGATGTTTGGGACACTCGATTTGAACAAGGAGAGAACAAATTATTAGAGTCGGGGTTTTCTTAAGTAGATGTTTTGGATATCAAATTTGAGCAAGAAGGGATTTCATCGTTAGATTCGGGATTTTATTGAGTTGATGTTTGGGATACCCGATTTGGGCAAGAAGCGATCTCATAGTTAATATTTGGAAAATCTTTACACAGAGTTTTAAGTTTTGATGTCCAGGACTATTTTGTTCTACAAATTAATTTTCTGGGACGCTGATATCTTTTTCTTGATAAGAAGATTCTGATGTTATCTGCAATAAATAAATTCTTCCATATAATCAAGAAGTAAGTATATTTTTTAAATGAAACTTGACATTTTTTGAAGCACCTTACAAAAAAACTAAATGAAAAGATCATATCACTTTAATTTAATCCATCTACACTAATCAACCGTGTGATATTTTTTAATTCCAGCTGAAATGTAAGGTGGAAAAATTTAAAAAAAAATTGGAAATAATTCTTGAAAAAATCCCTTAATTTTTCAGATTTTTATTCTGACTCCTAACACCCGATGTAAGCACTTGAAGGTTTTTTCTTTTTGATACGGAAACTTCGGATAAACCGAGCTTTAGAGAGACCTGAAGAAAAAGCGAAGACGCCAAGACTCTTCTGTTGAAAGCCGTCACAGAGAAACGATGGCTTTGTCTGATAGGTGCCTGTGGATAAAATGTGATAGTGTAAATAGCGTTTTTTTTTTTCAAAGAAATCTATTCGGAATTTCGCTCAAATGTCACTGTCAAACGCAAAAAAAAAAAAGTGACGTTTCTAAACTCGGTGAAAAGGTAAACAAACCAAATTTTCAAAGACGCGCGCAAATTAAGAGAATTCTTTTGCTTGTGAAAATCGTTCTCGTGCTGTTAAAAAGTTTTTTTTTAAACTAAATTCTTTACTTTCTATTTCTCGAAAAGTGTTAAAATTATTCAAGAATAAAAATTCCTCACTATTGCTGCATTAATGAATGCAATAGCATAAGTTCCAATGTGCCAGGAGATAGTGTTGGATTCTTTATGTTTCCAAGCGTTCGGACACGAGGAACCAAACTGGCGGAATTGGCCAACGAAAGAAGAAATCGTTGGTTTAAAGCTATTAATAATAAAACATTGAACACAAAAAGTCTGTTCAGCGAGGATTTTTCTAGATCAGAACAGGACAGCACAGCACAGTTTCGTGCGAAACGTCAGATCAAGTTAGAACAGTCATTTGAACGTCAGATGTCAAAATAAAAAAAAAAAAACAAATTGTAAATTATATGAATTTTTTGCTTATCGGTTCTCGTTACTTTTATCTATTTTTTGAGTTTTTACTGCGGAAAATATAATTAAAAATTGTTTTTAGTTAGAAAAACCACGAGCACCAGAGAAATATTCGCACAATTAAATCAAAACAAAAACAAAAAATGACAGCTTTGCTTTTGACACTACTCTCGCATCTGTTCTAACCTGATCTGACTCAAAAGCAAGAACAGAAAATCCTGTTCTAAACTGTTCTAGTTTTGTCAATGAACAGGAAACTAGAACAGTTCAGCACAGAAAAAATCTCAATGAACAGCAAAAAGCTGTACTTTTCTGCCTAGAACAGTCCAGCACAGCGTCAGTGAACAGACATAAAAAGTGCTCGTATATGTTCAAAGCATTTTATTTCTGGTGACTAAACTTATTTGTTCAGTGGAATACTTGTAAGATTCAATTTTTTTTTTTTTTTATTAATAGGTAAGTGTGCCCGACTTAAGGATAACCAAAACCCTGACTGGGTTCCTAGCTTGAATCTAGGATACAAAACAGTTCCACTTGTTCCCGAAAATATTTTGAGGACCCAACCAAAAGGAAGTAAAAATGTGGATGTCAAAAGCGTAGAGACAAAAGGTAAGGTATTGAATCTATCTCAGCTCCATTTTAAATTTCAGAATCCATTCCTGGAAAGTAATTCAACAGTTTTATCTCCAAATTTGATAAGCTCTGCACTATAAGAGGAATTTAGGAGCTGATAAATGGTGATTCTTCTGATAAAGGAGAATGGGCATTTTGGACGTTGGGCGGCCATCAATGAAATTGGTATAAAATGAAAGAACTATAAATTAGGAAAAACTTTTGTTATTGTGGTTTTGCTCTACTGCATTAAGAATGTGAGATATTGCAATATTAGTATTGCTAATCCATCATTCAATATGTGAAGGCCAAATTGAATTAAATTTATATTTTTAATATAAAATATGATGCTCTGTCATTTTCCCTAAGAATTACGATAATTATCTTGAATATGCGACCAATAGAACTCATAATATAAGATTTTAAATCCAGCAACTTCGATATTTTGTTCAAGAGTTTTGAAACGATTCAAATTAAACAAAAAATTGAATAACAAAACTCAAAAAATTGTCTCGTATTGTTATTTAAAAAAGCTTACAGTTTGGGTTTTATTGGTTGGATACTCAAGATAATAGTCTTCAGGCTCAGGAAAAATGACAGAGCATCATATTTTGGACTTAAAATAAATATTTAAATTACAACATTGAGACAATCTGCATAAAGTGTTAAATGCAAAAATGCATTTTATCCGTTAATGAAGTACGTTCAGAAAAAACGCAACGCTCTCGTCTCGTCGTCTCGCAATATTGTAAATCAGGCATTATTCCGTTCTTACAACTTATGATTAAAATATATTTATAACTCCTTAAAAATTCAAAATTCGTTGTCGAAATTTTGTTATGAGTTGGGCATACGACATTCAGTTATAATTTCATCCCTCTAAACAATTATATAACTCCTTTAAGATTTAAAATTCGTTTTCGAAATTTTGTTATGAATTTTTCTCTGATATAATTTTAATTTTTGTTTCCTTAATTTTAGAAAATGTCTCGGCTAACATTATGGCTCCTGAGAACTATGGTGCATACCAAGATACCGCATCAGAGGAATTGGTTCTTGATAATGTTTTCGAAGAAAATGCTAGTGCCAAGAGGGGAGAAAACCAATGTTTGGACTTTTCTCATCAGGAAGACATGGATCAACTCATGTTAGTAACAGAAAACGAGGAAAATGGGAATGACGATTCATATGTAGAAGAGACTTCTTCTTATACTGTTGGTATGTACCTTAAAATAAAAAATAAAACAAATATAAGTAATACTTACGCTGTCCAGGAACTCAAACTGATCTGTGGATGATTGAGATAGATGACTCTCAATTAAAGTTAAAAGAAGTTCAATTCACTTTGGATCTGAGGGATGCCAAGATTGCTGCTTTACAAAAACAACTAGAGAACACTAAAATGGGAATCGAAAGTTTTAGAAACGATGATGTTAAAACAAATTACTTTACAGGCTTGCCCCTTTTCCTTACCCTTTTTACTTTATATAATGCTATAGAATCTAATATTCCTTTTTGTTTATTAAAAAATTTAAATAAATTTCAGGTACTTATCCTTACTCTTGTAAAGCTTCGTCTGAATCTGCCTTTTAAGTTGCTTGGGTACATTTTTGGAATTTCTACGCAAACTGCGTCAAAGAAATTCCATGAATGTATCCTGGTACTAAACATGGAGATGAATGCTTTTATAAGATGGCCAGATAGGAACGCCAGGACTTATTTTACACCAAATAGTTTTAAACAACTATTCGGTGATAGGCTTGCGGTGATCATCGATTGTTTTGAAATCCGTATTGAAATGGTAAGCTCATTTTTTTGTCGATCAAACTTTTTGTAATAAAGTCATATTAATCCGCAGGTGAGCCATTGGCAAGAGCAGCGTTCATCGTACAAGAGTTCTGAGACTATAAAATATCCTATCGGAATATCACCAAGTGGAAATATAAATTATATTTCCAATGGATTTGGTGGTAGGACGAGTGATAAATTTATAGCTGAGAACTCTGACTTCTTGAGTTACATTGGGCCTGGAGACATAGTTCTTTCGGATAGAGGATTCCTCATTAGAGAAGCTGTCGAAAGAAAAGGAGCAGAGTTGAAGACACCTGCATTTATGGAAGGAAAGCCGCAGTTAGGACCCGATTCAGTTGAGTATTCCAAAAATTTATCATTAGTTAGAATACATGTTGAAAGAGTTATAGGAAATCTGCGCCAAAAGTACACTATTTTATCTCATTTTCAGCCCATGACAACAATTTCCAAAAGGATCAACGAAGACGAAGTGTATTATGATGCTTGTGCGGACGTGTTGCGGATTAGTAAATCTTACCCCTTCGGTAATTCCTTCCACATTAAATGAATAAAAATATGTTTTTTTTTAAATTTTTTTTTATTGTATAAGAACTTTGTAAATAATTTTTTGTCAACTTTAGTATAAGTATATTTTTTAATTGTGTAACTTTGTAAATATTTATTTCTTTAACATAATTTTAAATAAAATATGGAAGTAAATAATATGTCTTAAATTAGTTAATAAAAAAAATATGCAAAATTAAATAAAATTAGCGTGTTAATTCATGGACGGAATAGATAATTAGAAAACATTAAAATAAGTTAAGTAAAAAAAGGAAATGTTAGCATATTATACAAAACAAAGAAAACTACAATGGAAAATACTAGTACATAAACAAAAATCAATACCAAAACATTAGTATATTTATATACAACTCAAAACAAATCCAAAACTAAACAACAATCTTAAAATACCTATAACTAAACAACCATAAATAAATAAAAATAAACAAAAACAATTCACCAAATATAAAGTAACAGTTAAACAATATTACAAACACACACAAAAAAAACAAACATTCATTCATTTGCAGACCTTGTATAGACAAATCCCATTAATTCGGGGAGTAAAATATTAAAAAAGTATCTATCGCTCTCCAGCATATTGATTTTCATAAAATTTTCATCTCTTTCTACCTTAATGACAATTTTTGATTTTGGTGAAAAAATGCTAAAATAGCCAAACCTAACATTTAAAATATGAATTTGCAATTGCATTTGGAAATAGTATTGGTGGTCAACATTCATTAAATAATCACAGCCATTTTTTAATATGCATGCGCCTTTCTTCAAAACGGAGTCGATGTCCTCTCCGTTGCGTAAATTGAACGGACATTTCACTTCGACTGGGATTTTGCCACAACACTCACATTCAAAAATGGAGTCCGGAGTCGCAGCGTAAAAGCTCTTTTCCTTTAGTATGAAGATTCCGCAGGCAGTCATTTTTGAATTTAAATGCGTTTTCCTAAGAAAAGCTTCTACATACTTAACTGCCTGCTTTTCTGTGCGTTTGCCATAAGCTGTTGCGGCTGTCGAAAAAGTTTTCGGTTCGCAGATCTTCGACAACAGACTCATGGCAGGAATATTTTTATTTGTTCTACACACTTCCTTGAACACTGACGCAGTCACTCTCCCGATTCGAAGTTTTTGCCAAATATTATCGGGAGATTGGCTTTGTAGCCTGGTCAGCTTCTCAATTCTATCTGCAGATTGAGGTGAAATTGAAAAATTTAAATTTTTCCCTAACTCCAACAGACTTTCTTTTGAATATTGTCTATATTCTACTTTAAACAAATTCGCAAAGTAAAACTGGACTAAAAAAAAGTTGTTTCAGAATTGTCCAGGACGAATTCATCATAGCAAGTGGCCGCTGCAGGTAGGTATGCGCTATTAATACTTTTTAGCATTTCTAGAGCCTTTTTGTCGTCGATGTTGGGACGACAATTTGGCAATGGGTTTGATGGCGGTTGCTTCTTGAAGTCAATGGCGCGAATTTCAGATTGAAGCATATTTTTTACTGGGGCTTTGCGCCAATAACAAGCCACATCTGTTACTGATATCTATAATATAATCTTTTATTAGACCTACTTTAAATGAGAACATTTCACATAACAAAATTCTATTGTGTGTATTGTGTTCTGTGTGAAAATGTATGTACGGTTTCGATGTGTTATTTTGTATAGTTATAGTTATTTTATATAGTTATATATGTTATATATATACATATATATGTTTTTCATATCACCTCACAAGTTTTGAAGTTGTGAATACAAAATTAAAGTTTTTTACTTGTTCAAAAAAAGTAAGAATTTATTGTTTCAAAATGAAAAATTAATTAAATTTATTCTTAAACTTTTCTTTGATTAAAACGGAATCGTTTTCGTTTTTGCGGGGAAAAAATTAATTCAAATTAAAGAATTATATAACAAGCATACTAGACTTTAAAGATTAGCATAGAATATTTATTTATGAGGCGATAATAATGAGTTAGATCTTTTAAATTAAGTGATCGTTTTTGTAAAACATCATTAAAGGCAGAACTATAATTGGCGGATGGAGTCGGATGCTAATGTCAATTGTTGTTGTTTTCCATAAGTTTTCATCCGACGAGTGCGGTGTCGAGCGCACTCGTCGGATGAAAACTTATGGAAAACAACAACAATTGACAGTAGCTCCCGACTCCATCCGCCAATTATAGTTTTGGCTTAAAAGTTGCTTTAGTTCTATAAATACTTATTTATTAATACTTATTTTCAAAGAGATTAGAAAATTGTGTAGTTATGAATTTTAGTATTAATTGGTTGTTGTTTGTTAGTGTTAATTGTTAATAAAATTTAACTATTTCTTACGCTTTCTGACGAACAACCACTGGCAATGCTCTGGAGACCAAATAAAATTACACCGATGTGGGTGCAAGTCTCGTACAACCCTGCTTTGCATTGGCAATGAGCAGAATCAACTGTTCCGTCATTGTCAATTATGACCCACGCTTCAAGGGGTTTTTCGTTCAGTCGCTGAGAGTGAAGTACCTGCAGAATTTATTTAAAATTTTAGTTGGAAAATTAATTACATTTTATAGATTTTATTAATTACCTTTCCTAATACTACATATAAGCTAGATTTTATTGTGCCGCCAAGTTCCTTCAGCCATCCTCCTCTGAACAGTTCGTCCGCTTTTGTAAGGCTGTTGCTGTTTTTATGAAAGTTTCCAGTATATGCCGATGTACCTGTAATTAGAAATTCATATATTTTAGAAAAAGTAACATTAAGAGGAAATTCTTTCGATTTGAAAGAAAACAAATATGGATCCTTCCCAACGTCTTCTATTTTGTAGATATAACGAGTTTTCGTTAATGGATCCAAATTTTTAGCATATTGGGAAAGCTCCATTTTTGTCAAAAAACTTATCCGTATATATCAGTTGGTTTTTGGTTATGAAGATATATAATATTGGTGGTTGTCTGAAAAGAAATGTTTAACATTATGTCATATAACGCCAATCTTAAATTAATTCTTTACAAAAATTAATATAATAATAAATAATAATTTTTTAGAGCAGTTCTGATTATCGTAGAATCTTGAAACTTGGTAGAATAGTAAAGCTAGCAAGTTATACCAAATACAAAATTTTAAATTTGAGAATTTTGGATAGGGGGTGTGGCAATTGCCCATTTCTGCTGAATTTTCATCAAATATTATAGAGCATTTCTAACTGTCGTAGAACCTTAAAACTTGGTAGAATGGTAGACCTTAAATTGCAAAATTTGGTTAATTTTTTTTTTTGTTGATAATACTGTTGCAGTTTAGCATTTTTCTGACTTGCTAAACAATAAGCAAACACAAAAAAATACAACAAATAATTTAGAAGCCATTTTAAATAAGATGCAGAGGAATGACTAAAGAAGAAAAAAGTGTGCGTTAATTTTGAGCAGGGGTTTATATATATATATAAACAATTTTAGCTCGTTTCAAGTTATTAGATTAGATAGATAGATAGATTAGATATGTTGACTTATAGGGTCAGTTTTTTAGATATAGCTTCTTATGAAAAAAGTTTGATTAGATTATTACATCTATCAAACACAGTTTCTAAAAAGGTATAATACATCTTCCTAGAACAAGATGTTCAGTCAGAACATTCAAGCTTTTTGTTGTTTGTTTTAAAACCCAAAAAATAGGACGCTTGCCCTGACTGAACCCTTGATCTTAGATAGATGTATTATATCTTTTTGGAAACTGTGTTTGATGGAGGAAATAACCTAATCGCATTTTTTTCTAAAGAAACTATATCTAAAAAACTGACCCCATAAGTCAACAAAAACATCCTTATTTCACAAACGAAAATACATAAAGATGTATGTATTGACTTATAGGTCAGTTTTTTAGATATATAGTTTTTTAGATATTATCTCTATTAAACACAGTTTCCAAAAAGGTATAATACATCTTCCTAGAACAAGATGTTCAGTCAGAACATTCAAGCTTTTTGTTGTTTGTTTTAAAACCCAAAAAATAGGACGCTTGCCCTGACTGAACCCTTGATCTTAGATAGATGTATTATATCTTTTTGGAAACTGTGTTTGATGGAGGAAATAACCTAATCGCATTTTTTTCTAAAGAAACTATATCTAAAAAACTGACCCCATAAGTCAACAAAAACATCCTTATTTCACAAACGAAAATACATAAAGATGTATGTATTGACTTATAGGTCAGTTTTTTAGATATATAGTTTTTTAGATATTATCTCTATTAAACACAGTTTCCAAAAAGGTATAATACATCTTCCTAGAACAAGATGTTCAGTCAGAACATTCAAGCTTTTTGTTGTTTATTTTTAAACCCAAAAACAGAGGACGCTTGCCCTGACTGAACCCTTGATCTTAGATAGATGTATTATATCTCTTTGGAAACTGTGTTTGATGGAGGAAATAACCTAATCACACTTTTTTCTTAAGAAGATATATCTAAAAAAACTGACCCTATAAGTCAATACATACATCATAGATATTTCTCTTTGTTGGGGCAGTAGGGATATCAATGTCATTCAATTCGGCATCAAAGCCAAACAAAATTCTGGAAAGAAACAAATTTTATAAACAAAGTTTGACAGTTTTGACAGTTTATTAAGAAAAATTATAATAGGTCTGTTTGGGGTACTGCCTAAAATAGAAATATTATGTATTTCTACTTATTTCAACATTTCAGTCCAATTCCTGATTGGGTACTCTGGAATGGTGTAGTTTTGTACATTATTTTTGACCAAAAAAGAAATACATACATATTTCTGTTTTAGGCAGCACCCAAACAGACCTATTATGACATTATGTATTATGTATTTCTGAAACAGTTGGGGGCGCTCAGGTAACGCTCAGGCCTCACTTTGTGCCCTGCTCGGGGCTAAAAAAAAACGCCTATTATGGCCATGGTATAAAAAGACAAGGTATGATCATTAGAGTCGCCATTTTACAAAATGGAGTAATAAGTTGTTGACGTTTAATTTGGCAAAGTCAAAAGCAATAACAATTTCCAAGAAATTTTTTTTACAACAACAATTTCAAAAACTTAGGAAGCCATATTTTTTTTCTTTCATCTGACAGTTCTCGATACAGACTTTTTCTAATGATCATACATTCTCTTTTTATACAATGGGCACGTTCAGGAAATATTAGGGACTAGATATTTAGGCAACGTCATTTTCTGAACGGAAATTTGAGGAAATTGGCTAAATTAGTTTGGATATGATGCTATTGTCAAATTTCAAAATTTACTTGAGAATTTTAGAGATCGCGTGGGGCAGACACCAAATTTCACTTAACTTTAATGAATAAATAATATTAATTATAACCGATAATGCACTTTTTACTCGTTTTTCACACAAATAAATTTAATTTTGCCAAATTAATTCTTTAACTCAAAACAATCTGCTGTCATGTTGACAAAAAAAACTTTCCTAAATTTTTAGGGAAAATTTTCTTGCCTTACTTTCCAGTTAGCTTTCCAATAAAATTACCTTAATTGGAAAGATTTTTTTTGACAGCTGACCAATCAGAGACCGAGAAATTACCTAAATATTTAGTGCCTAACCTTTCTGAACCTGCCCAATGTATTATGGCTGTGACATCCGATTTGCCTGTATTTCAGGATTTTTGTACGTCAACGTCCCGACGTTCAATCGATTGCGACATAATCCCATGCGAGCTCATGCCTATTATAGTTACCTAAACCTTTAGAAAAAGCCCCTTTGTATGAAACAATTAAATATTGCGTCACAAACAAATCTTTATTAAGTAAGGATAATAATTAACTGAAAAACATGCTTGTAAGGTTGAAACTTTTGACACGAGGATAATCTCGCACTAAAAAACTGAACCTACATTTCTTACGCATAATTTTTTAAAAATCATCATGTAGATACACTGAGGGAAAAGCCACCATAAAACAACGTGAAATCAATGAAAACCACATTGATTTAACTATTATTCGGAATGATTTTGCGTTGAAGATGAACACTTTAAAATCAACGTGGAAAAAAGGTTAATTCTTGATGGTTTCGTATCTTAAAGTCACATAGATCAAAGTAGTTCATCTTTGAAACAACGACGTTTCAACTTCAATTTATTTTTTCCTTCAGTGTAGAGGTTAAAATAAATTTAAAGAATAGAAACAATTAAATTAAAAACAAGTAAATTTAATATCAGCAATTGAATATCTAGCCTAGCAACAATTTTATTTTGGCATTTTAAAATGCTTCTCCAATGATTGCCAGCATTCGTAATATTTCGCCTCCAGTTTTTGACAAGTAACTTCACCCCACCTCGTTACAGACATGCTCAGTGAAGATTCAAACATAAATGCCTGTAAAGGTAATTCCATTGATTATTGAAAAAAAAACACTTAAATTCTGTTAAACAAACCTGAGTTCCATCAGCTATCCTTTCCGACTTGAGTAATGCATTAGAAGCTCCTTCGAAGCACTTCTTATCGGGTCCATGTGGTGTCATCATTGAATGTAAAGAAGCTCCACCCGGCATGAATCCGTCTTCTTTAGCTTCATATTTTCCCAATATGAGTCCCATAAATTCGCTCATGCAGTTTCGGTGATAGTAAGGAGGTCTAAAGGTATTCTCCTGAACCGACCATCTTGGAGGGAAAATAACAAAGTCTGCTATAGCAGTTCCCGGTCTTTCACTGGGGCATGTTAAAACCGTGAAAATACTTGGATCGCAATGATCAAAACTAACAGAATTTATGACCATAAATTTAGAAAGGTCATATTTGTAGGGCACATAGTTTCCATGCCAAGCGACTACATCGAATGGTGAATGCCTTTGTTTTGCCAAAAATAAAGCGCCTTGGAATTTGGTAATTATCTTGTATTCTAGAAGTACAAATATAATTAATCCGTGAAGGATGTAGATAAAATTAATATTCTTACCATTTATTTCAATATCTTCAAAAAATGCTACTGGTGTTTGAAAATCTCTCGGATTGGCTAATCCATTAGCTCCAATTGGCCCAAGATCAGGTAGCTTAAAGTGATTGTCGAATACTTCCAAAATGTATCCTCTAGTTGGTCCTTCTACTTGCACTGAAAACTTCATTCCTTGTTGTAGAACACCAATTTCATTTGGACCCACTTTCATTTTTCCAAATTCGGTAATGATATTTAGAGTTCCTTGCTGTGGTACTAAAATGGAAAATAATATTATATCTTAATACAATTGCCCGAAACAAAAACATCATACCAATAAGAAAATCTCCATCGCTGTTATAAAATGCTGTGTTTTCCATTGAGGAATTACACAAATACACATGAATGGCAATACCGTGCCGGGTTCTTGCATCACCAGCTCCACAAATTGTATGCAACCCTTCCACAAAATTTACTTTCTCAGTTGCAGGAATATCAAATGGGCGCCATCTCATCTGGTTGGGATTTGGATGCTGTTTATTCCAATCACTGGTCAAATTTGGTACATTTTCAAATTTTTCAAATGGATAATGAATTACACTTGGTCTGATTCGATAAAACCATGTTCTGGTATTCTCCGCACGAGGAGCTGTAAATGCTGAACCAGACAATTGTTCAGCATATAAGCCGTAAGCACATTTTTGTGGTGAATTCTGGCCCTCGGGTAAAGCATTTGGACAACGAGGATCTTCTGATGAGAAGTGGGATCCGAAACCCGTAAGGTACTGTAAAAAGAAAATATTGATTTTGTATACATCAATATTATAAATTGAAATATTTTCCAAATTCAAAGTGAATTGTAAAGAGATTGTCTTGGTACCATGACCATGGGCAAATTAAAATCGCAGTTTATTGTGAATAAGTGTGCTAAGGCAGCACAAATAAAAATAGAACGGACAGAGAAAAGGAGTTGGTTAGTTTTCACACAAGCTGCCTGTTGCCGAACCAAGTTTTCTCTGGTGATCTAACAGTGAAAAAAAAGGACTTTTAAAATAATGCATCTATTTAAGTGGTTATAATAATACCATAGACATGAAATCGAGTCTTATTTTTATCAGCGTATAAAACAAAGGAGAACATTTTTTCTTTTTAATTTTTATGAAGCTTTATTTGGTAAGTCAAGTATCAAAATAGGCTAGTTCTCTTTTCTCGTAAATAACTTAACCGATTTCCACGAAAATTTCTTTTTATTTTCAATTTTAAATTTTCAACTAATCCATTTTTGGATTTGGATTGAACAAAAATAAACAGTGAAGTAATTTTAGTTTGAAATCGCCCCGGAAAAGTGTTACAATTTATACCGCATGACATTTTATACAAAAAATAAGTTTACGAAAAATCCAAATGCACACGTGCATATGTCACATGAACTCACAATTGTAGTCGAAACAGATTGCAGGAAGAAACCCACATTTTCAATCTTGATCAACCGTCTTCTCCTGCCATTGCATATGCAAGCCATTAAACAAAAGAGCACGTATACACCGCAGTGTACAATGTACACTGTACATGGATAATGCGCAAATAATGTGAATTTCAACTTTTGCCTAGACGCTAACACACCCTAATAAAAAATAAATGAATACTTGCACTCAATAATTGAACAAAATCTTCATTCATTTTAATACAATAAATGGAATTGATTCAAAAAGGAATCAAAAACTTACATAGTTACTTAGTAACCAAAAAGTCCTTTTAAAATTAATTAACAATTCAAAGTTTTATAAAAACTCAATTTCTTACTTTTATTTTAGAACAACACGCTGAAAAAAAATCGTATGGTGTGACACTGGTTTATTATTTTAAAAACTTGTCCCGGTATTGCAGTTTTCGAGAAAGTATAAGGCTACGCGCACACATGCGATTTTGATCGTGCGATTATTCAGTCGCAAATTAGATGACAACAATTTCAATGACTGTAGACACAATTTTCAAATTTTTAATCGCGGGAAGCATGTGTGTGCACAGCCATTGAAATCCTTGTGATCCATTTTTGCGACTGAATAATCGCGCGACTAAAATCGCATGTGTGCGCCTAGCCTAAAAGTTTCCAAAGCTGAAGTTATATAAAAAAATATTACAATTTGAATTCAACAAAACAGGGTTTTTCGGTGCTCTATCTCTTAATACAATCCTACCCATAAAATGAATTTTCTTTTTAAATCGACTATAACCAGTTATAAATCCAACACGAGTTGTTGTTTTGTATTAAACTGCCATTTGAGCATTACTTTCAAAGATCCTCATAAACGAAGTCACAACACTTTCATATCTATTTGTAGAATCAACATTTCAACTTTTCATCAACAGTTGTTGTTTACCAATTAAGTTGTTTACTGATTTCTATAACATATTCACCAAGCACGAGAAACAAAACGTTAAAAATAATAAATGAAGCTTACAAATGGATTTATTAAAACAAGAATCAATCAGTACTTAACCGAGACTCATAGGGTTTACCTAAGAGCGTTATTAAAATATTCAATTTATCAGAAAAAAAAAACAGACCAAGAACAATTTTAAACTTCTTTGGACTCAGTTATTTGGTTATTTGTTTACCTTTAAATCACTCATATCTTTTTTATAAAATTTATTTGAACCGATTACAACAAAATTCTCAAGCAAACTGATTAAAAAACTAGCTCAGTTTACTTTTATAAACTCTGAGAAGATATCATGCCAAGTAAACAAATTCTACTTTGAGTACTAGGTGAAACCTGTATGGAAAACAAGAATTTAAATTATTTGAATATTTTGATTAAACTTCAAATAAAAATAACATCAACTTTTTTTTATTTGTGGACAACTTAGATAAATACAAAAAAAAATTGGTGTTTTTGAAGAAAAGTAGGTATATGCATTTTATTAATAAAGCCAGTAGAGGTGAGCCCCTTGTACTTTACATAATCATTATGTCTCAAGTCTATTAATTTGCTATAAATTTTAAGACATCTGCAAGTCAGATATTAGTTGAGTTGAGTTTACTCAAGGAGCTGCCACATTTGGTAAGTCATTTCATAGCCCCAAACTTTTACAAAAATGTTTCAAAACCGCCGATCAGTTATGTCGGTGATAGTAATGGAACCATGGTTATTTAGGGTCTGTTAGTTGGGGAGCGCTATAGAATACGAACCAAATTAAATTTCACCACTATCTTAAAAAAAAAAGCTTATTTTTATAAAATTGCTCAACTAAGTTTTAAAACCCAAAAGTACCTTTTTATTATTATTTTCATAGTGAGTGCTTGCCTTGCTAATTCCGTATAGCTGGCGATTACTTTACCATTATTATTTCTATTTTATGAACAGTACAAACTACCTGAAAACATAAAAAAAAATTGGGGGAAAATAAGCTGGCGCTGAGTTTTTTGTTTGTGTTTTTCTGACGTTCTATACGAACAGCCCCGTCCCCGTCCCCACACTTCACCGTTCACCATTTCACTGTGTAGGTCTATTCACGCAGCGTCAGACTGGGGCAAAAGGGCCCGGGTGTCAAATTGAAAAACGGGCCCGTCACCGCTGCATACAAAAAAAATTACAATACTACAAAAATTTAAATTTTTTTTTGTCTCATAAAAGGAAAGTATACTTTTATTGAGATTTTTGGTGCTTCTTAACCGAATTTTTGCACAAATTTTTCCAACATTTCATTCTTTTGGCGTTTCTAATTTTAAAAATTACATCTTAAAAATAAAAAAATCGAAAATGAGAGCAGAGCCCCAAGAGGCATGCTTGAAAGCTCCTTGGGCCTCGGACAAAACTTTAGTTTGGGGCCTTTGTTGTCTTTATTTTTCCTTTAGAGAAAATGTATGAAGTTTATTTTTTTTTTATTTTTGATAAGTATTATTCAAAATTTCTATATAGAAATATTGGAAAAAAAACAGACAGTCGAATAATTTTAAATTTAAAAAAAAGTTCTTCACAAACTAAGTTGCAAAAATTTATTAAAAAGCGGGATTCCTAACAATTTGTATAATGATTTTGAAATTTTTGAACATGTAGCTGCAAACAGGGAATGACTTATAAACAAAAAAAAAATTAATTAAAATAATCCTGTATTAATTTTCTATAAGGATTTTCGACAAATTGTATTGAGCTTATAAGATTTTTTCTTTCTATATTTTAAAAACTTTTTTTTTGAACTTCGAAAAGTTCTGAATTTCTGTTCTGATTGTTTACATTCATTCAGAGTAAAATTCGGACTTTTCTGAAGCTGGAAACATTCACTGTCATTTTCTTTATTAATATGTTTGGTGAGAAAAAAATGATGCAGATATCCAACAGGATATTTATTTTGGGGGCCCCTGTATTTGGTATTTACAAAACCCATTTAATTTTTACAGAGGAACCAGGCAGGACCCGAGGACTAGTACGGCTTGCCAACCAAGCAGTACGCGAAAAACCCCATAATTTGTATCTACTCTGTTTCAGTTGATTGAAGTCCTTAAGATGGATATCTTAGACGAAAATGACGAAACGGAGTGCACATCCTGTTTCTTCCCTACACATACAACCTAACGTGGGGCCCTGGTATGCGTGGGGGCCCCGGGGCACTGCCCCGACTGCTCACAGGGTACATACTCGTGCACTCCTGGGGCCGGAAAACTTTACACTTCTTATACAATTATAAATATAATATAGTCAAATAGTCCGATTTAGAGCCTGTACTTGTTAAACGGGCACGTTTAATGCTTGAAATTTTTATTTTCACTTGTTCTTCATGTATTTTTATTTTGTAACTAGGGCCCAGGTGGCAATCGCCAAGTCGGTTATATGGCTAGTCCGACCTTGTACTCACGTGAAAGTCTAATATAAGGTGCGTTTAAATGGGGGTTAAAATTAAACTTTAACAATTTTTTTTCTTTAAAATTTCTAAAACACACGGAAACAACGCACACTGGGGTCTACTATATGGGAGAGATGCCCAAAAGTCAATTTCTTAAATTATAACTTTTACGTTTTTTTTGTTTCATTTCATAAGTATATGTTCTTCCCTACCTATTTCTAAGCTTTATATTATGAATTGAGCATAACAGGTGGAAAAGTGAAGCATCAAAGTGCAAAGTTTGATACCATTGATTTCATCCAGTTTTAGTGATTATCATGGATATAGTTTTTTTTCTTCGTATTAAGTGAAAATAAAAATAACTTAAAATTATAAGCTATGGGCCAAGGTAAGAAGAGTTCACTGAAGTGTTTTTTAGAATTATACATTTTAAAATATCAGAGTTATTTGAGGTTAAAGTAGGAGGTCTTTTTTCGAGAAATTATCGATTTTCATGGAAATGCTTAGCGGGCTTTTACTTTTGAGTTTAGTTTTATGTTAAGAGTACCACTATACATTATAAACAGGCAATAGTTTCAAAAGAACTTTGCGCATTTCCAAGAAAATCGATAATTTCTCGAAAAAAGACCTCCTACTTTCTTCTTCTTCTTCTCCATTATCGACGATAGTCATGATCCCGGATGGGGTCACAACTCTCCCACTCTACTGCTGCTCCGCGTGTGGGGTTCGCCTCTACTTTAACCTCAAATATCTCTGATATTTTAAAAAGTATAATTCTAAAAAACATTTCCACATATTGGCTGTTTTTGAAAGCGTAATAGCGTTTTCGTTTGGTAATTCTTAGAACTGTCCGGGACTGTCCGATCCGGAATGCCAAACGATCAGACGTGGATTCTTTTTTTTGATTCTGAAGTTTGGTTTTCTTTGTATATGTGAAACCTCAAATGCGAACGTTTGATGAAAGTTTTGTTTTGTTTGTTTTTTTTTTTATTATTAGTTATTTATTTTTTTTTTTGTTTTCTTCACTTTGTTTTAATATAATTTAAAGTTTGTGCATAATTAAAAATCTTAAAATTTAAAAATGAACAACAAACAATGACATTTCATTACTAAGTGTGAACATGTGTGCGTGATTCTCGTTTTGATTCTGCCTCAAAATTCAGAATCGATTTTCTCTTCTTTTCAGAATTAGAACTGTCATTGAGTGCCAAACGAACAGTTTCAGAATCGTTCGGAAGAATTCCGGACAGTCCCGGACGACCAAACGAAAACGCTATAAGTGTTAGAAGGGAAATGTAGTTTTGATACGATTACCAAGAACCAAAAACGTAGTAGGGTTTTTTTTCGAAAAAAATTAAAAGTTAGATTCCATAATCCAAATTTGATTTCAGAGTAACAGTACAGAACTATTATTGTGCATGATTTAAAGTTGTTTTTTAAAATTGAATTTTATAAAAATATCCATTTAAAATTTTCAGGTTTATTTTTTTTTAGATTCGGGTTGCAAGATACGCTATTTATAATATGCTGCAATTGCTCCGAAATATAATTTTAGTTATAAATTCTAACTTTTCATTCCTCATAAAATCTCGTTTTTCAAAATATTGTTTCTCATTCATTTAATTTCTTAGAAAGCAAAAGAATGTTTTTTATTCATTATTATTATTAGTATTAAAGCCTTAAGGCCCTTAGAGCTAGAATCCTTGGGTGGCGGGCGCCCCAGACATAGTAACAAAAATTCTCAGCTAAGTTTTCAGGTGTTATCAATGGAAAAAGTTGATCAATTCAGGGTTAATCCACTGAATGTTTAAAAGATAATAGACGAATGGTTAATGATTTATAAATTAATGTATCTACAAGTCTACGTGGCTGGAAAAAAATAAAGGGGTTTCTAAGAAAAAGAGTTTTGGTTTTTTGTTAATTTCTCGAAAATGACAAGATATTTTTGGATCCAGTTTTCTGTTATTATTTAAAAACAAATAAGAGCATCGAATTTTAAATACTGAATTAGTACTTAAGTGGGTTGATTTAAAAGACTAGGTTTTTGGCTTTACAAAAAAGTATAACACCATATTGTAGGTATAGTCGTTGATTTTTAATAATTTTTAAATTAAAAAAAAATAGAACTTGAGATAATAATCAGACATGACATTACGATGATGGCGAATGTGAAAAAAGTGGGCCCCGCAATTTTGTATGTCTCTCTGTCACTATCTTGAGCAACAGCCCAAGCCACTGAAGCGATTTAGTTCAAACATAGAAGTAAAGTGTTTTGAAAGATTCTCTTAAGGGGAAATTTTAATTTTTTTGATACCGTAACATGGGATTACTTTGCCCCGGCGGGGGTAACTTTGCGCCACTGACGAAAAAAGTTAGTTTCTTGATTCACGCTCAGAAATGTTAGATTCTCTATATCGAAGCTACTGTAATATACACACACACATATATACATCTGCCACGTGTTGCAAAGGACCATCTGCCGGCAGTTTTTAAGAAGCAGTTGGCCTGTGAATTTGAGGTAGGAAATTCGTGTTTTGTTTGTGGTGAAAAATTTGGTTTGTAAAACCAGTTGTGTGATAATTTACAAAGTAAGTACAAATATTCTAGTTATGATATTATTTTGTTAATACTCTGCGCTTGTCATTTGTTTGTTTAATTAATAAATAATAATTATTGCATTTTTTTTATGTGACTAAGCAGTTTTTTTTTTTGTTTTGGGGTTACTTTGCCCCAGGAGCAATTTATTTTTATAATTAAATGTGTTTTTAATTCTATGTATGTTTTTATTGTGAACTATTTTTTCGTTTGTTAATTGTTATTCATGTTTATTTTAAACTTATTTTGGTTAAATTAATGAAGTTTTCTGTTTTTTTCTTTAAATTCGTATTTATTTATAATCAATTAATGAAATAAAAGAGGCTGTTTTGTTTTTTGTAAAAAAAAGAGTTGTGTGTGTACCTACCAGAGAACCAAACGAGTCGAGCATTGTTTACGAACATCGAGTACCTACTTACTCGAAAAAAACGATCTCGAACAAACAGAATCAACACAACTCGAAAATGTTCGAGCTTTCCTGTTTAGGAGTATGATGACTCGTAAGTAATCCTACTTTTCAAACGAGTTCAAACGATCATTTTTCTTTTCGAGTATAATCGAGTAAAATGATCGTGAACAAAATGTTTATGATCAATGTGATCGAAATTACTCGAACTGGAAAGGAAATGTTCATAGTGTTCGAGGGTGGTTTTTCTTGTAGAATAAAAAAAAGAGAATCAGTTTGGTACACAAAAGCAAGTTACATTTATTTTATTTAAATTAATTAATTTGACAAGATAATGAAATGAAGAAAAACATATTAGAATAAAATTAAATTAAATACAGAAAAAAAAGAAAAATTAAATAAAACTTAATGCTAGATACAAAAAATTGAATAAATTAAACTAAGTTAAAAATGATGACACTTGTATTTATGAAAAAAAAATATTTATATTGGATTTATCTTTTAGTTTAAATTCGCAATCATCAAATTATTTACAGTTTCTGGGTTCAACCTCGATCGTTTTTCTGTAATTATATTTCCAGCCTGTGAAAATGCTCGTTCTGATGTTGCGGGAATACAATTCAAGATTTTATGTGCTTCATAAAGGTTTTTGAATTGGCCTTTATTTTCTCACCACCATTGAAGAATATCCACAGGGCCTTTCGAATTAAACTGAGTGTATCTTTCTATTTGTAATTGATTTGTAGTTTCCCCAATATACCAACCCGAAAAAATAGTAATTTGTTTTAAAAACAATCATCCCAAATCGCATTATTGCATATTTTTTAGGGATATGTTTCTACTACGCACCTACCTGCACAAATTAACTGAGCATTCCCCACTACCCCAATTGTATTGTTACCTAACGACTAATTACTTTTTTATTTACTCAGTCATTGAAAATCCTTTTCTAAAACCACAATTATAAAATTAAAATAACCTGCTTTAATTGCAGTTGTACCGCAAACAACCAACCCTCAAAACCTAAATAAAAAAAAAAACATATGCAACAGGTACCTATAGGACGTAGAAATTGGAAGTGGTTGTTTTCATTGTTCAAACCAGAGATGAGTATTTACTTCATATGTAGTAGATCTACTTCATTAATTTATATTTGTGTATCTGCTACGTAGCAACGTATTTCTACTTCGTTTGACTAATTTTTTCTAACGAACAAAATTTCATTTAAGATGTGTTGTATTGATTCATTTTTTGTTAATCGAAAAATTCATTTAAGAAAATGCATTGTTGGTGCACTTTATTTTGGAATAAACTCACTAGGATCAGCAAAAATTTCTTATTTTATACATCCAAATCATGGAACTAAGAGCAAGTCAATCTGACTTTCCTGAAAATAGTTTTGCAATAAAAAACACTTCAAAATTTGAAATTAAAAATGATTACAGCAACTTCCGAGGATGTTTTTTTTAAGGAAAAAAATCATATTTGTTATCTACGATTGATGCGCTTTCAACCAATGTAGGTCTCATATTTTGTTTTATTTGTATATTTTTTGTTTTTCATTATCTGCTACATATTTTCCAAATCTACTTCGTTTTTTTGGGCAATATGCTTCACTTTCCGGGCTAAGCATTCTCATCCCTGGTTCAAACTGTTCATGATTTTTCGATCACGTTCGAACATTTCAATCACTTTGTCTGCTTTTACATGAAGACGCAAGGCGCAGAAATTATCTTCGAATTTTCTTTTGATTTTCCCTTCGGTAAGTCCCGCGCTTCTACACGTAGTAATTTTTATAAGACGCAAATTTGACAGCTATTTTTTTTATTTTATCTTGTTCTCGTTTTCGTATCTATTTTTATTTAAAAAAAAGCACCAAAATATACAAAAAACAACATCAGGGGGCTCTATGTGCAACAAAAACATTTAAATAAATTAATAAAAGTTAGTATACACCCAAATAATATACATCCGACGAAGCGAACTCTGCCACCGACGAAATCAATTAAAGCAAAACAGCAAAAAAAAGAACAAGATCAAAGAGAGACGTCAAAATGAATCTCAAAATTTTCGACCGGAGACTCACAGGGTAAAAAATCTTCCATCCCTCTTTTTCGAACTTTCTTTCTCCCTTACTCTTCATTGAATCTTGACTCTTGCGTCTTCATGTAAAAGCAGACTTTCGATCATTTCGAGTAAAGCCTAGTGTTTATGAACAGTTAATGTGTTTACGAGTAATTTTGTTCGTGGGTATTGAGGATCGAGTATACTCATGAGTTCAAACAATTTGTGTGGTTTTGTTTGTGAGTATTTTTGTTTATGAGTAAGATGATTTACGAGTATAGAGAGAAAACGATCGAGCACGAACGATCATTTTAAAAAATTGAAATTGTTCGAACACGTTCGAACATACTCATTTGGATCTCTGGTACCTACCTATAAATTTTTTTCTGACACATTTGAAGCTTTGATCCAGGGCTATTAAAATACAATATTGACTTTGCTCCAGCTCTTTAAATACAGGCAGTATAGTTAAAAACTTCAGGTGGAGCAAAGTAACCCCGTCCCTTGGACTACTTTGCCCCACTTTTCAACTTAAAAAACAAAATATTTTTACTGTTATTTGAATGTTTTTTTTAGAATTAATGCATTATTTCATGTCTTATCAATGAATTAAAAGAAAAAAACAAATAGATACAAAAATGTCTCTACCATTTTTAAGAGGTTTTCTAAAAATAGTGCAAAAAACGGAGCAAAGTAACCCCATGTTACGGTACCAAATTTAACAGTACTTGCTATACAACATAAATGGAAAAAGTTGTTTTTTCTCAAAAACGGTTCTAACGATTTTGATTCAAAAAAATCCTTGCAATGTGGCAAAATAGGTCCTACTTTTGTTATAAAAAATAAATTTTGGACCGTTATAAATGGAACGTGCATATAACCGTTTTCTTAATTTCTGACTTTCTCCTAAATGACTTAATCGATTTAGACCACAATTTTTATGCAAATGCGTGGGTTTCAACTATTTAAATATAAAATAAAATAAAAAAAATAAATATAGGCACAAGACATTAGATGACATACCTACTTTTCCTAATTAGATTTCAAAGCCAATTTCATGTTATAAAGGAAGGGAATCTTTCGATTCACGTGAACCGAATAGCAGAATAGTGCCGACAGTATGTGTTCTGCTGTTTCTTCGTCTTCGTCCCACATTCTGCAGGTATCGTTTTGTGTAATGCCCATGGTCTTGAGGTGCAATTGAAGATAACAAAATCAAAAATCAATGAAAAAAAAAAATTGATCCCACTTGAGATTTGAACCAGACCAAAAAAGATTGCAAAGTACACCACACTACTTCAACAACATGATTAGCTTACCGTAATGTAATGAAGTGTGCATTAAAGGCATCGCATTAAAAAGAAAAGAAAAAAATTTTACTTTCATTTTACTCTTAAATATTTGATAATTTATTTTTCATGTTATATTATAATTGATGACATAAATATAACACAAATACATGAACAAAATATATCCATATGTATATATATTTTTTGTTTAAATATAGGGTATGATTGATTCCTAAGTTAATCTGTAAAATGCAAATGAGAAAATACTGGTACAAATTTTAAATGATTAGAAGAATAGTTCGAGGGAGGGGCGCTTAAGGGGAAATTAAGACAAGAAAGATGAGAGGGTAATAGAGAATAGAGCATTAAGAAGATACGTTTTACTCGTTTGATGAAAGATTCAGGATATCATCTCTGTCCTGGCTGTTTTTGGGTATTTTCGGTGGCGGAGCTGCCAGGTCAGCAATCGATGAGAATTCCATGCGTTTCTTTGTCGGTGGTGCGAGTTCCGAATACAGCCGACTTAAGTCTACAGGTGGGGTGTTAGATGGACGCCTGGACGATCCACTTCCATCCGATGGAGCCGGTGATGGCGTATTGCTTGACACACTCGATATAGCTAAATCTACAGCACTAAAGTTGTATTTTATGCCAGACTGTGAACCACCGCCACCACCACTGCCACCACCTCCACCGCCGGAATTATCACGAACGCTC
This sequence comes from Episyrphus balteatus, assembly GCF_945859705.1. Classification (NCBI taxonomy): domain Eukaryota; kingdom Metazoa; phylum Arthropoda; class Insecta; order Diptera; family Syrphidae; genus Episyrphus; species Episyrphus balteatus. The sequence goes on along the minus strand of NC_079134.1, from coordinate 53,085,825 downwards.
TTAGTCGGCGTGAGACGTTCCTGTGCTGGCGAAGCAGAAGATTCACGAGCCCTAGAGGACGAAGAAGACGAAGAAGTTGATTTAGGAGGTTTCATCATCATAGCATTTAGAGATTCCTGTTGTAGCTTAAGTAGAGCCGATGGCGACATGAAGAGGTTATTAGCAGCTAAGGTGGATTTCGATAATGGATCTGGAATCCCGTATTTGCCATGATGTTGCTGAAAGAATGCGGCATAGTCTTGCATTTTCTCTTGAGCCAACTGATTGTAATAAGCTGCTGGATCGTTTGCAGCATTTTTTGAAGACGATGAAACGCTGCCACTCGCGGACGGAGCAGCAAAGAGAGCATTTAAGTCGGCCGCAGCCTTATTTTGATGATAGAGCAGAGCATTGAGGTCCGATTGGTTTTTCTCAGACTGAAGCAACTGGTTAAGCATATCGTTTTGTTGTTGCTGTTGCTGCTGCTGTTCTTGTTTCTTTTTGCTGCTGTTTGACGACGAACCTGAGCTACTCCCCATTCCAGTCATTCCACCAACACCTGCAGCTAGAAGAGCCGACAGTTCATGATGAGCGCTAGTCGGTTTTCCAGATCCATACTGGTTGCTAGCATCAAAAAGTTTCGAGTATGTTTGAAGAAGTGTGGTATAATCTGGGTGTGGCGGCTGTTGTTGAGCTTGCTGCGATTGCTGCTGCTGTTGTTGCTGTTGTTTTTTTGAAGACGACGAAGAAGAAGAGGAAGAAGTGGCTGCTGAAACTCCTGCCATTTGTTGTTGCAGAAATGCATTTAAGTCATTGCTAGTTTTAGCTTGTTGCATGTAAGAGTCATAGCCGAGTAGCTTAGAAGCCTGCAACAGATTATTATAGTCAGCTGTAAGTGGAGCACTTTGTTGTTGCTGCTGCTGCTGTTGCTTCTTCGAACTGCCACTGCTACTTGCACCAGTCAGATAAGAAAAATCAGCACCAAATCCAAGTGTGCCCAATGTTGTGGCACCCAATGCTTCGGCCTGCTGAAGCAAAAGTGCAGCATATTCTGGAGAGCGCATTAATTCACTCATCTTCAATGGATCGTTCTTGAGATCATCTAGTTCCTTCATGAGTTTCGTCTTGTATGAATTGCTTGCTGATGATTTCGATGCGCGGGACTCGGCGCGTTCTTGCTTGGACATTGACTTCGAAGATGCCGTTGATGAGCATGACGAAGAAGACTGATCTATAGCAGCACGTGATGGACCAGGGATGTTAAAACTATTTCCACTGGCATATAAGTTGGGGTCTAATTGAATGGGATTGGAATGATCAGGATTAGATTTATTTCCAACTTTTGCAGCTGCCGCGGCTAATTGATTAAGAGATGAACTTCCGTAATCTTTTGAGTGCTGTCCTCTGAACAAAGCTGCGATGTCTGTTTGGAGGAAATTCGGTGGCAGTTGACCAGCTAATGATGCTAAACTGGCAGCCATTAAGTCGTTAGCGGATGATGCAGCTGTAGCTAATGGTGATGGTTGTGGCTCATATTTATTCGGGGTAATGCTTGGGCTATTCCTGGATATATCGCTGACACTAAACTTTCCAGGACTTGGTGCCGGTGAGTTGCGAGTACGGCTGGAAGATGTATCCGATTTAGCTGGCGAAGGGCTTGCTCGTACCGGTATTTCAAACTTGGCCGGACTCGCAGAATTCGATGGAATAGTTATGGGACTGTCTCGTGGTGATGAAGTTGCTGTTGGAGTAGTACTATTCGTGGATGAGATTGGTGCCGGAACCAGCGGCGGAATGGGAGTAGTGCTTGGAATTGGTATAGCTGGTGGGTTTGGTGTGGCCAAAGGAGAACACAATCTTGTCGGATTCATATTTAAGCCAGGAGGAAGACCAAGTTGCTCTTGCAATGACATAACCTTCAATTCACCAGCTGCGTTTTTATCTACCTTTACCTCTGATGACTCCTCCTTGATATTTTCAATCTTCAGCTGTACTGGCTCTGGCTTGAGTTCTTCTTTAATTCTGTCATACTTTGCAATCGCTGGTGGCACAAACTCCTCCTCTTCATCACACCCAAGAGCATTAAGTATGGTGTTCCAAAAAGTCTTTTCATTGGTGTCGCGTGGAAATTTCGGATACATTGAGTTCTTCAACTTTTCAACATATGTTATATCATCTTTAAAGATAGCTCCAAACTTAACTAGTTCATTGCGAAATCTCTGGTAGTAATCAACGCAGGCGGTAACTTCGTAACGAATTTGATCGGGAAATTCCTTTTCAGGAAGTACAGAGTACTGCATCAGCATTGGACGGCCGTATTCCATGGTTTGACGATTCTCTTGTGGGGGAACTACCCAAATTGATTTAGCTACAGACTCTAGAGTAGCATTTTCGTCAAAGTATGGAGCTGAAAATGAATCAAAAAAGATAAATATTCCTTCTTATATAATAAAGAGATACTTACAGATAATCAGACCTACACATGGAGTGTAAGTCACCTCGGAGGGACCACGCATTTTAATTTGATAGTCTAACTGAGAGTCACAATCTCGGAGTGTGGGTTCGGCTTGGAATTTAGGATGAGAATGATACCAACCGACAAGGATCAATTGATCTTTCATTATAGACTTTTGAATTTCAAGTTCAACGTCAGCAGCTTTATGTCTATCGAAGCGGCTATTTTTGCAAGGATAAGCTTTTGTAATGGCCAAAGCTGAAAAAAAAACACATAAGTATTTGAAATAAGATAAAATTAAAATTTTTGTGTTCAAGTATTCAAAATAATGGTAACCAAAACATATTTCGATGCCTGTTTTACGCTGAGTTTAGGGATAATAACACCTTGTAGGCACAAAACCAAGTGTCATTTTTATCAGGCGTATAAAACAAAGAAACATTATATTCTTTTGCTTTTTTTTAAGCTTTATTTGGCATGTAAACAGGTCTAATGATAAAATGACGGTTGTAGTTTTGGATGATCGCAAATTTCTTTTTTTATCGGGCGACCAACTAAATCCCTTATATATAAGCTGACATTTTTTGAGTAGCTTTAGGGCCATTTTGTTCACTATTGCTCAGCTTCAAGCAAACTCTTAAGTTGACGAACTTGAGAGTTGACTTCAACAAGTTTTTTTCATTAAAAGATGGATATTGTCCTTTAACTTTCATTTGAATTGTTTTAACAAAATCGTTGGAGCCGTTTTTCAGAAATTTCAACTTTACTAAAATCGGCATATGTCAAGTACTGTTTTGATCCAAAAAAATTAATTCCAAAAACCCGTCTGGAGAGTCGCCAAATAACGCTACATAACAAGTTTGACCTTAATCGGTCCATCCGTTAAGGCTTTAACTTCGTATACAGACAGACAGACTTATAGACTGACGGACTTCCGAGACCCACTTTTTTGGCATTCTCTATCATCGTAATGTCATGTCTGTACGAATGCATAATTTGATATGTTATATCGCAAGTAAAAAAAAGTAATTTTTATCAAAGAAGAGTGAATATTTGGAACATTAGACAGTAGAGCTCAACAATCGCCCTTTCTTAAACTCAAATCCGAATTATGTAATGATTGAATTCTCATGCCATTCAACCCTACATACAATGATGGTCATATTTTTAAGGACAGTATAAGATCTCAGTATCATCGTAATTTTATGAAAGTGCTATTTTTCCTAAAAATCAGCCTTTTCAAATTGGTGGCTCTCAGTTAAGAAGAATTAAATTAGGTAATTTATGTCAAAATAAACTACCGTTATCTGTACATTAATTATGGAATTCTACCTTAAAATGAGGAACGCATTTTTCTTTACTGGAGAAGGTTCATTATTTTTATAAAAGATACAATGGCTGTAAAATTTTACGTCGGTGGCATATGGCGGAGTGTCTTGTTGCAGTATGCCAAGAACGATTTGCCTTTTAGATATATTTTACAAAAGGATAATGATCCAAAGCATATGGCAACGATTTTAAACAGCTTTGTTCAGTCTGACAAAATAAATATTATATTTTTTTTGGTACATCCACTGTATTAAAATTCCACCAAAAGCTTGTGGAAGAATGTAAAAGATCGTATTGGAAAAGAAAAAAAAAAGAAGTCAAAACGAGTTTCAGAAAACAAGGGAAGAAAATATTAGTTTAAATCTGTGGAGGGTCTATGTCTGGTAGGTATTAAGCTAATTACTTAGCACGTATAAAACATTAAAAACAGAAACATTCAAAAACTAGCAACAATTTTGATCATTTTCCAGGAAACTAAAACTGTGTCTCTATAAATTTGACCAGATGAAAAAGATTCAATTTTGATTTCTTAATTTTTTTGTCGTTCTTTATACCGATGCTAGTCCTTGCTGTATAGCTGCTGTTTTCAGTCCACTATTAATGGAATTGAATACCCACCCAAAGCATTTTTTTCCTGTTTTATTGATTTCAAATTGTAATATCCTTCGTTTTAAGCTCAACTTTGGAAACTTTGATACTTTTTTAAAACAGCAATAATAATGAAAGTAAAAGTTGGAAATCTAGTTTTATGAATACTTAGAACTGTTAATTAAATGGTAGCAGAATGGCGTACGAGAAAAAGAAATAATAAATAATCAGCCCTATTTTGAATTAAAACTTCCTAATATGTCCGGGAGAAGGGATCCCAATTGAAGAACTCGCAGAATATCGTTCTTTTTCTATTTTTATCGTGATCCAGATCGGATCATTGTATGAATTTATTGCATTACAACAAAATCAGGTTTTCTTTTTGTTGTTGTAACACAATTAAATATAATAATCTGATCTGGATCACTATAAAAATAAAAAACGACTAATGATGAAAAAGCGAAAAGAGAGTCCTTCTCCCGAATACATTTCCCCGGGAGTTTTCATTCAAAATAGGGCTGAATAAATAAATTTTTCCTAAATATTGACCAATTTTTAAATGAAAAAAATTACACTGGACAACATTACTTTTGTGCTTGGAAAAAGAATAGTCGATTGGGCTTCCCGTTGGTTTATAAGCGTACAAACGAACATTTAGATTTTATATATATATTTTTACTTGCGATATAGGTATTATATATCAAGTTATGCATTCGTACAAAAAAAAAAGTTGAGATAACATTTTTCCATGACATTACGATGGTAGACAATGCCAAAAAAGTGGGTCCCGGAAGTCCGTCTGTCTGTCTGTCAGTCTGTCTGTCTGTCTGTCTGTATAAGGTCCTACAGCCTAAACGGATGGACCGATTAATGTCAAACTTGGTATGTAGCGTTATTTGGCGGCTCTCCAGAGGGGTTTTTGGAATTAATTTTTTTTGGACCAAAAATAACGGTACCTCTCATATAACGATTTTAGTAAAATTAAAATATCTCAAAAACGGCTCAAACGATTTTGTTTAAAAAATTCAAATGTTAGTTTTAAGCTAAGGTCTATCTTTCGATGAAAAATTTTTTTTTTGAAAATCATTATTAACGGTACCTGCCATAGAACCGTTTTTTTCAAATCCGATTATCTCCGAAACTGCTTATTCGATTTCAACGAAACTTTTTTTGAAGAAGCATTTATAGATTTCCAATATAAGCCAAAAACAAAATTTCAAAAAAAATAATTTTTGGATTTTTAAAAAAATTTTGAAATTTTTTTTTTGAAAAATCAAATTTTCGAAAACGAGACATTGAATTTTTTTGAAATTTTGTTTTTAGATGTTGATTAGTGATTTCTACAAAATGGCATACCAATTTTATTTTAAAACTTTTTTTCCAAAAAATTATTTATAAAAAATTAGTTTTTTAAAATACGGCTCTAACGATTTTGCAATTTTTTTTTCTAAAAATGCACTTTAATATATCAATCAAAACTGCATACTTGTTTTTGAGGGCAATTCGGTTTCAGATTTTATTTTATTTTTTTAAAATGCGAATTTTTTTAAAATCGTGCGACCCAGTCGTGCATTTTATTTTATATATTTTTAACAAAAACCATGTATTATCCGTAGTGTTAATGTAAATCTTAAAATCTATTTGTACTTTGAAAATTAAATTAATTGAAAAACGTTATAAATGCTGCATTTTACTAAGTATAAGAAAAAACTAGAAAATACGGGTTTGCTGACAGGTCACTGAGAGTTGAGGAAATATCTCAACAATATAGCTTTAACAAACAGCGCAATCTTAAGGTTCTGCAAAGAGCATTATGAAACAACGGATTATATATTTGGTAACTGTGTAGCAGTGTAGCACTCATTTACCAACCATACTATGAAATACTTCGGACATTATCAGGTTGCTGAGAGTACCTACCCCTCTCTAAGTACTCCAACTATTAAAACTCTTCAAATGAATTGCTTGGGTTTAGAGGTGTAAAAACGAATAATTTTCCAATTTTCAAGTTTGACGACGTAATGCAATTCAACTATATAAATCTTTCATTTTAGTTAAGCATCGGTTACAAACCACTTACTGTGTGAATTTACATCCCAAGTTCCACCAAAGTATCCACACACTTCATGCATAGTCAAATGGCAATGGAAGTCGGCCAAGAACAATGCAGACGAGCTGATTGTTAATAGGAATGGTTGCAGTTTGTTAAGTGCAGAAAATGGTACAGCTTCAATCAAAGCATTTGCATCACTGAAAAAAAAGAATTAAAAAAAATCATTAAGAACAAACTCTCAAACCAACAATCAAATGTTTTCAATGAATCAATCATTTTACTCACTGCATTACGTTCCGATTGCTTATGGCATTGTGCGGAAATACTGTACGCTTAATAACGGGCTGTGGGGATTCTGGCTTTTTATCACCATCAGCATCGAGGTCTGCAATAAAGTTACAAGTTTTATAATTTCAATAAAAGGACAATGGTAATTTTTGTATGGGAGCTGGCCCTGAGACAAATAACGATGAGTGATATGTCATAGTACAGGTATTTTTGCGTAGATCAATTGTTTATATGGTGCCAAGACTCAATTCGCTGTGGGCAAATAGTTATGGCCATATATGTAGAACAGGGTAAAAAAAGATAATAAACGGAGAGGCTACCGTCGAGTTACTTAGCTCAAAGGGATAGATGTTAAAACTGGTGTCAAATGAAATATAAATGGGGTTGCCACTTTTAAAATTGGAACTTCTATGTGGCAACCCTATTTCAAAGGAAAAATTGACACATAACTAATACTGTTATATATTTGTAGTACTATCAAATAAGACCATTTTTGAAATGCCAAACAAAAGCCTAAATATTGAAACAAATTAATTACATAATATGAGGGCTATAAATATGGCAACCCTATTCAAATAAAAAAAAAAATACATCAAAATATCTTCTTTGAACAAAAGAGTACAATTTTGTATGCACTTAAAGGCTAATATACAAAACTTTGGCTGATATATTCTTAAAATTATCGGGCTGCGCTCGGCAACAATACGGAAATGCTAAGAAACACTAAAAATGTATGATGTTATGTATATGATATGTTATGGCCTATTAATTTTATCATACATTTCGATTGAAATAAATAGTATTTTTAGAGCGGAATTCATAGTCGTTACTCGATTTAAGATTTTTCTCAACTCCAGTAAGTTGATTAATGTTTCAAGCAATTGCTCAAGGGAATTGAAAATAGGACTGTTACTTTGAGTAAAGAATAATCTTGTCTTGAGGAAAATTGTTTCTCAAACTCGAAAATTTGACTGATTTGAATTAACTGTCATCAAAAAAACATTTTTTTTAATAATTCGCCATTGGTTTGATTTGTCGCGATTAAAAAATATTTAAAAATAAATAAATACAAACAATTCAAATGCTAAAAAACAAATTGGCAACTCTATTTTTTTCATATTCACAATCAACTAATCTCTCATTTGACACCAATTTCAACCTCTAACCTAATGAGCTTAGTAACTCCTTCTCCTTCAAATAATTTTTGTAAATTATGAAAGATTTGACTTTCGTACGTACCATTTTTTTTTTAAATTATTTTTGAAAAATATGAATAGTTTGTAGAAAATAACACTTGATTCGGTTAACCTTGTACAAAAATAAAACTAATATTCGCATTGAGCTCAAATTTGGAGGACTTATTTTTCATAACATGATCTATCATATGACACCAAATTTGTATTTATTAATCAAATTTTACATACATTTTAAGATACTAATTGACAAAAACAGCAAAAATATTGAAATCCTGCAGTTTTTAGTAAATCCCACATTAACAAAAATACCATAATTAAGGAAAATGTAAAATCTCAACTCACGTTATATATAAAAAGTCAAATATATAAAGAAAACTATAATAATATAAATTAAAACAAATTTGTACCTGTTTTGTAATTTTATATAATATTTTTCTATTTGGGTAATTCCATGAAAAAGTGGACACGAATTTTGAACAAATTATGCAGTCTTTTTTACTTTTTTTATTAGCAAATTTCTATTTACAAACGTCAACTCTTTTTGCAAGTTGCAAGAAGAGATTCTTTGTTGTATTCCCTTATGGATAGACATCAAATTCAGGGAGTTTAAATAATCTTAAAGCATTTTTATAGCATAAGCTTGCCAACAACAGAAGAATTTCAGATGAAAATGACGGAAAAACAAGGAAACTAAAAACATGATGAGTCTAATAGTGACGATGACAACACCCCCTCGTTATTGGTAAAATAAATTAACATTTAAGCAAGCTTCGTTACACAATATTCGATTTAAAAAAAAATTGAGTGAAAATGCATCTTTTCTTTACATTTACAACTACAAATCAAAGGTAACATGAGTTACCTAAATAATGTAACGTGAGTTATCTAAATATTTTAAAATTTGTCCTCGAAATATTGAAAAAATGTTTGGTTTTGTCACTAATATTAAAAGCTTGTAATTTTTTATGTATGGAATCTTCATTAAAAACAAATAAAGATTCTTAATGTCACATAAAAACTTCATACTGTCGGACTCTTAAAATTCGTGTCCGATTTTTGTAACGTGAGTTACCATCGAACTTTTATTTTTCCCAAGCAAATGTTAAAAATAAAGTAAATTTTTTTAGTTAATGATGAAAGTAATAGTTATGCTCTATTCATGGATAGTAATTTCGTATCAATTTACATTAAAATTGACAAAAAAAAAATTATTTATGTGTTGGAAATTTTTGTGAATGTAACGTGAGTAACCATGGAATTGCCCATTTAGAAATATCTTATCTGTGATAAACCATTCGAAACACTGCCTTCTAAAGCTTCAAATTTGTCTCTCCTAGGAACAAAAGTATACTTTTTTTAGGGTTTTTGATGTGCTGAGTTCGAATCCGAAGTCAAAAAGAATCTAGCACGTCAGGATTTTGAGATATACGTGTTAGAGAACCACAAAATCAAGTTTTTGGTTTAAAAAATCTCAAAAAAAAACTACTATATCCCAAGCAGCATACTAAAATCTATTAGAAAAATATACTTTTTTTCTTGGGAGAAAGAAATATGAATTTAAAATGATCAGTTTTTTTTTATGGTAAGAAATGCCAAACCTACTTAACTTACTTAAATTTAGATATCTCGAATAAGAAAAGAGATATTGAAGGGATTGAAACTGAATTTGAAAGAAAAAAATAAGTTCTTTTATAAACCGTGACTAGTTTAGTAGAAAAAGTTTACATTACGCCAAAATATTGCTTCGAAAACAGCAAAAAAATGGGTTTTCGAGATTTTCTAACGAAAATATCCTTAAAACGTGACGTACTAGGCCAATTTTGAATTCGGATTCAGAATCAGCACACAAAAATCCTTTAGAAAAGTATAGTTCCATAAAAAAGAGGATTTCCTTGCAGACCAGTGTTATTTGCGCCATACAAACAATTGATCTACGCTAAAATACCTTTCCAATGGCATATGACCGATCTTTATTGGTCTCAGGGCCAATATTACCATCGTTTTTTTTGATTGAAATAGTTAACATACCATCGTCCGCAGTGGAGTCCTTTTGAAGAGCGCATTTGCGCAACCAAGTCGCCTTGTAGACATCTAGTTTCTTGCCCTTGTACTTGACCGAAGCCCACCCACAACCCGACTTCTTTTCCGGATTGATTATTCGCTTGCAGTGCATCGCCCATGCACTGGGCGTCAAGAATATCGTTTCAGTTTCTTGTGATTTGATTTTCCCATCTGCCAGCAGATCGCCTACAAATTTCTGGCCAAGATATTCAATGGTCATAGCTGATTTGCCCGGCTGAAGAACATTTGCCGCCATTAGCATTTGTAGAGTGACGGTACGTCCGGTTCCATTGAATCCTTCAAAGTTTTCACTTTTGGTCTATTGAATTGATTGAATGGTTGGCGTTTATTGGCGGGGTTGCTTATATGTTAATTGTGTGATAAAATGTGTATTGTACTCACCTCGTCGTCGTTGTCCTCTTCCATGCCATCGCTTTCAGGATCTTTTTCACAGGTTTCTTCGGGTTTTAAAATCGCCTCGGATGTTTGATCGGGGATGATAATTGTTTCTTCGGGTTCTTGCATTGGGACTAGTTATTTGAAAAAAGACGATTTAATTTAATTAAAATCACAATTTTATGCAAATGTTTTGCACTTTTTGTTTTATAAAGCGTTAGCAAATTGGTTTTTCGTTTTATTTCTGTCAAATAAGAGTCAAAATCAAAACTCAAAATAAAAAAGGGACAACAGCATTGCGGTTTAGATGTGCGTCTTTTTCTTTTTGACGTTAAGTGATGCCAAAATTAACTTTTTTGTCCTACTGAATTCCACACGATGCTCTGCTAGGAAATGGATGGATGACCGACGACAAAAAACACTGCCAAATTGCAGACTGCGTTTTTTTCCATAGCGACTTTTTGCGAAAGCCTGGTACGCTGCTCGCGCTAAATTTTAGCTGAGATAAAATTCCCATACAAGTTATCGATAACTTGTATGGGATCCATTTTATCTCGGCTAAAAATTTTCGATAATTTGTATGGGAGCTAAAATTTAGCGCAAGCAGCGTACCAGGCTGAAAGTCTCATTCATTTTAGCTCGGCTAAAATTTTTTGATAATTTGTATGGAAGCTAAAATTTAGCGCGGTACGCTACCAGGCTTGAGCTAAAATCGATCCCATACAAATTATCGATAACTTGTATGAGAATTTTATCTTGGCTAAAATTGGAGCAACAAGTAACATCGCGGCTAACTTTAATCCGCAATTAATTTATACATCAGTAGAGCAAAAGTGAAATTAAATAGTCCAATCAATTCAAAATTAAATTGTCTTACCAACCACGCTACAATTTTGGTAATTTTAACAAAAAAAATAAAAATAAAATAACAATTTCTCAACGGCACATGTGCGAACCGCCATAACCATAAAGCCACATACAAAAAACATCCAAGGACCCGGTGAGGTGGACTGCCCCCACATGGGGAGCTCCTCGAAATCCTGTAGCAGCTCAAGTAGCACTAAAAATAAAAAAGAAGAATCAGCAACCATAACGAAGAAAAAACCTAACGCTAAAAACGCTGCGTTATTAAACAGCCCTAACCAGATGCGTGCAGCACATTTGCTCATGCAGCTGAAAAACGATGGATTTTCAAACATCCTAACGGATCAGCCTCTTAACAAAAGGGCTAAACCTAGCAACGATGTCGATATGGATTTCATCGAGGAATTCAACGAAAGTTGGAAGGAGGCGAAAAGAAGCGCCAAATCGCCAACCCCAATTGCCCCAGCAACAGAGGCAATAAATAACAGTAACCGCTTCTCAACCTTGAGCGACATAAAATTTTTAAAGAGTTCGTCTACCAATAGACGCAACTTTAAAATACCATCTCAAACAACAGACGAGTCAGTAGCTCACACTACCAACGAAGAAATCGCCACCAACCCGCAAGCTAACACCAACACCGCCACTACCAACACCGCCACCACCAACACCGCCACCACCAGCACCGCCACCACCAACAACGCCACCACTCCAGCTTCCACCGAAACCAGCACCAGCGCTGCTGCAACACCAGGAGAAGTCATCGTAGGAGGTTCCAGCCATCGTAAAATTAATTCAAGTAAGTTTTGCCCAGCCATAATTTTAGAAAATACAAATGTAAAACAATTAGAATTAGATCTAAGTAGTCTATCAAAATCAGGTGATTTTAAATTTTATTTTAAAAACCATAAAAATGGTACGTCCAAGCTCTATTTAAACAATCCCAAAGTCCACCAGGAGCTGATGGACAAAATTAGAGAGAGTGGAGAGATTCAGGGATATTCATACACCCTTAAAGAAAATAAAACACTTAACTTAATCCTCAGGGGTTTAACATCCGACTTCAATGAATCGGATATCCATAGTTATCTAGAAAGCGTCCTGCCGGGAACGGTAGAAAAAGTCTCGGTCTTCTCAACGGAGAGATCCAGAAGCTTAGGTTTCAATACCAACCTCTTCCTTGTTAGACTCAACAAGGGAATACTCTCAAATGAGATTATAAAAATAAACTTTGTACTAAACACAAAAATTAGTTGGGAAAGACCCAGAGGTAATACAGGGGTATTGCAATGCAGACGTTGCCAAAGTTTTGGCCACTTGGCTAAAAACTGTGGCAAAAATTATAAATGTGTTAAATGTATCCATACCCACCAGCCAGGCAATTGTCCAGTGAAGTCGACCCCTGAGTCGAAAGCACACTGCGTCAATTGTGACAAAGAACACCCAGCCAATTATCGTGGCTGTCAAAAATATAAAGAATACATCAACTCCAGAAAAAAATCCATCCTTGAAGCTAACCAAAAGAAATCGGAAGGCATAAGCCTTGCCAAAAATCTATCAAACGCAATACTTCCACAAAAATCTTTCGCTAGCCTCTTTAGGCAAGAATCAAGTGCACCTCTGGGTCTCTCCCAACCAAAAACCACAAACAGTAATTACCTGAACCAATTTCTAGACCTCTCCAAAGATCTCTTTGGAATCAGTGTTTCCGAACTTTTGACTAAGATTGAAAATTTCGTAAAAAACATCAATAAAAGTGGATCCCTCCAACAAAAAAGATTAGAATATTTAAACCTCCTCAATGAGGTAATGATAAGCACACCATAATGATATTAAAAACTCTAAGCTATAACATTTCGTCCTTAATAGAACAGAGCAGGAGAATCGAACTTCTTAAAATTCTCCTTGCTCACAATATCACGGTTGCGTTCATCCAGGAAACACACCTTAAACACAGACACAAAGTATTTTTAGACAATTATAATTTTCTTTCCAATCCTTTTAACCAAGGCGTAGCTATAGCTATAAAAAACAACATAAGTTATACAAATGTGCAACTAATAAATCCAATCTTCCCAAGTAACTTCTGTTACATAAGCCTCACTATTAATAACATCTCAAAAAAAATTTTACTGGGTTCTCTATACTTCCCCTCTAACTGCCAATCCAATCTTATGATAGAAGAACTAGAGAAAATAAATACCTTATCCGAAGCATTTGACGGGGCCATCCTGGGTGGCGACTTAAACGCTAGACACCCTAATTGGGGAGACTCTAAAATCAACCAAAATGGTAGAAACCTAGAACACTGGTTCAATACTAACAACCCTCAGCTAATAAACATCACCCCCCCAGATCCAACATTCCCAAGAAGCTCGGCTTACCTCGACCACTTTTTAGTTTCTCCCAATTTGATCAATGTATTTGATAATAACTACATAATCAAAACAATTCCAACTTTCAGTGACCATTTCCCAGCTATACTGCAACTGACTATATCGGATGCAATGCTGCCCCTAGTTGAACATTATGTAGGTAAATCCTACAAAAATACCAACTGGCCCAGATTTAGGGAAGACCTAGATTTAACCTTAAGCACTGTTCTTCCATCTCCCTTTATTTCCCTCTCGAATGCACAAATAGATCGGAAAATAAGTACTTTCAACGAAACCATTTCTGACACTTTAGAGCTTCACTCCTCCAGTTCTGTATGTAATACTAAAAAATATAAAGATCTTCCAAGTGACATTAACAATCTATACAAAATTAAACACCTTTGGCAAAAAGATCTCAAAAAAATCTTCCACAGATCATACAACAAAGTAAACTGTGAGTACAAAGCCCTTTCAAGTAAAATTTCCCTACTCAAAATAATCATAAAAGAAAAAGTTAGTATTTGGCTAAATAACCAACTCAGCCTAAAACTCAGTAACATCAAACCAGGTCCACAAGCTTTTAAAGAAGCAGCTAAACTAACAGGTAAAAAGAAACGATTCATATGCGACCAAATCTCAATCGGAAACCGTATAATTACAAACGAATCCGAGAAAGTTAACACCTTTAAAGAACACTTTAAGGAACTCTACAGTGAAAAAATTCCTTCTTATGACCCCAATGTTGTTGTTTCAGTACAGGCAGAAATGATTCGCTTAGCCGAATCTATGCCAGAAAGAATATTCATCTTTTCAAATGAAAACTCCGCCATCAACCAAAATAACCAGTTTTTCACTTCTATCCCGGAAGTGACAAACATAATCAAAAATCTTAAAGCTAAAAAATCGACAGGCCCGGACAATATTTCCAATTTTATTCTTAAAAAAATTTCACCAGAAGCAATCAAATACCTAACAATTATATACAACAACTGTATAAATAACGGATACTTTCCAACAGAATGGAAAACCGCGAAAATTGTACCATTATTAAAAAAACCCAACATCTTCACTCTAGACAATTTTAGACCTATTTCGATGCTCTCGAATGTAGGAAAAATTCTTGAAAAAATCCTAATGAATAAAATTGAAATGCACACTGACGATCACATAGACTTTATTCCAGACCACCAATTTGGTTTTAAAAGGTCCCACTCTACAGTACACTCACTACTTAAAATCCACAATGAAGTTACAATCAACTTACGAGAGAAAAAATGCACCGTAGCCTGTTCGCTCGATATCGAGAAAGCCTTCGATAGTGTGTGGAGAGACGGCCTTCTTTTTAAAATCAGCCAGATGGATTTCCCACCACACATAACCAACATGATTCGCAGTTTCCTCAACAACAGATTTTTCTTCATCCAACTTCAACAGACAAAGTCAGAAAATTGTTTGACATACAGGGGAGTCCCCCAAGGCTCCATTTTCGGCCCAAAGCTATACAACTTTTTCATACACGACTTTCCACATACTGTATTTTCCAACAACACCATCACATCAGAAGCAATCCTTTTTGCTGACGACACCTTTGTCTATGCTCCCTCTGAGCAGCCAACAGAAGCACTCATTAATCTCAAAGTCCATCTAGATATAATCAACAAATACTACAAAACATGGGGCATTCATATTAATAAAGACAAATCGGAAGCTATCTGCTTTCGAAATGCCAGCGGAAAAGGTAAACCTGGCGTAGTAAGCGAAAGTAAAAACCTGAAACTATCCCTTGACAACATCAACACCCAACTAACATTTTTGCTTACGGGTTGCAAGTCTAAAGGGCTATTCGCACCTATAAGGCTGGTATACTACCCACGGTAAAAAAATTATCAGTAAACGCTGATATTTATACTTCTAAAAAACTTTTTAGGAGTATCTTATAGTGGGATTATAGGTGTGATGAGAAAATTATCTATAAGCACACTATAACGATGTCGAGAAGCATTTAATCCTATAGGAATCCACGACAGAGGTCATTAAAAGCTTCTTATCATCATAACAATTTTATTCTTATAAAGCTTTACAGGTGTACAAAATGTAGCATCTGGAAGGGTTTATAGAAGGCATGATACTCAGCTTCTCGATTGTTCTATAAAGGACGCCAAAGAACGGGTTGTAACTTTACCTTTTCAAGTACAATATTGAAATAGCTACATTTTGATTCATGAAAACAAATTAAAAAAATAAATACTTTCATAAAAATATACATGTAAAGCCTGAACTACATCAAAACACAAAGTCAGAAAAGTACAAAAAAGTAAACACGATGTTTTTTCTTGTTCCCCCTAGTAACTTATTTGTATATCTTTCTTTCATTTTTAAAAAAGTATTCGAGTCAAAAAGCTTGAACATGACCAAGCTTTCAATTTCCACAAAGTTTCAAAAACAAATACACTCAAACAATATTCACATAGTTCCTGTCATTTTCGAAGAAAAGCTCTTTTGACAAATAAATATTTTTTTTCAAATACAGTTGATTCCCTATAAGTCGAACTTCATCAAGTCGAATTTCCCTCTTAATCGAACTTTTTCACCATTTTTAATGAAACCGCCTGCAGCAAAAAGGTTGAATAGATGCCTCCTACTCGAATTTCCTAGAAACTCGAACCAATTTTCGTGTCCTGTGAAAATTCGACTTAGATAGAGTCGACTGTATTTTGTTTACTTTTTCAAATTTTTTTTTATTTGAAATTTAAAACTTCAAAAAACAAAAGAGCTTTTTTAGTTATTTTTTTTCCAATAGATGTCAGGTAAATATACATGTGATTTCTATATTTTGAGCTTTGTGTACTTTTTTGTACTTTTTCGACTTTGTGTTTTGATGTAGTTCAGGCTTAAAAGTCTACGTGTTTTTAATAATCGCTACATGTTTTTCAATTGACTGCGAACATCGAGCATTTTTAGTGGGTTTGTTCTTTTGCATGACCGCAATCTCTGGATTCTTCTGTCCCGATTGTTCTACTCCCAAGAGAGCTTTAACAGCACCATTTTCCTCAGCTACTTAATGCGTTGTTTGTACTTGAGGAAATCTTGAACTGTTTTTGCCGAGCGACCAGTTGCATTGGTTTTCAATTCGTAATAAATACCAGACGGTTCTGTCTGATACAGATGTGGGGTTCCGTCGGAGTCAAAACCCATAATCTGGGCAGGTAATGTGAAAGGGAAGGCGTCCTTTGCTCTGTGTTTATTTTTGTTTCAATTAATAATGTATAAATCTTTTGTGTTATTTGTCTATGGATCAGCTCATCTGTCATCTGTGAAACATTTTTTTAGCTTTTGCTATAAAAATTAAATTATTTATTTCAAAAATAGGTACTTATCAACATTTAACAAAATGTCCAACAAAAAATTTACTCAACAAGTTACAACACGTTTGAGTGAAGTTATTTTGTTCTTTTCAACAATAGAAAATTCTATTTTAAATTCCTTTCATTTGTGAACATTGTAGAATATCTTGGCAACTTAAGCATTAAAAGCAAAAAAAAACGTAAAATCAAAGGAATGCAAGAGAGAAATTCCATATGCCGAACACCTCCAAGAGCTGTGAGAAGAACTGGCCAAGGACCCAATTTGTTTTGGGTGCTACGAAGAGAATGTATCTTGATCTATACTAGAATTTCTCTTTAATACTTGTTTATAATCTCGGTTAGACTGAAAATAAAGATCAATTCGATTTAAAAGCAGCTTCCAAAAGGGTCGACAAAGAAGGCAAATATTGAAAAGAACTTCCCATGATGATTAATTGATGATTATTTGGACTCGAATTCCGATTTAAATGTAAATCCATCTAACCAAAATTAATAATTTTGTTTAATAAATTCATTTACAGGTATGGTCAGAGAAGAGGAAAGTTCTTCAACCGAAGTTAAATGCCTTAGTTGAAATTCGACTGATGATAAGACTTCTATGATCAAATAGCCCACCTGTTGGAAACGTCAAAAAAAAATTATCATTTGAACGATTTGATTGTCGCAAGTCCAGAACACTCATTGCTTAGAGAAATCATCTAGATGCTTAACTCGCTTCAAAATTCTTCAAAGCAGTTGACAACGATGTCCAAGTACAAGGGATTGGGTTCGATTCCCAGCTTAAGTGTGGTATGTAACTTAGTTATTGACTAGTTAATTTTTATTTTCGGGTCAGGAAATTTATTCAATTCAAAGTTTATTGAGACTTTCATTTAAATACATTTTTTTTAAAGTAATAATACTAAGACTAGGTTCATTGCTGACTTGGACTAATCTAGCTTATGCATAAATATTCATAAAATGATTTAGATATCCTGTGTACAAAGTAATAGATAACTTTACTAGTTAGTAACATATATATTTAAGTGTTGTTCAAGGCACTTTTCAGAGTGTACATATTGTGATAAGGTAACTACTTAAAACTAGATAAAAATTTAAAATCATTATTCAAAAATTATGAATTTTGAAAAATTAAAAAAAAAACTTACCCAAAATATCAGGGGTCGAATTACATCATACGATTACGATCATTCGTTAACGTTTTTACTATTTGTGTCTCTATTTATTTAGTAGAAACAGATAGGGATACATAGCAACCATACGTTAACGAACGTATGCCGTAATTCGACCCCTGGTATTAGAGCTGAACGCAAATCACCTGAATCAAATGATCCCAACAAATCAAAGCTAGCCTCTTTTGTCGATGCAATATCAGGCTGACTTTAAGATGTTGTTGGATTTTGAGTCATTGATTGGCTTCCTCCTCCGTAATTCAGCAAATCGATTGGTGGAGCTGGCAATGTGCTTGCATAAGGATGCTCTTTGCTATTCTCTGTAATGTCTGGCATTACCAAAGGTGCTTCTGTTTGTTGCTCAGATACTTCTGAAACCGGATTGGTTGTAGTTTCTATATGGGGTATGGGTGGTGCTGGCCTTGATCGTGGCGGCTGCTGTGGGCGATCGGGCACGGATCCCGCAGTTGGTTTGGTAACTACAAAAGAACGAACAATTTATTCGAGACTCGGGAATAATATATTTTTGTTTGATTACCAAAATTATCAACCATTTCTACATATTCCAATTATTATGAACTAAATAGATTGATTGGATTATGTTTTGGTTTAGCCGGTAACCAAGGTGGATTCTTTGACGGGCGGCTTTCATTGTCAGTAACGACAATCGAGAGAGACACAGTGACGTTAGATGGAACATGTTCCTGGTCAGTTAGCTCGTCCAAATCGTTGGTTGTGAATAAGGGTTTCCTGAAGCCAGTATTTAATTTTAATTTTCAAGCCTTGAGGGCGACCCATTCCCTTGAGAGCATTGCGTGCATGATAGAGAACAACTGTAAGATCTCCACAAACAGTAAGGTTAATTGGTAGCATGATTTTTCCAGGTCCAGATAAATATAATCTAAAATAATCAAAATGAATTTCAATTTGTACAAAAAATCTTCTAAAACTCACTTCATTTTTTCATAATCCTGAACTGTATTCATAAGAAGTCTTTCATTGCAATAGACTTCGATCGACAACCATCACGAGCTTTTGTCATACGTGGAACTGGTTGGCATACTAACGAAACCACATTAAGAGTCTTGTAGTGCGGCAGAAGTGGTGTTGTCCTCAGAATATCATCCAAATAATACAAATAGCGAAACTCTGAAGGTCTAATTGGATGTCTTTTGACAGCAAACACTTGAACAGCATCTTCGGGTTCATGAATAAGACCACTGTACATGAGAAGGGCACAAACCATTGTGGCTGCACTGCAGCCACCACTATCACTTGTCTGAATGATAATACTTTTTGGATATGCAGTCAAGAAACCATACATACATATCTTTAGCAACGGAAAACATTCCATGTAAATGCGGTGCTTTGGATTGAGGACATGTGTAGATGGAGCCGTCTCCGACTGTCCGGCGTACCGGTGGAGGTAGACGTAGACAGTTTCGATTGCCAAAATTGTAGACGCTTACTTTTGCTGGTGGATAACGACTTTCGATGGACAACCGGACGTCTTCAATGTTTGTTTTGTAGGCCGATTCGAAGCCTTCAGAGGGACATGGCATCATTAGAATACTTGATGTAATGTAACTTATCTCGATGTCAACTCGACAGGAGGTGTCCTTGAGATTCTTGAGAAAACTGCTAGCACCACCTCGGATTGAGGAGAAAAGACTTCCTGTTTGTGCGGCACCTGCTGCTTTGGGTGGCTGTGGTAGATTTTGTCCTTGGTAGTTGTATTGTTGCATGTTGTTGGTGGCAGCAGCTGGTGGTGGTCTTGCTGGACGCTGCTGTTGATGTTGGGGAAAACTATCTGAGACATTGTTGTCTGAATAGGCCGATAGGTTGGGAGAATGTGTAGGCCTTCGTGGTGTAGGTCGTGAGGGAAGTGGAGAGAGCACAGGTGCATTTGTTGTTGCTGGACTGTTTTCCGGTGAACCACTTGGTGGTATTACTAATGGTTTTTCCCTTTTAATTAAACAAACATGTAAGTCATTTTTTGCTTTTCAGAAAAAATTACTTACCACCAATTCAATTGGTCTCTTTAATGACCAATTTTTCGTTTAAGATATCCCAGCCAAACGATCTAAAATTGTTGAAATGTTAAACCTATTTGAGGGGTTCACAGTTATTCACTATTTGATGACATCATGGAAACAATTAAATCCGGCATCTGATGGCTTTGTATAATTTCCGTTTGTAATTCGTAGCTTGGCTGAAACTTCAAATGGATGTTTTTGGAAACATAAACAATAAAGAACACATCCTTAAGCACAGATATCCAATTTGGGGTCTTTAACATAATTGTTCCAGGTGGCAACCATTTCTGGAGATCTATACATCGGGGTGGTCACGGTTGTGAGCTGTTTGTAAAAAAATAAATAAATTTAATATAAAGTTGGGAACCATGAAACTGACAAATGAAAATTAATATTCTTGGAAGATGAATTTAAAAAAATATTTTTATTTGAAATGAATACTCTAGACACTCGTTTTTCAGCCCCGGTTGAATCGAATTAAAAAATAAGTTTCTTTCGCTTCTTGAAAATTTAGAGTGCAATATCGGTTCAAGACTTTTGAATTATTGGATTAAAATCGTTTGAAGTCCAATGCAACTAAAAAAATCTTTTCTTCAGATACGTCTGGTCGTTGGATAGGAAACCAGCGGTGTGGGTGCTCTTATTGTGATCACCATGGCGTGTCTGAACGGCATACGATGCTAATAGAACTGGCGGGCAATAGATTTCATAAGACAATATGGCATTTTTTACTTGCAAGTAAAACAGACACAGAGTTATGTCTTGGATGAGTTATTCGGCAACATCCTCTGGATAAAATTTGCCTCTTAGGCGGAACTGTATCTTTTTTCTTTACATCTTGGTTCATTACCTTTTTATATAATTTTATCCATGTTAGGTTACCCCTCGAATCGGTATATTGCAATCGAAAGAAGCAAACTTCACGTAGGCCAATTGTCTTAACAACTTAATTGAAGAGATGTTTGCCGCTGTTAGTCATCTGTATAACGAACTCCCCGAAACATAATAATTGTTTGTTCAGTATTGTTATTCACAGGGTGATAAAATAAGATAATTTTGATCAGATCAATAGGCGTTTTTCTTCTTAAGTTTAGAACAGAGCCTGAACTGACAAACAAATAATTAAGTTTCTTTTTTTCCTCTGAACGTTCAGAGCTTCAAATTGTATTTCTTTTTTCATTCCGAACATTTTAAGGAACATGGTCAGAGCGCGCTCAGCGAGATCAGAATAAAATGAATGAATGCAAAACCTTACAAAATATGAAAAGTAGTGGATGAGAGTAGTCGCTGCAGTACTGAATTTAACCAACATATTTTTTATTACATCTTGAAAGAGGCAGACTAACAAAACTGAAAAAGTTACATGAAAGACTTAAACTTGAATAAAATGGAAAACCTTTTTTTTTTGGTCTGAACTTTCTTTAAATTTATATTTTTAACCATTAATTTTGTAAAATTGTTTTGCAGGCAACGGATGATTCGCAAAAAGACTACAAAAGCATCCCGAAACTATTCCAGCCAGATCGTTGTTTCATCAAAGAAACCTAAAATCCAATATTCGGCTGTTTTGTCGGAAAAGCGTTTTGGAAAACTACGCAATTGGAAAATATTCCACCCGAGCAATAATTGGAGTAAGAATAAAAATGCAATTTTCTTCCCCTATATAATATTCTTTCATTTTTGTATTAATTTACAGGATTAAACAATGAATGCTCAATGCATTTATCCAGGAGCAAGAAAAA
This sequence comes from Episyrphus balteatus, assembly GCF_945859705.1. NCBI lineage: Eukaryota > Metazoa > Arthropoda > Insecta > Diptera > Syrphidae > Episyrphus > Episyrphus balteatus. The sequence continues at coordinate 53,063,926 of NC_079134.1, read as the reverse complement.
TCCGTTCGCAATGCCATTGCGCAGCTTATTGGTGTTTCGATTCATTATGAAAAGAAGGGATAATGGATCCAAGAGGTCTTGCAATTTGTATACAGCAATTGCAGTTCGGTTGATCGAAAACAAAGTGAATTGGGATCATCGATCTTTGCTCAATAACCGATGTAGCACCAGAACAATTTGTCGCTCTCATGAAATCTATTATGGTGATATTTTGACCGCTGCTTTAACTGCTACCAAAACCAGTGGAAATATGGCTACTCTTCTAACAATCAAAGTGGAGATGAATCTATCAGCAGTATGGAGGAAATCCAAAGGCAACTAAATGAACAACAGCGTAAGTAAATTGGTTATCTTTCTGCAAAATAAGGTTCCCAATCGTATAACTCTAAAAGAATCATCTTTGTTCAGTTCTATTCTTATTTTAATTATTTTGTTTTTAGATACAATCTTTGAGATAAATGCTGCTAGCTGAATAAAATGCAAAATTCGTTGGAGAAATTGCATCACTTCAACAAGAAAACGATAAGCTAGAAGGCGAAAAGAATTTTCTCAAATCGAAATTAGATCAAATGAAGGCTGAGTTCCATTTGGACATAATCAAAGCCCTGGAAGGTAAAAATGCTGAAATAAAACGTCTGCAGACTGTTAGTATGGGCCTTCGAACTAAGTGTGATGAAGGGCATAGAAAATGTGCTATTGCGGGTAAATTTGAAGTGTATTTGTTTATAAAAATAAAATATTGTATAAATAATTTCTCGTTTTTTATTTCATTCGGTTTTATTTTTTTCCTCCCTCCTGGTGAGTATTGAATAGCCCTATTATGCTTCCAATAAGAATTCTGTGGTAGGCTTATAGGATCGAATACCACTTTCGGCTACTGATGAGAAACCTTACAGTAGTCTTACAGTGTACTTCTTCGCACATTTATAGGATCGAATACCACATTCGGCTACTGATGAAAAACTTTACAGGAGTATTTCATCGTACTTCTTATAGGTTTAATAGGAGTAAAAAAAGGGGGCCTTTTTGATGATAAACAGGGTTATATGAGTCTTTTAGGTGTGAAATTAGTGATGACAAAAAGCTTCTCACCATCGTTATATCATCGAAATTGTTAGTTGGGCATTCCGTTTAAAAACAAGCTTAAGTACCTAGGGGTTCAATTTACTAACCTGCTCAAATTCAACCCTCACGCTAGGGAGAATAAATCCAAAGCTAGTAAACTTTCCAACATGCTAATGCCTTTCCTAAGGCACTCTATGCTAAGCAAAAAATCTAAACTTCTATTCTACAAAACGTTGATAAGGCCGACACTGATTTACGCATTCCCGGTATGGTTCAGCGTTTCACCAACGGTCCTTAATGAATTCGAAATCTTCGAAAGAAAGATGTTACGCCTCTGTGTAAGTAAAAACTTCAAAACTAGAAATAAAAGATATTCAAACAACTTTATTTATAATGAAGCAAACATAACTCCATTGATCAAATATACAGTCGAACTCATGTTTAAAAACATTGAAAAAATGAAATATTCAGACAATGATTTGATCAAGGGAATTTACTTCTCTCAAAATAATAATTCATGGACTGAATCTCTCTATCCATCACCAATCAGCATAAGCAACGAAAACCTCCAATCAACTCCTGATGGAATTCTTGAATTCTTCTTGACCTCAATCAGAGGAAATAACAGAGGCTAAATCAGCCAAAAGAATAATCAGATCTTTCAATCTAAAATAGACAAAAAGAAAAATGTTAAATAAATCAATCAAACGTAAAATCAAAAATCACCTGAAATTAAAATTTAAAAAGTATATAAAGAAAATACAAACAAATCATAAGATAAATAAAAACATTTCAACATTAATCATTAAAAACAAAAAAAAAAAAACAAAAAAAAACAAAACAAAAACATATTCTCAAAAAAAAAAAAAAGATCTCTAGCTGGGTCAAAACTATACTACCATTGTTTGCTTTGCTACTTAATATTGTATTAGTTTTAAGAAAATAAAATATGTGTAAACAACCTATGATACGATTAATACTAATCAAGTTAAATAAAAAAAAAAAACAAAAATCAAAACGAAATGCTCTCAAAATTATCAAAGTAATCACAAATTGTATTAACATAACATAAATATACTCAAAACCCAATCACAAATGTAAAAAAAAAAACAACAAACAACAAACAATAACAAAACATAGAAAAAAAAACTCGAAAACAACAATAAAAATAAACAATCTAAACTTCCTATCGGAACAAAACTATATTTATGAAAATAAACATATTGGGCGCATTCACAAACCTAGGTGCTACGTAGCGACTCGTTCTGATTGGCTGAAAATAGCTAAGAAATTAGTTGAAATTTCCCCTCCGACGTAGGTGAAAAATTTTCAGCTTCAAAGCTAGCTGACATTTCTCAGTCAGCTGTTTGATGGAAACAAATTCTATTTGAATTTTAAATTTGGTGGAATTGATGAAAAAAGCATATAAAATAAAATTAATTGTGTAGTATGTGAATATAAATCAGGAAATTGAAGAATTTCAAAGAAAAAAAGCCATTTAAACCACTCAAAACACATTTTTTTTTTATTGCATCTGTCACCTAGCTTTGTAGTGCAAATTCGCATTCCAAAAGCTAGTTGAAACTCGACTACGTAGCACCTAGGTTTGTGAATGCGCCCATTAAAATGTAAAAATATGAAAATACAAACAATAACCAAAAATAAGAAAAGAAAGAATATAAACCTATCAAAGAAACTGACATTTCATAGGTAATGTCAATAAATGTCAGAAAAGAAAACATATGTTCGTTTATGTAAAATATCTATACATCTCACTTTCTGTATTTATAGCGTACCTATTTTATCTAATTGTATATATATGTATAAATATCTTAGTCATTAGTAGTAGTATAAAGACAATCGTCTACAGAAACTATTTTATAGCTCCGAGAGCAAGAACTATTATATTCCTAAAAAAGAAAAAGACAAGCCATGTTGGCATTCGACACTAAAACAACAGAACAGGATGGCCATACATTACAGCCTCCGCTTATTCTACTTATAATAAGAAAGAAAGAACTAAATATACTTACTCATGTATTCATGTAACATTATTTTCAAGTCTCAATAAAAATACAAATACAAATACAAATACTTGGCTAAAATTTAGCGCGAACAGCGTACCAGGCTTGAAAAACGAAAAGCAAAACGAAATTTTGTATGGAAAATTTCTTTTCGCTTCAAGCCTGGTACGCAGCTCGCGCTAAATTTTAGCCGAGATAAAGCTCCCATACAAGTTATCGATAATTTGTATGGGACTCATTTTAGCTCGGCTAAAATTTTTCGATAATTTGTATGGAAGCTAAAATTTAGCGCGAGCAGCGTACCAGGCTTGAGATAAAATTCCCATACAAGTTATCGATAACTTGTATGGGATCCATTTTATCTTGGCTAAAACTCTCATTTTAGCTCGGCTAAAATTTTTCGATAATTTGTATGGGAGCTAAAATTTAGCGCGAGCAGCGTACCAGGCTTTAGCCAAGATAAAATTTCCATACAACTTATCGATAATTTGTATGGGAATCATTTTAACCCAGCTAAAATTTTTCGATAATTTGTATAAGCCTGGTACGCTGCTCGCGCTAAATTTTAGCTCCCATACAAATTATCGAAAATTTTTAGCCGAGATAAAATGGATCCCATACAAGTTATCGATAACTTGTATGGGAGCTTTATCTCGGCTAAAATTTAGCGCGAGCTGCGTACCAGGCTTTAACTCATTTTCTTAGGTTTTTTTCTTGCACATCACTAATCAAAATTGTAATAGAACAATACTGGCCAGCTGCTTGTATGTATATATATATATATATTTGACGCCACCATGTACGACGCCCATATATACCACAAAGAGAAATGTCAAATAATTGTAATTTTGCTTTGAACACTTCCTCTTTTGGTCTGCAAAAAATAAAAAAAAAACCAACAACCACTTTTTTTTTTTTTAATTATAACGTTTCTATTTCCACTGTGTATTTCGTCTTGAAGTGATTCAGTGCGAGAAAAATATTATAATAATTGTTTGTTCTTCATTCAACAAATTCAATTGTCTTTTTCGTGTGAATTAAAATTTATAAAAAAAAACAGTGAACAAAAATTCATTTTGAGTGTTAATTTTTCAACAAATAAAACCAAAAAAAAATCAAGGTAAGAACAAAGAAAATTCCTATTTAAAAAAATATTGGTCTACGAAAAATTTGCACAAAAGCAAAAAAGTTCAAAGAAAATTCAATTTAACCCGTAGCCATGGCAATTTTCTACTTTCTTTTCCAATTCTTTTTTTTTATTGTATTTGTCTTGTTTATAAATACACAAACCTATAAGACAGGAAATGAAAAAAGAAGAAACCCAGCCCATATCCCTTTTAAAATGTTTTTTAGAAAAGCCGGCATAATCAAATTAAGCCTTTTTCTAGTGGAGATTACGTGAAAACAAAAAATTACTCATACATTTCCAGAAGAGTAATCAAATATATATAAAAAAAAAGTTGTTAAACAAAATCTTGCATGAGTCATGAACCAAAAAAAAAAAAAAAGAATTATAAAATATAAACTCGAAACTTTGTTGAATGATATCTAAAAAGTTTTATTTTTAGGTTGTTTTTTTGTTTTATGTTTTTTTTTTTTTTATAAACCCATTTCGCTTATATCAATTCTACCAATTTTTTTTTATTAATTTTTGAATCATTAACCATTCCATGTTCTGCATTTTAAAGTAAAACAATGATAGATAGGTACTTTTTGAGCTTAATTAGGTAAGCACAAAAAAAAATGAAAGAACAAAAAAACAGTTGGCATTTTGTATACATATACAATTCATAATAAATGCTCCTGTTCATTGATTTCTCTGGTCTCTGCTGTTTCTAGCTCACTTCTTAAAAGCGGACATCACTGCTGGTGGCTAGTGCATCAAACTGACTTGTGTGCGAAATAGGTATTATTTTTAGAACAGGAGAAAATTCTAAATCACACAAAAAGTCGTATCTATGGATCTTCTCAATATCAAGGTTGCGTTTTGTTGCAATGCCTTTAACGCAGATATATATTTTTTTTGTTTTCTTTTTTTATTTAATTTCTTTTTGTCGTGTTTCTCAGAGTTTTTATCATGTAGGTAGTTACGTATGTACTCGGTTAAATGACCTATACAACATAGAGTTACCATTCCTAGAATATGGAATTGTTGATGCTAAGCGATCAGTGAAGATGTACGTATATGGCAATTTTTTGTATTATTTCATATCGTACCTACAGCGTTCTGAATCATTAAATAAATTGTAAGGAATCTTGAGAAATATAAGCTCCTGCACACTTTTTTCTTTGTTAGTTACACCCCTGTATCTCATTTAAAATGGCTTTAAAATTCTGTGGTGTATTTTTTTGTGTTTGCTTATAGTTTAGCAAGTTGAAAATATTAGTATATCGATCAATTTAGTTCAAATCGCGTTACTGAACTAGGTCATTTTAGTTCAATTTATTTTAATCACTCCGTTTTTGTTAAAAATAAAAAAAATAAAAAACAAAATTATTTTTTAAAAATGCATCCAAAATTGTGTAAAATTTAAGTACTCTACATACAGTGGCGACAAAATAAATAGCACATGTACCCTAAAATTTCTAAAATGAAAGTTCTTCGCACTTTTTTAACTTAAAAGAGCTGTTTTATTAATGAGGAAGTAAGAACACAGATATATTTGATTTATTAAAAAAGAAATTAAGTACATTGAATTCCTTAACAAGAAATAACAACAAAATCATTAATACAGCTCAAGTTTTTTAGGACAAAATAAATAGCACACTTCCTAAAAACAAAAACAAATTAACAAAAATTTTAACACAGTTAAAAGAAAATAACTAGTATTTGGTTGGGTAACCCTTATTATTTATCACAGCATAAAACCAGCGTTTAATAGACGTAACAAGACTCCGAAATCGTTCAAAAGGTACTGAGTACCAAGCTCGTCGAAATTCCTGCCAAAGTTTGTCCAAATTTGAGATATCAGACCTGTTAATCGCTTTTCCCACGTCACTCTACAAGTCCTTAGTAGGATTCAAATCTGGGGACTGGCTTGGCAATTCCATAACACCGATTTTTTGGACGGATAGCAATTGTTTCACAGACTTAGTCTTATGTTTTGGGTCGTTATCCTGTAGAAATGTCCACTTTAAAGGCATTTCCTTTACAGTAAAAGGTAGAATAGTGTCCCTTAGGATCTCCTTGTACTTAAGGTGGTCCATATGGGGCATTTCAAAATGCCCCATACGGAAATTCCCCGCGTGGAACAGTTGAAATGTGACCCGCAGTATAAAATATAGACTGTTAAGGATGGTGGGGCCAGTATTCTTGTTTGGGGTTGTTTTTCTTGGCATGGTGTGGGGCCATTTCATCGGATAGAGGGTATTATGGACCACCTTAAGTACAAGGAGATCCTAAGGGACACTATTCTACCTTTTACTGTAAAGGAAATGCCTTTAAAGTGGACATTTCTACAGGATAACGACCCAAAACATAAGACTAAGTCTGTGAAACAATTGCTATCCGTCCAAAAAATCGGTGTTATGGAATTGCCAAGCCAGTCCCCAGATTTGAATCCTACTGAGGACTTGTAGAGTGACGTGGGAAAAGCGATTAACAGGTCTGATATCTCAAATTTGGACAAACTTTGGCAGGAATTTCGACGAGCTTGGTACTCAGTACCTTTTGAACGATTTCGGAGTCTTGTTACGTCTATTAAACGCTGGTTTTATGCTGTGATAAATAATAAGGGTTACCCAACCAAATACTAGTTATTTTCTTTTAACTGTGTTAAAATTTTTGTTAATTTGTTTTTGTTTTTAGGAAGTGTGCTATTTATTTTGTCCTAAAAAACTTGAGCTGTATTAATGATTTTGTTGTTATTTCTTGTTAAGGAATTCAATGTACTTAATTTCTTTTTTAATAAATCAAATATATCTGTGTTCTTACTTCCTCATTAATAAAACAGCTCTTTTAAGTTAAAAAAGTGCGAAGAACTTTCATTTTAGAAATTTTAGGGTACATGTGCTATTTATTTTGTCGCCACTGTATAATACAAACATCAAGTTAAAAATAATAAATAAACATTTTATTCTTATAAAAATTCTTAATTTCGTTCATAATTTGTCAAGCTTTCTGATATCTGCTGGACTGGAAGTCTAGGAGAAGGTCGTTTTGCTTTTATCAAATCGGAATTATAGTATTCGAAGATGCTACTTGTTTTTTGTTTTTACTCAGAAATTAGAGTAGTGGTGCTTGAAGAAGAAACGCTGAAAGCTGAAACTTGCACAAGCAACTTTGTGCACTTTTACATCTAAATCTTGAAGTAGGGCAGAAGAACCGATTTAGCTCCGCAAATTCGGTTTCAGAACCCCTATTCTCTAAACACATGGGACTTCCTTTCGCCCAAAGAATACATAAACACTAACTATGGTGTAAGGTGATAGTAAGCTGTTCGGTCATATCATATAACGACTGCTCTAGGTTGCTGTTTATTTTGTTGAAAAAATCTTCTTCGCTAATCGCGAACTAAATTGAATTTAGCAAATGAACTTTGTTCCATAGTTCACCAAAAATGGACTAGTTCATTGAACTAGTTCGTTCGCGAACTACACAAGCCTAGTATTAGGTGCCAACAATAAAAAAATTGAACCAAATTTAACAATTCAAGGTCTGAAACTGATATTAAAATAATTGTTGTGTTTTTAAGAAGAAAAATTTAAAAAAATGGAAGTAAATGACAGTTATTTTCAATAATTTTATTCAATACTTGGTATTGTCTCTTCTAGCGCATATGACAGCTTAGAGTCGTTTGTTCATTTCATAAATTAACTTTAGAAGGTTTTGATGTAACTTTTCTTTCACTGTAGTTTTTAGTTGAACAAGACTGCTTGGAGATGGATTTCGAACGCGAATACATCCCTTCAAAATTTCCTAGAAATGATCTATTGAATTCAAATCCCGATTTCTGTGCGGTCAATCCAAAGCTGGCTCATTAAAATCTTGAAGATATTCTCAACAACTCTAGCATGCATTATCGTGCATAAGACTAAACTGTGGACCGCATGCTCTTCGAGGATATTAGTCAAGTATCTTTGGGTACTTAACGTAGGTCTAGGAGAGATCACTTACTCCGTACGTGTTGTAAGGAAAATTTTACTTCATGAAAATTTATGACACTTCTTCATTTTCCTATTCTGATCGAATTTTCTCCGTCATATGTCATATCCATGCAATTTGAATGTTTTCGCTTTCTAATCTCCCGAACTACAAGATTCTATAACTTGTCTGTGGTATTTAGGTCGGGAGACTGCGTTGGCCACTCCAGAACATCGACATTAGCCATTTCCAAAAAGCTTTTTACTAATCGGCTGGTGTTTTTGGGGTCGTTAACATGAGCAAATAAGCTGTTTTCGGGAATTGGATTGAAAATGTGGAAGCATTTTCCAAAATGTCCTATCACTTTTTTTGATCGTGAATCAAAACTAAGATAGACAATCGAAAACAGTAAAAGAAAAAAAAAAGAGTTATTTTTATACATACCGTGCAGAAGGGCCGTGCCTATGGGTGGTTCAACGGGGCAGTTGCGCGTGCCATGAAAATGCGCCTTGCCAAGAAAGGCATCGAGCCATGAAAGGCGCTGCACTATGATTTAAAAGCGGAGAAAATACCTTCGGAAAATACGATGGTAGTGACGAACCAACGCCAACGGGTCCACTTTCAGCTTTATTTGTTAATTTTGTTTTAATTTTTTTTTGTAAGTGGTTTGAAGTCAAAAAATATTGTGGTCGTCACGAACCACTGGGTCCATTATTTATTTATTTTTATTTTTATTTATTTGATAATTTTGTTATGTATGAAACAATGATGGTAGAACCAAGCTGAAAAAAACTTTAAAATATAATTTTAAACTTAGAAGATAATCCAAAACTACTTCGTTCGGTACTAAGTGTATTTTTAAAACATCCGCAGGAACAAAGTCTTTATTTAAATATTTGGATGAGAAAAGGCGCGATTTTTGAGCTTACCCCAGGTGCTCTAAGGGCTAGGAACGGCACTGCCGTGCAGTTTAGCTGTTGCTTCTACCATAATTTCATAATTGTTTTGTTTCACTGAAGTGTAAATCGTGAATGCCAAGATCGGTCTTTATTTGAAAAAATTTTTTGGACTGTCGAGAGCTTTGAATAATCATTTTTGTCAAAAAACAAAACCGACTTCCATAGATCAAAACCCGGGTTTTATGGCTTTTCTAACAGTTTCTATGGCTAACACTGCAGCCACCAGCTTTCGAATACAAAAAGAATTATCAAAATTGCTTCAATCAGTCCAAAGTTATGACATAAAAACAAACAAAAAATACAGACGAATTGAATACCTCCTCCTTTTTGGAAGTTGGTAAAAAGAATAAAAGGAATGGGTTCATAACCCATATAGTGCAAATTAGTACAGCACCTAACTCTAAGAATTCTAGATTTAGATTAAAACCCGGTTAAAAAAAATCTTTTGACACTTACGGCCATATTATTCACTCTGGCTTTAGTTTGGATTAAAGTTAATTTTAAATCCAATCACTTAAATCTGAATTTAATAAATCCATGGATTTAATTTTTTGTTCATATTATTCACTCCAAATAAATGAACTAACATAAAAATCTCAGTTTTGGGTATTCTTTATTTTACGGAGCCTGACTACCCAGAGCCACAAAAGTGCCAAAAAAATTAAATAAAAAGCACAAGTAATGTGTAATGTAACATGTCAAAACTTATCTTGCATGAAAATGATTGAGCAAAAATTTAATTGAATTTACTTAAGTTGTATCTGCACAAAATGTATATCGCATTATATGTCCTTTTCGCAAATATTCTCTGATAAATAATTAGCTTTAGAACTTTGTACATAAGGGTTATTCCATGAAAAAGTGGACACGAATTGTGAAAAAAATTATGCAGTCTTTTCTTATAACATAATTATGGCAAGTATAATTATGTTATTTTTTAGCATTTTTATAAAATAATTATGGCAACTACAAGTCCACAGAAATCAAGATGCATCTAAGAGTTACGATTACAAAATCCCCTTATGATGACTAAATTCAATTAAAATTTAATCAAACATCGTTACATAATGTTCTATTTTAAAATAACTTTAGTGCATCTATTCTTTTTTGTTGTAACAATAAAATTTTGTGGCCGATTAATATAATATAATGTAGTTTTTTTTCTGAAATCCTTGTTGCTATTTCGTATAATTAACATTTTAACCAAAAATATTCTCTATTTTTATTAGAGCTTGTTTAACCAGTTTCTTGTTTTGTTTATAAATTGTAATTGTAAACAAGTAAGTAAGTAAGTAAACAAATGAATAATTCTGCAAATGATGTCACATTATAAGTTTAGGAAAAGGTAATCAAATTTTGTTTTTCCAAATATATATTATAATCGCACAGAATATAGTTTTACTCCATTCAAGAATGTGTAGTTTATTTCATAGGAATGATATCGCGAGCACTGAGGTGCTTACTTACTTTTGTGACTTGTCGTTCGTGGTGGAAATTTTGATCAAACCCCTTACATTTTTTGCCCATTATTCTTACACATGTTTAAAGAATAAATTTTTGGTTTTTGAAGTTCTTTCGCAATTTCTTTATTGAAGCTGAAATTATTCACAATTGGTTTTTCTACATGAAGAAAAGGTTTGGGAAAATTTCTTCTTTCACTTAAAGGTGCGAAGTTGAACGCCATTCCCATAGGTTTTTTTTTTCATAAAACCCATCAAATGCCCCTTGAGGATTTTTTTGAACAAAAAAATGTCCGTTCAGTTTTTGAGAAATTTTCGGAAAGAGCAAAAATTTTTTAGGGAAACACAATTTTAGTATTTTTAAACATAAAATTTAAAAATAAATTGAATCAGTTGAAGATTCAAAAATACATGTGTATATTTTAAAATCCAGTATTAATTTAATTTGACTGCTTCTATTGTGAAAAAGAAAAAATGTAGTATGTATCATGTAAATGAAAAAAAAAAATATATATATAATTTTTATTCACATTTTAGTGTGAAGAATTTCTAATCTCTTTATATATTCAAGGTTATTCAAAAAATAAACATATTTTGCTTTCTAATTTTCTATTTCATTTATGAAAAACGAAAATACACTTATGTACAAATGTACATTTCCCTCATTTCCTCAATACACCCACCGATTTTTCTAAATGTATTGTAAAAATCTTGCCATAATTTTGTTGTATCATTAATTAAGTCACGTCATATTATTTTTGCTTATTTGTTTTTGTTTTTCCTCTTTAATGTTTTTATACAAGGCCGTCCTTTGCTTATGCAATGAACAAAAATAAAACAATTAAAACAATAAAATTGAAAATATTTTTTTTTTTAATTTATAAAATCTGTAGCAATTATAAACGATCTCTTGTTGCTAAGCATTAAAGGGCTTGAGTGATACAGTTTGAGGAGGTTTATAGCGTTTTCGTTTGGTAACTCTTGGAACTGAATGCCAAACGATCAAACTTGGATACTTCTTTTGATTCTGAAGTTTGGGTTTCTTTGTTTCTTTCAGAAACATTGTTTCTTTCAGAAACAATAACGTTTCATTACTTTGACGTCTTAAATGTGAAAATGTGTGCGTGATTCTCGTTTTGATTCTGCCGCAAATTCGGAATCGATTTTCTCTTCTTTTCAGAATTAAAACTGTTATTGAGTGCCAAACGAACAGTTTCAGAATCGTTCGGAAGAATTCCAGAGAGTCCCGGACGACCAAACGAAAACGCTATAAATATCTTCCTCTTTTGTTTACGAAACGAATAAAAAATAACCAAATATCAAGCAATTAGCTATGTTTTTTTGGCAAAGCTATCCCCAGTAAGATTTCCCAAATATCAACATTGAACAAAGCTTATGTCGAAGAAAAAGGAAAATAGAAACTAAAATACTTTGTCAATATTAAATCGGTCATTTCAAAGATAGCTTAAGTCGAGCAGGAAATTTATTCCGGCTGGATTATCTAGGCATTTCAAAATGATTCCATTTTTCTTTATTTTCAAACTGCCCTGTAGGGTGGTCATTAAAAACCGGTTGACACGTGCTTCACCTGTAAAAAAAAACATTAAATGGGTGGATGGGCGCAACTACTAACCAATACAAAAGTACATCTTAGTATTTAATTGTAGAGGGTAAAATTATTTTTAAGAGTACAAGTTTCGTTCGTGTACAATGTACAATATTAATACTTTAATATGAAACGAATATGCATTTATAAAAGCTTATGAAACAACCAGCATTTGCAAAAATGCGTTTATAAATTAAATTTTCAAAAGATTAAATCTGTTTACGAAAAACTGATCTTTTCGTCCTGATGCGATTGGCTTGGTAACAAAAAAACAGGAAAAAGTTTTTATGTTCACTCAGTCTGATTTTGTGTTATTTGATGAATTAAGCAATATATTCATCATTCGTAAATGGTTTGTCAGGACAAAACATAGTGATGTTTTGTAAGAATTCAGGCATGAACAATCACCAGTAATTCGTATTATTTTTGTATTGGTGTCAAGTTGTATTTAGAGAACAAGAAAGGAATTATTTAAAAGACAAACTTAGCCCAACTTAGATTTTTGTAAATATGTAAGTATCTATACCTTAATATTATAATATTAATATTATATCTCATCAACGTATGAAAAACTAATCCGAATCCGGACCCTGCACTCAATGACAAATAATGACAGGGGTGATTATATGTTAACATAAACAGGAACAGGATTCGCACCTTCCTATGGTATGAAATGTTGTTGTTGAGCAGTATAGAAGTATAACTTTCATTCTTCTTACCGCGCATGTGTTATTTTTATGAAATAAGACTTGAATTATTATGTAGTTCTCAATAAAAAGAGAGTGTAAACCGGAAAATGAGAGAGACACACCACATCAGTAAAGAAGATTTCCCCAGCTTTTCTATACAATTTTTCTTTGATAAAAATTCCACGAATTTCTATACTCACTATATTTTGGTTTGGTTTGTCAGTAATTTTTGTTGTCAGTTTCAATTCTCCGAATTGTACTCTTTTCACTCTCAACTCTGCTCCCCGGCTTCTTTTACTCTTGTATCTCAATTATAGTAAAAAAAAAAATATATACTTTGGTGAGAGTTTTGAACTCCCATCATCTGCAATGTGCTATGATGGCAGTAATTTGGATGTCAAATGGTATACGAACGAATTCGACAGACGCGCAAAATTTCAACTCCGAGGTGGAACTCTCATTTAGTTCGCGACTTAACTTCCTCCACGGAAGCTGTACTTTGTTTGCTCAGGTAGAGTGTGCTGCAGTGATTCATTATACGCGACGGCTTCACGGCTTCCTTTAAAATAAAATTAATTCATAGTGTGGACTGTGGAATATAAATAAAATATCATTTCTAATTGATTAAAAAATGTGTTTCATGGATTGATGGATATGTTTTAAACCGCCATTGTCGTGGGTGTGTGTTTTTTTTTGAGATAAAGTTTTTATAAGCTTTTTGAAGTGATTCTATAAATTTTATAGGTTGCACATTGAAAAAAAAAAGAAAGAAAATATAACCAAAAGAAAAAATAATATATAAAGTGATAAAATCATTTTTGGTATACACGTTTTTGGGGTGTGTTTTGTGCGGCACTGTGTTATATGTGTTCCCGGTTACAGTTGACCTAAATCTAGCTGGTACTTGTTCTGTCGCTGGTGCTGGTGCTAGTGCCTATCTATCTACCAACCAACCCACCAACCCAAAGTATTTTTTCCATGGGATGGGATTTGTTTAATCTTTGAATATTATTCTGGGCTTTTTTGCTTGTGACACTGGGACATCATACGGTCGTTCACACAATCTGTTTTGGCAATCAGTTTTTTTTTTTGTTGTTTAGCTCTTTTAATAATAAAATGACTTTGATCATAAAATCATGTTTTTAATAATTTGGGACTTGTTTTTTTTTTTTTTTCTTTTTTTTTTTTTTGCTTGTATGTTACGAGTTCCAAGGTCTGAATTTATTTTTTACCTTGAATTTTATTCAGAATAATATTAAAGATATCGACTCTTGATTAAAATCTTATATATTTACTCACTGTAAGGGTGTAAAGCAGTTTAGTTAAGATAGATTTTGGATATTTTAAAAATGTGTTTTAATTTTTTCTATGGAGTTTTTATTAAATACATTTCCATATGAATATAGATATTTTGTTTGGATTTTATTGGTCACTTTATGGACAGAATAGCCAATTTTTTGTGAAGCAAAATATGAACATATTTTATTTTGCTTTATGATTTCTTAAAACATAAATATTAAGTTTTATTTTTGATTTATTATCCGCTGCAATTAAAATGCTTTTGTTATTCTAAATTATTTGGAGTAATTTTTTTTTAAGAATAAAGAAAAAATGTTGTTTTATCCTACGATATTTAAAATATAATGTGACTATATCACACTAGACACTTCATTAGTTAAATAAGTTGAAGATTTTTTAGGGTCTAAGTTGCTGTCAGGAAAACGACTGACACATTAAGGTTATCATATCAATAAGTCGTTAACGAAATCAGAAATCAAGAAAACTGTAGAGTAACAGGCAGATATTGTTAATAACTTCTAAAAAAATATGTTTTAATCAAAATCGTAAGAGCTGTTTTTTAACATTTTAATTTTATTTTAAATAATTTGAAATTGTATAATCTTTAAATTAACTTTTAACATGCTGAAAAGTTCTGAAATTTAGCTGGGTTCTTTGCTCATTATTCGAAAAAAAAACTTTTCCAGGTATAGCTTTTCAATCTGACAAACACAAGGTGGAAGTAAATAATTTGTTAACATTTTTAAAAACTAATAAAGCCTAGCCTAGAAGCGAAACAAAAATGTTCATACAAAACCAACTCAACGAAATCGTAAACGAAAATTTTGGTTTTCGTTGCACATTACGCAGCTTAACCAACGAAATTCTTACTCGTGCTAGAATACTTGGAGAGTTTTTAAACGTTTGTCACTCACATTTAATTGCCCTGGTATTTTTTCTTGCTCCAAAAGAATTTTTTTACTTTGGAGACTTAGAAAAGTTTTCGTTTTTCTTGAGTAGCGTACTAGGCTTAATGCTTTTATCGGAAAAATTAGAAAAACTTTTAATATTCAACCACTGTTAACTTGTTTTCCGTACAAAGTATTTAAAATTTTGAATACAAAAATCTGAGAATTTGCAAATACGGGACAATCACGGGAAAAATAACAAAATACGGGACACTTGTACGTCCCGAGTTTCCTAAATAAAAACCCGGGACAAGCTGTAGAAATACGGGACAGTCCCGGGTAAACCGGGGCGGATGGTCACCGTAAGTATATAAAATATAAATAATCAGCCCTATCGAGGTATCGGTTCGGAGAATTTTTTTTTTTCCGATTTGTTCGAAATCGGAGAATTTTCTATCGAGGTATCCGTTCCGATTGACATATCGGAGAATCTTCTGATGAAACATGGCGCCAATCAACGCATTGCGATGAAGTGTGTTCAGCAAAGACATTTTGATAGTTGTGCTTTGAATTTCATCGGAAATTCTCCGACACAAAGTAGTTGCGGAATATTTTCAGAATTAATTATTGTTCTATGATTTATTTTTAAATGGTTGCATCGAATAAGGCAAAAAGTCTTAAGGTCAAAGTCCTTGCTTCTGTTCGTTCATTCTTTCATTTTCGTAAAGTCTAGCCAAGTGTATAAAAATCTAATGTTTACCATATTCAGCACATCAATGGGTCTTCAAGTCGACCTATCTTATAAGAAGTTTAAACGTTAAAAAAATATATATAGATATGCATTTCATCACCATATAATAACGAGAGAGCATCGACATACCAAATCATTTTCTCCTATTCCTTAATGCAGGCTTCCACGCATTGCTTGTACTTCATTTGATATTCATTATATTTTTCCTGATGTTGACCCAAGTTGATGATGTCAATGTGTTAGAGAGATTCTCGATTACTGTGTTGCTAGTTGCTTATTCATCTCAGAATATACTAAAACTACACACACATGCTAACATACTAAAAAAGAATATTAAATTTTATGAGTTCCTTCGGAATGAAAAAGTGAACAAAATAAAATATACTTTTTTTTTTTAAATATTCAAGTAACACCAAACCACTATATTAGTGTAGATATGTGCATCTTTATACGTATGTATATTATCTTGAAATAAAAGCAGCTAACGAATGCTTAAAAAATATTAAAGCCCAAAGGTCACATGATAAAAACGAAAAAAAAGACGGTAAGCAGAAGAGTTTAATTATGCAAGGAAATGCCTGCTTTAGCCTCATGTTTTTTTTCTTATTATGTGCTTTTAGGTTAGTGAGAAAAAACTCTACTAGAAGAGTTAAAAAACATTTAAGGAATATTTAAAGAATTCTGTAAAATGAATATAAAATTGCACTGGCCAAAAAAATTGACTTTTTTTCTGATTCGTGAGTTTGCTCTTTGATGCTCCTTATTATTTGAGGTCGCTGATCTCAAATATACATAACCTCACTTTTCATGGAATAGTTTGAAGTATTCAAATGGAACATACAGTTTTTTTTTTTTTTTTTCATTTTGAACGTCCATATTTGCACATTCGTTTTCCTGGACAATTTTGAACTTTTCGCAGATTTATTTATTTACATTTATTAAGTTATTCAACTACAGACTAAATGTCTGAGTTTTTTTAAAATATGTATTACAAGAGATTTTTGGAGAATTTATAAAAACAGGATAAATTAATCAATGTTATATTTTAATAATTAAAAAAGCTCATTTATTCTGGCAGAAACCGTGAATGCAAAAATATAGAGGCTGAATTGATTAAGTTGAATAAGTGTCCATTGTTTCATGTAGCTATGGCCTGGGTTTGAAGATCTTACCGGTCGTCGATGATTATTCGCTATTCGATTATAACCAGATCGTAGTTGTATCTTGATGGCTGATATTTTCTTGCCTTTTGACTAAAAAGTATCCATAAATCGTTCGTTGGATCTTCCTCTCGAATACGAGCCTCCTCCTGAGCGTTCATACATCTGCACTTGTACAGTGCATTTTTGAGCAATTTTTGTTCTCCATTTTCAATCAATCAAGTGAAAATCAAATCATTCGGCCTTATTCTGCTATTCGATTCACGTGAAAGTCTAAGATAAGAAGCTTTTAAATGGGGGTTAAAATTAAATGTAAGCAAATTTTTTTCCTTAGAATTTCTAAGATAAGGACACATCGATTGCTTTCGAAAAGTTGAGATTTTTCAAAGCCTGTTTGACGTGATAAAGGAATGAAATCTTTCGATTCAATTTTGTCCAATTTTGAAACACCAGAGAATCGCGTACTTTGGAAAAAGTTCACTTTCGATGCAAGAGACAGTTCAATTACTAAATGGATCAGACTGGAAAAAACTCATCAACTACTTAAAGGAAATCGAAAAATTCAGAAAACTAATAATGTCGGAATATGCATAATCTCTTATTTGATATTTAAGTTAATATATGAAAATACAAATTGTAACTGATTTTTTGTAGATTTATATTTGGTTATGCGGGCTACTTTGGTCAATTAATTTTAAATGCAAATAAAAAAACTTTATTCCATCTTTTACCCAACGTTTCGTCGCTACTCACGACTTCTTCAGGGGTTTTTTTATGATACACTCCGCTTCAACTAAATAAGCACACAAATTTTCAAAGGTATTTTGTCCATTTTTTCCTAAGATTGAGCTTTATTGTTTCATTTGATGATGCTTACCGATAGCTTGTGATGTTGTGAAAACAAATCAGAAAGAATAATTCACAAAGTACCGCTATTTTTTTTCCTGTTATCTTACAAAGCGTTCCATATGGAAAAATGCAGTTTTTTTTTTGCGTCAACTGAATAGACACACGGTCTTTAAAGGTCAATATCTTCGTTGTTTATGGGAGTTTTGAGGTCATTGGCATACCAAATGAAAGGTTGAAATGTTCTTAGTGAGATTTGGTTCTTTAATTAAAATTTAAAAACAAATTAGTAGATTAAAAGCTTTGAATAGTGTCGAAAGAGCTAAAATTGATTTGTCAAATAAATAAAGACTGACCGGGCTTGCTGTAGCTACTAAAATTGATAGGAGTTATAGTGGTGCCTACTCGTACCTCAGAAAAAAAAGTTCGTACAGGAAAAACATGAATTGAGGCAAAACAAAATGGCAAAAATAGCAGTAAATCGATGGAAATTTTGAGATATGCCTCAAATTCTAGTGACTCTGCGCGAAAATCAAACAAAAAGCTGGTGTTACTGCAAGTGTTTCAACAGTCCGCAGAGTAATAAACAGCACGGATCATTTTAACCCATTAAAAGTCCAAAAATAACCACCTTTGAGCAAGCAACAAAAAGGTTTTCGTTTTTAATTTTCTAGAATCCATATGAGCTGGGAAAATGAGTGGCGCAAAGTGGTTTTTCTGATGAGAAAAAGTTCAATTTTGATGGCCCCGATGGCTTTAATTATGAAACCATCAAAATTGAACTTTTTCTCATCAGAAAAACCACTTTGCGCCACTCATTTTCCCAGCTCATATGGATTCTAGAAAATTAAAAACGAAAACCTTTTTGTTGCTTGCTCAAAGGTGGTTATTTTTGGACTTTTAATGGGTTAAAATGATCCGTGCTGTTTATTACTCTGCGGACTGTTGAAACACTTGCAGTAACACCAGCTTTTTGTTTGATTTTCGCGCAGAGTCACTAGAATTTGAGGCATATCTCAAAATTTCCATCGATTTACTGCTATTTTTGCCATTTTGTTTTGCCTCAATTCATGTTTTTCCTGTACGAACTTTTTTTTCTGAGGTACGAGTAGGCACCACTATAACTCCTATCAATTTTAGTAGCTACAGCAAGCCCGGTCAGTCTTTATTTATTTGACAAATCAATTTTAGCTCTTTCGACACTATTCAAAGCTTTTAATCTACTAATTTGTTTTTAAATTTTAATTAAAGAACCAAATCTCACTAAGAACATTTCAACCTTTCATTTGGTATGCCAATGACCTCAAAACTCCCATAAACAACGAAGATATTGACCTTTAAAGACCGTGTGTCTATTCAGTTGACGCAAAAAAAAAACTGCATTTTTCCATATGGAACGCTTTGTAAGATAACAGGAAAAAAAATAGCGGTACTTTGTGAATTATTCTTTCTGATTTGTTTTCACAACATCACAAGCTATCGGTAAGCATCATCAAATGAAACAATAAAGCTCAATCTTAGGAAAAAATGGACAAAATACCTTTGAAAATTTGTGTGCTTATTTAGTTGAAGCGGAGTGTATGTTGTTTTTTTGTTGTTGTATTTTACATTGTTTGGTTGGTTTTGTTTTTTTAAATTTTATTTTTTATATTTATATCGTTTGAATGAAAAATATTTAAACTATTTAATAAATTAACATTAAAAACTATTGGACTATTTAATAAATTAACATTAAAAACAAGAGACTAATAAATTAAAAAGACAAACATAAATTATCACAGTGTAGCTCAGGTACTTATTTTATTGCTAATGCCATTTTTTTAAAATAATGTATAATAATTAAAACACTAAATTATTATTGAAGCTGCTGGTCGAGCTGACGGCAAAGCCAAAGCTTATAAATTCAAATATCTTTTGTAACAAAATATTGTAAATTGTAAATAAATGAATTCTTTACTTACTCACTCTTTCGATTCACGTGAATCGAATAGCAGAATAGGGCTGATTGAGTCTTATAAATCCAGTAGCTTTATTTTAGTTAGTTCTGGGATGTTAGTTAGAGCTCTAGATTATAATGCAATTTTTAATTCTGATGGTTACTCATTTGTGAAACTTTGGACTTCATCATCATTGAGCAGCTGGTTGAAATGGTAGATAGTATTGTTTTAAATAAAAAGAAAAAAAAAAACAAAAAATGTTCAGCGCTGTAAAATTGTATAATTTAAGTGGACAATTGTGCTCGCTGGTGTTTCAAAGAATGGTAATGGTTAGAACTGAACTAAAGTTTCATTTGATTGTTCTCTATTCAATCGATACCTTTTTGTTACTTGAAAAATAAAACATTAGGGTATTTAATACCCTATTTAATGGGTGCACATAATGAATAATGTTCCTCAAAAACTAAACGTTCTAATTTTTTGTCCCGTATAAACCTACCCAGCAAAACATATGTATTTTTATTAATTTTATGATAATCCAGACCAGGGAGTGTTGATGGGTCATTCTTTTTGACCTAATTATTGCAATAGACCTAAAAATATATTGATAATCTCAAAAGATATCCAAATATTATAATTCTTGTTTATAGGGTGAGTCTATAAAAAGGTGTAGGTTTGTCTTTATTCAACTGACAAGACCAAACAAAATAAAAAAAAAACTTCCTTTTGGGAATGAAAAAGTTCTTTCTTCAGTTAATTCAAAGAAAAATTGGTATTCAGGAATGGGTTGTTTTTTTCTATTTTGTTTTTTCTTCCTGTTTGAGAAAATAAATACTAAAGATTCTATTCAAAATATACCGACTTTTGTGTGGCAAATAGCGACAGGAAACTAATATGAACTTAGTGAATATATTTCTTTGAAAAAATAAATGTAGGTCAGCCAAGGATTTTTATTTAAAAGGGTTAGTATTTGTTCGTATTATAATATAATAAGAGCCAACCAACAACAACTCAAAGAAGAATATAAAATAAAAAAATCGGAAAAAAATATGTCTGTACATATTTTATTCATGAAAAATTTCATGATAAGATTTGCTTAACAAAGTTAAGGAAAACCCTACAAATGATGAATAATAAAATCATCTTATGCACTCTGAATACGATTGAAACATCACAAGCATTTATATTTATCCATCACTTCATTCAAGACAGTTTTGCTTTAGCCTTAAGGCTGTAGATTTATATTTAAGATACATACATATTGATTCTTGATAGGACTTTAACCGTAAAATTCATAAAGAAGGGATGTTTTGTTTTAAAGGTATGAGAATATTGAAATTTCTATTCGAAATTTTCTAAAATGCACTTAACTATTGAAACCTTTACATAATTTTTTGTCAAGAATTTGATAGTACTTACTTAAATAAATTAGAACTCAGCAGTGAACCAAATGCTTAAGGTGCTTTCATTAAAAAAAGAATAGAACAACAATCGCGTGAAAAAACTTCATTAATTACAATCTGTTTGTTAATGTGCAAAAATTACATTCAATTCCAAAATGTTACGTTTAACATGACTTATTTGGATCCTTTTGACACATGTTTTGAGTGCGTATTGCAAGCAGATTAGTCCATATAAACCTTGTTTTTCCCAAATTGTGACCCACGCCCCACAAGGCGGGAGGGAGGGAGGGTGTGTATGGGAGGACAATTTAAAATAATGCTGCTTTTGACTTTTTCTTGCAAAATTTGTAATTCTTGTGTTTCTTTAATTCACTGTGTCAACTGTTTCGAAGAAAACTTTATTCAATAGTTTAACAAGAACCAGATTTTGGTGTTTTATTAGAAAATGCTTGTAAGACTTAAGGTCTTTTAAATTGCATATTGCACGGCACTAGTTAGAAGAATTAGAAAGATAGGAAAGAGTTTTTGTTGGTACAGTGAATTGAGAATAAGATGATTATTATCTCTTATTATGTCACGGGTGGCGTCCAAGCTAAGGGATAAATAAAAGAACGCAGGTTAGCAGTCAAGTCATCCACTGCACCATTGCCACCCGCTGTACTTAGTACTTCAATAAGCACCCTAAAGTATGCAATTAAATGTGACAAACAAGACCATAGCTATTGAATTACGGAGAGCAAATCAAAGACGATCCATGATCACGATTATCGTTTTGATAATATTACGGAATGATCTCCCAGTTTTTTACTACCATGTTAACATGACTGAAAAAATTCGTTTTTAATTCGGAGCTTTTTATGGCTTTCGGACTGTTAAATAATGTGAGTTTTACAATGAATGTGGGCAGACTAAATTCTTATATTCAGAATGTGAGACATGATAATCATTGCATTAGCAATGCATTTTTAAGAGATATGAAGAGTTCTGTGACATGCGAACTGATCATTGTTTTGGGAGCTAACAAAACTCTCAACATTTAATATCGAACTTCATTGTTTTTATATCAATGACCAATAATGTTATGCCCTTCTTCTCTTTTAAATAACAATAAGTTTAGTAGGCATAGAAAAAAAACTAATTTAGTTTCCAACACGTACTAAAACCTTCTAACTTCCAGCATCTCACGTTTTTTATTAACTTTTAACTTCGATTTCTTTTATTGTTTTAACGATGATGATGACAAAACACATTAAAAAAACAATACAAATCAAAGCCATCAATGTCAACATGATGTGCAAAGTAAGAACATGACTAACCTTTCCTTTCATATTGACTAAAACTCTACCAGGAAAACAACTTACATCGACCTGATCTCGGTTATTTAGGTCATTTATGTGGTGTACAACCACGTCGTTATACATAACCTTGAACGCTCAAAAGAAACAAAAAAAAAAAACGTGTCATACCAGAATGATTATATCCAACTCTAAGTACGATTAAATTTCCACCTTTACAAATTCTGTATATAGCTAAATGTGTGCTTAAAGTGCGTGTTCTAAATACCCCCTCGATAGTGTATACACAATAGGGAAGAAGAATCACACGCGTCTTCTACTTAAACATGTTTTCTTGCTGTCGCTGTGCCAATAACAATGCAAAAAAAGATGCCAAAACATCTAAAAAAGATAAACAACAAAAAGCTGCTGCTGATGCAGCCGCCTCAGAACATAAAGACGGCGACGACGAAACAATCGATGGAATAATCGTCACCGAACCACCTGAAGAAGTGGAACAAGGGGTAAGTGATGGAAAAACAGCAGATAAAATCCGTCAAACCCTGCCAACATCAAAATCCCCACCGCCACCCATCAGCAGTGATGCGAGTGGCGGCAACAACGACGACAGTGATGAGCAATTAAATAGTGAGAATGAAGTAAAAAATCTACCAAGCGATGGACGACGTCGACGGATGAGTGAATCGATTCAGGAGAACAATAATCCCAGTTCGAATGAAACGACTGTCTCATCAGCATCAACAACAGACGCAGCAGCACAGGACCCAGAGCAAAAACTAGATGGCAATGGTATATACAAAACAAAAATATAAATAAAAAAATAGAATGCATTTTCTCTTCTATTGACACACTCTATGATCTTATATAAATCTACAACTAACAATCCACTTAATCTATATAATGCACTATATCTAGCACTCTCTTTGTATCTATGTATGTATTGTATCTATTTAATTTACAGTAACGTCTGCCAATGACACAGATAGCCTTCAGGATATTCATCACCACCATCACAAACACACCGACATCACATCTTCATCTATAGTGCCTAAAATTGGTGACGGTTATTGTTGTACAAGTGAAAGCACTGTCACTAGTTGTAATAATCATCATTTAGACCAGACGTCAGTGTCAGTATCGACAACAGAGACGACGACGACGACGACGACAACGTCGTCAAATAGTAACGAATCCTCGCCACCGTCGGCAACGCTGCCATCACTGCCACGTTCACCGTTGCTAGTTACTACAGCTACATCAACATCCACAACATCTACATCGGCTACAACAGCCACAACTGTCAATGAAGTTCGACCAAAAAGCTGTTTGTCACGTCACAATTCGACGAGATCATCAATCAAGAAACGGGTCAATATTAACAATAGCACAGAGATAATATCAACACCTGATTTGCCATCGATAGATGACGATGAAGTGTTTTCTGATTCGATGCCACCGCAAAAGCGTGAGAATATGTGCGCGCCATATGTGGAAAATGGTAGTGAAGGCAGCGGCATGCAAGGACGCTTTGGTTTGCCAGAGTGGTTTAATGAGGAGCGATTTAATGATTTGTATATAATTTTGCAATAATTGTTACTCACTATTTGTTGTAATCATTTTTTTTTCTTCTAATTTTATGTTTTAAATTTTGTAATTTGTTTTTAAATCTGCTGGCTATTTTTTCTGTTTAAATTGAGAAAAAAAAAAACAAAACGATAATATTGTTCTATTAATATGGTATGTCTAAGAATTGCTATATGTATGTGTTTAATGAATAGGGATAGATACAAAAAAAAATAGTGCCATGAAATCCCATCAAATTTGAAAGCTCGATTATATTGCATTGTGAAAAGTAAAATACGTTGCATTTTAAAAATCGTCTTCCACATTCTCGAAAACAAATTATAAAAGGCTTTTTTCTTTTTTAGGCTCAAACAGCCTCTGAACAAAGCTTATTTTGAGCCCTCAGAATTACTATTAAAACACACCTGAACATTTGTCTACTCGAATTTACTTGTCATTTTCTTCAAACAGAAATAAGACTTAAAACCTGAATAGAATAAAATAGCCAGACCGCTTACTGCATTCTTGTGCCATTATTGTAATTCTTTGAGATATGTTTTCAATTTCACTTATCAAATGCTTGTATTCAGTATTCAACTCGGTCTGCTCACTTCAAACATTATCTTATTCCTCTGTCCCTTCACAATTGGTGTTGAACTGGTTGTGGTTGTCACTTATCAGTATTGTGGTTATTTTCCATATTATTTCAAATAGCCAGGGCATTCTCTCCATTCTTAAATGTGATACGAGTATGTTCCCAAAAAATAAAAAACTCAGAGTTGCTCGGGTTTTTATTTTACATCGAACAACTCAGAGCTTAATGTCGTTTTCAATTGGTAATCCGGAAGAGCTCTCCGGTCCCAAACGCCATCTAAACGCAGTTCTTTTCAGTTTGAAGTTTCATGTCTATGTATGCATATGTATGTGCGTTCTTTCAAGTTCTCCCTCATCACTTGACGACTATGAAGATGATAATAATTTTATTAACATTCATTTTGTGGAACTTTTCAAGAGTTTATTAAGTTAAATTTTATATTCTGCAACACAATCGCAACAAAAAAGAAGAAAACAAAAAATTAAGTTTGACAAATTTGACGTTTAAAGGTTTGAATGTGTGAGTGCTTCTTATTCTGGATTCTGATTTCAAAATTAGAAGAGAAATTCTCTTCTTTTCAGAAGAAGAACTGTCATCCGACGCCAATAAAATACTTTCAGAAGCATTCCGGACGACTAATCGACAACGACATAAGTTTCATTATTTTGACATTTCTTTTGTTTAGTTTCTTATTTCGTGAAAAATATTAATAATAATCAGCAATATTAACAAAGAATTCATATTAGTACAATACAATTCAATACATCTCACTCTTCGACTGCCCAATCAATAATACAAATTGACAACAAATTAGGTCTGTTTGGGTACTGCCTAAAACAGAAATAATTCAATTTTTGTCAAAAAATAATGTACAAAACTACACCGTTCCAGAGTACCCGTTCCTGTTTTAGGCATTATTTTTGGCATTATTTCTGTTTTATACTACGTTTCTACCTACACTAAATCCGAGATTTAGCTAAGTAGATTTAGCATAAATCTCGAGTTTTATTCTAAATCTCGGATTGAAAGTAGGTGAAAATCTTAGATTTAGGGTAGCTGAACCCAAATCTGAGATTTAGCGAAGATGATTTAAAATAAATCTACTTAGCTAAATGTCGGATTTAGCGTAGGTGGAAACATAGTATTAGGCAGTACCTAAACAGACCTATTATTTTGGACAACACTGTAATTGTTCAAAACAGGGTTTTCATCTGTATGTCTTTAATTTTTGAGAAATTCGTGATTACTCCGAATAAAAATTTCGTTTAAAAACTGCTACTACGCACATTATGCACATATTATCTTTACGAAGATATTAAAAATGTTTTTTTTTTTATAACTCAATGAAGTAACTTAGGGCCATTTGCTCAAACGAAACCTAGATATTTATTCCCTATTTTTCTTCTGCCTAAACTATAACATAAGGTTTTATGTTGAACATAAGTTCTTAAGTTTCGTTTGAGCAAACGGCTCTTACTTACTTTGCTCCACCCCATTTTTTTCTATCACGTCTGCCCTGACTTTCAACAAAATATAATGTCATGATATTGTTAAATTCAAAAACAAAAAAAAATATCATTATTGAATCAGTATTAGATCTAATAATTGGAACAATAAGATACGGTTTGTTCTGTTGCAATGTTGTTTCTTCTTTATAACTTCAATAACTTGTTTTTGTTTTTACCTTGTCCATCCAAATGAAAATATAATTATTTCTACAAGCTAAATAAGAACAACATGTGTGTTAATACGAGTTTCCAAATATGGTAAAACAAATAAATAATAAAAAAATACACATCAAGTAAATTCCCAAAGGAAAAGTTTGTTTTCAAATTTGCATGCTTGTGCAAAGGAAAGTCTACAAAATATCATGTTATACAAGAATACTTGTCCCAATTGATATGATTTTATTCCTTTTACTATACTATTCAATGTTTAGGAAATTATACCATTAAATAACAAATATGTATGCTCATGTTTTTTTTGTTTATTCCAAATGTACGTGTATTTTGTTATCTTGTCGTGTATGCAGAAAATTGCTTCAAACGTTCAAAGCCTCAACAAATAAGCAAAAGATTGTTTATTTATTATAAGGACAGTCACCTATCGCTTTAGGTCGCCCAAAATTTGCAAAGTTGCACCGAACTGATTTTAAGGTATACCAGTAGCATCAAATACATTTTGCAGCTTCGAAAAACCTGTGCTATATGTATATATGGTAGGCGTGGGAGCATATTAAGGGGTTATACAGTGCGGTTCACATGGTTAGACGCACCAATTTTCGTTTACATAAATTTCATTTTTTTTTTGTGTGTGCAAGAATAACCAAAAAAATTGTATTTATTAGAATGGTTATTTAGTTCTTAATAGAAAAACAAAAAGAAATAGTGGGTGAGTTGAAGTTAACGGTACTTTTTAGTCCTTCTTGTCTGTGATGTAAGAAAAAGGGCAGCTTTTTTCGGTTCACATGATTAGACGCACACCTTAAATTAGTTAGTTTGGCGAGATCTATTGTGCTGATTTGATTAAATTTGGAAGATTAAACATCAAGAAGTTATTTTTTAGTGATTTTCATTCAAAATCTGTTAAAAAAAGTACTGAGCGCGAAAGAATAAGGGAAAAATGACGCGTTGGATTCCAAAGGTCTTTCCATAAGCCCCATTGCCAAAAAAATAGGATGAAGTGACTATTTCAAAAGAAATTATTTAAAAAACAGTGCCTCCTGAGAAAAAAACTTCAAAGGAGGAACAATAGAAGCTTTAACTCCTCCGGAAAAATGAAAATTTATGAAAAAAGGGTCAAAAACAGCTCTATCCCCGAGCAAAACTAAAGAAAAAGCTCGGCTAACGGGAAGAACATCAATTTTTCGGTGAATTTTTTTGAATGCTGAACATCCTAGATTAAAATAAAACTTAAAAATAGTCTTTAAAAAACGCCATTTGAAAGAAACAGCGGATGGAGATCGCACGTCTTCACATAACGTGGGAAACAAGTTTTTGAAGTTTTTTTTAAATTGGCGAAATGTGTTTTTTTCTAATGAAAAAGAATTTAATTTGAATTGTTCTCATGGGTATTACCACAAATTTCACGATTTTCACTAGGAGGAAAAGTTTTTGACACTTCAACATTCAAGAAAAGGAGGAGTAATGGTTTTGGGAGCCATTTAATATTACATTCGATTTAGTTTTCGTTTCAAACCACTCATTTTTGCAAATGGCGTTTTTTAAAGACTATTTTTAAGTTTTATTTTAATCTAGGATGTTCAGCATTCAAAAAAATTCACCGAAAAATTGATGTTCTTCCCGTTAGCCGAGCTTTTTCTTTAATTTTGCTCGGGGATAGAGCTGTTTTTGACCCTTTTTTCATAAATTTTCATTTTTCCTGAGGAGTTAAAGCTTCTATTGTTCCTCCTTTGAAGTTTTTTTCTCAGGAGGCACTGTTTTTTAAATAATTTCTTTTGAAATAGTCACTTCATCCTATTTTTTTGGCAATGGGGCTTATGGAAAGACCTTTGGAATCCAACGCGTCATTTTTCCCTTATTCTTTCGCGCTCAGTACTTTTTTTAACAGATTTTGAATGAAAATCACTAAAAAATAACTTCTTGATGCTTAATCTTCCAAATTTAATCAAATCAGCACAATAGATCTCGCCAAACTAACTAATTTAAGGTGTGCGTCTAATCATGTGAACCGAAAAAAGCTGCCCTTTTTCTTACATCACAGACAAGAAGGACTAAAAAGTACCGTTAACTTCAACTCACCCACTATTTCTTTTTGTTTTTCTATTAAGAACTAAATAACCATTCTAATAAATACAATTTTTTTGGTTATTCTTGCACACACAAAAAAAAAATGAAATTTATGTAAACGAAAATTGGTGCGTCTAACCATGTGAACCGCACTGTATCTAATGTCATTGATACGGCAATGAGTTTCGGAGAAATTAGCGTATTTGTTAAGACGGTTTAGCAGCCAGTTATAGCTATCATTGGTTTTCATCATAGAAACCAATCAATGGATTTTTTTTTTTTTGAAATCCAGCCCATAAATTTTATCTGACAGAAATGTATCAGTGAAAACATGTGAAATTGAAACACAAATCCGTGGAACGATTCTTTCATTTTTTGATGTTATGAATCAGCTGTTCAAGGAAATGAATTCCCGTTCGTGAAAAAGAAAAACACATTTATAGCAAAAAATAACTATTCAATTTAACTTTTTTTTTCTCATACAAAATTCTTTGTGTGATTTCCGATCGATCAATACATAATTTGCATTCTTAATCAAAAGGCAACACAGTCAAATATCCATTCAAAAATTTTCCCGGATTGATTTCAATGAGAGCTACATATGCATACTGCACATAATCTCGTAAAGGCCCTAGCTTCAAAATTTTCGATTTTAAATTTTTTGCATATTTGGAGTTAGGGCATTGTCTCTGATTTATTCTTATTTATTTTTTTAGTCTAGGTCTTCAAATAATGTCCGATTCACAATATTGCGAGACGACTAGACGGGAGCGAGACGAGAGTTTCCTTGATGATTTTAAAAATTTCCAAATAATGAAAATATATGAAACAATACACAATATTCCGATTCTCGTTGCGTTGAAATTCCAAAAATTTTGAAAAAGGACGCACGAGACGACGATTTTTCGGAAATTTTGATATTAAAATATTTTATGCTTATATGGATAAAGGTTTTCTCTATTTAAAATATTCGAGTTGGCTCAGGTGAGAAGGTGATTGCCTCCCAACCTCTCCGCCCGGAGTTCGATTCTCAGAAAATAATGTTTATTTTTTTTTATTTTTGTTTACTTTATAGAATAAAAAATTGCAGTATTGTGAATTTCCATACGATTTTAAAACGATTTATTTTTAATCGAAAACGTTCAGAAAAAACGTCTCGCTCTCGTCTTGTCGTCTCGCAATATTGTGAATGGGGCATAAGTCAGAAAATTCAATATGTACTTTTAAATTGCAAATTGCGATAATAGATTTAGTGTTTCGCTCTATAACTCAGAAGTAAGAAAAATGTAGTTAGGGCCTTTACGAGATTATGGGCAGTATAACAGGTCCCTTAACTTAGTTAACATGGTTCAAAAAAAATTTTAAACGCGTTTTTCTCGAAACGGTGTTTTTAAAGACGGTGAGGAAAATTTCTCCTAAATGGCTGGACGGAAATTTGAAATTTTCACACGATCTTCTTAGATACTTTTGTCAGGTAATGATTGATGGAATATTGTTTCTGACTATAATTCGATTTGTTAAGCCACCTTAAAAGGTAAATTTCTTTGTAAAAAACTACATTCCTTCGTTCATTAAGTTATAGTCTAAGAGCCCAGAGCAGATTTTGGGAGTTTTTGGATAACCGAAAATGCGTCATATGTATGTGTAGGTAATAGCGTCCTGATGAAGAATTCGAAAGTCTGGCAGGTTTATTTCACGGCATTCTATGGTTTATGGGGAGTTGAAAAATGCATTTTTTTCGATTTTTGTGTCGAGTATATAACCACTTAAAATCATATAGAGCCGATAGAGGGCGATACCTTGATTGCAAAAAGTTCGGTCCCAGACGTTTTATTCGCGGCATTACCCTTGCCAGACGTCCTTGAAGATTCGCGAAATAGCGATTTTCATACAAAAGTCAGAATATTATTTTTTGCAAGATGTATAACCATCTGGTGGTACCTTTTAAAAAAGCACCACTACCCCCTGATAGAAAATAAATTAGTGCCAGACGTTTAAACCACGGCATTACTCCCGCCAGACGTCCTTGAAGAGTCGCGAAATGGGGATTTTCATACAATATAACCGTCTGGTGGTAACTCTTAAAAAATCACCACTACGCATTGATAAAAAATAAATTAGTGCCAGACGTTTAAATCACGGCATTACCCCCGCCAGACGTCCTTGAAGATTCGCGAAATAGCGATTTTCATACAAAAGTCAGAATATTTTGTATGAAAATCGAAATTTCGCGACTCTTCAAGGACGTCTGGCAAGGGTTATGCCGTGATTTAAACGTCTGGCACTAATTTATTTTCTATCAATGGGTAGTGGTGATTTTTTATGAGTTCCCACCAGACGGTTATATATCTTGCAAAAAATAATATTCTGACTTTTGTATGAAAATCCCCATTTCGCGACTCTTCAAGGACGTCTGGCGGGGGTAATGCCGTGGTTTAAACGTCTGGCACTAATTTATTTTCTATCAGGGGGTAGTGGTGCTTTTTTAAAAGGTACCACCAGATGGTTATACATCTTGCAAAAAATAATATTCTGACTTTTGTATGAAAATCGATATTTCGCGAATCTTCAAGGACGTCTGGCAAGGGTAATGCCGTGATTTAAACGTCTGGCACTAATTTATTTTCTATCAATGGGTAGTGGTGATTTTTTAAGAGTTACCACCAGACGGTTATATATCTTGCAAAAAATAATATTCTGACTTTTGTATGAAAATCCCCATTTCGCGACTCTTCAAGGACGTCTGGCGGGGGTAATGCCGTGGTTTAAACGTCTGGCACTAATTTATTTTCTATCAGGGGGTAGTTGTGCTTTTTTAAAAGGTACAGTGCGGTTCACATGGTTAGACGCACCAATTTTCGTTTACATAAATTTCATTTTTTTTTGTGTGTGCAAGAATAACCAAAAAAATTGTATTTATTAGAATGGTTATTTAGTTCTTAATAGAAAAACAAAAAGAAATAGTGGGTGAGTTGAAGTTAACGGTACTTTTTAGTCCTTCTTGTCTGTGATGTAAGAAAAAGGGCAGCTTTTTTCGGTTCACATGATTAGACGCACACCTTAAATTAGTTAGTTTGGCGAGATCTATTGTGCTGATTTGATTAAATTTGGAAGATTAAGCATCAAGAAGTTATTTTTTAGTGATTTTCATTCAAAATCTGTTAAAAAAAGTACTGAGCGCGAAAGAATAAGGGAAAAATGACGCGTTGGATTTCAAAGGTCTTTCCATAAGCCCCATTGCCAAAAAAATAGGATGAAGTGACTATTTCAAAAGAAATTATTTAAAAAACAGTGCCTCCTGAGAAAAAAACTTCAAAGGAGGAACAATAGAAGCTTTAACTCCTCCGGAAAAATGAAAATTTATGAAAAAAGGGTCAAAAACAGCTCTATCCCCGAGCAAAACTAAAGAAAAAGCTCGGCTAACGGGAAGAACATCAATTTTTCGGTGAATTTTTTTGAATGCTGAACATCCTAGATTAAAATAAAACTTAAAAATAGTCTTTAAAAAACGCCATTTGAAAGAAACAGCGGATGGAGATCGCACGTCTTCACATAACGTGGGAAACAAGTTTTTGAAGTTTTTTTTAAATTGGCGAAATGTGTTTTTTTCTAATGAAAAAGAATTTAATTTGAATTGTTCTCATGGGTATTACCACAAATTTCACGATTTTCACTAGGAGGAAAAGTTTTTGACACTTCAACATTCAAGAAAAGGAGGAGTAATGGTTTTGGGAGCCATTTAATATTACATTCGATTTAGTTTTCGTTTCAAACCACTCATTTTTGCAAATGGCGTTTTTTAAAGACTATTTTTAAGTTTTATTTTAATCTAGGATGTTCAGCATTCAAAAAAATTCACCGAAAAATTGATGTTCTTCCCGTTAGCCGAGCTTTTTCTTTAATTTTGCTCGGGGATAGAGCTGTTTTTGACCCTTTTTTCATAAATTTTCATTTTTCCTGAGGAGTTAAAGCTTCTATTGTTCCTCCTTTGAAGTTTTTTTCTCAGGAGGCACTGTTTTTTAAATAATTTCTTTTGAAATAGTCACTTCATCCTATTTTTTTGGCAATGGGGCTTATGGAAAGACCTTTGGAATCCAACGCGTCATTTTTCCCTTATTCTTTCGCGCTCAGATCTTTTTTTAACAGATTTTGAATGAAAATCACTAAAAAATAACTTCTTGATGCTTAATCTTCCAAATTTAATCAAATCAGCGCAATAGATCTCGCCAAACTAACTAATTTAAGGTGTGCGTCTAATCATGTGAACCGAAAAAAGCTGCCCTTTTTCTTACATCACAGACAAGAAGGACTAAAAAGTACCGTTAACTTCAACTCACCCACTATTTCTTTTTGTTTTTCTATTAAGAACTAAATAACCATTCTAATAAATACAATTTTTTTGGTTATTCTTGCACACACACAAAAAAAAAATGAAATTTATGTAAACGAAAATTGGTGCGTCTAACCATGTGAACCGCACTGTACCACCAGATGGTTATACATCTTGCAAAAAATAATATTCTGGCTTTTGTATGAAAATCGATATTTCGCGAATCTTCAAGGACGTCTGGCAAGGGTAATGCCGCGAATAAAACGTCTGGGACCGAACTTTTTGCAATCAAGGTATCGCCCTCTATCGGCTCTATATGATTTTAAGTGGTTATATACTCGACACAAAAATCGGAAAAAATGCATTTTTCAACTCCCCATAAACCATAGAATGCCGTGAAATAAACCTGCCAGACTTTCGAATTCTTCATCAGGACGCTATTACCTACACATACATATGACGCATTTTCGGTTATCCAAAAACTCCCAAAATCTGCTCTGGGCTCTCGGTCTATTAAGTATTCTTCTATTCTTAACACAAATCTTTTGGTTTTCTTATTTTAAATAATTTGGATCAGAGATATCTTTCATCACCGCCAGATACTTTTTTTAAGGAAGTCAAAAAAATTGATTTTCAGATTTTTATTGGACTTCAGCCATTTTTTTTTTCTCTTTCGTTTGGTCCTATCGCCATAGCTCTAGCATATCTCCCTCCGTTAGAAATGATTCGGTACAAAGGGATTAAGTCAATATTTTTTTTAATTGTATGGTACTAATTGCGTAAGTTGACTTAACTCCTTTGTTTTTGCATTCATTTTTAATTTTTAAATACAAAAATTGATCCTAAAGCGTTAAGTCAAGAGGAAGGAAAAAAAACGAAAAGCGATTTTTCTACAGTATTATATTATTTCAAAAGAATTTTCACATTTGGTAATTAATCTCATTAATATTTCCAACTTATCAATGTAAACAAAGATTTTTCTTGACTTAACACCTTTGGACCAAGTTTATTTTTGAAGACTAAATGGCTCTAAAGTGTTAAGTCAACACAAACTTTTTTTTAAAACGGTCATTTTCTGTTCAACAGCATATGGATATTAAAATTGATCTTATAAATGATGTTTCTGCATCATTACTTTTTAAAAACAATATTATTCAAATTTACAAACAAAAATTGGAACTTCAATTTCATTTTCCTCAAAACTACATTTTCTGACTTAACACCTTTGTACCCGGCGCCAAAGATATAATACAGTTTTTGTGTGTTGTTTTATTCCAGAAAACAGATTTCGATAGATATAAATTTAATATAACATATTTCTTAGTATTAAATAGAGATTGGATATACACCAAATTGGAAACAAAGCCAAGGATGCAATTTAAATTGTTGATTTCTCATTGTCCTTTTATATTTAAACAATCCTGGAGTTAGTTTAATTAGAAAGTCCAAAGCATACCGATTAATACTATTTTATTGCATTTTAAAATATTGCTTTACCAAAAAAGACAAAAATAAAGAAAAAGAGCTGATTTTTGAAAGAGTAAATGATGCATATCAAAGGATTTAACCTTTTCTTTATTTTATAAGTACAAAGTCTGAAGGTACCGGGTTCAGAAGTTTTTCATGTAAAAATGATCCCAACAAAATATCTTTAAGATATCTTCATTTCCATAAACCTAAATGTGCAAATGTAATGCTTAACTCTGCTCACATTCATTTGATAACAAATAATATTTAATCAGTAATACTCAACTCATGCCAAATAATAGAACAATTTATTTCTCGTTTATTTTTTTTTAATAATGTATGTATTTATATTCTGAAACAAAATTTATTAAAAATTAGCATGTCTCTGTCCTTATTCCTCCCTCTACTTGAATTTGTTTACATAACTAACATCAAAACTGAAAATAACTAAACAATCAACTAAACAAAAGTGATAAACCTTTCCAAATCAATAACAAACAAAAAAATAAAACGTGGGCTTTTATCCATCATTTCGTTTTTGCAATATTTATTCTCTATTTCAAAACAAACAAAAAAATTCGAGAGTGTTTCTTTTCTTCTTCCTATGTTTGTTTGTTTTTGATTTTGTTCTTTAAAATTAACTCACACACCTTTTTCCCCTTTACTACATTTTGGATTTTTGTTTGTATTTTGCATTCTTCTCAAAAAAAAAAATATTTCTTTAAAAGTAACTTCATGGATCCACCTGTTACGCCTGTCGGCAGGGATGAATTAGAGCTTCGTCGTCATCGTATTTATTCGGATTTAATAACGGCAGCAGAAGCAGCAGTGGGCAATCGGGTTCGTTTTAATCCGTTGGGCCCTGATATAGCATCCGAAGGTGAATTTATGTTTTTGTTGGTTTATAAATAGTTGTTTCCTTACTAAGTTTATCTCGTTAAATAAAAAAGTTATTTTAGAAAATTGAATGTTTTTTTTGCTGCATGAAGCTCGTGTTACTAAAAATATACACCCAATCGAAATTAAATGAAAGTTTAATTAAGTTCCTTGCATTTTTCTCTTAGTTGATGGTTTAAAAAAATTTGTTTTTAATTTAAAAGTGTTAAAGGTATGACCACTAGAGATTCTGGAAAAAATATTTGTATAGATTTGTTTTTAATTTAAAGAAAGTTGGCAGCAAAAAAAGAACTTAAAAAGTTGTTCGACACCCAGAATGGCGTATCTACAGTGAATTAGTAGTTATTTGCTACCAACTTTCTTTCAATAAAAAAATCGCCTTTTTTCACCATCTAGAGTGACTTAATCCCTTAAATAATCTTTCTAACTGCAGATGAAAATTAATGAATATTTAAAAATATTATGAAATTTGATCTATATGTACGGCTTTGGTTCGTTGTATTAAGTGTTACAAATTTACATTTTTTCTCTCACAATCGTTAGATTTCTTATTTCAAAGCCTTTAGGAATTTCTCATTAATATTTTAATCTAATCTTTACATACATTAGGGTGCGTCAAAAAAAAATGGAAATTCGTTTTTTTCGATTTTCTACTCCGAAAAAGCGATTGCTAGACACCTCTAGAATATACACACCAAATATGAGCTCTCTATATTAATGGGAAGGTCCTCCGCTTCGCAATTTTCCATTTTTACATCAAGCTTCTACTTAAACCGTTTAGAAGATATTCGTATCCAAACCAATGCCCACTGATTTCAATAGTTTTCTTATGAACAGTATGCATTGCGATTTGGATACGAATATCTTCTAAACGGTTAAAGCAATCAATTTGATGCCAATTTGATGCCAATTTTTTGTAGAACGTTTAATCCCCTACAAGAATACATCTTGTTAATTTGAAAATAATGAAGTTTAAGTGAATTGGAAAATTTTGAAAAGCAAAAATTGTTTTTATAATTTTTTTAAACTTTGACCTCGATTATCTTTAGAATGGTTAGATTAATGAATAAAGTTAATCAGTCCTTTTTTGTGGAGCAATCTGTTTCCTACAAGAATATGTCATGCGCGTTTGATTATTAAAATTTTTCAATTTGTTACAAAATTAAGAACAAAAAACGAATTTTCTCGATTTTTGGACCTCAAATATCTACTAAACGGTTAGATAATTGAAAAAAGTGTTTGAGAACTTTTTTGTAGAGCGTTCAATTTTCTACAAGAATATGTAAAGAAATTTGCTAAAAAGTCAATTAATAAAAAAATGATTTTTTTTAGTAGAACCTTGATGTAAAAATGGAAAATTGCGAAGCGGAGGACCTTCCCATTAATATAAAGAGCTCATATTTGGTGTGTATATTCTAGAGGTGTTTAGCAATTGATTTTTCGGAGTACAAAATCGAAAAAAAAGAATTTCGATTTTTTTTTACCCACCCTAACATAGGACATGAAAGGCTATTCAAAATATTTAAGCTAACAGCTTTGAAACAATGATATTAGCTTGAAGATTAAAAAAAGCCTTCATTTGGAACGCAGACTTTGAAGCTAAGGACGTCCATAATATAGGAAAGTTAAAATGCATTTCGGTGGTCGCGAGTTGCGTTGTTGTGTGAAATGTCAACAGACTTCAATCCGTCAAGCCATTCAACATTTTGTTTTTTTGCGAGATTGCGTAGGTCAGAAGGGATGCGGAACAGATGTTCTGACACGGATGCCGTTTTTAGAAACACAAAAAGCAAACAAAACTATTTCCAAACTGAAGGCTAGATGGCGCTAGTTTCTTCTTCCTTAGCAACTCAGTTCAACTGTTGACCACTACGGCGCACTGTTGTCCAAAATGACTTATCTCGTTGCAAAAATCATAACTTTTGAACGGATTGAGTTAGCGGTACAATTTTTTTTTTTATTTGAAGGAAATTTCTAGGGCTGTTATACCAATGAATTTCAATAAAATTATTTCACAGGGTGTTTCGGAATCATCGGCCAAAAACAGATTTTCTTAAAAAAAAAAGTTAAAATTAAAATTGGTATGCCATTTTGTAGAAATCACTTATCCACATTTAAAAACAAAATTTCAAAAAAATACAATGTCCCGTTTTCGAAAATTTAATTTTTCAAAAAAAAATTTCAAACTTTTTTTAAAAATCCAAAATTTATTTTTTTTTAAATTTTATTTTTGGCTTATATTTGAGTTATATAAGTGCTTCTTCACAAAAAGTTTCGTTGAAATCGAATAAGCCGTTTCGGAGAATATCGGATTTGAAAAAAAAACGGTTTTATGGCAGGTACCGTTAAAAATCCATTCGGTTCCATCCATTAAGCCGAATAGGGTATGTGTACCAACCAATTGTTGATCCAAAATAAAAATATTTAGCTGCGCATGCTTGCGCACTGCCGAGATTTTGTACTTTGAAAAAAAAAGGCTTGAAAAAACGCTTACTTTGGCATACCTTGACCCACGTAAACGCTTAGTTCTCTGTTAATAGTAATGCCAACAACGATTTTAAGGTTTTAATTTTTAGAAGAAATATTATTCATTGTAACTGCGTTTACAATTTTCTTTTATCTTTTGTTATTGGTCAGATATTATTTTTTGATTGATGTCCGTTGTTCTTGTCCGTGATAATTTTTGACTTTGATGTCAGTTTTTTTCGAAGAATGCGTCGTAAACATAACGTTTTCTTACTTTATTCTTATAATGATAGTAATAATGAATAAAAAAGTCATTCATAAGGTTGTCGAAAAAGCCACACATTGTATGATACTTGTAAAAACCAGCAACGGATGAAATTTTAATTTTTAATTTAAAAGGCTAAGAAAAAAAAAATTATTTTGGATTTTATTACGTATATAAATTGATATAGTTTTTGCAAAATTTTTTACCATATCTACCAATTTTTATAATCTGCTACTTTCATTTTCCTATTTAAGTAGATTCCTGCTATTACTAAGCCAAAAGGATTACCTATTATAAATCTTAAGCTAGGTTCTTCCCAAAAGTAAGAGATTAATTTTTTTATTACCTACTAATTATATTAAGGGTTGAAGGATATGTTTAATTATAGATCCTTATTTTATGGTCCAATAAAACAGGTAGAGAGAAATAGTAAGTTCTCTCACTAACCCAATAAAAGAGCTAATAAGTAATGTATTTTGGGTAGATTAAATTTTACCTGTAAAATAATCCTTGTGCATGTGCATGTTTTACTGTTATATTAACTCTGACTATGGATAAACTTCATTAGTTTTCAAAACGTTTGACTAAAGACCGGATCGTGTTAATTAAATTTGAATATGAATATTTTAAACAAAGTCTTTTTGGAACATTTTCACAATGCTTCGAATTCTGAAGAATTTGTGCAATTGTTTCAGAATCAATACTCAGAAATTAGTGTTAATGAAGAAACTAAAAAGAAACTTCAAAAGTTATATGCGATATTTAAGCAAAAATGGATACAAAGTAGTAGACACAATGAAAGATTTCTCACTAAAAATGAAGAATTTTTGAACAGAACATTTACTATACAAGAGGATGAAATTGAAGACAGTCCCGTGCCAAGTACATCAAGAGGAAGGCCTTCGAAATCCTTACAGGCATGTTCGGAATACACCAAAAGGAGGAAACTACTCGAAACTACGAGCAATATTTCGACGGAAAATGTGTCAATAGCTCTAAGTATGAAATATAACAAGAATAGTAATAAGGCAAAAGCGGACATCACAAAAGCAGTTCTGAGTGCTAGCCCATTAAGAGTGCAGCGGATTAAAGCGAGTATTCCTACACCTCAAAGGGATCCAATAAAATATGATGGTCCGACTGCACTTGCCTTGTTCTTGGATATGGGACTTTCTAAGGAAAAATACAAATTGATGAGAAAATCATTGCGAAGCCATAACGTTGACGTATTTCCAAGTTATAATGTGTTAATGGAAGCTAAGATAGAGGCCACTCCATCAAACCTTATAATAACAGAAACTTCTGTTGAAGTGAATCTTCAAGATTTGGTGGACCATACAGCAAAGAGGATAATAAACAGCCTAGACAACAGGGAACTACAAATACTACCAACACAATTAAATTTGTTAAGTAAATGGGGATGCGATGGATCTTCTGGGCAAAGTGCATACAAACAAAGAATAGTTTCAGAAGATGGTGATGTAGTATCTGACGCGAACATGTTTATGGCATCACTAGTTCCACTTCGTCTAAAAGGTGATTTAAACGAACATTGGAAGAATCCAAGGCCGTCATCTGTTCACTTTTGCAGACCGATAATGTTTAAATACGCCAAGGAGTCCAGCGATATTATTCAGACAACTGTCAGCAATATAAGGAACCAAATTAAAAATCTAGCACCAACTGTAATCACACTTAATGAAGAAAAAAATGTGATGGTTCGACATGAATTCTTTCTGACTATGATAGATGGAAAAGTTTTGAATGAACTAACAAGCACGAAATCTACACTATCATGTCCAATCTGCAAAAGAACCCAAAAAAATTTTCAAAAAGAAGCAGACGATTTAGCTGAAGCAGATGAAAGAAACTACGAGTTTGGAATTTCGCCTTTACACGCTAGAATAAGATGCATGGACTTTGTACTTAAACTAGCATATGGACTTAACCAAGAAAACGAGGCCACCGACAAGAAGGAAGCCGAAAAAAGAAGAAAACTGGAGATACAAAAGGAATTTAGGGAGCAGCTTGGGTTAATTATTGATACCCCAAAACAAGGATTCGGTAATACAAATGATGGAAACACTTCAAGAAGATTTTTCGAAAATCCAGGAGTTACATCAGCTATAACCCGTGTAGACGAAGAACTTTTGAAGAAACTGCAAGTGATTTTGAATGCACTATCATCTATGGAATCTATAAATATAGATAAATTTAAGGAGTATACAAAAAGCACTTCGGATCTTTTAAAATCCAAATATAGTCACAAAATCTTGACCCCAACACTTCACAAGATTCTGGACCACGGTGGAGAACTAATTAGCCATCAAGTTCTACCAATAGGGGAACTTTCAGAGGAAGCACAGGAAGCAAGGAATAAAGATTACAAGCGATATCGATACTCTAATACTTGCAAGGTTTCAAGGAAACGACAAAATGAAGATTTATTTAATATGCTATCCATATCATCAGATCCACTTGTTTCATCTTTAAGACACGCCAGATCCCACAAAGAGCTTAAAAAAAGCTACTGTCCAGAGCTGATTAGTCTATTAAATATTAAAAGTGATGATGATGGCAGTGAACTTTTTACTGAAAATTTATAATTATTGTTTAAGATATTTTATGTATATATTTTTATTTTATACATTTATACCTATACATATGTTTTCAATTATACTTGATTTTTTTTTAAATTTTTTGGTCCGTTTATTTTTTCCCTTTACTGTTTCACATAAAATATGTCACTTAAAAATGTATAAACCATTATTATTAACCGATTAAAGCAAAAAAAAAAAATTCTTTGCCAAATTTTAGCATCCACTGTTGTGATGAATTTTATTTTAGAACACCCTATAAACACTTAGGGGGTCATCATTTTGTTTTTACCAAAATTTCCAAAATTAAAGACAATTTTTAAAGTTTAACTTCAATTGTTTTTTC
Organism: Episyrphus balteatus; assembly: GCF_945859705.1. NCBI lineage: Eukaryota > Metazoa > Arthropoda > Insecta > Diptera > Syrphidae > Episyrphus > Episyrphus balteatus. Next base: position 53,023,187 of record NC_079134.1, on the reverse strand, counting down.
TGTAAATTCCGTTTTTTAAGAAAATCTGTTTTTGGCCGATGATTCCGAAACACCCTGTGAAATAATTTTATTGAAATTCATTGGTATAACAGCCCTAGAAATTTCCTTCAAATAAAAAAAAAAATTGTACCGCTAACTCAATCCGTTCAAAAGTTATGATTTTTGCAACGAGATAAGTCATTTTGGACAACAGTGCGGCGCTACTAGTATAGCCTCCAATCCCCAATGATGTGGATTGGCTACTGTACCACACTCTTTACTTAAATGAAAAATCACCTTTTCAAATGGATTATAAACGTTGCAAAAAGGACGCAAAAAAGAAGTGTGCCCAATGCAACTTAAAAATTACCTCTCAAATGAGGAAGAATGCTAAGAAAAATTCTTAGGTTAACCCTGGTAGCCTTAGGGTGAAGTGAAAGTTGGGCTCATAACAAATGTCAAAAAAGAAGAGTTTTTCGAGCCAATTAAGTAGTCCTTTTCTAAGAGCGTATAATAAGTTCTTATAACTTTTAGAATTTAACTTTAAATTGCAATCAACAAACATTTTTTAATCTAACAATATGAAAATAAATGAAGTAAAAAATTTTACCTCGTTCTTCATTCATAACCCACATCCAAATTAAACAAACCTAGTTTTATATGTATTTTACCGCAAAAGAAAAAATATTAGGAAAGGTAAGAAAAGATCTATCAAAAGTTTCAAACTTTTTCATACTTATCGTACCACAGCATAAAAGTAATTCAATTACTTTTGTTACAAAAACACAAAAAAAAAAAACATTCCATAATATAGTTTGACAAGAAGTTCACAAGTTTCAGTTAGAATATTTTCTTTGACGAGGGGCTCAAGGTTTTTTTTTATTAAATTTGTGGATGACCTCTTCAAATCTACTCAATTAGTCAGAGCTTAAAGACAAAGGTTAACGTAAAAGTAAAAACTGCCATCGTAGAAAAAAATAACGATTTCTAATAAATCAAATAAAGACGTTTATGTGTGTAACATGTCCATTCGATTCTATATTATGTACTATAAATGGTCCCCTCATACCCGTAACATATGAATTCACATATAATATATACCTATATTTTATAATTATGTTTTGGCATTTTTGATATTTCATAAAGATTTTTGTATAACCACATTTTTGGTTTTATATGTGAGTAAGGTATATAATATAATTTACCCAAAGATATTGCGTCAGATTCACAGTGGTTTTTAAAATCCAGTTGATTTTATATATTGGGTAATGTAATGTGAATCAAATAAGATAAATTCCAGTTTCAATTAACAACAAATAATTTTAATAATTTTTTATTATTTTTGTTATTTTTTTTTCTTTGTTGTTTAATCAAAATCGTTAGAGCTGTTTTCGAGAAAATTGCAATACTTCGAAAATTTTTTATGCGAGGTACACTTTCAAAGCGATTCATTTGGGAAAAATTGATTTTTTGTCTGAAACTCATAAAAATACAAAATAAAAACAATAAATTAAAAACAAAATTTGCGTATGCCCAATAAGGCCCATCCCTTATTTTTTTGGACCTTATTAGGAACATGCAAGACATTTAAAAGAAAATTATTTAAAACTAACAATCAAACATTTTTTACAAACAAAATTTATAATTTACTCTAAATATAATTTATGCGGGAAAAATAAAAAAATATGCGCTTACTTGCTTGAAATTAGTAAAAAAAAGAACACAAAACACACTACTTTTTATAATTTGGTAGAATTTCACCCCTCGACGAACTTTAATCACCTGGAAGTCCTGACATGAATCGCTTACCTGGCTTTTTTTCCTTTGTATGTGTTCCTACAGGCATGGTTTACATATGCCAAGCAAAAAAGTACCGTTATTTGTTCTTTTCTGTGATTTCTGACCTTATTGGGAACAGGGCCTTATTTGGCCCCCCCAACCTTACTTATCAATAAGTCAATAACTTACAACTAGCTTACTGACTGCCTTTCGGCTTTAAAACTATTTTAATAAAAATATTTGAACTAATACTAATGCCTTTCGGCTTTAAAACTATATTAATACAAATATTTCAATTGTTATTTTTTGCCAGGAAATAATAAAAAAAAATAACTTGGTACCTAAATGGCCTGAAAAAACAGTACTTGAGTCCGATTGAAATTCGGAAAGTACTTGTTATGGCCTAAATAGTGAAAATTTAAAAAATACTTCGAGTATTTCAAAAGGCCACCCTTATTAAAGTTTTAAGTCGTAGATGTAGCATGTAGCTGATGTAGTTGATGTAGTAAGCTCTGAAATAATAGCGCGTTGCACTCCAACTCCGTTGTTCTTGTTCTGTGCAGACTAAAGTAACGACTAAAACACTGCCTCTCAAACACCCGAAACCTTTCCAGTTTAGGTGGGCAACGTATAAACCCAAATTGATTATCCGATATGATTTTTTTTATTCTCAACCCAAAGACTATAAGAAGAAAGGCTGCAGATCTTCTAAATGAATCGTTTATTTCAGAAACAGCATAAGTCCATGAGCACCAACTTTTCAGGAGCAACAAAAAACTGTTTTTTATGTTAAAACTCCACAACACTTCAAATTTAGAGTATGCCGAGTTATACTCTAGCTAAAGACGCATTTAAAAATTTTAATAATATAAACCTTTTTTCAAGTCTGAGCGGGGTTTTAAGCCTTTAAAGTCGGTGGACTTATGTCGTTTCTGAAATAAACGAATTTTTGTTGGTAAAACTTTTGTTTTCATCTAGCTATAGCTTTTAAACCCTGCTTCTGATTTTAATGAATTAAATAGCAGTAGATAGATTAAATGTTTGCCTCTTCATTGATGTATAATTTTAAAGCTTGAGTGTCATGATGGCTGCCAAAATAATTAAAAACTGATAAAATGTCATATATTCAAGAGTTAAACACGCTGCCACCTCGAGGAAATCTGGCTATAACTTTTGAACCCTGAGTTCAATTTTAATGAATTAAATAGATATCGATAGAGTAATTCCTTACCTTTTTAAAGATGTATAACAAAAAGGTGTGCGTTTCAAGATTGCTGCCAAAATAACTTAAAACTGGTACAAAGTCATGTATTTAGCAGTCAAAAATGTTGTCACCGGGTGAAATATTTCCATATATTTTGAACCCTTTTCTTTCAGTTTTCGTATTTGGGGGGGTCTGACATACTTAATTTTTTTCCAGAAGATGAATAACTATACATAAATGAGAAATCTCCAAAAAAAAAAAAATTGGGAAAAATGGACTTATGCTGTTTCTGAAATAAACGATTCAAATATTCGGCATGTAATCAATATAAAGATGATTAATTGTTTCAAAGTCTAATCAAGGTAAACATGCCCTTACTAGGTTGGAGAACGATATTAATTCGAATACTATCTGGAAGTATATTCAAGCCGAAGACTTGGCATATCTTGGTTGAAAGTTGGTCATAACTTTGAATTTCTCTAATTTTCAAAGATTTCGAATATGCCGTTGATAAAAACACCAGCCTTATAAGGTTATTCATTTTCAATACCTATCATTTTTATCACTATTGTTTACACCTTACCTTACGAGTTAAATGTTTATATCTAATCAGAATACACATTTATTTTATTTTTGTGATTCAAATTAAAAACATTGATTCTCCGTTGAAATATATAAAATGTGTCACAAATTGATTATCTTCATTTCGTATATTTATATACCAAAAGAGAGTCCATTAATAAAATTATTCTCTTGCAAAATTTTTCAGCATTTTCTGCTGACAAATTTTATTCAAAATATCAGTCTGTATTGTAAACTTTAGACGAAAAGACTTCTACTAACGCTCTCATCGTAAGTTTGCAATTTTGTATATGTTCTATTAATAAATTTAAATCATAAATATAAATATGTAATAGAAAAACTCTCCGAAATAATAAAAAAAAAAGAAAAATAAATATCGTTTAGAACGTGCGCGAGAATTTAAAAAAGTGTCCTGCTCTGACCCTTTGCATATTGTTTTTTTAGCTTGTTTGCACGCATTTTTCACTTTCATTAGGTTTCTTTTTAAATCAAATATTTGTTTCTTGTGTTTGGAATATTATATTTATTTTGGTCATTTAACAAACAATGACAAAATAATGAACTATGTATTTAAGTAATAATATCTTATCTTATCGCATCCCAAGCCAAAGCCACCCGGCCGCCCGAACACACCTTAGTAACTGCAGCCAAGTAATTTAATGCTTTATCTACCCCGATCGTCAATGACAAATAAAAAAAAATACATTGTTTTTGTTTTGATGATTAATCGAAGATGTTCTTACCTACTTGTTGCGAATTTGCGATTATAAACATTCTAGAAAATCTCACGGATGTTCACCGGAAAATAATTATTACACGAAGTTTGACAATACAAAAGCTTTCAATTCAATAGAGTAGAGAATACACCACATAGTTTTCAATTTTTTTTTTTTTTTGTAATTTAGTGTTGTATTTTTATACGCTACCTATAATGCTTAGAGTACTGCACCGGGCAGTCATCATCTTACACAGTGAATGTTCATTACGCGCATTTTTCAAAGCATTTTTGTTTTCAACTCAATCGAAAATACCCAGTAATAAAGAATAATAATTATATTTATTATGTAAAAAATTAACAAAATATATTTAACGTCCGAAAAGCGTTTTTTTTTCGGATGTGAATATTCAATGGGTCAAACTTTGAGCATTTGCTTGGGGCGTACCTTAATTATTAACGATATAAAAACCTGCAATAATCCAGGTATACCTACATATATAAAAAAAATGGTGTTCTTTTAATATGATTCAACCCAAAAAATGCCTTATCGTTCTTCATCTAGAGTGAATGAATAATAAATTGTGTCAGTAGGAGAGTGACAAAAAAAAAATTATTTAATCATTGGCATTGGACGTTTTCAAGAGAAGAGAAACAAAATGTTAAAAATAGTCATGGAATAATTATTATTATTACGTGTGAATCTGAATTTACGTATAAATATGTTGTATATGTATATTTCTTAATGAAAAAGTTTACACTTTTTTTTTTGTCACATAGTGCATTTGGACTGAAAAATAAAAAAAAAAGAGAAAAGAAATTAAACCAGTTGGTGACGAATATTTAAAATTGTACCTTTAATAAATTATGTGAAATGGATGTTGGCCAAAGTGGAAAATGTTTGACTCAGAAAGTAATCGACATGCAAATTTATTATAGACCCAAATTAATTCATGTAACTGGTAAAATTAGCAAATTTTAAAATTTTTTGTTGTTGTTTATCAATTTAGAAAAAAAAAACTAGGAGAGCTTAGAATTTGTGTATTGTAATTATACTTAAAAAGTTATAATACTATAAAAACTTATAATTTGAAAGTTTAAAAGATTTGAAATCTTAAAAAGGCCAATAGGCCAATACACTTGCGTAAACAAAAAAATACCCTACACAAAAAATAAAAAAATTGAAGACCAAGCTGATTTACCATTATTTGTGTGTTTTAATGTCCAACATTTTGGTTTGTTGTTTAATAGACCTTGAGTCTGTTTTTCATCAAATTATATCAACTACATCAGCTCCCGTTTTGATGTTTAAAGTCTTTGATGTACCTTTTTGGTTTGTTCTCGCGGTGTAATCTTTTTGACATTTTCTCTTTTTCGCTGGATACTTTGGACTCTACCAAGAAGCCATCGAATCTGAAAGCAGAATCATATACAGCCAGCTACAATATAATCTTTGTACTAACAACTATTTCTGCGATTCTTTTAAAACCAAGGAAATATCTTTAGTTTTCAAAACAAGATTTGAGTTACTAAATCACAATGGTAAACCTTATAATGGTAGTTTTGACCAGTTTTGTTCACTATGTAACACCAAGTCCAAAGAAGACTGTTTCCATTTCATAAGTTTATGTCCAATTTTGAAACACCAAAGATTTGCCTACTTTTGAAAAAGTTCACTTTCGATGCAAGAGACAGTTCAAATACTAAATGGATCAGACTTGAAAAAACTTATCAACTACTTACCAAAAGGAATTCGAAAAATTCAGAAAACTAATAATGTCGAAATATGCATAAACTCGTATTTGATATTTAAGTTTATACATATATGGAAATACAAATTTTCACTGATTTTTAAAAATAATGTATAATAATTAAACACCAAATTATTAAAGCTGATGGTCCAGCTGACGGCAAAGCCAAAGCTTATAAATTCAAATATGTTTTGTAAAAAATATTGTTAATTGTAAATAAATGAATTTCTTTACTTGCTTACTTTCTTGCTCTACCAAGAATACATATTAACTTTTTGAAAATAGTATATAGATTAATGAACAAGTTACTCATAGTGAGTTTCAAATGAAAGAGTAATTTTTTGATTACAATGATACAATAGATACAATGTTGTAATTATTTGATAGCCTGGAGAGTCACTCACTAAAGAATGCAAAAGTGAACGAAAGGGAGAAGTACCCACGCAATTTTTGAAGGTGGTGAATTTACTTCTTTCCGCTTAGTCTTGTACAACCACGTACGCAGCATAACTCTTGAGGTAGGGTTGGTATTTACACTTCTACGTATACCTATTTATAAAATTATTCTAAACTCTTGCCATTCAATATTTGGTTTCAATAAAAATAAGGAAAATCATATCAAGATTAGCATGTGGAAACCTATAAAGGTACATTCATATTAGATATTCGAAAATACACTTCGTTCCAAATGAATAAGTACACAAATTTCCAAATTTCGACGATAATTTTTTCACAACAAAAATCTAAGCAATTGATTTAGCCTTTTTAGTGTCTCTATGCAAATTAACAAAATGGGGTATTTTGTAAAAGTCTGATATAACAAAAGTGAATTGAATTTACTTACTTAGTTACATACATATTTGACTAAAAACCGAATTGGGGAAACCATTGAGTCAGGCGATTAAGAACTAGCCCAATATCTCACTACACCATGGTAAATTCTTGTTACTATATGTCCGATGTTTTGGTCATTACATTAATTATCTTTTCAGATTTGGCACAGAAAAAATGTTCAAGATCAGTTAAGATCGATATACTATGCCCAGTTTATTTGCAATTTTTCTATTTTTTAACATATATTGCAAAATATAAGATCCATACATTTTAGTCTATAAATGAATCATTTATTTGCAAAACATGATAAGTCCATGATTTTAAATTTTTCAGGAGAAGAAAAAAACGTTCTATTTTCTTTTGATATGCGTAGAAAAATTTATAAAAAATATATTCTGTAGAACTCTTGCCTAGCTACAAAATACCGTTTCGTTTTTAATTTTTGAAGCGATAGCTCAAAAGATAAAAAATAAAAACGCTTTTGGACTTATCATACTTTGAAAATAAACGGATGTGATATTAGTTTTTAAATGGATATGCAATTTTGCTTTTAGCCCCAGTCTATCAAACAATTGTATTTGATAATAAAATACAATGTCCGGACTGCTTATTTAACTTTAAAGTAGCTTTAAACTTAAGACTTTCAGCCATTAATCTAATATACCATTTACACAAAAAGAAGCTGTTGTTTATTTTCAAAAGATGATAAGTCCGGGACTTATTCTGTTTTTGATACTAAAAAAATATTTCGCGTAGCTGTAAAATCGGATATGGATGGAGTAGATACTTCATATTTTAAAGACAGACGTGGTTATCCCTGGAGTACAAATTTAGTCAAAAAAACGAATTTTGAAAAAAAGTGGACTTATCATGTTTTGCAAATAAATGATTCAAATATTAGAAAAAAGGATTCTCGAATATTCCTTTCTAAGATATTACGGCCATTTTTGACTGTTAAATTTCGAGTTATATAGCGGTATAGTAGTTTATTTCCTTGCATGTTATAAAAATTCTTTTTTAACTATAATTTCGAGCCTCACAGCGATGGTCTTACCACAGATCGCCAAACTAATTTTTCAATTTCCTTGACATTTGGTCCGCAAATACTTCCGCTGTTGGCGTAGATGTAGCTTTTTAATTTCCATCCATTTTGCGAGGATTTGAGACGTTGAGCACTAACTTTCTTCCTTTTTTTATTCTTTATCTCTAAGAACTGGTAGCACTTGTGAAAATTCCTAATTGAAAGCTTGTTGTTTTGCAGTCTCTTATTTTATTCTGCAATAATAATAATTATTTAATAATTAAAAACAGGTCAGTTCCTTTGTACGAAAATACAAATTAGGATGCTTTTAAGAATATGAAACATGGAATTGAAAAATGCTGTACCTATTATGTAGGGACGAAGTGTATGTTTGATATAAACCTTCTTTAAATATATCAATACTATTTAATGGTTGATTACATTCATCCCTTATAAGCAGTGGAATCCTGCAAAGAACACAAACCTAATATGAATATAATATTTCTACTCTACTTTCCCATTCCCTTGAGCATATAAATTGTGGGTTAAAATTTTGTCAAAAAGGTTAAGTGGTTTAATAACATAAAACTATTTCAAGAGAATGTTTTCAACATTGCCTTCTTAATGGATAAGATACTATTGATTGAAATACCAAATAAGATTTTAGTTCAGCAATATTAATTCAATCAATTTTGTTCATCTAATTTAATATGTTCAAAAATTCTTATACACATTTGAAAATGCCAATGGTTTGTTTTTTTCTAATGAAATTGATAAGATATTCTTTCGGAGCATACGTTATTCGTATACAAAGAAGGACAACACAACACAATCCACAGAAAGGACACCAAAACAAAATACACATGAGCATTCAAAATGTGAAATATTAAAAAAAGGTTTATCATATATGCAAAACCTTGTTGATTTTGAATATTTGTTCATATTATCACTTTCCATCACTAAATGATTTGAACGTGTTTTGAATTCAATTAACTCAATTTTCATTTTTAACAATTCTTCAACAAATAATATTAGATGTCCGTGTTAAATTGTCTCAATACAATGCAAATAAAGTTAACTATATGTATTCCTTTGACAAAGTTGTAAAAATGAATCATGGATACGACCCAAAGTTTTTAATGTGATGTGACTACGTAGGTTTTTATAAATTAATGAAAAAATGAGCACTAAGCAAAGCTTAGTGACATCGATACAATAGCCTTTTTCTGTTCTTTTTGGGCGATATTTAATTCTTGGTTTAATTTTTAGATTGAAAATTCTCCAAACAAAATTACCAAAATTACAAATTAGATTCTACGACTCGATTCGTTATGAATGAGTTTTCTAGGTTTCGAGAAAATTTCAGACTGTAATATATTAAACAATGTATCCTCATTCAATCTGTAATTGTATAAATCGACGTACTTTACCCCTCGGAAGAAACCAAATAAAACACTAATAAAATCTGTCAGATTTCTGAATTATGAAGATTCTTATATACGCCTTCCATAAATCAGCTTAACGATATCGTCTGAAAATTACTTTCGTCTTCAATTCCTTACTAATCGTCAAAACGATTGTGTTCGAGAGATTGCACTGATTTGTGGTTTTTCAAGACCTTAAAAGCTTTAGCCTACCTAAAAATTCACTCATGTCACTCCGTAGTATTAAGTTAACCAATGTTCTGTAAAGCACTAAAGTTTTATATTTTCACGTTATTTTATTGTAAATTCTTAGTTTTCGTTTTGTTTGTTAAAATATTCTTTGAAATTTAACCGAATCACGCATGATTATAACTACATCCTTTAAATAGTTTATTTTACACCAAGAATAATAATGAAATTGCACTTACCCACCAAATTTTAGCTGTTAATAATTAACTAACCCAATTTTTTCTACTTTGACCTAATTTTATTATTTGAATTGAACATTTTTGCATTTTAATTGAAGAACATGATTAATTAAGTATTAGTTGCTTGCTTAAATAAGAGCAACTTTAGCTGCCCTGAAAATATCTTCTCCTGAAATGTATTTGGCTGTCATATATCTCTCTAAAAACAAGTACATACTTCATTAAAACTCCCCTACAATAATTATTTTATTGATTTATTTCTTGTTGTTTCTTAATTAATTTGAATCAGGTTTAGGGTCAGTTGTGAAAACACAAGCTGAAACTCCATTAATGCGTCAAAAAGTGTATTAATTGGTATTAAACCTTAGTCAAATTTTAAACTATTTCGCCTGGGTTGCCTTTCATGACTTTAACCGTTTATTTGAAAGTAAATTCCAATTACCAAAACTAAAAGAAAACGGATAAAAATATTGAACTTTGATAGTCTTTTGTTGTGTTTATTTCTGCATGTAGTTTAATTTAAAAAATATTTGAAAATACATTTTAACTAATATTACATTTTTTTTTGTTTTTAATCCACTTTTCAGAGTGCGACCCAGATTTCCGACCTTCGGTAACAGCGGATCTTGAAAGTTTACTCAATCGTTTGGAACATCTCGTTGAACGTTTAGAACGATCAGTATCAGCACGTGAGCTACAAATAGCAAATCAAACGTTTGATTCCGTTCTCGAAAAGAAACGTGCCAGTTTTGATTTGGAATCCACAGAATTACCTCCAATACCAAATCCTGAACTTGAAACTAACTCCCCACAGGACAAATCACAGAATCTTAACGCACGCATTGAACGAATTGAGTCTTCCCTTAATAAGTTCAACGATAGCTTTAGCAAAGAAAACGAGAACGATATTGACGGTAGTTTAGAAAATATTCCAACAACAGTACTCGAAGAGTTCCTACCAGACGATAATCAGGATTCACCTTTGCCGCCACCTCCGCCGCCAATAAGTGAAAGTATGAGTGTATTAGGCTATCAAGATATTGTCCAAGGACCATTGAGTCAATATTTGGCTCTGTCGCAAAAGATTGGTGGAGATGTTGCAACACATGCCAAACTTGTCAAGGCTGCATTTGAGTAAGTATTATATTACAACTTGTTGTTGAAGAAATGTTTAATATTTTTCGTTTGGTTTTGATAGTGCCCAAACTCAATATGTTATGCTGGCGACTGAGAGTGCAAAGCCTTCGCAGGATAAGCAAATGGAATTGCTGAAACCAACATCAGATCAAATTTCCGCTATTCAAAGTTTCAGGGAGAAAAATCGTGCATCGCCGTTCTTCAATCACTTGTCGGCAATAAGTGAAAGTATTCCAGCGCTCGGTTGGGTTTGTGTTGTAAGTAATATATTCAAAACTATTTTAATATTTTAAAAGTTCTTAACTGAGGTATGAGTTGTTTATTTCTTTTCCTTGTTTTTGACGATTTTCATGATTACTCTGCCTTAAGGTTTTACATGTAGACGTGGAGCTTTCATAGTTGCCGTGAAAAATGTTCTTGAACAAATTCAGCCATTTAAATCAATACAACAGAACTTTTGTCTTTAATATGAGCCTGAAAACCATTTGACTAGACTATTAAAAGAACAATCGTATGTACATTTCATGCCAAATTTATAAGTCAACCTTCACATTTCGAAGAAAAATAAAATATAAAATCAATTTAAATTGAAAAATATTTCTGTAGTGTTTCGTATAAACATGATCACTGCCTAACTGCCTTGCTGCCGACATTTTGCCTCCATTTTTGTCAAATTCTTTATAACCTCGGTCAAAAGTATCATTAAACAAAATAAACGATTTCAAGGTATTGACAGCCTAATGTGCATCTTATACTTTCAGTTGAATTTGTCATCAATCTCCACGTTTTCATTTTGAACAGAATAAATAACTTGTTCCTCAGTTAAAAACTGCAGTCACAATTTTGTTGTCCACATTAACCAAATTTTCCAAAGTGCATAAATCCAAAACTTTTTCACCGAGGGCCAATTGTCTTTTTCCTTGAACTAAGTTTCGATTGAATTATCAAGTTCTTTTGGGATAAATCTACGATGCTCAAGTTAATTTTTGATAGTTGTCAATGACACCCTCTCCCAAACTCTGGAAATCAGTAGAGTACTTGAAGTTTAGTACTTGAAGCCTTCTGTAGTGATTTGATAGTACCCTGATCCATTGGTTGTAAAACAAATGGGGCATTTCACGTGAAACCAGCAGCGAAAAATGTGGTGGGTCGCCAAATTTGTTCATATTTGGTATATGTATTCCTCAATCGAATTAAAAAATACATGTGGAAGGATTTTGAATTTTAAGCCTTGATAGCGGAGTTATGGGCTTCTAAAGTTTTGGAAAAATGTGGGAAGAGTTTATTTGAAAAATTTATATAAATTAAACGAAGGGGTAACAAAATTATTTTAATGATGGATCATATGCAAAATTAGACGTGCTTTTCAAATATGAAATCTAAACCGGAAATAGATTTATTTTTTCGAGAGAAAACCGGAAGTTTGCACTTCAAATCCAAATTTAAGAAACTTCGACCATTTTGATATTTTTTTAAATAGTCTTAAAATAAAGCTTATACAATTTAGAAACTACATGCCAAATTTCAGAGTGGGATTTCAAGTCGTTTAGAAGATACATAGGTTTTAGTGAGGGGTCTTCGTGCATGTAAAACCGGAAGTACCCAGTTTTCTCTGCTCTGACCCAGCAGTTTGTACCACCCCCAAATTTTTTTTTGCCCATTCGATAGAGCATTGGCTGAATATCATTACCCTGATTTTTCGCACTCGCGAAATTCACCTTTCAGCCGCCATCTTGGATTTTAGTTTTTGTTGAATATCTCGATTTCTATTTATCCTACATAAAAGTTGTGTATACAAGTAACGTAGGAAATGAAATTTCGCGTCTTTTATGTTAAGAAAACTTTTTCGATATTCTTAATATTAAAAAAGTTGCAAGCCAAAAAAGAAAAAAAAAAACGAAAAAAATGACAATTTTAAAGTTTTGAGCACTTTTTATCAAAATTATGAAAAAACCTTCCGAGAAAAGATTATTCACCTTAAAATTCTCTACAACTCTCCTATACAACTTTTTCTTGTAACGCTATAAACACAAACGTTATTAAACTTTTTTTGTTAAAAAATGCTCTTCTTTGTTTGTGTTTTTATCTTTACTTTTTTCTTAATTTTTTTTTTACCAAATATTGAATTTTAAATGATTTGTAAGTATTTTAGAAAATTCAGGACCTTTTTTCATAATTTTGATAAAAAGTGCTCAAAACTTTAAAATTGTCATTTTTTTCGTTTTTTTTTTTCTTTTTTGGCTTGCAACTTTTTTAATATTAAGAATATCGAAAAAGTTTTCTTAACATAAAAGACGCGAAATTTCATTTCCTACGTTTCTTGTATACACAACTTTTATGTAGGATAAATAGAAATCGAGATATTCAACAAAAACTAAAATCCAAGATGGCGGCTGAAAGGTGAATTTCGCGAGTGCGAAAAATCAGGGTAATGATATTCAGCCAATGCTCTATCGAATGGGCAAAAAAAAATTTGGGGGTGGTACAAACTGCTGTGTCAGAGCAGAGAAAACTGGGTACTTCCGGTTTTACATGCACGAAGACCCCTCACTAAAACCTATGTATCTTCTAAACGACTTGAAATCCCACTCTGAAATTTGGCATGTAGTTTCTAAATTGTAAAAGCTTTATTTTAAGACTATTTAAAAAAATATCAAAATGGTCGAAGTTTCTTAAATTTGGATTTGAAGTGCCAACTTCCGGTTTTCTCTCGAAAAAATAAATCTATTTCCGGTTTAGATTTCATATTTGAAAAGCACGTCTAATTTTGCATATGATCCATCAATAAAATAATTTTGTTACCTCTTCGTTTAATTTATATAAATTTTTCAAATAAACTCTTCCCACATTTTTCCAAAACTTTAGAAGCCCATAACTCCGCTATCAAGGCTTAAAATTCAAAATCCTTCCAGATGTATTTTTTAATTCGATTGAGGAATACATATACCAAATATGAACAAATTTGACGACCCACGACATTTTTAGCTGCTGGTTTCACGTGAAATGCCCCAAATGTAGTATTAGGTGGCAAAAATACAAGCTTCATGGAAAAAGACCATAATTGGATGGCAGGACAAATTGTCTACTAACAACAGAATTGTTTCCTTTCGTTTTGTCTGTTGCCTTGTTGCTTCTGTTGCTGTGACGACAGACTTTCTGTGTATATCTATCTTAATTTCTTAAATTTTTTTCGAATGTCTCTTAATTCATCAAGGCTCGTTTAAAGGACTCATATAATGATGGCAGTTTCTTGATATTTTAAAGTACCTGGAGTAATTTTGGTATTACAATAACCAACAACTTTTGTTTAGCAGTTGCGTTCATATTTTATACAGTAAAAAAGGCGAAAAAAGGGGTGCATTAACTTGTTTCATTTTTTAGTTGCTGAATCAATTAAAGCCTAGTACATACTTGTGAAGCAATTCGTGAAGTGAACTCATACAATTTTGTTTTGTTTTCAATTTTCAAATTAATTTTGTTTCACGAGTTAAAGAGATTCCCGTACATTTTGCACTTGAACTACTTCACGCCCTGAAGCAAAACTCTCCAACTCTTTTTTTAACCAGGAAGGTTCACAAGAACGTTCACGGGTGATTATACCTAAACAAAAAATGTATGGATTCACTTCACGACTTGCTTCACAAGTATGTACTAGGCTTAAGCAGACTTTGGATTTGGACCATTCTTACTTTTGGAGTTTCCTGTGTTTCTTTTGATATAGTCATCATCAATACCAATTCCATGCAACTTAACAAAGACAAAACGTTAGAATTGCACAGGCAAATTAAAACTTGGCCTTATAGAAGTGGCTATTCCTTGTTTTAGTTTTGAAGATAGAGATGATTGGAGATGAAGAAAAACACTAAAACACACAAAAAAAATTAAAACTTAAAGCAGACATAGTTTTACTAAAAAATTGCTCTTCTTTTATTTTAGTCCCCAACACCTGGACCTCATGTCAAAGAAATGAACGATGCCGGTCAATTCTACACCAATCGTGTTTTAAAAGATTGGAAAGAGAAAGATCCCACCCACGTTGAATGGGCCCGAGCATGGGTTCAAACACTCACCGAACTACAACAGTATATCAAACAGTATCATACCACCGGTCTTGTTTGGTCTGGAAAAGGAGCACCAGCTGGTGTTCCTCCTCCACCACCATCAATGGCTGGTTGCCCACCACCACCACCACCTCCTGCATTTGATTTGGCTGCCATGTCTCTAAACGATGGATCTGGTGATGAGCGTAGTGCGCTTTTTGCAGAGATCAATCAAGGAGAGAATATTACTAGAAGTATGAAATAACTTTTATTGGTTGTCAAAACAAAAATTGTATCGTACTTTCTTTTTAGATTTGAAGAAGGTTACTGCTGATATGCAAACTCATAAAAATCCAACTCTGCGTACAGGACCGGCACCCTTCAAGGCTCCACAACATGGAGAGAAACCAGCGGTTCCCCCTAAGACTGTCACCAAGGAACCTGTATTTAATCGTGATGGCAAAAAATGGATCATTGTAATAATACATTTTAAATTTTATAAATTCTGTAAAAGTCTTAACAATCTTTTGAATTATCAGGAACACCAAAAATCAAATCCAAATTTGTTGGTTGAAAACGCTGAAATGAACAATGTCGTTTATATGTTCAAGTGTGAAAATTCAACTCTGACTGTCAAGGGTAAGGTGAATAATGTAGTGATGGATTCTTGCAAGAAGTGCTGTTTACTCTTTGACTCTGTAGTTTCGTCAATTGAGTTTGTCAATTGTCAAAGCGTTCAAATGCAGGTAAGCAATAGAATTGTTTTTTTTTTGTAAGATTTCAAATTTAATAAAAATTTATTTAAAGGTTCTTGGAAACGTTCCAACTGTGTCAATTGATAAGACCGATGGTTGCCAAATGTATTTATCTAAGGATTCTCTAGGTGTTGCAATTATTAGCTCGAAATCTTCCGAAATGAATGTTTCTATTCCCATGGCTAATGGAGATTTTGTAAGTTTAATATCTTTTTCTCTAAAAATAATGAGTTTAATCATTTTTAATTTGTATTAAGATGGAGCAAGCACTGCCCGAGCAATTTAGGACAACAATCAAAGGAAATACTCTTCAAACTGTTTGCGTTGACAGCCTTGGTTAAATTTTTTAATCATATCCAACGCACAATACCAAATCAACTGAGTAGCAACCACCCCCACAACAACAACCGCCAAACGTTGAGAGAACACATTTTTTTTAGATATCATCAAATTCAAATCATAATAATACTATAAACTAAAATATATATTAATAATTAATACTGTAAAGAAAAAATTTTCTACTAATTGTATGCGTGAAGTAAAAGTTATAAAAAAAGCCATTTGGCTGAAAAAGTAGCACAATGTTCAGACAAAATTTATTCAAAAAGTATTTTAATTAAAATCAAGTAAGTAATGAGAATTTACATACGAATCAAGATTTTATCAATAATATTTAATGACATTATATTTATTATTAGCTAAACGTATTCCTTTTTTTTTTAATTTATGAAACAAAATTTTTGTTTGTATTGTTTTTTTTTTAATAATCACCGAAGTAAAATGTTGTAACTTTCAAAAATAGATCAAAAGAAATATAAATTTAGAGTTTAAAAAAAAGTCAAAATTTTAAGGTCCTTGTATGGAATTAATGCAAAAAGTAGACAAAATAAGTAAAATATAATAAATAAAACCAATTTATACGTGAAACAGTTTTTTTTTTAATTTAAAATAAAATAACATAATGAAAAATCACCTAGTAGGACACAGGTTGTTTGAAGGTTGTTTTCCTCGAAAGTTCTTGCACTTTTGTACTAGATTTGAACAGTGCTAATATCATCCAAGTCGGGCAGAAAGAACTGAAAAGAGTGCGTATATATGCAAAGCCATGGAAGCTATTTGCCCGAAGTGTTATTCCATAAATAGCCCTATCCTATGTAGGCTGAATTCATTAACGCGTGATGCTTTTTCATCCAAAATATTTTTGTTGCAAAGTTGATGCTTTGTAGGTAAGGTAGTGGATTCGTTCCATACAAAAAGTTTTGATGTTAAACATGAAACATCCGAAGGGGTAGGAAAACATCTTGGATTGTTTGAAAAGAAAAGTTCTTTGTACGATTTTTGGTTCCGTGTGTATTGATGGTGATTGGAGAAGAAGATACAACGACGAACTTTACGGGTTGTACAAGGGCAATAACCTAGCCAAGAGAGTAAAAACGCAGCGCCTGAGATGGGTAGGTCACGAAGAAATTTTTCGACTTCAACCCAGAGGGACGGCACAGTATAGGAAGAACTCGTCTGAGGTGGCGCAACCAAGTGGAAGGGGACTGGAAGCAGAATTCAGTTAAATATTTAAGTGAGCTTTAAAATTGATCATTGGTAGCCTCTGTTTATGCATTAATACACATTTAAATAATGTTCCATATGTCTGGATTGCTATAAAACGTCTAAGAACTTAAGTATAAACGTTTAATTTGTCATCAAAACCATAAATAAAATGAATCAAATTTTTTTTTTATAAAAACTCTTTATTCTTGCTTTCCATCCCAAATTCAATGTTCTCATTAGGGTGGTCCATCATTTTTGTTTTCACTCAAAAAAAAACCCTTTCACATGAAAAAAATTTATAGATTTCTTTTATTCGTAATCCCCATGAGAAAGAGAACATATTTATTGAATTTCGTGAAGGTATTTTTTATACCATTGATTTTATTGGACTTATCCCGAATTTTCCCTATTTTCCTAAAAAACACCCTTTAACCTAAAATATTTGTATAGACTTTTTGGGTTCTTGGTTTCTGTTATAAATGAAACATTTATACCAATTTTCATTGTTGTAACAATTTTTTCCCAGTTTTTGTGGTACTAATTCCGAATTTCACCATTTCTCGAAAAAAAAACACCCTTTCACTCAAGATAATTTTTTACTTTTTATAGATTCTTAATTCTTATATCGACCAAAACTCTTTCATCAAGTTTTGAAAATTAAGAAAATTTAAGTTAGCTGTTATGATACCTTTCTCACACACAACTTAACCTATCAAAAAAACACCCTTTCACAAAAAATAATTTTAAGATCTCTATGAATCTTTTGTCCCTGCTTTATCTAAAACCTTCATCCCGAATTTCATCAGTGTAGCATGTTTTTCACATGGGTTTTGGTTATATTTTACCTGTTGAAATAAAAAAACAGTCATTAGATTCAGCATCAAAAAATACCGTGAAAACATGTGTCATATATGATGATATTCCACTAACAATTTTTTTCAGTATATTTTTTACCTTCTACCCCTCCCTCTTGTCCGCTAAAAAACACCCTTTCACCCAACTGTATAGATTTTTTGTCCTTGGTTCTTATCCCAAAAGCAAACTTTTTGGCAAGTTTCATGAGTGTAACAATTTTCTTTTTTATTTCTTGGTTTTATGTACTATTTTACCTGTACTATAACCTTACATCAATCCAAAACATAGAAAGTTTCATTGTTAACATAGTTTGCACTCAGCTCTTTTTTGAGGTCAGTACTGAAAATTTGAATTGAACACAAACATTTTTTTTAAATAAGACTAAACAAATTTAGCATCTGAATTATCTGTAAAAACACTACCTTTAGTTTAATATATGTATAAAAAGTGAAAAAAGCCCCATCTGTTTGGGAGCTAAAGCTAATTTTCTTCGCAAAACAGTGAAAAAGTAGATTTTTTGAACTTTGAGCGAGTGTTGGCACCATTTAGGCTTTTCCAATCGAGCTGAAATGTAGGCTATCTAAAAATCTGCAAAGGCTGAACATTTTATGGGGTTCCCCCGAAAAGAATTCCACGAAAAAAAATTTGATGAGTTGCGGTCACTCTAGTGCGCACACTGGAACGATTAAGCATTGAGAAATAGACTCCCCTCCCATACGATTTTTTCTCTTGTTGCGACCCAGACTACATGCTTTAGCTATTTGGCACATTCTTCCTCTGTACTCGATTTGAAAGAAAAGTTCAGTGGATCAGTGGGCAAGCCTAGTTAGTACTTCATCTAGCACCCCAAAGTTAGCAATTTCATGATGGCAGACGTGGTAATGGTGGTAGAATTACGGTGAGAAAATGAATGACGATATTCATAACGATATTCGTTTTGGGGTTATGTATTCGTTTTGAGAATAACGGAATGTGAACCCAACATTTTTTTTTTGTGAAACAAGAAGTGAACTACTGAAAAAAATTCAAATTTTGCAAGTTTTTTAAATACCTGGTAAAATTTCAAATGAAAATATGTATGTTTCGTGTGCAAGTTTCAATGATAAGTTTAATTTAAAAGAACAAAAACATTTTGCTGCACATAGCTAAAACTTTATTTTCCTTTATCACTCAATGCAAAACTGGTATTTTGTGCTATATGAACTCTTGCACAAATTACAAATATTTTTTTTTGTTTAATCAATGTTTTGCCAAAATATTTTTATATATATATATATATTTGACAATATATAATTCTTAACAAACATTTTTAATATTAGAAACAGATTTTCTTAAAAACTAATTATACTACATATTATTTAATAAAAAATATCCAAGAGCAAAACAAACCTGTTAACAAAAAAAATGATACAAATAAATAAATTCTGTAAGCAAAGAAAATTATTATTTTTTTTTTTTATAAGCAAAGATTATATAAAAATATACACAATGTTTATTTTTTTTTTTTTTCAAATTCGCTCAACCAGATAACTGTCATTCAAATATGTATGGCAAAAGTTATAAGGTCAAGTTTCGATGTCGGTTGTTGGGGAAATACAATATTATTTTGTGATTCTACAATTTTTTTTTATCAAAAATCAAATATCTTCATTTAAAGGAAGAAACTATATCAGTTTTATATAATATTTAATTCGAATTCGAAGATAGAAGTAGGTACGTTGTTCTGCACCAACACACATCTGAAAATTTCGAAATCTAAACAAACATTTCAACGTTATAAAAGCACGGAGTAAAATAAAGTTCAACTAGCTGGTGTAATGATCAAATGGAATCGTTTAGCATGTTTACAAAACAGCACTTGACTAGAATTTTAATTCAATTTTCCCCAAAAATGGAAAGATCTTTTTTACAATCCTTACGTTTCTGAACCTGTCCAGTTCCTGCTAGTAGCAAATGATACATTGATTCTTAGTTCTACATTTATATGCAGCAGATAATTTGATTTCATGGCAAAGATAATGAATGTGCATTGTAAATAGTTCTGGTATTTGAATTCTTTTTCTTTGATGGTGAAAAAAAAGTGAGTTATCTTAAATATAAAAATATTATAAAAATCAATTAATCAGTTGGACATAATACAGGAACATAAGATAAACCAGTAGTTTGTTAGAAACGTCGTGTGTAAGTAAGCAAACATTAATCTTACAAGTCAGATTTTATGATACAATGCAAAAACTGTCTGTACAATTTTTAAACTTTAGAATTTAAATAAAAGACTTTCATTTATTTTTACATTTAAGGCACCCTGCATTTATAGAAAAAATCTGTTTAGATGGAATATATAATTTTTTTTAACTTATTTTGTATTGTTCTTATTATTTTTGTGAAGGTGTAGATATGATGACAGATAAATAATATATCATTGTGCATTTTTTTTCTTAAATTAATAACAATTTTTGAACTTATTGTTAATGGTGATAAAATGGGTTAAACATTTTGTATCAAGTTGAGCTTTACAGTACAACAACGAGTGTCAGAGCATCTGAAATGCTTATTTTTGATATATTACCCCCATTTTATAAATTTTAGTTTATTCCAAATCACTCTGCGTTTCTATGTTTTCCAAAACATATTCAAATTAACTTTAAAGACTTAAAAATAAACACAAAATCATGCTGTTTGTTTTTTTTTTTCGAAGACCGGCTTCAAAAAAAAATTAGTTTTGAGCTGTTATTAATAATAATCAACTCTTATATTGATCATGAAAGTTCACCAATTGGTGCATTTTGTAACCACAAATCATGAATAAAGTTGTAAAGGTCATCACTTACGGCAACCTGCGAGGAAAAAAAATGAATGATAAGTTTGATATGAGCTCAAAGTTTTAATTTTTTGTTTTACCTTATATGGTGTTGGATTTAATGTTCGCTTGTGGTCATTGCGAAGAGTTCGTAGTGAGTTTTGTACTTTCTCACGAACTTTTTCTAACGTTGGAAGTGGCTGTGCAATTTGTCCATTCGTCCAAAAAACTTTGTACAAAGATTTAACTTTTGATGGAATAACATAAGCGCGCTTCGATTCTTGGAATGGATGGCGACAAAGAACTTTTTGTCCAACTTCAGGAGCAGGTTCAGAGACTTTTTGGAGAAGATCGATGAGAGCATGCCCGTCTGCACTATACAGCCTGCAATAAAAATTATTTAGATTGGTATATAGTGGTGGTGAAATTTTTAATGAAAGCAATTAAGTATTTTTATGAAAGATAGTTTTTGGTACTAAGTTTTAAACTGAATCAGTTTATTAATGTCGTTTTCCTTCACTCCTGAGAGTACCCTTTTAGTACTTTTTTGCACTTTTGAAAGATTTGTGTTCCTTGACGCCACAAAAGTGTAAAAAATTACTTCGGAGTAATTTAAGTATTACAGAGTACTCCGGATTTACTCCACATTTTTAGTCAGATTTACACCGATTTGCACACGGACTTGTACACACACTTATGAATTTGAAGTTTGACATTTTATAATTTTGTTTGAAAAATGCAAAAAGCGTTTCTTTCAAACTCTTTTGTTATTAACAAAAACAAACATTATGAATATATTTTCTATTATATTATCTTCAGTCATACATATTTCTTCCATTATTTTCGTTAATATGTACTTCACTTCTTCCAAAATGAAATTGAAAACCGATTAAAAGAATTTTTCAGCCAACTTATGCAATTATAATTTGTTTACCTACCCTACACAAAACCAATGATCATGTTTTGTACCTACCTATCAATTCATATACCTACAACAACAAAGTCACATATGAAAACATGCATACACACAATCTCATGTCATAAACTTCTCCAGACCAAAAAATAAGAAAACACAAGAATACTTTTTCTCAGAGATACCCAAAGGAGATGGGAAACTTTCGTACGTTTTAAAGCTGAAACACAATCACGCTTTGCCGTCGATTTTGACAACTGCGAAAAGTTCAACTATAGGAAATCTGTGTATCCTCACACAATGACGCTTTTCTTACGTACGCTTTTTTTGACAAACGTAAGGAAACGTAAGAAAGCGAGCAAAAGTTCAACCAGACTGAACTTTTGCTCGCTTTCTGACATTTAACAGACATAGTTACAGTCACCCACATTATTACTGCGCCAAATGTGAATAAAAAAAAATAAATTATTGCAAAACTATGTGTGTTTTTTAATTTCTCTATATAGATTTTGCACAAAAAAACGACATCAAGATATTTTAAATCAAAACAATTTACGTATTAAAAACAAAAAAAAATTTAATTATGTTTTAGACTGAGTTTTATTGTTAAAAACAATATATTTTGATTGGTTTTGTTTTTGTAACTATAGGATTAGAGAATAAACTAATTTCTATGCATTTTTTAAACACATTAATATCCTTTTTCATTTTTCCACAATTAAATCAAGATAAAGTCTTGGCCCAATAATTTTGTGAGTGACTGTGTTTTTTTTATTTGACAGCAGATTTTATGTTGCAATCAGATGTTCAAAGTCAAAGTGACAGAAGCGCGCTTTGAGGATTTCTCAACGTAACGCAACGAAGCGACGCCCTAAAGCGTGATTGTGTTTCAGCTTTTACCCCCCAAAACCCATTTGTTTATTTCGTGTTGTTGTAATCTCTTTTGTATTCGTGAATAAATGTGAAAAACACACATAGTGTAGCCACGGTGTTTTTACGCACACCTAAGCAAAAATGTACGATTTTTCACGCATACTTAGCCAAAAATGTGTATTTTTTCACGCATACTTATCCAAAAATGTCTAAAGCAGCTTGTAGGCAACACGGTTGCCACTCGCATAAAAAATTTCCTACCAAATTTTTCAAAAAAACCTACCAATTCAAAGAAAAACCTACCCAACGAAAATTTTCGATTTTAAGAGAATAAATTCTTGTTTAAAAAAATAAAATCCACGACTGGGTCGCACGAACTTGCTCTTGGAGTTAAAGGTGCTTAAATTTTTAAGACTTTTTATATAGAAATAAAATTCGTTTAAAAAAAAAATAATATAAAATCTGAAATTAAATTGCTCTCCAAAACAAGTATGCAGTTTTGATTGATATATTAACGTGCATTTTTAGAAAAAAAAATTCAAAATCGTTAGAGCCGTTTTTTTAAAAAAATAATTTTTTATAAATAATTTTTTTGAAAAAAAGTTTTAAAATAAAATTGTAATCCCATTTTGTAGAAATCACTAATCAAGAATGTGAAATTAGTGTCAACACAAAACATGAAAATGGATGAGTTCAGACACCAACAATGAGGATACTGCGTTTACATACACTACTTAATATTATTACTCTCGGTTTAGATGGGCACATTTGTTTGGCACAAATATTTTGGGTAGATTTGACATAATTAAATTTTTTTTGTCAATTATTAAAAATAAAATTATTTTAGAGAAAGAACTTGGAAAAACCTACCAAATTGACTTCAAACCTACCAACCTACCCAAGGTAAAAAAACCTACCCAGTTTGGTAGGATCCTACCCACTCCGGCAACCGTGGTAGGCAAACCCGTATGACGTCAGAAGTTTCTCATCTCTTTTGGGTATCTCTGCTTTTTCTCTACAATCGCAACGCACGCTTTACTCGTTCACAAATCACAAGTTGAACAAGAAACAGAAGAATGCGAAGAGATAACAAAAGAAAAGAAAATAATAAAATAAAATACAGATAATATTTTTTGCTTCTGATTTATTCTGCAGACACAGCATTTATGGTCTTCTTCCTTACTCCTCTCTTTGTTGTCTAGCACAATTTATATAAGCCTCTCTGTCTGACTTAAGGAAGTTGAACAAGAAACAGAAGAAAATAATAAAATACATACACACCATACCATACACGTATAGCGAATTATCTATGTGTGGGGTGTACTAATTTTTCGTTACGAAATTTCTTGGTTAGCTAAGTGGAAAAACTGTTTTGAAATAATAAAAAAAAACCCTAATTTGTTCAGATTTTTATTTTGACGCTAGATGGCGCCCCAAGAGGGTTAAAGTTCTCATTTGAAAAAGGTAGCCTAAATGTAAAATTTTGATAAGGTTCTATTCTATATTAAACACCCTTTTCAAAAAGGTATAAACCATTTTTCTAGGACTAGGGGTTTAGTCAGGACATGCATGTCTTTATGGATGCATGTCTCCGCCCGAGTGCTTCCTAGTGGTTTCACCATGAAACTACCCATTAATTATTTTTTATTGCAATAGCCAAAATTTGCATGAGCTATTGCATTATGAGTAGTACGACCAACAAAAAATTTAATATCTGTATAAAAGTTAATATTTAGTTAAAAAAAAATGCAGGATTTGTGAGGGTGCTTCCTAGTGGTTTCACCATGAAACTACCCATTAATTATTTTTTATTGCAATAGCCAAAATTTGCATGAGCTATTGCATTATGAGTAGTACGACCAACAAAAAATTTAATATCTGTATAAAAGTTAATATTTAGTTAAAAAAAATGCAGGATTTGTGAGGGTTCTCTCAATTTTTCAAGTAGCCTTAAGTTTAGAGCTATAAAATTAAATAACGGTAACACTGAAAGAGAATGATTATAATGGTTATTCAATCTATGGAATATGTAAACATGTTTTTCATCAGAAAATTTGCTTTTCCAATCTAAATACTAGTTTAATATAAGACTTTTTTGGTAAAACACATTGGTTTGTACGCGCATTTTTATCTTTTAGTTTATTTTACTAAAAAATGGACTTCAACGTTTGTACTCTCAGCTCAAAACATTCCTTATACAATGTAATTACTAGTTCAATCATTTTTTTTCGTTTTTGTGTGTAATTAGAAAATATCAAAACTTTTTCTCAAGATTTTTGTAATTTTTCGTGAAAAAAATTTAAAAAAAAGTTACAAAATTTAAAGCTGGTTACAGATCGTTTTAGAAAAAAGTAGGTTTTCTATATTGGTCATATGGCAAGAACCATTAATCGCCTTATATTGGTTTGTGTTTTTATCTGATGTACAATATTGCGAGAAGACTAAACGTTTTTCTTTTTTTTTTGCTAAAGCGAAAACAGACCACTTCCACAATAAAAAATAATGTACCTGTAAGCACTCTTATTGCCCGGCATTGTTACTTTTTCAACATCTTGACTCAATTTTATTCGAGCTTGTCCATTAATCTCCACTAATTTGTAAACACATCCTAATGCCGGCTGCCGTTGACATGTAACTTTAAAAGAAATAAAAATAAATAAATAAATATAATGTTCATCTATAATGTAAAATGATTTTCGAATTAATTAATTTTTTTCTAATAACAAACCCAAATGAGTTCCAATTCCAAAGCAATCGATCTTGTGTCCTTGCTCGTTAAGTGATAAAATTGTTTCCTCATTGATATCATTCGATGCAACAATTTGCAATGTATTAAACCAGGATATTTTGAAACGATCTGCAACCTTGGCAAAAGTCTGACGTGAAAAGCATGATAAATATGCCAAATCACCAGAATCAATTCGAATACCAATTGCTCTATAGCCAAGATCATTGAGAGCTAATGCAACGGCACAGAAGTTAAGTAATCCACTCCTAAAAAAATGATTTATTTTAATTAATATAAATAAGTTTAACAATTACATTATTATGTTAGAAAAGTAAATTAAATTTATTGCAATATAAACAGTTTGCTGAAATTATTGTGATTCGAAAATTGTTTTGTATATTTCTAATATTTGCTCATTTCTATAGAGGGCAGTAAAAATTAAATGTTTTTGAATAAATTATGCAAATTTGTTGAATATGAAAATGTATCAACTTATGTTAATTTTCTAATTTATTATTTTCTAATTTATTAGCAAATATTTATTGAAAATGTAATGAACTTTTCAATGGATAACTATTTTCTTTTAATTTACATTTATTATTACTGGCCTCAATAGAATATGAAGTAGGGAGCTTTACAAATTTGCATTTTTGTGTATGTGGATAAAAGACACGAGCCTAAATTAAATATGCTTTCGAAGTGATACCCTTTCTTTCAGAAGCACTTTTAAAGTGTTGCAAATAGATTTATTAACTTGATAGGTTCTATATTCATTTCCAATTTAGCAAAAACGTGCTCTAAATATTAAATAAAATATTTTTTAAATAGGGCAAGGGCTTAGGGCCAATTAAGCCATGCAGTGTATTCTCTCGGACATAGATTTGATATAAAATAAAAACAAAAAATAATGGTAATAAAAATAAATTGGATGAACGAGAAAATAATATTATGTAATTTAATTATGAACATGAGAAAATCACCTCTAATTTTGAATTTAACGCATTCAGTACATACTACAAAATGAACAAATAAAAATAAACTATGTATCAAAAATTACTAATTTATGTATCGTAAACTCTAATAGTGTTAACTGCTATCGAATAATATAAAATAGATTTATTTATATAATTTATCATACGAACAATGTGACAAGATTAGGACGAGGACAAGAAAGCAATAATTTTCACTTTCAAACAATAACATTAAATATAATCAATTAACAAATCAACGTGTTATACATACATGGTAAATAAGGATATATATATATATTTTTTTAAATTTAATTTCTTGTAACCCAATTATTACAAATTTTTATATTTTTATTACATACCTCTGCCAAAATTGTGCCGGGAAGTCATTTTGTTAAAAAGGATTTTGTTTAAAATAATAATTTAAAAAAAAATGATTCAAAATGAAAAAGACAAAGAACATCACATAAAAAAATAAACATTTATCTTTAAAAGCCAATTAATATAAAACAAAACATTTAATTGTACATTACACAAAATGATAATTTGATTCACCAAATGAAATTTGTTAAACATATGATATGTAGATGTATGCATTCAAAATTCGATACTGTATGATCATAATACTGTATGACTTAAATACTGGTAATTTCAAAATACTGCTAATACAGAATCCTGTAATTGGAAATACTGCTTTTAAGAAGGATGGAAAAAAAAACAAAAAAATATAAGAAGAAATGTATAATTTCTATTGATATTCGGAGTAAAATTGTTATGATACCTTAGTCGTGTTTTATTGGTAACTCAGTACTTAGCTCAGTAAAATTTTGCACTTTGAACAATATAAATTGATAGTTTAGAATACTAGGTTAAATACTGAGCTACAACACAAACACTGCTTTTATTCTTGAAAATATTATATCAAAATAATTTTTCAGCCTATTAACAGCACCTTTTAATACAGAATTTTTTAATACAGTCTTTTGAACAAACAAAACTATGAATTTCAGACAAGGAATTTGTACAAGGAGTATTTTGAAATACAGTGTTTCAAACCATTCAGTATTTCGACCCCAACCCTAAAATACCATATATCAACTATAATGCCTGTCAATCAATCTTTTCAGAGAGTGAATGCGAAAATGAGAAATAAGTCTTTTATTTCAAAATTAAAAAATTGTAATATAAAAATAAATCTTTGAAATTCAGTGAATTAAGACGTATCAACTGAATACAATATATTAATTATGCATTTTATATAATATTTTACAAAATAATCTCGTTGAAACTCTAAGCTCTTGTGTTCTCTAAATATAAGTATTATTTAGATGTACGAGTACACTATCAGAGCAATTCATTTCAAATTCGAGAAACAATTAAACGCGGTATATGCTTAACAAAAGTTGAACGTATTATAGCCAGCCTCATGCGATTATGTGTTTTCGCTAACTCGAGTATGCCATTAGCCTATGTATGGTCATGACGTTTATATTTGGGTCTTAAAGCGACAATTGCATGTTTGTTGGTATGAAACGAGGTGGCGAAAAATGGGTTTGAGCTCATCTCTGAACTTTGAAAGTATAGCGGCTAAACATGGAATACACGATACAATCATCGTACACGATTTGAGTTGTATCAATATCGTGAACAATTCCGAAACCATTCGATTCACTTACGGTTTCATGAACTGTCAAACAAGTTTTCTCAATTGTATTCATTATTTGGTTGATGGTTAGAAAAATGTATTTTATCTCAAATCATGGATGAATTGAACACCCGGTACAACCCCCATCTAATCTAACGCATTTCGCATACTACCTCTTGTTTTCCATCCACAGCATTCGAACGTACGATACATTACAGCGCAGCGGATACTTTATTGCACACACACGATACAATTATCGCACGTGACCCAAATTTCGTACGATAATCGATACAATAATTGTACCGTGTATTACATACTTAAAATGGCTGGCGTATGTATCTTAAATGACTTTTTACTATCTCAGATGGACAACGAGACATCTAAAGTGGTTAATGTCGGGCTATCTGGAGGCTTGTTGAGGCTCAGATCCATTCTGACCGCCTTAGTTGGAATAATAATACACCAGATTTATTTATTTCAGTTCTTGGAAACTGGCTCATTGAGCAAAAAAAACACTAGTTTTCTGAAGCAAAATGAAAAATCCCTTACAAAATAGTTCAACGAAACGAAATCTTCTTTTTCTATATGAAAACCATTTTTCAATAAAATAAATAGTTTCAAAATTTTATCTAATATCTCTTGCACCCGGAACAAAAAATGTGAGTGTCACTCGAAAGGCAGCCTACTCGAAAATGAAAAGCATGATCAAATTTTTAAGTAAATATAATCGCTGTGCTATTTTTTCAAACTTCAAACTTTCTGAACAAAAGAATCTATGTATACAAAATGGAATTAAAATAAGAAAGTTAGTTTTTGGCAACTAAAATGCTGATCTTAAAATAACTGTTAAAAATTATATGAAAATTAAATTAAAAAAAAAAAACTTAAACTTATGCAAAAATAAATGAAATAAAATATATTATCACCTCGTTTTGTGAAAGCATTAATTTCTGAAGCATCGTCCTTGTGTATTTTAATTTTCAACGTTTGTTTTGCCACTTGTCAATGTGTGTATGATATACCTTAGAAATATTTGATGTTTTTTTTCAATTGCCAATTTGTGTATAATACACCTTAGAATAATTTGGTGTTTATTTTTGTTTCTTTAATGTTTAACCAATTATTTTAGTACACAAAACCACATGAAAATATGTAATAAAAAATTATTTAAAGACAATCGACAGAGTTATAAAGAAAATAAATTTCAAACAAAAGCCAATTCATGCGAATGCTCTTTTTTTTATAAACTAAAAGAAAAAAACTTTAAGAAACTGTGTTGGAGTTTTTTTTTTTGTTGTTGTTGGTATGAATAATCTTATGTCTATTTATACTAATCGGAAACGCTTGCCTGAAATTACCTGAATGACTTCTCGACATATTTTGGCAGATATGCATTATATACGGCTGTTGCCGATGGAAGAGTTGGAAGAGAATTGCTCAATCCGTTCTTATCACCAGTTATTGTTATGATTTCTTTAGACTCTGAAATTAATCCACTTCTATAGACCTTTAAATTGTTATTTGACGAATTGATTTGTTCTTTTGATTGACTATTGTGTCCGTTCAGAGTGGAATGTTTAACAGTGGCAATTCCATTAGATAGTTTTTTCGATGTAGTAATTTCTTCTGCTGGCCTTTTTAATTGACCAAATGCTGACATGGACTTCGCAGCTATATTACTTGAGCTATTTACAAAAGGGCCACTAAAATTAAATATACATTTTATTAAATTTGGGTT
This sequence comes from Episyrphus balteatus, assembly GCF_945859705.1. Lineage (NCBI taxonomy): Eukaryota > Metazoa > Arthropoda > Insecta > Diptera > Syrphidae > Episyrphus > Episyrphus balteatus. Next base: position 52,993,473 of record NC_079134.1, on the reverse strand, counting down.
TTTTTTATATATTTTTTTTAATGCAAACATGCACATATGTATGTCGCAAAATGTCAAATTTAAATTTTTTGATTGGCTTTTCCAAAATGGTTTATGAAATTTTCATCAACAGATATGAAAGGAAGTCAGCTTTAAAAGGCAAAGACGAATTCTTCGGTAATTTTCGCCCAGTTCGAAAGAGCATTTTAAAATAATTTTTAAACTTAAATGTTATTTTACCAAAGACATACGCATATAAGGGTTTTGTCTGAAACCATTGTTATTTATTAAATGGCATTTATTTTAGGTTGTATTATATAAAAAATCTACGAAATAGTGGCAATCATATAATTGCGTTCCTTTGGAGGTTACAACATGGTTCATATTTCTTAAAATTAAAAAAAAAAATCATATGGGACAAAATTATTTTAAATACCTTCGACCTGGATACCAAAAAGTTTTTTAATTATTTTATAGTTTTTATCCATTTTCAAATAATTGATAAAAAAGGTAACAATTGAGTAACTATCAAATAAATTTTGGAAGTGTTCAATCAGTCAATTCAACCAATTGTAAATGTTCTTAGGCGAGGATTATAGTACGTACAATAGGCAGTTACAACCGTTAGATCTTGTCTCAAACACATCTATCCCATTCAGTTAATTTTATTAAAAAGTTGAGTAGAAAGTTATTCAAGAAATTTTTCCTTATCTTGTTTTTCATGTCTTACTAATTTCCATTCAGAAAATGATTTTGATTAAATATCTAGCTCTTACTGTTGAACATGTCCAATATTTTTCTTAAATACACTATCGGTCAATACAATAGGTTCACCCTATAAACGACAAATGATCTAATTGTTCACCTACCAAAAATTAAAGAAAAACTTTTTACTGATGCACATTCAAGGATTGTCCTTTGTCTGAATTATTTTTAAGATAAAACAGTTTCAAAAACTATTAAAACAATACATTAATACAATTTATTATTTAAACTCCTAAACTTAGTATAAAGTAAGTAAAACTATTGTATTGACCTATCAAAATAATTCCTTTTTGAGATGCCAAATTTTTCAATCGTTGCCATGAAAAAGTATATTTGATCTAAGCGCAAAATATTGTATGCCGTTGGGAATTTGCCAACTTGAACTCAAAACCATATATTGAACCGAAAATGGACCTAACCCATTTGTAATGGTCTGGGCAATACCAATACTTTACACACTTAATTGTTTTAAGTAATAAATATATAATATAAATAAAAAGTGAAATAAAAAACAAAATTAATATATCCTAAACACAGCAAAACGAGACACTTTTTCACTTTAAAAATAAGGTGACGATAATTTTTGTTTTGATAAATATTCTTGTTAAATCTACTCAAAAGTGCATCAATACAAATTGATATAATGTGTTCATTTAAGTGATGGTCTATAATTATGAACTGTGAAATGATGAAATCCGAGAGATTTTGCCTAAAAGCGAAATACCTCTTAACATCATACGTGTCGACTAAAGCCATGAATCCATCTGGGAATGCAATTGCATATGAAACCATTGCAGCTAGTTCGCCTTCGCTTGATTCCTCTGGGGAGATATCCAGAACTTGAGACAGAGACTGTCTATGTTCGATAGCGTGCTCCAATAGATCACCCGTTACACCTAAAAAACAAAGAAAACAAAAACAACAATTATGTGTTGGCAGTGTGTAAACTACAGTACGACGTTACCATCTGTTTTATGCCTTAAGAGTCGTGTCTTAAGCTCATCTATTCCTGTGAATGATGTTATATAGGCATGAGCGTGAGTTCCCTTCACAGGTATATTGAATAATTTCCCAGCTAAAACATTTGATGTACCATCAAATCCACCTGTAATTGACAAAAAAAAAAAAAGCATGAGTGATTTATATGGGCAATTGCTATGGTTGTTGCTTAAGTTATATTTATTTTTCAGTCCTAACACTGTCTGCGAAATTGGTGCCAGGGTACCAATTGTAATCAATTTTTGTTCTATTTATCAGTGTCAAGTTAACACTGACCGACAAAAGGCATCATTTCAAGGTTTTTGCCAATGTACAAAAACTAAGATTGGAATTCTTTCAAAATATACGAGTTCCATTTAACCTTGGTATGCATATATTTAGAGCGATGAATATCAATGCAAATAGGTTTCGTCGATTTGCCATTCGAAACTTTTTTGTTTATGAGAACACGAATCTATTGAAAATAAATAAATCAAATAAATAATGTATGTATGTATATGAACTTATACGATGATCAAGGTTGCAATAACTTAACAATACAAAATGTATTATGCTCTGGGTATTTATGGTGGAAGTAACATGCAAACACCTTGAATATTTGAAGAACGAGCCTTATCAACATTTTGTCCATGCTCTGTCTTAAGTTTAGATCATGAAAGCTGTACATTTTAAAGAGAAGCAACAAAGACTTTGAAAAAAGTCTTTAACTATTTTAACAAATTATAAACTTTCGACAACCTCATGGAAAAAAGCAGTCATGTTTTTAAAAATTGTAAATTGCCTGAGAATATTTTTTTGTTAAAAATAACAAAAATCTGGGTAATCATTCCGTAATTTTCAAATATATTATCACAAAAACGATTATCGTTGACCATATCGACATGCATTTGCTCTACGTAACTCTTTAACTAGCGTCTCGTAAGTCATCATGAAATTGCATATCCTGGGGTACTTAGTGAAATACCTATTGGGTTTAACACTGACCGACAAGAGAAAAAAAAATGGTGTGTGTCCAAAATAATTGAAAACATTGCGTTGGCATTAAACAAGTAAAAAATATGACTTACATATTTTGGAATATATAATGAATTGGAAGTTTCAAAACAGGCCACCTGAACATAAGTTCTAAATTTTTAGAGCCTCAGCTTGGTTATAACTACAGTGACCATATTTCTGGGAGCGAAACCCGGTACAGATACAAAATTTGTGGGATCCTTTTGAAAATACTGATTCATCAAAAAAATGAGATTTAATTTTTCCTAATTTTGAAATCAAGATTTCTTAAACGATTTTATGGCTTATTTTCGTTGAAGTCATTTAAGTCGTTAACGATGAAGTCAGAAATCAAGAACACGGGCTTATAACTGTTTAAACAGTTAAATCGTGAGAGCTGTTTTTTAAGGTTTTAATTTAATTTTACATTATTTTGAAATTGTTTAATCTTTAATTGTTCATGTTCTTAAAAGTTTTGAAATTTAGCTGGGTTTGTTACGCTTCCACATGTTCGTTGTTCTGGTGTAGCTTTTCAACCTGACAAACACAAGCTGGAACTGAATAATAAAAGAAAAATTTTTTAAACTAATTGCACGAAATTATAAACGATTTAGTAAAATGCTAAAGTCATTTTAGTAAGTTACTAAGTCAAAAAGCAGACTGATCTTTAACTTAGTAAATTCCTAAAATGGCTTCAGCATTTTGTTAAATCGTTTAAAATTTGCGCAAATGTTTTTATCTGAAAAATTAGAAAAACTTTTATTTCCCATTCACTTGTTTTCTTGTTAATTGAATTTTTGATTAAAAAAATCAGAGAATGTGCAAATACGGGACAATCACGGGACACTTATACGTTCCGGGACAAGCTTTAGAAATACGGGACAGCAGTCCCTGGTAAACCGGGACGGAAGGTCACCGCATTTATAACTCATAACCAAAAGTCACTTAACTTTTTATGACATCTGACCAATCAGAGTGTATAATCATAAATACATAACTAATATTATCTACAGTTGTTATTTTTTTGTCTTTCTACAAAAAATGCTCAGAATTGTACTTATGCTGTTTTTTCTTGTGAAAACTGTTTAGACAAATAATCATGTTATTTTACATTCGCCTGTAATTCAAAAACAGCTTAATATAAAACTAGGAAAATTTATGACGAATAAAATCGTTTATTGTTCATCAAATTGGTTAAAAAACTCAGTTTCAAATTAAGATGACTTATGTTGTTATTTCGTGTTGCCAAAGAACTTTTAAGCCATATAAACAAAAAGAAACAATCAGGCTTTATGTGATTTTAACCCGGAAAATGTTTTTCAGAAAGTTCTGGGTTTACAACGATAGCTTAACTAAGATTAAAATTTTTGAAAGATAATATATTAATTTTAAAACCAAAACAAAGGTTGATAAATTGAAGAAATTTCTCAATTATTTTTTTAACGTGAATTTTTTGAATAATATTTAATAGAGTATAAAATGTTTTGCCCCTGAGTCATTTTCCTTATAAGTAAGTAAATTTGCTTTAAGGTTCATTATTATTGACAAAAAAAAACTCAATTCTGATTTTCACTTTCGTTATCTTATGTACCTACAAGCTAAATTAATTTGCATATTAATCTTAACAAAACAATAATTTAATTGGCAATTTGATAAGAAAATCAGAACTGATAAAATTTAATGAGACATAATTTTAATTTTATTAATAAGCCAGCTCAGCTTTCAGAAACGATAATAATTTAAATTATGTATATGGTGAATGACATTAATTTCTTATATGATAGCATTCCAAGCAGTTTATTGAATTTGCCTTAGTAACAGTTATTATATCGATGATATAATTTCCGTTGACTAACTAGGTGCCATTTCGCACCTTCCAAGAGAAAAATATAACACACACTTACTCCTTTCAATACGATTCGTACATTAAAACAATCGGATTGGGTGTGGTTGTGGGAGAGCAGCAACACACAAATTTTGAAAACACGATCTCAAAAACAAAAGTTGTGGTCTAGATAGAAAGTGAGCTAGGTACAGAGTGGTACCTGCAGGTACAAATTACAATTAACCTTCGCTTGCTTGCTTGCTTGCTTATAGTGATGAAGAAACATCTATGGCTATAGATGGCGTTGGGAAAAAACGTTTATAACTTCTCAAGTCCTGCAGCGTAGCAATAACATGGTTCTGATTTTTCACTTCATGTTTGTGAAGTCGAAGTCATTGAAAAAGTTGGTAACAATAGCTGAAGGCATAAGTTGTTGCTAGCGTAAGAACTTTCTCTATGGAGTTATTATGGTGGGCGCTTACAAAAAAAAAAGGTGGAGCAGGATATGGAGGTCATGGCGGCTCATGGTGTCAATTTTTGACATGATTGCGTGTTAAGATTTCATGTGAAAAGTTTTTTTCTTTTTTTTTAATTGTTATTTTTTTTCATAGGAAATTTTATAAATGATTCGATTAGTCAAAAATGATTTGTAGATAAATTTTCCGCAAAGAAAGTGCACAGCTCAGCTTACTGCGCGATTTTGGGAAGGCTTAATAAAATGGGTTGCTACTTAATAGGGACATTAGCGAAACGATATGGGTAAGTTTATTTAGCTGAAAAAATATGGCAAATGACGGACTGTTTTTTTAATGTATTTAGCATCTGGAGAAAATAATTGATACGTCCCAAAAAGTTTTTTAATTTATGAATTTAAATAAATGTAATGAATTTTAAAGTTTTCCAATTAGGTACCCATTTTGAAAAATGGAGAAAGGAAGAAACGAATAAGAAAAATCAAGTTTCCGTGCCGACTCAATCTTTAAGATGCTCAATTCTAAACAAAGTGTAGATATGACAGAATAATTGCGAATTTTTCTCTAAGTTTAAAAAGTTTGAGAAAAAAAACGAAAATAATTTACCTGTATATGAATATTTGGATGCCGATAGGCCTCCATCGGGCCCTTGTGCTCTTCTTAAACCGAATTCCAAAAGTTTAACATTCTTACCAGCTACCATTCGATATCGAGCGGCATTTGTTGCCATTAAACTGCAAAACAAAAACAAACGATAAGAATATTTAATAATAATATTTACAAATTTCTAGATTTTATTTACCTTGCATAATTAACTAAAGTTAAGAGCGTTGTTTCCAACAACTGTACAATGATAAGTGGGCCTTCGACTTTGATTAGAGGTACTCTAGATAAATAAATATTTATAAGAGAGTTAGGGTTGTTTTTATAGATTATAAAACAATGTACCGAGGAAATGCAACAGAACCTTCATCAATGGCATATAGAGTTACATCTTTTGCTGTAAGATTGCCCAAGTATTCAAAGAATTCATTTTCAATTCCTTCAGGAAGGGTTGCTTTTAAATATTCAATATCTTTAAAAAAAATATTATTAGTTGTGAAGAGTAAATTTAAATAGAGTTATTTAAAAAATTACCACTTTCGGAGTAGTGAAAATTGTCAAGAAATTTAAGACATTCTTCCAAACCAGCAAAAATGGTAAATTCACCGTGAAACGGATTAGTGCGAAAAAATAGATCAAAAACACTTTGATCATCTATTTTACCAGATTTCCAATATGCATATGCCATTGTTATTTGATATAAATCTGAAAGATATGGAAAAATTGTTATTTTTTATAGTAATCTAAAAATATTAAACATTAACATTATTTTACAATCTTCTAAGAGAAACAGGCAAAATAGTACACAAAATCAATAAATAAAAAAAAAACAAAAAATTTTAACGCTCATGAAACTTTGCAAAAAGATTCCTTTCGCAATAAGGATTAAGGATCATAGTGTCAAAAATTTATCCTCGGATAAATATTATACCCAATTCACACATGGCCTAAATGTGTATCTCTATTGTTTTATCTTTCGTGCTCAAACTGTGCACTAGTTTTTATTTGGCCGTGAGACCAAATCCAATTTCTGGTCCAAAAGTTATGTTTCTGTATATTTCAAAAGTTTTCCACCATAAACTTTTTAATTTCTAGGATCTTTTAATTATACACAATTTGTATGCATTTGACTCCTATTCCTCATCCCACTTCCGGCTATCAGTTGTGATCCAATCGATTATTCCCCTTTTCTTTACCATTAATCCTTAATTTCTTTATTACTCATATTCAGCTAATAACACTGCGCATCACTCAAAAATTACGAAATTAAAAAAAAAATTAATAACATACCTTAAATGTGGATTTAGGGGCAGAAAACATTTTTTCGACCTGCAAGCTGCAACCTTTCAAAAATTCCAACCATATGGCTACTAGTTGCGTTTTTTTTTTTTAAATTTTTGAAAAAAGTAATTTTTGGGGATTTTAGACTATGAATTTTTCAGTACAAAAATTTGTTTTTGAAACGATGATTTTTGGTTTGTATCCATTTCTCGCGATGAACAAAAGATTGCCTTTTGAATTTTTGAAAAACAGTAGTTTTTGGATATTTTCACTCGGTGGACAAACGACAGAAATTTGAATTTAAAAAAAAAGTAATTTTTGGGGATTTTATGAGACTTTGAATTTTTCAGTACAAATTTTATTTTTTGAATATCTCCCAACTCCCAAACGTAGGGTGGAGGGCCGTTTGAAAAAAAGAGCGGTTTGAAACAAAACTAAATCGAATGTAATATTAAATGGCTCCCAAAACCATTACTCCTCCTTTTCTTGAATGTTAAAGTGTCAAAAACTTTTCCTCCTTGTGAAAATCGTGAAAGTAGTGGAAATACCCATGAGAACAATTCAAATTAAATTCTTTTTCATTAGAAAAAACACATTTCGCCAATTTAAAAAAAACTTCAAAAACTTGTTTCCCACGTTATGTGAAGACGTGCTATCTCCATCCGCTGTTTCTTTCAAATTGTGCTTTTTGAAAACTATTTTAAGTTTAATTTTAATCTAGGATGTTCAGCATTCAAAAAAATTCACCGAAAAGTTGATGCTCGGGGATAGAGCTGTTTTCGACGCTTTTTTCATAAATTTTCATTTTTCCTGAGGTGTTAAAGCTTCTATTGTTCCTCCTTTGAAGTTTTTTTTGTAGGAGGCACTGTTTTTTAAATAATTTCTCTCGAAATAGTCACTTCATCCTATTTTTTTGGCAATGGGGCTAATGGAAAGACCTTTGGAATCCAACGCGTCATTTATTCCTTATTCTTTCGCGCTCAGAAATTTTTTTAACAGATTTTGAATGAAAATCACTAAAAAATAACTTCTTGATGTTTAATCTTCCAAATTTAATCAAATCAGTGCAATAGATCTTGCCAAACTAACTAATTTAAGGTGTGCGTCTAATCATGTGAACCGAAAAAAGCTGCCCTTTTTCTTACATCACAGACAAGAAGGACTAAAAAGTACCGTTAACTTCCACTCACCCACTATTTCTTTTTGTTTTTCTATTAAGAACTAAATAACCATTCTAATAAATACAATTTTTTTGGTTATTCTTGCACACACACAAAAAAAATGAAATTTATGTAAACGAAAATTGGTGCGTCTAACCATGTGAACCGCACTGTATAAAAAGTGTAAGAGTGATAAGTTTTTTGATAAAGACTTGTGCTAAAATTTTTGGAATTTTTCAGTACAAAATTTGTTATTTAAATATCTCCTAAACGTGGGGTGGACAACGACGTAAAAAACTCGAGGCGGACAAACGACAGAAATTTGAATTTTTGAAAAAAAAAGTAATTTTTGGGAATTTTAGGGGACTTTGAATTTTTCAGTATAAGTTTTGTTTATTGAATATCTCCTTAACGTAGGGTGGACAAACGATGGTTTTTGGTATACGTATACCATACGTTTGAATTTTTGAAAAAAAAACGTAATTTTTGGGGACTTTTTAATTTTCAGTAGAAGTACACTGTGGTGTATGCGTACTTTTTTAAGAGTTACTTTTTGGAATATCTCCTAAACAGAGGGTGGACAAACGATGATTTTTGGTAAACGTAAAGAACTCGAGGTGGACAAACAACAGCAATTTACCAAGTTTTTTGGCAACAGAAGACTAGTTGTTGTTTGATATAGTTTTTCAACTAGATGAAGACCCCACCAATACCTTTAAAATTGTCGAATATTGCTTCGGAAATGAGAAATTTTAGACAATTTCATATCTGGCTAAAAATCTGTTAAAAATTTTGAAAAATTGTAAGGGCAGTAAAAAAAACACAAGTCTAACAGTGATGAGCTTTGAGCTTTGCATTAAGCTGAAATACTACGAATTTTTAAATAATTTCTTCACAGATTGATAGATCGTATTTCGAGGCATTGTTAAAAGTGGTAAATATTAATTCTAGTACATTAAATATATTGAAACAAAAGCCTCATTCCAAAACGAGCAGAATTAGTCAAGTCCAAACACCAATATGACACTCTCCATTTTTGAACAATGAAGCATTTTTTTTAAATTTTAATCAGAAAAACTAATGGTGGCATATAGAAAAATAACAAAATAAAAACGATTTAATTTATGTAAACAACACTAAGTTTTAAACAACTTTTTTAAAAAAGGTAACATATTTGACTACTTTTGCTCGTCGCTATATACAGAACTCATTGACGAACAATTTTAGTTGGTTGCAGTTTATACGTCTATCTCAAAATTTGAGCGTTAAGACGATTTTTCATTTTTCAGATTTCCTCTAAATTTTTTTTGAAGGTTGGACAAATTAAAATTTTGGGTGGACAAACATGGACGGTGGACAAACGAATTAGACAAGTTTGGTTCAAAAATTTTGAGGTCGCAGTTCTGGCTTCATGGAGCTAGATATAACAAAAATATAGAGGAGAGTACGATAACTTAGGCGGTAAAAATTAATAATCTCCCTCGTTTCAGTAATTTTCTATAATACTCAATACTCAATACAAAAAAAAACATTTTTGACTGCAATACTTAAATTTATAAATGAAAACTTTTTCAAAAGCAGAAACTTCACACTTATTCTTATTTTTAAATCAACTTATTTCAATTAAATACGAATGATGATGATAATGGGGGGTTTAGTTGCTTTTTCTAGCGAAGGGAACTAGCATTCATAAGGTCTTCAAAGTAGAGTTGGGCACTTTAGTTCATTTGAGTGATCGATCACTTTAGTTCAAATCACGATACTGAATTAGTTCTGAACTAGTTCATTTTAGTTCAATTTATTTTAATCACCCCGGTTTTGTTAGAATTAAAAAAAAAAATTAGTTTGTTTATTATTATGTAAATTTATGTAAAATTGACGCATTCTACATAATAAAACAAATACAACCTAAAAATAACAGATAAATATTTTATTTTTAATTATTAATTTCGTTCATATACTTGTCGAGCTATTTGGTTCCTCACGAAAGTCTAGAAGAAGTTCGTTTTGCTTTCATTAAATCAAAATCATAGTAATGCAAGGACCAAGATGCTACTTGTTTTTTGTTCTTGTTCAGAAATAAGACTAAGTGGTGCTTGAAGAAGATACGCTGATACTGGCACAAGCACAAGCGACCTTGTGCTTTTTGTTTTACATCTAAAGCCATAAATATACAAAAGTAAAATTTTTTTATTTCTTTCTAGCGGTATTTATTTTTGGAAAAAACTACAAAAATTGTTTTTTAGACGAAAAAATAAGCCTTCTGCATCATTATTTTTAATTTTGTGACCGGAAAAACTGTCACAAAATGAGTTGGAAAATTTTCATTTTTTGACTTTTTGCAAAAAGTGGTCGTTGTAGGTATACCTTCAATCTTGAGGTAGAGCAGAAGAACTGATTTCGCTCCACAAAGAATTGGATGCAATTTCATATGCACTTTGGTTTCTGAACCCCTATTCTTTAAACGTCTGTCGGGTAAAAAGACGCTGCCGGCATATAAGACAAGGACCAAATTTTGTAATGTCATATTACGACTGCTCTAGGTCGCTGTTTAGTTTGTCGAAAAAAATCTTTTTCGCTATTCGCGAACTAAATTGAACTAAGTAAGTGAACTAAGTTCACTAGTTCACCAAGATGAACTAGTTCATTGAACTAGTTCGTTCGCGAACTACACAAGCCTACTTCAAAGTAACTAACTAAAGAGGTTTCGGATCAAATTTGACCCATCACTATTTTTTCAGAATTAATGTTAAATATTCGAATAATTATTACTGCTTGGTTTATAATTTAATAGTTTTGATATTTTTCATGAAAATTAAAAGTATTTTAAACTTTGGAAAAGTCATGAAACATTAAATCCTTAACGAATTAAGTTTTCAAGAAAAACTGATTTCTTTCCAAAAATGGGTCAAAAATGACCCAATGACCGTATAAAGGCTAGGCAAGATACTTTTACTTTCTCAAGAATCCGTTACTATTTTTCAGCACCTTAGTTATCGTACTCTTGCCAACAAGATTGCAATAATTTTTTAGTTTGATAAATTGATTAATGAAAATAGAAAACAAATTAAAGCTTAAAGAAATAAACAAATTATTGTAAGTATTTAGGTATTTAGTCATAGATTCATTGATTCAATTAACAACAAAAAAAAAAAAAATGTAAGGACATTAATGAAGCTTTTATAAATTTACGATATAATGTAAACATTGCATCATCAATTAATTAAGAGAAAAATAGTGATGAAATCAACATACACATTTATAAAATTTTATAGGGTAGAGTAGCCTAATTCCGGCCGTCTCCAGTAGCTGGCCACTTTTCAGAAAAATCGTTAGGTATAACTAGTGATTTCGTAAGATTTATTCCAAATTGTTGCTCTTATGCTGTTCTTTTAAATATCTCTCCTAAAGTTACAATATTCTTATTATTCACGTTAGTCAGTCTTTTTCAAAAAAATAACTTTTTGTGCCGTGATCCAATGAAGTTGTAGCAGCTATACATATATTATAACTATCATTCATTTACTTAACTATTTAAAATTTTCATTTCATTCAGTTTCAAATCAATATTTATTTATCAATGTATTCGAATACATTAACTATCGTAGCAACCTTTGAAATTTCATTTCATTATAAAGAATTTTATTTTTATGATTCGTTCTTAGATTTTCATAGAATAATCTTGTTTTCTTTAAATTTAATAAATAATTTGTTTTAGTTTTTTGATACGCTTTCGTGTTTTAATTTTTCAACTTGAATTTTATTGAATGGATGTTGGTCAAGTCTGAATCCAGACCATTATCCATAAAGTAAAGTTTTTTTTATAATTTTACTGCCGAAACCTAATATCGTAATTAGTGTTTTGTGTGAACAATTTCCGAGTTTATGCTTTGAAATGTTGTTTTTCTTATTAAATATATATTATTCTTCAATTACAATAGGTTTTAAATAGGAAAAAGATGCGAATTTTGTTAATTTTGAGGGGACCGGATATAGGACACAAAAAAAAAGGGTTTCCTGTAATCGGTCCCCTTTTCTTGATAAAAGTTTAAAAAATTGAAAAAAATAAATACATTTTTGAATCAATTGATGTTAATACTTATTTATATTCAAAATTGTTTCTAAATTCTTAAAACACAAAAATTTAAATAAAAAACATTCAATTTGAAGGGTCCAGGGGAAAAACGGTACTTGTCCACTTTTTGTCAAAAATAAACTTATAGTATTTACTGAGCACTTTCTGATGGCATCATTACTTTTAGAAAACAAATTTAAGCCTGGCTAAGAAAATAAATAACTGACGTGCCTAAAGTTGTATGAAGACCTTGTGCTGTTTTTCCCCTGGACCCTTCATTTATTTAAGCATGACCTAATTAAGTCAGTGGCCGGAGATGGGACACTAGATGACTTAAAATAGGAAACAAAGGCCGGATTTTTTTTACACAAAACTTAAATAAATTATTTTTGCGAACAATTATTATCAACTTTTTTTTTAATTTCATCGAAAAAGAAATAAATAAAGTAAATTTTACCTTAAAAATTATTCGAAAATGTTGATATTTGACGTTTCTGTGCTTTATTTTATGAGAAAAAAAATCCTTAAGGGGCCGGCTACTAGCAACTCTACCCTATATAAATGCCAAATTGGTATTTCACAATCAAACACATTTGAGGGAGTGTGAAAACTATTTTTAAACATTTTTATTGTACATATATACGAATTGCAAACAAAATAAAATAAAACTTTCCACTCTACTTGATTAGTTTAATAGAGTTCCTACATTATTCTTTTGCAAACAACAAAATAATAATTAGATAAATCATCGAATACAAATTTATGAAGGTTTAAAAATTGTTTCCTTAACAACATCTCACATTAATGTTTGTACCTACGTCAAACTTAAAAGAAGCAAACAAAAATAAATATTCGACCACATTCAAAGCAGGTATCGTATAGGTACAATCACCCCATCATCAAAATAAACTGATAAAGGTTAACGTACGAAACAAAAACAATATAAAACAATGCCTAATTTTATAATTTTCAAATGAAAAACACCGCCAGAGCTAGAATTCTCCTCTCAGAGCAGAAAGAAAAAAGCTCTAAGTTTAAACTATCATAAAATGCAAATAAATTTAAAAAAAAGTAAAAGTGAAAGAATTTTTATTTTTTTTTTTTTTTGAATGAATTTCTTGGCAAAGTAGAAAAGCAAACAAGAACAACTATTATTATAATCAAACCAACCTGTTAATAACGGTTGCACTACTCCATTCATATTGAAACGACTACGGTCATTCTGGATGCCCTCGCCAGCGGCTGGTTTGTAATTCAAAAGCCGGTCACACATTATTCGCGCTTAATTTTTATACTGAAATAGAGAAACACTATTCGCAGTGATCTCGACGAAAAGACGTCAAAGAAACAACTAAAATAAACCGAGTGGAATCTAGAATAACGATAAGCTGCAAACTTTGACGCAAGATTCAAAAGTAAATAGGTATCAATAATAAATAATTGCGCGACGACGATAAAGTTAAACGAAAAAACAGAAAAAATAAAACAATTTGTGGCTGAGAATACAAATTAAACTTTGCAAAATTTATTATCAATTGGAACAAACAAGTCGTTTTAGTGTGTAGGTCATCAATGAGGTGTTTTTGCTAAGTTCTGGAGCGAACAACGACGACGACGATAAGGACCACCACGGAAGAATGTTAAAGAACGATTGAACAATTTGCAGAGTATGCGTTGCAATTTTATGGATGATGAGTCTTTTATTTAATAAAATATATTTGTTCGGTTACTTTGGTAGCGAAAAAGCAAATAGTTCAACTATTGATTACACACGTGAGTTGAAGGTTGCCTGAAGGTCGGGATTTGGGAGTATATAAATATCGTAAAAGAATTTAGCAATTGCAGTATGGAGAACAACATAACTTTTTCATTTAATGGTTTTGCAAAAAAAACATGGCCTTCAAGAATATTAATTGTACAAGTTGTGTTATTTGGCGAATGTTTTTTATTTGTTTAAAAGAAAACAAAATAAATGTAGTTGATAACAAAACAGATTTTACTACTAAACCGCACAAATCACACAAATGAAATGATTCGCACACTGACGTAAAACTAGATGACATTTGTGTCACAAATATATAAAAAATAATAATGGCGTTCTGATAAGAACAGGCGAGGTAACATTCAGAAAATTAATAACAAAGTGAATGGTAATTGTACTAGTTTAGTCGGTAAGGTAGATTTTTGTTTTTGTTCGTAATTTATTTTTTTTGAGTCGTTAATTTTAAAAATGAGAAGAATACGACAATTTCGGGCTAGTTTGTACAAAACTACAAACGTGGCTTAATATTGGTTCAGGAATTTAACTTGCCGATTTTGCCGGATTTGCTGTGGTTCCAGCATGGATTTGGCTATTTTAACATAAATGGTTCTTACCACCAATTTCAGAACATACCTAAATAAAAGTTGGTGAACAACGGAATACAAATTGTACAACTGGCTCTCTTTTAGTCTTTTTCGAGTAGAGCAAAAATGAGATGATTTCGCATTCATTTCGAATGTCAAATGAAATAATTTCCTATTCGATTCGATATTCGAAAACAGATAAATGATAAACAAAAATGATCTCATTTCCGGTTCTAGTCGAAACAGGGTACCTATAGAAGGAGAAAAAAGAAACGGACTCTTGAAGACGAGTAGAAATTGTCGATTTTTACTTTGGGAGAGAGACTATCACCCCAACATTTAAGCCTAGCACGCAGCTTAAGCGAAACAAACTTTTATTTGACTTTGACAGAATACTCGATGATATTTTTTCGTTAGCATTTTCGTTGTCGACTTTGGAGACTTGAACATTTTTCGTTTCGCATAAGCAGCGTACCAGGCTTTAATAGTTAAGCCTAGTACGCTACTGATGCGAAACGAAAAATGTTCAAGTCTCCAAAGTCGACACCGAAAATGCTAACGAAAAAATATCATCGAGTATTCTGTCAAAGTCAAAATAAAACGATTCAAAATTAATTTAAAATCATGAAAAATCAACAAAAAATAATTATTAAAGCCTAGTACGCTGCTGAAGCGAAACGAAAAATTTTGAAGTCTCCAAAGTCAACAGGGGACATGTTAACGAAAAAAATACTAATTTTTTGTAGTTTCAAACCAATTTGTTTCTAAATTTATAGACTGATATTTTTGAAATTGTGGATATACGGCTATTGATCTATGAAACATTTTTTTCAAAAAGTTGCTTTAGTTTTTGAGAACGGAGCTTCTCAAAGTTCTGTATAATGCAATTGACACATTCATATAGGGTGCTTTCATAAATGCATGGTTGCGCAAGTCTTACGAATTCAAAGCTTTCATTAATGCAAATGACAAATATCAGGTGTTCATAAATGTAAAACGCAAATATTTGCAGCGCAAATGAAAAAATTCCCATGCGCAATGAATTTAAACTTGAAGAAAGAAGAAACATGACGTAAAAAATGATACAGCTTTACTTTATTTCTCAATTCTATCAAAATTTTGAATGGAAATTCAAAATTCAAGTCAAAATAACAAAAACAGCCGCGAATTTCTTGCATTTAATAAATTTGTAAACATTTGGAGAAATGTTTAAAAAAAAAAAATTTTTTTTGGTTTATTTTGAAGAAGAGGCTGAATTGAAACTTCAAACTTTTGACAAAAGACCCAAACCAGAGAAAGGGCACGTTCAAAGAGCTAACATAAAGCTATCGGATAGCTTTTTGTTGTTGCAAACAGTGTTAAAAATTAGCAAAGAAAAGAACCATTTTCTGTCAAAAAATAATCTGAAGGTATCCGAGAATTTTTGGTATACCTCAGGTATTCGAGTGATCAGCTGATAAATATTTGGCTATTTTTTATCTTGATTTCTATTCGCGCGATTATTCAGATTGAAAATAAAATAAATTTGCAAGAATTAATCGATTGTGCAAGTACTATGCAACCATAAAAAACAGGAATTTGCTCAAAAGAAACAACTTCTTCTTTTCAATATTTTCATATTTTTTTTGTAGCTGCTTTGGCAAGCTATCTGGATAGCTTTTCGTTCAAAGAGATATTCCAGATACGGGTATCCCAGATAGGCTATCCGATAGGTCTTTGAACGTGCCCAAAGTGTTCATAAATTCAAAATAAAATACATGCGCAAATAGTTTTTCTAACATTAGTCTGATCGCAAATGACCGCATGTAAACAAAGCAACCATGCAATGAAAGCACCCATAATATTTGAATATAAACATAAGTACTCCTATTAGAGCCACTGACTTACGTTGGCATGCTTGAATGACTTAACTCGTCGTATGGGGACGGTTCTTGCAATTCAGTGAAACTCAAGAATAACCATGCCGAATAACCATGCCTTTATTCTCAATTTTAGATTAATAGAATAGCTTTAGGAAAAGAATTTCAAATAAAGAAATTATATATCTTAAGAAAATTATGCGTAGGTACCTTACTTGTATTTTGTTTAAATACGGCTTACAGAGAAAATTTTCTTCTAGAAAATTCTAAGCCTTCGTCACGTTTGAGAAGTTTTCGAAAATGATTTTTTTCATATCGAATTTATGAAATTCGAAACCTACGTCTTCTTGTTTTGTTTTATTTTCTATTGTTTGTATGGTTTTTTTTGTTGTTCAAGTGCAGTAGTAACAAGTGTTTTTTTCGTTTTTTTGTATTTTTTTTAATGAAATCCCATTCACAATAAAATGCCTCATATTGGATTTTGTATTTGATCAACTTAACTGATGTTGGGGTTTTCTATAAAAAATAATATGTTACGTATACGCCACAGTGACCCATCTTTACCAAAGTGTATTCTTGAAAATGTTCTTTCTATCTGTAAGTAAAGCAGATATTCAAATAGAAATTATTGATGATATTTTGTAATAAATTAAACTGTGTAAATAAAAAAATACATTTCTCGGGACCTAGTACGTTTTTGAGGTTTTTGGTTGAACACAATAAAACTTGCGTATACACAAACTCCAGAATTTAAAAACAAATTATTTCAAAGTGTTCTGAATCGGGTAGTTCCGTAAAATTATAAAATTACCAAACGAAAACGGTATAATTCTTCTTATTCAATGGAGCTCGAAAATCACTAGTAGTAGATATGAGATATTTTAAGAAACGTTTGAGGTTGTTATAGAATGTGCAATATTATAAATATAAATAGTATTTTGAGAAATCGGGCTACTTAATATTTCAAGGATTCTAGTTAGAGTAATGGAGCTTATGACCGCCATTCCTACCTACTTACCAAAAATACCAAAAACTGGCTAAATTATGTGCTGTTAGATCACTTCAATTTCTTTTTTTTTCGAAAATTTTTCATGAAACTAATCTTACCTTTTGAGTACTTGGATCAATTTAAGTTTCCTTGAATTAACAAAAGAACAAAACTGTTTCAATTAATCATTTTTTTTTTAAATTTATTATTACATTAAATATGTATGTATGTATGTATATGGAAACATTTACAGCTTGTTCGTAATAATAATAATAATCATAGACACAATAATAATAATTAATTTGATTTTCTTTTTTAATTTTGTTGTTGTATTTTACCAATTGAACTTAAATCGACTTCCAACTTTAAATGAATGTTGATGAATTGTTATACTTAAAAGTAATAAATATTTTTTTTTTATATATGAAAATAATAATTCTATTATTGCTGTTATTTTATTTATTTATCTAACTAAAAAGAATAAAGAACTTGAGTTGGATTGTAAATGTAAAATTTCGTAAAAAATAGTTTAATTTCATCAAAAAATTTAAATAATTTTTGAATTACATAATTAATTTGTTAAGGTATATATTTTACTCGAGCAACTTAAAATGTATTCTATATTAAAACAAAAAAAAACTTTAGGACAGAATGTTGAAATTAAGAAAATAAATTGCACCATCACCTCTAGATACTTATGTTTGTTTTACAAATTACCTACGAATAATATTTATTTATCTAATTTTCTTTTTTTATTTATTTATAATATGTTTTATATTTGTTACTATTAAACATGTACTTAATACTCTACTGTATTCACTTTAAATGCAAAAAGCCTGTAAAAAAGTATACAAAGGATATCTGAGGTTTTACATTTTTTTTTTGTTATTCTTGTTTCCAGTTAGTTTTTGTTGTGTTTTAACATTAAGTTTAATAGATTTCTTTCTGTTTGCTTTTTTGTTAAAATTTGAAATAAAAATAAAAAATTAAATTTAGAATTATCGCATTCACACGTTGTAGTCAATATGAGAAAAAAGAAGATACACACAGATTTAGTTTTTTTTTTATTAATTTTAAACATTTTCTTATTTATTATAAAAAAAAAATCTTGTAGGACCCTATAAAATGTTTAAGATTCTTTTTTTTTTACACAAAACACACTAATATTATGTATATATACAGTAGTGTGTAACGATGTATTTTTTATTTAAATTATAAAATATTTTTGTCATCATTTTGAATTTCTTACATAATTTTTGTGCTAGACACCAAATCTATAAATTAGAATCGGTGTCCGTTTCTTCACTAAATCATATTTACATAATTATCTAGATAAATTTTGTGTGTGATTTTATTGATGTTATTTGTTCAGTAATTTTTTGTTTTGTTTGTAGTTCTTATAAACTAATGATGATAAATGGATATTTCCGATTTTTTTTCACAGTTACACCCTATCATGAATTCCGAACGGATGCGGTCATTATTTTTGTTTTGTTAATATTATGGAAATTGGTCAACGATCGATAGCCATAAATATCTCTCGACAGAAAAGTAAAGTATATTAAAACATTTTCAATATTTTCCAGATCAAAACAAGACATTTTTAGGAAGCAATAAGTGTTTTCAATAGCTGATTGGTAACAGTAGGTACTTTTTTGTTGTTCAAAAATTCCATCTTAAGTATATATTTTTAAAGATTTGTACGAGTTAAAACATATTGAGTGAACTTAGCCTTTTCAGGTTTTTAACAATTGTAAATGTATAATTAAAAAAAAAAAAACGTATAGAAAAATTATATTCTGTTGACATAATTTCTTATTTTTTGAAGAATTTTTAATTTTGGACGTAAGATGAAAATTTCTCATTGATTCTTATTGAATGAAGTCTAAAACTGATTTAAGATACTTTCCGCTTTCTATCGAGGTTTTTGTATGAATTTGAATTGGAGTATTTATTAAAAAGTTAAGAAAGTACAACTTGGATGTTGCGCATTGTTGAACTTCTTTACAAATTTAATATAAAAAGAGTTCCATAAGGAATACACTCCAGACTCCACTACTCATTAGAACCTCAGTATTCGAAGTCCATTAAATGTTTCATTATTTAAGGGTGGAAACTTATTTGTGTTCCTTTTCCATTGGTAAAAAAATCAATTTATTTTTGATCTTACAAGTTGAGTTGATCGAAAAAGTTGAATTTGATTTATTTTTTTAGGGATTTACTTCTCTTAGAACTAACACCGTGTCGTTTCCTACTAAGAAAGATCAGTGATAAATAACAAACCGAGCTTAAAACAAACAACCAATCCTTGGAATGTAAAAATCATCAATAAAAAATAAAATCAATTTTAAGTGGGCTTGGATTTATTGATTCAAGAAAGGTCACGATAGGAATAATTAATCAGTAAAAGAGTTCAATTAAATAAGACTTTGCATTTATCATTGGAACCGTCTCTCTGAGTGAAGCAGATGGGGCCAGATTCTATAAAATCGAAACGACAACGATCATTGGTTTTTGAAAAACGAAAGAAAATTTGCGAGGAATTCAGAACAAATGTTTTCATTTTTCAAGTTATATGAAGCAAACAGCAAACAAACAGAATCTCACCCCTGTACCTCGTGCTGAAAAAGTGCCTCGGTGGTTTCATTTCCAGTGCATTTTTGAAAAAGAGAAATTTGAATCATTCATTAAAATAGAAGAGTAGATCCAATTTATACTTAAACTATTGTTTACCCTTAGCATTTTATGAAAACTGCAAGTATTCATCCACAAGGATGCATTATCGGTCTGCAACCTTTATTTGACTGAAATACTGCTTCACATTGTTGATTGATTTTTCTTATCACAAAAAAAATTTAGGTACTGCAATTGAAGAACAGCCGCTCTACAATTTCGCTTTGAATGTAGCTTTGAAATATTTATTTTTCTTTCATAATTCAAAAATTTCACTCGGAGTACACTCATTCAGAAATCCAATGAAACATTTCATTGAGTTCTTAAATTTTATATTTCAGTTGGTAAATAAAATAAAATCAAAATTAATTTGCGATTGCAACAAGAAATTAAGCCTGAAGTTCAAATATATAATATAACAGTCATTTTCGTGCAACAGGAAATAATATTGAATATAAAATATTTCAACTTTGGCTTTCGTTGAGCAATCCGATCCACAATTCACAAATCAGATGATTATTTAATTGTCTTTCGAAAACAACCAAAAAGCTATTGTTACATTTGAACAGAACAACTACTTTAAGGTGCTACCACCAAGTCGTATGGCTTGTGTTTTAGCTATTTAATTCATCTCTATTTATTTGTGGTTCTTAGTTTATTAATTTTTTTTATTTTTAACTATCCTCTTAAATAAGCTTGGTCCGTTTGGGATCTCCACGGGTTAATGACCTCTAAAAATTTTTTTTCCTAAATTCTCCTTATTTAGGTCCTAAGCTTTCGATCTGGGGGGTGTCTCCCCCGAAAACATAACTTTGGGAAATAACGGACACCCTAATGGGCAGGTATAGAAACTAAATATTTAGGTAAATTTCGGCTTTCTGATTGGTTAGCTATCAAATACAATCTTTCCAATTTAGGAAATTTTATTGGAAAGTTAGACAAGAAAAATCTACCTAACTCGATTTACTCGTCCGTTCAGAAAATGACGTTGACCAAATATTAGGTCCCTAACGCTTTCTGAACGTGCCCAATGAAACACTTTTAGAAGACTTCTGTATGCTTTCGGACGCTTGGCGTAAAACTATAGTCATATAAGTTTTGGTGGAAGTATGGTAAAGCTAGTTCATATGTATGCGAAGCTGGACTGAAAGCCTTATTCTTAATCAGATAGAAGACTATCTAGACTATCAGTCTATGTTTATCTTCATCTTTAAGAAGGACTTAACACGGTGAGTGTTATGGTATAACTTTGGGCATCAGAATGCCTACTACACTTAATCAGATTTTTCTCTTTCTTTTCATAAGTCAATGATAGCCATATTTCTTATCTAAATGTGCCTCATATAGTGATAATGTCTAATGCCAATTTAAATTCACATATTCCTAACGTCAATTGGGTAGTGATAGTCTGTTTTAATAAACGGTAATTTCGAAAATTATCAAATTTCGAATGCCAATTTCCTATACGATTTGACTTTTGAAATGAGATCATTTGGGAAATTATCTTATTCAGTCTATAGTTAAAACAGGCGCTGTTGCACAGGTCGCTTACAACAACTTAAGAAGCGAACAGTGAAAGAAAACAAAACTGCTTCCTACTGCTGCTCTTTTCTTAATGTGTCCGTCGTGTAGTGGGACTGAATGCAAGGAGATGCAATTTAGAATATTAGAATATTTGACGAGCAACGGAGTCCAAACTTGAGTGATGTTTGTAGAGAATTATATATGTACAATTTTGGCTGATCTATTGTTTTTTTTTTCATGACAGGGATAAAAAATGACAGTCTAAACAAATTATTTGCTTGATTTTTAAAGCGTATATGATTTTTAAAGATCTAATAAAACTATGCTTATGTATAAAAAAAAAAAAATTAAAATGCTCACACATTCACTTGATTTGATTTAAAATCTACTTTACTTATAACATCTATATAATATAATATATTTACACTATTCGCTTTTTATTGTTTTTATTTTACTTGTAGATTGCACCAAATTTAATTTAAATTGTACATTTAAAAAATATTATATATTATAATGATATGCGATTTAATAATATTTATGTTTTTTTTTTAATTATTGTTAAATTTAGATTCTCAGCATGATATGAAAAGTAATATTGGTTATGAATTTTATTTACCAGCAAGATGACAATGAAAAACAATTTAATTCTTCTGCAAGGCATTATCAAATATGAAATTTCAAAACTGATTCAATCTTATTTTTTATTGGGTTGATTTTAACTATGTGACTGGATATGGTTAATGCATTTAAACTTTTCGATTCGATTAAGAACAGCATTATTAAATCCAGAGGGTTACTGAGTTTTTCTTAAATTCAAATAGGAGACCTATGAGACTTCAAAAGTTCTAATGAATTTTATTACATACTTGAAAAATTAATTTTATTAAATGACAAAAATTGACAAATTAATCTTTCACATAAAACCAAAGCGGATTAATTTAAGAAACGAACTTTAATTGAATTGCTCTTAAGATCAAGTTTGAATTGATTTATTATACCTAAAGGAATCTCATCTTGCTGGTCATTTAGGAGCTTACCATATTACTTTTCGGAGAATCGTTAGTTCATTTTGTTTATGTTTTTCAAAATCTTGTTTCATTTAATTTTTGTCGATTACACATACACATACTTTCTCATTTTCCTCTTTCAAAAGTGGAATTCACGCTATTGTTACTGTACAATACAACCATATATTTTATATAAAATTAAAAAAAAAAGAGAAAAACTTTTCTTTAAAGTTCTTTTAAGAGTAACAAAATTACTTGGATTACGTTTTTTTTTTGTTTAATAAAATCGAAATAAAATGCGAATTGAGTTATGACACAAGTAAATATAAGATTAAAACAAAAATCGTTTTTTTTACAGCTTTTTTAAAACTAATTTTGTTATAACATCCGAAGTTCGATTAATACATACATAAATGGAAATGTTTTTTTTTTATGTTTTAGGAAGACTTAATTACAATTCTGATTCGACTGATGATGAGTTTGTTTTTTTTTTTTTTAGTAAAAAAACATATTAAATTAGTATTTATATTTACTAAATAAAGAAAAAAATAATAAAATAAACAAAAACAAATTAAACAAAAAAAAGTTAATTTAAAAATTCTAAACTCATCCTAGTTCTTGTTTTTTGTGTGTTTTTTTTTAATGGGCTTGCCATTTAAATTTGGATTCCATCAGCCATTGTTGGCCTTTTGAGTAATCACAAGGTCGTAATAGTGGTGTGCTGGCATCACTACGAGGTGCTCGCTGCAAGCAATTACCTGTATTCGAGTGTCGAATTGACTTGTCCTGAAAATTTAAATTTGTTAAAAAACAATTGTGTTGAATTGAATGCCAGAGAAACTTACATCTTCATCGTAGACCCATTCTTGATTGCCTCCCATATTGTGGCATCGGATCATTTTCACTGGTCCAGTGGCACTAGATGCATCTAGGCAAAGATCATCGGACATCAATTGTTGACGTTTTGTGTAGGCAAACACTTGATTTCCACCCAATCCATGGCAGTAACTTATACCGATATTTTCATTGTACTTACGACCCATCGTATCAAGACAGGTTTCAGTTTCAGCATTGCGAATCTGTTAGGAAAATTACTCATTTTTATTTTTTTGGACGTGATATTGACCCTTTCTTTTCTTATAAAATTATTTGGTCGTAAAGAGAATTTTCTACAAATTAGTATGAGGACGTAGAATAGTTTTCGTTTAGGAATTATTTTGAATCATATGCGATTCATGAATCAAATATGATTCTTTGGACAGTGAAGATGTTAAAGAATGAATAAATTTTGATTAAAACTGTGAGTATCTTATTAACTATCCGGTCCAGGTGAAATAATCTTAAAACATTTTTCAAAGTCATGGCAAAAATTTAATTTAATCGAAGGCGCAGTGCGGCAAAAAATTTAATTAAAAATAAACTATTGGAGATATAAATATCTTTTATAGCTTATTAGAAAGATAATAACCTAAAGTTGAATACAAATGAAGGATTTTTAAAAATTCCGTCATTTAACAGGGTAAATAGGGGTAAAATAAAACTGCCAAAAATTGGCTATCGATAGATAAATTTATTGCAAGGCTCTAAAAAATTCTAAAAAATTTCAAAAACCAATAAATGGTTTTCTAAAATCAAAATATGAGGTAGACCTTTGACAAAGTAGATTTTTGACAATTTGAAAAACGCCATTCGAAAGATAATAAAAAAAAAAAGTTAGGCCTCTAAAACGGATTTTTTTTAAGTCTCTGCGTTTCGAAATATGAATTTTTGAAAAACAACTACTTATTTTGGGGTATTTTTGGGTGAGTTTCTATTTTTAAAATTTTTCGTAGCGTTCAAAAATTCTTAAACTTATAAAACATGTAGTCTATAACCTTGCGCATGCATGCGCAAATTTAAATTGATTTTTGACCGAATGACGGGAAAAACAAGTTTTTTCGTCCCAAGTTTTTTGACAGTTTTTAACCGTGCAAAATTTCAATCAATTTTGTATTTTTATATAACGGTAAAATAAAGACCTAGAACAGATTAAAATTTACTTTAACTTTATAGAGCATGCTGATAATATTACCTTTCATTTGATATATCACACATAACGGTACATTCACTACACGCTACACAATGTAAAATTAAAAAACTTCAGAAATACTTTTCAAACACCTGTGCAGATCTGTTGTCCATGACCAGCCACTAGTGTGGGAAGTACCGTATTCTCAGTTTGAAATTTCGACATGGTTGGCTTTAAAAAATTTTAACTTTTTTGTAGGCATCATAAAAATATGATTGAAGCGTCATATGAAAGGTGAAATAAAAAGCTTTTTTATGATTTATAATTAAAAATAGATTAAATTATACTAGGGTTTGTGGGCTATAGGTCTTTTCTTGAGTTAGTTCTTTTTTCAAGCAGTCGACGTTTCGGGTATAGATATACCCTTCTTCAGGACTCTATTTAAATAAAAAATCTTAAATATACTTACAATATTAAAATTTTTTTAACCTCTTAAGGTTTAACAAAAGTGGTTTGTCAAAAACTGTTTAGCTTTTTGTATCAATGATATTTTAAAATTCAATAATAGAATATCTTGAAAAAGACGTTTCACATTATTGAAATTTCAAAACAATCAAATTAAAAATTTCTATTTGATAAGAAATTCAAAAATTACATTAAGAACTTCTTTGTTTTCAAAGGAGAATGGGCAAGTTTGTATGAAACGTGGACGTTACGCGGCCAGGAATGAATTTGTTATTTTTTGATGTAATTAAGGTTTACATATACTGTGCAGAAGTTTTATCCCTGTGACGTATTTCAATAACGGATAAAATGCATTTTTGCATTTAACACTTTATATATGTCTCAATGTTATAACTCAATTGTGTATTTTAAGTGCAAAATATTATTTTCTGTCATTTTCCCTGAGTCTGAAGACCTTTATCTTGAATATCCAACCACTAGAACCCAAACTAAAAGCATTTTAAAACAACAAATTCAAGCCTATTTTTAGAGTTTTGTTGTTCAATTGTTTGTTACTTTGAATTGTTTGAAAACTTTCGAACCTGAAATGGTTGTCTTAAAAATCTTATATTATGAGTTCTATTGGTCGGATTTTCAAGATTAATGTCTTCATGCTCAGGGAAAATGACAGAGCATCATATTTTATATTCCATATAAAAATATAAATCAGTTTTTCCTTCATACATTGAACAATGCATTAACAATACTAATACTGCATTATTTTGCATTCTTAACGCAATACAGCGAAACTTCCATAGTAAAAGTTTTTCCTGGGCTATAAATCTTTCATTTGATACCAATTTTATTGATGGCCGCTCAACGTCCAAAATGCCCATTCTCCTTTAAAAGGTGAATTCTCCAAAAACGAAAAATCAGACATTGTACATATATAAAATAATATGCTTAGGTGATGGAACAAACCACTGTCCTTCAGTTTATGTAGGTACTTCAATGCAGAAACTTAAGAATAGAATTGCCGGACATAGATCAGATATACATAGTGGACATTCTCAAAAAACAGCTTTAGCTTTACATTGTATAGATGAAGGACATAGGCCAGATTTTAATAACGTAGACATTTTACAAACAGAGAAACACTATAGTAAAAGAATGTTGCTAGAAATATTACATATTTTAGATACAAATAATACTGTTAATAGGAGATCAGATTGTGAGGGACTTAGCAATATTTATAGTCAGTTTGTCCAAAGAAATATGTTATATTAGATTTTATCAACAATTTTAACTTGAATTTTTAGATAGGATTTGTTTTTGTTTTCTTATCAAATTTTTGAATTTCTTATCAAATAGAAATTTTTAATTTGATTTGTTTTGAAATTTCAATAATGTGAAACGTCTTTTTCAAGATATTCTATTATTGAATTTTAAAATATCATTGATACAAAAAGCTAAACAGTTTTTGACAAACCACTTTTGTTAAACCTTAAGAGGTTAAAAAATTTTTAATATTGTAAGTATGGATATTTTAGTTTGGTTTTATATATTTACGACTTTTTATTTAAATAGAGTTCTGAAGAAGGGTATATCCATACCCGAAACGTCGACTGATTGAAAAAAGAACTAACTCAAGAAAAGACCTATAGCCCACAAACCCTAGTATAATTTATTTTATTAAAAAGGTCACGTAGGAAGGAATATTTAAAAATAGATTGTTAAAGAAAAAAAGTAATTTAATGGCGTGAGAAGATAAAAAAAGATTGATATTTTTGCTTTTTTTTGATGGAAACTGATTGTGTTCAAAAAGTTCTAGCTCTTTTTGTAGATGTCGAACGGACATGGTCGTTTTAAACATTTTGAGCTGAAATAATAGGCTCTTATATGGTATACAATTTGTTATAGGTTTATATATAAAGCAAATAGATTTTTGGGTGATGGAAGTGATTTTTTAATTTTTTTCATTAGAAATGATTGTTTTTAATAAATTATTTTAATACTTTTTGCGCATTGTAAAAATTTTAAAATGGTTTTATTCTTAAGAAGAAACTTTTAAATGGTATAATTTTTTTTGTAAGATTTTCAAATTAAAAAAAATAATATAACGAGAAAGGAAAAAGAGTATTTTTTTTAGCTTTTTCTTGTACCTAAATTATGATAGTATTAAAAAAGTTATTCCGTTTTTCTACAAAACATATAGGTATAAATATGTTATCTTTAGCTTAGAAACTTGACTATAAAATTTATTATCTTATATTATCGACTTTACAGACAACCACTTTTGTTATGAAGGGACATTCTCTGACAGTTTTTGATTTTCTGATAAATTGTTTCTTTTGGTGATCTGTGCTTTGATTAGCTGTACCGTGAAATCTGACATTTGATCTTTTAGAAGGTTGCACGAGGTAGAAATTTTTTCTGATCTGTGCCTACTCAACTGTGGGAAATTCAACTATAAAATTTAGCCAGACTACATATTAAATTGGATTTCGGTATGGTGCTTTTCATTTTCATTTTTTTGAGAACTCTTTAAGGCTTGGCCACACTGGAGGGTATGCGGTAGCGGTACGGGTAGCGGTGAGGGTACTTGTATGAAAAAAATTCCAAACTGACACATCAACGTTCAGATGTGGAATTTTTTTCATACAATTACCCGTACCGCTACCGCCTGTACCCTTCGGTGTGGCCAAGCCTTAATATCAAGAAAATGAGATAAGTTAAGAAAATGTATGGAACAGTGAGAAAAGAGAGATTAAGCTTTTTTTGCATACGACGTACCACTTAAAAACTTCTTTGGATTTCCCCCATAAATTCACTAAACCTTAAATATTGCGGAAAGTGTATATCTTGATCCTTATTAAAATTAAAATAATGAGAAATGGGTTATTCAAATAATTACCTCTCCTAAATAGTAGTAATCCAGTGGCATTAAACTTTCTGGATAAACGTGTTCCAAATACCATTTAAAGCTCTTACACTTCAGTCGTTCACGTAGGGCTTTTCTTTCGCTTACATCACCAGCTGAAGCTTTTCTAGCGCCTAATAATATTTATTTAAAAAAAAATAAAATAATAATTTTAAACAGATTAAAATATTATAAGAACAAATCAAATACAAAAAACATTAACTTTTTTACAACATGCACAAATAAAGTGAATAAACGTGTTTTGTTTTGTGTAAATGATGTTTTGTTTTTTTTTTTAAACAAAAAAAAAAAAAATAAAAAAATATGTGAAAATTGAAATAAAAAAGGACATAACATATATAGTGTAAAACAATTGTTTTTTGTGCTCATGGTGATCAGAAGTTAATTGATTAATAACCAAAACCAATACAAAAAAAAAATACCAAACAAAAATAAAAAATAAACAAAACTATTTTCAAATACAAATGAATTGTGTTATATAAACTTAAAAAAAATGGTAAACGAAAACAGAAATAATGTTTGGGACAGTACAAGTTTGGGGTTATTATTTTAATACTGCGCATGCGTTTTCACTACAGAAAATATAACATTCACCATAAAAGACTTAAATACAGCACCGAGCAATTTTTATACTTATTTATATAACTAATTTTCTTGAATAATAAAGGTTTATTTCTTAATTTTATTTTGTACAATATGACTTATTAATGTGAAATCATAATATCTCTTAATATTCATTTAGTAAAAATACTTTTCGAAAGCTTATATTTAGCCCTGGGGTCGAATTACGGCATACGATTACGATCATACGTTATCGTTTTGACTATTTCTGTCTCTATTTAATTATTAGAAAACGAAAGGGACACATAGCAACCACTCGTTAACGAACGTATATAGATATTCCTAGCAATAAGCTCTATCTGAGGTTTATCTGACTATTGAAAAATTGGCTCTTGAAAGAATATTCCTCATTGAAAATTTAAGTCCATCCAGTCTGGCTCCTTACAAGACTGTATTCTTTTTAATAATTTTTATTTTTCGATCAATTTTTGAAGCGGGAAACTAATACATGCCAGGTTTTACAAAAGAAAAACAACACTAGAGCATGTTTGATTACTTTATCATAAGACATTTGGATCTGATTAAATAGAGAGAGCAATAGTCAAAACGATAACGTATGATCGTAATCGTGTGCCGTAATTCGACCCCTGATATTATAGACAAATTGAACACACAAAAACTTCTATCGCAAGATACCGCTAGAACATTTGCTGTTCTAGCTTTCTTTTCTGCTCTAAATCGTTAGGACCCACAGCAGTGACCAAATATAGAGAACCAGTGGAAACCAGTGAATCGGATTTTGTAATTTTATGTTTTGGTACATAGACCACATAATGGGAAATCTGTGAAGGTCGATTTTCAACCGAAGGCTGAAAGAAAATCTTCGGCCGAAGCCGAAGCCTAAGGTTGAAAAATGTCAAGAATTCTCCTTTCCAATTGGATAAAAATATTATTTTTATTTATTTATGATGGCACACATGTGTTTTGAAATTTTTGAATACCTACCGAAGAAAAAATTGCAATCTTTTCTTCGGTATTCAAAAATTAAAAAAAAATGAAATTTTTTCCGGCGCCTTGTACGGTGCTCGATATAATAAACAGATTCTTCGGCTTCGGCCAAAACTTCGGCCTAAAATGGCCGAAGCCGAAGGTTTGGCCGAATGTTGTTTTTTTGGTCGAATTCGCGCGAAGCCGAAGCTTCCGTCGGATACTATCTGTGACATTTGACAACTTCGGATTTGTTTTCAGCACCCTAAGGAACATAACATTAGCCACCAAAAACAGTTACACAAGAACTTATAATTTTAAATACAACTTATGAGGTTTTTAAAATTCAGAAATCTATAGAGCTGTTTTTGAAAAAAATTAGTGTATACGAAATTCTCAATCTTTTTTATGATAAAAGCTTTAAAAACACTCATCAATTAACATAAACATTTTTATCAAAACGTCGAGATATGTATATCGAAATTTTCAAATCCAAAAATCGTACCAAGTACAATAACTTCTGCTGGGAATTTAAAAAAGAAACTCCTCAAATTCAAACGAGTAAATTATATAAAAAATCACCTTTTTTATTATATTATTTAAGACAAAATTAGATTTTGTTGCTTTAAATTTTTTTTTTTTTTTTCAAAAACTAAATTATTGAATATTACATATAGAAAAGGTATTTAATAACTTAATATTTAGAAAAGCAAATCAATTAATAAAATTGTTTTCGAAATTTTGATTTTGAAAATAATTTTTTTAACCCTCTACTGCATACGAAGCCAAATATGGTTTTGTCTGTTTGTATGCTTTTTTCTCTTCTTTGTTACAAAAAAAAAATGTTCAAGATTCAATGCGATCCTCTTCTTTGAATTTCTAAGAACCCATAGAGATAGCGTTTTCGTGTGTCCGACAGCAAAAAATGGTGTAATTTATGACCACAGGTGAGTCGATCAGTCGTTTGCATTGAAATCGAAAGTGTTGAATATATTCATACTTGAAGTGTTCATTACTGTGAATTTTTGGAAAGTAAAGTGGAATTAAAAATATATTTAATCAATTGTCTATTTGTGTATGCTATGAACCAATTTTTATTGAAAAAAAAAAAATTATTGGCCTGGTCTTGGGAGGACAAAAAGGACGGATACCATATTTGGCTTTGTTAAATTTTTTGGTTCGAAGATTTTGTTCCTTTACATTATTGTTTTGCTTGGAAGCTATGTTTTACTTCAGAAATGGAGCCCCTTCGCTTTTAGAGACATTTTTCTCATGTTAACCCCATTTAAATCGGCGTTACCACAAACTGTTAGGGGGAGGGGGGCTCACATGTAATATTTTTCAATCATTTTATTGCTTTTTAGTTTTTGTAAGATCTGGGAGTGGGTGGAAATGTTATAATAAGGCTTACATCGACTTTGGAAAAACTGTGAACCAGAAATACATATGTAAGGGAAAAAACAAACTGCTTTTCTCGGTTCCATGGCTTAAAATGAACCATATTTGAAATAATTCTAAACGTTTTGTCATACAATGTATTTATTTCACTTTATTTTGGTTTTTAAGTGATAAATATTTATCTTTGAATATTGTTTCTTGTATTCTTTACATAAAGTGAAAAAATAAAATTGGTACAATTTCTAACCACTTAATCCATACGAAGCCAAATTTGGCTTATAAACTTATTTTCTAAACAAATATTTTTTTTTAATGAAAAGCGTTTTGAAACATCCTAAAGAACCCATGTAAAGCATTTTTTAATTTTTGTTGTCCGCTAACATTAATTCATGCGGTAGAGGGTTAACAATTCATTCATTTTTATTTTAAGTTTTGTCTTTGTTTTTTAAATTATTTATTTTCTATTCAAATCAATTTCAGCCTAAATGGGCGCGAGATAGATGCTTATTCATATGTACATGTATGATCGGCTATGCACTCTATCTTTTATTACATTTTCTGACCATTATTGAAGACTCGGCTCAAATTTTTTTTACTGAATGCATAACTTACTATTTAGTCTCTACCTCCTAAATTATTAGTCACTTACAATAATTACAACTATATAACATATCTAAATAAATTGCTCGGTAGTGCATTTAAACTTTTTTTTTGTTGTTGTTGTTATTTTAACAATGTTAACCTGGATAAAAACTGTAGTAAAATTCTTTCCAATCGTCCAGCCACACTTCAACCAAACGAGCATTATTGTGATTAACAATTTCCGTTGTACCACCAGGAAATGTGTATGGCGTTGATTTTCTAAATACATGACCAACTCGTGAGCATGGTATAATTTCTAGATAGCCGCCACACATCCAAATCTATTGCACACATACAATAACATTTATTTGAATGTTTTTTGCAGTGATATATGTTTTATTTTTTTGGCGATACATATTTTTAGTTATTTTTATTTTATTTTGTTAGGTGTTAGCAATTTTAATTAAAATTTTGAATGGAAAGTACAAGTTGTCCCGGTGTGTAATTGCATAGAAATAAAGAAAATAAAAACAAATAGAAACACATTTTTAGTTAAACGAATACTTTTTTTGTTTAGAAAATGCAATTAAACATGCAGTTTACATGGAAAGGAATTGAAGGATAAATGATTAACGTTGTGGTATAGGTTTTTTTTGCATAAGATAAAGAACTTAAAAAGGAAAAGAATTTAAAACAACAATAAATAAAGGTTGGAAGCTATACTAACTACATATTTGGTATAGGTTCTCGCTGTTTTTTAAATGGTTTCAAATGAATCATTCAAAGTATTTATCAGAGATCTGGAACACGTTAAGAGCAAAAGTTTACATCTTTTGAGAATACCCATGATTGAACCAATTTTGTTTATATGTCTTCGAGTCCTATTATGGGTTGCGAATCGTTTAAACAAATTTGGTTGCATTATGAGGTAAACGTGATAGTTTTCTAATCGCAATACCATTATAAGAGTGCTGCCAAATAATTGGAATCGCGGGTCATAATAGGGCCCTTCATGTAAGAGGAACTGCTGATACAGGACATATGTCATCAAAGCCCAACAAGTAAAAATTGAGTAGGCAATATTTAAGAATATAACGAGTGGGAGGTAGGACTTCCCATTTGAGCTTCAAAGGTCTTCAGCAATATTAGACCGGGCGCCCGGTAGCTTGAAATCAAAAGCAACATACGTTTCATGCTATTGAATCGTTCTCAACCTTTAATTTTGAAGCATTTGGCACAGATACCCATTAACGTGCGGTATCTGGGGGGGGGGGAAGAGGCGTGGGAATTAAAAAAAAAAAACAAAAGCCTCTTATTCTGCGCCTTCTTTCAAGAGGATGGTATTCAACATACAAATCACCTTCTTTGAAGTGATGCTACTAATTAAAGTATGTTGTTTCGCATAGAACCCAATCTCTTTAAGTTTGTTGGAACTTCATACACGCTTCAGCTGCCTGCTTTTCAAGCGAAATTTAAAAATAAACAAACTGTTTTTTAAGTATTATCAGAATGTATCTTTGCAAAAAACCACACAACAAGGAAGAAATAAATAAATTAAAAATAATAGAACATCAAGTGAAGCAATCTTACTGTAGCAATAGGTGAATTTTCTTTTTAGTAAGTAGATATGGCATTTCATATTGTTTCGGAGAGTTGTTATTTTTTTTTTTTTTTGAAACGTAGGGTAAGGTGGTATAAGAGTGCGCATTTTAGACAAAATACCAAATAAAACAATAACAAAAAGAATTTAACTACTTTTTTTATATATAGTTTTTAGTTTATAATCAAAGCAACGAAAAAAACTTAAAACTGGTTACAAAAATGTATTAATTCAAAAGTTATAAACGAAATACCACATTAGGAAATTTGCGCACTCTTATACATTCTATTGTGTAAGAGTGCGCGGCTTAGTTTGTAAGAGTGCGCAGCTGCGCACAGGTGTAAGTTCGCACAAAAGTCGCAAATAAAATTGCCTATCTTTAAATAAACAGAGTATTTTTCAACCCATCACTCCTTGCACGAGGAACAATCAATTTAGTCTTCCATTAATGGTTCCGAGAAAATTTCAATATTTCCTAGTTACTCTCATCCGCTTGTTTTTTGTAAAACTTTTATTTGGTTTCTTTTTGGTTGGAATTGCTTTTTCTAGCTGCTGTTTGCTGGTATATGGACAAATGCCAGTTATTTTGAAGCCTTGGATAGCATTTACTGCTCTTATAACCCGCGCACTCTTATACATCATCATGGTGCGCACTCTTACACGCTCAGACATGTAATCGAAGAATATATATATATTTCACAATGCACTTTATGACCAGTCTTACGTGTTCCTCAAATGTTTCTTTTTGTCGACTTTTTAATGTCCCATAATTTGTTTATTGTTATTTTTTGTTGTTAAGCGGAAAATTTAATTTGTTTGGCAAGAAAAATTGGAAAAAAAAGTGCTAAAAAACTTAAACTTAACTATCACCTCTGTTTACAAACACATTTGCATGAAATTTTGACAGCAGATCAAACTCATTTAGATCTTTCCAAAATAAGTGCATTCAGTCTTATATTCCCTTTCAAACTGTAGAAAATGGCCTTGCGCACTCTTATCAACCGCGCACTCTTATACCATCCTACCCTATGTATTAAATTATTTTGAATAAGCAAATAAACTCTGCTTCATAGTTCGAATATTAAATCCCCTCAGATTAGCTTGAATAATATAATGTTATACACCAAAAAAATGTTAATCAACTTAACAAACTTAAAACTCAATTAGTAATGATAAACAAAAAAAAATAATCACTGAAACAAAAAATTGATTAATTGATAAATCTAAAAAATTAATAAAACTTGGTTAATCACAATGAAAAACAATAAAACTAAAATTTGTTTTCAACTTTAAACGCAAAAAAAAAAATCGTCAAATTGGATGAGCACAAAATTCAATGTTAAGAGAGAAGTAGAAAACGTTTTTCTTTAAAAAATTGTTTTGTGTAGTAATTTAATTAATAAATAGTACGTTACTATTTTTGATTTGTTTTGTTTTTTTTTTTTTATTTTTTTGCGAACCTGTGCTCATTGCATAGTAAAAATCTCTCCATTCGTCCAACCATACTTCAGCCACTCGGGCGGCATTATGCAAAACGATTTTCGCAACACCACCTGGGAATGTGTACGGTGATTTATCACGGAATACATGTCCCACATGCGAACAAGGAATTATTTCTAAAATTCCACCACATTGCCATATCTAGATTGATTTAATAAAATAAAATTTAACTTTTTTTCTCAAAAGGTTGGATATAAAAAAAAAATCGAAACAATAAATGAATTTACAAACAAATAATAATTTTTAAAATATATAATATAAAAAGGAGCTTTGATTGATGGAAATAATAAATTTATGCTCCTCTTCCTTTGTAATAATACTTTTTATGTATTTGAGGCTACATAATAATGCCATACTCACTCTGAAGGACATTTCAAGATTTTCACCACCCCAAATATCCATACCCTCGTCGTATGAACCAATTTCATAGAAATATTGTTTGTCTATTGAGAAGAGACCACCAGCCATGGTGGGCGTTCGAAGTGGAGCTGTTCTGTCATTATTGCGTCGCTCCATTTCACGTTGAGGAACTCGATACCTGAAAGAGATTAGATTAGTTAAATTGTTAACTTGTTTTTGTATTTACTGATATTTAAAATATTTTCATTGCCAATACAAGCAATATATATGTATTTATTATAAGTTATTTTTGGAATGACTTTACTAGGGACTACAAAGTTACTTTTAAATTTAAGTTGTTATCAATTGGTCTCCCACAGTCGTGCGGAAGCATCCAGAAGCATGTGGCGTATTAAATCTGGACTGCTAGGTACATGGTTCAACCATTAGTAATGCACAGAACCATCAAGCACACTTTGTACCCCAATCGGCAGTACAAGGGATCATTTAAAAAAATGTCCAATAGTCAAAACTAAAACTTCCGTCCTATTTAGCCCAGGCAAATTAGGCAAAATCTGGTCATGAAATCGCATTTTTGCTGGTCAAAATTATTTTCACGGAATGTGTCCAGGTTAATGTCCTTATCATTAAAATCAATTTGTTGGGATGAAAGGATATCGGGAGCAACCGCCATCTTGGAAAAGAGGTAAGTATTGTTTTTATTTAATAGCTCTATTTTTACTCATTTTAACCAAAAATGACCAAGAACAGACCACAGACATTTGTATACTCAAAATAAAATTATCTAAAAAAAAATTATATACAAACGAATTCCGGGAGTTAGTTAAAGCCGTTTTTGTCTCGCAAGTTGGGGGAAAATGGCATTTTTTCATATATCTCACAAACTTTTGATTTGGTTGGGTAATTCTTCAAGAATGAA
Organism: Episyrphus balteatus; assembly: GCF_945859705.1. NCBI lineage: Eukaryota > Metazoa > Arthropoda > Insecta > Diptera > Syrphidae > Episyrphus > Episyrphus balteatus. The sequence continues at coordinate 52,957,623 of NC_079134.1, read as the reverse complement.
TTATAGCTATTCTTAAAAAAATCAGTCCTTAATCATTAATGTTACCATCATAGTGTGAATTCTAACTTGAAATCGAGAAGAGAAAACTTGTGGATGCTTTCGGAAGCTAAGTTAAGTGCGAGGCTGACGTACGTCAGAGAGGCAAAACCAAATCTTAACTCTTTATAAAAGTGTAGTTAAAATTTAAAAGAAAAACTACCAAATGCTAGAATTTTGTTTACAATGGTTTGCTATTTTTGTTTTATTTGTTCTGAAATTTGAGAAAAAAGTATTGAGTTTTTGGTCTATAAATAGAGCAAGACCAGTTATTAACGGAACCTTTCTTAGAATCTTTTTCTTAGTTTCTGATCTTCTCCTAAAAGACTGAGCTAATTAAAAAATTTTATAAAAAGCACCTTAGTATCCGTTTTATTAAAATGTCTTAAAAAATCAAAATATGTATAGTAAAATTATTATTTTGCGAATGCTTTAAAAAACATTAATATTCTAAGCAACTATACCATAAGCGCAAGTACGTTCTACACTATCGCGCATTTAATTGAAAATGTATGTAAACTATCTGATTATTATAATTATAGAATTGGAAGAAGTTGAGTATTTGGTAAGAACGTAGTTTAATGGTATGTTTTTTATTTTAAAAGTTTTATATTTTGTAGAATTTTGTGTTCATTTGTGAACGATTTTAGCATTAAACACTGAAACTTGGCAAGTATAAAAAACAACCCATTAAACTTTGTGTTCATGAAAGCAGTTAAATAGTTATGTTTTGTTTGAGTACGAATGTTAAGAACATTGCTCAAAAATAAATACTTAGAGCCCCCGCACACTACAAACTTTCTATCGGCCGATAATTTAGTCGGGTTGGGCTCCTAGTGTGCGCACAGGCAGCCGACTAAACAATCGGGTCGCTAGGAAACATTTTAGTTTGAAGGCAATTGTGTAGCAAAACAAACTTTTTTTTCGATCAAACAAACTTTTTGATCGGCCGATACTTAATCGTTGTAGTGTGCGCACTCTCATACATTTTCATTCTGATTAAGAGACCGACTAAACTGTCGGGCGATAGAAAGTTTGTAGTGTGCGGGGGGTCTTAGATTTCATTTAAAAAGTATACTAATTGAGATAATGAAAAATTAGAATGAAATATTTTTGTTAACAGATCTATATTTTTTCAGCTTTTTCCTGCTATAATTTAGTCTATGCTTGTTTTTATTTATTATTTGTCGAAACAAAACAGAAACACATATTTTTAAAATAAATCTTACCACACATATTTTTTTTAAATAAAGTCACTGAATAAATAACTAAGCTTAAGAACATCTTCAATCTAGGATCAATCTAATATCACTTAAAATTAGAGCTTAACTCACCATCTAAAATTAAGCTTCCAATTAAAGCCACCCCACGTCTGATCGGATGCTGTGACATATTCAAAAGTTTCATCTGATATCACATCAATAATTGGACAAACTACGGTTCTTCTATTTTGTACAATACGCGCAAGAAGTGGTTCAAGCCAACCTTCTGTGCATTCACAATGTGCATCTAAGAATGTAATAACTTCACCCTGAAAGAATAAAACACGGTGTCTTTAAGTATCGCAAGGTCGTTATAATATCATACTACTTTTCATACCGTTACATGTTTTGCACCCAACAGTCGTGCTCTGATTAAACCAGAACGCTTTTCGGTACGCAGTACAAACGTTCGTACTGGCAGTGTCGCCACATAATCTTCTAGTTTCTTGCCCAAGTAATCTGTGAGTGAAAAAAAAAACAGACTCACTTTTAATATACACCAGCAAGATGATCAAATTACTTAACACACTTACCTCTCTCACTAGCATCATCCACTAAGATAACCTCTTTGAGCAGTGACCTAGGTGAACGATTAATGACACTCCATACAGTACGCAAAAGTGTGGTCCATGCCTCATTGTGAAATACGATCACAATGGAAGTGGTTGGAAGTTTTGATGGATATAATTTCTTTTTGCAGCTGTTTAACAAGAAAAGAAAAACAAAATGTAAAGTTGTGGTTTAACATTGATTCGTTTGGGGGTATTATCACTTTTCATGTCGCACGTCAGTCAGGGAACGATTCAATGACATCATATCACTGGCCAGCAGGTTGAATTGGTTCTCTTTAAATTTCTCTTTCATTAAGCCTTTCATCTCGGCTGGAATTTTTACAGGTTTTCCTTTAATTAGAAACGGATGATGTTAATAATGGATTGTTAAAGTAATTTTTATTATAATTATACATAGTTTCAGAAGAATACAAAAAAAACGCACCTAACTCTCCAGGTTGTCCAACCTGTTCTTGAACTGTTGGCGCCATTCGCCATTTTCGAAGAAGTATGTTACGATATGTAATTGGCACTGATACACCTCCGTCGAGGTTTTTCGCTGTATCTATTTCAGCTTCATCTACAATTGAGTCTTCATCGACAAGGCGTTGACTTTCGGCAGGTAACTAGGAATTAAAAGATTAATAAAAATGAATTAGAGATGGAAGAAATCATTTCTTATATTATTGTTTTTGAAATAAAAGTATAAATAGAGTGTAATAAAGAAATCATCCGAACGCACCAGGACACGCTGAAAGTATCATCTGATACTTTAGCATATGGTTTGTCTTTAAATGGTTAAATGGATATGAGGATTGAATTGATATATTTAGAAACTCTTCCCCCAGGTCAGGAGTTGTTGGATTTGGTGACTGCTCGCAGACAGAAGAAAATAAAGAATTCAATCGAGTCTCATGACATGTGCCTTCCTATAGCAGCAGTAATCATTAAATGTTCTACTAAAAGAATTCAAGGCCCAGAAGCCTCTCTTTATTAGAATGTATAGCATTGGTATGAATAGATCTCATAAAAGAACCAAGGAAGTCTTTCTTGAGACTTTCTTCATCATGGTCTTGTCAAATCATAAGGAATATGAACATTGAATTACTAGTTTGGTTAGTTTTCGATTTTAACCCCGAAGATTAACATAGAATTGAGGTAACGCAAGTCGTTTTTTTAAGGATATAATTAAAGGTTATACTGATTTCTAGTTTGCAAGGATATCATCTTATCTTTCAGTTTTAGATCTGTTCACCCAAAAAGCTCAGATCAGAAGGGGAAACGAATTTTTTACATCTGCGAATTTCTTACATGTGATTATTCGTCAAAAGGTGGTTTGTACATCAAATATGACGATTTATCGATACCGTATTAAACATTTTTGCTAAGAGAGATTGGTGCTTAATTTAATGATTTATTTATATTTTTTGATGCGCTCTTTAACCATGAATTTGAACCTCGTTACCAAACCAGTACAGTATATACACCAGAGCAAAATGGTCAAAGGCTGCTCGAACAATATTTAGTGCGAAGGGTTGAGGTTAGCAATTTTGGGCTGAGACTGTGTTTATATCTTAAACTGCACTGCGGATAGGTAAGGTCAGTAACGTAGAGTTAACAACTTTTGGAATTGAGACTTTTATGCATGTTTCTAAGCAAAAAAGTGCAATGGAAAGAAGCCCTGAAAGAGGAAATGAAAAGTTTTCAAGCAAATCTCACATGGAATAAAGTACTAATACGAAAATTATTGGGAATTGGTCTAAAAAATAAAAGATCTAGTTGGTGAAAAATTAACGTAAAAAATTGGTTGCATAGGCAACACGCCGCCGGAATACAGGATTAATTATGGAGAGACGTTTTTTTGTTTCGACGTTTCGATTCTTGCTGCTGCAGCTTGTACTAAACCAGTTTTATGTTAAAACTGCCTTTTCACACCGCGATCTAAATGAAGGGATTTTCATATACCAATCAGAGTTTAACAGTAATGGAACGAACAAAGTTTGTAAGGTGCGAAAGAGACTATACGGATTAAAACAGGCGTATCACTTTTGGAATAAGAAGTTTATAGGGGTTTTCTGAAAAGAGAATTTTGAAGTTCATCGGCGGAACTCGAATATCCAATTATAACACTTTTGTAAATCTACTATTCTATATTAGATAATACTTCTTGAATTGATAGCTTAATAAGTTTTCTCGTTTACCTTAAAGAAGTCTATTTATTAAATTTAACAAAAAGTATTTTATTCACCGAGAAATATTGAATTTTTAATATGATATTTGAAGGGCTGTCCAAATACATCTTTTCGTGCTGGTGAAAACAGAATTTAAAATCTCCGGATGGAAACGTAACATTAGAAAGAATATTCGAGAAATCACTATTAAATTAATTTTTGTGTGAATATATTTACAATGATTTGTGAAGAATCTGCTCATTTAACTTGGAAGATGATATAAAATAATTTCAATAAAATTCCAACAATAAATTATAATACTTTCACTCTATTTACTATATATTAAGGAATTAACTCCCCAATCGCCAGCCGGAGGGGAGCTTACTTTCAAATATTCAAAATCAAATTATGACTCACCTCAACATCATATTCGCCAGGCCGTTTACACCGCCATCCGTCGCTGCTTATACAATCCGAGTAATTTGTAATTAATATCAAATCTATTATCACCCAAACGAGTGATGTGAGCAATACTATCCGGCAGGTATTCGATCGTAGTCTTCCACGTAACATTCTCGACACATTAAGGTTCGTCATATTTAATTGTATTGACTTTCCACTATTGACTTTCCACTTTTCGACGTTATCAATAAACATTCACATCAAAACGAACATAAAAGCGTTTTTAAATGGAAAACCAAAAAAAAAGTTAACTTAAAGTTGAACTAAAACAATAATTGTGCAAAAATACAACTAACGAAATAAAAAAAAAATATTTAAATTCAGTTTCTTGGCTAGACAAACTACCAAACAACCAAAGAAACGATTAGTCACAAAATTTGATGATTATTGTTAGATTTGTATCTGCATTCGACATTTTTCTTCTCATTAAAAATGTCCAATTTAGTTTTGCCGATGCTGGTCATTGAGTTTCTCCACAATGACAATGATTTGTTGATGTTTTTTCTCAGATTGTGAATTTAATGGTTTTGAGAATATCTGGTTTTTTGTTTTATTTTGTTGAAATTTCGTTCTTATTTGATGTGATTATCCAATGCACGTAGATACGAGTTTTGAGTGTTGCAAAATCTGACTATTTCTGAATCACAGTTGGTATGTATGTTAGGTTAACATTATTTCTGCATCGCGATTTGCCAGGAAATAGGTCAATGTGCTAACACTACGATTTATGCAAATTTACATAAATTTTGCTCGTCATCATTGGAGTAGATTGGAAGTGAAGGCATAGTCACTCACGATTTATTACTTGTTGTTGTTGTTGAATGCTTCAGGTGCTGAAATGAACGTGAGAAAAAGGAAAGTTAGTTTTTTTTTTTTAGTAAAATTGGATGTATTTTATGTTATTGATGTGTGATTAGATTAAGAAGGAGGTTGAGGTATTTTTCTTTTCTTTAGTATAAATCTTCTGGCAATTTGAAATGTGAATTGCTAGGAAGTATGATTCAAATCTTAAAGGCTAAAGATGTCATAAATTTGAGAGTAAAGATGCTCTAAAGCGGGATTGGACATTGGAGCAAAAGGACTATTGAGCTAGTTCAGGGAATGAGCCTTAATAACAAAAACGATTAAATGTAAAAAATAAAAATAAGAGTCTCATAAGGGGTTTATAGTCAGTAAATATACTCATTATATTTTTCATGGTTGAAAATTGTTATGTTTTAAGTGGGAACCCGTCAAAAGTGTGAAAACAAAAAGTATTCACGACTTTTAGTATTAGGAAGGAAAGTATGAACAGATAAAAGTATTCAAGGAAAAAAGTATGCGCGACAAAAGTTCGAAAAATGGAAAACTATTATTTTGACTGGGTTTTGATCTGGCAATAGTTACAAAGAGAAAAGAGAATTTGCGAAAACAAAATTGGGGGTGGACAATTCTGATTGGTCAAGAAGGAAGAAATAGACGAATTTATTGTTAGATAGGGCTGGGGTCTCAGAAAAAAAGAGAGTATACAGAAACATTTATTCATAAGGATAGGAGGTCTAAATTTAATTTTCAGTCTCGCAGCTGCGATGAGCGAGGCAAGGAAAAAAGTGTGAAAACAAAAAGTATTCTCGACTTTTATTAGGTAGGAAAGTATGAACAGGATAAAAGTATTCATGGAAAAAAGTATGCGCGACAAAAGTTCGAAAATTGAAAATTATTATTTTGACTGGCAAAAGTTACAGAGAGAAATGAGAATTTGCGAAAACAAAAAGAGCAATGGACAATTCTGATTAGTCAAGAAGGAATAAATAGACGAATTAATTGTTAGATAGGGCTGGGGTCTCAGAAAAAAAGAGAGTATGTATACAGAAATATTTATTCCAACCACCCATATGCTGCTATACTTTTTTTATTTTCAAAAATTATTGGCACTGGTCTATAACTTAGTCTCGAGTTTTTTGTTTTTGAGAAAAATATTAGGTATCTAATTTATATCCTAGCAGCTTTATATATTCGAATTAGTCTAGTGGACTAAGCGATTGCCTTTTACTCCACCGGCCTGGGTTCAAATCTGGGTGTCGTTGCGATAGCTTTTTAAAAAAAATTTTTTTAATTGTGTTTTTTTTTATTATTTTTCACAAGAATATTCGGTTGTGATAAATAATTTATCAATAATAACCATCATTTTGGTTATTTTACCATCAACAAAGTCACTTTTTATTTAGTGCTATACTCTAAACATGGATTTCCGTGTATTAAATTTTGATGTTTTGCTAACGGCTAAACTGGAGGTTAAATTCATTATTGGTCTGCGGATTTTCTAAAACCTAAAGGTTTTTTTTTTTTAACCTTAGCTCTAATTTTGATTATTAGTAAGGCCCAATATAAATTTCAACTTTACGAAATAAAGTTTAATGCAAGTAAACTGCACACCTTTAAGTTAGTCTGGCAGGCACTTGTGCACATTAAAAAAGTATGGCAATTTTTTTTTCAACTTCTCGATGGTTAAACTAAATTCTATAAAAAATTCAACCTTACAATGCCAGCTTTTAAAAAAAAAATTTTTACACTTTCAAGGTACATATATACAGGGTGTCCCACAGTCACCGCCCCAAATGAAAACCATGGATTCCTGAGGTCATTTTAAGTCGAAAAACTCAAGAGGTAATTTTCTCGTTTTCGTCCCGTTTTCGAGTTACCACGGTTGTTATGATTTTTGCTCGCTTGTGCTTTAACTAGCATTATCTTTGCCAAACTACGTTTGATTTGAAAGATTTTTTTTACAACCAATCAAGAATTTATTACAGTTTTAGTTTGTCTCAAAACTTTTTTTTCTGCGGACAACTGTTTCTCTACAATTTTGCATCAAACACAATTTTCTTCGTTCTTCGTATCATTTGAGGCAAAAAAACACGTTAATGAGTATTATTTTTTTGTGCTTTTTATTAAAGCCCAGTTTATTTTCATAAAAAAAAAACAGTTTTATTTCATAAAAAAGGCTACTGCAAGTAATTAAAAAAAATAAACAAACTGAGTGAATTAAAAAAAAAATAATTTTTGAATACAAAATTTATTTAAATGAACTAAAACTTTTTCTGAGCTTTACCTATTTGTTCTTTTCTTAAACACAATTGTGGTTTTCCGCAGAAAAAAAGTTTTGAGACAAACTAAAACTGTAATAAATTCTTGATTGGTTGTAAAAAAAATCTTTCAAATCAAACGTAGTTTGGCAAAGATAATGCTAGTTAAAGCACAAGCGAGCAAAAATCATAACAACCGTGGTAACTCGAAAACGGGACGAAAACGAGAAAATCAAAATTTAATACACGGAAATCCATGTTTAGAGTATAGCACTAAATAAAAAGTGACTTTGTTGATGGTAAAATAACCAAAATGATGGTTATTATTGATAAATTATTTATCACAACCGAATATTCTTGTGAAAAATAATAAAAAAAAACACAATTAAAAAAATTTTTTTTAAAAAGCTATCGCAACGACACCCAGATTTGAACCCAGGCCGGTGGAGTAAAAGGCAATCGCTTAGTCCACTAGACTAATTCGAATATATAAAGCTGCTAGGATATAAATTAGATACCTAATATTTTTCTCAAAAACAAAAAACTCGAGACTAAGTTATAGACCAGTGCCAATAATTTTTGAAAATAAAAAAAGTATAGCAGCATATGGGTGGTTGGAATAAATATTTCTGTATACATACTCTCTTTTTTTCTGAGACCCCAGCCCTATCTAACAATTAATTCGTCTATTTATTCCTTCTTGACTAATCAGAATTGTCCATTGCTCTTTTTGTTTTTAATCCAGTCAAATAAGGGTTTAACCTCGGAATGAATGTTAGTAGAATTTTTTTTTACTCAATATCTTCCTTTTGCCATTCTATAACATATCTCAAAAGTCTAGAAAAATCTCATGTCCGCTTGTCGCGATTTCAAGGTCAAATCGCGAAATGGAGATTTTCAAAATTAGCAAAAATAGGCTATGGTATTATATACACATATGATACATGATTTCAAGATATTTTTTAATACTGATTCCAAAAAATCTAAAATCAAGACAATCTGACGTCTCTGGAAAAAGTTATACCTGTTTTTCATCTGTCAACTCATATTATTATAACAGTTGCAAACTTACTGCCGAAAAACCCTTAAAAGTTATGGTAGATGAACCAAATTTTGCATGAAGATTTTAGAATCCATCATTATTAAAAATCGAAACAATCCATTACAAAAAATATATATACCTACGAAATATTGGTATTTTTTGATGGAGGGGCAAATTTTAGGATATGCACTAAAGAAGATTCTTGTTCATCTTAGGAATAAATGCTAATAGGCTAATTTTTTCATTTTTATCTTTGTTTGGATATTCTTTAACTACCCGCAAAAATCTAGAAAAATCTCATGTCCGCAAGTCCTAATTTTCTTGGTTTGAAGATAAGGTGCAGATTTTAAAAAATTGAAAAACTACACTTCAGATATTTGTGTCAGATCAACATGAATAAGGTGCATTACTTTTCAGGGATGGTCAGGTTGATTTGTTTGTGAGTTTTGTTGGAATAAGTGTTAAAAAAATACCTTTAAATCATGTCGCTTATGTTGGTAAACATATAAAAATTTAAACTTTTCTTATTAATTTTTTAAAATCTGCACCTTATTTTCAAACCAAGAAAATTAGGACTTGCGGACATGAGATTTTTTAGATTTTTGAGGGTAGTTAAAGAATATCCAAACAAAGATTAAAATGAAAAAATTAGGCTATTAGCACTTATTCCTAAGATGAACAAGAATCTTCTTTAGTGCATATCCTAAACTTTGCCCCTCCATCAAAAAATACCATTATTTCGTAGGTATATATATTTTTTGTAATGGATTGTTTTGATTTTTAATAATGATGGATTCTAAAATCTTCATGCAAAATTTGGTCCATCTACCATAACTTTGAAGGGTTTTTCGGCAGTAAGTTTGCAACTGTTATAATAATATGAGTTGACAGATGAAAAACAGGTATAACTTTTTCCAGAGACGTCAGATTGTCTTGATTTTAGATTTTTTGGAATCAGTATTAAAAAATACCTTGAAATCATGTATCATATGTGTTTATAATACCATAGCCTATTTTTGCTAATTTTGAAAATCTCCATTTCGCGATTTGACCTTGAAATCGCGACAAGCGAACATGAGATTTTTCTAGACTTTTGAGATATGTTATAGAATGGCAAAAGGAAGATATTGAGCAAAAAAAAATTCTACTAACATTCATTCTGAGATTTACCCCTTTTTTCTCCTTATTTGACTGTATTATTTCGCAAATTCTCATTTCTCTCTGTAACTTTTGCCAGTCAAAATAATAATTTTCAATTTTCGAACTTTTGTCGCGCATACTTTTTTCCTTGAATACTTTTATCCTGTTCATACTTTCCTACCTAATAAAAGTCGAGAATACTTTTTGTTTTCACACTTTTTTCCTTGCCTCGCTCATCGCAGCTGCGAGACTGAAAATTAAATTTAGACCTCCTATCCTTATGAATAAATGTTTCTGTATACTCTCTTTTTTTCTGAGACCCCAGTCCTATCTAACAATAAATTCGTCTATTTCTTCCTTCTTGACCAATCAGAATTGTCCACCCCCAATGTTGTCTTCGCAAATTCTCTTTTCTCTTAGTAACTATTGCCAGATCAAAACCCAGTCAAAATAATAGTTTTCCATTTTTCGAACTTTTGTCGCGCATACTTTTTTCCTTGAATACATTTATTGTTTCATACTTTCCTTCCTAATACTAAAAGTCGTAAATACTTTTTGTTTTCACACTTTTGTTACGGATTCGTTTTAAGTACTTTATAAACATAGACACTCCAATAAAGTTGTATTGCTTTAAGAATTGATTCTTTAGAGAATTCAAAACTGATCTTAATCTTTTTATCGAAGAGCTTTAAAATAATATGGGCGGCTAACGAAAATAATTATTCAATTCAATAGCAAGAATTACGAAAATATGAGTTTTTTTTGGACTAAGCCTATAATCGGGAAGCTGTGAACAATTCAGCTCCATAAAGTGTAGACGTTGCTGTTATCGAAAACATCAATGAGAAAAACAAGAAAGCAAAATCCTTTATTATAGGTTGCATATCTGATGAGATTTTGGACTATGTCAAAGATAAAAATTCTGCAAGAGATATGTGGAAAGCCCTTGAAGATGTTTTTGACTTGAAGTCATCATCAAGCCAAACAATTGTGAGGAAAAAACTTGCTGATTAACTTTCTGAAGGGACCATGTTGAAGGATCATTTCCTGGAATTTGATGGTCTTGTTAGAAGTCATCGGGGCAACGTAAGCTGAGAGTGATCTTGTTTCACAATTGTTTCTAACCCCTCCAGAGAGCTATGATCCACTGGTAATAGCTCTCGAGAATATGAAAGAAGTTGATCTTATCATTCAGCTTGTGATGGACTATTCAGCTTGTAATGGACCATTTAGCTTGTAATGGACCGGTCAGCATCCAACGAAGATACTCAATTACCAACAGCTTTAGCTGAGAAGAGGTAATTTTTTTTTAGGTCCTTTATGTTAGATTTAGGCTACAGCGTTCTTCAGCGATCAAGTCAACGACAAAAAGCTGTTTTTCAACATTCAAGCATTAAAAATCCAATTAAAACAAATTTGGCTTTAGAAACTAAAGAATTAATCGCTAAGAAGTTGGGCAAATTTGTCGATATTCAAATTTAGGCGTCAAAGCTATCCCCAAGGATGTTTTGTATCTTCCAAATCCGTGGGAAAATCCTGTGATTATGCTATAATCAATACCTACTCAAGATGAAAAAACGTTGCAGGATCGCAAGGAAATTTATACGAGCTCAGCCTGAAGAACACTTAAGATCTAAGGCATGGCTTGAAGACATTTGAATTTTGTGATATCTGAGTCAAAGGTACGCACTAAACCATTCAATGGAGTACACGAAAGACCCTTGGAAAGAATTCACAGCTATGTCTAGTTACACCTTCTACCTAGGATGATTATAAGTACTTTGTGTCTTTCATACTACATGAATACAGCTTTTTTCTATTAAAAAAGATATCTGAAGTGTTTGAAATATTTCAAGAATAGCAACTAAGGTGTCCCTATTAAAGACTCTTATTAACCCAGTCCAAATATATGGGAAGAGGCATGGGCTATGACGAAGGCATATGAAAAAACCTTGGATTGTTTCGAGACAAAAGTTCTTCGGGCGATTTTTGGTCTCATCCGCATTGATGGTAATTGGGGGATCAGATACAAAATCGAACTGTACTGTCTGTACAATCGTAGCCAAAAGAATAAAGGTGTAGTGCCTGTGATGGTGGAGCGTATGCTCCGGTCCGGCAAGTTTTCGACTCTAACCCCGAGAGAATGCACAGTAGATAAAGACCTTGTCTAAAGTAACGCACACAAGTGGACGTGGATCTCAATCAATTTGGCGTGCGAAACTGGAAGCAGCTAGCTAAGGATACAGCTGGTTGAGGCCCATGTCCACAGTGGATTGTAGCGCCAACGTCTAAACGCGCTGGTCACCCTAAATAAGTAACGCTCAAAACATTTTCAAGAAACCGTAACAGATCGAAGTGATCAAATTTGGTTCAAGATTTTCATAATCAAGAATCCACTGTCAAAGTGATGGAAACAAGAATCAATGCTGTTGATTTTATTTTATAAAGGAGCGACTCTCCAGGAAACATTAAAAATAACTAAATGAAAAAAAAAAAAACAATTTCCAACTTAATGGAAGCTATCTAAATTTTTGTTAAGAAAACACAAATCAACATTCATCAACGTTAAAAGTGAAGTATCACAATTTTAATTGATTCAATTTACTTTTATTTAATAAAACAAGATATACGCCATCCATCCACACTTTAATTGTGACAAATGCAACAATGTTGATAGTAGGAGCTATGTTGTAGACATTCTATGGCAAAACCTCACAAAATAAATTGAGAACGCACGGCCACGGAGCAATCCAAAAACAAACACACACACTCGCACTCCAGCATCAGCTAAGGCTGCCCGAATAGCAGTGTTATAAATATTGTGTTGTATTGAACGACACTGACCTCTAAAGCAGTACTTTTTTGTATGTTTTGTATCTTCTCAAAAGCCCCCATAAGCCATAACAGCAAAATGCCGGCTATAAAAGTACGCTTTGTTACAAACTCGTTTATTGAACACCACTATTCATGGTTTTTCAATCTTTGAAATACTTCTTTTTACCCCATCAATTGCAGACATTGCGGGCAAGAAGATGGAAAAATGCTTTGACCGTAAATGGCCAATGTAAACACGTTTCACCCCACAGTTTTTTGTTCTGACTTCTGATGGACGAAGAAAATGAAATACGAAGTAGACGATGGACCGACGGACCGGCTGAATGATAAATTTGTGTTTTCTCCGGGGCAAAATATGTGTACAAGAGTGTGCGTTGTGTGTGTGTGAGTTTCAATCTGACCAGTGACCACAACTGAACAATCTGCAATTATTGTGGGACAATAAGCAGGGATGTGTTTAGACTTTATACATACATAAGAATAGCAAGGTATAGGGAAGAAGAGTGTTTCTAGAATTAGCAATTGTTGTTCAATTAATCCCAACCGAACACTTTAATGCTGAGACTGAATCTTCGTTTACTCCGAGTATGCATCTCACACAGTTCAGTCCAGTCCATCAGCCATCACAATCAATTGAGAGATACAGAGATTCATTTCGTATCTATCGGATTCTGGATTTATATTTTGCAAATGCGGTATTTTGAACTTGATCTTATGTGGTGGCGCGTTATTGCCTATTTTCCATGCCACTTAACTGTGTGTTGTGCCATTGATTATTTCTCAACAAGCAATTAGCACTTGGATTAAAGTATCTGATGGTATTGGATTGGATGCTTGATAGAAGCATCTTTTCATTGATGGTCAAGATGAATAGTTGTGTGGTGTATGGACTTGGATTTGCAAGTACAATACAAAAAGAAAAAATTTGTATGAACAGAAAATCTATTCGAAAATGAAGTTAAAACAATACAATTAGAAATGTATCTATCTATGTGCCTTTATCTATTGACAGATGATATGTGTATATGCATACATATGGATATGTGACTCTGATGGGGAAGATATTGTGTTTACTTGCTTAACGAGGACAACAATATGACTTTTGTTTTTCGATTTCTCATTTTTTGTATGTTTCTTGATTGCGTACAGCAGGATATTTCCTTTTTTTTATAGCTTCTATGATGATGACCTCAATTGAATGGTAGATATGAATAATTCCCAGAAAATAAAAATAAGTATTGAAGAATTTGTTTGTAAATTTTTGATGATTTGAAAAGTATGTCAACATATGTATTTACGGATGTTTGTATGTTTACAACAAGAAGTTTTTTTGTTTCAGAAAGAAAAATGGAATGAAAATTACAGGTACCTACAAATATTTATAATTTTTTTTTCTTTGAAGTTGTATTTTATTTTAGCTTTTCTATTTTTGTGGAGAAAAAAAAAGCTTATGCAGGTGGATTAAAGGAGATTTAAAGGATATCATAAATCGTAAACTTTTCATAACAAAAGAAAATTGCTTTGCATATGCCTTTTTAGATAAACCGAATTAAAAAGTTTGTCTAAAGTTATTCGTTTGGTTGACCTGCAGTGTGTTTTGACTTAAAATAGGTATTTTGATAAATCGTCCCGTTTCTGCGTGAACCACGTATCTACACAGAAAATTTTGTTCTGTTCTTAAAAGAAATGTAGATTTTTCTTGAAATTAAAACTATGAATTGAACAAAAGGAAATCAAATTAATATTAAGACATATTGATTGAATTTTTTCTAAACTAAAATCCTTTTATCTATTCTTTTTGTAAGTTTTAGAGCAAGGTTTAAGAGAAAAAACAAATCTTTAAAAAAATGTACTTACGAGGTTCAAGCAGAAACGGGACGAAATGCTTTTTTTCTTCTTCATCAGTGGTTGTTTGATTAAATCATTGAAGTGACACTATGAACGAGGTGTGGCGCTACAGTCGCTTTAAAGGATTGTGTATTCAATAGTCAAAAAATCCTTGAAAAGGACTTTTTGGTTACTACTAAGTATCTAACCCAAACTATAATAACAAAATGATATTTATATTTTGTTTATTTGTATTGGTTTTGTGTTAGGTTTGTATTTATTTACTTTTTTTTCTTGTAATATTTTTAAAATGAGCTATAACAAGGCTTAAGAAATATTTTCAAATTTTGAATGCTCATTTGAGAAGGTTTTGTGTTCGGTTTATGTGTTAAAACTGATGACAAGAAGATGAACATTTGTTCCATTATTGAGTCGAAGCGTATTTTTTTAAATTTCCATAAAGGTGTGTTAGCATCTAGGAAAAATTTGTTATTCACATTATTTGAACGTTGTCCAAATAAACTGTGGCGTATACGTTTTTTTTTATTGGCTTTTTTTTAACCGCATATACAAAAGTAGGGCAGGAGGAGACGGTTGATTTAGATTATTTAGCTTGAATATTAAGCTTCATGCAATTTTGCCATATGACACATTATTTCAAAGAGGTGAGTGAGTGAGGCAAAATGATAAAAAAACTCAAAAATACAAATTTATCATGTTTAACCCTTTCCAACCCAAGCTATGAAAATTATTATTATTTAAAAAAAAAACATCACAACTAAGAAATATGAATATCAAAAAGTTATTTACCAAAATAATAAATAGCAAAACTAATGTGTTACTCTTATGTTGCATGTAAGTAACATGCACTGCCTATATGACCACCAAAAAAAGTCGGACAACTGGGAAAATAACTTTTTATAGAACAATAATGTATGCTACTTCTTCTAAGTCAAAAAACACTTTCTTGATTAACATTTTTTTATCTTTATTTTTCAAAATTATGACCATATATAAAAAAAATGCAAAAAAAAATGTGAATTTCAGTCCTTTTTTCGATTAAAAAAATTAATAGTATGATATTTGATTGACTTTTTGTAATAATACAGTAACTAGGCATTATTATCTTTCAATTAAGCCATCGAAACCTAAAAAAAATTATTTTATGGAATATTTTTTACGAATTTTTAAAAATATGTTACATGAGAGTAGCGCTCGGTCCGAAAGGGTTAAAAAGTATGCCCTGAAGAATGAAGGCACTTCGAACTTTTTGACCTTTATAATTTGAACCCAAATATAATATGTATAATATTTTTATTTTTAACTTGCATTGTCATTTCTAATCATTTCAGGAAGGTACTTTTTGTTTATATATTATTTATATTTATTTATTGTATACAATTTTTGTTGATAGCTTTTAAATAATTATAAGTCTAACTCTAAAAAAAAACGCATTTTTTAAATTAAGTTGTTGGTGTAATTATGATTAATTTATCATCGATAGTCTATACTGTATTATAATTGAATAAATAGTCATGTGGTGAATACTTTTTGTCAAAACCATGTCACTAAACCACAATCAAAATGGAATAGCAAAATTTCATATAACACACACACAAAGTGGTTCACTTTAATTAATTAATTGATTTTTCCAATCACGCAAAAAAAGTACCTTTAATGGAAATGCATTACATACAAACACTCAATACAATAATAAACAAAAAATATGTTTCCACAAATAAAATGAACTATTGTCATTGTTGTGTGTTTTTTTTATTGTTTCGGAAATGGTTTTATTATCATATCAGCCGATAGTGCTTTTTTTTTGTTTTATCTTTATTGTATCTGGAAATACCTTTTGTGGTTAGAATTAACTCCAATGAAATATTTATCTATACCCCTCATACTTTAAACAAACAAAAAACATTAGAGACTACTTACTATAGAGTGTCAGAATGCACTTAAAATGTCTCCATGAATGTCATTTTAGATCAAACTGAAGTGTGGCAACCGAATAGTTGTTTACAAAAATATGAAGTAAATGTTTGTGTAAGTGTGCAAGTGTTTGTTGAAGTGCAATTAAATCGAATGAAGTTCGAAAGTCAGAACAAAAAACAAGTTTTAAAGCAATTCAAGTTAGCTTACCTACCTACTGTGCTGCAATTTTTGTTAAAATAAATACTTTAAGAAACTTAATGTAATGCAGATCAATTTTAGTTAATTATATAAAAAAAAAGGATGCATGATTGTGTGTGTGAATACACTTCCAGAATTTTTTTTAAGTTACAAGTTTTTCTAACTTATTTCTTTTTATCTGGCGCTGCAGAATGGGGCAAAATTGCTGACATTAAATCAAACACTAGCCCAGCTGGAATAAACATTTTAAATGGAAAAATTTAATTGTGAAATTTTTTCTTTTGAATAACTCGGCTATTTTCGAAAAACGATTTAGACAAAATTCGTAGAAAATTCTATTTTCTGCAACTTTTATCTTAATAACTTGAAAATACTATTCACTTACTCAATTTAAACGTTATACCTTTTTTAAGTATAGATTTTAAGATCAACGCAACATGAGGGTATTTTTATATGTTTTTGAGGGTGAGAAGTCTAGCTGCGATATTATTTTTTGCGAATCCCTGACTCCTGCCACTGCTGTAAAACTTAACCGATTTTCAAAAACTAAACATTAATCGTCTCAATAAATACTCGATACATCATTTTTAATTTTTTTTATTAACAGTTTTTACAAAGTTTCGGCCGAAAGAGTCAGAAATGCTCAAAACAAATGCCTTTTTAAATTTCAGACTTCTGCCACCAGCACTGCCGTAAAACTCAACCGATTTTCAAAAACTTAACGGCAATCGCTTTGTTTTAATAAATACTCGGTACGCCGTTTTTTTTATTTATCGTTTTTACGTTGTTGTTAAGTTTTTGAAAATCTGTTGAGATTTACGACAGTGGCAGAAGTCCAAAGACCATGCAATTAAATTGTCGGCAAAGTTCAGGGTCATCGAAAAACTGATTTTAAGCTCTCAGAGATATATTTCACTATTAAATTTTTTCCATTTCAGCTTTATTTTTTTCAACTCAAAATTACTAATCCAAAGAAACTGAATACTGAAACGTAAAACAAAATTTCCTGATGCAAAAGCGAATAATTTTTACTTGATTATTCACCAACACATACAAAATTTCAGAATTGAGTGGAAGCTATTTAAGATGTTTCATTGGATTTCAGAATGAATTCAGAATGAAACCACAACATTTGTTGTTGTCCTGTAAAATTGAGCTTATAATTGAGTTACCACAAAAACACGGCTTTCATCACTTGAATTGCATCCCCAAAGGGTGAAAGCATACCAAGTAGACTTTTTAAAAAAGTTGAACAAAAATGAGATAATACAGAATAATAATTTCATATTGTTCTGACTCAATATGAAATTCGGGTAGTTATTTTTTCCAAAAGAAAAACAACTTTCAAAATAAAAACAAATTGAATAAATTATAAATACCTACTCATCAACAAATTACAGAAAAATAGAATTAAATACTTAACCTTTTCATTTTTTTCAACGGTCTCCCCCTATTTTACTATCAGGTTAAGAAGACCAAATAATTCTTCTATGAAATGTGTTATAATTTAAAATTAACATAATATTTTCAAATGACCACTATGTGGGCAAAAAATATGTTTCTTGGTCTCTGATGGCTTTCTATCAAAACCCAAAGGCGTAATTAAGAGCATTGTAATTATTCATTTTGTTTTGTTTACGGTATGGGAATTACTGTTAAGAATTAAGTGATTTTTACCGAAGCCAGAATAAATTGTATTTTAATTGTTCTTTCTAGTTTTATGTTATTTTAATTGGTTTTCCAGTCATTTGATCAACTTTGGTATGATTTTAATCTATAGCAACAATAAAAATTCAAGACTAACTTCCAGAAATAAAAAAAAAAACAAATATATAGGTCACTAATACAACTTTTAGTGACCTTTAAATTTGTTTTTTACTTACTTTTACATTAAGCTTCTGACTGGATTTCCAGTTAATTAATCAAAATTAAAACTAGAATGTCGTTCATGTGTTTTGTCATGCTTTAAGTTTAAAATTGTATTGTATTTTTTCTTAAAGGCACTCGTTTGAAGTGCTCTCCCGATTAAAAAGTAAGATAACCCAGCATGATGGCCTATTCTGTCATAAAGTTCATGTGTCACATTATTCCTCAATATGAAAGTTTAAATATTGGACCAGTCTGGTAATTCTTAAATAGAAAAGTTCTTAAGATAAGTCCAAAATTAGCTGCTGCAAAGAATTATATCAAGCTCAAAACTACAATTTAATCAAGTTTAAAAAATTTTCTCTTTAGAATGAAACCGCTTAAAAAAAGGCGGTTCCTATTTTGCATGTTATTTTCTATCACATTTTTCTTAATGAGACCAAAAAAATAAGCTTTTTTTGAAAAAAACTTAAAAAATTGGGCCTGTTAATATGGCAAGATATCAACTGTAATATTAGTCCAGTAAAATTAGGAAAAAAAAAATCTACAAAAACTGCTAAGGAGAGTTTTATTGTTTTATTTTAAAGAGTACCTCTTGGGGATTCTAAAACCACAAAGTTCGAACAAAATAGCCCGCCAACAGTTTTTCGACAATAACTTTTTATTGGTACAACATTTTTGTCATAACAAAAATTCTAGAAAATGTGATTTTCTATATAAGTAAACAAAAATAATTACTCTACGACCAATAACGACCGAGAAAATCAAGTAAATGCTTTTTTCAGCTCTTTTCAAAATGGTGGACGACGCAGTGGGTTATTTTGTTCAAACTTTGTGGTTTTATAGTCCCCAAGAGATACTCTTAAAAATAAAACAATAAAATTCTCCTTAGCAATTTTTTGTAGATATTTTCGATTTTGATGTCTAATTTTACTGTACTTTAACTAGTGTTGACTGAATCATTCCAAAAACTAGTAAATTTAATATGATTTTCATTGATTTTACGTTGCTTTTTTAAAACGTACTTGTATTAAACTCCGGCAAGAACCCGTTACTATTTTTCTCACCGCCTAAGTAATTGTAAGCTGTGTTTTTTTTGGCAAGGCTATCAGCAGTAGGATTTTCCAAAAAATGTCAACAAAGATAAACATCCACGCACGAGCATAAAAGAAAAACGAAACTAACATACTTTGTATAAATTATCGGCGGCTGCGTGTTGTTTTGCGGATACGAATATCAATGCCAAAAAAAAACATAGCCATACTAAACTGCTTTTTGATTTCATGTTATTAAAATGCAGTGAGAGAATATTCAAAAATTGTTTCAAAAATCGTTTTCAAAAAGTATGCATTAAGTAAGGTTAGGGTACTGCCTTTTTGAATTAATTAATTTCCTTTAAAACGTTCTTTCATTGATTTTTCTTATATAACACAAAATTTTACTATCAATGATTTTCTAAGTTCAATCCCAATACACCAGTGTCAACTTTTAATGTTTTAAGGGAAGCAGCTTGTTTTTTGCTAGTTTTGGGAAAAACTAAATAAAACAATAAATACCATTCAATATACGAAATAGTTCATGCAACCTACTCAAGTACCTATTTGTGTATGAGTGAACTAAAATAATGTAAAAAAAAACACAGGTAGAAGGATAGTGCTGAATTGTAACTTACAAAATTCTATCCCTATCCCGTACTACCTACATTGTCGAGTGTTTTTGCACATTATCACTGTCAAAGGCTTTTTTTTCATACATTAGTCGAACAGTGTGAAAGTATTTTGTATTCATTCAAAGGTTTAAGTCGTAATCCGAAAGCTTTTAGACCTATGATAGAGGTAGAAATTTACTAATAGCATCGAGTTTTCTATTTTTCTTTTTGTAAAATAGAAAAAAAAATCACATTTCACTTTTGGTTTGATTTGTAACCAAAACGTCAACCACATATTCGTATTTCTTATGAAACTAAGGTAAAATGTAATAGCTTTTTTAACGCAAGAAATAGAGTATCAAACAAAAAAATGTTTGTTTGTAGCCTAAGCATCTTTTAACAAACTAAATTAAAAAGAAAAAAAATCTGTTTCTTTAATATTTTAAAATTCTGCCTTTAACTGTTGCCATACCGTATAAGAAATTCTTCTGATAACTTTTTTTTATACTAAGGAAACTGTTAGGATGACACAGAAGAGTAAAAAAATAAGTTATATTTCTGCTGACACCAGCCTAATCGGATTTAAAAACACCCTACAGCTATTAGAGAACAGTATAAAATGTTTTTTTTTTTATCTTAATGTTATAGTAATCGTACAACTAATCGAACATAGTCAGCACACATTTGGATGGATGGCAAAACAAAATTAAATCAAATGAGTACTTTAATTTAGATATAGTATAGTCAGTATTGATTTCTTATGGGTGTCTTGTATGCCAGGGTTTTTTATTTGAACCTGATTTTATATTAAATTTAGAATACATAACCCTTATTTTTAATTATGTCTTGCATTATAGACTTGTAGCCTTGTAGAAGATTTTAAAAATGAAACAAAATATATAGTTAAAAAATAATGAAATTAATAACAAATTCATATTAAAAAAAAAGAAAAAATAGTGGAGTAACTAAAGCTCAAAAAATGGTAATATTAGGGAACCCGGCCGAACAGCTCTGATTTTGATGATCTTTTTTTCAAACGTCGGAAAATAAAAATACTTTTAAGTCTATAAATTAAAAATTGCCGCTGTTGGCGCTTTCATTTTTGTTAAAAAATAAAATTTTGCTTAAATTTCATAAATTTACTAATGCCAAAAGATTGGCTAGGCAATTAAAAACAACAATATGGGAGTGAAGGACAATCTTCCATCGTTTAGGCAATAAATGCAATTTTCTCACAAATTGACTTCAAACACAAAAAAAATATTTGAACACAACGGTAACACCTACAATATTTAAATATACATTTTTTAAAAGCTAGAAGCTTATTCATATGTATTTATAAAATTAAAATTATTTACCTAAATTGAGGAAATGGTTTTTGAAAAAATGTCACTTAAACTCAAATTTTTGAAAAAAAAAATCATGGAAATATTTTAACATGTCCTTTTTAAAACTTTTTCGTAATATAAAATGCATTTATTTTAAAAAAAATTTTTGGTCACATTTATTATGATTTGAAATTATAAAAAGAAATGAAAAATCCCATGAAATTGAAGTAATTAATTTTTTTTTTAATAAATTCATATTTTACTACGACAAAGTTTGAAAATAAGTCATTTAAGATTTTTTCTGAGTTAAGAACCATTCTTTCAAAAATTCTTGATTAAATTTAGTGAATTTAAATTTTACAGATAGAAATGAGATTTAGGCTTTTTAAAAACGTATATGTAAATATTGTAGGTGTTGCCGTTGTGTTCAAAATACTTTTTTTTTTGTGTTTGAAGTCAGTTTGTGAGAATATTGGATTTATCCCTTAAACCATGGAAGATTGTCTTTTACTCCCATATATTTTTTTTTCCTTAAATTACCTGGAAAATTTTTTGGTTTCATTTATTTTATGAAATTCAAGCAAAAAAGGTGGTTTTGTAAAAAAAAAAAACAATACTGCAACATCGGCAATTTTTAACCTATAGACTTTAAATTTTTTTTAATTACCCACCGACACGTTTGAAAAAAAGATTATCAAAATCAGAGCTGTTCGGCCGGGTGCCCTAATAATTTGCTTTAGTTACTCCACTAAAAATCAAAGTGATTTTTTTATTTATGTATTACATACATATTTATATGCTAAGTGGCCGCACTCAAAGGTTTTGATAATGAACATAACGATGGAGGCACATGTACAAATAATAAAGGTAGGACGGGTTATAATGGCTAAAAATAAGATAAATAAAATAAACGGCTGGGTTGTATAGAATTTGCTCTTAGAGTTCAAGATGCACAATATTTTTTCTATGTATATTGTAACAACACCTAGAACCAAAATTCCAAAAAAATTCAATATCGCGTTTTCGAAAAATTCGCGGGATTTTTTTATTTTCACAACTCAAAAGTGATTCTCCCGTTGGCACAATTTTGTTCCGCTTCGCTTTAGAACTTCAGAATTAGAATCTACTTATACATCTTTCAAACTCCTCTTAATTTTAAATTATTAAATACATTTTTTATCAAAGATTTTTCCTTAATTTATTTTATCGAACCGCCTCTTTTATTTACTTAATTTATGTGATCTTAAATCCTTCATTAAAAAGGATATTATAGAACTGCTTAAGAGATATAAGGTTCTTGTTTAAGTAATTCTGTGCTACTTGTGATAGTGGGACCCACTTTCTTCAAATACTTACTTTTTCATCGCAATGTTATGAAATTGTAATATAAATTTTTTTTGAATGCATATCTTGACATAATAGAAACCTATTAACATTGCAGTTAAAAAAAGGCGAATAAGAAAAAACATACGCAAATTGTATAAATTGCCAGTTGCACTAAAGTTGGCTTCAGCTGAATTTTTATCTAAATTCAAATTTGTACATATTGTACCTTAAAAAGTTTCATTATTTTTCGATGCACGAGTATATACAGGGTGTCCCACAGTCACCGCCCCAAATGAAAACCATAGATTCCTGAGGTCATTTTAAGTCGAAAAACTTAAGATGTAATTTTCTCGTTTTCGTCCCGTTTTCGAGTTACCACGGTTTTTATGATTTTTGCTCTCTTGTCCTTTAACTGGCCTTATCTTTGCCAAACTACGTTTTATTCGAAAGATTTTTTTTACAACCAATTAAGAATTTATTACAGTTTTAGTTTTACTCAAAACTTTTTTTTCTGCGGACAACCGTCTCTCCACAATTTTGCATCAAACACAATTTTCTTTGTTTTTTAAGTTGTTTTTTAACTTTCATATCATTTAAGTCAAAAAAACACGTTAATGAGTATTAATTTTTTGTGCTTTTTATTAAAGCCCAGTTTATTTCCATAAAAAAAAATAAGTTTTATTTCATAAAAAAGGCTACTGAAAGTAATTAAAAAAAAAATAAACAAACTGAGTGAATTAAAAAAAAAAAAATTTTTAAATACAAAATTAATTTAAATGAATTAAAACTTTTTCTGAGCTTTATCTATTTGTTCTTCTCTTAACCACAATAGCTCAGAAAAAGTTTATAATTCATTTAAATTAATTTTTTATTTAAAAATAATTTTTTTTTTAATTCACTCAGTTTGTTTATTTTTTTTAATTTTTTTCAGTAGACTTTTTTATGAAATATAACTTATTTTTTTTATGAAAATAAACTGGGCTTTAATAAAAAGCACAAAAAATTAATACTCATTAACGTGTTTTTTTGACTTAAATGATATGAAAGTTAAAAAACAACTTAAAAAACAAAGAAAATTGTGTTTGATGCAAAATTGTGGAGAGACGGTTGTCCGCAGAAAAAAAAGTTTTGAGTAAAACTAAAACTGTAATAAATTCTTAATTGGTTGTAAAAAAAATCTTTCGAATAAAACGTAGTTTGGCAAAGATAAGGCCAGTTAAAGGACAAGAGAGCAAAAATCATAAAAACCGTGGTAACTCGAAAACGGGACGAAAACGAGAAAATTACATCTTAAGTTTTTCGACTTAAAATGACCTCAGGAATCTATGGTTTTCATTTGGGGCGGTGACTGTGGGACACCCTGTATACTCTCTATGAGCATAAGCTCAATATGATAAACAAAAGCCCACAAATTCAAGCCATCTAGCAGTTATATATATCTAATGATAGAAAAAAACAAACATTTTAACGCTTCAACTACTTTTTTCAATACCTAAATGCATAGCAGTCACGCTACTACTATCATTAATATACCTAGTTTTACCGTTCTTATACATTAGATTGTTCTACTTTGATCAAAATGACAATGACTGCGGATAAACAAATTATTTGGACAGCTTTGATGAATTGATTACATAATTAAGACCCGACACTCATTTTAAGTAAAATTATCTATTTTAGAATCTCCAGGTTTATCGCCATGCGTGCATAATTAAAAAAAAAACAAACAAAACATCTGATGGTCTAAATTAATCTATTATACCTAGGTTTTTTGTTTTTTTGACTCTTTTGTCATAATACAATACACAGCATCAACTGCAAAATCACTCCTATGGACAGTTATTTTTAATCAAACCTTTCATAATAATCCTCAACCCCGCGCAATCCTCAGAATCTCTTTGTCAAATTGTCAATTAACAAACCATTTTACAGACAATTTGCGCCCATTTTAATGACACAAGAGCTGCACCAGCTGCAGTATTATGAGCTCCACAGGCCACCGACACACGGCAGCACATGTCACCCGTGACTCTCGAATTTATTTAATATTCTCTATTAAATAATCCATCAGAGTTTTGCTTGATTAAAAATGACACACAGAAGGTGGAATGAATTTTTACGACTGCCAAATGAATATTAATGAAGTTCATTGGCCTGGGCCAAGTTTTTTTTTTATGTACGGACAAAGTTGGTACGCGAGTATATTAGTGCGGTTGGTATGCACGTGATGCTCCATGCCGAATCTCATCGCAAAAATAAAAAGAGCTAATAATTTATTTTATTTTTTTTTGTCCCAAAATAACTTCTAGAAAAATAAAAAAGTTCAAAAGAAGTCGCAACTCACGACACGAGCAGCACACTCCGCGTGCTCTTTCTCTCTCTCAATTCATTTGAAAACCCATTAATTCGCTTTAATTAGCTACCTGACCTCAAAGGACAGTCACATTTTCAGTATCTATTCAGTCTATTCACTGCAGCTATAAGACCGTGTAAATCTCACCTAAGATTTCACACGAATCAGAATCATGGCAGCAGCACAAAAAACCAGAGAAGGGCTATGAGCTGGGAAGGGGACATTTGAAAACGAGTCAAGAGAAGACGTGGAGGGAACAGTTATTTTCTGCGCAATGCTCACGTAAAGTCGTGAATAATTTAAATTGACCGGCTTTTGCCGCATGTGATAGTTGGTAGGTATATTGTGTGCAGCCAACAAACCAGGTTGTTCCACTCACTTTTATTTAAGATCTTTTTCATATTTTTCGATTTCTTTCGCCCGCACCATTTATATAGTGACAGTGTTTGTTTTTTGGGTTACCATTGCAGAGGTAGGTAGTTGTTTTAGTTTTCTAGTATGCTTTACTTACATGGAAAGATAATACACTGAGCGTAAATATAGTAAAGCCATGATGATGCGACTTTTTCATTCACAAAAACAATGTACTATACTTTGAAGGTATCTTTTTTTATTGGCGAAGAAATTGGACATGTAAGACGGATGAATCATTTAATACCTTCAACTCATTTGTTTTCAAATTATTTCCATTCCAAAATAACAGTCGTTAGTTAATTTTACTGTATTGTCTCAATTAAACTTTGAATTTAATGATTTGAAAATATTATATACAGTGGCGGTCAAAAATATAGCAGTGCATCGAAAAATATTTCAAATAAAATATAAAACATAAAAAGAGTTTCGATGTTGGATTTATTTTTTAGTAAAACTATTTTAGATACATTCTAGATTAATTTTTAGTATGAATGAAATTTAATTTATTGCTAATAGCTAAGCAATAATCCAAAAACAAAATAAACCTAAAAATTAAGCGGTCAAAATAATAGCAGTGATTTTCTTTTTCTAGTAAATTTAAATAAAACAAAGGCACAAAAAGTTGAAATAAACAGTATTTTAGTAGGCAAAAGCTAGCATTTGCTCTCTTGACCTTTATTTTTAATTAAAGCTTGGCAAAAACCTTTTATGGGGCCAACAAGTCGCTGAGATCTGTGAGGTGTTTTAGCTCACCAAAACTGGTCAACAACGGTCCATAACTGCCGTTATGTTTGGGTTTTGCTTTATAAACTTCTTCTTTTATATCCTCGCAATGATTCTAGAAAAGATAGAGGTTCAAAGACTAAGCAGTCCACTCCATAAGCTAAATCTTAATGTTTTAAAACCATTGTTTGGTTGCTCTCCTGAAGTATTTTGGGATATTATCTTGTTGGAAGACCCATTTAAGCGGTATTTTGAAGTCGAAGTATAGCAGCATACTGTTTTACAAGATATCCAGGTACTACTGCTGGTTTATTTTAGTTTTAATCTAATATAATAGACCAAGTCCTTAGTAGGACAAGTTTCTCCAAATTCTTATACTGGACCCTGGAATATTCTCTGGACTGATGAGAGCAAATTGATTCCGCATGGTGGCAAAGGGTCTCGGTAGTACTACAAAACACGAAATATAACCCTAGGTATAGCAGAAAAACTATTAAACACGGAGGATCCAGTACAATGGTTTGGGGGAACTTGTCCTACTACGGACTTTTTTACGATGCACTGCTATTTTTTTGACCGCAGCTGTAAGTATTTTAAACTCTTCAATTTTAGGAGTTTCGTACGTGATATTGTTTCAAACTTCTTCAGATTTATTTGAAGTCATGTTGGAAAATTGGTTTAATACAAAGTAACAACAGCTACTAAAAGTCGAAATTTTAGAGCATGATATTGAGGCATATGCATAAAAAAAAGTAATTACTAGTAGTAAAAGGTTTATAGTAAATACTAGTACTACTAGTAGAAGCTGAGACTAATAGTATTTACTACATTCGGTATGCATAAACCTTAGTTTCTACTAGCTATTATAAACTAGTAGTAAATACTGGATTCATCCCAGTAAATACTACTAGTTCAACTGAAAGTAATAGTATATACTAGATACCTACTTAAATGCTGATGCTTTTTTTTTGTTCTGTATTTTTAACGTTCTATAATTTTCTTCTTTTGTAAAAGGGATAAATAAATTTATCAGATTCAATTAATTGTAAATAAAATATCTTACCCATAAAATATTCGCATAGCCCCTCAACGTTATCTTTCTCAAAACGGTAGAGCATTTTAAAATTATTATTCGCGGGCGTTCTTCGCTGTTTATAAATTTTTTCAGATCTTAAATTGAAAAAAGCTGACATATTTATATTCGAAATAAATCCTCTGCAAACCGATTGCTTTGTAAGTAAAGTCGCGACTGAATATGTCGGCATTTAACATGAGAAAGTTTTTACTAGTAAATGTTCAAGTTGGTATTTAGAAACTTGAAAAATTTGCAGTAAATACTAGAAAGTACAAGTTCGTACTAGTTTTTATGCATATCAAAACCAGTATTTACTATAAAAATTCATCCAAAACTAGTAAATACTATTCTTCTAGTAAATACTACCTTTCCAGCATTTACTATGTTTTTTATGCATATGAAAACTAGTAAATACTATACTATTTACTATGTTTTTACTATGTTTTTTATGCATATGAAAACTAGTAAATACTATAAAAATTTACTAGTAAAAGCATATGCTACCTTTTATGCATACGGCTCATTGTTTTAATGAATTTTGAATAAAAAAAACATTTTTTGCCCTCGACAATAAGAATTCAAAGGATAGAATGGATAAATGCTAAAGGGTAAAAATTTAGTAAATAATAGTTCCTGGATCGAGAAAATCAAATCGAAGGTAGTTCGTAGTTGCTGAATGCAATAGGAGAGCAGCCCAGCTTTTTACCTTTTTTTTTTTAAACCCATTCCCAACCCATTGGGAAGTTTTTTTGATAACAAAATAGGTAGAAAATGAAACCCACTGAATGTCATTTGGTTTCATGAAACCTCGGGTTAAAGATTGCAAAGTGATACCGGGCGAAGCTATCGCCCACCAATACCGTCTTGCTGACAGAACTTTCTTTGGAGACAGTGAATGACTCACACAAACATACTATAACGAATTACATCTTTTAAGATAAACATCTGAACACAATACCTACTTCTGTGAAGATTAACATCTGAACGCACCTTTAGTATTAAGTGTGAACATGCTTTTAAATTTTCTGAACGTACCCGTGGACATCCAAAATATCCCACTGGAAGTATGAAACGATACAGTTTAATTTTGAAAGTGACAGATAAGGTGAAATAAAGTGTTAGAAATTGTTAGTAGTAAATAAAATGATTCAAATAGTGTGTTTCAAATTGTGGGATTCTGATGTTATGGTCTATGAGAGAGGGATAAAGATTTGAGCCTTTCCTTGCCAGCTCATCCGCTTTTTCATTGCCGAACACATCACTGTGGCCGGGAACCCAGTAGAGTCTTACATTATGCTGCAAACCAAGAACCCTAAGCTCTTCGCGACAGCAAGAAACAAGCTTTGACTTGATTTCGTTGAAATCGGGTTAATTTTGTACGAGATATTCAGAACCCAAAAAAAACGTTCTATGACAGGTACCGTTAATAACGGTACAAAAAATATTTTTTTTATTTCAAAAGTTGGCTCTTATGTGTTATACCACACATGAAAATTTTAATCAAAATCGTTAGAGCCGTTTTTGAAAAAAATTAACTTTTCTACTTCCGTTATATGGCAGGTACCGTTAGTTTTGGTCATAAAAAAAAAATTTCAATTTCCCCTCTAGGGAATCACCAAAAACTTTACTCGTTTAGGGTGTAGCTTGAGGTATATACAGACAGACAGAATTGCCGGACCCACTTTTTTGATACTCTTCATCATCGTAATGTCGTGTAAAATTTTTATCTCGAGTTCGATTTTTTTTACGAATCCTAAACTTGCCCTATATATATCGCAAGTAAAAAGTATGTTAACATTTTTATACAGCAAAACATGTTACAGTATTGAAATCTAACCGTTTATTTAACATACTTTCTATCAAGTTTAATCTTTAAAAGGTAAAGAACCCTAGAATAATATAAAACTCAATTTGAATCTTGTAATACGCCATCACCGTTAAAAAGCAGTCAATCATAAATCTTTTCGATATTATTCTCTTTACCAGAGTGTTTTATATCGATGAAAACCAAACTACAATACATCTTTACTCTTATAACAATCACACTAACAAAAAGTAGGTGACAAAGCTGGCTGCACCTCCATCAGTTTACACGACATCAGATGCTCACGCTCAAGCCCGTATATAAGATAACCGTAGATCAACCTATTGAAGTGGCAAAAGAAAAGGTCGTGTTCCTCAGACATATTTTTTCTTTTGTGTATCCCCACAAATCTGCGAACAATAAGTGAGTGAATGGATTTGTAGATGCTGCGAGGTCTGTAATAAAGTGGCTTATATAAATACCAACCTTCTTTTTTTTTATATGAGCATAGGATGTACTAGGAGGTTAATAGTGATTGTGTGCCTTCTGCCTTGCTATGCCATACCATTGCTGGCAAGATGCTGCCCCCTCTTAATTTCAAAGAAAAGAAAAGTCAGTTGACATTTTTAAGATGCGGAAAAGAAAACGATGGTGATGTTTGGTTCAACAAAAAAAAACACGACACGGTGAATTTCATGGAAACATAAAAACACCGTAAGGAATATAGAGTCACAGAGATGATGATGAGCTGATACTGATAGAAATTCCCGTACTTTCATCTTTCGCTATTCGCTATGCTGGCGCACTATGGGTAAAATCTAATTATACGGAATCGTATTCAGTTGAGTCAAGTGCAAACTGAAATCATAGCAGAGAGATCCATAATAGCGTTTATGTTTTTTTTTTCATTCGTATAATGCTGGACGCACACGTATTGTCCGACTACCAAGTCAGAAAAAGAGATAAATAAATGAAGCTATAGTAGGGTAGGATGGTATAAGAGTGCGCGGTTGATAAGAGTGCGCAAGGCCATTTTCTACGGTTTGAAAGGGAATATAAGACTGAATGCACTTATTTTGGAAAGATGTAAATGAGTTTAATCTGCTGTCAAAATTTCATGCAAATGTGTTTGTAAACAGAGGTGTTAGTTAAGTTTAAGTTTTTTAGAACTTTTTTTTCCAATTTTTCTTGCCAAAGAAATTAATTTTTCTGCTTAACAACAAAAAATAACAATAAACAAAGTATGGGACATTGAAAAGTCGACAAAAAGAAACATTTAAGGAACACGTAAGATTGGTCATAAAGTGCATTGTGAAATACATATATATTCTTCGATTACATGTCTGGACGTGTAAGAGTGCGCACCATGATGATGTATAAGAGTGCGCGGGTTAAAAGAGCAGTAAATGCTATCCAAGGCTTCAAAATAACTGGCATTTGTCCATATACCAGCAAACATCAGCTAGAAAAAGCAATTCCAACCAAAAAGGAACCAAATAAAAGTTTTAAAAAAAACAAGCGAATGAGAGTATCTAGGAAATATTGAAATTTTCTCGGAACCATTAATCGAAGGCTAAATTAATTGTTCCTCATGCAAGGAGTGATGGGTTGAAAAATACTCTGTTTATTTAAAGATAGGCAATTTTATTTGCGACTTTTGTGCGAACTTACACCTGTGCGCAGCTGCGCACTCTTACAAACTAAGCCTCGCACTCTTACACAATAGGATGTATAAGAGTGCGCAAATTTCCTAATGTGGTATTTTGCTTATAACTTTTGAATTAATACATTTTTGTTACCAGTTTTAAGTTTTTTTCGTTGCTTTGATTATAAACTAAAAACTATATATAAAAAAAGTAGTTAAATTCTTTTTGTTATTGTTTTATTTGGTATTTTGTCTAAAATGCGCACTCTTATACCACCTTACCCTATAACAATTGTGGATACCCTGTATACTAGTCTACCATGATAAAAAGCCATCATGATTGTAATGATGATGATGGTGTGGTGACAAGCGATTGGGGTGTCCACAATTGGTAACGTTTAGAAAGTATAATTGACATTTCATTGAGGTTTTAATTTCAATAGATTACAAAGTGTTTATGATAGTAGTTCAAAAAGTGAAACTGGGGGAAATAAGGGAAAATGAAGAGGGAAAAAATTGATTATTTGATGATCGTTGAAGGAATAATATGAAATTATTGCATTTAAATCAATTTCTATTGAAGCGTCTACATTAAGGTGCCGTGAAATAATGCCGAATTTCTACATTTGTACTTGTTGCACTTTGACATTATGAAACAACATTGGATCTCAACTGAGAAACAAGGGAAATGTTAGTAAAATGCAGAAGCAGGGACATAACGCCCAGGTAAATTAACCGGTTTTATTTTTAATTTGACAGAGATATAAGGCCCAAATTTATTAAGGATAAATGGCCCTAAAAGCAGCTTGACATAAGTTGCAAATTAAAATGTCGGGACTTATGTTCCTCTTAATTATTCATTAACATAGATTATTTTAAGCGATCATTTCAATACAAAACTGGCTGCAGCAGATTATAGATACTGAAATATTTCGCAAGCTCCACTTAGTAGTCTTTGGCTCCAAATTGGGAGTATTAGATAAGCTTAGAAGACATATCATGTTGAGGCAATACTTCTATGTAATACTTAAATAAGAAGTTTTTGATTCCTTTTTATAAATATTTTCTGGAAAAATGAATTCAATCAAAAACATTTCTTAAAATTTGCTCATATTTTAAAATATTTCTAATTAATGACCCATTTTGAGAATAAAAGTACATACGATTCAATTCGATGGTATAAAAGTTCACCATGGGACATTGAGTCCAAAAATAAAATTTTGGTGTATTGTCCCTTGCCTTAATACAAAGTATATGAGGTTTACGAGTTCGATTATGGGACTCACTCCTTTCTCCTTTAACTCATTGTTTTTGGCATTATTAGAATCTGAAGTGATTTTAAAAATAAAACTAAAAAAAAAATGTTAAAGTGTTATTTCACTTTGTCATTTCACATTTTGCCCGAACGTCAAAATTCAAAATGTTAAATCAATTTCGTGAAGTGAAATTCGAGCTCATTTCACGGCACCCCACATTATATTAATTTGCTTAAACGTTCGAATCGACGTATTGAACAAAGCGTAACCATAACTTCGAAGTAGTAAAGGACTGCGTCTAGCTAGGCTCCACTATGAACACAGACAACAACACCAGCGCTTAAATCAAACGGAGGCTTACTCTTGCCAACCGCTGCTGTTACACTTTTAACAAGGCAATTGACCAGCAAATCCCTTTCTCGAGCAAATAAGGTGTCCCTCTTTCTTTCCAAGATTCTTAGCATCCCAGTCCTGCTATATGGTGCAGAGTACTTTGATGAAAATGCAGATGAAAACATGATCGTCAATTACTCTTTTTAAAAATCTAAGTAAGCTCTTGGAAGGGCTGACACTCAGGAAGCTCAAGAAGTTTAGCAGCGATAGCAACATCATACCAGATATGCAATTTGGCTTTCGGGAGAAGCACTCTACGCTGTATCCGCTCATAAAATGTCATCAAGACTCAGCTTTAAGCAACCATCAAATTACCGTCGCATGTTTTCTGGAAGGCGAGAAAGCATTTGACAGCGTATGGATAGAAGCTCTTTACCACAAAATTCATTTACTTTTTCTTTTCATTCTTCCAAGAACTTTTTTGTAGTAGAGGATCGCAAATCAACAATGAAGTGCATTACAGCATCCTGAAGTCAGACTAGCCACCAACTGCCAGCTGAAGACGATTTACTGACATAATGTAAGTCCATCTCGCCAACAATAGCTGCTAAGTTGAAGCTCACATCCCAAAAGTGTATGAGTTCGACAGAAAATGGGGTATCCGGATCAACTCAACAAATTCGGAACTACTGTGCCTTAGGGCCAGTTGTACAAATATTTAATCCGTGGATCAGCAACTTTTATCTTGTGAAATCCGTAGGATGGCCGAAGTTAAGCATTATTGGTTCAAGGTTCATATATGTAAAAATAACCACACTCATGCTTGAACCGAAGTTGACTCGCAGTTAATCCGCCGAAATCGGCGGGTTAGGTTCCTGAACCAAGGCTAATCCACGTTTGTACAACTGGCACTTAGAAGAACAGGAGAACGAAGCAGGTTTGTATAAGAGGTAAGTGAATTGCGCATTTGTATAAGCATTTGGCAACTTGTATGTTGTCTAATACAGCAAATGTCTTCTTAAGCATTCAAAAGTGGCAATAAAACTATTGAAACGCTATTTCTCTACTTAAACCCGTAGGTATTTACGGTAACAGTTTAGTAAGTGTCTATGAATATGCCCCATTAAATTTAATACACAAACATAAGGCTACGTTTTATTTTTAATTCTAAAGTGGTAAAGTTTTAGAATGCAACCAGAGATAGAGAGGCATATCAATGAACCCAATTAAGGTGTAGAAACACCACTGGTTCTTCTACTGGCACTTAAACCAATTTGCATAATTATTTTACGTATTCTAGGACATTTCTTGCATTTACAAAAAAAAAAGTGCCTTGCCTAAGACACTCGCATTTGTAGCTACGTGTTGAATTAATCAAGTTCAAGTTTGTGTGGATTGTTGGGATACTCACAGAGTATCCAATGAGTGTTTTCTTTTTTTTTTGCACTTCAACTCTACACCGCAATTTTTTTTTTTGCCTAACTGAACGTTTGAGGCAAACTCGAACCCGCCTCAGGCCCAACCAAACCCTCCAATTCGACACAACACCAACAACATAGCTAGCTACAAGAATGAGTGCGAATTTTGAAGAATATAACGAATGCGATGTGTGAACAAGAAGATGAACAAATATCATATTGAAATATACACATTTTCCTTAGCTTTGCGTTTTGCTATTTTTTCCTTTCTATCTTTGCGTTAAGTAGTTTGCATAATGTTACATATTTTAAATGAATATATAAGTCATAGTCGAAGCTAGGAGTAATAAGAGTGAGAGAATTGGAGCAGAGTTTACTTTTGAATGAACTTAAATAAGTTGGGATTTGCAAAGAAAAAAATGGAGAGGATCACATACAGCCCTGAAGTTCAAGTGAAAAGTTTAGTATGTCAATAAAATAAAGTATATGTACATGTGTGGGGCAATCATGTGGTGTAAGTCGATTTTTTCCTTTTTTTTTAATATTGCCATTCTGTTGACATTTAGACAAATGCTTCTCTTGGGGTTTGAAATGTATGACGCAAATTCTTATCTCAATGTTGTTTGCACGAGTTGATAAAAAATAAAGATGCATTGGGATATTTATCTGACGCAAATAGGAATTAAATATAATGTCAAAAATGTGCATGCACTGAAAAACATGTCATCGGAGACATCTGGTGTATTTTTTTTTTTTTTTATTAAAAAGGGGAAGCCATTATCTGGTTGTAGAACAGTTTTAAGAGCTTATTTTAACTCTACATTCACAGACGTTTGAAAACGTTTGTTAATTGTTAGTAAATGCTGTTAATCATCTTTACAAAAGAACGACTTTTCATTGATGGACTGATCTTGATTTTTTAACAGACTCCTTCAATTCTATTGTATTTCTTTTTTTTTCCTTACAATCATTTAAAAAAATTATCATCCACCTCTTTTTCGCTCAATGTTTCAGGATTGTTATAACTAGAACTTCAATGCCTTCTTTGAATTTCATAAAGCAATTTTCAGAAAAAAATGATGAATATCTTAGCAGAGTCTCCTGCAAACGTATATCTCTATTTCCCAATTTTATAAAGTAAAACTTCATTTTTCGTCAGTTCCTTGGTATTAGCGGAGGTTATGTTACTTGTGAAATAAGAGAAAAACGTTTTCAGAATCTATCCATCATTTCGATCTACACCTATGTATCTCGAACTTACTTAAACACAAGCCAACCTCATTAAAGATCCCAAGACATTTTTTCAATTCAATCGATTGCAAATTATGTATTTAAAAATTGAGTGAAAAAAATTCACTTCAAACAACATACAGATAGAAATTGGCCTTATTTTGTATTTTCATCCAGTTCTGGATCATGTGTATATTAAAATCTTATACTCTCATTAGCAATCTAGCTTCCAATATTTCATCTGAATAAACAAACAGTGGAGACAGGGTATCTTTCACAAAAAACGTTCGTTAAATAGAATGTTTTGAGCTTATTTTTATATTGTTTGTACACAGTTATTGTGTAAATCAAGAATATATAAGTAAATATGTGTTTTATTTGAAGAGATGTTTCATAATTTACAAAAGGGAATCACGCACAGAAAATTAAAAAAATAAAACAAAAAATTCTTACTAAGACTAACCCCTTATCTAGACGCTCTAGCTTTTTATATTCATATCAACTTGCATACTCGAGTGTTTAATTTATGTAAATTGAATGTTTTCAGACGTTCTAGCTTATCTTATATTAATATTTTTTGTAGCTTCAAGTTCCTTTCGAAAAATTGGTTGCAATAGAAACAAAAATCACCTGTTTGCGTAATTAGAGACACCATATTAAAATATATGACAGACCTAAATCTGTCTAAGTGTTTTAAAAAATGGATATTCTTATTTTTTTTTTATACATTTTTTTTTGTGTTACTACCCAATCTAAATTTAAAATTTACGTCAAAAGACATCTAAATTAATGAAATAGCTTACATGTGCTTTAGTTTCGATTTAATTGTATGTAAATATGTAAGTGGTTTAAAACCTGAACCGGTATTAACAACTTTTTTTATGTAACATCGTTATCAGTATGTGTGTATGAAAAAACAATTTTTTTAAAACATGCTAACCAATTCAGAAGTCATCAACCTTAGAGGTACAGTTCAGCAAAATAATTGTCATTTCTTATTTTATACTAATTTTGTTTTATCAAAAATTCATATTTATGCCAAAAATCTGCTTAAGTAATAGCAATAAAAATAAGATTATATTCAGTTTTTGTTTATGTTTAAATTTCCTATTTTTGAATGTAAATTTTAGTTCAACTGTTGGAAGATGAACTTGTCTGAAACTATTTTGCATTAACATAAGTTTGATAACCTTTGATTCACTTTAAGTGAGTCACACGAGACCTTACCTTTTGAATAGATTAATCTCCCTCATTCTAATAAAGTTTTAAGAGTCCACAGCAAATTTTTGGAGTGGGGGTATAACCAAAATGTGAGAATGCATTTTTATAGCCTTATGCGTTATAATAACGAATTTAAAAGTCTGGCGGCTTTATATTGTTATTAATTCAATTTAATTTACTCAATTTGGAGAGGGCTCTGCTCTGGTTTAAAACTGTTTCGTAAACCAATACATTTTGTCAAAAATGATTTTAAAATTATTCTTTCAACGGTTCAACACTGCACTGCAATGCTGGCTTCATATGCTATGCGTGTAGCTGTCTTAAGTTGGACTTGGAGTCATATGACTTGGCTTTTAAGAATAAATTGGAATCTAAACCACACTGATAACAGGCTCAGACGGAACGTGAGTACGAGTCTCGATTTTTCGTTCATGCAGCCGGCGTTTATCGATTTATAAGACGTTATAAGATCAAAAACGGCTAAGCTTTGGTCTTGAAGTCATTGCATATTAAACACGTGGTATGAATTTCGAAGATTTCAAATTGATTTTATTGCAGCAGAGGAAAAATCAGTGGGGATAGAGTCTATTTTAAATGGTTCTTTATAAGAGTTTTACAATATATTTCGGCTTTCTCTAATCTAAAATTGATAACGCCGTTCAATCGGTTTTGCTACAGGTACCGTTAGTTTTGATCCTAAAAAAAATTATTTCCCCTCTAGAAAACAACTTCAGAACCCTTATTCTCAAAAAAATGATTCAGCGGTTTTGGTTTCCCAAAATGAGATTGGGTGCTGGTGGTACAAACTTTTTCACTTCAAATTGTGACAATTTGTAATGTCAACTTTTATTCTTTGTTAGTTTTATATATTCATAATGTATGAACATTATCATATCGTCACTGTAGATTGAATACCTTGTAATCCAAAAAACGTCGTTTGACCTGCAATATATTCGCCTGCAATTCTTTATTTAATTTATATATCAAGTCAAAAATAAACGTAAACAGAACATCAGTTTATCGACGTCATTGAAGAATATTTGCTTATAACATTTAAAAAAATGCAATATTCTTCAACTCTATTATAAATTCCAATTGCTACAACACAAGATTGCTCTATAAAAATGACAACACTTCTTTAGAGACTCTTGGTGCCATGCAAGACGATGATGTGTTTTAATTTACTTAACAAATAACCAACATTGACATTGTTTTTTGTTTTATATCGACCCAGTTAAGGAACATAATCGTTATTTTATTGATATAGACTCCTCGTGCCTTGCATATTGATGCAGTTCTCTCAAACAAGAATAAGATTTTATGCGTTAGTTTAATTAAAATTGTTCACATCGACATCGCAATCTGATAACGACACTTTAAGAGGCTATCAAAAACTTTATTTATAGACTAACAAATTTAAAAGTACTGATAATGAGAATGACAGTTAAATATTATTTTAATGAGATTTTAATTACAGTATGAGTTGGAACAAAAAAGAAGCAAATTCCTGTTGTTTATTTTAGCAGAAAAACTATAAATTTAATAACTCCCTAGTGGACTAGTACATAAGAAAGTCTTCCAATAAAATCATGATGAGACGATATTATTTTAAAGATTTATGTGGATGAATTTATTACATGGCAATTGAGCAAAATAAATCATCAAATTGAGAATTGCAATGGAAAAATATAAATGATCATAAATATACGAATTTCATTGCTTTAGTTTATATACTGCAAGATTTAATGAAGACGACAATACTCTTACCTTTTTAAAATTTATTAAATGTAAGTATCTTTTACCAAAGTTTGAGTTGCATCTAGCAAAATAAATGTGAATAACACAAATAGTTGCTATATGTTGTAAAAAGTTTAATAACACAACGCGAGCTTTTGGGAAAGGCGGATGAAGAGGTGATACCGATGTAGATTATTTTTGATAGCAATACATTTGATGTTAGAGATGAATTTCATTAAAATTATTTTTACATGTGTACTATAACAATATCGTGGCCATATCGGAGCAAGAACAATTTTCTGTCGTCGTCGGACAACATCAAAAGGTGCATATTTCTATTTTTGGCTACATCAGTCGTGTTTTTGGCAAATTCATTTGCAGCGCAGTAGGATTTTTAAAAATTTGAAGAAGACTGTTTGGTTTTTTTTTTTTATATATTTAAAATTGGTTATTTATCACAATAACTTGTAAAAACTAATTTGTAAATATTTTTGAATGAATGGTTGGATGTGGGGAAACTGCACTACGAACTTTAAGGTTATACACCCAATTTTAACTGCAAGTTAATTCTTACAGCACGGTCTCCAAGTTAATAACTCGTAGGTATTTAATTATTTGGAATATTTCAAGAGATCTTTAACTACAACCTGGTTTTGACCCCGGTATCTGGTAGTTGGAGAACTTCGCAGTTGGCCAGTATTTATTTTTGGTGTTTCTTTGTGTTCATTGCAGAACCTGCAGGTAG
This sequence comes from Episyrphus balteatus, assembly GCF_945859705.1. Classification (NCBI taxonomy): domain Eukaryota; kingdom Metazoa; phylum Arthropoda; class Insecta; order Diptera; family Syrphidae; genus Episyrphus; species Episyrphus balteatus. Next base: position 52,918,977 of record NC_079134.1, on the reverse strand, counting down.
CACTATCAGTCAGTTTAAAGTTGTTGAAGTGTTCGTAGTGGCCTGTGAGGCACCCTGTTAATATTATCAGGTTGTTCCTGCTCAGAGGAATGTAGTTTTGTTTATTTTTTTGCAATTTTGCTACTTGTCCCACAGATCAAAAGTGATTGTTTGATGCTCAGGAATTTTGCGTTTAAAATAATAAGTTATAAAAATTTAGGACGATATAAAATCCCGGCCATATCTATAGTTGATACGAATCAATTGATCTTTGAAGTGGGATCAACAAATATGCTATTTTTAAAAAGTCTATATGACTGTATTTATAAGACATTCTATAGGTCGTTAAAGGAAATTATGCGCTTTATTAAAACAGATATTTTGTCGAAAACCCTTTATACAAATAGTTTAATAACAAATATAACCCGTTGTTTTCGGGCGGTTGAAAATAAACAACTTTGTCCCACTTTTCAATCAAATGAAAAATATTATAAGTTGTAAATAAAATTCTTATCACATCATGAATGTTTACTCTTGTACGTTGTTAATAAGAGGTTAAAAAAAAAATTAATTAAGATTTTATTCAGTTGTTTTAAACAAAAGTAAAAAAAAACTGGTGCGGGTTCCGCCTTGTAGACGTTTTTTGGTGGTACGCAGAATTTTATTCTGGTAACAACAGAAGATTACTTTTATTTATTATGTATTAATAATCCTTTGTTGTTGAAGGGTTAAAAATTTGTAACTGTAGAAAAAATATTTCTCTGCAAACCTACAAATAAAAACTTTTGTTTATCGTTAGCAATCATTTGTTGTTGTTTCCCGTGCAAAATTCTGTTCCAACAGGAATTGTCGAAATTTGTTTGGTTATCCTCTGTTGTTACTTTTTATTTTTTAGTTCTTCTGCCCAAATGATCCATCACAACCCTTCTCGCTTAGTAATGATAGACTTTTCGGAAGTCCAATTAATTCCAGTTCGAAACAAATCTGAATCAAAAACAAGTTTTCCAAAATTTAAAAATTTTTCAAAATTGAAAAAAAAGTGTTATAATTTTAATAAAAATAGTTTTTTTTACAAGCTCTAAAAAAATCTAATTTTTGAACTAAGTTTTTAGATTTTTACATTTGAACCTTAGTTCAGGTGGCCTGCGTTGAACTCGAGTCATACTTTGTAAATTTTTCCCAGTGAAAACAAATTTCAAGACAGTGAATAGTTAGATTTGACCCCAGAGCCTCTGGGTTGATAGTCCATCGCCCTAACAACACATTCTAAATAGCAAATAAAAAAATAAAATATAATGCATATTAAGCTTTATCGTCGCTTCAGATGCAAAGTATCCTATCTCAAAATCTGGAGTTTTTCAGAAAGGTGAATTAAAATATTTGTTTTGTTAAAAAACTAATTTTCGTCTAGAGTTTATGCGAGGAGCTTAAAATTGTAGAACAAATACAATTTATTTTTTGGTGTTACAAAATAAAAATCATGTCAATTACTTTCGAAGTTACCTACCAGAGGTTGTAGGTATTACTGAGTGCATCATATTTCGGCGCTTGAAATTTTTCGTAGACCCTCAAAATTTCAAGTATTGTCAAAAAACCGTATTCAATGTTTTCAGATTTGAATTATTTGAGTCATTTTTCGGTCAATTTTACAGTTATAAACAGAGGAGTACTTGTTCTTTTTGAAAATATTTTTTATTATGATCAAGCACCAAATTGGGTGTAGATTTAATGGGCTGAATCTCAAAGTACAACTTTTTTCACCGTTTTTTAGAGTTCGGAGACCGTTTTAAGCTACGTTTTGTGTTTTGAAAATTTTTTTATAACTTGACGATAACTTGCAATTTTGAGGGTCTACGAAAAATTTCAAGCGCCGAAATATGATGTACTCAGTAATACCTACAACCTCTGGTAGTTAACTTCGAAAGTAATTGACATGATTTTTATTTTGTAACACGGTGTAATTACTATTCTTATGTTTTGTTATCAGTAAAACTTGACAAAATGTTTTGTATTGTAATGAAACCAATCATTTCTATTTTAACCCTTATTTTATTACCTTAAATGCAAAACAACATTATGCCCTCACGCCTTCAATTTAAGTGGTATTTAACTGAAAGTTTGACCGGAAAATAGCTTATTGTTTTGTGATTTTTTCGGTATACTTAGCTCAAAATCGCTAAATTTTGAGATAGGGCACTTTCTGAATCGAAGTTTTGTTCTAGGACTCTGTTAAAGTTTTACAAAAAACACTGCTCATAATACAAAAGCAGAAAGTTAGTTTATCATAAAAAGTCTTATGGAAAATTTTATAAAGCCCTTTTAAAACTTATCAGGCTTTTACATCCTAAAATGTCTTTTGTTTTCATACAAAAAACGTCATTTAAAAGTTTAAAAGCCCGTTAAATGTTTATGAAATCGGCCATTAAACTACAACACGCTATGAAAACAAAACGTACCATAATTTTTAAGTCGATATACCCACGTAGTATAAAAATCCACTCTCAACAAAGCGAATCGTCATCATCTAATAAGATAAGAATTCTAAATTAGGTACTCTTAATAAGAATATTCTTCCAAATGTTTCACAATGTTAGTTTTGAGGTTTAACAATATTTGATGATTTCTCATGTCAATCAAAAATGTTTGTGATTTCATCACTATCTTCAACAAAAAAAAAACTACATATACCAAATTTTTAAAAATTTATCACACATTCGAGATAAGAATTAAGCAATAAACACTTTACCTAACAACTTAAGTAAAGAAACGGAAATTAAAAACATAAAGCAAAAAAAAATACAAATTATTAAATACTCGAGAATCTACAGATTAGGTCGGTACCTGTACCTACTTTAGCAAGAATATTTTTAGAAGCATTTACATACAGATCAGGCCGAGACACTTTTTGTAAAAAGCCGTAGGATCCGGAGAAGCCCAAACTAATGCCAAATCTTCAGGAGAAAAAAAAGAAAACCTTCACTTTAAAAACTTTCCAACAAACTTTTACAAAATGACAAACAACCATAAAGAAAATGATTTTGTTTTTGTCTATTTATCTAAAAAACAACACACAAAGCACAAAAATCTAATGAAAAAGAATTAGAACTTAACAAGAAACAGCAACAATGTTTCTCTTTGACAAAAACAAAGTGAAAAAAAAAAGAAAGAAAAAACAGCGCAAATGGATAGATATTGGAAGCAAGCAAAATCTATATACGTAGGCAGATTAATGTTGCAGCAGGTTGTTGTTAATGGCCAACCCCTCTTCCATCCATCCACATGGACTGGTTAAACGACTCGACGTGCGTCCTCATTCCCCTCCATCACTCGGCTTTTACAGATGTTTTTTTTACGTGTGTTCTGTTTGTAGTTGCCTCGTTCGTTCGTCGGTTTGTCATCAAAGTAATAACCATAGCACAAAGTGGATCAATTAAAACCCTATCAATGGAGGTAAGGTGGTGGTTTTGTTGGTGGTGCTTTAACATCGACAACACCTTCACACCACTCTTTTTCTATTCGACAAAGTGCCGATGTGCGTTAAAATTAAAAAAAAAATTAAACAATAGCCTGCAGATTTAATATGGGTCGCAAAAAACGCGAAAATCAGCAAAAAAAAAAAACATATTGGTGGAGTAACTAAAGCAAATTATTAGGGAACCGGCCGAACAGTTCTGATTTTGACAACGACAACACCAACAATATTTAAAAATACATTTTTAAAAAGCCATTGCTAACTTTAAAATATAAACTCACTAAATTTAATGAAGTGTTATCGAGAAAATGGTCATCAAACTCAGAATTTTGAAAAAAAAAACGTTATTAAAAAGTTTTAAATGACTTTTTTCAAATCTTTTCGAGATAAAATATGAATTTGTTTTGAAGAATTTTTTTGGCCATAAATTGGTAATACATTATTACAATTTTGAAAAAAAAAATAAATTAAAAATTTCTTCAATTTCATTTTTTTTTTTTTTTATAAAAACTGACTTTTTTATTGAAATAATTGATTTTCTCTAAGACTTTGAAAAATTAGACCTTCAAACTTTCGCTTTTTAACCTTCAACAATAAGGGCTATTGAATGAAGAAAAAAATAACTTCATACTAATCCAGTCAAATAAGGGTTTCACCTCGGAATGAATGCTAATAGAAATTTTTTTTGCTCAATATCTTCGTTTTGGCATTCTATAACAGCCTCAAAAGTCTAGAAAAATCTCATGTCCGCAAGTCGCGATTTTGAAGGTTAAAGCGCGAAATAGGGTTTTTCAAAATTAGCAAAAAAAGACGATGGTATTATATACACATATGATACATGATTTCAAGGTAATTTTTAATGCTGATTCCAAAAAATCTAAAATCAAGGCAATCTGACATCTCTGAAAGTTATACAAAATTAGGACTTGCGGACATTTTAGATTTTTGACATAAGATATAGAATATCCAAACAAAGATAGAAACAAAAAAATTAGCCTATTAGCACTAATTCCAAGATTAGTGCATATCCCCAAATTTCCCCTTTTTTCAAAAAATACCAATTTTTCATAGATATGAATGTTTTTTTCATTGCATTTTTTTGATTCCTAATAATAATGGATACGAAAACCTTCATGCAAAATTTGGTTCCTCTACCATAACTTTTAAGGGTTTTTCGGTAGTAAGTTTGCAACTGTTATAATAATATGAGTTGACAGATGAAAAACTGGTATAACTTTTTTCAGAGACGTCAGATTGTCTTGATTTTAGATTTTTTGGCATCAGCATTAAAAAATACCTCGAAGACATGTATCATATGTGTATATAATACCATTGTCTATTATTGCTAATTTTGAAAATCTCCTTTCGCGCTTTGACCTTGAAAATCGCTACTCGCGGACATTAGATTTTTCTAGACTTTTGAGGTACATATGTTATAGAATGCCAAAACGAAGATATTGAGCAAAAAAAAATTTCTATTAGAATTCATTCCGAGATTTACCCCTTTTTTCACCTTATTTTACTGTATTATACATATTTAAATGTTGAACTTAAAAAAACAGTTAAATTTTTTTCATAAACATTAAAAAAAAGTTCTTCAAAAATGAAATAATTTTTTCATAGACTGTAATACCTACATATTGACATTTCCTTTTCTAAATTCAAATTTGTAGCACTTAAAATTTAATGTGGTCAGAAAATTTATAAAAACAAATGCATACCTATTTTATTAAGAAAAAGTTTTAAAAACGACGTTAAAATTTTTTCAATAATTTTTTTTTTTTTTGAAATTCGGAGTTTAAGGACCAGTTTTTTAAAAACACTTCATTCAATTAACTTAATTTTAATTTTACAAATTTAAATAAGCTTCTCTAGCTTTTTAAAAATGTATATTTTAACATTGTAGGTGCTGCCGTTGTGTTCAAATATTTTTTTTTTTGTGTTTGAAAGTTTGAGAAAATTGCATCTATTACTTAAATGATGGAAGATTGTCCCTCATAATCATATATATATTTTTTTTCCTTGAATTTCCTAACAATTTATGGAATCCATTAATTTAAGAAAATTAAGAAAAATTTTTGAAAACAAATTTTTTTTTTGTTCACAAAAACCTTCAATTAAATTTAAAAAATCAATACGGCAACAGCGGCAAGTTTTAACCTTAGAGGATATAATATATGGAGTGCTTGTGCTGTTAGTTCCGTGAAGCTTTTATAGAGGGCTCTAGTTTCTTTCAGTTTTTCGATGAGTGCATGCCTCCATTTTATTTTCATTTGATGGCTGTCATCAACAAGCGTGTTTATTTACAGCTGCGGAACCGGACTCGCACTGAAAAACGAAGGCAGCGACCCCTATCCATGCATATGGCGTTACAATGTATTAGGTATAGGAACAAGCACTCCATATATTATATCCTCTAAGGTTTTAACCTATAGAGGTTAAAGCCAGGGGCGTATCGAGAGGGGGGTGTGGGGTGTCAAACCCCCACGATTTACCGAGTCGGCAAATCAGTACGTACATAAGTGTATGTATTTAAAATCTTGCTAGCTCGCGTCGTGTACGAGGTACGAAGGTAAAAATTTAATAGAAAATCTAGAAGTGGAAAATTTGTACGTTTTTGATGCTTCATTTTTTATTCAAAGCACAATAAAATAATTTTTACAAATAAACGATGATGACACTCAAATAAATGCATCAATAAAAAGTTCATTCTCATTTGCTGAAAAATTAAATATTAATCCTGAAAATAATTTTTTGAAACATCATAGAACTCGCCGCTTTCCAAAGAAAATTGATGAAAATCCTGAAACCGCTTCTGTTTTTAATTTGGAAACATTTTATAGGAAAGAGTTCAAAATAGTTCTTCAAATTTTTACGTCACGCGTAAAAGATAACATAACCATTTTTGAACCTTTTTTAAAAATTTTAATATACCCGATTCTAAGATACAATAGAATTAGTCGAATCTATTGTGGAATTGGATCCTATTTATTTTTTAAAGAAGATGTGGCATGCTACTTATTTGAATTGGAAATTCTTCTTTTTTCTTGCAACGAATTCTCAAATTTCGACGACATTACCAAAGAGGTATTTAAACTAAGAAATGAAATTTCGTTAGCTTTCAAGTTAGTTTACTACATGTGGTCAGCTTCTTGTGAGCGGTCATTTAGTAAACTTAAAAGAGTTCCCAATTATTTGCGTACGACCAAGATAGTTAAATTCGTTGATGCTGCTATATTTCTCAAAAGATATAGTTGATAAAATTCAACTAAGCGAGGCTGTCGAAAAATGGGCATTGTTAAAATATCGCAGGGTTAGACTTTAAAAAATTTAAAAGTCAATTTCATGTAAATGTTTTGTATGGGAGGTACAATTTCTAAGCGAGATATAAAAAAAAACAATTTTCAGAATTACATAAAAATCATATGTACCAAATTTGAAGAAAATCCATCCACCCGTTTAGGCTGTGGAAATGTGTACCTGATGGACGTACATGGACGCACGGACGGAATTGCGAGACCCACTTTTTTGGAATTCGCCATCATCGTAATGTTGGTTTTGATTAATACCTCAATTTTTTTCGACACGAAAACAATACTTGCCCTATAGATACGGTGACCATCCTTCCTGGTTTACCCGGGACTGTCCCGGGTTTCTATAACTTGTGCCGGATTTTTATTAAAGAAACCCGGGACGTGTAAGTGTCCCGTATTTTGTTAATTGTCCCGTTACATCCCCGTATTTTCACAATCTCTGATTTTTGTATTCAAAATTTCAAATACTTTGTATACGAAAAACACGAAAATTGGGGTCGAATTAAGGTATACGTTCGTTAACGTAAGGTTGCTATGAGTCCCTTTCTTTTTCTACTGATTAAATAGAGACAGAAATATTCAAAACTTTAACGTATAATTGTAATCGTGTGCCGTGATTCGACCCCAGTGCTTGGAAAATAAAATGTTTTCAATTTTTTCGAAAAAGCATTAATTTAAAAAAAATTTTCAATTATTTAGTTCCAGCTTGTGTTTGTCAGGTTGGAATGCTACACCAGAAAAAGACATATAAAAGTTGAATTAAATATTACAAGATCATTTAAAATAAAATTAAAATGTTAAAAAACAAATCTAACAATTTTGATTAAAAAATATTTTTTTTAGAAGTTATTACAGTAGGTAGAGGTACCTACTTAAAATAAAACCGTTTTTTCTTCAATTCTGACTAACTTGGAAATGACTTAGGTGTTTTAAACGAAAATGTTCCCATAAAATCGTTTAAGAAATCTAGATATTAAAATTAAGAAAAATTATGAAAACTCATTTTATTATTCTTTTTTTTTAACCCATGTTTTCAAAACAATTCAACAAATTTTTTACCCAGAAATATGGTCACCGTGTACATATAGAGCAAGTAAAAATATAATCAAAATTGGAGCTGTTCGACCAGGTTCCCTAATATTGCCATTTTTTTTAGCTTTACTTATGTCGTTTTCCAAAATTCAAGGAGTGACACTCCTAGCCAGCGTTGCCAACCCATTCTGTCAAAATTATGCCTCACTTGAAAAAAAATTATGCCTTTTCAAATAAATTATGCCTCAATTTAAATTTCTTAGTTTATGCTTAAAAATTATATACAAAAAGTACACAAGTACACAAAACGAAATGTTTATTTTATCAATTTATACATTAAGGGCCAATTTTTCAATAGTCAGATAAACCTCAGATAGAGATTATTCCTAGGAATAAAATTTTTTATATTGAAATTTATTCTTCTGATAGTCTAACTAACAACTTATTTGTCACGTAACGGAAACTTTTTTTCTTCGAAAAGAATATTTCAAGACGTTGCTTCATATAATTGGAAGAAATTAGCGCCCAATTTTTTTCACCAATAAAATATATTAGCCTATTTGCAAACGTTTTAGACCTTTTTACAGCAACAAAATTAGATTCTTTTCTAGTAAAAGTGATTAGTGAAGAGCTAAATTGTAAAAACAAATTCTGTATATAAAATTTCGAACAACTTTTATTTAAAAGATATAGAAAATTTAAGTTTTTAGTCTTTTTATCAAAATATTTAAAAAATTATAAGAAAGTTTTAAAATATAAATCAAGAGTAGAAAGAAAAAAATTATGCCTTTTTGGCAAAAAATAAGCCTCAATGCCTTAGCTAATAAAATTATGCCTAAAAGGCATAATTATGCCTCAGTTGGCATCGCTGCTCCTAGCTATATAATCACTCCAAAAGGAGTGATTTCAAATTCCAAAATTGAAAAAGGAGTGAATTTTTGGAGTGAATTCTTCACTCCCATAATTTTGAAGGAGCGACGGAGTGATTACCAATACTTCTACATTTGACTTCATGGACTGCTTGTCAAATTGTTGGGTGGTTGTTTTAACTGTTTTTGTGAAGGAAGTTATATTTATTAACAAAAAAAATTCAATAAAGTATTGTAAAAAATCACTAAAAGTGAATTTAAAAGATTGTGTTATTATTTTATTCATTATTTCGTATTACAAACACATGCAAAGCAAACGTCAAATCACTCCACTTGTCAAATTCTTAGTGAACAAATTCCAAAATTGTACAAAAAAGGAGTGATTCACTCCCATAATTTTGGAAAACGACATTACTCCACTACATCACTCAGCGTGTGCTTTAATAAATTCTAGCTCCCATTTTGATGTGTTTAGTAGATGGATCTTACAGAGAGGCAATACTGGGAGGTGGGATTTAATTCAACGAAGAGAGAAATGATGCAGGTGGAGTGGCTGGCTGGCTGCTGGGGTCAACGTCAACCAACAACAAAAAACAACAACAACAACTGAAGGCAAAAAGGAAGCAAGTCTTGCAAAAACCGGTTAACTTTGTGTCAGGGTCCGGTTTTTTGAATCTACGGTTCTACCCCTTTGGGAGAAGGACGCTTAAACGGATTTGGAACAAAAAATGCAACAAGAGCAGAACAAAATAAAGCTTAACAGAAAAATATTCTCAGACGAACGGAAAAAGGTTGTCACGGTGGCAAGTGGAAAGACTACTCTACCCTTTTCGTTTGTTGGATTACAAATGTAATTGGCTTTGAGACACTTTCTTTTTTTTTAGTCAGTTTCTTTGCCATCTGGCTTGGTTTTTTAACGATCTCATATTGGAATGGTGGTCATTGGAAATTTATGGGATGAATAAACCAGAATTTGGCCTTGAATTTCAAGTCAATGTGATTATAATTTAAAGCTTACCGAGTCTATCGAACTTACATTCTTTTTATCGTGTTTCTCATTTGTGTCGGTCGGAAAAGGGAAAAAATAATAAAGAATACTATTTCCACTATAATTTTAAGAGACAACAACGACGACAAAGACTTTTTTTTAATTTATAGATGCAAGTTTGTTGTCTGAATTCAAGTTTCAGAGTTTTAGAGTAGCCCAGTCAGCTTCCTTGTAACTCTCCTAGATCTGGTGCACATACACAAAAAATTTTCTTCTTCGTTTTCACGGGCACTGGCACTGGATTGGAATTTTTTTTCCTTTTCTTTTTTTTGTAATTTCATTCACAGAAAAAACACTCAAATAGATTTATAAATTTTTATTAAAATACACTTAATTTAATATTGATTGGTTTTTTCTTTTATAATGAATTATAAATTAGTTTTTTTTTGCTTCTTTTTTAATTGGAATTTGATTTGTGAGAGACGACACACAGGAAAAAATTTCGCGACCTGCTTCAACACAACACATCAAAAATCAAATTGACAACACATCGGATTCGAGCAGTGTGGCCAATATTAGAAAAATAAAAGATGTTTTGTGGATGAAAGAGTGGGATGACAGCAACAACAAACTGTCAGAGTGATGGGTAGTTGGAGTGACATCTGGTGAGTAATCTGAAAAACGTAAGTACAGTAAGAATAGAAAACTTATAAGGGCTTGCTTACACTGGAAATGTATGCTGTAGCTGTCAGGGTTGTAAAAGAATGCAATCTTTTGTGAATGAAGTCTTTAAAATTTAGTTACATAATTGAATAAAAAAGTTTGCATTCATTGACTTAAAACAAAAAAGAAAAACGCCTTAATACCTAGTTTGCACTACTATGGCGTTTTTCACCAGCACGAATTTGTTAGACCTTAGTGAAAACAGGCTTTCAAGCCTATATGTAACGCAGATCTCGCTAAACTAAATTCATTTAGACTTCTGCTGGGAAAAAAATCCGTGGTCAATTTTGGCTTTGGTATTTGATAGAGTAGGTATATCAGTACGAGCCATTTTGCCATTTTGTTTTTACAGGTTATTTTGATTTTTGCACATAACTCACGTGCTTTTAATCCTAGAATATTAAGTTATTTTGTACGTATAATTAATTTATAGATTTGACTTGTTGAAATTAGATTTCCAACACAATATATGTGTACCGTTAAAAAGTTACAGAGCATTTTCTAAAAAAAAATAAGGGTAAATTTTGTTCTATAGGCCTGGTATGCTGTTCGCGCTAAATTTTAGCCGACATAAAATTCCCATACAAGTTATCGATAATTTGTATGGGATCCATTTTAGCTCAGATAAAATGTTTCGATAATTTGTAGGGGAGCTAAAATTTAGCGCGAGCAGCGTACCAGGCTATAAGCCTGGTACGCAGCTCGCGCTAAATTTTAGCTCCCATACAAATTATCGAAAATTTTTAGCCGAGATAAAATGGATCCCATACAAGTTATCGATAACTTGTATGGGAATTTTATCTCAGCTAAAATTTAGCGCGAGCAGCGTACTAGGCTATACCATACATTTTTACATTTTTTTCGCCCACTTAAATTAATAAATTATTAGGGTCAATGTGGGTAAATGTAAACAATTTCATGTCTTTTTTTCTTTCGACTTTAGATTTTTTTATTTTTTCACGGAACAACTTAAATGGTATCTTCAAATGCAAATATGAAATGATGGCAATTCTTCTTTATTAATATAAACAAATATTTCCCAAATTGTTTACATTACTGTCAAATATGGCATGTTTACAAATACCCCACCATGTTTGTGTTTTTTTACAAATTCGGGGTAAATGTGAACACTGATTTAAAATTTAGAATTTCTTCTTTATCATATGGATAACGACTTGAAAAACGTTCAAGAAGGTACTTGACAAAAACTTTTTCAAATTCCAATAAAAGTTTTTGTTTTCTTCCTTTGATTCTTTATATAGGCGCCCAATATGCATCCTGAGCAGCTCTGAACGTCATATTTTTCGTTTTTTTACGTCAACGACCGATTTTGCAACATCATCTACTGAAAATGATGGTGTTGGCTACTTTAAAATGTGACTCCGCGGCACTTTAGCAATAGTAATTGACTAAAAATACTTTATTTTTATTAAAACCAATAATTTCACCAAATATGTTTGTTTATATTTACCCCCAGAATACGTTGTTTACATTTACCCATTATGAAAAATATTCTGGGGTAAATGTAAACATATGCAAATCGACATAAATGTCCTGTATTTTAAAATTTGCTTGTATCACATAGAATCTACATCAAAATTAAAAACAAAAAAGTATTTGCAAATTATACTGACTTAATTGAATCTGCAAAAATATTTAATTTTTCTGAAAGACTAACGACTTGTTTGGCACTTTAAAAAATTATCTTTCACGGATAATACGCTCGTCGAATGAATTCTCTCTTGACAGCAATGAGCTTGACGTATAAGTTAAAAGATACATGCGTCCGCGGTTTGTACTTATTTCTCTGGAGAAAAAAATCCTTGCCAATATCTCGATGGATAAAATCTCCAAGGTAACAATTTTGTTTTTAAAAATCTTCACGAAATTTCCAGATCCCCAATGTCCAGTTTTGTCTACTAAATAACGGCATATAAATGTCATTCTTTTACCGTTATGTCATGAAAAGGATTGTGTGTTTAAAGAACAAATTATGAATTCACTTGAAGTTTGTCAAAATTTTTAATAAATGGAAGTGGCTTTTGTGTTTCTTAAAGCCTGGTACGCTGCTCGCGCTAAATTTTAGCTCCCATACAAATTATCGAAAATTTTTAGCCGAGATAAAATGGGTCCCATACAAGTTATCGATAACTTGTATGGGAAAATTATCTCAGCTAAAATTTAGCGCGAGCAGCGTACCAGGCTTAAGAATAGTTACAGATGGGATTACTGTATGAAGATCAAATAAAGGTCGAAAAAAGCTAATTATAAATGGATTAGAGGCTATCATTTCCATTAAAAAAAAAAACAAAAAAAGAACAAAAATTGGGATTTTGGGTTCGAGGATTTTGGGTTTGGGGATTTTAGTTTGGGTATTATGGCTTGGGGAAAACGTCACAAACCCGAATTTTCATTTTGGAATTCGATAGATTGTTGGTACATAAACCAAAAAACATTTTTTTGCACATAACTCGTGTAATTTGAACCTGTTATATGACACAAGTTATATGACAAATTGATAGCAAATTTAAGTACCTAACATATTTTGTAGCAAATCTAATTTGTTGCAAGTTTGTCTAATTCAATATACTAGGGTCAAAAGCATGTGAGTTATGTGCAAAAATCAAAATGACCGGTAAAAACAAATGGCAGCAAAATGAGACTAGGTGTACCTAATTGTTCAAAATGTGGTTTTCAGCTCGTGTACTAATACTCAATCAAATAGCAAACAAAAATTCCTAAATTCAAATTCCCCGTGCTATAGTGAGGAAAATCTTTCCTGAAAAAAATCTGTAAATGGTTAGATCAAAAAGCGACCGCATTATCCAACTTTATAAAAGTACCTACAAACAACCAAAAAGCTCTCTACGCCTAACCTTTTGATATACATAATTCGATAAAATTATTATTATTTGTACGTATTTTTAGTTTTTTAAACAATTTTTTTTGAAGTTATACTTCTTATGGGAGGGTGGGTGTGAAAATTTGTTTTTTGACAAGAATGTCAAAGGGATTATGACGCGATCGCCATCTCTGAGACAATTGGGAAGCAGGGCTGTCGTTTCATCTTTACAGTTGGTAGTACTTAAGTATTTAAAAATGCAGTACGCCGCAGTACGTGGCAAGTTGCATGTTTTATGTCGCAAGTTGTATGTGGCATGTGGCAAGTACCTACCATGTGGCATGAAACATGGTGCAAGTGCATGTGGCATGTGGCAAGTAGCAAGAGGCACTTGCACTTGGAATTCAGTATGCAAAATGTGGCAAGTTGCCACAAAAAAAAAAAAGAAAAATGTTAATACTCATAATAAAAGGAAAAGAAAACAACATAGACTAAAACTATACCTGTATTGATATAAAGACCATCAATCGTAGATAAAATTTAATTTTTTTTCTCAAAAATTTAGCCCCGAAAATTAGTATGAAGATTCTTAACCCTCTGTAGACGCACCTCTTTTTTGTGACGTGATAGGCACACGTGCGAAATTGGTTTATACTTTTTCATGTCGCTAGAACTTTTTTCGGTCACAATATTTTATAGAGAATCAAGTATGAAAATGATGTAGAATATTCCGAGGAATTCGAATATTGCATTCACAATTCCGAACAAAAATATTTTCACCCTTATAAAGAGCCTTTTTTGTGACCACTTTTTTGAAAAATCGTAATTCTTTTAATTTTGTCCTGCCAAATTCGCACCCGTGTGCCGACAGAGGGTTAATTTCCAATTATTAATATTTTTTCATGCATATCTGAAGTCAGATTGTCTTGGATTAAGGTACGGAGATAGCATCAAAAAATTTCCTTAGATCACCATAAGCTAAGATTGTTAAAAAAATACGCTGTTTGATTATTTTAATAAATTATATAAAACAAAAATAATAAAAATTAAAAATATCAAATGAAATTCACTTAACATAGGTACTGAGTGAGAAGTATAACTTCAGTCGCGTGTACATGTGTACACACACTCTTTTTTTTCTAGATTTTGGTTAGAAAAATTATTTTCTGATGTTTTGTTTTTGTTCAACTTCAGTAGCGTACTAGGATTTAATTTCCAAAGACCATATAAAGCTGAAAATTAGAACTGCGTACTTACTAACATTTTGGATATACCTACCTCCACCTTACCAAATTTGTGGTAGGCTCTCGGTCTATCGACTTCAAAATTAAAATACTTATAATTGAATTTTGGGCGGGGGTCTTTGTTTTTGCTATTGAGTGTGAAAATCTGGGTTATTATCAAGCTTAGACTCTTTAATATTTTAAGTTGCTGTTAAATGATGTCCGGTTAGTATCTTTCCATTCGTATAAAAAGCCTGGGTGTGACGCACTTGATAACGTCCTATTGATGCGCTTACGTAAGCTCGACCCGTTTCTTGTCTAGTCTCTAGTTTGATTCCGACAACACACCAATTACAAAACTTTTAAAAAAATAAACACTTTTTGCCTTGCGAAAAAGAATACAACAGATAATAATTTAATAAAATTTATTTCCATTGCTTCTATCAGTTTTAACAATCCAAACTTATCATCTCAAAGATATAAATATCTTTTAATCATTAGATTCAACCGCTCTAAATTCAATACCTTAAATAGAACCTTACTATTTGTTTGTTTATTTAAGAACATGCAATAACTCTTTCATTAAAGGTACGTCTTGTGTACTATTTTTTTTTTTTAGTTATGCTTTAATAAATTCTAATAATATAGAATATTCGCAATTTTATAAATTTTACCTTCAAATCATTCCATCATGTAATATAGCTTGAATTTAGGCACTATAAGTTGAACTTAGAGCTACATAATATTTTTGCGAATATTATCTAAAATGTTTTGTTGAACATAAAAAAAAAATTATTTAGCCATATTTTATTTATTTTTACATACTTAATGTGTTTTAAGCTTATTTTTTTTTTGTTTTCTTTTGGAATTTAATAGCTTCTAAAATATATATCAAGCATATTTTTTTTGCTTAATCTTTTCTACCTTAATCACAATGTCGTGTCTTTGGACGTTTATTTTCAGCCATAAGTTGTAAATAAAACCCTTTACATTCATAATTTATAATAATAGTCACACGCAAAATAAATAAAATGTTTTATGTATAAAAAAAAATATAAAAAAAAATGACAATGTTATTTTAAAAAATCCACATTTATATAAATCAGAAATACAAATAAAATATATTTCAAAAAATACAAAAGCTAAACAAATAAATCAACAAAAATTATTTTACCAAACAAATAAAATAATAATGTTAAATTTATTTAAAATCAAATAATTTGTCTGCTTAAATTTAACATTAGAGGCTAGGTACTTTTCTTTTAGAACTTTTTGTTTTAACCTTTATTTTATCATTATAGAGTAAGGTATATTATGTATTCTATTTCGTTATTCATTGAAACGCTTTTGGAGAATATTATTGAATATTTTTGTTTTTATTTCATTTTGATACTCTTGCTTTGGTAATATTTTGTTTTTCTGCTTCGGTGAATTCCAAAATACTTTCGATCGCCTTGAGGTGACCCTGTGAGTTCTCCTTGTCGGTTAAGAAATAATAGACTGCACTTTTGAGGAATTGCAGTGTTACTTCGGGATCAACATGGGTTTTATTCTTCTGAGCGTCCAAAAGCCGACGATATATTGTCTGTTTAAAATTAATATTTTTTTTATATATATTTTTATATCTGTTTTTTGTTTTTTTTTTTATCGAAACAAAAAAAAAAATCAAAAAGGAAATAATAAATAATGGACTTCATTGATGAACCAAATAGTTAAAATGTATGAAAATGTAATAAATCTTTATGTTAGGTTATCAAGATACACGAAAATATATATTTGAAGTTATACTTCGTTTCCGGCGTTTGTACAGAGTGAAAAATTCCTTTGTGACAAGAATATTAAAGGTACCTACTAATTAGTGATAGCAGTTCTCACAAAAAAAATTGTTTGTTATAAACGGCACATAGTTGCCTAAGAATCGCTTTCGTGATTTCTGCATTTCTGGTAAACGACTAAACAGACCAATTTATGTGTTTTTTGAAACTTTGTTTTCATGTGTCGATTAATATTTTATTTTTACCGGCATACCAAATTTAATTTTTGAAATTTTTTTTTCATAAAGAATAACTATTTAAAAAACGGCTCTTACGATTTTTAAAATTACTTCGTTTTTCAATTTTTTAAAAGATGTTGTAGTGGAGTAACTAAAGCTCAAAAATTGGCAATATTAGGGAACCCGGCCGAACAGCTTAGATTTTGATGATCTTTTTTTTCAAACGTCGGTAATTAAAAATACTTTAAAGTCTATAGATTAAAAATTGCCAGTGTTGCCGTTTTGATTTTTTAAAATTAATTGAAGATTTTTGTGAACAAAAAATTTTTTTTTTTCAAAATTTTTTCTTAAATTTCATAAATCAATTGATGCCAAAAGATTGTCTAGGAAATTCAAGGAAGAAAAATATATGGGAGTGAGGGACAATCGTCTAACGTTCAAGCGATAGATGCAATTTTCTTATTAATTGACTTCAAACACAAAAAAAAATATTTAAACACAACGGCAACACCTACAATATCAAAAAGTACATTTTTAAAAAGCTAGAAGCTTAGTCACATTTGTAAAATTAAAATTAAGTTGATTGAATGAAGGGCTTTTGAAAGAATGGTAATTGAACTCAGATTTTTGAAAAAAAATTATTGAAAAAATTTTAACATGTCGTTTTTAAAACTTTTTTCGTAATATAAAATGCATTTATTTTCAAATTTGTTTGGCCACATTTATTATGATTTGAAATTATAAAAGGAATTGTCAAAATGTATTACGGTTTATGAAAAAAATTAAAAAGGATTTCTTTTTCGAAGAACTTTTTTAATAGAAGTTTTTTTTTTAAAGTTCAACATCTAAATATAAAATTATTTTTTATTCATTTAATAACCCTTACTTTTGAAAGTTAAATAGTAAAAATTTAAAGTTCTTATTTACCAAAGTCTTTGAGAAAATTAATTATTTCAATGCAAAAATCCATTGAAATTGAAGTAATTTTTAATTTTTTTTCAAAAGTGTGATATATATTACCTTTTCTGCTTCGGAATCCAACTGATAATATTTAGGGTAAAACTTTTTTTTAAAATAAATTCATATTTTATTAGAAAAAGTTTGGAAAAAAGTCATTTTAAATTTTTTTAATAAATTTTTTTTTTAATTCTGAGTTTGAGGACCATTTTTTCAAAAACTCTTAGTTAAATTTAGTGGATTTAAATTTAAGAGATAAGAATGAGCTTCTGGCTTTTTAAAAATGTATTTTAAAATATTGCAGGTGTTGCCGTTGTTTTCAAAATATATTTTTGTGTTTGAAGTCAGATTATAAGAAAATTGCATTCATCGCTTAGACGATGGAAGATTGTCCCTTACTCCCTTATATTTTTTTCCTTAAATTACCTACAGAATCTTTAGCTATCATTTGTTTTATAAAATTTAAGTAAAAAAAATGGTTTTGTTAAAAAAAATTTAATTTTAAATTAAAAAACAATACGGCAATTTTTAATCTATAGACTTTAAAGTATTTTTAATTACCTACGTTTGAAAAAAAAATCGTCAAAATCTGAGCTGTTCGGCCGGGTTCCCTAATAATTTGCTTTAGTTACTCTACTATTGTTTAAAAACAAATTTTATATAACATCAAAAATGATGTTATTTGTATACAAAAATCCTCAATATTCTTAGCCACCTTAAGTACAGGACCAAGTATGTACTATCCAATCGTGTTTTTTATTTTTACTATAAGTATTAAAACACTGCGACTAAATCCCTTTACTATAACAATCTGTAACGTCTATTCATTTTGCCCTTACCCTGGGCAGTCTCCAAAATCGATCACTAGTTTCATTAATTGATTAGAAAAAAAAACAAAGTTTTCTTAACCAACTAAAATTTGTTTAAAAAATATATTACGTATACACCCCAGTGACCATTTATGTTTTAACTTTGAATATTTGTTAACCTACTAACAAAATTATCAAACAAATACGGTTCAAGTTTTATTTGATTATTACAATTGACAAGAAAGGGGTGGAGTGTCAAACTGATAGTTAACTATCATAATTATAATGAGAATTATAACTACTAATACCTTATTAGAAATAATACTTTATTCTAGGCGTGTTTTTTCTATTACTCAGTACCTACTCATTTTTCATTTTATTCGCAAAGCAATAATAAAAATTACACAAGTAAACATTTGTTTTTATTGTTTTTCGAAAAAAATGAGTAGCTACTGAGTTGTAGAAAAAACACGCCTTCTATTAAAACAATTCTTTTATTAAGTCTGTCGGACAAGTGGCGTAAAGTTATCTTTACGTGACGGACAAATACAAAAAAGGGGTCTCTGATTTGAACATTGCAATACAAAGAGAATCAGTTGTAGAATATTTTTTTTGTTGGTATTTTTGAATCCGTTTTTTCCTCGGATTTTAATTCGATCAAGCTTTGATTCGTTAAAATTGTCCAAGAACTTTAACTACTAAATTAAAAACATGCTGAACGAATCCTGCAATGATCGAAATAATTATATTACATTTCTGGATCTTAATTAGAACAATTTTAAAGGTTGAAGAAAAGGAGTTATTTATTACACTGAGGGAAAAAAATATAACAAAACAACGTAAAATCAATGAAAACCATTTTGATTTGACTATTATTCGGATTGATTAGCGTTGAAGATGAGCATTTAAAAATCAAAGTGGAAAAAATATTGATTTTAAGTGGCATAAAGTACCTACATTAGGGCGTTCGTTATTTCAGGGTTTTTTGAGAATCAAGTGAAAACCTATTTCAAAATATTAAAAAAAAAATTCCCTAGTTTCTGCAGATTTTTAATTTGACTCTAGATGGCACCCCAAGAGGGATAAAGGTTTTTCTCATTTGAGATAGGTAAAACATGCATGACCAGCTAACCCTCTTTTAACCTTGATCGTCACAAATTATTCTCATCAGTATCAGATCCAGAAATTTTCATTTGTAAATATTATTCCCATCATTGTGTATAAGTTGTATTTTCGTGCTTTATTCAATCTAGTTTCAGATTAATCAGGGGGTCAATTCCCGTCCTGTGATATTTTGAAATGAAAACAAAAATCCCAGTTTCACACTAAATTCGATTTTTGATTTGTGAAAGAAATAAAACAAATGTCTAAATCTTTTCACATGATAAATTACACTGGTTTACAGCCAAAAGGGACACTCAATCCCACTATTTTTTCTTACGTTCTTTGATCTCAGGGACTCGGAAATCACCTTAAAAAAAATTACGATGGATACGTTTTCGAGATATGAGATATTTTTCAAAGTTTTTTGTCGTTGTTTTTTCCAGCCTACTTAGTATTCTTGAGTAATAAACGACGAATCTGAACAGAAAAGCCAGCGACTGAAAGCTGAGTAAATAAGAAACAAACGCTAGAACAACTTTTCTGGGTCACTCCAGATATTCAAGTGCAATGTATTAAAACATTTTAAAAAAATCCAGTTTTTAAAGAAAATTTCTGCAAAAACAACTTTATTACTGAAACAAAACATCAAAATCTTTCGAATCCTCATAGCTTTAAATTTTTGTACACTTTCTGGCAAAGATAAAAAGATACTTTTCTTCAAAATCTATGGATAAATTATAAAGATATGACCATTTTTGTAATGATCAGTATTTTCGATTTTTTCTTTTACTTTCTGAGTTTTTGTCCATAACTTGAAAAGCAAGCCGAATTTGAAAATTTGTATTTATTTAAAAAAAAAAATTAAAATTGAAATATTGTAAAAAAAACTTAAGAAAAACTATTCATAAAAGAGAAAAAAAAAGAAATTTTTGATGTTTTTACTAAATGCTCTATTTTTATCTTTTGAGCATTTATAGAATTTTAATCATATAGGGTCAATGTGGGTAAATGTAAACAATTTCATGTCTTTTTTTTCTTTCGACTTTAGATTTTTATGTGTTTTCACGGAACAACTTGAATGGTATCTTCAAATGCAAATATGAAATGATGGCAATTCTTCTTTATAAATATAAACAAATATTTCCCAAATTGTTTAAATTACTCTCAAATATGGCATGCTTACAAATACCCCACCATGTTTCTGTTTTTTTACAAATTCGGGGTAAATGTAAACGGTGTTTTAAAATTTAGAATTTCCTCTTTATCATATGGATAACGACTTGAAAAACGTTCAAGAAGGTATTTGAAAAAAAACTTTTTCAAATTCCAATAAAAGTTTTTGTTTTCTTCCATTGATTCTTTATATAGGCACCCAATATGCATCCTCAACAGCTCTGAACGTCATATTTTTTTTGTTTTTACGTCAAAGACCGATTTTGCAACACCATCCACTAAAAATAATGGTGTTGGCTACTTTAAAATGTGATTTCGCGGCACTTTAGCAATAGTAATTGACTAAAAATAAGTTATTTTTATTAAAACCAATAATTTCAGCAAAAATATATGTTTATATTTACCCCCAGAATACGTTGTTTACATTTACCCATTATGAAAAATATTCTGGGGTGAATGTAAACACATGCAAATCAACATAAATGTCTTGTATTTTAAAATTTGTTTGTTTCACATAGAATCTACATCAAAATTAAAAACTAAAAAGTAATTGCAAATTATACTGACTTAATTGAATCTGCAAAAATATTTAATTTTTCTGGAAGACTAACGACTTGTTTTACACTTTAAAAAATTATCTTTCACGGAAAATACGCTCATCGAATGAATTCTCTCTTGACATCAATGAGTTTTACGTATAAGTTAAAAGATACATGCGTCCGCGATTTGTACTTATGTATGCGTCAAAGAGATTTAACTGAAGCTTGTTATGAGCTATGTTCTCATTTACCCCTGTTTACATTTACCCACATTGACCCTAAAGGAGAAAAGAAGATACTTTTTCGTTCAACATAGGTAATGGTCACAAAAATTGAATACGGCTAAAATTGGATAAAATATGGACTTTCAAAATCTACTGTTTTTGATCTTTTTGAACCATTTTTCTTTAACACATTTAAGAAGATATAATTAGGAGTAAAATAAATTGTATCCACTGTCCACTGTATGTTTGATTAATTGTTTGAGTTTTGTTTCAAAAAAACTACCATCAGAACGATTGCAATAATTTGCAAACTCACGCACTTTGGGTTTCACCTATGAAGAGTTCCAACATGGTGTGCAGTTAATGTAGGTAATGCAAAAATGGTATGACGAATTTTTTCAACCCATCCAAAAAAATTTAGTTTGTATGATTTGGTGTATATTTCAAGAAATGTGTTTTTTTTTCTTACATACCTAGTATATTGTTTAAAAGGAAAAATATTTGAAACCATGATTAGTTTGTTCACCACCACTATTAAATAATGAGTGTTACAAGTGATTTAGATACATTGATTTAAACAAAAGCAATTTGACGCGAGGTCCATACACCAAACATTTATATGATTATTTTACAAACATACCATATACCTTCAATTTTTTACAAAAATAAATTTTAAAAAATAATAATAAAATATTTTTAGTAAAAATAGTAGCAATAAACAAATAATACATTTTGATTTTAATAAAATCAAAAAACCAAAAAAAAAAATACTCCATTGATTTTACAAACCTTCCTCGCGCCAAGTACCCACAACGAAATAGCCTCTTTTGCAGTAAGGAGAGCATGATTACTGCCACATTGTGTTCTACATTCTGCTGCCTATAAAATACACACACATAGATATTTTTTGCGATTGGAAAAAAATTAGTTTTAATTTTTATTTCTTTTAATTTTAGTAATTGTTATAAAAAAATAAAAATATGTGTTGAAAAAAAATAAAAAGTTTTTTAAAATATCTACCGAAACTTATTCAAATATTTTATTTCAGTTGATTCATTATAAAAACATGCGATAAAAAATTGTTAGCAAAATAATCAGGCATTAATTTAAATAAAATTCCTTTAGTAAGAGATATCCCCGATTTTAATTTATTATAATAAATACTGAATTAAGTAAATTACTTTTGTTTTAACCATGCCCTCCTATATGTTACTCTTATTTTTTATTATTATTTGCGTGTGCAAACCAAGCGTATTTTAAAATGAAATAAAGACAAACGCACATAATTAAAACCTTTAAATGAAACACACGTATGCATTTTGTTTTAAAATATAAATATTTAATTAATTAAAACTGATTTTTTGTTTAAAACTTAAAGACAAAACATTTATTTATAGGAAAGCATTATAATAAAGTATGAATGGGTACTAAATCCAATGATAAAGACGAAGTGGTGTTTTTTTTATTAAATTACCAAGTGTATTCAATGAAGTAAGAAAATGTTGAAAATTTATAAATATATATTAAAAAGTTATAAAAAAAAAACTTAATTAAAAAAAATTATTATTAATAAATATGAAAATTAAATAAATTTAACAATTAAATTTTATGTGATATAAAACTTGTTACAATGAAAAATGCAGAATGCAATACAAAATGGAAAAAAGAATTAAAAAGATTTTGAAAAATCTTACGCGAATGTTTTCCAATTCGTCCTGTGTACTTTGGAGTTGATGCAACAGTTCCGTTATGGACACTTTATTTGGAGCTCTGTGCGCCAATTCCAGTGCCTGCAATTAAAAAAAAAGTAAATATAGATATCGTACTGCCATAACGATAATAATAATCGCCCTATTGACGTAATATCTGCCTCTTAAAGAGTTTTTCAAAATAGTCTAATATTGTCGGTTAAGAGTATAAACCTGAAAACTACCACCTACTTACTCCACATAAAAAATAGCTGTTTTTCACTCTAAGCCAACGATATTTACCCCTCTGGTCAAAATTTTTTTCAGATTCTCCCTTTTTTACTCCCTATTGACTGAACTAGTTAAAACAAAATATTTTCTCATTAGGTACCTACTTTCTTCTTGTATTCTCTTTTTAGTTATAGATTTTTACTTTCATTGTGTTTTACTTTACCGAAATACCATCGACATTTTGCTCGTTAGTGCTGGCCATTCGGATTAAAATCCTTTCATTTTTTCTCATTCTCTTTTGAAATAAATGCGGAGAGTTCCTGCAAAACTATATACTACCTGAAAATTACTTCTTTTTTTTACAAAAGAAATGCCCAAATCAAACTGAAAAATGATCTGATTACATCCAAAGTAAAAAATGCGTTGTTTAGTTAGAAGTAGAGGGTTCTGCAACATTAAGCAGAAGTTTTTTAAGGAGCTTTTATAGATTTTGTTTTCTTAGAAAATTGCAAAACAAAATCACAAGTTAATTTCTAAGTAACTAAAGTAAGAAAAATTTCCAATCATATACATTGAGCAGATTCTTACACTAGCTTTTAGAGCGTGATACTGAAAACTATAGACATTTTTAGTTAAATTCTAAAGCCTTATTTGTTACCTATAGAGATTCCAAAAATAACAACGAGGCAAGAAAAAAATCGTATTTGAGTGGGGGGTCTAATTCCCCTCGTTTTCTAAAAAAATTGACTTCATTTGGAAAAAAGTTATTATAAATCAACGGTTGCACCTACAATGAAACATTAACCTTTCGTTTTTTTATTTTTTAACATTAAGACTTCAATAAGGACAGAATAAAGTCATACAGTATTTGGTTCACCTAAGTCCCCTTAAAGCTAGAATCCAGGGGCACCGGGCGCCCAAGAAACAGTAAGAATAATTCACAGGTCAGTTTTGAGGTGTTATCAATGAAAAATTCAATACTGTAATACTTCATTGTGTACTTATTGAAGTCTTAATGTTAAAAAAATAAAGGTTAATGTTTCATAAACTAATTTACCAACAAGTCCAGCCAGGAAAAAATAATGCGGTTTCTTAGAAAAGAGTAGTTTTGGTTTTATATTAATTTCTCGAAAACAACAGACATTTTTGGATACGGTTTTCTGTTTTTGTTTAAGCTAAGTAGATAGTTCTTCTAGCAAAAAAAACCAATGCATTTCTTATGGGAGAGAATTTTTTTAGACTTTTTCCGATAAAAAATATTTTTTAACTCAACACGATTTTTTTTCTCGCAAAACAATGTGCATCCCATTGTTTTTGAGGAAAAAAACTTATAAATGTCATCTGTTCACCACAGATATCTTTTTTAAGAAAAAAAAAATTTTTTTTTATCGAAAAGAACTGTATACTAGGCATTAAAAACAAAAAAGATCACTGTATTTTAAAAATTAAAACAGTAGGTACTTAATTACATAAAATTTGGAAAAAAAGTAGTTCAAACATTTTTTTCATTTTTTTTTTATTTTAATTTTGAAAATTAATTTTTAAAAAACTGTATAGTTTTATATAATTGTTTATTTTTTGGATTTTTGTTGAAAAAAATACGTATACACCCCGTTGAATGATACAATATTTAGTGAAAATTACTTTTACAAAAATGAATACACTAGCCAAATTAAGCAAAATGCGATCAAGAAAAGAATTGATTAATTTTCTTTAAACAATAATTGTCACTCTGAGGTTAGAGTATATTCCGAGCCAAATGGAAAATTGTGGTAGTTATAAATTCGCCCTGTGGTATATTAGAAACGAAGATCTCTACATGCATCTTGAAGTCCAAACGATTCGATGAGAAATTTAATAAATGCACATAAACATAGAAAAAAGTACGCCGCCGCTGTTTCTACATTGAAGCGTTTGAAAATCAATCATCTAACAATGAAGTCAAATATTAAAAAAAAGGTTGGTGCTAACGTGGCAATGACTTTTATAACGATTTTTTACTTATATGAAAGTTAAAAAAAAAAACTGTAAAATGTGGAGTTTACGTATTTGTTATATAATATTACTAATATTTTAAATGATATTATTTAAGTAATAGAATTAAAAGAAAATTCGGAGGTTAGCCATAAAAACTATTGACAGGACTTTTTTGATATATGTATTAATACAAATTAGCGTTCCCCCCCCCCTCTTCACGCTTCTTCACCCTTTCTCTCTCGCACAACTTTTGAAATAATTTTTTTTAAGGACATTACATATTATAATGTAATAATATAATATAAGAAACAAGAATTAGAGATACGAAAAAGCCAAAGATACTAAGAGAAATCAACATATCGAGTCCGTCTAGCAAACATAACTCGATGTAATTTACTTATATTTTCTTTTTTGTTCAAGTTTCAACTACATATTAAGAAATTAATAAAATTCCTCATTAAAAAAATATATGAAGCTCTAAACAAACAGTCCAACAGTGCCCGGCTGTGATACTAAGATTCCTAACAGGAAATACGATTCTCTTTTACTTCCGTTTGGAAATGCCTGAGTTGATTTGTTAATGCTTACATTCCTTATTTAATTTCATTAAACAAAACCAAAATCCCAATCAAAGCAAGTAAAATTTTAAAAAACATAAACACTCACATGATCAGCTCGAGCTATTCTCTCTGCCTCCTGTCCCTGTGTGTACATATGCAAGTACATCTTATTTTGTTTATCATCTTGTTCCACCAATTTGCGTTGCAAATCCTCCAATTGCTTCTCCAACTCTCTAATGCGCTCCTTGGCATGCTCATAATCGGGAACGATATCTGCATAGCGAGTGTTGCATTCGGCCAATTTCTGCAACAATGCTTCTACTCTATCATTATGACTTCTTTTAAGATCACTCGTACTAGAGTCCTGGGTCTTGATGAGCTCCTCAATGCGCTCCTCATACAATTTTATCAACTCTTGCCGTTGCTCCTCATAGCTACTAGGTTCATCAGAACCACACGCAATATCATGTGTGTGATGAGCAAATGACGAAGAATCTTTCGAATGAACTGACGATGTTGTCAGATCTTCAAAATGCCCAGAGTCAGCATAGGAGCTCTGCATTTCCGATTGGCAAATGTGATGATGTTGAACACCGTGTTGGTTGTGTGGAATGTGCCTAGGGCTGGATTTGACCGCGGCTCCCTCATCGACCATGTCAATAATAGGTGAGACATCTTGTGATGTCTTCAAATCGGCCTCACGGACGGTAACCGCATCGCTGGAATTGGAACGATCTTCTGGTGATGAAAGGGAAGCTTTGAATAATCTCAATTCAACTACTTCCCGGGTCAGACGTAGTATTTCAGTATCTTTTTGTTCTAGATCATGACGAGCTGCACATAAAAGTTCTTTTAAACGACGAATTTGGCGCTGAGCGCGTTGTGTCGGAGTCAAATAGTCTTCACCGATTTGGCCAGCATAGTTCGAACAATGGACAACATATTTCATCTTTCGTCCACTAAAGGTTGTACCATTCCTGAAAATAGTAAAACCAATTAAATAAACAAGGTTTTAAACGGTTTTTGTACAAACAAACAAACCTTGCCACATAAGGGTGCTCGCAGGACATTGTTGAACGGCCGGATGTCGTTGTTGCAAAACTGTACAATGAATCTAAATCATCATCGAGATATGTACTTGGAGAGTCTGGGGTCACTGGTGGAGTCTTTGGTGTGAGCTTCGATTCGGGCACAGTTGACAATGGGGTTCGTGTCAAAATGGTTGGTGTCTTTGGTGTTCGACCTGTTGGGGTACCAGTCTTCGATGTGGACGACGACGCACACTTGTTTGCATTCGCTGACGGTCCGTTAAGGTTTAAAGACTATAAAAAACAAGCAAATCAAAGAAAGGCTTATTATTTGCTTGGCACATTTCAAGACTTTAAACATAAAAGCTGAACAAAATTGTGGTTGGGTAGGGAAATTGTATATAGTTTCTTTTGTAGTATTTTTCGTTCATTGCGCGAAATTGCAACAATAATTATATTATATGCAATGAAGACAATGAATTTCATGCCTGAATTGTTTGAAAATCACTGAATCTAACAGCAGTCATCCGTAGTATAGCTTCTTCGAGCTTATTTTAGCTTAACTTTATGATGATGCACTGGCTATACACATGATGTAAAGTAAGCTATTACAAGGTGCAATCTTGCGCTTAAAAGGTGATGGTTTCTGCTCTGTGGGTTGCTGTTATTTTTATATATTCTTTTGCAGTTTATAAAGCCGCAAGAAATAAATTGAATTCGTCGAATAATGAAGAAAATGATGAAAAGAAATTGAGAATACAACAAAATGTATGTAATGTCTGTTTGGTATTTATTTTTAATTGTTTTGTTTTACATTTTCATAACCTCATTAACAAAGGCAATGAATCAAATACAAATTAAAATTTTCTTGGTTCTTTTTTGGAGATGCATTTTTTTTTTCTACTTTTTTAAATTTTGATGATCAAAACTCATGGAATAATAATGAAGAAACTTGGGAATTTGAAAACAAAGATATAGTAATATTATGTGAGAAATTTCCATGACATAATTTTCAGCCAAACATGAGAATAAGTCAGCATAAACACCCTGGCAAAACTTTGAATAATAATCGCGGTTAGATTAAACTCATTTGGCAAATTTTAACATTTAATTGGAGAGTTTCGAAAA
Source organism: Episyrphus balteatus (assembly GCF_945859705.1). Lineage (NCBI taxonomy): Eukaryota > Metazoa > Arthropoda > Insecta > Diptera > Syrphidae > Episyrphus > Episyrphus balteatus. Next base: position 52,891,124 of record NC_079134.1, on the reverse strand, counting down.
AATGGGATAAAAATCATATGGTAGCAAAGGTTGGGATCAAAACTGTTCAAATGGGGCTGAACATAACTTTATAAACGATGTATAAAGCCTTTTAAAAATGTCTATATTTGTTAAACAATTACCCATAATCTCATTTGGGTAAACCCGCACCAACCCCAACTCTTTTATTACAATATGAATTTATAGACAAATAATTCCAATTCAATACATGAAGACTAATCAAGCATTAAAAATTCGATAAAGTAGACCAAGTCAGACCAAATAGCTTTTATAAATACAAAAGAGGTTAAGATGTACTTATTACTGCTTTACATGTGTCATCTTTTGAGTATCCTTCGTGTATAAAGGTCTCGACCTTCGAAAAAATATTTATTCCATTAATTAAAATAACAAATTCTTAAGAAAACAAAAAGAGGCTTGCATACAAAATTCAAGACTGACACCAATAATATATCAAAGAATTTTTTTTTTATTTTATCTGCACACCTTTTGTTTAAGTAAAATGTATCTAGAAAATTGATTTTTTGCTTTTTTTGCCTTTTTTATTGCTTCGTACAAAATATTTACTTTTTGAATTATTTAACATGGTTGTGTTTTGCATGTTGTTTTACATTAAAAACAAAACACAAATAAACAACAAGAATGTAAGAAAAAAATTGAACTCCAAGAAAATTTTTTAAAGGTTTCTGCAACAAAGACACAGGGCCAAACTTATTTGGATAAATTGCTAGGCCTTTATATTATTAATTAAGTAGTCGTAAAGCCTCTTGATCACTATAAAATATTTTTTTTCGTTACTAGCTTCATTAGTTTGTGAAAAAGAGTACACAAGTTGTTTTGTAAACCAAAATCTAAGCTTTCTTTATCATTTTTCTAAGTTTTCTACTTGGAAAAATCATCACAAAAATTGTTTGAAAGTTTTCATTTTTGAACTTTTTCACTTTGAGGGCCAATTTAGGTAAGGCTAACGCAATAGAACATCGAGTTAAGTCTTAAATTGCAGAACAGAATCGCATTTTGGTACCAATAGTATGTACCTATACCCAGCGGCAAAAAAATAAAATTCACGTCTGGGTCTTAAAAAACTATCGTATATTAAAGATTCTGGCAAAGTTTTGAAAAAAAAAATTAATCGAAGGTGAGAAAATTCAATTTTAATTTTTTTTTTTTTTTTAATTTTTTTTTAGATTTTACACTTTAAAATGATAAGAAATATGTGTCTGAAAATTTTGAATAATTATACGATTTTTACTAAAAAATGTATCGATTTTTGCAAAAAAAAACGGCAACGCCATATTTCCGTTCTCTGAATTTTTCGAGAAAAACTAAAAACGCACTTTTGTTAGAATTACTTAGACTATTACGTACACCTAATTTAGTCGAAATCGTTATAAAAATATTCTCGTCTAAGCGGAATATTTTTAAGAAAGTTGGCCACCTAGGTTTCTATAGATTTATTTTATACCACAGGTGCTTAAAATTTTTCATAAAATACTTTTTTTACATTTTGCATCAAAAAACAGATTTCAAACTTTTTTTAAGGAAAATGTGCAACAGATATGAAATTTTTAAAGTGTTTATGTAATCATCCAATTTTATTGTAGACAATTAGAAAAAAGAAAAATAAATAAAATTCATTCATTCGAGGTTGTAGTGAACGAAAATATAAGATGATTAAATTAAAAATACACTGAACGAAAAAAAGCCAATATTTTATGAACTGGTAGCGATAGAACTTTTTTCTATCTGTTTTTAGAACAGTCATAAGTGTAACTATCAGCCGTTTTAGGGTTGCCCATTCTCTATCGGACAACCTGAATTATATTCGGATCGATTCTAAACAAAAATTACCCAGAATGGTTTCGGGAGAAGGGCCCCAATCGGAGAAATGGTGAAAATTTACATTTTTTTTTGCTTTCTCCATATTCTTAACCATTGAAGAAAGAAATTCAAGCTAAAAAAATAATGAAATTTCAAGAACTTTTCAGTTGGGAGCTTTTTTCTTATGACGATTACAACTCAACTTCAACTTTTTGAATCGTTATGCCTAAGAAACGGTGGGTCTTAGGAAAAAAAATGTCATGGCATTTTTTATAGAAAATAATCTGGTCTACAATTTTCAGCTTGCTGGGAATAAATGTAACCTAGGATGTCTAAATTGACCGGACTATAAGGTTCAGAAAAATAATTTTTGCCTATAAATATAGATTTTGGAGTATATCTACTGAAAAAAAATATAATAAAATATATCGTTTATAACTTATATTCTAAGCTAAAAAAGAAAACGGCTTACGTCAACGTTTTCAATTTAATCCATCAAAAAGAAAATTTCCCTCAAGTCTTAATTGTACAAAAATGACATTCGTTATTACATATTAAGTTTAATTTTATAACTAATCCGGCAATGGTAGACCAAATTGTGTCTTCATCATCACTGCTAGTATGTTGGAACGTCACAAATTATTTTATATTTTTTTTTAAATACCTTTCTCAATAGTCAACCTTCCTATACATAGCAAAAGTACGGATACAAATATGCACTGTGCAAATATGAACATTTTAGAGGTGACCTATTTTGGAGTATGTCGGTTGGTATATTGTATTAGAGACTATGCTCTGTTCATTTGGCTGTGTTCCAAGTTTATTCAAATAACAACGAAGAAATAATATCCCTACCTGAGTCGATGACAAAATCTTGGAAACCATCCTGAAAAGGAAATAAAGAAAAAAACAAAATTTTTATTTTTTACATTTCCCCGGCAAATCAGTATTTTAACCATGATTTATTTCCCTTTTGTCACTTTTATTTTAATTTCTTGATTAGAGCGGTATACTTTATAGATACATATATACAGTTAGGAATGCATTGTTTTGGAATTGTGCCTAGCCCTAAATGGGTCTAATGCCTTTACGTAGATTGAAAAAAAAAAAATAGATAATTAGTTAGACGGTATATTTTTTTTTTTCTTTTCTAGGTCAGTCTAGTGTTGTGGCTGACTGATTTGTTTGTGAGCTGTTTTATTAAAACTGATGAATGAGCTTTTGTCTGCATATCATTGTGCAGTCAAGATTCCTCAGGCGTTTCTTAACCATTCATATTTGATTCTAACTAACTTTTTTATGAATACACATACACATGGTTTTTGTTAGCAAAGTTCATAAAGTGTTTCAGTTTTTCTTACATATTAAATGATTAACATTAGAATCACGTTTTGACCAAGACAAACTAGATTTTATTGTTGGTAGTTACAGACAGCATGATGCAGTCATTTAATTCATACAAAAATTTTTTTGGGATGATAGGAGGTCTTGGGCAGCTAGCATCTTGGAAAAGAACTTTGGTATATCGTTTTTATTTAATAGCTCCACTTTTACTTATTTCAACCAAAAATGATCAGGGACAAATTTATTAACAATTAAGCTAAAAAATGAGTTGATTATATTCAATTTTATAGTGCGAAAAAAATACAATTTAACATGAACTAAGGTGAAAAGCAAACTAACGGGATATGCAAAAAGGAATCCACTAGATGGCATGGACAAAATTTTGAAAAGGTGGTTTGATAACTAACCACCAAGACTGAAAGAACTAATGTGAATAAGTAGATCAGTGTTTTTAAACTTTTTGAGTTCACGACCCCTTTGATAGAAAAATCATTTTGACGTCTCCCACACAATATATTGCGTCAATTGTTTAAAAATTTGTTTAAAGAGCTGGGGGTTCATTCTATAAAAAACGAAACGAAAACGATCGTTCGTTTTTGAAAAACGAAAGAAAATTTGCGACAGATACAGAACAAATTCTTTCGTTTTTCAAGTTGTATGAATCATATTCTGTATGGCGAAAACGAACAAACGTTTTCGTGTGTGCGAAAGGTTTGATTCATACAACTTGAAAAACGAAAGAATTTGTTCTGTATATGTCACAAGTTTTCTTTCGTTTTTCAAAAACGAACGATCGTTTTCGTTTCGTTTTTTATAGAATGTACCCCCTGAATTATTGATGTTTATACAAGATTCAAAATCTAGAAATTCAAATTCAAACCATTTTACTGACCCTACGTCATACGTGGCTCCTAAAATTATCTTTTCTCACTGTTTTTTTTTTTAACAGGAAGGAGGAAAACATTAAAACTACAAAAAAATAAAAATTAAAGGATTCCTCGAAAAACTTCTTTAACTTGCGTTCAAAAGATTCTTCAAGAACTTTGATCGGAAAAGAATCCATATTTGTTATCTCTCATATTCCTATCATGGTACCGAGATTATTTAATTTGGAGATGAAACTATTGAGTAACTATCCTGAAATGGATTCCGAAAGAGGAAATGGAAAAAGGATGATGTTAAATCCTTTTTCCAACAATTCGGTTGAACTTGCTTGTCTACCGTCTATTAAAATGAAAGAAAACCTTTTATATTTGACTGCAGATGGCATGTTTGAAATGGAAATCTATTTTTTTTAATTTTTTAATTTTTAAATGTTTTAATTGATTTAATTTTTTTTTTATAAAATTTTATTAACATAGCTAAAATTAATTATTAGGGGTAATACTAAATTATATTATTGAAATACCTAGAGCCTAGAGGGGTATTACAAATTTTAGACAGTTGATTAAGAACATTTTTTTTTTTTAATTTAAAAACAATTGACAATTTCATGATATAAAGAAGAGGATAGTAAAAGTAATGTGAAGTCACATTCTCCTCTTCAAAACATCAAAACCAAGAAGGCTTAACAACTCAGAAAACGATTTATTCCTTAAAGCATCAAAGCACTATGTCGCATTGAGAAATGTTGTGTTTTATTTCATTTTAGAACAAATTCATTTTTGTTTATTAATCTTTGACTTGCGACCGTGAGTTCATATAGGGAACTCTTGCCACTCTTTGACATTTCTGTCCATTGTTTTTTATAACATCCTGAAATGAAGTTCATTGACTAAAAAAAAAAACAAAACAAAATTAAAAAGTAAGTAGAGGTAATTCTCCATTTGAAAAGTTAACGAGTGGTAAGGTACACGTTTTTCATTTATACTTAATTAAAAACTTATTTTTAGTGATGTCAGCTAACTGAAACAAGTATGTATGTACACTTACGAAAAGAAACAAAAAAAGTTTTAAGACGAATTTTGTGAAATTTCGATTCAGTTTCGAAAAACAAATTGAATTCATAACATTACAGTATGCATCCTCTAAAATATTTGTTGTCTTTTTCAACACTATACTGACACACATAAAGCTTCACAAACCAGATTATATAATTTTGAAAAACTTTTTAAATATTAATGAAGAAACTTTGAAGATTTCAAAAACAATGACACAGATTTATGGTATAATTTGTTTTCTTATTAATTTCTTAAAACACAATTCCATTTAACTACAAAACTTTGAAGCTACCATCAAATTGATTTTTATAATATGGCTTTTATGAATATTGAATATTATCGAGGCACCTGGCACATTACCTCTATTAACAATAATGTCAAAAGGACGTTGAACTCTAACCTATAGCAAACGAAGCCTATTCTTCAGCAATCCTTACAATTAAATTGCTTGTTTGCATGACAACGTGACACACCTTCAATTTTCTTTTCAAGTTACAATTCCCATGGTAGTAAATGTTTAACAAAATTCCACCTCTAGTACAAAACTTAACAACTAAATAGTCGTCCGCAATCACTCACTCAAGTCGAAGTTCTTTAGCTGTCCAACTAGAGTAGGTCAAAACTGAATTAATGAGAGAAAACAACGAACACTAAGCCCACAGTAACGTTATTATAGGATCGATTGTTATAAAGTTCACAACAACAACAAAAAACAACAAACACAACAAACCTACCATTGATTAGATAAAATACTGCAGAACATTCGTGTTCTTCAAGTCCATCTTCGAATGCACAATTTTTGGTAACAAAAACGTTTGGAGTATCCGCAATTGTATTACTAACTATACTTGTGCGAACAGTTTAGAAGAACATCGCTCATTTGACCCGATACCAAGACTCGTTGTAGAAAACTGAGAGTAGAAAAATTCTGCATCGGTTTGTGCACACAAACACTAAATTTACATTGAGATAATTCATTTGTATTGCCTACTACCAGCTACCATCCCCTTCTTGCTGAATTCTGTAATTTTACTCAGTGTAGAAAAGGAAACGAAAGCACAACGGAAACGTCCCAAAAACCAATTTGTTCCATGATTTATTTCAGTGAGGGATGGTTTGAGAAACGAACATTGGTGTTAAAGAAACTTCGGCCACCCATATCCGTGTTTTGCATTTAATTTTGAAGAAAAAAGGTCTATGAACTTGGGAAAACTATCAATAAAAAAGAAATCGTATAGACCCTGTAATATCGAAAGTTTTTGAGATAATTTTTCTTCAGCGTCTTTAGATATTAAAAAGGCCTTGAACCTAAACAGCTCACAAAACCACCGATATCATTGAGAAAATTCTTGGTCTTCTTAGTTGCATTTCAAGCTATTGAAAATGTATGGTAAGAATAACTCAAATTCAAAACAAAGACAAGTGGCGACTGGAGAACTTTAAACCATTCTTAGAGAAAGTATCTAGAAAAGAGAATTTTCTGCCATAGACACGGAAACAATTATTGAGAGTTTAGGGCAATAGTGGGTGGGGCACTACAAGTTCGTGTTTTATAACTGATTGTTTACCTTCTGTTTACACGTGATATAACTCAAGCATAAAAAAAACCATTGTAGTTACGTTTGCTAGCGACATCGCAAAACTTGCAGTGTCCAAGCTATTAACAAATCTAAAACTAAATTCCAAAATGCTGATGGACAAATGAATTCTTCAAATTTCGCAACGTCAACTTCAAAATTTGATACGAAGGAACATAATGCTTATCCGAATGCTAAGAAAGGCTCCATTGCGAAGCAGATAACCAAAAACTGGACCGTTTTTTTTACAAAGCTTCAATATGACATGAAAAGGAGGCATTTCAATTGTAGCATTTTCGACAACGACGAACGACCTTTACATGCACCTGAAAAAAAAACTGGACAAGAGTTTCAGGGCAAGCGTCACGTTAGAAAATGGTGTTGATACGCAAAAAGATATGTGGTGTACATCGTGTCACATAATATAGGTCGTTTCAAATCAAAAGTCCCATGGAAAATTGAGCAAAAATAAAAAAAACTCATTCGCTTACTGGAAGGAAGCATTTATGAGGCAGCTGAACTTTTTCTAAAATTACGATAAAATAATGAATAACAGTTCTTGGTATCCCTATTTTAATTAATTGATCCGTCTGTGAAATGCACTTGGTTAGCCTCAGAAAGCGGATGCAAGTCTCCCGGGCTTGCATCACTCCATATCCGCGGGCAATACAAAAAAACACACAATTATTTAATTATTTATCATTTGAAGGCAGTTGGGATAACTTTGCCGAAGATATTGTTATAGGACTAGGTGAAGATGGACCAGAAATGTTCAGTTTATATGATAGCAATTCATAACTTAAAATTCTATTCACATCTTTTCATTTGTATAATTGGGCAGTAAATATCTTATTTTTATTTTTCAATTATTTTGGTGTCGTCACCATAGAAATCATTAATAAATAAACAAATTCAGATTTTTCGTTCGTTTATTTTTTTCTCTAGCATTTCTTTCATTGGGCACGTCATTTTCTGAACGGAAATAAAGGTAAATTGACTAAATTTGTTTGGATGTTTCATTATTGTCAAATATCGAAATTTACTTAAGATTTTTACAGATCGCATGGGGCAGACACCAAATTTCACTATTCTTTAATAAATAAATAATATTAATTATAACCGGTAAAGCACTTTTTACTCGTTTTTCAAACAAATAGATTTAATTTTGCTAACGAAATTCATTAATTGAAAATAATCAGCTGTCATGTTGACAAAAAAAACTTTCCTAAATGTTTAGGTAAAATTTTCTTGCCTAACTTTCCAGTCACCTTTCCAATAAAATTACCTAAATTGGAAGGATTTTTTTTGGCAGTTGACCAATCAGAGAGCGAAGAATTACCTAAATATTTAGGCCCTAACGTTTCTGAACCTGCCTATTCAAACGAGCATAATTTGTTGTTATTTTTGAGTTGATTTGTCGCAATGAGTCAATCAAATCGAGTTTTTTGTTTATTTTTTCTCAATTTTATTGGAAGGGAGAATATAAACTCAGAGTCAGGACTTTTGATTTGAAACGACCTATACTTGGTAACCGGTAAAAAAAAAAATTAATATAGGTAGGTGTTTTACCTAACAGACTAAATACCATGACTTTGATAGCAATCGATTTCCTCGAAAATGCTGGAATGATATTTAATTTGGCTCAAAGAACATGCAACTTAATTGATGATTGAAACGGGACTTTTGAATACTTTGACCACATTGAAAACGGGATCCAAAAGCGGAAAACACCGAAAAGCAACATCTCTTCACCAGTCTCTTTGTACAATGTCATTAGAGACAAGCCTATTTTCCCAATTACGACTGAACAAATCCGGAAGCGTCCGGAATCATTCAGAAACCTTCTGAAAGCGTTTTATTCGCACAAAACTGACATACAGAACGCAACAATTAATTGTTTTCTGAAATTTAAATTAGTTACAAAATTTAAATGGATATTTAAATGGATACATTACCATTTTCTTCGAATATTAAATAATTTGTCATGACTTTTGTTTGTAATGTCGTTTTCGATTGGCTCTCCGGAATCGTCCGGAATCATTCAGAAACCTTCTGAAAGCGTTTTATTCGCACGAATATGACAGGCAGAACGCTTCTCAGAAGAGAAATTCCCTTCTCGATTTAAAATCGGAATTCACTCGAGAAGCACTAATACACGAATATTTAAAAGTCAAATTAATCACTCAATCAATTTTTTTTTTATTTTTTGAAATAAATTAATTTTTTTCCGAAACAAATTTTTTAATTCATTTTCAAACTTACTTAAAATATTTTGGAAACCAACTTCCCTATTAATTTCTTGAACATTACCAATTTTTAAAAAAATTAAAACATTTCATTTGAAAGAAAAATAAATTAATATAAATATTTGACATTTGAAATTTAAAAGAAAAACACACAAACACAAAAAAAAAAACAAAATTGAGTGGAAGCGATTTGACCTGTTCCATTGGATTTTAGAATGAGTGAATCCTTGAGTGAAACCAATCGAAAACGACATAAGAAAAACAAAATAAAACAAATATTTGAAACTTGAAATTTTACCCAAATAAAAAAAAAAAAAAATAGAGTGAAAGCGATATGACCTGTTCCACTCAATTTCAGAATGTGTCAATTCTTAAGTGAAACCAATCGAAAACGGCATTATACATAAACGACATTTTGGATAAAGAATTTAATTGATAATGTCGTTTTCGGTTGGCCGTCCGGAAGCATTCAAAAGCCTTCTGAAAGTGTTTTATTAAAAAAAACATGACAGCTAGAACGCTTCTCAGGCGAAAAATTCTCTTCTCGATTTCAAATCAGAATCGACTCAAAATCACAAATAGGTACATAGAAACTTATGTCGTTTTTGATTGGTTTCACTCAAGGATTCACTCATTCTGAAATCCAATAAAACAGTTTGAATCCACTCAATTCTGTCTTTTTGTGTTTGTGTTTGTTTTTCTGTGAAATTTAAAATGTCAAATATGACATAAGACTTGAAAAATAAATTAATAGGTATTTAAAGAAAATAGTACTTAATGTTCAACAAATAAATGAGGAATTCCAATTTCAGAATGAGTGCATGCTTGAGTGAAGCCAATCGAAAACGACATTTGAGACTTTATAGCAAAAATAAAGTGTAACTGAAAAACCAGACTTGATAGAATAAATCTGTAAACAGCTTTGAATTCAGTACAATAAGGGCGATTTTATTTACTAGCTCTCAACTTTAAGAAAAATCTAAAGCTAACTAACTTTAGAGTTGTCTTCACACTGGCAGTTCATCAATTAAGATCACATATCAAAGTTCTTGCTCCTGGCTTTTTTTTGCCGACCAGTGTTAGAAGGACCTATGGTTTATACATTTATGTACAAGTTTTGTAATAAAAACTTATTATCTATTTTGTAGCAATGTTGGCTTACTGGTTGGTATATTGTAGGAAATTTAAGAAAAATTGATATCGAAAGTATTGATTTTTGTCCATTATTCCTTAACGGTATATGCTTACAAAAGGGGATTTACTATTACAGGCTTCTTTATAGAGTATAGCAATTTTTCTGCAGATAATCATCAAGTACAGTTTTTGTATGAGCTATCGATTCAAAGATATTGCATTTCAAATTCGGTATCGTAAATATCATTTTTTTTTTTCCATTATTATGGCTTCCTAAACAAAGGTCTTTTCATTTCTTAAAATTTTTGTTAAAGAATTTCTCAGTAATTTTAAGTTACAGATTACGAATTTATTCGTAAAAAATCGGATCCTTAAAATAGTCGTGTGTAAAAATCTACGTTCTGAGACTCTGGTATCTGGTTTTTTAACTTTTGGTTATTTGATATGGACTCAAATGCGACGAAAAACAAAATGTTACTTGAATAAATATTCTGGCTTCAAATTCTTAATGCTAAAGAAGGTAAACCAAAGGGAACCGTTTATTTTTTTATTTAAATACTTTTACCCGCGACTGTATACCTAAGTTTCCATAAAAAATGCACAGTTCATTTGAAAAAATCAATAGGACTGCTCTTCATATCCGTGGGTGAATAAATGGTGGTGTAACAATAAAGTTGCACTTTTGCCAACTTGGCAAGGACAACAAGGACTTCAATTCAATGACAAAACACTCCTCAAATTTACCACAACGTATAGATAGCTTAAATAACATTTCCAATATAAATAAACAAAAGAATCCACACTCACCATCTTATTAAGATCCCGTTTCTTAGTTGTATTGTCATCTAATGTTTTCTCTTCCGGGTCCATTGCCACTGATGGTGAATATCCATTTCCTGTTTCATCACCGCCGCCGCCGCTACCGCCAACACCATTAGTTTGCTCCATATTTCCACTATTATTATTAATTTTTCCTTTGCAATTAACCTCGTCCTTTTTCACATCCCCAAATGAGGAAGTACAACTACTATTTTGATCCACTTTTCCACTAGCAATTGACTTGCTGCCTGACTCGGCTATGGTAATCCTTGGTGGCGAACGCGTCGAATGAGCCTTCCTGCGGAAACTGAAACCGGTGTGGGTGATGCCACTATGGTTAACACAATCTGCAACTGCTGTTCCATTATACAGCCGTCCACAACCCTCTACAATTGGGGTAGCAATGTGTTCCATAATGCCACAACGAGGAACGTGTAAATTACTTTTTGTTCCACGCAGTCGCAATGAACCACTCCTGTGAAAGAGCTTCGGTTCCCCTGATAGGATTGACAGCGGATATGGAATTTTAGAATTCTGCTGTGACTTGGCTGGCGATAGCGGTGGCGTCAGTTGTGACGTCGACGTCGTTGTTGTGGCAGGAAATGTTTTTGTTGTTGTCCCACTCTTCGGGAGGGATCTCAGGTGTTCGTTGGTGTTTTCTTTATCGGTCAGTAGGTCACCGTTCACTTTAGTTCCAATTGAAGGTAATGAGGGAGTGGGTGATGATGTCGTCATCATTTCTTTGCTAGTATCTTAAACCCCCAACACTACGTCATAGATTTAGAATTATGCCAGCTAAATGTATCAGTAAACAGGTATTTTAATGTTTGCTTGTAATCCAGTTAAAATTGCTTCTATCCATGCAGCATCATAGAAAGTAGTCCGACAAATAAAAAAAAAATAAAAACATTAAAGAGAAAACATAAGTAGGTAAATAATTAAGGAGGGGAAAAGATTTATCATGTATTTTTATTATTTAATTGCATTTTGCTTTACTTTTTTTTCTTGTAATTAAATTCGTAATGATTTCTTGAAACTTTTTTTTGTGATGACAACACACAAGCAACTATGTGTCTGTCCTCTAAATTGAATTAGAACACAGGATTCTTAGGTGTTTTTATTTTTGAACAACCTTTTTAATTTTCCAAGTACCTACCTTACCTTTTTAAAGTGCCTTCACATTTCAAACATAAAATTAAGCTTCAAACTTATATTGTTTTGAGAAGTTTTATAAAGCCATTGTGCTTTGTTTTGAATAAGAAAAGAAAAAAAACGACACAAAACATACTTTGGACTTTCTCGTGTTTTGTTTGCATTTTTCTCGTGCTAATTTTGCAAAGTTGAGTGATTTTGAAATTAATTATTGCGGCACCTCGTGCAATAAACTCTTTCAATGGAAAGTTAAAAAAACGAAATCATTATAAACAAAAGAGTATGATGGTGTCGGCCGCTTAGGTAATTCGTGATAATATGCTAAATTAAATGCATTTTTGAATGAATTTAAGAAATCTTGTGTTTGTGAGATAATTAGACTGGGCAAAAGTGTTGCAGATAAAGTTTAAAATTTGATGTATTAATACAATTCGGTCTGTGGCGCTGAATAAATAATGAAGGTATAGTTAGAAATATTTTGTTAAAATCGGGTATAGGTTTCATTGAACGATATTGTTATGTAGTTTGTAGTACAACGGCCGACGGCCCATATTATATTTTTTTTTAAATTCTTTCACTAAAACATTGCCTTATAACTAGGAACAATTAATTAAGTAAAATATTTTTTATTTAAAACTGAATTTCTTACTTTATTTGAGAGCAACACCCCCAAAAAAATTGTATGGTGTGACACTAGTTTGTTCTTTAAAAAACTTTGCCTGTTATTTGCGTTTTCAAAAAAATATCAAAGTTTCCAAATCATGATCTCAGGATTTCCAATTTTTGGAGATCTTAAGAAAATAATAGAAAAATGTACTAAAAAAGCTTGCAAATACACATCGTACAACAAAGACAACTGGAAAGTCACAGTCGAAGAAGCCGACGAGTATAGATCTGTCACTGAAGAATTGAGCAAACACCAAATTCAATGGCACTCATATGAGAACAAAGCTACAAGGCCAATAAAAGTAGTAGCCAGAGGTCTTCATTCCTCGTGCTCTCCTGAGGAAGTAGTGGTAGATCTTGTACAAAAAGGCTACCAAGCCCTTGATGCAGTCAATCTATTTAAGAATGAGACAATTAAAAACTCCTCTGGAGAATCGAAGACGAGTAAGAGGTTACTACCTTTATTCATGCTAACTTTTGACAGTAAACAAAGTGTCGAGGAGATTTATAAAGTAAGATCAATCTTGGGCATAGCTGTTAAAATTGAACCACTCCGAAAATCTAAAGTTGTTCCGCAGTGCAAACGTTGCCAAGCTTTTGGTCATACCCAAAAATACTGCAACCGCGAGTTTGCTTGTGTAAAGTGCGAAGGAAAACATGCAACTAAAAATTGTCCGATGAGCAAAGATCAGAAAGCAAAATGTGTGAACTGCCAGGGTAATCACCCGGCAAGCTATAGAGGCTGCCCAGTTGCCAAAAAATTCCAAGAGTTCAAAAGCAAAAATACATCTGCTAGAGACAAACCCAGAATCACAGTAAATACCGATTTAACTGCTGAAAACAATACTAAGAATGAACCGCCTAAAAAAGCTGTTCAAAGTAAAAGCGATGAAAATAAAGCCTATTCTCAGATTCTAAAAAATGTGCGGAAGAATGAAGAGACTTCCATAAAAGAAATGCTACACCTCATTCTTCAAAGAATTGATAAACAGGATTTGAATATCAAACAGTTAAGCGAAAAAGTCGCTCTTAAAAAACAATGATGGACAGAACACTTAAAATCGCTACATGGAATGCAAACGGTCTTTTACAACACTTATCCGAATTAAAAATCTTTTTAGATCTAGAACATATAGATATTTGCTTGGTGTCCGAAACTCACTTCTCCAATGGGCAAAGTCTAGATAATGTAATAGAAAACTATTCATGTTACCACGCTCCACATCCAGCTGACAAGGCAAGAGGTGGATCGGCGATTCTTATAAAAGAAAGCTTAAAACATTATGAAGAAACCAAGCTTACTAATGAAAATATGCAAGTAACAACTATTAGTATCGGTATGAAAAAGAAAGAGTTTAAGATAGCAGCTATATACTGCCCACCAAGGCGCTCCCCGACAGAAGATGACTATACAGATCTATTAAATCTTCTTGGGCATAACTTTCTTGTTGGTGGAGACTTCAATGCGAAACACACCCATTGGGGTTCAAGACTTATATCAACAAAAGGCAAAAGACTTTTCCAAGCAGGCCGTAAATACAATTGCGAATTCTATTCCTCCAGGTCGCCTACTTACTGGCCTTCCGATACTAACAAAATACCAGACCTTATTGACTTTTTCGTAGCTAAAGGAATCAAACGAAATCACATTAGTGTCGAAGGTAATTATGACTTGTCATCAGATCATACTCCAGTGATTCTAACACTAAGTGAATCGGAAGTAATAGAAAAAAGTAATCCAAAGCTTGTAAATAAGAAAACAAACTGGAGTGATTTTAGAGAAAGGCTTTTAAGTTTTATAAATTTAAGATCTCCCATGGATACAATCGAGCAAATTGACCATGAAGTGGAACAATTTATTGCTGATGTGCAACAGGCCGCTGAAGAAAGTACTCCAACATTTTCTAATAGAAGACAAAATGAAATAAAATATCCTTTAGAGATAAGAGAGTTGATAATAGAGAAAAGAAGAGCTCGAAGAAAATGGCAAAATACTAGATTTCCAGATGATAAAACAACGTTTAACCGTATAAGCAACAATCTTAAAAAACAAATTTATAAATTCAAAAACGATTCACTCAGTACATTCCTAAAGAATTTAACGACTGATGCTTCAACCGATTTTTCGCTATGGAAAGCAGCCAAGCGCCTGAAAAGACCGCAGTTACTAAACTCTCCCTTGAAATCTCAAGATGGGAAATGGATCGGTAACCCAAAAGAAAAAGCTAACCTTTTCGCGGAGCATCTTGCGAATGTTTTTAAGCCATACCCAGCAAACGCGGCTGAAAATAGCTTACAGCTTGTTGATAAGATAGATGAAAGTGAAATACCAATTGTAAGATTAAAAGAAATAAAAAGTATGTGTTTACATCAACTATCAAATAAAAAATCACCAGGTTACGATCTTATTACTGCTCAGGTTATGAAAGAAATGCCTTTGAAAGCCTTCATAAAACTCCAATATATAATAAATGCATGCCTTAAGAAACGGTATGTCCCACACCATTGGAAAATTGCTGAAGTTATTGTCATACCCAAGCAAGGTAAGCCACCTACAGAAGTGACGTCTTACATAGACCAATATCGCTTATACCAATTATGGCAAAAGTTTTTGAAAAACTGCTTCTGAAGAGACTTAGCAAAATTATAGAAGAAAGAAGGTTAATCCCAAATCATCAGTTTGGCTTTAGAAATAAACATTCCACGATAGACCAAGTTCATAGAATAACGGATGTAATAGAAAAAGCATTAGAAGAAAAACAAGTCTGTTCAGCTATTTTCTTAGATGTTGCTCAAGCCTTTGACAAGGTTTGGCATGAGGGACTTGAGTACAAACTGCAAAGGGATCTTCCCAGACAGTACTATGAAATATTAAAATCGTACATCTCAGACCGATTGTTTAGAGTAAGGTACGATCAAGAATATTCGGAATTGAAGAAAATAGAAGCCGGTGTACCACAAGGAAGTGTCCTAGGTCCTACCCTGTATTTACTATACACAAGGGATATCCCAGTTGGGAATCACACCATAATGGCTACTTTTGCAGATGATACCGCAATTTTGGTACCCGACAAATGTGTCTCTAGGGGAGCAGTAAAGCTGCAATATGCCGTCGACACAGTCAGAGATTGGACCGAAAAATGGCGTATCAAGCTCAATGAAACAAAATCTTCACATATAAACTTTACAAATAAAAAGATAAACAATATTCCAATATTCATTAATAATCAAGCTGTACCTTACGCCAATACGGCCAAATACCTTGGAATGACTTTGGATGCAAAGCTAAAGTGGAAAGAGCACATCAAAAAGAAAAGAGAAGAACTAAACTTGAAATATAGAAAAATGTACTGGTTACTTGGTAACAACTCTGATTTATCAACCCAAAACAAAATAATGCTGTATAATCAAGTACTAAAGCCTGTTTGGACCTATGGTATCCAATTATGGGGCTGTACAAAGAAAACAAATATCGAAATCATCCAAAAATTCCAAAACAAAGTCCTTCGTGGAATAGTTAATGCACCTTGGTACATAAGAAATAGCGATCTACATCGTGACTTACAAATAGAAACGGTTACAGAAGTTGTTAAAAAATACGCTGTATCGCATAATCAGAGACTGCAAAGTCATACCAATTCTGAAATGGTGTCCGTCTTGAATACAAGAAACCATGTTCGAAGATTAAGAAGAACCAAGCCTCATGAGCTTATGGTCTAAAAAGACATGGGAAAGTATTAAAAGTTTAAACTTCCCCCAAAGTGATTTTACAAAGTTAAGAAAGAAAAATCTGATGTCGATCTCTCAAGATTGGTCCTGATAAAGAGGTGGTTTTAGTGGTTAAGAGTCCCACACTACTTGGTGTCGAATACTGCCAAGTGTCTTTTGAAGATTTCCTCCCGTCAAAAAAAAAAAAAAAAAAAAAAAAAAAAAAAAAAAAGTTTCCAAAGTTGAAGTTAGACCGAAAGATATTAGGTACAATTTGAATTCTCCAAAACAGGGTTTTTCATTTAGTCGAACAGTTCTTGTTTATTTCTTTTTAAACAAAAGTTTGTGTTTTTGAATTCGAATTGCAATATCTTTCAGTATGAAAAAAGGGCCCTACAATCGAAAAAATCCTACATCATATTCATAAGCTACACAAAACATTTCAGCCGAATTAAAATATTCTACACAAAAATCTTTGATAACCTATGTAGGTACATACGAAAATTTCTCCATAAGAGCAATACATACATGCGATCCAGTTGTACATTATCATATTTATTCTGAACTTTCAAAATTCTGAATACGAAGTTATTTTTTTTTTTAAACTGTTCATCAAATTAACTAGATTTGCGGCTTGTTTCACAATGGGCCATATTAATAGTCGCTGTCTAAGTTGCTACTAAGAAAAACTGGAGTTTTTCCTATTTAAATAACATTGGATAAACTCCAGTCTAAGATAAACTGGGGTCTAAAAACGACTATGAAAATGCCCCAACATCTTTTTCATTCACACTGTGATAAATTACTTTCCACATAAAATCAAACAAACAAAATTTTATAATTTTACATAAGAAATGCAATTCATGAAATGGAACGCACTGATTGTTATTCCTATGAATAAATATCCTTCGGTGTCATAATAATCCTTTTTATCAACGAAACTTGAATTTATGCTTATCTGAGCGATTCTATAGTCTAAAAATTTGAATGGGACCACACTGCAGCTTTCGAATACAAAAAGTATTATCAAAATTGGTTCACCGAGTCCAATGTTATGAGGTAACAAACAAACAAAAATACAGACGAATTAATAACCTCCTCCGTTTTGGAAGTCGGTTAAAATTACTAATATAAAATGTGAAAATGGCCGATTATTTAATTTTTTTTGCCCAAAATTTTAACGACCCAAATGAAGTAAAGCTTTAAATAATTTATTCTTTTTCCCGTTCAAGGGTTCAACTTAAAGTTTTTAACTATCAATTTTAAATTAGAGCCGATTCAGTTTTTGATAGGTTTAAGCTCGAGGAAGAAAAACTATATACAAAAAAACTGTCTTGTGGGCTTGAATTACCTAAATATGCATCTACTATAGGTATTCTATACCTATGTAGGTACCTATCACAAGCAAAAAGCATGCATAATTTTCCAAATCAGAAAACCTATTGTTTGTTTACCAAAAGCTCAAGGAAGCTTTTCATAACAGTTTTAGGTTATTCAACTCAAGTCATCGATTCAATCTTATATATAAAAAAGAGTTCGTTAACTGTGTGTGGCCGATAAACTCGCGTTTGGCTGGTCCGATTTTGGTAATTTTTTTTTTGTTTGAAAGGTATTAATGTGTAGATGGTTTGTATAAAAAAAAATTAATACCTTTTCTCCCATCGTTACATAGCTGTCAATTTGTACGAGTGATGAAACACTCTCGTTTTTTAAAAAATTTAACTTAGCTTAATTTGTAAACAAATTAATTCAGACAGGATTTCAAAATTATTATAATTATTATCGTTTAAAGCTAGCCCCACCCGCTTCGCTAAGTGCATTTATAATAAAAATTTAACCTGTGTGAAAATATTTTAAAACCGAAAAGTGAATTTATATTTAATGCAGTGAACATTTCTCAATTTATTCTAATGTTTTTTGGTTAGATCAATACCTCATATTTTCAACAATGGGCTTTGCGCTTTATTTATGGTTAAAGCGAACGTAAGATGAACACAAAATCAAAAAAGCAAGTCTGACGGAATCATTTAAATTCGATGAAGCAAAACATCTTTGTCTTTGAATTTTCCACAAAAAATGGTAGCTTCAATCAGAGCTGCCATTAAATTCCTTACGGGAAAACTGGTATTATTACAAAGTTTTAGGTAGGTTGATATTTCGGAGCAATATAATTGGTGCTCCTATTGCGGAGTTCCTGGTTAATCGAAGGAATTCAATAACTCCGTCGGGTAATTAACTACATCGTTTTCACTTCTAATTGTGTCAACTGATTTGTGAAGGCTGATATATAGGTAGATACATTATACCAGAAGAAGCACGATCCAGTGCTTTTTATTTTTAAGATGTTTTCCCAGTACCAAAAGTTAAGAATTCAAGAAGGTATGGTCATTCAGTGTTTAGGTTTGTGTTTTTCATATGCACCTGGTTTCTGATGGTACGGGGAAAACATCTTAAAAATAAAAAGCACTGGATCTGGCTTCTTCTGGTATAAAGTATCTATATGTATATCAGCGGCAGAATTTTCTAAGTAGGGTTATTGGATAACACAATAATGCCACTTGATTCTGAAGGCCAAACTACAATACGAACGAATTTTTTTTGAAATGCAAGTTCGAGGAATGATTTGATTCGAACTGAGTGTCCAAACATAAAAATTACAAAAATCACGGTTCGTTAAATGAATAAGCAATAAAAGCAAAAAGTTTTTAAAAATCATAGTAGACTTTAGCACGATGCGATAGCCCAGTAATTTTAGGCATTTTTAACCCCAATCTGCGGAAAAATTCCTACTGGGCTGAATTTGGGTATACACCTTCGTTACGACGTTGTAATGAAGATGTGAAAAATCGACATTGATATCGTGCCGGCGTTAGAAGTTATAGAGGTCAAAAGGTCACGAAAATCAGTTTTTCGCATATATCTCGCGACGTGTTGCCCAAAGGTCAATAGGGGTCTGTAGTAAAATTATTTGTCATAAAATTATCTACAAATATTTCCTTATGCATTTTTCAGTAAAATCAACCGTTTTCGAAATAGACGCTACCATATTTTGTGGAAAATTTAAAGACAAAGATGTTAAATGATTCCGTCAGACTTGCTTTTTTGATTTTGTGTTCATCTTACGTTCGATTAAACCATAAATAAAGCGCAAAGTCCATTGTTGAAAATATGAGGTATTGATCTAACCAAAAAACATTAGAATAAATGTAGAAATGTTCACTGCAATGAATATAAATTCACTTTTCGGTTTGAATATATTTTCACACAGGTTAAATTTTTTTTATAAATGAATCATAGCCCAGGGAAATTAGTAAATTAAATCGCATTTTTCGCGGGACAAAATTTTTTTCATGGAATGTGTTCGGGTGGTTGTCCTTATCATAAAAATCAATTTGTTGAGATAATTGGAGGTTGGGAACAGCCGCCATCTTGGAAAAGAGATTGGTATCGTTTTTATTGAATAGCTCCATTGTTATTCATTTTAACAAAAACTGACAAAGGTAAGACTTATTAACAATAAAATTATCTAAAAAATCATATACAAAACAATTCCGTGAGTTGATTAAATAAAATTTTATAGTTGGTCAAAGTGCGGGTTTGTATCGCAAGGTTGGGACAAAATGACATTTTTTCATATATCTGACGAACTTTTGATTTGTTTGGATAATTCTTCAAGAATGAATTGTAGTACTTATAATTACCTATAAAATAAGCCCACAATCGTTATTCTCACCATCGTATTGTAGAAGTAATCTAACTCCGAATCTCTCCATGTACTAGTCAAAAGTAAGAAAAAAGCTGTTTTTTTGCTAGTAGGCCGAGAAAATTTTGGGAGTAGAGGTATAACCAAAATATAAGTACGCAGTTTTGCAGCCATACGCGTGTTAATGTCGATTTCAAAGGTCTGACAACTCTAATTTTGTGCTTTATACGGTTTTTGGGGGATTAAATAACTTAAGTTTTCCACTTAATGTGAATGGGCTAAATTTATACTTTTTGAAATTATAAATATACAAGCTGGTGCTTTATTATTTTTCCTAAATCTAGACACCCCAATCTTGAGGATGTGACCAATAGAACTCAAGATATAAGCCGTTGATGCGATTATGTTTAAGAGGCTTTTTTGTTTAGATTTTGTTTGTTTATATGAATTGAAAAGCGTGATATGGTTAGTTAAAAAAGCTTATATCGTGAGTTCTATTAACCCGATCGCAGAGATTGAGATGTCCAGATTTAGGAAAAATGATAGAGCATCAGCTTTTATATTTATAATTGGAAATAGTATAAATCTAGCCCATTCACATTAAGTGGAAAACTTAAGTTATTTAATCCCCCAAAAACCGTATAAAGCACAAAATTAGAGTTGTCAGACCTTTGAAATCGACATTAACACGCGTATGGCTGCAAAACTGCGTACTTATATTTTGGTTATACCTCTACTCCCAAAATTTTCTCGGCCTACTAGCAAAAAAACAGCTTTTTTCTTACTTTTGACTAGTACATTGAGAGATTCGGAGTTAGATTACTTCTACAATACGATGGTGAGAATAACGATTGTGGGCTTATTTTATAGGTAATTATAAGTACTACAATTCATTCTTGAAGAATTATCCAAACAAATCAAAAGTTCGTCAGATATATGAAAAAATGTCATTTTGTCCCAACCTTGCGATACAAACCCGCACTTTGACCAACTATAAAATTTTATTTAATCAACTCACGGAATTTTTTTGTATATGATTTTTTAGATAATTTTATTGTTAATAAGTCTTACCTTTGTCAGTTTTTGTTAAAATGAATAACAATGGAGCTATTCAATAAAAACGATACCAATCTCTTTTCCAAGATGGCGGCTGTTCCCAACCTCCAATTATCCCAACAAATTGACTTTTATGATAAGGACAACCACCCGAACACATTCCATGAAAAAAATTTTGTCCCGCGGAAAATGCGATTTCATGCCCATATTTTGACTAATTTCCCTGAGCTATCATTATTTTCAAAACATGATAAATTTTGCAGGAGAAGAAAAAAACGTTCTATTTTCTTTTGATGTGTGTAGCAAAATTTATAAAAAAATATATTTTGTAGAACTTTTGCCAAGGTACAAAATACAGTTTCGTTTTTAATTTTTGGAGCGATAGTTCAAAAGATAAAAAATAAAAACGCTTTTGGACTTTTCATACTTTGAAAATATACGGATGTGAAATTATTTTTAAAATGGGTACCTACACAATTTTGCTTTCATCTCCAGTCTATCACAAAGTAGTATTTGAGATTAAAATATAATGTATAAATAATGTCCGGAGTGCTTCTTTAACTTTAAAGAAGCTTTAAACTTAAGATTTTCAGCCAGTAGCTTGATATAGCATTTACACATAAAAAAGCTGTTGTTTATTTTCAAAAGATGATAAGTCCGGGACTTATCCTGTTTTTTGATACTAAAAAAATATTTCGCTTAGCTGTAAAATCGGATATAGATGGAGTAGATACTACATTATTTTGAAGATAGACGTGGTTATCCTTAGAGTAACAATTTAGCCAAAAAAACGAATTTTAAAAAAAAGTGGACTTATCATGTTTTGAAAATAAATGATTCAAATGCACTCAGCGAAGCGGGTGGGGTTAGCTAGTTATTTATATTATTTACACATCATTAAATAATTTAAATAACTAACCAAAGAATCATATAACCAAAACCGAGGAAATAAAACCAGAAGCCACAAGAAAACTGGGTAACAGCTCATAGTAAAAAAAAAAAATTAACGACTTGTCTCCAAAAACAATTTATAATAAATTATCTCAAATATATCTATGCATGATGCATTTGTACATTAAGCACCTTCACACACGCTATTTAAGACGACTGGGAGAGGAAGTTCCATCTCATAATATGCCACTGAATTTGAGATTAATATCTGAAAGATACACCACATTCCTTGAGGGTACCTCCAGCAACTTTAGCTCCAGTCAAAAACTCTGTGTTGTGAAATCCAATCTTGGAGGCAATTGCATTGCGTACTTGCTTTTAGGGTTTAACGTTCGTGTTTTGTAGATATTTTACCCAACCTATTGCAATACTTGACAGGGAATTGGATTTTGTTACCGGTATATCTTCTTACTCGCCGGAGTAAGATGCTGATGTGTACCGTCGTCGACGAGGTTGTGTTATTCTTGCACAATTCACACGGCTTGGCTGGCATTTTGTATATTACATTCGTTGCTACTTCAGGTCGACGATCTAGACTTGTATTACAAGGTCGAATAAGCCTCGAAAGTTTTATGGTCTTTAAATAAAGTTTGATCTGATGGAGCATGGATTTAAGCATCTTCCTGTGATGTCTGGTTGCAACCAGACATGACAGAATGATTTATCGAAGATAGTGTATTTAATGCAATTTATATTCTGAATATGGATTTAGTTGAAAAAACTCTGTCTGACTGGAGATATAGGTACACTATTTATGGATGATGTAGTCTTCTTATTCCACAATCGGAGATATATAATTTTGGAATAGTAAGTATGTAATTGAAGACTATTACAATAGTATAAAATATCGAAATAATGAAAGTATGACCTATTTTTTTCATAATTTTAAAAATATCTATACACTTTGATAATAAGTAAACGAAGCGGATTCTTTGAAGTCACCGTTTTAATGTTTATTGGCACGAATCTCTCAGATCTGAACCAAACCAATTAAACATAATAGTTACATCGTTTTAAGTTTTGGAAGCTTTTTTTTATAATAAGTGCTATTAGGCTATAATGAACACCAACACTGTAGTGTAAAAAGTTGGAACACCAGTGACGTTTAATTTTACACACACGTGAAAAAGCATACTAAGCCTTACAGTACATTTCTAACTAAAAAAAGGAAACAAAAAACTCGGATAATGTTAGTCGTCTCGTCTTAGTTCATTTGAAGTTAATTGGCATGCCATTTATTATGAAAGAAAAGCACTTCTTGTCAGCTCTTTTGTAGAAGCTCCGGACAGACCCGAACTTTTACTTCTCATTATTTCTCTTGGAAACTAGAAATTCGATGTTACTGTCAACATTTTCACCTCGGAAGAACAGAATGATGTTAACTATACTCTGTCCGATAAAAATTGGCAGTACAGGAAAGATAGGACATTTGCATCTCACTCTGCTTCACGCCTTCTGGATATGTCTATCACATCAAAAAGCTCACACAGCGATGCCGTACTATCCAGAAAAAATGTTTCGAAAAGGTACTAGCGTTACCATCTTGGCGGAAAAATTTCACAAAAACGAATAAAAAAAAATTAATTTTTCTTTTTTAACCACAATAACAAACAAAAATTCACTCATTTATGACACAGCCCAACCCCACGCATGCGAAACAAATTTTTCCTGTTAAAATGTTGAAATGTGTGTTAAAATATTGACATTAACTGTTTTCCTACATACACAAAATAAAAAAAAAAACAGCCCCAACACCACGTCAACACATATGCTTTTTTTTTCGTTCTAAAAGCTTGAAAAAAGCATTAATCCTGAAAGCTCTTTCAGAAAAATAATAGAAAAGGTAGTAGTTTATGAAGGAAGTTTAACAATGGTAACTCTTATGTATTGTGAATACTTTTAAAAAACAACTTTGATGATTGGGTTTCATTCTGCCACAGATCGTGTGGCAGATCGGTCATAGGGGGATGTACGTCGCTTGGTAAACAAATTACAACAACAATGCCATGGCGCGTCTGTGGTTTTCTTGTGTGTTTCAGGGGCATATTTTTCGTTTGGCAACTGTTAGGTCCCACTGATTTTAAAAAAGCTCTCCCATAAGGCCTGTACTGCCAATTTTTATCGGACAGAGTATATAGATGGAATTTTTCAAATTAATAAACTCAATGTATTCCAAATTAGTGTGCGTTAAAAATGTCTAAAAATCCAACTTTAAACTAGCTTCCACTCCCTATACCTAATTAGTTTTTGTTTTTTCTTTTTACAATTCTTTCATTTAAGTAGTAGTGGTTTATAGTTGGGAATAATTTATTTATCAAAATAGTTTTTACCTCGTACACCATTTTGCCAAATATTAATTAAAAGTTTGCAGTTTTTATGAAATTCTAATTTCAATTTTTTTACTTTAGAAACAGCATCCTGACAAAAATTTGTATGAATTGACACTGGTTTATTATTTTGATAACTTGTCATGTTATTGTTTCCAAAAAAGTATAAAAGTTTCTAAGGTTGAACTTAGAACAAGAAATATTGCAATTTGAATTCAACAAAACAGGGGTTTTCACAGCAAAATACGAATAAAAAATAGCAGACATTTTTTGTTTGTATTTCTATATTTCTTTATTGAACAAACGTCTCTATATTTTTTATTTGTTTTTGATATGAATGTTAGCAGTAAGACTGCCAATTTCTTTTTCATAAAATGAACTAATAGCGAGGTATTTTATAAACTGCACTTTTGTGTCCCACAAAAATGATTTTATACTTCAATTTATTGGTAATTTTATAAGCCTTAATGCCATAATACCCCTTTGGCAAATAACTCCTCAAGGGTTAAAACAAAAAAAAAACCTTTGGATATTTTTTCTCATTTTTGCATTTTTGTTAATATTGAGTTTGAATCTTATGTCTGAAAACTAAGAGTGTTCAAAAGAATTGTTAAAATTTATTAATAACTGTGTCTTAAATCAGAACTCCCAGAACTTTCGCAAGCCCTTTCTCTACAGAGTCACCAAGGTATGTGAATAGGTATGTGTCAATACACTGTGTTACAAAACCAAGGTTTCAAAATATACGCGGGCGGAAACCTATCACGTTTTGTAGAGCTAGCCGCACTGATTACGAAACGGTATTTAAAAAGTCCTTATAAAACATGTGATTCGGTTAAACCACCTAGATTTTACAAGCTTTCAAAGTTCAAAACTTCCATTTTTTTCATCATTTGTCCAAGTATATGTTTTCAAAACAACATGTTGTTTTAAAAATATATTCTAAAATAATATTTATTTCCAAATGAAACGAGGTATTTTATATGAAAATCAGTTCAAATTGGCTTCCAAAAAAAATGTTTACGATTTCAACCCAGATACAGAACAAAAATGTTATTTTGGCACTTAGTAGGATAACTTAGACGCCAGGATTTGATAACGGTTTTTTGGAGAGGAGTTCAATACAATCATTTTTACAATGGGAGGTTGGTCTATCTCCCCCCCCCCCCTTTAGAAGGGAGGGGCACACTTATTAAAATAAAAAAAATATTAAAAAACAACGGCAACACTTACAGTCATAAGTGATACCATTTCCGAAAGGCAGAACATTTAATTCTTATTTTTAAATCAATATATTTCAACCAATTGTTTTTGAAATAATCGATTTCAAAGTTAAAAATAGGTTTCAAAAACTCATTAATTACAATTTTTGTCCAGATTGTGAATTTTAATAAAAAATTGACTCATAAAGAAAACTGCCTCAATTGATTCCTTATCGAACAGTGAAAACTATATGTTTCTATGCTTTTTAGGTTTTGAGAAAATTGATAATTAAAAAAAAATAATTTGAAAAAAGAAAAATCTGATAAAATTATTTTTCAATTTTTTCAATGGGCGAAGGTCTAAAAAACCGTTTTTTGCCCCTAACTCCAGATTTTTGGGGTGTTAGGTACTTTTTAAATACCGTTTCGTAATCACTGCGACTAACTCTACTAAACGTGATATGTCTCCGGTCGCGTATATTTTGAAACCTTATTTTTGTAACACAGTGTATTGACACATACCTGATACCTATTCACATATATTGATAGAAAAAAAAAATGTTCTTGCTTTCACATTCGATTTTTCTAAAATTAGTTCAAAACCTAATTTTTGTATGAAATACCAATAAATCAAGTACATTCGAACCTTGCAGATTGTCTAAAACTAATAAACACTGTTTAAAAACAAATTTCTATTCGACGAGACAAATTTATAAACATGAGACGATTCCACGTTGGCCATATCATACCCTGCATAGGAGATTTAATAAAGTTCTTTTTTATTCTTATTTTAAATTTAATTTTATCACAATCTCCTGTTGCTTTAATTACACAGCTGGTATCCACCCGTTTTATTATTATTCGAATGCACACACACCCTCTCTATCTCTCCATGACCTTAAGATACATTTTTATTTTGTAGATAGATTTCGAATTGACTTTGTTGTGTGTCGTAAATGTTCAGTTTATTACAATAATTGAAGTCAAATATTCTACAAAAAACTATAGCTGCATTCATTTTAAACATAAACTAGGTATAATTAGTTTCGGTTATGTGACTCTTAATTATTTAATTTTTTTTTGTCACAGAAAAAAATGTGCGTGTAAGGTAAATTTACCTGCAGATACATGTAACGCTATGTTACTAAGTTAAACATATAACAATAAATTATTTTACAAAAAAAAAAATGCTGTCGTAGCACAAACCGCTATTATATTGTAGGTAAAATATATACGACTGACAGTATACTCACTTTCACGTTTTTATAAACAATGAGCGCAAAATTATTATTTAAACTTCGTTGACTCGATCAGTTGATATAGATACTCTCTCACGCTCACGTTATCATTTTTGTTGATAAGAGAAAAATGTATCTGAGACTAATTATTACTTTAATTAAAACAATAGAATGATTTGAATTTGTAGTCAGGCTATGCCAATGCCATAAGAATATAAAGTAAAAATAATGTAATTGACAGATTTACAAAATGTATAGGCCAACCAACTCTTCGTCAATGCCTTGTAGTAATTAGAGTTATTTGTGATCTTTTCAGAATAACAAATATTCTTTAAGCTTAGTGTGTTGTTTTTTTTTTCGTAATTTAAGTTGTGATAGTTCTAGATAAGCAGTAAGAAATTAGACGAAGCAAGTTTAGAGAATCTATTTTTTTTTTTATAATTTACACAACATAATAGTGGAATAAAATATATGAGAGGGTTAAGTACTTGTTATTAAACTTAAATTTAAATGAAATAAAACATATATATTTCGTTCTTTAAATAACTGAAAAAAGTTTTTAAATTGATTAAATCCCCATACCGAAATTTCTTTGTAGTGGAGTAACTAAAGCTAAAAAAATGGCAATATTAGGGAACCCGGCCGAACAGCTCTGATTTTGATAATCTTTTTTTCAAACGTGGGTAATTTAAAATACTTTAAAGTCTATAGATTAAAAATTGCAGGTGTTGCCGTTTTGATTTTTAAATTTAATTGAAGTTTTTTGTGAACAAAACATTTTTTTTCAAAAATTTTGCTTAAATTTCATAAATTAATTGATGCCAAAAGATTGTCTAGTAAATTTAAGGGAAACAAATATCAATCTTCTATGGTTTAAGCGATAGATGCAATTTTCTTATTAATTGACTTTAAACACAAAAAAACATATTTGTACACAACGGCAACACCTACAATATTTAAATATACATTTTTAAAAAGCTAGAAGCTTATTCATATTTGTAAAATTAAAATTAAGTAAATTGAGTAAAGTGCTCTTGAAAGAATGGTAATAGAACTCAGATTTTTGAAAAAAAAAAATTATTGAAAAAATTTTAACATGTCGTTTTTAAATCTTTTTCGTAATATAGAAGGCATTTATTTTTCAAATTTTTTTGGCCACATCTATTATGATTTGAAATTATAAAACGAAATGTCAATATGTATTACGGTTAAAGAAAAAAATTTAAAAGTATTTCATTTTCGAATAACTTTTTTAATGAAAGCTTTGAAAAAAAATTTAACTTGTTTTTTTTTTAAGTTCAATATTTAAATACAAAGTTATTTTTTATTCATTCGATAGCCCTTATTGTAGAAAGTTAAAAAGCAAAAGTTCTTATTTGCCAAAGTCTTTGAAAAAATCAATTATTGCAATGCAAAAATTCAGTTTTTATCAAAAAATCCAATAAAATTGAAGTAATTTTTATATTTTTTCTCATAACTGTAATATATATGTATTACCTTTTCCTCTTCGGAATTCAACTGATAAAGTCTATAGCCAAAAATTTTTTTAAATTTGAATTTATTTAAAAAAATTTTTAATACGAAAATAGGAAAAAAAGCAAATTAAAATTTTTTAATAACGTTTTTTTTTCCAAACTTTTGAGTTGAGCACTATTCTTTCAAAAACTCTTGGTTAAATTTAGTGTTTTTAAATTTTTCAGGTAGAAATGCGATTCTGGTTTTTTAAAGCGTGTCTGTAAGTATTGTAAGTGTTGCCGTTGTGTTCAAAATATTATTTTTTGTGTTTGAAGTCAGTTTGTGAGAAAATTGCATTTATCGCTTCGATAGAAGATAGTCCCTTACTCCCTTATATTTTTTTCCCCTTAAATTACCTAGAGAATCTTTTGCTATCATTTGTTTTATGAAATTTAAGCAAACAACAATGGTTTTGTTCAAAAAAAGTTTAATTTTAAATTTAAAAAAACAATACGGCAATTTCTAATCTAAATTTAAAGTTTTTTTAATTACCTACGTTTGAAAAAAAAAAATCGTCAAAATCAGAGATGTTCGGCCGGGTTCCCTAATAATTTGCCTTAGTTACTCTACTTAGTGCTAATTTTAATTTTATTGTTTTAATAAATGAATCAATTATAGGAATTTTGTAGTGACCTCTTCAAATTTAGATTTTTTAACATTAAAATGAGAAAAATATGTAAACATTTAATAAAAATCCAGTTTGACGTTTCTTTAAATAAATTATTTAGAGTCCAATGAATTTAAGTAATTTCACACAAAAAATTTAAATAACATGTTATATGTCACACCCGTAAAGTTTATCTGTCACACCCGTGACAATATTAAAGAGAATGTTTTGGATGGTTTTGTGTTTCATTAAATGTAACAAAATAACATTGCAACATATGCAAACAGCAATAGAAATTTGATTTCCTATTCGAAAAAGGGTTCCTTTTTATGTCACAACCGCAACGCAATTAATTGGATAGTGAAACTTAATCAAGGAAACATGTTATTAAAAAGAGTAATAAAGAACACCATGCAGTGTGGTCTGTAGATTTTAAAGTTTGAATTCTCTTATTTCGAATAATGAGTGAGTAATATCTAAATAAAACACAATTTTTAAATGTCACACCTGTAACGATAGAAACACCCATATCACAAGTGAAAAAGTTAAAACAAAACCTCTCAAATAAAAACAAAAATCATGTATTTATAGAAAAAATTCCATTTTAACACCTTTTTTTCTGAATAAACACTACATAATATTTTGACACTTAGTTATTTAAAAATAAGTATTTTTCGTTCAACGGTTAAAAACATGTCAATTTCGAAAAACCAAACTAATTTATTCTCTAGCACTCCGATCACTCGATAACCCCAAGCCATTTAAGCAATAATTTATGTGCTACAAAATCTTGCTAGATAAATTTAGAGATCAATCAATTTCAGGACTAATCCTGCAAGTAGACACGAGCCACTTTATATTCCAGTATAAGAAATGTTATTGCTCCCCTCTTTTCTAGACAAAGTGTCAATTAACAACAACTCAAACAGGAATGTTTATTCAAAATAAAGACGAAGATCAATACAAGTTCTATGTAGTATAAATAAAACAGGACAGGGTGATATAAATAAGGGATTAAATAGACATTTCAAACAAAAATGCGCTTCGTTTAATTTTATTTTTAAAAGAACTGTTTTTTTTTTCTTAAAATAGAATCTTAATTCTGGCTTCACCACTAGCGAAACTACTATACAGTCATAAGATACATTCACTTAGCATAACGAATGCAACACTTACCTTTAAGTTATGGATTTTAAACTACCCTTCGATTGCGTATCTATTTTATATATCTGTTACAACCACTGAACACTGGAATTCTAATTGTAATCAAATCGGATTTAAATCGGTATCCGATAATTACGAGTACATCGATAAGTTTAATATTTAATAATTTATTTAAATTTTCTTTTTTTTTTTTAATCAACAAAAAAAAAGGAAATTACTATTAAACTGTTAACTAATAACCGTTTATAAAAATATTTTATTTTATCGTACGGAATTTTAAAAGTTCTATATTTTAACGAACACTTTAAGACTGATTTTTTAAAGAAGATACAGAAATTTCGTTTCACCAACGACGATGTACATCAACAAACTAAATGCACCGAAGCGAATTCTTTACAACTGAAGCACCGAAACCACGGCGAAGTCTTCAGGTTCAGGTACCTAACCTATCTGGCTGGATATAGCTGATGTCTGATGGATGGCGCTGGAACTGGAGGAGAATTGAGGTAATTAGTTTTGATTCATTCCGTTTGCTTTTGCTGGTTTTTCGTGGGGTTTCCGTGGTGGTAAGTGCTCTCTCTGTAAATGTAAACGAATTTAATAAAAAGTATCGATGGCAGACTGTGAAAATCAGCGTGTGACGTTTGAGCTCTGAGACTTTTATGGATTTGATTTTTAATTGATTTTTTTTAATTTTTTGTTTATTTAATTTATTTTTGTCGTCTTCCTCATTTTGTTCTCATTATATGGGAATAAGGTCAACAATCACACGTTCTTGGTAATAAAGACCCGATATGTAGTTATATGAACTGAAACCTTTCGTCTTGTGATAAGTACCGATGTCTATTAAAAGATATTTAAGGTCAATTCTTGCAAAGTTGAAAAAACTAGCTCGGTATTAAGCTAACTTTCCTTATGGCAGTTATCAAAAGTATAAAAAAAACACCCAGTATTAATCGATGATATCACATCATGAACGATTTATAATTGAATAGTTTTTTTTCAAGAAGACCTAGGTTTTCGACAAAGTAGCATAGGAGAGATTAGAGTAGATATTTATAAAGGTACATCATGAATCTTACATATATCTTAAAACCTGTTTTCATTAAAGTTCAAATGAGATAATTTCGCAAATTATTTCAGTTCAAATTCAATTTGTTTTCTATACGATTTGACTAATTTTTTTTGCTACTGTACCGTTCATCCGATTTTGATAAGACTGCCTTGTCAACTTTATTTTGCACCATGAATGTTGTAAATTCTTTATTGGATATTTTCATTTCTGAATGGTACTTATAATAGGTTTTTTATATCAGTATGACAACTTGAACTGAAATAATAATCACTGAAAATGTAAACCAAAAAGCATTTCTTTTACAAAATAAAAATAGAATAGATTAAAGAAGACTAAATTTATAAATCATTTTATGCAAATTCACCCTAGTTTGTGGGCCCATATGTTCTTTCTTGTTACAATTTGCAATTGTTTGGTAGGTCACCATGGTGTATGCGTACTTTTTTTTATAATTCTTTCATTTAATTTTTTGTTTTCATTGAAGCGTTTAGAAAATGAAAGTACATAGTAACATTGTTTGCAATAGGGCTTTTATTCTGGAAAATTAGCGTCCTTAATCAGAACTTATGTGAATGTGCAAACAGTACTTCTAAAAACGATGAATGTCAGTAATTGCGTACACTTTATATGAATTCAGAATAAAGTTGGAAGTATATTTGAACTACAACCTATGCACAAAACCAGATCCCTTATAATGGGAATGTAAGTATTTTCATCAACTATAAAAAATAGAACAATGCATTTAAATATGTACATGCAAATTTTATATTTTCAACTATTTTCATTGGGCATGTTCAGAAACGTTAGGAACTAAATATTTAGGTAATTTAAGGAAGTTTTTTTTTTTTTGTTTTTAATTACAACATAGGTAATTAAATCTATGTGCGTGAAAAAACGAGTTAAAAGTGTATTATTGTTTACAATTAATATTATTTATTTATTAAAGTAAAGTGAAATTTGGTGTCTGCCCCATGCATTTGTAAAACTCTCACGTAAACTTTAAAATTTGACAATTTTAGTCAATTTACTCAAATCTCGGTTCAGAAATTGACGTTGCCTAAATATCTAGTCCCTAATATTTCCTGAACGTGCCCATTAAATTTCGAATCTCGTGAACCTCGAGTACGTACAGAAACGTTTGATTACCCAAATTGAAAGAGTCATATTGTAGCAAACAAGCTTTCCCCAAAATATTCCTATTTAAAAAAAAAGGCTTTAAACAACAATTGCTTGCTGTCAGCTCTAGGGCACTCTGATGGTCCAAACTTGCTCGGAAGGGTTTTTTTAGCTCTTTTTTCAACCAGAGTTATTTGCTCTCTGTTTATATGCTGTTTGCTCGGAGCGCGCTCTGTAAAAAATTTATAATTTTTATAGTTTTTTGGAAAAGTTTTTTTGAAAATTTAAATAAATACATTTTATTCTTAAAAATGATAATCTTTGACGAAATATACGAGGGTACCTTACAAAAAATTATGTCAATTTGTTCAGTAAAACACTTTACTATAAAAGCAAGTGCAATGCATTTTATTTTTAAACGGATAGCAATTTTAATTTTGATTTTTCTAAAAATCAATTTAACAGAAAATAAAATGCACGCCTGGGGCCGCACGTACTTGCTCTTATGATAAAAGAAGCTTTTGTGTCAAAGTTTTTAAGGAAAAATATTTTGAATTAGTTATAATTTGTTTTTTAAGGAATTTCATGAGAAACACAAAAATATGTACCTAAATTGTTTTCTATAATTTCTTACACCATATTTCCGTTACCCGTATTTTTTGAGAAAAACAAAAAACGCAATTATATTAAAATCTCTTACAGCATTGTGTATGTCAAATTTAATCTAAATCGGTAGAGACGTTTTGGAGAACATAGTAATAACTCATTAACACCGCGGTGTACGGGAAGAGCCGACATCCGTGGTTTAAAAAAAAGTTAATGTCATATTTTCACTATCCGCATTTTTTGAGAAAAACCAAAAACGCCGATATGTTAAAACTACGTACAGCATTACGTGTGTTAAATTTAATCAAAATTGTTAGAGCCGTTTTCGAGAAAATTGCAATAACTCGAAAAATTTGTATAGGAGGTATACGTTCTAAGTGAGATACTAAAAAACAAAAAAAAAATCAACATTGGAAATTACAAAAAAATCATCTGTACCAAATTTCAAGGAAATCCGTCCACCCGTTTAGGCTGCAGCTTCATGTACAGCTTTTTTTGACGACGCACAGACGCACCGACGGACGTCATGACGAATGTTAGTTAGTTAATGTTAGTTTTGATTAAAACCTCGAATTTTTTTTTGACACGAAACCAATACTTGCCTATAGAGCAAGTAAAAACAAAATGGCATACCTATAATACCTTATTTTGTGATCAACTCAAATTAAGATCTTTTTTAGTTCTTTAATTATTTCTTTTTGTTATGAAAGTTCAAAAAATATTTAAATATTTTTTTTTTTTGACGATAGAAATAGAAAACCCCCATAAGTCTCACACAACAACCTTTCACAAGTTAGTTTATTAATCCGCAGTTTTAATTATCTTAAGCAGCTTCTTTGTTTCCTGCTCAAATGTGGGAAACAATGCATAATTACATATCATTATATTTAAAGAATAAAAATATCCATCACCTCATCATCATCCACCTTTGCTTTACAGTTTTTCTCGTGTGCAATTGTTTTCAATTGCAACTTTTGCCCTGTTTTTGGGTGGCTTTTTTGTCTGAGACATTGCAGTGCCATTCTTACTAGGTTAACTTGCCACTTCATCACACTATCGAAATTGCTCAACAATAGTTTTTTTTTGTCATGATCTCTTTCGATCTCTTGCTTGGATATTTTCAGACCAAGCTTAAAAAAATGGTAAAGAAGATGGAAGATCAGATAGGGATTTTCAGAATGCGGTCGTCATCGTCGCATCGTGTCGATGGCGCATGGTATTCGTTGCGGAACGGAAAGAAGTTAATACATATTTATAACTTCGACTTATAAGCAGTTTCAAATGCTAGATAGTAATAAAAGGGTTTTGACTTTAAGAAACCGTAATTGCATGAAGATATAAGTAGAGCATGTTGTTAGAGGCGGAGCGGTGGCTCAACAACTAAAAATGAGACCAACGATTTCAATTTCCAATTCCAAAATGTATGGATTTTGAACATATTCCAAAGCTCGGTGCCAATTATTTTTATAGGATTTAAGAACCAGAAGAAGTTTTTAAAAGATGATAACTGTGTTACGGATGCATGCATTTTCCCATCCCAAACTTACTATGTCCAAATATCTTCGTTCGGCTTATTACGAAAGAGAACCAGAACAATGAAAACATTCCAAGAAATGTACTTCAGGCGGTTGATGGTTATTACCATGCATGCTTCACAAACCTGATGTTCCATTAAAGATGTAAGTAAGTAGTTATAAGACTACTTGGTACTTGCATACATAAAACATTACAGGGTCGAATAAAATTATTGTCTGCTACTCACAAGTCATTGTACTCTAGTTCTTTCTCTAGTAAGTGAATAAACAGTAAAAAGTACGGCTAAAAAAAATTAAATTAACTTCATGGTCTACTGCTTGTCACTTTATATTGTTGGTTGGTTGCTGCATCGAAGTTGGTGAGAGTAGAGGGATACAGAAGAACTCTTTTGATGCTGTTGTTAAATGACACATTTTGCGTAGGTACTGATGCAATTATTTTAATTTCCGTTTGACAAGTCAATTTAATAGTTTGTTAGAAATATCTCTTTGCCTATACTATCCCAGTTTAAATTTCTATTGATAAATGGTTTCAAATTTGTAGTGCGCCTATAATGAAAAAAAAATAGGAATAGATCGGTGGTTTTTCAATTGATAAACAAAATCTTAACATCAGATTTAAGAACCGATAAATGAGGCGTTCAAAATAATAATGGATCAAGTCCATTTGAAATTTGTGCATTATTTTGAAGTTTGAGAAGCTTTTTCTCAGGAACTAATGGATCCATTGAAATTAATATTTCACAGATCAATAGCTCTATCTCAGGAATTTCTTTCTTTCGTTCTATTTGATATAAAACGATACTCTTAATTCTTAAGACCTTAAAACATCCAACCTATAGGGAAGTGGACTTCACTCATTAATCTACAAAATTCACACATAAAATTTTTGATAAGAGGTTTTTTGTTAAAAACCCGAATTTTCTCCTCACCTGTTAATTTCCCTCCCGCACCCCACTTCCTTTGCTTCTGCCACAAAAGGTGGAAACTAAAGCAGTTTAATATTAATACCAACAAATAACCAACCTGCTGGTTAAACAAGTTTTTTTTTCCAATAAATTTGGCCTGCAAGGTTAGTGTATACATTGGTTACTTAGGGCCAGTTGCCATATTTGAAGGCCAACATTTCTTATATTATTTTGTTAATTTTTTCACTATCTAAGTTTTCGTTTGGCATTTAAAAAATGTTCTTATTTGATCATACTACAAAGATATGTAATATACCATTATTTCTTTTAAAATAGGGTTGCCACATAGAAGTTACCATTTTAAAAGCGGTAACCCTATTTTTTTCATTTTCTCTATCAACTTATCTTTCATTTGACACCAATTTTATCCCTTATCCGTATGATCTCAGTAATTCGGCGGTCGTCTCTCCGTCTATTACCTATTTTTACTATGTTCTACATTTATGGCTATAACTTTTTCCCCACAGCGAATTGAGTCTAGGCGCCATATAAACAATTGATCTACGCAAAAATACCTTCCCAATGACATATGACTCATCGTTATTGGTCTCAGGGCCAAAATTACCATTCTCCTTTGAAAGCGATTGACAAAAAACTATTCGAGATTTGCTATGAAACGCAAATAAACATACGATTTTTTTGTATAGAGAAGATAAACAAAACAAGTTGACTTCAACTTAAGATTTCTCAAAGTAGAAAAAAGATATTGAAAAGATTTAAACGGGCTTTAAAAGAAAACATTTAGTTCTTTTAGAAAATGCCACAAATTTATTTAAAATAAATCACCACGTTCAAGAACATAACCTCAAAAACTGTTAAAAAACGACATTTCTGATTTTCTAACGGGAATATTTCAAAAACGTGATATGATAGAATTTTTCTGACTTTGGATTCGAGTTCAGCACACCAAACACCTTACGAAAAGTATATTTTTGTTTATATATAAAAAAAATTAATTTTGCTCACAAGTGGCTTCTTCAATAAATGTTAATTTCATAAATTATACTAAAAAAAAAGTAATAGGTTGTTTAATTTGTTAATTTGTAATTTTTTTTTCTATTCCTGCCATAAGGACACAAAAAAAGATATTAAAACTCCAAAAACTTAGCTGCAAGTATTTATGATAAACTTTTGTATGGGCTCGACACACTGTGCGCTGGTGTCAAAATTAAACCAAACGTCAAATTTTAACCAACATTTTAACGCAATTCGCACACGGCCTAAGTAAAAAAACATTACACGTCAATCGTCGCGAAAAATCGTCACTACAAAAATCGTCCCATGAAAATAACCACAATGTGAACTCTACCTCAACATGAAAAAAAACTCATTTTCCCTCCCTGAACACACTCATCCGCTGTGAATTTAGCCAAATTGTTACTTGCACATTTTAGCAAAAGCCATTCATCTGTCAAATAAAATTCTGCTGTGTTGTATCTCTTCAAAGAAATATTTTCGCCGGAATTCTACTCACATTCACATTTTTATCAAATATTTAAACAAAGAAAACTATTTTGGTAACAAAAAAACCCATAATCTTCTAAAATAACTTCTTTTCCAAAACAAATTTACTTCCCACAGAATAATGGATCGCCTACTTCGTTTAGGAGGTGCTATGCCCCAAGCCCCACCACCAACAGATGCCCCTGTTGTAGATACAGCCGAACAAGTCTACATTTCATCATTGGCTTTATTGAAAATGCTCAAACACGGCCGTGCCGGAGTACCAATGGAAGTCATGGGCCTAATGTTGGGTGAGTTTGTTGATGATTACACAGTCCAGGTGATTGATGTTTTCGCCATGCCCCAAACTGGTACCGGAGTATCCGTCGAGGCTGTCGATCCAGTTTTCCAAGCTAAAATGTTAGACATGCTCAAACAGACTGGCCGCCCCGAAATGGTCGTCGGCTGGTACCATTCCCATCCTGGTTTTGGATGCTGGTTGTCCGGCGTCGACATCAACACCCAGCAATCGTTTGAGGCACTCAGCGAACGTGCTGTTGCTGTGGTCGTTGACCCCATTCAATCTGTCAAGGGCAAGGTTGTCATTGACGCTTTTCGACTGATCAACCCGAATATGTTGGTGCTGGGCCAAGAGCCTCGGCAAACAACATCAAATCTGGGCCATTTACAAAAACCTTCGGTGCAAGCGCTGATTCATGGCTTGAATCGGCATTATTATTCCATTAGCATCAACTACAGAAAACATGAGTTGGAGCAAAAAATGTTGCTGAATCTTCACAAGAAGTCTTGGATGGATGGTTTGACTCTGGCCGATTATAATGAGCATTCCTCCATTAATGAGACTACTGTGGCTGAGATGTTAGAATTGGCAAAGAATTATAACAAGGTAAGTTGGTTGGGGTGGGGTGTGGCATTTTTAGTGCATCTTTTCATAAATATTCTCATTTTTAACAGGCTTTGGAAGATGAAGAAAAGATGACTCCTGAACAACTTGCCATTAAGAATGTTGGCAAACAAGATCCCAAACGGCATCTTGAAGAAAAGGTCGACAAAGTTATGCAAAACAACATTGTCCAATGTCTGGGAGCAATGTTAGACACAATAGTATTTAAATAATCCATGTTCTCATTTAAATGATTTTTTTTTTGTATTCAGTTTGTATTTATAAATAATAACTTTTTCTATCATTGAATTCTTTTTTAACCAACACACTGCAATTCAAAAACAACACAAAAGAAAGATAAAAAATGAATGTATTTCAATCAGTACAGAGAATATATAAGTTTTTGTTTCTAAATCTTATTTCATAAACAAATATACTATATACCGAAAAAAAAAGAAATTGTAATGTTGGTTTGATGAATTAAAATTAAAGTAGAAATTATGTCTGAAAAGTACAGTCAAATATGCTTGGAATGATTGGTAATAGACTAAGCGCATTTTTCTTAAAATCTAATTTTCTTTTAAGTAATTTTATTTGAACTTTTTATAATCTGCATAAGGAAAAATGCCAAGCTCTTATTTATAACGTGCAAACTATCTGTATGATTGAAAACACCCATATAGTTTGAAATGAAGTGAGTACAGCTCAAAATATGTAGAATCTCTTACAGCGAAAAAACACAAACCAACAAGGAAAAAAAACATGATGGTGGAATATTGAAGCTAAAGCATAATTTAAAAGAAAATGGCAATCAAAGCTTGATCGAAGTGTCTCTCTAATAATAAAAACCAGAAGTTATGTCTCGAAAAGGAATATATAATATAGAAGTAAAAAGTAGTGCTCCAAAATTCTAACAAAGAATACAAAAGATCTGTATCGGAACCCGGAGATGGATGAAATTTTTATTCCTTTTGCTTGTACTTTTGAAGAGCTCCGACAAAACACGAATAAGTTCTTAACCACCTTCAAAGCAGAAGAAATGCTCAGGAGATCTGTTCGTCAAAGTTCATTAACAATACCTACTTGTGGAAAACTATAAACTTTATTACAGGTTATGACGGTATTGGGACGGATTTCTTAGGGAAAAATTTAAAAGCTATACTTTCCAATAGATTCACCTAACTTACACCCGTATTCTGCTATTCGATTTACGTGAATCGAAAGAAATCCTTCCCTTACCACGTGAACATGGCTTTGAAAAAACTGTCGAGTACCTCGAAAATTTTCTTTAAAAAAAAAATGAAAATACCGAGAGATGTCCGAACGTGACAACTGCATTCAGTTGGCCTTAGACATGGAGCAATTTAAAATCGAGATGCCTGCCGACGTTTCCTGAGGTCAACCCGGCGAACCCCACATGCGGAGCCGTAGTGTGAAGCAGTAGAGTGGGAGAGTTGTGACCCCATCCGAGATCATGACTATCGTCGATAATGGAGAAGAAGAGAGATGTCCGAACGTGAACAACTTTTTGTCCGGAACTCACAAGAGGGGAAAAGTGAAATTGAATTTTTCCGGGTGGAATCTTTCGTGGTATTTCGTTGTCCTGGTGGAGCCAATTTAAAATTTCTTTCCGCATGAGCAGCGTACTTACGTACGTAGAACTGGGGTCGAATTACTACATACAAACGCTCGTTGTTAGCGTGTGGTCGCTACGTGTCCCTATCTTTTTCTTCTAATTAAATAGAGGCAGAAATAGTCAAAATGTTACGCATGATCATAAAATCGTGTGCCTTGATTCGACTCCTGGGTTTTAGAATATGAATGGTAACTCAGTATACTTAGTTCAGTATCATTTTCCACGCAAACAACAACAAATTATTGCGAAGGATAAATAAAAGTTTTTTATTTTTTGGTTTACATAAATCAAGTTTTTAGAAATCTTCGGTATATAATTTTTTATCTTTCTAAAGATTGTACCACAGTAAAGTCTCCCCAGCAACTTTTTTTGCGTACGCTGTTGGTGACAATATATTTTTTTGGAATAGTGAGTACAATATTCGAATTCCTCGCAAAATTTTACATAAATTTCATGTAGGTATTCTCTATAAAATATGAGACATAAAAAAGTTCTAGCAACACGAAAAAGTAGAAGGCAATTTCGCACCCGTGTGCCTATCACGTCACAAAAAAGAGATGTGCCTACAGAGGGTTAATAACACTGGGTCAACTAGATTTTTGTTACAGCAACCAAAATATACTTTTCTATAGGTTTTTTATGTGCTTAACTCGAATCCGAAGTCAGAAAGATTCTATCACATCAAGTTT
This sequence comes from Episyrphus balteatus, assembly GCF_945859705.1. Classification (NCBI taxonomy): domain Eukaryota; kingdom Metazoa; phylum Arthropoda; class Insecta; order Diptera; family Syrphidae; genus Episyrphus; species Episyrphus balteatus. The sequence goes on along the minus strand of NC_079134.1, from coordinate 52,850,982 downwards.
TTAAGATATTCCCGTTAGAAAATCTAAAATGCCGCTTTTTACCAGTTTTCTAGGTTCCTTCTTGGCGTTTGGTTATTTGTTTAAATTAAATTTGTTAAGGTTTTTAAAATAACTAAGTTTTTTTTTTCTAAATCCGTTTAAATCTTTTTAATATCTCTTTTCTTCTTCGAGAAATATCTCGTGTTAAATTGCTTTTAATAACAAATCTGGAAAAGTTCCTTACCAATTGCTTTCAAATTTTGACACAACGTTTCATTTACATTCCTGTAAATTCCAACATTGTTTTTAACATGAAAAAAGTTATAATTTTCTGATTAGTAAATTGTCAGTACAATTACCTGACACGGTCACACTTTGCTTTGTATCTCACAGCGATTCACCAATTTCACCAATATAAAAACTTACCGAATTGTAAATGGAACGTTGTGTCAAAATTTGAAAGCGATTGGTAAAGAACTTTTCGAGATTTGCTTTTAAAAGCAAATCAACATGAGATTATACCAAACACGCTGATTTCAACTTAAGATTTCTCGAAGAAGAAAAGAGATATTAAAAAGATTTAATCGGATTTGGAAAGACAAAACTTAGTTCTTTTAGAAACCGTTACAAATTTAATTAAACAAATAACCAGACGATATGAAATAACCCCGAAAACTGGCAAAAAGCTGCATTTTCGATTTTCCAACGGGAATATCTCAAAAACGTGATGTGCTAGAATTTTTCTAACTTCGGATTCGAACTAGGCAAAAAAAACCTATAGAAAGTATATTTCGGTTTCTGTAACAAAAAAAAGTTTAAATTTGTTGACCAGTGCCTACGTTCTGTAACTCTCGCATCGAGAAATTTCTCGCATGAAACACGCAAATCGGAACAAAAATAATGTGAATCGACACAAAAATCATTTTCTCACATTCGTTTGTTTCTATAAACAAAATTTTCTCGCCTTGAAACATTTCTGAATCAAAATGCTTGACAGACTGGAAAAATGTGAATAAAACTGTGTCTGTAAGAAAATTATCGAGATAATTTCTCGATTGAACTGCCAAAACTACTCACAAGCAAAAAGGATGCGAGAAAGTAAGATATTTGAAAAAAATTTGATAATCTTGCATTAAACAAGAGATATTACTGCTGAAATAGTGTTCACGGTAATTTATTTTTGTATCACTTAAATTTTTAAAATAAAAATAAAGAATATTAAAAAAAAAAAAGAAAAAATTACATGCTCTAACTGCGACTTGAACTCGGTACCCTCCACTCGCCGACCGACTGCTCTACCTTCGGACTACCGAGCCTTGGGATATTTATTGTAAAACTATGTCTATATGACCTTTGATGGCCAAAGGTACAAATATTTTCCCTTTTTTTTGACAGTTTCCAATAATTCCAATGGAATAAAAAATTTACAGGGGTGCTTCCGTGCTTCTCACATCGAGATACAGACACAGGTTATTTTTCCAAATAGAGAAACGTATGGAATTTTTGTTTCAAAATTTTTCGATGCGAGAAGTTCTCGACTAAGTTACAGAACGTAGGCACAGTGTAATAATAAAATTAATCATTTGTTGTTTACAACATAAAATGTTTACTCATTAAAATATTGAACACCAATAACACACGACTTATGAATATGCAAAAATTGCGATCTTTTCCTTTACTCAGTCGTGATAGTTTTTTCCAAACATCGTAGATCGTCAAGTATTAAATAAACGAGTAAATTTTTAAATCAACGAGTACATTTTTTAATCAACGAGTATTTTCAAATGTACATATTGGCACCACTTTTTCCTGCAGTGCGCAAAGGCAAACTGTCAAAATCAAAAACAGCTGAAAACTGAACAGCGAAATTTTTGTATTTTGCGATGGTCATTTCTGCTCATTTGTACAAATAAAAATCGAAAGAAAGAAAATTAATTTTTCTCGTTAAAACTCATATCAAAAGCCTTGGTGATAAAATACACCACTTGTTCAAATACTTTGAAATGGCAATACAAATACTGTATCACAAAGTCTTATCAACTTCCAGCAAATAAAATTGGATACATTTTTGATTGTTACATTTCTATAGGTTGTTTATTAGAAAGCGGAAGTAACACAATTTTTTATTTTTGTTTTGATCATACTTTATTTAAAGAAAAATTTATAATGGGTGGAATAGTATGGCGGGAATTATTCCCAACAAAATTAACATGTTTAATTTTCATATTTTACATGTCTTTATTCATAAGCCAAGGTAAAAAAAAAAAGTTAAAAGAAAACCTTGGCATGAATTTTGATTGATTTGTTTTTTCTCTAGGCATTTTGGTGACGGCATCTCAAGAATCAAATAACTCTTATAGCTATAATACCGTGACAGTGGTGCTGTTGACCGAAGTCTTGAAATTAGTTGTTTCCACTGGATTGTATTGTAGAGAGTAAGCATTTATGTTTATTTGCAATAATGGTTTCATTTTAAAGATTTATGAATTAATTACAGGAATACAATAGATTCATTAATAAAAGACATTAAAAGGCATTCCAATGTGATGATGTTGTACTTTGTGCCGGCATTTTTATACTGCTTGTACAATAATTTAGCTTTTGTAAATCTATCAACGTTCGACCCAACAACTTATTATCTACTTTTGCAATTGCGAGTTGTTATAACAGGCATATTGTTTCAGGTGAGTTTCAAAATAAACAATATTATACAAACAAACCTATATTTTTCGAGTGTGTAAATAATGGAATAAGACTAACTTTGTATTCAACTAAATAGCCAGTCTGAAATTATCTCCTTCAAAGTAATTAATAACTATTGTTCATAGAAGACTAGGGTACTAAAATAGACTTCAGCTGGTCGACCTCAACCGGTAGTTTTTAGAAAAATGTTTTTCTGTGGAGCAAAACATATTGCCATTCAAAAGCAAAACAATTCACAAAAACTCAGTTCTCAGATCGTTTCAGATGACAAGCTAAAATAGTTCAGTCAATTGGGAAAAATCCGGAAAATCTGACTGGGCAGTAAACAACTTTCAACCTTTTAAGTCACCAGGTGTCGATGGAATCATCGCTGCTTTAATTACAAAAAAGATGCGCAAGACCTAATGGCATACAAAGTACCATGGCCAGGGTCGGTCTGGGGCAAAGGGGCCCGGGTGGCAAAATGATAAAAGGGCCCCGCGCCGCGGCTACCAAACAAATTTAATTTTTGTTTTGGCTGTAAAAGTAAAGTATACTTTTATCATGATTTTTTGTGCTTCACATCTTTCTTTTAACGTTTCATAAAAAACTACATCTTAAAATTAAATAAATGGTGTATGGGAACAGAGCCCCAAGAGGCGTAGGTTGAGCTGCTGGGGCCCCGGGGCAAGACTTTTGAGGGCCTTGCCCTATTTTTCCTTCTAAGAAAATTTACCTATGGAATTTATTTATTTTTAATTTTTATATTTTGATAATTCTTCACAAACAGTTGAAAATCTTATTAAAAACCGGAATCACTTTCTGTATAATTATTTTCAAATTTTTGAATTTGCAACTGCAAATAGGCAATAGCCCTTAATAATAGAACCGAATTTAGCGATAACTCTATTTTAACAAAAAAGAAAATATACATCTCACTTCCAAATTTAAAAACGCTATGATTTTAAAATCGACTTAGTTACAGGTGAACTATTTCTTATCCAATTCCAAATTTAAAAGTTTTATTACTACATATTTATTTTTTTTACGCAAGATTCGAGTCTATTACTAAGGGCCCATGAGTTTTAGACTTATAAACAAAAGCATAAATTAAAATAACCCTGTATTAATTTAAGAAGAAAAAAAAAAGGTTTATGAGACTTGTTCTTTCCTTTTAAAAACTTTTTTTTTATTTCCAAAAGTTCTGAATTGAAAGTTCGGATTGTTTGCATTCATTCCGAAATTCAGAATATTTTTTAAAACAGGAAACATTCGCTCTCATTTTCCTTATAAGTATATTTGTTGAAAAAAAAAAACATTGTTGCAGATATCCAAAAGGATACCCTTTTATTTATTTTGGGGTGCCTGTGTGGAAAAGCTCGCAAAAGATCGCCTGTGATTTTGGAATTGAAATAATATAAGTTTGTATTTGGAATTTACAAAACCCATTTAATTTTTACAGGAGTCTATTAATGTTAGGTACAAGCAGGACCCGAGGACAAGTAAGGTACGCGAAAAACCCTTTAATTTGTAATTACTCTGTTTCTGTTGATTCAAGTCTTTAAGAAAGATATCTTAGGTGAAAATGACGAAACGGAGTGCACATCATAGGTATCTGTTTGTTTCGTTGTTTATTTCTTACATTCTGTTTCTTCCCTAAATACAATCTAGCGTGGGGCCCTGGCATATATACGTTGCGGCCCCGACGCACTGACCCGGTACAACGGTATGCACAATAATTGTACACCCCTGGGGCCCCAAACATTTTCACTTCTTATATAATTTATAAATATAACTTTCAAATTGTTAGAGTAAGAGTCTGCATTTGTTAAAGAAATTTGAATAAACATGTCACATAGCAGGGCAGTAAGATCTAAGAAAACTGCCTTATTCGAAATATTCCATGTAAGGAAAATAGTACTTCTCACTGTAGTGGATGGATCTAGGATAATCTAAGGACAATAACACTGGTTTACAAGGACTTTGTTGCCGAAACAAAAATATACTCTTCTGTAACGGTTTCGTAAACCCGATGTTCAATCCCTGGGTTGATTAATTTTGCAGTTAAACAAAAAAGGATACAATTATTAGATCTATACTTTTCATCGTCTCTAATTACTCACTAGCTACAAGAATATGATTTTATATTATTACAGAGAAAAATGTGTGTAATCTTAATCAATACTGTATGAAATGTTCTTACCTCATTTATAATTATAGATTAAATACGTTTCTATAGAACTTGTCTATCATAATCGCCTAACACAGATGATAATTAGAAGGGTAGTGTTCCTCGCGTTCAAAAGGTATTTAATCTTTAATTATAGATACAGTAGTTATTTCGATTAAATAATAAGTGTTATCAGTAAGGAAATTCCATACAATAATGATTAAGTTATTAATTCGTATTTTTCCCCACAGTTCACAATTTGTGATCTTCTTCCACACAAGTTAACAACTAAAAAAAATCGCAGGAGTTTAGGGAAAGTGGATATTTTTTCGCTTGAACAAAAGCTAATAATTTTGATCGAAAAAATGGCTATGCTGTCGCAGAAATGGAGTTTGGGTGGTTTACGAGGAGTCAAAAAGAAACTTACGAAGAACTCAGACTTGCAAGAATGAAATGAACAAGGCAATGTTAGAGTTGAAGGATATTTTTTAGCATATTATATGTAGATAAAAATATGCATACGAACAATATTCGGTGTAATGTTCAATCAAAAAAAAAAATACATTCCTTATTATATCTCGTTTCTAAGAATCTTACAAAAATACAAGAATTGTAAATTAGATAAACAGCAAACGATGCGACGCATACCTTTTTCTTGAAACTAATAGATGTGAGTCATAAAAAACAACTTGCGAGACCATTAACAGATATCTTTGAAAAGGATAAATGCGACCCAAATGCACCGTCCACTTTTTTCTCAAGTTCGTATGATCATAAAAGTATTTTATGTTCTACTAAAGTTATGCAGGTAAAAAAATAATCAATCTATCAACAATTAAGAATAAAAACTCTTGCTATTTAGTCACAGAAAATTCTTAAAACAAAATGCTACAATGTCCTTGAGATTTTATAGTCTCAGAGCTCACAGCTAATTATATTTGTGGAACCGTAAATAATTCATATTAGTAGTACAAGCAAATTTATTAATCTTATAACTTTAAACGAGCTAAAATTGTTTATATATATATATATATCTTATAACTTTAAACGAGCTAAAATTGTTTATATATATATATATATATATATAAATATATATAAAATTGGGATCTCGGAAACGGCTCTAACGATTTCGATGAAATTTTCAGGGTGTGTTCATCTAAGCGAGTAAAAAATTTTGGAAGTATTTTTGGAAAAATCCGCCCACTGCCACGCCCACTTTTTTAACATATAAGTTTTTTCGGGAACGGCTCTAACGATTTCGATGAAATTTTCAGGGTTTGTTTATCTAAGCGAATAAAAAGTTTTGGAAGTATTTTTGGAAAAATCCGCCCACTGCCACGCCCACTTTTTTAACATATAAGTTTTTTCGGGAACGGCTCTAACGATTTCGATGACATTTTCAGGGTTTGTTTATCTAAGCGAATAATAAGTTTTGGAAGTATTTTTGGACAAAATCCGCCCACTGCCACGCCCACTTTTTTAACATATAAGTTTTTTCGGCAACGGCTCTAACGATTTCGATGAAATTTTCAGGGTTTGTTTATCTAAGCGAGTAAAAATGTTTGGAAGTTTTTTTTGGGAAAAATCTGCCCACTGCCACGCGCACTTTTTTAACATATAAGTTTTTTCGGCAACGGCTCTAACGATTTTGATGAAATTTTCAGGGTTTGTTCATCTAAGCGAGTAAAAAAATTTGGAAGTATTTTTGGAAAAATCCGCCCACTGCCACGCCCACTTTTTTAACATATAAGTTTTTGCGGGAACGGCTCTAACGATTTCGATGAAATTTTCAGGGTTTGTTTATCTAAGCGAATAAAAAGTTTTGGAAGTATTTTTGGAAAAATCCGCCCACTGCCACGCCCACTTTTTTAACATATAAGTTTTTTCGGGAACGGCTCTAACGATTTCGATGAAATTTTCAGGGTTTGTTTCTCTAAGCGAGTAAAATGTTTTGGAAGTTTTTTTTTTGAAAAATCCGCGCACTGCCACGCCCACTTTTTTAACATATAAGTTTTTTCGGTAACGGCTCTAACGAGATCGATAACATTTTCAGGGTTTGTTTATCTAAGCGAGTAAAAAGTTTTGGAATTTTTTTTTGGGAAAAATCCGCCCACTGCCACGCCCACTTTTTTAACATCGAATTTTTTTTGGTAACAACTTTAAAGATTTCGATGAAATTTTGATGGTTTGGTCCTCTAGGCAAATACAACATTTTGGAAGTATTTGGAACGATTTCAATAAAATTTTGAGGGATGGTTCCATGTTTTACGCATTATTCTTTTTCATTTTGTTACTTCATGACTTTTTGATCATGTATTCAAACTTTGAAGTAATTTGTTGATTTGGTATCACTATGAACAAGGTTCCAAATTCTGAGAGCCCTTAAGTTCCACAATCAGCATATTTCGTTTGATCCATTACTTTTGGGACACCCTGTATAAGAAAGAAAAAAAAGAAATAAAGCAAAGCATCCACTGCTACAGAACAAAACAGAGACAGGGATAAAAATAGTATTTCTTCATACTAAGCTTTGCCGACAAGGCTAAACTTGAAAAAAGATTAACTTTATATTCACCATCCAAAACTTTCTGACCTGTAAATGAAAATTTGAACAAAAAGGGATCTCATTGCTGTAACATTTTCGATAATGCAGATTCCTGTTACCCTTCTATTCATTGCTGATCGTATATTCCAACTTAAATAAACTGGATTATAAAGTGGGAATGTGGTGTTTTGTAACCCGCGAAAAAACTGGTCATTGCAAACTCAAACCTACTCCAAAAAATTGTTTACATTTGACTTTTTTCACTGAAAGTTATATCATTTAAGGATACCGAGCAAAGCTCGGTCACCCAGGTACTATATATAAATATATATAAAATTGGGATCTCGGAAACGGCTCTAACGATTTCGATGAAATTTTCAGGGTGTGTTCATCTAAGCGAGTAAAAAATTTTGGAAGTATTTTTGGAAAAATCCGCCCACTGCCACGCCCACTTTTTTAACATATAAGTTTTTTCGGGAACGGCTCTAACGATTTCGATGAAATTTTCAGGGTTTGTTTATCTAAGCGAATAAAAAGTTTTGGAAGTATTTTTGGAAAAATCCGCCCACTGCCACGCCCACTTTTTTAACATATAAGTTTTTTCGGGAACGGCTCTAACGATTTCGATGACATTTTCAGGGTTTGTTTATCTAAGCGAATAATAAGTTTTGGAAGTATTTTTGGACAAAATCCGCCCACTGCCACGCCCACTTTTTTAACATATAAGTTTTTTCGGCAACGGCTCTAACGATTTCGATGAAATTTTCAGGGTTTGTTTATCTAAGCGAGTAAAAATGTTTGGAAGTTTTTTTTGGGAAAAATCTGCCCACTGCCACGCGCACTTTTTTAACATATAAGTTTTTTCGGCAACGGCTCTAACGATTTTGATGAAATTTTCAGGGTTTGTTCATCTAAGCGAGTAAAAAAATTTGGAAGTATTTTTGGAAAAATCCGCCCACTGCCACGCCCACTTTTTTAACATATAAGTTTTTGCGGGAACGGCTCTAACGATTTCGATGAAATTTTCAGGGTTTGTTTATCTAAGCGAATAAAAAGTTTTGGAAGTATTTTTGGAAAAATCCGCCCACTGCCACGCCCACTTTTTTAACATATAAGTTTTTTCGGGAACGGCTCTAACGATTTCGATGAAATTTTCAGGGTTTGTTTCTCTAAGCGAGTAAAATGTTTTGGAAGTTTTTTTTTTGAAAAATCCGCGCACTGCCACGCCCACTTTTTTAACATATAAGTTTTTTCGGTAACGGCTCTAACGAGATCGATAACATTTTCAGGGTTTGTTTATCTAAGCGAGTAAAAAGTTTTGGAATTTTTTTTTGGGAAAAATCCGCCCACTGCCACGCCCACTTTTTTAACATCGAATTTTTTTTGGTAACAACTTTAAAGATTTCGATGAAATTTTGATGGTTTGGTCCTCTAGGCAAATACAACATTTTGGAAGTATTTGGAACGATTTCAATAAAATTTTGAGGGATGGTTCCATGTTTTACGCATTATTCTTTTTCATTTTGTTACTTCATGACTTTTTGATCATGTATTCAAACTTTGAAGTAATTTGTTGATTTGGTATCACTATGAACAAGGTTCCAAATTCTGAGAGCCCTTAAGTTCCACAATCAGCATATTTCGTTTGATCCATTACTTTTGGGACACCCTGTATAAGAAAGAAAAAAAAGAAATAAAGCAAAGCATCCACTGCTACAGAACAAAACAGAGACAGGGATAAAAATAGTATTTCTTCATACTAAGCTTTGCCGACAAGGCTAAACTTGAAAAAAGATTAACTTTATATTCACCATCCAAAACTTTCTGACCTGTAAATGAAAATTTGAACAAAAAGGGATCTCATTGCTGTAACATTTTCGATAATGCAGATTCCTGTTACCCTTCTATTCATTGCTGATCGTATATTCCAACTTAAATAAACTGGATTATAAAGTGGGAATGTGGTGTTTTGTAACCCGCGAAAAAACTGGTCATTGCAAACTCAAACCTACTCCAAAAAATTGTTTACATTTGACTTTTTTCACTGAAAGTTATATCATTTAAGGATACCGAGCAAAGCTCGGTCACCCAGGTACTAGTTATAATATAACAAATAACTGTCGAAAATAACACCAAAGTAAAAATGCAGTTTTTAAATGCTTTTATAACAAAAAAAAAATGTTGTACAAAGTTAATGTCGTTTTCCTTCACTCTATGTGGGTGTACTCTCAATTTTTACCCCTTTTTCTCGAGTGATGGATGAGATGAGAGTAATTTTTGTTTGTAATTGTGTTTACTTTTTTTTTAATTGAATACATTTTATCCTTGCATATGAAGCAACAAGCGTTCGTTGATAAGTTTTACTTTTGGTATACTTTTCATTATGCTTTCATCTGTTTTTTTTTTTCAGTCTTATTGACACAAAACCTTAGTTTGATTTTATAATTGTAAAATAAAAGTATACCATCGGTCCAGAAATAATGGTATTTTTTTTATCTGGCACAGGATTTTTTTTATTGATAAAGAGCACTCTGAAAAATTCCTTTGTTCGGTTTTCAATTTCATTTTGAAAAATGTTTTAAAAAGTGAAGAATTAACGAAAATAATCGAAGAAATTAATTTGGCGGAATATAATAGAAAATACATTCAGAATGGTTTTTGTTAATAATAAAAGAATTTGAACATTTTTTGAAATATTTTTCGCATGTCCGTGTGCAAATCGATGTAAATCTGACTAAAAATGTGGAGTAAATCCGGAGTACTCCGTAGTGCTAAAATTAATCCGGAATATTTTTTTTTACATTTTTGTGGCGTCAAGGAACACAAAACCTTCAAAAGTGCAAAAATAAATCTTTTTTTTTCACTTTCTTTTTAAATCTCTATGTATTGGAACTTTGTAGGGTTTGTTATTGGCCAGCTTAAAAGTATTGTAAATTTGAGTCTTTTAAGATTCACAAGAAAATTAATATTTGTTTCTTTTCTTCCCTCGAAGTAACCTTAATAATAAATTAAAAATCTACTATTCAAATAAAAAAAAAAATTGTATAAAACATTATTTTCGCTTTACTTTCAGATAATATTTAAAAAATATCTAACAAAACGACAATGGATCTCCCTTATAATTCTGACAGTGGGTTGCATGCTCAAACAATTCAATTTCAACATAAGTAGTCCATTCAACTCTAACTCCCCGCACAACACTACCATACCATCAACTAATCTAAACTCAGAGGAATCCTCATCAATTATATCCCGCAAAAATATAACCGGTTTTGACCTTAGCATAAGTGCCGTTTGGATTCTAGTTCAAACAATATGTTCCTGTCTAGCTGGCGTGTACAATGAATACTTACTCAAAGACAAGGGTGCAGAAGTTAACATCTTCGTTCAGAATGTATTTATGTACTTTGATTCCATCGCTTGCAATGCTGCTATTCTAATTCTACGCGGCGAATTACTTGATGCGTTTACACTAACCAACATACAGTCAGTGTTTCGATTTAGTGTAATAGCAATTATCATCAATAATGCAGCCATTGGAATCGTAACGAGTTTCTTCCTCAAATACATGAACTCAATACTTAAGACCTTCGCTAGCGCCTTAGAACTCTTATTTACTGCAGTATTATGTTATTTCCTGTTCGCAATACCCATCTACATAAACACAGCTCTGGCCATAGCTGTTGTTTCTTTTGCCATTTATTTGTATTCACAAAGTCCAGTAGTGAATCTGGGCAAGGTTGTTCGACAACAAGGTTCATTGGAAGCAAATTCAATGGCCAGTCGCAAATTGCTAGATTCCGATACTGAACTGGAGATGGAAGCAGTTTAAGATTTTATTTATTTACTTACAATACGTCTATACTACTTAACCAAATGATGTTTCATAAAATAAAACAAGTTTATTTTTTTTATAGAAAAAAAATATTATTTATTTATTTTTTGAACTCTTGGTCTTAATATAAAAAATAATACGATAGATCGTACAAAAGTTTTTAAGGATTTAAGTTTCGACAAGCAAATTCAATGGCCAGTCGCAAATTGCTGGATTCCGATACTGAACTGGAGATGGAATGATCCTGAACTTTGCAGACAATTTTTCTGCTGAGGTTTGGACAGCCACCAAAATCTCAAAACTTGTCTGATTTTGAAAAACGGCAATCGCTTCGTTAAATCAAAATCTAGGGGCGATATTTTTTGATTTTTTTTTCTTTTTTACCGACTTCCAAAAAGGAGGAGGTATTCAATTCGTCTGTATTTTTTTTTGTTTGTTACCGCATAACTTTTAACGAGTCAATCAATTTTGATAATCCTTTTTGTATTGGAAAGCTAGTGGCTGCGGTGTGGTCCCATTTCAATTTCGTTCAGTTAAAGCCATAGGAAGTATTAAAAAAAACATAAAACCCCGTTTTGAATCATGGAAGTCGGTTTTGTTTTTTTGATAAAAATGATTATTATCTTAACATAAAAGTTATGGCAAAAAACGCAAAAAAAAACATAAAAAAATTATTTTAAACAATTTTGGACTTTCGTCACCACTGTAATAATGGCTTGATTTTTATAAAATAAATGGCAATCGCTTTGTTTTATCAAAATCTGGGCGCGATATTGTTGAGTTTATTTTATTTGTCTTTAAAAAAAGTTATGACCACTTTAATAATTTTTATATACAAAATTAATTTTAATGAATTAAAAACTTTTCTGAGCTTTATCTATTTGTTCTTCTCTTAACCACGATAGCTCAGAAAAAGTTTTTAATTCATTTAATTTTTTTTTTATTTAAAAATTATAGCTTTTTTTTAAAGACAAATAAAAAAACTCAACGATATCGCCCCTAGATTTTGATAAAACGAAGTGATTGGCATTTATTTTATGAAAATCAGGCCATTATTACAGTTGTGACGAAAGTCCAAAATCTTTTGAATACATTTTTTGTTAAGACAAATTTAAAATAACTTAAAAATATCGCCCGTAGATTTTGATTAATATAAGCGATTAGCATTTATTTTTTAAAAATGGGTCCATTAGTACAGTGATGGTGACAAAAGTCCAAACATTTTAAAAAAAAAAACTAAAAAATATCACCCCTAGATTTTGATAAAACAAAGCGCTTGCCATTTATTTTATGAAAATCAGGCAATTATTACAGTTGTGACGAAAGTCTAAAATCTTTTGAATGCATGTTTGGTGTTTTTTGCCATAAATTTTTTGTTAAGACAAATTTAAAAAAACTAAAAAATATCGCCCCTAGATTTTGATTAATAGAAGCGATTAGCATTTATTTTTTGAAAATGGGTCCATTAGTACAGTGGTGACAAAGGTCCAAACATTTTTAAATTAATTGTTTGGTGTTTTTTGGCCATAACTTTCTTGTTAAGTTTATAGAAAAAAATCAAAAAATATCGCCCCTAGATTTTGATTTAACGGAGCGATTGCCGTTTAATTTTTTTTTAAATCAGACGAGTTTTGCGACTTTCGTGGCTGTCCAAACCTCAGCAGACAAATTGTCTTCAAAGCTCAGGATCATGAGATGGAAGCAGCTTACGATTTTATTTATTTACTTATACTACGTCTATACTTAACCAAATGATGTTTCAAAAATAAAAACAAGTTTATTTTTTTTATAGACAAAAATATTATTTATTCGTTCTTTAACTCTTGGTCTTAATATAAAAAATAATACGATAAATCGTACAAAAGTTTTTAAGGATGTGTAAATTTTCAATGCTCTGCATTGACGTCACATCTTACATGTTGTTCCTGAAAGATCTTTCGTAGTCACAGTTGTGGAAATTATGCCGTTCTCGGCAAGTTTCCAGATGTTCGGCCATTAAACCTGGCTTAATTAAGTGACATGCATTGTAAATGCACACTTCCAATGGTGGTCCACGATATTGTTTTTGGCATTTTAGAATATGGCCAGGAAGTCTGAAGGTAACAATTCTGTGCTCACTATTGAAAGGACATACTGAAAAATCCGGTGAGTTGACCATCTGTAATGTAATAATATTTTAATTTAATAATGTATTATTTTTTTATTATTTTTATTTAAATAAATAGTTACTTTTTTGTTTTTAATAATTTAAAAAAACTCAAAGTGAAACCATCAGAAAATAAAAACCAAACAAAAAACGGATTTAAAAGATCTGTTTGTGATTACGTACGGGAAGAAATGTCAAGTCAACTATCAAATAGAATAGTTCTGTTTGTTTTTTTCATTGTGTCTCTTTGTTTTTTACTTAAAGCCGCGATTAGAACAATACAAATTACACTTTTGTGTGGTTTGAATTGTGTTTTCTTTTAATAAAATAAAGTTAACTTTGGTTAATGTGTAAAAAAAGGGTTGTTGTTATTTTTGTTAGATTTTGTTAATAACTTGAATAGGAGATTCGTTTTTATCTTATAACTTTAAACGAGCTAAAATTGTTTATATATATGTATATATGTATATAAATATATATAAAATTGGGATCTCAGAAACGGTTCTAACGATTTCGATGAAATTTTCAGTGTTTGTTCATCTAAGCGAGTAAAAAGTTTTGGAAGTATTTTTGGAAAAATCCGCCCACTGCCACGCCCGCTTTTTTAACATATAAGTTTTTTCGGGAACGGCTCTAACGATTTCGATGAAATTTTCAGGGTTTGTTTATATAAGCGAGTAAAAAGTTTTGGAAGTTTTTTTTTTTGAAAAATCCGCCCACTGCCACGTCCACTTTTTTAACATATAAGTTTTTTCGGAAACGGCTCTAATGATTTCGATGAAATTTTCAGGGTTTGTTCATCCAAGAAAGTAAAAAGTTTTGGAAGTTTTTTTTTGGAAAAATCTGCCCACTGCCAAGCCCACTTTTTTAACATTTAAGTTTTTTTTTTTCGGAAACGTCTCTAACGATTTCGATGACATTTTAAGGGCTTGTTTATCTAAGGGAGTTAAAAGTTTTGTAAGTATTTTTGGAAAAATCCGCCCACTGCCATGCCCACTTTTTTACCATAGATTTTTTTTTTTGAAATTTTGAAGTCCTCTAGACATTTTGGAAGTATTTTCTCTTATATTAGTTTTGTTTTCGCAGAGAGAGATTCAACGACTTCAATAAAATTTTGAGGGATGGTTCCATGTTTTACGCATTGTTCTTTTTCTTTTTGTTATAATAACTAAACAAAATTTTTTAGATCATGACTTTTTTGATCATGTATTGATCATTTATTCAGTTGGTTGTTTTTTGTTCTGAAAAACCCTGTTTTGTTGAATTCAAATTGTAATATTTTGTGATCTAACTGCAACTTAGGAAACTTTTATACTTTTTTGAAAACTACAATAACAGGGCAACTTTTTAAAATAATAAACCATTTTCACAGCGTAAAATTTTGTTTGTCGCAAATAAAAGTTAGAAATAGATTTTTTATAAAACTTGAAACAGTTAGTTAATTTGCAGCGAAATATGGCGTATGGAATAAAAAATATTTTGATTAATTAATTGTTCCTAATTATTGGCAATGTTTTCGTAAAAGAATTAAAAAGAAAAAACAAATATCAATAATGGGCGCAGGAAGCAAAATACTGTTGTCAAGTAGGGATTTTTCGAAATTTCACAAGAATTGCATTAAATTGAAACCCGTAAGGATTTGGGAGGAACAAGGTTCCAAATTCTGAGAGCCCTTAAGTTCCCCAATCAGCATTATTTCGTTTGATCCATTACTTTTGGGACACCCTATATAAGTAAAAAAAAGAAAGGAGTAAAGCATCCACTGATACTAGTTCATACTAGCTAGTTCACCCAAAAACATACTAAGTTTTCTAAACTCAGGATTTCTACGTGAACTCTAAAAAGAGGACATCACAATAGGCCCATCAGAGGCCGCAGTGATAAGGCAAATTATTCCCACCTCTCACCCTAATCTTAGTCTTAATCCACTGATACAGAATAGAACAGAGACAGGCTATACAAAAAAAAAGATTAACTTTATATTCACCATCCAAAACTTTCTGACCCGTAAATTAAAATTTGAACAAAAAGGGATCTCATTGCTGTAAGCATTTTCGATAATGCAGATTCCTGTAACCCTTCTATTCATTGCTGGTCGTATATTCAAACTTAAATAAACTTGATTATAAAGTGGGAATGTGGTGTTTTGTAACCCGCGAAAAAACTGGTCATTGCAAACTCAAACCCACTCCAAAAAATTGCAAAGCAAAGCTCGGTCACCCAGGTACTTAGATCTTACAGTTTATACTTACATCATTATGTTCTGGTATCATTTTCGTTAGGTTTCTTTTTTTCAGTTCACTTTAAAAGTTTCCGGGAAATTGATATGTTTTTTTTTCGTTTTATTTAAATTTTCCTCGGAAATAAACTTCTTATTCTTTAATATATTGTTAGTTTAAAAAAAGAAGAGAATTAAAATCCGCAGATAGTGGTCTTATTCTCATTAAACTTCACTTATAACTATCAAATAAAAGAAAAACTAAAAAGTTATATATATCGAAAAATTCTACCTGGTATGGTACTGCGAACTAATTATTTTTGAAAAGAGGCGTGGCTCTGGAAGCAGACTACCACGAAAAAAGGAAACAAACAACAGCCGAGATACAAGCAGGAGAGAGAAAAAAAAGAGTAAAATAATTGAAAACAGCAAACAGCTCTTCAAATAATTAATACCTGTGACACATTTCTTAAAATCCTGATTTCTATTTCCTGGTTCTCGCCTGGTTTTAACATGGAACTCTTTGAGAGACATTGTGTTCTTTGTATATAAAATCTATAGTACTATCATGGAGAAAAACAGTGCCACCAAAATAGTAAACTTAAGAACGAACTAATAAATATGTCAAATTTCAAACAGAAATGTATATCTCATCTCCTTAATCCCATTATTTTAGTCGATCTTAGCGCCCTCGCGATCACTCAGGTAACCAACAAACTAAAAAATCTCACTTTATTAAAGTATTGTACTAAAGATTTTATTATACAAAGAACGTGTTATAACTTTATTCCACCGGTATGTATACAGGCAGTGTGTCACAGGTATAAGGCCGTGTGAAAATTGGGTTAAAAATATAGCCGAGGATAAATTTTTGACATTTATGTATATGTTTATGTTTAACCCTCTGTATGCACACCTCTTTTGGGAATTTGGTTTATACTTTTTCATGCCTCTAGAACTTTTTTCGGTCTCACTATTTTATAGAGAATCATATATGAAATTGATGTAGAATATTCCGAAGAATTCGAATATTAGGTGTGTTTTTTATTACCACCGGGCTTAACTGGACAAATAAAACGCAGTCGGGGCTAAGCAATTTACATGTTAAATACAACAACACCTTAGCCCCGTGGGCTTACTTGTTTAGCCCGGAGATTTCTCTGGGCTTAACTTTTTGAACAGTTTTAAATCTGTGCTACCAGACAATTTTTTTCAAAAATTGTTTAGAACTTGTTTAAAAACGTGAAAACTCACTTTTGGTATGACAAAATGTATTTAACTTGTTTTGGTAGCATACATTTTTGTGTCTCTTTGTAAAACATACAAGAAAAATACGAGAAAAACCCGAAAGCGAAAATATGACAACTCTAAATTTTTGTTGTGTCTGCTGTTTTCGGAACATTCGATATACAGTGCTGCCAAGATTTCAGGTTAAGCCCCGAGGCGTTTTTTTTGTCCAGTTAAGACCGGTGGTAATAAAAAACACACCTATTGTATTCACAATTAAAAAAAAAATGTATTTTCACCCTTATAAAGACACTTTTTTGTGACCACTTTTAATTTTTGTCCTGCCAAATTCGCACCCGTGCACAGTGCGTTGACCAGTGGACAAAAATAAAAAAATCAAGTCTATTATATGATGAAAAACCGGTGTTTCAAATGTAGGGCTTATATTCAACAATAATAAAACACAGTTTTTTACTGCTTAAAAATATAAGATTCAAAAAGATTAGTGGTGTTTTTCATGATATTTTGATTATTCAAGCTAAGGTTCAAATTGATGTTTATCATTTTTTTTTAAGTGAAAACAAATGTTCTTGACTTTTTTTTTTGTTAATTATCAAAATGATTATCTGAAGATCAGGGGTCATACGGCACACGATTACGATCATACGTTAACCAAAAAAAAGTCTGTTTTTTGTGACTCAAAAACTAAATTTATATCAGACTGTAGCAAGCTGTAGCAGAATCTTATATGCCACAAGGTTCCCTTATATTTCTACTTTCTTATCTTGCTCACCTTTTTTGCTCATACTTGCTCATCTCCAAAATATTTACATTTTTGTACTAAAAAATAAGAACTTTTTCGAAAAATTGGCTTAAATTGTAAAATTTTCAAACATAAAGGTGCTTTATGAGTTTGTTTTAAGAAAACAAAAAGCTGTGGATACTAAAGCGCCTTTCAAAATATTTTGTTCCAAAATATCGGGGAATAAATTCCCTTTTGTACTTTTGTCATTTTTTGGACAATTTTCTCATTTTGCCTGCAGAGTTAGCTCTCATTCGATATTATTTAATTGTTTATTATTTTTTTGTGAAATTTATCATTACTTTGATGAAATATACCATAAATATGTGTTTCTGAAGGTTTTCTTATTCAAAGAAACACACATTTTTTATATTCTGATTTTTGTCCACATCCCCCATACACTCGAAGCACAGTGCCGTGTGCCGACAGAGGGTTAAATATAAAATTTATCTTTGAAACTTGGCTGTAGGAGTTGAGGTAAATTTTTGACGAGGTTAACTAGTTTTTAAGCGATTCGACAAGACAGCCCTATGTCCGTAAAATATGGCTCTTTCCTTCAGGGACTCGTGCCTAAGCCAAATAATAAGGGATTTTGTAAGGATAGACTTAAACAACAATTTTAAATATGGGTTAGGTACGTAAAATGATCCCATCTCATAATGTCCTTAAAAAATAAATTCAATAACAGGTAGGTAGGAAAAAAATATAGTCCAATAAATGCTTTTGCGAGACGCTGATTTATCAAAGAGTGTTTTACAATACTGATTTAGAAAAGCTTTTTTCCATATTCCATTGCGAACTTTACTCAAATTTGAACAAACCCCAGGTCACCCGTAGACGAATTGTCGGAATTAAATGAAAACACATTAAAGAACTTCTATTTCGCATGGACAGGCTAAATCATTCACGAGTCGATTTTAGCTGCACGAGCACGGAAAATTAAAAATTATTTTTTGTTTTGTTAATTCATTTATTTCATGTTGATACACAAATTTATATTGTAAATAATATTCAATAACCTAAGTCGGTAAAAAAAAGTACTTATCCTTAAACAAATGTAAAACACTAATGCAATTCCTTGAAGTCTCAATAATGTTCATTCATTCATTCTTTCACGCCGATCTCGGCAGGTCTGCAGATGTTCGGCCATTAATTCTGATCTAATAAAGTGACTTGCATTGTAAATGCACACTTCCAATGGTGGACCACCATAATAATTTTTGCATTTGCGAATATGAACAGGAAGCCTAGAGGTAGGAATTCGGTGTTGACTATTGAAAGGACATACTGATAGTAAATCGTCATAATCATTGTGTTGAATCTGTAAAGATATTAATAATGCTTAATTTTAATAACGTGTACAATTTTACAAAATTATTTTTTTTAATAACTTAAAAAAACTCAAAGTGAAACCATCAGAAATCAAAAAGGTATAACAACAAAGGCCACTTTTTGCAAAAGTCAAAACGTGAAAATTTTCAAACTCATTTTGTGACAGTTTTTCCTACCACAAAATCAAAAATAATAATAATAGTTTAAAAAACAATTTTTGTAGTTTTTTTCCAAAAACAAATAGCGCTAGAAAGAAATAAAAATGTTTACTTCTATAAATCCTACTTTTTAGGTCATTGTAGTTAAGGCTAAAACTAAATAACAAAAGGCGGATTTAAAAGACATGGGGTCGAACTACCGGCATACGTTCGTTAAAGTTTTGACTATTGCTCTCTCTATTTAATAAGAAGAAAATGATAGAGACATAAAGCGTCAATACGTTAACGTACGTATGCCGTAGTTCGATCCCTTTCTATGCTCTGGTATAAAAAGAGAAGGTATGATCATTAGAAAAAACTCGGTATCGAGAAGGAGAACTGTCAAAACTTATGGCTACTTAAGGTTTTGACAGCCCAGCCCATTGAAATTGTTGTTGTAAACAAATTTGTCTTGGAAATTGTTGTTGCTTTTGACTTTGCCAAATGCCAAACGTCAAAACCTTAATACCCCATTTTGCAAGATGGCGGCTCTAATGATCATACCTTGTCTTTTTATACCATGGTCTATGCTAACGTACGGGAAAAAATGTCAAGTCAACTGTGAAATCGAATTGACATCCACGTGAACGTCAATTAAAGCTGAAACACAATCACGCTTTGCCGTCGATTTTGACAACTGCGAAAAGTTCAACTATAGGAAATCTGTGTATCCTCACACAATGACGCTTTTCTTACGTACGCTTTTTTTGACAAACGTAAGGAAACGTAAGAAAGCGAGCAAAAGTTCAACCAGACTGAACTTTTGCTCGCTTTCTGACATTTATCAGACATAGTTACAGTCACCCACATTATTATTGCGCCAAATGTGAATAAAAAAAAATAAATTATTGCAAACCTAGGTGTGTTTTTTAGTTTCTCTATATAGATTTTTCACAAAAAAACGACATCGAGATATTTTAAATCAAAACAATTTACGTATTAAAAACAAAAATAATTTAATGATGTTGTAGACTGAGTTTAATTGTTAAAAACAATTTATTTTGATTGGTTTTGTTTTTATAACTTTAGGATTAAAGAATAAACAAATTTCTATGCATTTTTTAAACACATTAATATCCTTTTTCATTTTTCCACAATTAAATCAAGATAAAGACTTGGCCCAATAATTTTGTGAGTGACTGTGTTTTTTTTTATTTGACAGCAGATTTTTTGTTTCAATCAGCTGTTCGAAGTCAAAGCGATGACGCGTCTGGCAAAGCGTGATTGTGTTGCAGCTTTAAAAAAAAAAAAATGGCGACGAAGTAAATTGAAAGTCAGCTATTACATGAAGCCTCAAGAGGCTTGACTCTTTTTTCGAATTTTCTTTTGATAATCATTCTGTGAGGCGCGTACTATTACATGATGCCTCTTGAGTCAAAGACTCAAATTTGACATTTCTCTTTTGATTTAAGTATTGTTGTTGTTGTATTCCACCAAGAAGCAAAAAGAAAAGAAAGGAAATGTTGAAAAAAGAAAGAGTGGAAAAAGAAACGTCAAAAAAGAGTCTCAGAATTTTGGCCCACTACTCTCCGGTCGGATAATTTTTTGTTTTATCTTCTTTCTCTTTTGCACTCATTAGTTTTGAAAAGAGGCGCGCCTCTTGAGGCTTCATGTAATAGCTGACAAAGAAAAAAAATGTTTGTTTTGTGTTTTGTTTTGCATACAAAAATAAAACAAACGATTACATACTAACAAATTAATGAGATGTGGCATTTTGCTTAACTTCAATGATGGTGAATTTATTTTTACAACCAAAAGTGACAGATTCGCAACATTTTGTATGCGGATTGCAAATGTATGGAGAAAGTTCATTCACGAGAATAGTGGAATGCCGAACAACATTACCGATATTACCGACGTGAGTTTCGATTCCCCCCCATGAATAGCAGATTATTAATTGGTGAATATTTAGAGATTATTTCCCCGATAGATAGCAGAATAGGGCTGATAGTGTTAAAACAGAACAAATTTGCATCGCCGCCGTTTGGTTCATTTGATATAGGTAACTTTGCTTATGCCGTTTCGGGAAGAAACTTGACGTAGGATTTTGAAATAAGCTCCCTATACTGCTTCCTCCAATTATAGTTTTGGCTTAAATCACTCGAAGGGCAGATTATTTTTTTTAAAGATTTATAAAAGCTGCCGTTTCTTATACTTACATTATGATTTGCTGGTAACATTTTCGTCAAGTTTCTTGTCTTACGGCCATATTATTCACTCTGGATTTAGTTTGGATTTAAGTTAATTTTAAATCCAATCCATTAAATCAGAATTTCATAAATCCAAGGATTTAATTTTTTGGTCATATTATTCACTCAAAAAAAATTATATGTTTATTCAATAAATTTTGTATAATTTGCATTTATCTTTATTTTTTCTTCACAAAATACGTGAAAAAACAACTGAACACTGTGAAAATTAATTTTACATCTGGATTTATAAAGTTAAACAGACCTCCAGAGAGCAGTTTAAATTTGTTTGGATTTAACGAGATTGGATTTAAAAAATTGGATTTAAGATTGGATTTAAGTAGTGAATATTATGGAATTGGATTTATTTTTGACATTTGACATTGTTTACATCCAGATGTATTTTTTAAACTAGTGAATAATATGGCCGTTAGTCTTCAGTTCGTTTATTATATTTGTTAAAATGAAAAAAGTTTGACTTTTTCCTTTGTTTCCGTATCAGGACTTTGTTGAATTAACTTGTTGCGTCTTTTCGCTTTAAAAGTTTCTGGGAAATTAACAACTTTTCTTCGTTTTGCTTAAATGTTTCGTTGCCTCTAAGTCTTTGCTTTTTAAAAATACTCCGGTATGTAAACGTTGTATATTTTAATGCAATATCTGATCCTTTCAAGATGAAAAAGAACTTTCGTTCAACAGGGGAAATTTTCAACTTAAAAAAATTATAGAAATTACAATGTGAAGATAGTGACTTATTCTCATCAAACTTCGTCTATAACTACAGCAAATAAAAAGAAAATTCAAAAGTAAGTCATGGAAAAATTTTACCTGCGAGCTGCGACTGCGAACCATAGTGCAATTTATTTTTCCTTTCCTCTCTCTCTTTTACACTAATTATTATTTTTTGAAAAGAGGCTCTTAATAACAGACTACAAAGAAAAAAAGAAACAAACAGCAAAAGAGATACTAAAAGATGCGAGAAAAAATAGTTTAAATGAAAACAACGAAATGAGATAATTTTTGTATAATACCTGTAATACACTTCTAGTAGGTATTGATACAATAGCCGTTTTTTATTATCACTTGATCCATATAGATCATTAATTAAAATGTATTACAACAACTACATGAGATCTTGCTTTTCATCAGGATCACGAATCGTGATCTTGCTTTTCATCAGGATCATGAATCGTGATATTGTAAGATATAAAAGGATATAAAAGGAGGGGAAATAAGAGGAGAAGAAATAAAAAAAAATTAAATTGTGTTGCATTTATATTGATTTTTATTTAAGTATTAACTTATTTATCTGACGAGGTAGGTAGATACTAATAGTATAAAAGAAAAATACTTTAAATTTTACACCAATTTTAACTGTTTTTATATTTTATTTTAAACTATTTAACACAAAAAATAATTACAACAACGCACTTGAGAATTTTTAAGTGTGAATAAAAATCAAACACTTTCCAACTAACATTATTATATTATGACACTGTAAGCACTTCCCAACAGGTGTGTTTTTTATTACAACCGGTCTTAACTGGACAAAAAAAACGCAGTCTGGGCTAAGCAATTTACATGTTAAATACAACAACACCTTAGCCCCTTGGGCTTAGTGTTTAGCCCGGAGATTTCTCTGGGCTTAACTTTTTGAAGAGTTTTAAATCTGTGCTACCAAACTAATTTTTTCATAAATTGTTTAGAATTTGTTAAAAAACGTGAAAACTCACGTTTGGAAGGACAAATTGTATTAAAATAGTTTTGCTAGCATACATTTTTGTATCTCTTTGTAAAACATACATGAAAAATACAAGAAAATGACTAAAGCGAAAAATATGACAACTCTAAATTTTTGTTGTGTCTGCTGTTTTCGGAACATTCAATATACAGTGCTGCCAAGATTTCAGGTTAAGCCCCGAGGCGTTTTTTTTGTCCAGTTAAGACCGGTGGTAATAAAAAACACACCTAACATCATTATAGTGTGACACTAAACAGAAGTCCAGCGAAGCTTTATACAATAGGTGTGTTTTTTATTACCACCGGTCTTAACTGGACAAAAAAAACGCCTCGGGGCTTAACCTGAAATCTTGGCAGCACTGTATATTGAATGTTCCGAAAACAGCAGACACAATAAAAATTTAGAGTTGTCATATTTTTCGCTTTCGTCATTTCCTTGTATTTTTCATGTATGTTTTACAAAGAGATACAAAAATGTATGCTAGCAAAACTATTTTAATACATTTTGCCCTTTCACGTTTTTAAACAAATTCTAAACAATTTATGAAAAAATTAGTTTGGTAGCACAGATTTAAAACTCCTCAAAAAGTTAAGCCCAGAGATATCTCCGGGCTAAACAACTAAGCCCAAGGGGCTAAAGTGTTGTTGTATTTAACATGTAAATTGCTTAGCCCAGACTGCGTTTTTTTTTTGTCTAGTTAAGACCGGTTGTAATAAAAAACACACCTAATGCTTACAGAGAATTTTTCATCGCGCCTATAATCCCACTATAAGATACTCCTAAGAAATTTCTTAGGAGTATAAATATCAGCGTTTACTGATAATTTTTTACCGTGGGTAGTATACCAGTTTTATAGGTGCGAATAGCCCTTTGGGCTCTAAACCTGAAAGCAAAAATGTTAGTTGGGTCATGTAGTTGTTGCAATACATTTTAATTAATGATCTATATGGATCAAGTGATAATAAAAAACGGCTTATACTACGCTAAAAACCCAGGGGTGATTCCTCTCAGTTAAGTTTTGCCTTAATGCTCTCCGAACTGGTTCGTTTGCGCTTTGCCCTACACGGCAAACACATTTTGCGAACATTAATTTCGTTTCGATTCTACAAAAAATAAACATTATGTGCGATAAAGAACCGCAGGTTGTTGTGATTTGTGCTAATTTTGAGACATAGAGGAAGGAATGCATTTGAGACATAGAGGAAGCGGTATTCCTTCCTCTATGTTTTGAGATGTGCACTCGGGGTGGCAATGATGCAGTCGATTTAGTGCTTGACTGATAACATGGAGGTGTGGAGGTGCATTATTTTATTTACCACTCAGCTTGGACCAGGGGCGTACACACTATTGGGGCAAGTGGGGCGGTGCCCCGTAAGAAGACAATGCAGAGAAGGCAACTGGTTATAAAAGCATTGAAGCAAAAAGATAAGATATTTGACATGAATCACTTCGGACACAAGAGAGACAAATTATATTTTTTAGTGAATTGGTAGCCAGTCTAATAATATTTCATCTAAAAAAAAATATTACATCAAGGGTCCCAAAAAAATAAATTGCTTTTTTGAAAGAAAAATTACATATTATCTTGGGGCCCAAAAAAATATTACTTGCATAATCTTAGCGACCAACAAATGATAGGTACATCAGGGGCCCAAAAAAAAAATAAGTGGGAGTATACGTACTTTTTTATTTGTTCTTTTTTTCTATATCAAAGGGGCCCCAAAAATTTTTTCTTAAATTTCATAAATTTATTGATGCCAAAAGATTGTCTAGGAAATTGAAGGAAAAAAAATATATGGGAGTGAGGAACAATCTTCCATTGTTTGACTTCAAACACAAAAAAAATATTTGAACACAACGGCAACACCTACAATATTTAAAAATACACCTACAATATTTGAAAGAATGGTAATTGAACTCGGATTTAAAAAAAAACATTATTGACAAAATTTTAAAATGTCGTTTTTAAAACTTTTTCGTAATATAAAATGCATTTACTTTTAAATTTTTTAGGCCACATTTATTATGATTTGAAATTATAAAAGGAAATGTCAATACAGGGTATCCCAAAAGTTAACGTCGAAACGATAACGGTAGATAGAATAGGTCACCCTATCTAACTTTTTTATTAAGTAATTTTCCCATTTTATTTAAGTTTTTGTGTTCTGAAAGGTTCTGAAAAGGTACAACACTTAAATAATATGGGAAAACTACCTAATAAAAAAATTTTATCTCGGTTATTTATGGAATATTCTCAACAATGTTATACCATTTTGAAAAGAAATTTTTAAGTTAACTTGCCGAAACATCGTAGCGCATTTTTTTACACTACGATTCATTGAATTAGAGTCATCTAAAATTTTTTAGTACTTAGTTGGGCAAAAAAGTAATATTTGCTTTAAAACTGATGCAGCTGAGTTAAAATTTTTGAATGCATTTGGTAGCAGCGTTATTTAAGGTTGCGTAGCAAAAGAAAAAAATGATAAAACTTAAGATTTGTAGTCACGGCACATGAAAAACCGTCACAGGGTGACCATTTTTTCAACTTTTTTTCAAATGCCCATAACTCACAAAATATATGGCTGCGATTTTTTTTATTATTTTTCTGATAACTTTCACCACCTACCCTATCTACTGTTTTCATTTCGACGTTAACTTTTGGGACACCCTGTATGTATTAAAGTAAATGAAAAAAATTTAAAAGTATTTCATTTTCGAAGAACTCTTTTTAATAATTTTGAAAAAAAATTTAACTTATTTTTTTTTTTAATTCAACATTTAAATATAAAGTTATTTTTTATTTATTCAATAGCCCTTATTGTTGAAAGTTAAATAGCAAAAGTTTAAAGTTCTTATTTGCCAAAATCTTTGAGAAAATCAATGCAAAAATTCAGGTTTTATCAAATAAACCCATTGAAATTGAAGTACCTAATTTTTAATTTAATTTAATTTAATTTTTTTTCAAAAGTGTGATATAATATTACCTTTTCTGCTTCGGAATTCAACTGATAATATTTATGGGAAAAAATTTGGAAAAAAGTCATTTAAAATTTTTTTAATAACATTTTTTTTTTAAATTCTGAGTTTGAGGACCATTCAACCATTCGATCAAAAACTATTAATTAAATTTAGTGGATTTAATTTTTAGAGATAAGAATGAGCTTCCGGCTCAAATATTGTAAGTGTTGCCGTTGTTTTCAAAATATTTTTTTTTGTGTTTGAAGTCAATTAATAAGAAAATTGCATTTATCGCTTAAACGATGGAAGATTGTCCCTTACTCCCTTATATTTTTTTTTTCCTTAAATTACATAGAAAATCTTTTGCTTGTATATGCTTTATGAAATTTAAGCAAAAAAAATGGTTTTGTTAAAAAAAATTCAATTTTAATTTAAAAAAAAACAATACGGAAATATCGGCAAATTTTTAATCTATAGACTTTAAAGTATTTTTAATTACCGACGACGTTTGAAAAAAAACGTCAAAATCAGAGCTGTTCGGCCGGGTTCCCTAATAATTTGCTTAAGATACTCTACTATAAGCCCGCTTTTCAATTCACGTAAATCGAAAGAATGACTAACTTTATCAATCACGTAAAATAGGCTTTGAAAAACATTTTTCTTTCGATTATTTGTTTAAATTTAGTTTTAACAACAGTCTTAAAATTCCAATTTAATTGAAGTTACTTCATTACTTTATATACAATTTTCTCATTGTAACTCCGAAATACAATAAAGTAGAATATGTCCTTCAATTGATAGTTATCTACTATAGTAGATACCGGCTATGACATATACAATTTTAATGTCTTGGAAAATACCATCTATTTAGCTCAGCCAAACATAGCAAAGCTACGTCTCGCTACGTACTTATTCTGTTCAATAAAGCACCAAGTATAATACCCTTTTTCGCTCTTTTTAGCTATTGCAAACATTCCAAGTAATACCTACTCAATTCAAACAAAACTCATTGAAACAGTAGATTAAAACAAAAGAAAAAAACTTTATTTAACAAAAATTACAACTTAAAAAACTAAAATAGAGTCAAAGTAGGCAGTTAACTTCTTATCGTATAGGACCATCCCATATATCCGCAATATTGTCTACAACAGTTTGTGGTGTCGAAAGCTTATGCCTCATAAAATAACCTTGAATCTGTGCCGGACTAACTGGTTTCCCAATAGCCAATACATTTTTTGCAAACTCGCAAGCTGCATTCGATCCATTCACACTTATATCGCCTTTATAGAATCGATTAAACATTTCCTCTAGCTGGTAGGCTCCACAATAACCAACATACTCTTTCATGTCGACTCGTCCAGGCCGAATCAAAGCCGGATCCAATCGATCTAAATAGTTTGTCGTCATGAAAACTATTCTTGCTTCAGTCGATGCTACACCATCTAGACAATTTAAAAGCCCACTGAAAGTTACCCTATTTAGACCTTCATAAGCAGACTTTTGTTGAGCAACATCTTCTCGCGAAACAAAAGCAGCATCGATATCCTCCAGGAGGATTATAGATTGTTCTGGTGCAACGTTTAAAAGATGATTCAATCGATCATCGGTCAAACCCCGCTCCGACAAATTGAGCAGACAAATTCCGTATTGCAATTCTCCAGCTAAAGCTGTTATAAAACTAGATTTACCACATCCTGGTGGTCCGTACAGAAGATAACCCCTTCGATAAGGAATACCTCGATCAGTGTACCATTTTGGATTCGCTATGAAATCCTTACAATCTTGTATAATTTTTGATGCCACACCTTCGTCAAGGACCACCGATTCAACGGGACGACGTTTTCTAGGATGACCAAATGGTCGCCATTCAGCGCCCATTGCAGTGTACATTATTGTCTTGCCTTCTTTACCCTTAAGTGCCAGTTGGCGAGCTTCCTCCAGCATATTAAAGTATATATTTCGATCTCTGCCGAAGGCAGTCAATGTAACCGTTTCGAATGGAAGCCCCATGTGAAGATCTAAAGTTTGTGATTCTCGAGTTCTTTCCACTTTAATCCATACACCCTGATAACGCATCAAATGAGTTCCAACACTGGGAATAAAGTCGTAGTTTGTGCAGATTTGGCCAGAATCTTTTTGCACGAAAGAAGTCTCGACACTCAAATGTTGAGTCTTACGAGCTCCTTTTATGGTAATCCACTGTAGAAGCCATTGATAAGATTTATCACGACATGGTACTTCAAGGGTTATCATCATGTGTCGGCGAAATAGTATCAATGCACCTTGTAAGCCTTTGCGGAGTACAGCAGCCCCAGCACCGAGACCAAACAATCCGAAACCAGCTCCGAAATATGGATTTGTTGAGAGGCCATCGATTATGTCGGCTAAAGGCATTGTGAAGTGTGATTAAACACTTTGTAACTTGCAAAAAATGTTTAAAATTTTAAATTATTTGTTAAATTCTTACGAGAAAATGAAGAAAAACATTGCGCAAAACTATTTTTTTTAACCTCACATCACATCCATCTGATTTTGACAGAGACAAATGACGTTTAATGTGACAGTTGCTATTTGAACTGTTTGATTTTGATATTGATATCCTAAGGGCCCAACCACATTGATCACATTTTGCAAAAGAAAAAATATTTTTTTTTTCGTTTTATCACTTTTTTTTTTTGTACAAAACAATTTTAGTCCTTAAATCAAAACCATTTCCCGTTGAAAGGCCGAAAGTATAAGTTTTGTTCACTATTTTCATTCAAAACCTTATGGTAATAGCCCGTTTTCACTAGAGCCCAAATGGGACAATTTCGCAAATTATTTCATTTCGAATGTCAAATCGTAGGGAAAAAAAATTTAATTTGAAATTAAAACGGACCTAACTAGCGAAATTATCTCATTAGTGCCTGGCTACACGGTGATTTTTCAATCGCCTAAGCAGTGATTTTGCTGGCAAGAGGGATGAGGAATGAAGGGGGAAGATGCTCACGAAGGGAACTGAATTTTCTGAGGGTATTGCTAAATTGTTCGCCTTTTTGACGTTTGTTCCTAGAAAATGTTAAAGTGGAACGTGATTGGGCACAACAGTGTGTAGCCACCTCATGTGATTTTTCAATCGATTGAAAAATCACTGTGTAGCCAGGCACTTAGGGGGGTTTACATTTACCGTATATTTGGTTATTATAGTTTAAGAAAATGTTACACTTTTGCACTTTTACAACGATACAAGACCATTTACATCGAATCTTGAATACCCCTAATATCATCTTCTAATTCACATAATTCTCAAAAACAATTGTGTTTGGTGTGAACCATATTAGGTGTGTTTTTTATTACCACCGGTCTTAACTGGACAAAAAAAACGCATCGGGGCTTAACCTGAAATCTTGGCAGCACTGTATATTGAATGTTCCGAAAACAGCAGACACAACAAAAATTTAGAGTTGTCATATTTTTCGCTTTCGTCATTTTCTTGTATTTTTCATATATGTTTTACAAAGAGATACAAAAATGTATGCTAGCAAAACTCTTTTAATACATTTTGTCCTTCCAAACGTGAGTTTTCACGTTTTTAAACAAATTCTAAACAATTTATGAAAAAATTAGTTTGGTAGCACAGATTTAAAACTCTTCAAAAAGTTAAGCCCAAAGAAATCTCCGGGCTAAACAACTAAGCACAAGGGGCTAAGGTGTTGTTGTATTTAACATGTAAATTGCTTAGCCTAGACTGAGTTTTTTTTGTCAAGTTAAGACCGGTTGTAATAAAAAACACACCTATTGTTCACTAGTTTAAAAAATACATCTGGATGAAAAATTTTCAAAAAATGTCAAAAATAAATCCAAATCCAAAATAGTTTTCCCGATTTTAACTAGTGAAAAAATAGTTAAAAATGACTATTTTTTTCTTTGTGAGATAGTGAATATTATGGATTTGGATTTATTTTTGACATTTAAATTTCCTTACATCCAGTATGTATTTTTTAAACTAGTGAATATGGCCGTAAGTGAATTTGTGTGAATATAAAGACACTTTTTTATCCATCCATATACATCAACACGTATTACAACAACTATATGGGATCTTGCTTTGCATCAGGATCACGATATTTTGTATGAAAATTTTAAAATCTAGATAAAGGTGCCAGTGAAAACGTACCATTACTTTGGGACAACAAAAAATTTTGTCATAAAACCGAACACACCTAGTCCCAAACTAACGTAACGCAACGACAAAAGTTTACGTTGCCGTTACGTAGCACCGGCGTCTATTCTGTCAAAATTTAAACAGCTGATTTTTGCGTTTGGTTTTCGTGGAAAGGTCTCGTTCGTTTTGCTTCTGGGTCGTGAATTTGTTTGCAAATGCAAATGGAATAATTTACGAAAATATAAATAAATACTCTATAAATACATAATTTATCAAACATTTCGTTTGTTTTTGTGTTTATAGATATTTTACCAGCCTCCTAATCTACTGGAGATGGTTTCAATGTTTGATCTTTTTCCCAAGATCTAATCCCATATCTAGCATATCAAACTATCCGGCATTTAATGTAATCCATGTTTTTAGAGCTTAATGTCGTATTTTGATTTTCCTAAATAAAGTGCATTTAAAAAACACATCAAAATGATGAAAATAGTTGCACTCAATGAATCCGAGAGCGAAGATGAAGCAGCCGATGAAACTATTGTTACAGATGAAGCCCAGGTACCTACTTAATTCTGTTTAACTTGTTGAAGAAATAAACACAACTTATTTTTCTTATAGGAAACTATTGCTGAAACTGAATATATGCGAGCCTTAAAGTACAAGGGTGCAGGCAAACCCGATTTGGCTCTTTCATTGATGTTGGAGTTGTTGGAAACTCGTGTTTTGAATGAGGTAACTCAGTAATACATTGGTTTCATAATAATAAAGTTAAAAATTTTGTTACTTTAGGTTTGCATGGAGAGCAATAATGAAAAACTAATAGCCATTCGCTATAACTGCCACAAAAATATTGCTTTGATTTATGAAGAAAAAAAGGAATTCCAAAAGTCCCTGGATCATTTTATGCAGGTAATTTTGTCTATTTAAGCTTTAAGATATGGATTGTTTCTAAGAAACATTAATAATTATGTTATCAACTTAGCTACTTAAGAAACTGATTTCGATTGCATAAATATCGTAGGTAGAGATGGCGGTCATAAGTCCACTCGCTTGATGACCGTTGTACGCCACCGTTTACATTGGGAGAGCAGCACAGTGCCCGGAGGGTTCCCTGAACCACTTTGCCAGAATTAGATCAAGTCTGATCTTTAATTTTCAGATTTTATCTATGACACCAAAAAATTCACTCCCCAGAGAAAGTGCTCTTTTTCTAGACAGGGAAGGACATTGCTGTATAAAGTGAAAGACCGTTTCTTTTTCATTAATTTATGTTTTTTGTGGTATACATACAAATCGAATTGGGAGTAGTTTTTTTATTATGTTGCTATTTTGTTGCTAATTAGTTGCGGCAATTTTGATTTTGATGCTCCGGTAGTTTTGTTTTATAGGGTGCGTCGCTAAGTTCATATAAACTTAGCGGAATAGGCCCAAACTAGGTCCATTAACCTAGTTTGGATTTGATCCAGCGAGAATGCTCCGCTAAGTTCATACGAACTGAGTGAACAACTTCAATATCTTGAACACTAACAGAGCAATTAAATTAAAATTGACGAAATTAGTTAGCAACAAATTAGCAACAAAATATGGACCAAGTTTGGATTCGATCCAGCGAGGATGCTCCGCTAAGTTCATACGAACTGAGCGAAAAATTTCAATATCCCGAAAACTAACAGAGCAATAAAATTAAAATTACCGTAACTAATTTGCAACTAATTACCAACAAAATATGAACCTAGTTTGGATTTGATCTAGGGAGTAATTTATTATTTTGTTGCTAATTAGTTACGGCAATTTTGATTTTGTTGCTCCGGTAGTTATTGTTTTATAGGGTGATTCGCTAAGTTTATACTACTCCCGATTCGATTTGCGAAAAACGCTCCGCTAAGTTCATAATCATGTGGTATACCCAGCTTTTCAACATAATATTATCGGCTAATGTCCTGTGCAAACCACGACGATTTTATCTGCATTATGGGTGGGCCAGATTTTCCTAGATATAGAGCAATTAGTTAAGCTATGCCACCTATTATTAGTTAAATATTAGGGTTATTTTCTCGTTTTCGTCTCGTATTTTTATGATTTGTGCTCTTATTTTCTCTGGCTGGCTTTATTTTTGCCAAACAACTTCCGATTTGTAAGATTTTTTATAACCCTGAACTCTAACATGTCCAGGGACGTAAGAATAGATTGTTTGCCTTTCCAATTTTTATTTTAGCTTTCTCACACACTTTCACACAAGTTTGGTGTTGATGGCATATGTGTTTAATGGCAATGTTTTGTTTTTTAAATTTTCTTTTCAGATTTCTTAGTTTAAAAGTTTGATTATGCAATCTATTTAGATGTCTAGTAAGTCTTTATATGTAATGTTCGATATCGAGTCTCTCTCTCTCTCTCTGAGACCTAAACTTCGAATTTTCTTACAAGGCCTTTAGATACTGATTCATGAGTGGTGTTATCAAATACCCAATCTTAAAAAAATTATAAAACAAATCAACTCTTATCTTTATTTTCTCATTGTGTATAAGTTTTAATATAAAAATAAAATTACAGAAATAAAGCAAAAATTTCATTTCAATTAAAATTAAAAACATTAAAAATATAGATATTGAAAACCCAATTTTAAAATTTCTTATGTCAACATAAGTTACTCTGACATATTGCCACAGATGTATAGAAAGGCACTGTGCAATTTCTTTAGCATATAATTCCTTTTGTAGTGTGTTTGTTTTTACCTTGTTTTACTTTTATTCAAGGTAATAATTTATTCTTTGTCTTGTTTTTCGACTCAAGTTTCGGTTCCCTTTGGTTAACTCCTAGACCACAGCTCGTAGTCCAGGTGCTAATTTTCCTTAAGTCATGTCAGTGGCTTCGAACGGCTTAGAATTTGAGAGCTCGTCAAGGTCTTGACAAAGATCTTTTTTGACTCCTTATTCTGGCATCAAGGACAAAAATGTGAAGAACTGCTTAATTTTCTCACTGGTTCCCGCAATTCCGACAGTAGGTCATAGGGGATATTCCCAGTTCTGCCGTTCTGTTCAGGGTACTACAATCCTGAGATTGTCTTGAATAAATAAATTAGGTTCAGTTTTCAGTGCGGGGTTAATGTTAGGCCGGAGTTAACTCTACTATTTTGTTGACTTAACTCTGGAACAAAATGTATTGAATGTTCTACTCTCTAAGTTGTTATGCATTTCCGGATCCATCATCTCCTTAAAATAAATAAACTTAAATAATACATTAATTTTCTCTTGTTAAAAAATTGGTAAACGAAGTGTGGAAAGAAAAACTATTTTTAAAATATTTTCATGAAATTCAAAGTATTTTTTTTACACAAATATGATTGATTACTCTTCATATTTTCAGAAGCAGTTCGTTCGATTTTCAAATAAGCCCATCCGAGTTCATGCTTATTATACTTGTGCCCTTATTTATTAAGCCTTGCTTTTTCATGGGATGTCGCATGAATGACATGTCACAATTTTATTTTTATAAACGTTTTCAACTTGTTAGACAGGGAAAAAAATAAACAAGTTTACTCGAATAACATATATGTACATATGTATGTGTATTTTGTTGTTTGTTTATATCTTTGTCATAATAATCATGATAGCTGGTTAAAAGTTCTTACTTAAAATCTAATGACATCAATATGAAAGATAAAAATTCATTCGTGGAAAAGTAATGATTCGCATGGTCAGATAGATTTTAATATTAATTTCACCGGATGTTTATATCTCACATTGAACTAAGTGACAATGATTGAACAAAAAAAAATGTTTGTTTACTAGACTGGGCCAAAAAAATAAAATATTTTGTTTTTTGAAAGTTACTTCGAAAATCTTGTTCAGGATGATGAAAAAAAAATTTGGTGAAAATTTGAGCCGTTAAAAAAAATTTTAAGAGGTCTATCATCGGTATTTTTTATTTTTAAACATGATATGATGTTTTACAACAGAACTGCTAGACGATCAAAGTAAAAAAAATTTCTGTTAATTTTTTCTTATATAAAATTAAATTTCCTACAAAAAAGATCTAATTGAAAATTTTCGTCAGACGAGCCGTATTCGAGTAATTAAGCTTTTTAAATCGAAGTGTTTTTTCAATTTGACTGTTTCACTTTGGAATTTTGTGATGAGCAAATAAGTGAATAGAAAAATAAAACCACGACAGATTCTTATAGGAAATTTAATTCTCTACAAAAAAAGGTCTCTTAGTAATTTTCCCTAAATTGAGTTCTGAAGAAGTTATTCACGATTTAAATCGAGAAAAAAATTAAAAAATCAATTTTTAAATCGTGAATAACTTCTTCAGAACTCAATTTAGGGAAAATTACTAAGAGACCTTTTTTTGTAGAGAATTAAATTTCCTATAAGAATCTGTCGTGGTTTTATATTTCTATTCACTTATTTGCTCATCACAAAATTCCAAAGTGAAACAGTCAAATTGAAAAAACACTTCGATTTAAAAAGCTTAATTACTCGAATACGGCTCGTCTGACGAAAATTTTCAATTCGATCTTTTTTGTAGGAAATTTAATTTTATATAAGAAAAAATGAACAGAAATTTTTTTTACTTTGATCGTCTAGCAGTTCTGTTGTAAAACATCATATCATGTATAAAAATAAAAAACACCGATGATAGACCTCTTAAAATTTTTTTTAACGGCTCAAATTTTTACCAAATTTTTTTTTCATCATCCTGAACAAGATTTTCGAAGTAACTTTCAAAAAAAAAAATATTTTATTTTTTTGGCCCAGTCTAATGTACATATGTATGTGTATTTTGTTGTTTGTTTATATCTTTGTCATAATAATCATGATAGCTGGTTAAAAGTTCTTACTTAAAATCTAATGACATCAATATGAAAGATAAACATTCATTCGTGGAAAAGTAATGATTCGCATGGTCAGATAGATTTTAATATTAATTTCACCGGATGTTTATATCTCACATTGAACTGAGTGACAATGATTGAACAAAAAAAATGTTTGTTTACATGTAAATGTAATTTGATATGCATTTATATGTACACATATCAATTGTTCAAACATTTTTGGGATCTTTATTGAAAATTTCTTAAATTTTTATAAAATTGACCCCAATGTGAACTATGAAAAAAAATTCGATCTAATATTTATTTGTTTCCAAAGTTTCTTCTCGTCATGGGGCCATACTCATGCTTCGATTTAGATATCGCAGAATATCATCTTAGCCTAATTAAGTTTCTGAACTTGTTTCCCAGTTTCAAGCGGAGTCTTTTAACTTCGCACATCTCACTATGGTTGTTTCATCAATATTTCATTATCACAACTAAAATTAAAAAATACAGTCGACTCCCTCTAAGTCGAACTCCCTCTAAGTCGAATTAACATTAACTCGAACTTTTCACCATTTTCAGTGAACATTTTTGAAGAAAAAAGAATAAATTAATCCGTCTAACTCAAATTTCCCTCTAACTCGAATTTTTGTGTCCCTTGAAAGTTCGATTGTATATTGACTCAATGCATTTCCGCATTATATGGAATACTATTTGTGTTTTATTCAAATAAAATTTATATAATCTTAAAGGCAATCCACATTGACGATACTGACGTCTATACTATGCATCGATTGGGACAACTTGCTCTCCGATTACATGTTCTGGATATAGCTGATTATGCATTTGAAAAATGTCTCAAACGAAATCCAAACCACTGGTCTGCTGCCGATGGCATTCTTCAAGTAATGTGTTTAAATCAAAATTTTATGGGTGCCTACGGTTGGGCCCTTAAATGGTATCTAAAAGACAACAAATATGAACGTGCACTTGATGTTCTAACTGAAATAACCGAAAACTTTCCCGATTTAATTGAGTTTTATCAAACTATTTGGAGTACACCATTTGTTAAGCCAATCGGACGCACTTCCAAAGGAAAAAAAAGTGTGTTTCCCGAGGCACGAGATATACCAGAAGTTAAAACTAAAATCATTAAACCAGATCTTGAACAATTTCGAGTAAAGAAACTCGATTGGCTTTCAATTGGAAAATACATTATTTCAGTTTACAATCATTTACAAGAAACAAAACAATGTTTATTTTTCATTCTGAGTGTGGATGATTTTCTTGAGCAACCCAAAGACGAAGACTGTGAAAAATTATGTCGAGATAACGATTTTCCACAGGTGACTGGGTCGGCAGAAAGTAATGAAAATTCAAATGAGCCATCGAGCAATTCAAATCAATCACCTGCTAGCAATAGTCCGCAAGAAGAGAGTGTTAGTTCGGGAAATGATGCTGCTGTTTTTATAACCCCATCTACTGATAATATTGGTTCGAGAACTCCTCAGCAAGGCAATGATTCGAATGCTGAAGACTCAGATACAAATGCAAAACAAGAGACTGAAACTAGCAAACCAAAGCCGAGAAGACGTTGTAGCGATTTAAGTTTTCTCGAGCAATGGGGATGGCACAAAAACCGCAGACATACTTCTAGAAAAAAGAGCCAACAGGAAAGGCCAGAAGTCGATACCACATTAAATGGATTCTTAAAACGAATTTTCGCTAAATTTACTGAGTAAGTAGATTTATTTTTTTTTAAATTCTACTTTTAAAAATTTTGTTTATAAAGCTTTAACTTTTCAAGTTTTTTAAAACAATTTAAGCTAGGGTGGCTCAACAAAATAGTAGCCCGGTGCTTATTGTCTCTAATTGATCCCATCAAGCTATTTGGTTTTTGTTCTTCACTTGTTCTTCACTTTGTATTATTTTATAAAACCTCAATAATTTTACAGTGAAACATTTGATGATTGTTGGCCATTTAAATCACTTGAAAACGATGAAAAATGTCCAACAAGCGAGGCACAAAACTCATACAAAAGGCAAACATCTGAAAAATTAACATCTTTCGAAGAATTTCAAGCTGAAACTCAAGATGATTTCATAAAGTTCCTCGAAAAGATGAAAGCCACACCATTTGATTTGATTCTTCTCATATTTCGTTGGCTGAAATTTGTTTCAAAATATTGGGACAAATACATGGGAGATGATATGAAAGCTGCATATCATGAAATTTGCACAATTTATCTGTAAGTATTGTAAAATAATGATGAAATTTACTTAAAAATATCACAAACTACTAGGAACCACTACGAAATGGTTACTTGGAATCAACTGTCCAATGATAACTTTAATGCTTCATACCGCATTTGCATGTTCTTCCTGGAACTTGATTTGGAAATTACTATTAAATCAGATAGGTATTGATTATTATGCAATTTGTTGTGTAACTTTATTTAAATCTTATTTTTAAATGTTAGCGAAATAAGTTCTTTGTGGCAAAGGTTATTCACACATCTAAGCTTCAATTCTGGATGTGCATTTGTTATTTCTGATGATCTCTATGAACGTAATATTATTCGTTTAATACACATGGAATATTGCTGGGCAAAATATGAAAATCGTTTGACTCAATGTGTTGAAAGTTTACAGCATTTGGAAGAATTGATCGGCGAACAGTGTGATGAATTTTTCTTAGAATTCCCGAATATGAACGAATCGAATTATCTTGATAGCGAAACTGTTAAGATAACCAGAACTGAAACACAGAGGTTAGTTTAAATTAAATAAAACCAAATTAAAGTTTCATGCATAAGAAAACATTTTTTTGTCTTTTAGAAAAATTGGATTAAACAAAGTTAGAGATTTGTATGAACAAAAACGTTGGAAGGAGCTGATAGTGATCCTTAAAGATAGCCTTATAAGTAGCAAGGAAGTAAAAGATAGTGAAGCTTGGGTCAGAGATCTACAAACTCAATTTGAAGTTCTGTTGGAGTCGATTTGGCAAACTGGCGACTTTGAAGTGTGTACAATGTCTTTGTATTTATGAATTTATTATTTAATTTGAGTATTTTAAGGAATGTCTTATGTGGGCAGAGAGATGTATGCAGTACGGAGTATCGAAGTATATTGCAGAACCAGGAGAAACTTATAGACAGAAAAAATGGGCCGAAAATATTAACTATGTATTTACGTACTTAGAAGCTCTAATACTAAATGAAGGATATCAAATACGTGAGTATTTTTTTTCCTAATCAAATTAACCTCTTTAATCGTAAAGGCAAACAAATTCTAGTGAAATGGAAAAGTGCGCAACAGATTTGGTGAACTGATATCGTTGTGTCGTACCCCGCTTGACCTGCATCTTTCTGTTGTATGTTCCCACGTCTCTTCTTAGCCCTCACATACTCTGCACACTCTCTCATCTTCTCGCCTCACCTCATTCTCTAACCTGACTCTTGCCTTTCTCCTATTTCTTTCCGTCTTCCATCCCGTTTTCAAACAAAGCCATAAGTGGAAATACAATATTAAGATAACTATTCTACTGAAAAGTAGATTCAGCCAGACATTTTACTGGGGTAAAAAAGAAAAGCCGAACCAAATTCACATATATTTGCGGAATTAAGTATTCTTTATTTCAATCCTGCAATCATTTGTCGGATTTTTTGTGTTTTTTTGCGTTTTTTTTACGTGGGTGACAAGCTGGAAGTTTCTTTAGGCTTCGCGCCGCTTAAAGTTTTTGATACTATTCTTCGATACCTCTTTCTCTTTGCATTTTCGTAGAGAAATATCGATCAAAGCGCAAGAAATACAAAAAGCTATACAATTTCCAACATAATTGGAGAAGGCAAACTCAAGGAGAAAAAACATGGATAGAAAAAGAAACAAAAATCTGGCGACATGAAAAATGTTTAAAAATTCACAATTATTTGCAAAAAAAATAATTTTATTTTAATACTTCAATCATTGTTTTGCATTTCTTTGTCATTTAAGACACACAATATCTTGAAGCTCAGCACTGCTTAACGTCTTAGAATTCATTTTTCGGTGATACTTTTGGTGCCGTAGACGAAGTATATTCTGAAGTAGCCGTTTGAGGTACACCGGAAATATCTTGAAGCTCAGCGGTGCTTAACGTCATAGAATTATTTTCTTCGTTTGGTGTACACATAATAAAATATTCTGGCTGTGGTACTTCAAATGCTGGAGGAAAATTATTTTCTGGCATTGCCATTTGGGTAACACCAGCATTTTTCCATTCAGCTGGCTGTGGTACTTCAAATGCTGGCATAGCCATTTGGGTAACACACGAATTTGTCGATTTGCGTCTTAATTCAGCTGGCTGTGGCACTCTAGATGCCGTTGGAAAATTGTATTCTGGCATACCCATTTGAGTAACATAACAATTTTTGCATTTGCGTCTTAATACAGCTGGCTGTGGCACTTTAAATGGCGTGGGAAAATTGTATTCTGGTACAGCCATTTGAGTAACACAGGAATTGTTTTTAGGCTCAGCGTTGCTTAAAGTCTTAGATTTCTGTTTCTCGTTTGCTACAAAAAAAAAAAATAATATATATCTAATAATAATTTAAAAAGAAACAAGAGGAATTAATAACTTCTTTTATCCTTACCGAGTCTGCCGACGTACATGCTCTCTAGCATTTGAATTCTTTTTATGCTTTGCCTGTTTTCCGTTAAGCTTGAAATACTTTCTTCGAATTCTTCGAGAAATTTCAAAACTTTTTCTTTTAGCTCCTCTTTGTTCATTTTTCACAATGTATTTTCTCCAACAGCTAACAGATGAATGAATGAATTATTGCTAAATATCAGGCTAGTTATGACTCACAAAAAATGTTCCATTCTCTTTTCATTTTGAATTGTCTGTGGTACCTAATACGTTCCATTGGGCTAACTTGAAAGAAAACGTTCGATTTTGGAGGAGGTATTAAGTTTTGTTTACTGATTGTGATTGGTTCAAGCTGGAAACAGTGTGCTTTGGCACAAAATTAATTGTTGATGTGTCGTTTGTTTAACATTTCTCCTTACGAAGAGGGGGAAGTGTTAAACTTGTGGGTTTTTCATTGGTAAATAGAGATTTCTAAACAATACAAATAATAATTGATTTTTTTTTGTCACTGTGTTCGTGATATGTATTTCTTGTCGACGAAAATTTGTTCTTCATTTGAAAAGTGTTTAAAGAATCAATTTTTTTTTTATTTTATTAAAATTATTGTATCATGCACTCAAACATTTTTCTTTTCATAAGTAGGTACGCATTAAATGTTTTTCAAGCATAAGATCCTCTGCAAAATGTAGTTAAGATGAACGCAACTGTAGAATCCTTGTCCGTTTCTATACAAAACTTACTTCTTTAATTTTTTAAAAAAGTCAAAAATAATTTTTTATTTTTATTTTTAAAGTTTTAATATGAGGGGTACTTTAAAAAAATTTTGGTTCAAATCGAATACATTTTCAGTCACTGTGATAAAGAGCAAAGGATTCGAGACGCTACCCTGGTGGGTAAAGTCCAAGAAAGGAAATAGAATTTTGTTTAAGACCAAAACTAACTCGTACTCGTTATAGAACAAAAGAAAAAAAAAAAACGGTTCTAACGGTTTTGATTCAAAATTTTGCGTGTAATTAAGGAAATAAAACGGCACATTTAAAAAAATAAATATTTTTTGGACCGTTATTTCAGGTACCTGCCAAAGAACTTTTTTTTATTTTTGAATTTCACAAAACCGATCTAGTCGATGTCAAAGTCAAAGTAGCGTCTCGAATCCTTTGCTCTTTATCACAGTGACTGAAAATGTATTCGATTTGAACCAAAATTTTTTTAAAGTACCCCTCATATTAAAACTTTAAAAATAAAAATAAAAAATTATTTTTGACTTTTTTAAAAAATTAAAGAAGTAAGTTTTGTATAGAAACGGACAAGGATTCTACAGTTGCGTTCATCTTTGAAAGGGTACTTTAGGGGACTTTGACATCGACTAGATCGGTTTTGTGAAACTCAAAAATAAAAAAAAAGTTCTTTGGCAGGTACCTGGAATAACGGTCCAAAAAATATTTATTTTTTTAAATGTGCCGTTTTATTTCCTTAATTACACACAAAATTTTGAATCAAAACCGTTAGAACCGTTTTTTTTTTTTTGTTCTATAACGAGTACGAGTTAGTTTTGGTCTTAAACAAAATTCTAAACTCCTGCTCAAAATTAACGCACACTTTTTTCATCTTTAGTTATACCCCTGCATCTCATTTACAATGGCTTTAAAATTATTTGTTGTATTTTTTTGTGTTTTGCTAATTGTTTACCAAGTCAGAAAAATGCTAAACTGCAACAGTATTATCAACCAAAAAAAAGATGAACCAAATTTAGCAATTCAAGGTCTGAAAACTGATATTAAAATAATTTTTGTTTTTTAAGAAAAAAAAATTTTAAAAATGGAAGCGCGTGACAGTTCTTTCCAATAATTTTATTCAATACTTGGTATTGTCTCCTCTAGCGCATATGATAATTTGGAGTCGTCTATTCATTCCATGAATTAAATTTTGAAGGTTTTGTTGTAACTTTTCTTTCACTGCAGTTTTCTGTTGATCAAGAATGCTTGGAGGTGGATTTCGGCCGCAAATGCATTTTTTTCAACATCTCCTAGACATGTTCTGTTGAATTTAAACCCGGATATCTGTGTGGCCAATTCAAAGGTGGCATATTTTAATCTTGAAGATATTCTCAAACCACTCTAACATGCATTATCGTGCATCAGACTGAACTGTGGACCAAATCTAGGGGTGATTGGAACCGCATGCTGTGTGAGGATATCAGTCAAGTATCTTTGGGTACTTAAAGTAGGTCTAGGAGACCTCACTAACTCCGTAGGTGTTGTAAAGCTGAGTTTACTCCATGAAAATTTATGACTCATCTCTAAAAGGTTCCCGGGTTGACAGATAGACTTCAGCATACCTCTCCAAATCTTCCCCACAAACTTTTTATTCCATACCTTCAATTTAAGTTAACTCCTGTCTTATTTGAGAAAATAACCACGATACTGTGAGATAAATAAAAGTAGGACTTTTTTCTAAAATAAATATGATGTGCCTTAAATTTGAGCAGGAGTGTATTTCCTTTCTAGAGAATTGTCCAAAACTGTAAAATACTATGTTTGATTGCCCCAAGCTTAGGCTGTACAGAACTGCGAGACCTACTTTTTTGGCATTCTCCACTATCGTAATGTCATTTTAATTGTTATATCGATTTTTTTACGAATCCTAAACTTGCCCTATATTGCAAGTAAAAATTTTGAAAGAAAAAAGACTAACCCTGGGAAACTTCGACATGTAGATATGTATATAAAAAAAACCGTACAATAGGGGAGAAGCTCCCTGTGGAATTCACCCCCGGATAATAACCAGAGCGGTCCTATACTTGAATTTTTTCATCGAGGAATAAACTTTATGATACAAACCCGTTCGTTAGGGAACGGGTCGTTATTCTGTATTCCTAAATTCTGTATGACCAAAGTTCTGTATTTCAATAAAAAATTCTGTATGAACATAATTCTGTATTCCATTATTC
This sequence comes from Episyrphus balteatus, assembly GCF_945859705.1. Classification (NCBI taxonomy): domain Eukaryota; kingdom Metazoa; phylum Arthropoda; class Insecta; order Diptera; family Syrphidae; genus Episyrphus; species Episyrphus balteatus. The sequence goes on along the minus strand of NC_079134.1, from coordinate 52,808,424 downwards.
TACTTTTCTATTCTTCTGTATTTCAAAATTCTGCAAATCCAAAATTCTGTTTTCAAAATTCTGGAAATCCATTATTCTGCTTTTTGGAATTCTGTATATTCCAAACCTATACCTTTTTGTCTTTCCTGTTAAACAATTTGTATTCAATTAACAAATTAAGTATAACAGTGTATAAGAGCCGTTTGGTAAAACGAAACTTAAGGATTTATGTTCTACATAAAACCTCATGTGACAGTTTACGTAGTGGAAAAATTAGAGAATAAGAGATTATGTTCTACATAAATATTTAAGTTTCGTTTCAGACCTTGCAAAAAAAACAAAAACAATTAAAAAATAACAAAAAAAAAAAAAAACAAAAAAATATGTATGAAGATTCTTGGCTAAATATTACTAGTAATTTGGTATTCAAGGTATGTAATTCAAATTCAATCCAATAGCTGTAAGTCAAATGCCAATTATTGGAGAGGTACTTTACTTCAACAATTTCTTCAAAGAAAATACCAAAAATCTGTTCTCCAAAATTCTGTAAATGATAAAAGAAAAATTGTGCGCACTTTTTTTCATTAAAAAAATATTTCTTTTATCATTTACAGAATTTTGGAATACAGAATTTTGAAATCCAGAATTTTGTATTTACAAAATTTTAGAATACAGAATTTTGAACTTATAGAATTTTAAAATACAGAATTTTGAATTTACAACATTTTAAAATACAGAATTTTGGAATCCGAATTTTGGCACATACAGAATTTCGACCACAACCCAGTTCGTTATTGTTTATTGAAATGTATGATTTTTCTTACTTTTTTAAGTCAATCCATATCTTCGATAAAAATCTTTAAAAATTGTACAACAAACTCGTAAACCAAAATATTTTTTTCGCTTGAGCCTAATAATATGGAAAGGTTCATTATAACTTCAACGTTTTGCATTCGTCAGGAACGCAGATAAAGTAATCATATAATAGCAAAAATAGAATAAATGCTAAAATAGCTTTGGTTATAAATAACGTTTATTTATAGATAGTTGATACAAAACAGTATACAGAGCGAAATGTAAACCTAATATTTTATTAAACTTTAATGAAGACTTTAGGAATTCAGTCTAAAACATCCCTTTTTTGCCATGTTTTGTTTGCTGGACCATCGAATACATTTATAAAGTAGATCATGTAAAAAACTATAATCAGAATTATTGCAAACCAAAGTATGTTTGTTAGTTATTAAATATTAATATTAATGTTCTTTGTTTTTGTTTTGTTTTCTTTTAGTGGATTGTCTTGAAAAGTTCTTACCGCGTTTGGTGCAAAATGTTATTAAACTTCTGGCATATCAGTTAGATGCTCCATTTGATAAAAATAACAATCTACAACATCCTTTGGAAATAAAGCGGCCTTGGATAGTCTTACATCAAGTTTTATTAAGGTATGCTCAGTTCAATTCAACAGTATTATTATTTAAATTATTTTTTCTTTGTTTTTTGTAATTGCAGAGAAGAAAATAACAGTCCTATTGTTATTAAAACTCGTCCACTTGATTTCACAATGGAAACCGAAGAAATCGAAGATTTACTACCTCATTCCTTTTTGACACTATTTACTGCCCATGAGTTTTTAGGAAAACGACAATGGTGTACTCGTGATAGCGGCCAATTGCTTTTATATACCATCGAAATGATTACACCCAATTTAAGAGCTCCTCTTTATGATTCTTGTCGTGATATTGTCATGGAATATATGGAACAGGTTAATTGGTTATTTTTTGATTGCAAGTTTAGTTTATAATAATTGCTTTTTGTTCTTCTTAAGACAACGTACTGCCTATATGGTTATCCACCGAAAAAAGCTCGATCACGCCACATTGAAGAACACGAAGCAACTTCAGTGGAACTGACATGGCAAAGAGCAATTCAAGTTTTCGACCTCTACCGACCAGAAAACTTGCCAGAATTCAATTCATATAAACTCGAATCGATTTCAGCTGACATGGAGCAGTTGTTGCTTAAGATTGTTCCACTAATTCCTAAAGAAATGGATCCCACTTCAGTAATTTCGAATATTAACGATTTTATATCAGGTGCAAGGGATTTACTGCCAGATAATTGTGTCCTTCTGCCGTATAGAATATCGTGTATATATTACCTGTTGGCAGATTATTACTTTAAGAGTAGGGACTTTTCGAAAACCCTAAAGTATTACCCATTGGATCTAGCTTGTCATCCAGATCGGTTCGATTCATGGGCTGGAATGGCTTTGTCCAAAGCTAGCAAAATTGAAACAAAACTAAATGGATTTTTGACAATTGAGTTAGTGTTATAACATTTTGACTAGGCCAACCCATTTTAATATTTTTTGTTTTAGTATTCCAACTTTTATGAACGAGTGTGAAGATACCATACGCTGCTTCAAACAGTGCACAAAATTGAATCATGAACAAGTACTTGTCTGGATTGAATATGGTTCATTTGCGTATACGTTGCATTCATTTTGTTCTAGAGATTTGAAGCATTCATCAGATACTCTTTCTTTGGAACAGTAAGAGTATAACAAACATTTGACAGAACCGTATTCATAATGTTGTTTTTAGATTCACTTCTGTGGAAGATCGTAAGGATAATTTTCTTAAAATCGCCAACGACTGCTTTTCGAAAGGTGATGCTATGTTGCAAAATCAAAATGAAGAAGAAAATGACGATGACAATGAATCGCATGATGAGAAGTGGTTAAATCAGTATATGCTAGGCAAAATCGGAGAGAAACGAAAGGAACAACCCTCGGCCTATATGAATCATTATTTAACAGTAAGTATAATTGTGCGTTTAATTGATTCTCTGTTATTTGCATACCCAAATTTTTCATTTTAGGCTGCAAATTATCTCTATGAAAACAATGCAACGTATCCAATTAAAATTAACCACAGTAATCCAACAACACTATCCGTGGAGGCGCTCGAAATGTTTTATAGGACTAATGCAGCAATAATTAAATTTCTTGAGCATGATAAAGAGATCTCACGTGAAGTTGGCGATCTATTCAATCAGATTCTGAATAATTTAGCAAATAGTCCATTTGCTTTTAACAAAGCAAAAATTGATGGTAAGTCATTTTACATAAAATAAAAATAAATTGTCGTTTTACTTTTTACATAATTTTTTTTTAAGATAACAGTTTAAATGCATTTAAACGCAAAATTGCGGATAAAGTTGAAAGTAATGCCATTAAACAGGCAAAATTGGGTGAAGCAGCAGCGGCTGCAGCAGTTGTGCAAACTTTAAATCAACCAGTATTAACGGAAGTCAGTGAAAGTGTTGCCCCATCTGCTGCAGTTGCTTCGCCAGCTCCTGTAGCTATTCCGATTATTGTAGAACCTCAAAAAGAACCGGAATCTTTGCTTAAGCAAAAAATAGATGTAGCGGAAAGTACAGACAGCGTTAATACGGGAAACGTTACAGCGGCTACAAGCAAAGGAACAAGTCCTTCCCGCCGAGCCTCACAGGTAATTGATATTTATGTTTATCTGAAACTATTGAAACTTTGAACAAAGTGTTCAAATTTTTCTACCAATCAACTAAGCTCGGTGAACCTATTAGCATGTATGTATGTATGTATGTACAGTACATTGTCAGGTGCTCAGAATAATATTATTTTTCGGAAAACCCCATATGTGCACCGTATTGATATGAAAACTGCATTGAGCTGTGGTAAATTCAGTGATAAATACATTTATGTGCATCGGAGTTGTAGGAGCCTCTTATGGTTCTCGAAACGCAGAAACAATAGGGTACGTGGAAACGGCCATGTCTTCGTTAAACGGTTCCTGGAAAATGATATTGGGCTTTTGCTTTTGGACAAGATTTTAAAGTGGATGTTGTATTTCGTATTCCGGCATTTGCTCTTTGATACAACGTTCGATTTGAGTCGAATTTTTCTGTTTGCGAGTCATAATTAAACCCGTAATGCACCTTTCAATAGTGTTAATAGATGTTAGGGCATTGTAAATCGATGTTGGCCCAACAACTAATCTAAAATAGCTTGATGACAATTGTTGAAAAGAAGTTGAACTACATCGTCCTTCCGTTCTTATAAAAAGTTCGAATTAAAAAGCGCCGAAAGCGCCGTTTTGATACCAAAACTTGTGAAACCTATGAGTTATAAATGGGTTAATTGAAATAATGTGATTTCAATACAAACGAGTGTTTAGGCTGGCCTAAAACCACTTCGTTGCATTGAGGAATGAGATCATATGTTTTAGATTTATAATAGGTGGGCCAGATTTTTCTGGATGTGACGCAGCTAGTCAAGTTGTGCCACCTATTGTTAGCTTTTGTTAAGTAATTTAAGAAGATATCGCCCTTCATGACTCCCATGGGAATGTTAACTATTTCTGCTAGTGACTCATGAAGGGCCGATCCTTGCCTGGCCAGTTCATCAGCCTTTTCATTGCCTTCAAAACCACTGTGCCCTGGGATCCAGATGAGAGTAATTGTGACGCTTCCACTCAGCAATGAGAGTTCCTCTCTGCACTGCTGAACTAATTTGGAGGATGTCGTGACCGAAGCAATTCAGCCCTATGATGGTAGCCGATCGGAAAAATATCCGATCGGAGAAAAGTTCCGATCGGAAGATTTTTGTATTCACGGTACCCGAATTTGAGGAGAAAAATTGACTTCAAACAACGCACTCACTTGACATCTACCAGTTTGCAAAAATATTTTTTTTATCGTGAAAATAACATTTAACAAAACACTAGAAACACAAAAACATACAATAATAGAAATTACTTGCTCATTACTGTTTTGTGCACTCATTTGTGTGTTTTTGAACAATTTATTTGTTTATTATTCCAATTTTTTTGGTTTTTATATTTTTCGGATAGTATTTCACGTTTGATTTTCTATCGGAAGGAATCGGAAAGAAAAAAAAGCACAAAGCACTACCCGTCGCAAATATTTTGACAGTTCACTGCATAGCATCGCATGTATTTTGAATTTTCAACGCACCTAAGATTTTTTTCGTAAATCTGTCCGATTTTACAGTCGGAAGTGTTAAAATCATATGAAAACTGAAAAAATCGTACAAATCGGATACAAATCTCTTCCGATCGGCTACCATCATAGGGCTGATTGCTTTTATAGCTGCCTGACTATCTGTTAGCATAGCTATGCTTTGGTTTTGATTTGGATATAGGCTAAGTAATTGGCAAGCTTCTTTAATTGCCAGCAGTTCCGCTTGGAATACACTGGCAAAGTTTGGTAGTCGAAAGGATTTTGAGATATTGAAAGATTCATAGTAGACACCCGCACCGACCCCACAATCCATTTTTGAGCTATCAGTGAAAATGCAGGTGTCGAAGCCCCTCGTCACAATGCCTTCTTCCCAGTCTGATCTCGACGGGAAGCTGACCTTGCAGTTGATCTAATCAACACAGACATCTTCAACCTGGTTCAATTAGTGTAGAAATTCCTTGCAAGGATCAATAAGTGGTCTTAGTCTGGCAGTTGTTTTCCAGAGAGCCATATCTACCTAACCTATATATATATAAAAGAATTGTTAAAGGTTGCGAAAAAAATAAAATGAGAGCTTTAAAGAAGTCTCCTTCGAACAACTTTAACCCTCTATTGCCTGGTCTAATGGGAACAATCGTGCCCTTTTTTTGAGTAGTTAAAAAAACCATGAAAATGCTTTTGGAGATTTCTTACACTTCCATATTCTCTTCTCTGGTGTTGAAATCAATTTCGACATTTTGTCTGATATTCCCGTATATCTGGTTATATATACATAATTCAATTTTACTATATTATTTCGTTAATAACTTTATCAAATGCCATGTATGTATTTATATTTTTCGTCATACGTTGCTGTTTACCGGAGCTCTAAGACGGGGTCTTTCTCTACTGCGCGGTCGCCTTAGAATGTAATAAAAATTTTCCGGGTAGAAATCGATTATAGTCGCTCCACCTGTATTTATACAACATGTCGAACTAGCCCATTTACGTCGTTTACTAATAGTTCGTCGTTAGTGCATCTAGGAAATTCTTCCATTGCCGCATATATCCAAGGAGAAGTGCCTTAGAAGAAACACTTCTCCACCTCTCTCTGTTGCATTACTCTCGATACGTTGTTCATAATGCTGTACTGCAATAATTTTGATGATTAAGGTCAGAAGTCCTCTCTCGATGACACTTGCCAGTAATTAAATTCTTGCCAAATTATTGAATGATTTTTTTATTCATTTTTACAACTTTGCTGATTAATTATAATACATATCATCATAATATAACCATAATTAACTGTTAAATTCATATTCAGAGGATGAGCTATCGATGAGATATGGATCGATCAAAGGTTTGAGGGTAACGCATAATATTTATCCTACAGCAGTCCTTATTAGACTAGTGCCCTGTATAATTTTATTCTTTCTATTTTCTTATTAAAAGTCACTGTTGCTGAAAATCACTCAAAAACAAATCAAATATCGCATTGGCGGTGGAATTTCTGATGATATATTGTCAATTGTACCCTGAATTATGAAAGTGGACTATGTCACTCCTAAAAAAACGATCAAATCTAGAATATAAATAATTATTATTTAACCCTTTGCTTCCTAGTGGTTTCACCATGAAACCACCTATTAATTATTTTTTATTTTTTATTGCAATGACCAAAATTTAAAAATTATTGCATGAGCTATTGCATCATGACTAGTACGACCAACAAAAAATTTAATATCTATATAAAAGTTAATATTTAGTTTAAAAATGCAGGATTTGTGAGGGTTTTCTCAATTTTTCAAGTACCCTTAACCTTAGAGCTATAAAATTAAATAACGGTAACACTGAAAGAGAGTGATTATAATGGTTCTTCAATCTATGGAATATGTAAACTAGGGCGTTCGTTATTTTTGATTCAAGTTCCTAAGTGGAAAAACTGTTTCTAAATAATAAAAAAAAATCCTCTAATTTTTTCAGATTTTTATTTTGACACTAGATGGCGCCCCAAGAGGGTTGAAGTTTTTTAACATTTGAAAAAGGTATGGTATAGGTATTTTTTTAGATATAGACTGCAATCAAAATGTTTTATGTTTTATGTTTTATTTAAACAAGCATATTAGTAGCATGAAAAATAAAATAAAATCCAACAAAGCCATGCATGCCCTGACTAAACCCCTGGTCCTAGGAAAATGATCTATACCTTTTTGAAAACGTTGTTTAACGTAGACAAGGACCTCATCAAAAAATTTTGAATTGAAGTCTTTATATAAAAAAATACCTATACCATACCTATTTCAAATGTTAAAAAACTTTAACCCTCTTGGGGCGCCATCTAGTATCAAAATAAAAATGTGAAAAAACTAGAGGATTTTTTTATTATTTAGAAACAGTTTTTCCACTTAGGAACTTGATTCTCGAAAAAAACCTAAATAACGAACGCCCTAATGTAAACATGTTTTTCATCAGAAAATTTGCTTTTCCAATCTTAATACTAGTTTAATAAGACTTTTTGGTAAAACACATTTGTTTGTACGCGCATTTTTATCTTTTAGTATTTTTACTTAAAAATGGACTTCAACTTTTGAACTCTCAGCTCAAAACATTCCTTATACAATGGAATTACTAGTTCAATCATTATTTTTTCGTTTTGGTGTGTAATTAGAAAATATAAAAACTTTTTCTTTCTTTTCTTTTTGTAATTTTTCGTGAAAAAAATTAAAAAAAAAGTTACTCCGGGAACAAAGGGTTAAGCGGTAAAGTTTATTTGAAAGCGAAATTGCAGGAAATAAATTTCTTTATTGCTACTTTAGTGATTTCAAAAAAGAAATAAAATTAAATCGTTACAAGAAAATTATTAAGTAAGTTTTTCTTTAACCAATGCAAAAATTGACTTAGTCCACTTTCATAATCATTTCAGATTTCACCAGATAGAATGCTTTCTCAAAATCAAACAATATGAAATACAAATCCTTCTAGGAATCACGATGTTTTTCCATAAAGATTCCGATACTTTGGATTGCTTGACTTACTCGCGACAAACCCGCACTTGTCATCAGATAGCTTAATTATTTTTTGTAGTCGGTTACCCAAGACTCACTCAAAGATCTTCATGGTGTGTGATAGCTTAATCGAACGGCAGTTGTCACAGCTTCGCGTATCTCGTAATAGCTTGGAGACAAAAATCATGAGCCTGATATCATCCATCTTTTTCTAGAACTCTGAGGGTTGTCGTTTGCTCCAACATATTTTTTTTTGTAGTATTTAACCACCTCACTAACTTCTTCGCCTGTGACTTCGAATATTTCGATTAATTTAGGTGAAGCTTTTGGAAAGTATAGCCTTGGAAATTATTCATTCAAAAGTCCGTTACAGTACTGTCGTCACCTGTGAAGAATTTCGTCGTCTTTCACAAGTAGTTGACCCATTGCTAGTAAACTGTGGCGAACAAATCTCCTAAGGATATTTTGCAGATGATTGCGCCCTTATTCGTGTTATGACGAAGTCCTTGAATAGCACCAGCAGTGGGTGTAGAAATTTCTTCAAGCTTCCGATACAGGTTTTCAGTTTTCTTTGCTTGAATTTGGGGGCACTTCTTCTTTTCTGCCACGAATAAAACTCTTCCTTTGAAATGTCTTTCAGTAGGTTTTGAAAATCCAGCTTAAATGCATTTGGGGAGCATATGCATATGCAGTGACAATATTCCACAACTTTCCTTTAGTCACCAATTTAAGGGACATCAAACGGTAATTGGATTTCGAAATTTTCAATTGATTCTGTTTGCCTAAAATTTTAAAATGTTTTTAGTGCATTGTTTTAACTGCATAGTTTTTACCTCCTTCACCCTGTTCTTTATTATTTTATCACTGAAATCTCACAAGAAAATTTTAACGTCGTTGTTGGGACACTGAACATATGCTTTTGTTAGGTGTCAGTAGGAACATTTTGACTCTTCCGTGAGTCAAATTTTGTGCTTGATTCGCCGTAGTTCTTTTTCCCTCGATTATGTTAAAGTGGGTTACTGCATGTAAAATATATTTTATTTCAACCTACCTCTGTTTTTCAACCAGTCATTTAAATAAAAAGCTATTCAAACAAAAACCTAAATGAAATATTTTTGAACTTAATTTTGAGTTACAATCTTTTGAGTAATTATTACATTTTGTAGATTTTTTTTTTTGTTTTATAACATTTGTTTTATAAGTTTAAATTTAAAAAGATTTTTACTGATATATTTTTGTATGATATATTTTTTTTTTACATTAATAAATTCATTTGGTTATTCTATCCTCTATCATATTACAAAAACCAAATTTTTAAATATTTCTTTTTTATTTTTAGTGTAAAAAAAACTTATTTTGTATGTTTTTTTTTCTTACAATATATTTTAATTTAATTTAAATTTATTTTTATTAAATTAATGTTTATTAGGTTCTTAAGTTACAGTAACTGGAGACCTTAAACTAAATTGAACACTCCAGAAATAGTTGTGTGTTTTATTTTGATTTATTTATTTCGTCAATTAAAATGAGAGGGATATGATACAAAATTAAATTTTATAGGAAACTTTGTTGGCCCCCTGGTCAACCTTTTTTTTTATTAAAATTATTTCTTTTTTTTTTAATTTATCGATTATTTGTAAAATTATTATAAAACGGTATCTATTTAGTTTTTAGGTCTGTTGTAAGTAAAAATATATATATATATTTTTTACAAAAATGCATTCATTGCTGAGCAAATATTTTACCTGCACATTAAGTTCATTTGGTATAAAAAAGATAATCAGAAATGGTAAAGCCAGCTTGATTATGGATTTTCTTAAAATGGTTTATATGTTCTCTTATATTAAGTATTTAAAACGCTTCCTCTTTTGTGTGTTAAAATCGATGTTTTTAGAAATAATTTTCTTAACTTAAGTTAAGCTAAATTCGTTTAATCGAAGTTTTGAGAAGCAACAGGCAAGTTGCTAAGCAATGTTTTACATTTAGTATTTCTTTTTTTTTTCAAACATGTTTGTATGTTCTTGATAGCAGTTTGATTATGTAAGTACAGCTCCATTTAATAATTACTTTTAATGGTTAATATTGGGAAAATATTCCAAAACAACCTTTTATTTTTTATAAAAAAAAGAAGCAAAATTGGAACTTTTCTGTGAGACCCATTCTTTTATCGTTAAATACATCTGATTTTGATTAGTCTCGATCATGAAGGCGCTTATTACCTATTGGGTTTTAATTTTTCTTTCCTTTTATATTTTTTTCTATAACTTGTTACTGGATTTCAATTTCTGTACATATATTTTTTTCACTGGAAGTTTTTCGTTAAATATTAAAAAAAAAATAAACTTAAAATTATTTATATTTTTATTAAATATGAGTTTATGGTAATTTTTTTTTCAATAATTTCTATTAATGAGTGTGACTTAAAATTAACAGACCTTAGACCCTACAGAATCTTAATTCATTGCTAACGTTGAATTATTTGAATGGAAGGACTGCGTCATTTGTGATGGACATATCAATTTCTTCTGTGCTTGATGCCATACTTTTAAACGATGACTGATTTCAGAAAACGATGGCCTCCGTACGGATTGTTCATGCCAACATTCAATCATAAGAGAGTAAACAGCTGTTGGGCATGCTTCAGGACACGCAAGTAATTGGCGAGATCGAACCATATTGATAACTTCTTGATTGCTATGACCATAATAGGGCTAAAAAGAAACGATAATGTTATTTTAATTTTTGTTAAAAAATAATTCAAATTAATAATTTACCTGCATTCCATAACTGTAGATTTCCCAAAGAACAACTCCAAATGACCAAACATCACTTTCCGTTGTAAATTTACCATACAAAATTGATTCCGATGGCATCCATCGTACAGGTAACAATGATTTTGATTGAACCCTTAAATGAAAACATTAACAAAATGATCTTTACTTAACCGTCATTTTTTACTAACCGATAATAATCTGAGCTGTAAATATCTCGTGATAAGCCAAAATCTGATATTTTCACAGTAAGATCTTCACCGACTAGACAATTTCGTGCTGCCAAATCTCTATGGACATAATGATGTCCGGATAAATATTCCATGCCTTCGCTAATTTGCAAAGCGATATGTAAAAATTCCAATTGGCTCAAGCATTTGCTCTCTGTTGGTGAATTAGCGATTAGAAATTCATGTAAATCACCCTGAGACATGTATTCGAATAACATGCAAAATGGTTCTTTGTTAAGAACAACACCCAAAATGCAAACGATATTGTCATGTTTCAAATCGGATATCAATTCGATTTCACGACGAAAGTCTTGTTGAGTCTTGAGGGAAGCATTCTCTTTTAAAGCTTTAACAGCAACAAAAATTTTCTCACCAGTTGGTTGAGTTAGTTGGCCCTTGTAAACTTTACCTGGTGATATAAAAAGAATATTAAGTTAATTAGACAAAATGATATTTAATGATTCTTATATACCAAATGCTCCTTCTCCAATTTCTTCGACAAACTCGACATCCTGCAATGTATACTGGGACACTCGAAGCAGTGAACTTCTATCGAGGTTTTGAGCAAAACTTGAATTTTCATTTCCACCATATAAACGAGCCATTTCTAGTGATGAGTTCATTTGTGAGTTTCCATAAATATTTTTATCTGCATTTGGAGTGTTGATCTAAAGAGAAAAATTTTTTAAATATGAACCTGAAATTCCATTTCTATATTTTAAAACTAACATTTTGAATATTTGTCATTCCATCATTCATGTGTTTTTTATAGTAAACTATACCAGCATACAATAAGAGTATGCAAATAATTGTTGCAATCGATAGATAAATGTAAAACCATAACTCATCGGCACACTTTCTTATGTTACAATGTTCAATTATTTTCTCAAAAGACTTGTCATCTACGAAGCACCATGGTTTTTCTTCCGTTACTCCTGGATTTCTGACAAGTATATATAAAAATATGTTATATTTGATTTGTAACATTTATTTAATCAACTCCGTCCCACCTGCAGTAATTTTGTCCAGCAAGTTCTGGGTAATCGGATATTTCTTTCATCAACCATGACCATCGGAGACATGGTTTCCCCGAGGCTGAAACAGCTAATGTACCTCGATACTCTGAACCATATCCCCAATAACAATGTTCTTCTGGATTGACATCGATGGCAATTCCAAAAGAAGAACAATCACTGGCATGAGGCAAACTCTGACACTCTTCCAAGGGTAATTTCTGCCCAATAGTTGGATGTCTCTTTGCTATAGCATATTCCTTTTGACATAACTCATTCTCTAGCAATTCACATTCATCTCGACAAATACGTCTTAAATTTTCAGATTCACGTGTCGGTGGATATTGACTTGAAATCTCGCCAGTGAATATATCATCATAAGCTATTGTCGATTTACGCTTGAGAAATAATTTCCGTTCTTTGGTGTTTTTCTCAAGAAATCTTTTCCGTCTGCGATCGATTATATGATTTCCGATAGATGATTCATTATGTATTTGATGATGATTTTTCTTCGATGATTTGTTGCGTTCCTTGTGTGTGGCACGATTTGAAAAGTATAAAAGATTTGTACGTTCTGGAGTTCGGCAAATAGGCAGTGTACTGTAGCATAAACTTGGCAGTGCATATATTCTACAGTTTTGATTCATGTCTCTATAAAAAAAATGTATGTTGGTTAAAAGTTGTTGAATGTCAATTTTACGGGTTTGACTCGAGTCATGGCATTTTAGTGTGTAAGAAGTATAATTTCGTATAGTCAATGATTTTATTTTTGTTTCATGATTAAATTATAATTTCACACTTTTGACATATCTCGAGGCACAACCTTATTTAATACAAACTTTGATTCTTTGATGACGCCATAAGCGGCTTTAAGGCGTTCTTCTAATTCGTTGAGTGTTAAATTCGGTGGTATAAATACAGTCTCATTTTTGAGGTATTTCTCGCAAGTTGTGCCATTATAGACTTGGCATATTCCAATTGGGATCTTAAAAAAATTAAGTTTAAAAAATTTCTTTTAAGAACATTATTTATGCTTACTTCTTCATTTCCACTATCTAGATGAGCTTCTTGATCCGCAATAAAACTAAAAACAAAAAAAAGAAGAATAGACAGTAAATAAAGGCAAAATAAAAAAAGGAAACAATTGAAAATTTAGAGAAAAGAAGAGGTTTTGAGGGAGTTTTGGAATTTTGTTGTTATTTTTTTTTTAAAAAGGCTAGAAATTCGTTGAAAAAGAAAAACCTGACAACAGTGAGGCATTATAACATAGATTTTATTCCTCACGTTCAATACCCCGACTTTCAAACACAATTACAGTTCTATATATGCACAAAAAAAAAAAGACTTGTAAGTATTTATATAAATTATTTATGTTTGAAAATGTTTGATTTTTAATGAGTTAGTCATAAGTTGTCGCTGTAGTTCCATATCCGAGAAATTGGGTGTTATCGTCAGCAAAACAATGAAAAGGATTAGAAGTTATTCCTAAAATATCGTTGATGAAAAAGAGAAAAAGTGTGGGTTATAAGACGGAGCCTTATGGAACACAAGCATTAACGTCGTTGATATCTGATTTGTACCCATCTTAGTTAACTTGTATTGAGCGGTTTGAAAGATAATTTTCAATCCATTTGATCAGAAAATTGCCGAAACCATGAGTATAAATTTTTGACAAGAGAACTTGATGCCAGCCAAACCTTATCAAATGCCTGAGAAATATCGAGTGCAACAATTTTATTTTATTTTTTTTATCATTTCTTTTATTTTCTTCATCTCCACGCTTCAATCACCATGTTTTATTTGCTGTTTCAAAGTCTTCATCTAACAAGTTGTAAGTATTTCCCTTATAAACAACATGTTGATACAACACTTTTAAGAATGAAAGAGTTACGAGCAGCTTATAGTATAGGCTTTTAATCATGAAACTTCTGAAAATGACATTTTCGTCTGAGAACTTAAACAAAACGTTTGTTATAACTCCCAACAATTGCACGAGTATTATTAAGCCTATTGTAAAGGAATACGTACATAGGTAGAGAGGTACCTTCTTTTATTTGTTGAGAAGTTTTTTTTTTTTTTGTCTTTCTTTGCGGTGACATTTAATTTCAAACTGCAAGTGTAATGATGCTCCTACTCCCCTTTAGGTGTCTTCTTTAACGCTGATTGTTTCCTTTTTGTTTGCTCCTGGTAGAAGCAAACATGAATCATAATAAAGCCGTCAAAAGTGAAAAAAAAGAATTGAAAATAAGGATTGCAAGTTTTTTTTTTAAGTTTATTCTTTTCGCGTGCGGCATTTTAACGTTGTTCATACACAGAAGTTTTTTTTATGAGTACAGTAGAGGCTGTTTAATTGGTAGCGATACATCTCTATGAATTTAATAGAATTTTAAGCAGTAAAAGAATTATTTGCAAGATTGGGGAGCAAATTCTTTAAGAAAAAATTAAAACTGGTATAAAAAAATTGAAACAATATTAGGTACAACATTTTGGCGGCACGTAGATTTGAATCATGTCTGTAACAAAAATCTTGACAAAGATTTACGTTACTATAAATTTGGACACGATATTTGTCAAATAATAAAAAATAGGAATTACAAATCAAATTCGCAGAGTTTACATTTGAAGTATCATTTTACAATCTATCTGAAATTTAGGTATACAGATTATGAATGTTTCAGCTCTCTTGTGGGTGTCGGTTAAGTTAGGTTAGATTAAAGTGACTGTCTAACCCGACTCGTTTAGACCCTCATGTGTCCATTGTGATACCACAAAAAATACTTGCAATTTTGAAATTCTCCAGTCCAACCACTAGGAGCTTCTAATGAATAGGGGTAGAAATTTTAAGTATGTTTTTCACTCGAAGACAAGGGCCAGAGATTTAATTGCCTCCTGGCTGTCTGAGAAGTTCCGAATATCCGTTTTGCATATAAGGTTTTCTCTGAGATAATATAGGACTGCCGTATTTCCAGAATTTCCGGTTTAAACACGCTACAATAGTCTAGTAGGCGAAAGAGAATACCATTTTTCTGAAGATAACCACTTCCTAAGGCTTAATTGGCTTTAGAACCATCAGTGTAGAAGTGTAATGAGCCATTATCCAGGATGCTTCGATCCTCCCATACAGTTCTGAAGGGAATAGAAACCTGCAAATTATTTAAACTCGGGCGAAAAGTTGTTCAAGCTCAAAATATTCCCCTTCACTTCTTTGGGTACTACTTTTTATTTGGGTGAAATGCGAAAAAAATTGATAGCTCTTAATCACTTACTTTCTAGAGGAGTACAAAAAAAATAGTTTTAAGGAACTTCAAATTTAATTTAGGTGAAACTCGCAATATCCTTAATTGTGAGTTAAAATCACAGCAACTGGATTGACGCACGTTGTTGGTTTCAAGAATTCACACTATCAACATTTTAATATACAAACATCATGTTTTGTAAAAGTTTTTAAACCAACTAAAAAAAAGAGGCATTTATTCAGGTTTGACTGTACATGTTTTATTAATTTTTATTTAAACAACAATGATATGAAACACGCGAATGGTAGAAAATAAAAATCAATATTACACTTTTATATGAGTGAAAAATAAACAGTTAAAGCGAACGAACGAAAGAAACGACGACGATGACGGTATTTCTTCAATATGAAAAATGCTTTGCAATAAAATTCAATGAGTGTCGGTTAAGGCATTAAAGTAAAAAATAAATGTAAGTAAAAATAAAATATACATGCATATTATACAGGGAGTAGGTGTATGAGAGTACCAGTACACAAGTCACCCAACAAAACGAAAGGATCTTTCTCTGTTGTTAGCCATAAATACAAATGAAATTAACAGACATATGTAAGCTTTTATGGCGGGAAATACATATTAATTTTTTTTTTTCGTTTTTGAATTCATGGAATTCACTAGTTTGGGAGAAAAAAATGAGGAGGCCATGAAATGATTTTTTAATTAATTGATGAAAGAGAAAAATTAATGCCATTTTAAGTATTCACTATAAAATATATATTTTCATTCTCGAAATTAATTATATTTAATGGATTTTTTTATGGCTTTTGAACGAAAAAAATTGTTATATTTCAATGAGACGATTTGTTACTAAAATTAAAATATTAATTAGAGAAAGGACAACAGTTTACTCAAATAAAAGTGCCTTAAAATTACTGAATAGACACATGTTATCAACTGTGATACTCAACACATGTTATTCCACTCCTCAATTGTTTAGGGAGTTGAACATTAGCCACCACAGGATTGGTTTTAAATTGCAAAGATAAGATTACTTAGATAAAAATTCCGGTTGGGTTTTAAAGAGCTAATTATAGGAAACTATCATTTATCAACCAACGTTATAAAGCGGTTATTAGCGACCCATAATAATTTCAGATAATGGAGTCTCGGAGGAATTTGTAAATGCAATTTGCAGCAAAATTTTAAATGTTTTGATAACCTATGTACCTACCTATTAATGGATCCATAGATTTATCAATTGTAGAGAGCTATACATTAAAACATGATGTAGGTAAACGAATGTTGGTTCTTATATTTTGGTATGAAAATGTTTAAATATTTTATGTAATTCATCAATAAATTCTATAAATTTACTACAAAAAGGAAACAAAAGGATAATTGCATGCAGTAGTTTTTTGTTGAGACAGTAAAGGATGTGCTCACATTGAAGCATAACATTCTTAAATAAAAAAGGTTACAAAAATTATCTAAAATATACAAATCCTATTGTCTTCAAATGGAATACTAAAGACTAAGATACCTATTAAATTAATGCAATACAGAGCGTTTTACCTCAACCATTTATAAAAAACTGACACTAGCTTTTGTTAAAGGATACTTTCGTTGTTTCGAAATAAAAGCGAAATAAAATACCCAAGTGTTCCTAGACTATTTTTTTTATTTTCTCAAAAAAAAAAAAATATATTTAAAAAGAAGTCTCAATTTACAAAGTCCTTCTACATGGACAAACTTTTGTTAGACAATTTGAAGCTACCTCAGTCTACAAAATGCTGTCAACTTTATTTCTCAAAACTTTTCCTGAATGAAATTCCTATTAACTTTACAAAAAACTATTTTTGTTCTTTCTTTTTCATAATGTATATGAAGCTATCCTTCCTAAACCAAGTTTTGTACTATATTAGGTCGTATGGACTAAAATTATATATTTTTTATGTGTATGCGTGTGATGTATATATGTTTGTAGCAATGCTGCCAAATCTCATACATTTTTTAAGACTGCCAAATTTTAATAGCACCACCATCGTCGTCGTCAAAAATGTATTATATTTTCCCTCTCGAGGTTTTGTTTTTATGTTTCTGCATGAAATGCACTGGAAAATAAAATTTACACTGAATTATTATCCTTAGACATGCAATCAGTATTTAAATGTGCGTAGAATTATGTGCCTGGATAGGTATGTAGTATGTAGGTATAAACATATAATACGAGTGTACATAAAGTACTTTAGAAAAGGGAAGCAACGCATTAGCATTATATGGCGTGAATCACTCATTTCTAATTTACTTTGTCGTCCTGGTTGCTTTTATTAACTTATATCACGGAGTTGTGTTGGTTTTTTGAGTTGACATTTACTGGGTTGGAAGTAATTCATCAGTCGTCAGTTTTTAGATTTAATGGAATTTTATGCGTTTCAGTGTAACATGAGAGCTGTCACACCTTCATGCAGCGCTAGACAACTTTGCATTGCTTCCATTCCCCATTTCTTTTGTTTGTTTTTTCATTTGCATCAACTATTTTCCTAAGAGAAAAATGACTCCCTAGTGGGGTGTGTTTAAAGACTGAAAACTATGTACATTGAACTTCAAAACAAAAAAAAAAATGTTCTATTTCTTTATCAAGGGGGGGAAGAAAACTCTCATCAGTAAAGAATGAAAATAGATTCTCGTTTGTGGTTTCCGTTTTGTTTATATCTCCTTTGAGTATTCTAACTTTGTTTGTTAATGACTTTAAGTCGGCCATCCAAATAATCAATTGGCCCAGTTCTACATAGATTTAAGAGTATATATGCACATGGTTTAGAATACCCATTATTTATTTATTTATTTAGAATGCTTCTTCTTTGTCGATTTACCAAGTTTAAGGAAGAACTTTCTTTGTTTGTTATTTATTTATCATATTACGTTTGTATTTCACTTTCAACTGCTATCGTGCAGAAGAAAAGCCAAAGTGTAATGGAATTAAAACTGGGTGGACTTAAGTTTTAACAGGCCCGTCCACAATACATACTCCGAGTCTTGGGGTATTAATTCACCCAGGAAATTGAATACGTACTTTTTTTTTAAACAATAAATAAATTAACCAAGTGGTTCTGTGCTAATTGTTATTATTCATGCCTTTTTTTTTCCTTAAAATGTCAGCGGCATGAAGGACTCATTTTTTAATTCAATACAAATCTTTCTATTAATTAACTTTTTGGAATACAAAAAATAGTAAAATTATAGTTTTTTTTTTTTTTGTTTTCTTGAAGTTAAGTTTTAAAAAATACATGTCGCTGCCATGTTATTGAAATTAATGACTTACTATGATATTTGTTTCGACGTCAGAAACACAAACTCAACGAGAAAAGAGTAAAGTGGTTGAGGAAAACTTATATAAATTTTAAATCAGCAGTTATAAGTTAGAAGGAAGCACCTGAAAACTTACTGGTAACGATAAAATTGGCTTAGTGACATGTTTAAAAGTAAAAAACAAAATTATGACCTTTATTGCGATAATAAATGGTTGACCATCGCGATACGTGTGGATTAAAGAAAAAAAAAGACGTCAGTTTGGATGCAGCATTGAAGAGGGGTTTGTTCTAAGTATAAATCTCAAATTGCGTATTAATTGCTCTGGTTGGGCGTCCGCTATTTTGAGAAACGTTTCGGTCTCAATATCTCGAGAACGAGTTGTCGCACAGAAAATTTGCAACGTCTTTCCTGATTAGAAATGTAGTTATCTTTTTTTCTCTAGTCTAGTATATCAATTTCTTATAGGAGTAATATTTTCAAAGCTACAGCAGTATAAAGGTCAAAATCATGGAGGTGGAAAATTTCAGTATCTGTTTTATAAGAAAAATATCTCATTTTTACGCCTAGAGCGTTCCCGGAAATGAAGTTCCTGTGAATGACGTTTTGACCTTTAATATTTTTTGTTATTTTTTTAATATTGTTAAACGAAATATTATTACAAAAAATATTATAATGGCCTCGATTACCTACCAAAAATTAATCAAAATAAAAATAATGCATTTTATGAATTTTTTTTTTCCAAAGCATATATAAATATTTGAAGAATACTGTTCCCAGGGGGTGTTTAGAAAAGAAATATTTAAAAATAATTGACTTTAATATGTTTTTAAGCCATTTGAATTTCAGTTTTTGAGTTATGGACATGTCCGGGAACGCCTTTTTTTAGTAGATCTTCCAGTCATATAGATAACCCTCTGTAGGCACACCTCGTTTTTGCGAATTTGGTTTATACTTTTTCATGTCGCTAGAACTTTTTTCGGTCTCACTATTTTATAGAGAATCATGTATGAAATTGATGTAGAATATTCCGAGGAATTCGAATATTGTATTCACAATTCAAAAAAATGTATTTTCAACCTTAAAAAGACACTTTTTTGTGACCACTTTTAATTTTTGTCCTGCCAAATTCGCACCCGTGTGCCGAAAGAGGGATAAATATAATCCGCATCTGGTAAACAGTTCTTTAAAAAGTTCTTTTAAGGTGCCATTTATTTATCAGGGACTCAGAAGATCCCACATTAGAGGAATATATTTGTATTTCACTTTATTTTGAATTATTATTTATTCACTAAAAGAGTTTTCCATTTTTGTGTTTATTTGCCTATGAATAGCATGCGTAGGTTTTTCCAAACGAATTGATTTTAAACACATGAGTGTTCTGCGGTTGGGATAATAGGTTGGTATAAAATAAACGGGTAGGTAAATTTTAACGTTTGGCAATATTTCTGCAAATGATTATAATCATCAGTTTAACACACATATCTAACTCAAATCATATGCACATTTCACATATGACAACTTCATGGTTTAGTTTAACCATTGTATGCATTTTATTGTGTGCGGCATTATTTATGAAGTGATTATTGTGGTTTTTGTGTGTAAATTTGTTTTGACACACAATTGACACATTGACCGATCCACCATAAAATGGTTTTTATGCTTTATGGTTTGGAACATTTATATAAATTAGAGGTTTTTCTCAGGTGGAAATGTATCGTTGAACACAAAAGTTAAATGACAGGAAAAATGTTATATGGTGTTTATTTTTGGTTTTTTGGGAGAATGCGAATGATGATAAATCAATTCCATTGAACCAAAAGTATTTGGTGTGGGTACTTATTGGTATCGTACAAAATCATATTTTTTGTTAAAGGATAATACTGGATGAAAAGTGTAAAATAATGAACCCAATAAACTTCAATTTATTTAAAAAACTATAGCACCCGAAACAATGAAATCGTCCATTTTTATTTTTAATTAATTAAGTAATTAATTAATTAATCTTGTTATCAATATTTATGTACATAAATACTCGTGGTATGTACGCAAGTACACAAAAAACTGACTTCATTAAAGCATTGAGTTGCTAATTAGGTAATTTAAACCTTAAACAATCCTATTTTAAATGCTCTATCAGGAACCAAAAATCATTAAAAACACCTTTCTCCTATATACACCAATTAAAATGACGTTAAACCAAATCTAGCCATTCACCTTTTCCCATATAAACATCCAATTACGATTAAGTTGATGTAACCTAACTTATAGCGCCCCCATGCACCCAACCCATAGGTTAATACGCACATAAAACCCCATTCACCCTGTGTGCAGAATATTTGTGGAACACACAACAAAAACTAACCGCTTAACATGGTTACACTTTGTCAATGATACTCACATCAAACGTGTATTTCATTACGCCCCCCACATTCCCTTTGTAAATAAAATTAAAAAAAAAATTTTTTTTAATGCTATGCTTGAGGAAAGGAAGGAGGTTAAATAATATTCAACCGGATTGAGCTTCCACTCTAGGAAAATTTTTCATTCATTCGCAGTGTTTTCACCCGGTGAAGCGCTAAAAACCCTATCAAAAGCTTGTGCTATTGACACAGTACTCATAAGTTGATGGTTTTGCTTCTTTAATGACATTACTCTAGTGTAAATTATATAAAATACATGACATCTACAATTCTACATTCATGTAGAACATACTATTGTATACGTAGGTAGTATTATATTTTTCAAAATGAAATTTCCCTATACACATGACTAAGTGTGACCTAAATTTATTCGAAAACACCACCACCATCACCCAACCCATCCTTTCTTTCACAGGAATCCATCCACAACGAAACTAATTGCTAGCAACGAGCAGCTAGCAGAGAAGTGGTGTACTTTTGAAATTAAAATACCTCACTAGTGAATTGGAAAAAAAAAAAAACAAAGTGAAAATTCTCTATGGAAATATGTGCAAGTGGTTTTTCAAAGTAGAACGTAAAAAAAAAAATGAAAACTATACAAAAAAAACATGTATGAGTTGAACATGAACATTTGTATACATAGAGTGGAGGCTAGAGATTTTTTTTTTGCTTGCAGTCTGAAGTTTGCCTTTTGACAGTTTTTAAATTTGCACAAATGTCAAAAGCACATATGCAGTTCACCACAGATTGGTAGGTAAATCAAAATGCAACCACCATGATAAAAAAGTTTACATTACTGCCGCTGTCCTACTCTTGTGAGTTCACCCGACTTTTCGTCCTCATTATAATAAGTAGTTTAATTTTTTTTTTTTTTGTATTCAGACTATTTCGTCTGCGTTCAAATTTTGATTCATAATTCCGGTAGCTGTGATTTTTCTGGAATTTGTTGATTATTATTAAATGAGGTTTTTGAACTTGAGTTAAAAAAAAATCTAATGCGAAATCCATGTAAAAAAAACCTTAGATCTTATACCAAGTTGTATCAGAAAGTTGTATGAACCTCATTTGAACAAGGGGGCATGTAGGATAATAAAATTACTCTGCCCCAAGAACCAATGTATACCTACTTTCTTGAAGGTTTTAGGGGTTCTAAACTCGAATCCGAAGATAGAAAACAGGGGCGTACACACCATTGGGGTTAGCGGGACGGTGCCCCAAGGCCCCCGACACCCCATGGCCCAGTCTGGAAACAAAGCAAAGAAGGCACGTTATTATAAAAGTAACGAAGCCAAAAGATTAGATATTTGACATGAATCACTTCAGACACAAGAAAAACGAATGATATTCTTCAGTGTAATGCATAAAGAATTGGTAGCCAGTAACATAATATTTCATCTAAAAAAAATAGTACCTCAGGGGACCCAAAAAAATAAATGGTTCTTTTTTTTTAAAGAAAAAATATAATATTATGCTTGGGCCCCAAAAAATTTTATTTGAATTATCTAAGCGAACAACAAATAATACATAAATACGTTTGTTTGCATTTTTTATAACGGTAATATTTCAAGAACGGAGGCTAATAAATTTTTTTTTGACTTCATATGAAGAAAATTTTATTTTGATTCTTGTTTCAAAAATCTTATTGACCAGTGTAAAGCTAAAACTTCCACTTCGATAATCTGGTAGGGGGAAGAGAGGTCAAATCCTTTTTTTTCTAAAAAATATTCCACTTCGCACACCGGTTTTCGAGCCATCAGTCATCAATGTCGATGTGTATTGAATCATCTTCAAAGATGGTAGGGTCCTATCCCATACAGATCTTGAAGCGATGGTAACAGGGAAATTTTTATCGAGTACCAATATTGGGATGTGATGCATTCTAAACTTGGACAATTTAACTGCTATGCCACTCTATAAATTAGCTTTGAAATAAGTAACTGCTATATTTTCGAGAGGTGTAAAGCTTATTCGTATGTCAAGGGCTTCAAAGGGAGTTGCTCTTGGGCGCCATTTACACAAATTCGTTGGAATTTGAACAAGTTTGTTATACATAGTTTATCACTTTATTCAGTGTCTAGTACGCCTTAGTATGTAGATGAGCATCGGTCTAATAATGCCCTAATAGTGAGCAATATTAGGACACTAAGAGAGAATTCTCATTTACAGCCCATACCTTTTTTAAGTTATAGGTACTTCTTCACTACAATTTGATTTGTCTTCTTCTTTATTTGTTTGATATACGTCAACTTTTCATTTGATAGAACTCATATTTCTGCCGGAAGAAATTCTTTGGGCTAAATTTGTCAAGGTGGGGAAATTCTTTACTCTCTCGTGAGCGCTCTCTTCTACACAATTTTTGAAGTTGGGAACAGACTCGGACCAAAAATAACCAAATATTACTAAATTCGGCAGTTTCAAACTGAGTGTGGAACGGACCTGTTAACTAACTCAGCGATTACATCGAATTATGGTTTGATCCTTATCCTATACTAAATTTCAAAAGGCATGTTCACACGATTACGAAAAAAGCTTTGATATCAGTAAAATTTTGTTTGCATGAGAAAAGTCCCATTTTAAGATTTTTAAACCGTTTTTCAATATTGAGCCTCCGCAACTATTTTTCAATAAACAATTATTCTGATTAGATAGAGTATTTTCTCATAAAGAGAACTAATTCCATCCAAATTTGTTAACACCGTTACAGATTAGGTTGAAACAAACTTCCTAACGTTATAGAATAATCTCCAAAAACAGTCAAAAAACGATATTATCTAAAAAATCGTGGACGTGATAGGGTTTTTCGTATTCGAATTTAGAAAACCAAAACGTTTAAGACAGTTTAATTCGTGGCCAGTATTTAAGACAAGATATGCGTTCTTCAAATAAAGCTTTTTAGCTTGTTTTTTTTTTTTGAGTTGTAGCCCAGGGAAATTAGTAATTTAAATCGCATTTTTCGCGGGACAAAATTTTTTTCATGGAATGTGTTCGGGTGGTTGTCCTTATCATAAAAGTCAATTTGTTGGGATAATTGGAGTTTGGGAACAGCCGCCATCTTGGAAAAGAGATTGGTATCGTTTTTATTGAATAGCTCCATTGTTATTCATTTTAACAAAAAATGACAAAGGTAAGACTTATTAACAATAAAATTATCTAAGAAATGATATACAAAACAATTCTGTGAGTTGATTAAATAAAATTTTATAGTTGGTCAAAGTGCGGGTTTGTATCGCAAGGTTGGGACAAAATGACATTTTTTCATATATCTGACGAACTTTTGATTTGTTTGGATAATTCTTCAAGAATGAATTGTAGTACTTATAATTACCTATAAAATGAGCCCACAATCGTTATTGTCACCATCGTATTGTAGAAGTAATCTAACTCCGAAACTCTCCATGTACTAGTCAAAAGTAAGAAACAAGCTGTTTTTTTGCTGGTAGGCCGAGAAAATTTTGGGAGTAGAGGTATAACCAAAATATAAGTACGCAGTTTTGCAGCCATACGCGTGTTAATGTCGATTTCGAAGGTCTGACAACTCTAATTTTGTGCTTTATACGGTTTTTGGGGGGTTAAATAACGTAAGTTTTCCAGGTAATGAGAATGGGCTAAATTTATACTATTTGAAATTATAAATATACAAGCTGATGCTCTATTATTTTTCCTAAATCTGAACACCCCAATCTTGAGGATGTGACCAATAGAACTATATATAAGCCTTTTATACGATTATGTTTTAGAAGTTTTTTTTGTTTAGATTTTTGTTTGTTTATTTGAATTGAAAAGCCTGATATGGTTAGTTAAAAAAGCTTATATCGTGAGTTCTATTAACCCCATAGCCGAGATTGAGGTGTCCAAATTTAGGAAAAATAATAGAGCATCAGCTTGTATATTTAAAATTTCAAATAGTATAAATTTAGCCCATTCACGTTAACTGGAAAACTTATGTTATCTAACCCCCCAAAAACCGTATGAAGCCAAAAATTAGAGTTGTTAGACCTTTGAAATCGACATAAACACGAGTATGGCTGCAAAACTGCGTACTTATATTTTGGTTATACCTCTACTCCCAAAATTATCTCGGCCTACTAGCAAAAAACTAGCTTTTTTCTCACTTTTGACTAGTACATGGAGAGTTTCGGAGTTAGAGTACTTCTACAATACGATGGTTACAATAACGATTGTGGGCTCATTTTATAGGTAATTATAAGTACTACAATTCATTCTTGAAGAATTATCCAAACAAATCAAAAGTTCGTCAGATATATGAAAAAATGTCATTTTGTCCTAACCTTGCGATACAAACCCGCACTTTGACCAACTATAAAATTTTATTTAATCAACTCACGGAATTGTTTTGTATATCATTTCTTAGATAATTTTATTGTTAATAAGTCTTACCTTTGTCATTTTTTGTTAAAATGAATAACAATGGAGCTATTCAATAAAAACGATACCAATCTCTTTTCCAAGATGGCGGCTGTTCCCAAACTCCAATTATCCCAACAAATTGACTTTTATGATAAGGACAACCACCCGAACACATTCCATGAAAAAAATTTTGTCCCGCGAAAAATGCGATTTCATGCCCATATTTTGACTAATTTCCCTGAGCTATTGGTGTAGTTTGAAAAATGAGAGTATGGAAATCTTCCATAATAATGGAAATCATTATTATGGAACTAAAACCCAGATACTTATTAAGTACGAGTATAATTTGAAAGATTGGTGACCATTATTATAATCCTACCTCAAAGTCGTTAATGATTATTCACTCTAAACTTCTATTTGGGCGTTCTCATATACTATACAGTACCATGTACTTTAAATTCCAACATTACACGAAAAGAAAATTCAAATTTAAAGTGATTCATTATAGCATGTCATCAAAAAGGATACAATGAAATTTAAGATAAAATGCAGTTAGCAGTCAGCAGTTTTCTCCTCGTTATTTCCACCCCATTTAAGGATAATAATCGTTTAGAAAGACAGCGAGAAAGCCAAACACCATCCAATCCATCTCCACTTCCACTTCCTTTTACGAAAGGGTGGTCCTGTGGTTATATAGTGGTTGCGTATATAGCGTATCGTTGTAGGTATATAGCATCTAAACGTCAAATGATGCCCATCTATTGGAAATTATTATGGAAGTGCATTGATTCGGATTTCCAGTCACAGTTCACAGACCACCAGACCAGACAGTAGGGTGCCAATGACTATGGTGATGGCAAAAAGATTCAGTGACAACGTTTAACGAATTGATTTTACCCTCACATCACAAATTGGTAAAAGAAAACCGACAAAGAAAATTCCGGATAGAAAAAAAAAAAAGCAAAGAACACAACGCAACGACTTTATACGTTATACTACGTTGTCAGCCATTTAAAAGGAGAAACTTAATAAAATATCAAATTTTCCACACCCTAGATTTTTTTTTTTTTTTTTTGACATCCCCAGTGCCATATGGGTGGGAATTTCGAACTGTGGGAAGTGGGAGAGATGACGATGGCAGATTTTTACTCTACTTATCATCTGAGTGGCTGCATATGAATGGAATTTAGGGTACATGCCTTTGTAGGATGTGTGTATCTATTTGAGTTTATTTTCTCGTCATCGATTATGTTTTGATAAAGAGCTGTCTTTTTGATGGGGATGTGAGATGTGTTGTGTGTGTTGAAATGATGTGTATCAGATTGAATGACGTTTTTTTTTTTGTTTCCTTTTGTATTCTCTTATAGAAAAGAAGATGTTTCAAATTCAATTATACTAAGTGTTACTGTTAAAGTATAATGTATATTTGTTTTGTATACATAAAATTTGAACATTAGAAAAGTTTTTTCCAGTCTTTTATGTGTTGTATTTGAAGCGAACAGTATTTATATAAAGCTTAACTGAAAATTGATTGGCAGCATATTGACAAACAGAAAAATATCTAAAGCTGTTGTCAACAATCATATAAGCTTTAAATATTAAATTCATAAATTTGATTCAATTGGTTAACTTAGTGACCGATTATCAGTGAAGAGTTTACTTTGAGTTAACAGCGGATAAGGTAATCCTGAACACAAATTAGTTCAGAGTTAGTGCAGAGCAGACATGGCAGCTTTTCAACAGAGGATTAACTAATTTTTGAGTTTTCAAAAAATTTGTTCTATAGATCAAATTTTTCTAACGAACATTAGAAGAGTTCGATGGTAGGGTCACTCTAGACTTCTCTGGTATCCTCCGTTTTAAGAGCTATAATTTTTGAAATCCGATCATATGAATCAAATATAAAAAATAATGAACAAAAAGAAAAACAATTACCAACCAGTTCGCTACTATCTGCGCCAGTATTAAATAAATACATTTCTGACTCTTTGAGTTCACGAAGAAGGAAGTCTTAGTGAAGTGACTTTAAAAGTCTTATGGCGAATTTCATATAGCTCTTTTAAAGATTTATCAGGCTTTTACGTCCTACAATTACATTTGATCCATACAAATAACGTCATTTAAAAATTTAAAAGCCTTTTAAATGTTTATGAAATCGGCCAGTAACAAACTCCCAACTTTATTCGTGTAGGTAATTTGTTTGCAAGATTGAAGGCGAGGAGGCCTACAACTTTGTGCCGATATGACAATGATACTCCAAAAATTACTGACAATATAAATTTAAAAACTTATTTTTGCAAAATTTCTCCTCTGGCCTTAGCAAACCGGAAGTGCACTTTATAAACTTTTAATTGAATTATAAACCTACTCATAGGATTTTTGCGCAACAAATTATCATTTAATATGCTATAATTTTGGACATTAAAAAAATAATATCTTTCTTAGGTATATTCTTCCGCTAACTTAAGACTTATTTAAGTGGAATTTTGAAAAACAAAAAGCAGTTTACACAGTAAAAAAAATTTGGATACCAGTTAAATCTATTTTTTTTAATCATTTCAGATTTTGTCCGCTTACTTTAGACTTACTAAAGCGGAAAGTTCAATAATTTAAAAACCAGGCGAGCTACAAATTTTCGGTTTGCGTTTATTAGCGTTTAATTAGTTCCGATTTCTAGCATATTTTTTTATCCCGCTACAAAGTAAGGTTAAATTTTTATTTTAAATGTAAATTTAAGAGAATTCATTGAAAACTTAAGGTAGAAGGTGAATTTGATTTGCAAATGGGTGAACTTGATTTCAAAATTTATGATATTAAAATGTATGTAAAAAGATGAAATTTGTTTCCTACATCGCACATTGAGAAAGATAGTGTCAAAACTCAAAAAGTGTCGATTTTGAAATAGATCGATATTCGAGTTCGCAAGGTCACGATTTACATTCGTGCTAAACCGGCGCGGCGTGACTCTATCGCAAAAGAGCAGAAGCCTTTTATTTTCAAAATACCTATTGACCAATATAAATTAATCAGTTAATGCCATTACAAGTGGGTATTAATATTAAAAAAAAACTAATAAAATCGGTGGAAATCCAGTTATAGAATGTGTACCATCTTTATCCCTAACATCACAGATGTCTAAATTTGTAGGAAAAAATCCTATTATCTTTCGAAACTATATCTATTTCCAAATATTCCTGAAATAATTATGTTTTCTTTTTTAGTGAAACTTTTCTCCATTGACATCGAGCAAGTAAAAAGAAAGTTTAATACTTGTGGTTCTTTTATGAGAAATTTAATGAAATATCAAAAGTATTTTTTTTCCATCATACAGAAAAAAAATCAATATTGATAAAAATAGAATAAAAATGTTTCCTAATTTGAAAACTTAAAAAAAAGTTTCGAATCTACATTATAGGTACTTTTCTCTCGAAAATGTTAAACTTCAAGTACCACAAAAATTATTGAACTTTCAATTCAATTTGAAAAGTTTTGCCGTTTCCTTTTCATTTTTTTTTTTTTCATTTCTTTTCAAACTAAAAAGTTATTTTTGTTCCTGGTATTTTGTATACAAAGTATTTAGCCCACAAGAATAAAAGTCTTCAACTCTTTTTTTGGATTCAATATTATATTCTTGTTGAGAAAAGTCTCTACTTCAGTATCACATAAACTGAAGTGAACTACTTACAGATTTCGACCTTTATTTTGAAGGGCTTGTCCCATAAAAATATATAAACTCACAAAACTCTCAACCCCAAGCTAATTCTTTGGGTTTAAGTACTCTTATAAACCAAATCGGCATATATATACATGTACTCATGAGTAAAAAGGACAATGAATCAAAGAAGCTAAGCATGTACACGTTTCTGGTAAGGCGCTGACAATTTCAAGTAAAAACCCATTCACAAAAGGGACACAAACAGGAAATGAAAGAAACTTTATATTAATCCATTTTATGGAAATGGTCACAAAAGGAATGATGCGAAATTTTACTGGATGTGGATGAGGCTTTGGCATTTCAATAGGATTTATTGATTTATGAAAGTTTTTTGTTTGTTATTGTTATTTTTAGTATCAACAGTTGTTGAGTGTATAAATTATTATACATTTATACTGTCACTTCAAAATAATGGAGTACATTAAATGCTTTAAAATTAACCTTCATCAGAAAAATCAGTATGTCAATTCTTTTCTTTACTAAAAAACTTAGGTACTTAATCACGACATATTTTTAGCTTGGTTTTTAAATAAAGTATTTCTTAAACAGGGTTGTTGATAAATATACTCGTACGCTATTCATAATGAAAAAAAAAACCAGGAACAAGAAATTGGGTGCTGTTTTCTGATTTCCTTTTTGTTTTTGTTTTGAAAATTGAGGAAAATTCAAGAAATAATTTTAGTCACGATTCGGCTTTTGAAACCTTTACTTAACCCACCTTAAAAGAAGGTAGTCAGTTTTGTTTCAAATTTCAGAGGTTTCCATTTCGCAGTTCAAATTTGAACACATCCTCAAAACGATTCCAAAAATTAGAGAATTAAAGATGCTTTTTTTTATTTCCATTCATCTATTTTCAAAATGCAATAGCAAAAATTTCAAAAATAACCACATTCGTTATTTCATTTGAATAATCATGTTTTTAGATGAGAAATACATAAAGTTGGTTTAATTTAATTTTCCCAAAAAACAAATGCAAATAGACGGGCTCAAATATCAGCCACAAATATAGGTTTGTCACGGACATTTTGTTTGTAGTAATAGGTTTAGTTAAATGCGTGTTAGATTTGTCGAAATGATGTTGGAAGTTTGTGTAGTAATTATGGTGGAGCATTATAAATGAAAGAGACCTATAAATCATTATGTCCATTGAGTAATTGATTCGAATTGTTTAACACCTCATTAGGTTTTGTTTAAGTAAACAAACTACATCATGCGGTTAATTGATTTTGGGGCATCTTAAGATTCACATGTAAACGGATTTTATTGATATACTGTCAGCTTCTTGTTGTAGATTTGTCATTATGCTTAAATATTTTTTTATGTAGGTATGCGTGGTATGCACATTAGGGCGTTCGTTATGAAACAAGTTCCAAAGTGCAAAAACTATTTCAAAATAATAAAAAAATAATTAAAAAAATAATTAAAAAAATAATTAAAAAAATAATAAAAAAAAATAATAAAAAAAAAATATTTTGACGCTAGATGGCACCCCACGAGAGTTCAAGTTTATTCCCATTTTATTTTTTTAGATAAAGCCTGTTTGATAAGGTTCTTGTCTACATTAAACACCTTTTTGAAAAAGATACCTATAAACCATTTTTCAAGGACAAGGGTTTAGTCAGGACATGCATGTTTTTTGGGTTTGTTAAATCAAGCAGTTTTATGAAAACAAGCATATGAAATAGCATGAAAAACCGAAAACCAAAAAGAACATGGATGTCCTGTATAAACCCCTGGTCCTAGAAAAATGATACTTTTTTGAAAACGGTAGAAAAGACCCAAACAAACATTTTCATTATTTTGAAAGTTTGTCCAGTTAGGAACTTGATTTTTGAAAAACCCATAACGAACGCCCTAATACGCCTACTTACTTGTTTCTTTAATTATAATGGAATATCTCTTGAGTCTTGACAAAAATTAATGTTTCAATGTTTCGTATGTTTCGTATGTTTCTATACTTGCAATTACTGCTGCTGTTTTCCGTCAATTCCATTATAATTTTTGAACAATAACAACAACTTGAACTGCACTCAACCCTAACATTTTTTTATAATAATCCATTATTACGAGTGGTTTTCCAAATCCACAACATCTTTATAATATTCTTGGTTATGAGAAGTCAATTTCAAAAAGCAATTCAAGATTTATAACTTAATAGTGTCACATCCTTTTTCCCTTCAAATCCCTTTTGAAAGGGTTAAGTTACCGTAAATTGTATTCATATACCACTATTTAATTTAATGAAGTCACTATAAATCAGATACCCTTTTAAAGTTCCAAGAGAGTTGTTTTTCTTTGATCTTTGATGTCATTGCTTACTTTGGAAAATAAAGAAGTTAAATTCCTCTGCTATTTATTTACGCAGGTATATTTTTTTTTTAACATATATTTCAAAAAAGAAAAAATAAAAGAACAAATAAAAAATCTCTCACGTACAAAGTGCAAAGGCTATATAGAAAAATTGTATATTTCAAATCGCACATCTACATAAACAACAAGGACCTACCACTCACACAAAAGGTGTTTGAATCTATTGCTTGTAAAGATGTTTTGAATATTGATATGCCACGCGACAGATGATAAATATAATACAATGAAAATATCTTGACTTTGTTTTTTTTTTTTTTTATTTGAGTGTGTGTTCGTGTCAATGAACTCAATTTTTATTTCATGAGGGAATGTTTTGAAAAAATAATGTTGATTTTCAAGGAAATTTTGGCACAAGTGCATATTGAGTCATTCAATTTCAGATTTTAGTTCATCTTTTAAATATGAATGATTCCATGTAAAGATTCAAAATATCAAAAAATCACACCCGTAACGTCTATCAAACCCTTATTGTTACAATACCAATATTCTTTAT
This sequence comes from Episyrphus balteatus, assembly GCF_945859705.1. NCBI lineage: Eukaryota > Metazoa > Arthropoda > Insecta > Diptera > Syrphidae > Episyrphus > Episyrphus balteatus. The sequence continues at coordinate 52,776,511 of NC_079134.1, read as the reverse complement.
AGTTTTGAATTTCATTGTGGATGTCGAACAACTTTCAGAAATATGATACAAAAAAATTGTACCTTATGTCACACCCGTAACAGAAATTAATTGTATATTAAAGCTAAATCAAGTATATTTTCAATCAATTATATAGTTTTGTAAATTCATTCAAGGTGAATTCTATAAATTTGAATAATGGAAGAATAACGCATACAATTCTGGGCAAAGGTGTCACACCCGTTACTATATAAAAACTCCTAAATATGCAAGAAAAATTACCCGCACATTTAAAAAAGCTTAAAGCTTATAATAAAAATCAATTATTATTAAAATGTATACCAGAAATCTTAGAAATGTACATTATTTTTCTTATACCAACAATTTTAATTAAATCAGAAGGAACGAAAAAAAAATATCATCACGTCCTCCTTTCATAGGATATTTGCACAAATCACTTCTTCCACAATCCCAAGGAAAGAAAACGAAATATCCTCGAAGAAAAATCTGAATAAAAGGTATGCTACCTATCAACATTTATTGCAAAACTTAAGCCCAGACATGAGAAAGGACTACAATAGAACACCCTTAGCATCAAGAAGATAAATAAAACCCAATTCATTCATTCGACTTTTATTCAATTTTTCCTGCTTAGTGCTTCATCTTCTACCCGATTTCCTTCGTCGTTTTCATATTAAAGCAGCAGGTATTAGTATTACACTACTATATTGTGGTGGTGGCGGGGTTATATTTATTGTGCAGTCAGTTAGTTACTCACTAGAATTCTACTATGCTGTTTTATATCTATTCACATTCATATATCACTTTCAGGATGCAGGAGAGAAGACGATTTCAGAAAAAAAAAAAAAAAAAAACAGAACCAAAACACAAGGTAAAGCTAAAGAGGCATCAGCTTGCTTTGGCACATGGAACGCAAATGGTTAGACAAAACACAATGCTTTTTCTGTCGAAAGAGGCAAATTCTTGGGTTTTGTTTTTATTTTTATTATTCTTTTGCTTCAATTCATTATTCGGGAAGGATTTTTTTTTGTTTTTTTCAAGCCTCTTATATTTTGTCCCTCATTGCAAATGAAAGCAATGAAATGGAACAGAGGATAAATGAGGACTATTTGCATATTTATTTTGACTGAAAGAGAGAAGGAATAGATTTTTTTTTGTATTTTGTTTTTGGTGTTGTTCTATTGTTTTTCATTTGCCGACACAACGGGAACTTAAGTATTGATATTTAAACAAATAAAATTTCCTGTCAAATGTGACAGAAAGGAAGACTCTTTAAAATTTTATGCTGCAAGCGGCCAATAACGACAACTACCTACTACGTGCTACCTTTAACAAAAATCTTACCAGGAAATGAAGTTTTTCTGGTGTAAAACAAAAAGACAGACAAGAATTAGCAATGCGGAAAGAGTTTAATAGCATTAGGAATGTACATTTAAATGAGTTTATTTTACTAAAAAAAAAGGGAGATTTGGTTTTTGTCTTCCGTTAGGAAATTGAGATATAAAAAAAATAAACAGGGATCCAAGAGAAATTTTGCATACAAAACTCAAGAATGAGCAGCATGTAAACTGACATTTAAGTGAAATGTCATTTCCATATGAAGTTGGTGGAGTGTCACAAAGTGTTATTATAGTGTTAAGATGGTTCGTTTAAAGAAGTGTTTTTATTTTTTATTCGCGTTGTCTTTTCAACTTTTTTTACATATACTTAGAGTTAAGGATATTAGATAAATTTATTTGCATATCTCCCTCTTTTTTTGATGGAAGATTATTTTAACATGAACATTTTAATTTATCTAACTTAAACTATATTTAATTTATGTACCTAGTTACAAGATTAGTTAGTTGAATCAAAGTAACAACAAAAGCTTTAAGATGGGTTTATAGGATAAGATTTTTTTTATTGAACATATTAATAACTGAACTTCGCAGGCACATACATAAGTCCCCGGGACACAAGTCCTGATTTTTTTTCGGGACTAATGTCCCATAAATTCCCAATCCCCAAGGAATCATGTCCCACCTTACTGAGACAAAATTCCTAATTCGAAAATGGGAATTAAGTCCCGATAAAATAAAAATCTGTTTTATGTACATATTCATATTTTTACTATAAATGTTCATATACATTGGTACAAGGTAATGCATAAGATTATTTTTTGGTGCAATGGATAAAGCCCAAGTGAAATAGATTAAATTTCACATTCGTTTTTGAGTTCAATTTGATTTAAAATGTTGTTTTTTTTTCCTTTGAAAAATGAATTTTATGCTTTTATTTTCCTTTTTTTCTTATACATTTACCAAACTTGTATATAAAAAGTCTAAAAAATTTTAACAACTTGAACTTTTAGTGCAAGTTTATGCGAAACAGTCGTGCTATTATTACTTACTTAGGATCTACCAAAAGGCCTTCTTTGGGTTACTTTGACCATTGGTAACGAAATTTTCTCTTAATATTAATGGCACAAAAATATCAATTAAGCTTACAAAGCAGAGTATACGAATCTTGTATTACGTATTAATTTAAAATAATTGCTATAGGTATTTCTTTATATTTTAACAGGGAAGTAAACCGAACAAACCGAAAAGCCGATTGAAAAATATTCAGCTTTATTCTGAATGAAAATTTCAGAACATAAGTTTTGGAGAGAATCAAAAAATTTCCAGAATATCGTTCCTTTTCGGTTTTAATTGTATTCCTTTTTCGTTAATAATGATGAAAAAGCGAAAAGAGAATAAAATACATGCAAGCTTTTTTGGGACATTGGGAGCCTTTTTCTCCAACACATTTCTCCGGGAGTTTTTATACAAGATAGGGCTGAATATTTTTTTTTTAGGAAAGCAACCTAAAATTAAATATGTCTTCGGGAAAAGGTCAAAAACAAACCATTTCCAGTCATGAGCTGTGATTTAACAAAGGATAACAACATACCTATAATCGAATAGCTTACGATAAAAATTTGAAAGTAATCATTGAACATCAATTTTAACTCTTATACTTTGTTTTTCAAAACGAGATCATTCTGGTTAAAGTTTTGATTCCAGAAATAATTGAAAAAATTTCGAGTTAAGTCTAATTAAAGTGACAAGACTATCGATATAGCTTTTTATAGTTTTGATTCCCTGTTTTTTTATAAAAAAAAAAAGAGCAAATTACTTAATCCAGACCCCGATGTACACATCGGTGTCAATGGACTATTTGCTCCAACTCAAAGATGCACTTAATCCTCAAAGAAAAACTGATTGGGGTTGTAATTATATTAATTTTATTTCATTAACCAAGTTAACTCACTGAAAAACTAGCCCTTAAAGTAACAAAAGATTTTCAATTTTTCCATTTTGCTTTCCCCAGAAAATTCGTTGAGAATTTTAACTCTCCTGTGTATAAATGTTAATTAAATTTTCGAAAAGTTATTCAGATGCATGAATAGCCTTTTTATATATCATATTTTTAACAGCCTTTAAAAGTGGTTATCAGAAGAAAAGATAAGACTTCAATTAATCATTTCCTGGATCCTTTTTTTTATTTCTGTGGAACAATAGCCTTCAATTTGAGTAAATTTTGTTAAAAAAAAGTAGATACAAAATAAATCTTATTCCAGATAAATATTTAGGTCAGGTAGTGTTACTGGCCGATGAAAAACATTTCACCGCACTCGTTGACAATTTACCAGCAATTCATTTGGAAGTTCGGTATTATTCGACTTTACTTTTTGTATTAACGTGAGCTTTCTTTTACTCTCATCCTACTCTCTTTCTCTCGTCGCTATAAATTAATATATTCATGGGGGGTTTCAGCTTAATTAAATATACAAATTCCCATTCAAACCCATGCTTCACTCTGCACACAGAGAGAAGAACGTAGGTAGAGAGTGAAAGATATCTATCAATGGGCTTAAATATTTTACTATATACATCAACACAGTAAAGGTACCTAAGTTTGTAGGTATGTTTGTCGGTTAGTTTAATAAGGTTCAACTATACTTTTGTTTGTGTAAAAGAGGGAGATTATGTGAAGGAAGAACTCCAACCCACTATGGAGCAGTACACACCCCCTCATAAAACCGAACCAACCCAAAAAAAAAAAATGAAAAATTATTGTCGACACAAAGGCAAACGTTGAACCCTATGTAAGAATAGAACTTTTGAAATTGCATCGGTCTTAATCATGCCTTTATGAGCCACGTCTCCTTCGACTCCGACCCGACTCCGAACTCACTTTGATTTGGTCTACCAAACTTGTGTCCGGATGCCGACTTTTGGGAATTCTGCGGAGCTCTATCATCAAGGCGGAAAAAGATTTAATTCGTTTTGTTGTATATTTGTCTCTCTACTTATCAGTCCTCATGGTAGTGCTTTCTTTGTCGTCCTTTCTATCTCTATATCTCTTCTTATAGATACACTTCTTGTTTCTGTTTTCTTTTGAAGTGTAGATTTTCGCCAAAGCTTAAAGGAATTTATCAGGGAATCCTTAAAAACAACAACAACAACAAAATGACATCAATTCTAATCGCATTTTCCCACCACGAGTTGTGAGAGACGACAAGAACCAAAAGAAAAAAAAAAACTGAAAGGATACTTATACATGTTCCTATATATATAAAAAGGAAGAAACATAAAAAAAGGGCAATTGCTATTTAAGGACTAACCCATTAGATTGTCGATTGGCACTTATTCCCAGCTCCTTGCTTTTATTTTCATTGAAATTATCCTTAGAACTTGATGCTGCTACATCAATGGCGGCTGAGGATGCTTTGACCAACATCAGGAATGGTTTGTCTTGGTAGTATCCAGCAATGACAAACACCGCTATATACGAAAGCATTTGCTGCACAAACATTTTTTTTTTTGCTCCTTCCGTTATTGGTGGTTCGTCCTTGGAGCGTTTTCGTTGTCGTGTCGTTTATACCGGAACAACAAAAAAAATATAAGTAAATAAAAACAGAAAAAGATTTAAAATAAATTAAAATATATCAGCATCAGTAACAAGGACTACGATGGCGGTGGTGGAGGCGGGATTGTTGGAAGGCTGCATGGCATTTGACAATTTTTGTTGATTTAATGGAAACGATAAAAAATATGACATTTATTAGAATCGCGTTGAAATTTCTTTCCTTTATATGGCGATATCCATACAACGGTATGGTGGAAGGACGAAAAGCAATTTCCTTTGTTTTGTTTTTTTTTTTTTCTCATTCACACATATTTTTTTAAACACTGTTTTCACTCAAAACAAGAACAACAGCAAATAAAAAAAGAAATAAACAAATAAACACGAAGGCAAAAATTAATTTCCATTTGACCACGCCAAAATAAATTGAAATTACACTTTTTTTTTACCCTCTCGGGGGCGTTCGGCGGCGTCGTCGGTAAAGGACGACGACGGCTTCAGAACACATGTACCTAAATGCTACATATACGCAAAGGATTTGTAGTGCTCTGTGCTCTCTCTTTGTGTAGGGAAATTCCGTAGAGAATTTATGGAAACGGCTTAATATACGATGTTATGATGACGATGATGACAGAAGTGCGGTGTGCGGTATAAAATGCAGCAAATATTAAAGCAAAAAGGATATTAGAGAAAACCGGTAGAGTGTATAGTATCGAAAGTATATGGGAGTTTGTGACGTTATGCGAAATTTTGAGTTTTCCAATTTGGTTTGAGAGACACGATGTATCTGTACCGACTGCAAGGTTCGAACTGTTGGTGGTGGAAACAAGAATAACAACGGGATATCCGAAGGGTTGTTTTTTTGTGTACAATATGAGATTTTTAAGGAAAGTGTTGCTATCGTATTGAAGTACCGGAAATGTACTTTAGTAGTAGATCAAAATAATGAAGAAAAAACAAACAGATAGTTTAAAAATGAAACATTCATGTACCATTTAAAAGTTATCCAGCCGCCATCTTTTTTTTTGAGGTCTTAGCACCATTTTGATACCTTAACTTATGGTTCGTATCATTTAAAAGTTATCCAGCCGCCTTCTTTTTTTTTTTAGGTCTTGCACCATTTTGATACCTTAACTTATGGATCGTATCATTTAAAAGTTATCCAGCCGCCTTCTTTTTTTTGAGGTCTTGCACCATTTTGATACCTTAACTTATGGATCTGCTTATACTAACAAGGCAAATTAAATAGGGTTCCCGGCCACAGTGATGTGTTCGGCAACGAAAAAGCGGATGAACTTGCAAGGGAGGGATCAGTACTTGATCCCTCTCTCCTAGACCATAAGATCAGAGTCTCACAATGTGAAATGAAACGAAATATCGCCAATATTTTTCAAAAAACCAATGAAAGATGGAATCTCCTAGATACTTGTGGTAACACCAGGAAACAATGACCGAACTACGACGAAAAAAGATCCAATAAGATCTTACTTTTCAATAAACCTTCCTTAAGATCCCTTATAGGCATCTTAACGGAACATAACCTACTAAGATACCACAAAAAGAAAGTGGGGCTTAGTACGGATAATCTATGTAGAGACTGCGGCAATGAGGACGAACAGGAAAACACTGCTCACTTCCTCTGTCACAGTACAGCACTCTGCCGCACTAGCAAATTATTTTTTGGAAACTACTTCTTTAATGAACTCTCAGGCAACAGCCTACTGATCTTTGTCAAGTCCACCGAGTGGCTCAACCAACCATAGCATTCATAAGTCTACACTTTTTTCATGAAGTTACAATACTTCAGGATATCACAAGGGATCCATATAACCTAACCTAAATAGCTGAAAAACAGCACCCAAAATACGTGCCGAAATAAATACAAAGCCGGTGTTCTTGACCACGGTGAAGCAGAGGCTATGAGATGTTGCACTATTTGGACGATTTTTTTTATTTAGAAACCCCTTTTTCGACCACAAAACATGTTTTCCACCGTCAACCATGGATAAGGTTCTGTAATGGCCGGGTTGTTTCCCTTCAAGTAGAGTAGAAAATTTAACTCGAGTTATGAATAATGGGTAAGGAGGCGTAATAGACGATATTTGATCACAGGACTAAGATAGTTCAGCGAAGGATCTCAGCAGGATAACGATCCTTAACAAATTTTCAAGTTATGCCATGATAACCTCATGCAGAAAAGGCGAACAAATACTTTAAATCATGATATGGCCCGAGCAATCACGGATTTTAAATCCAATGGAAAGTAGTTTACTTTTATAAATTGGAGAATCAATATAAAGCCGCGCTATGGCTATAAAACTGCATACTCACATTTTGGTTATACCTCCACTCCCAAAATTTGCTGAAGAAAAATAAAAGTCATTAACATTTAGATACAGAAAGATCTTTAGGAAAAGGCTTGGGGATGAAATGCCAAGCTTGGATCTGACAGAGCTCTAAATTTTGAAAGAAGACGTAATTACTTTTATTATCATTCATCATTTAATTCGAATTTTTATAACACATTTTGTGCAATTTGTCTCGTATTGTTAATAGTTTTTTTTAATACTTTGTATAGATAAAAAAACTATCAACAAATGGCTTAAAAAACTTCTATGCCTGAAAGGTGCTTAGCTAAGAACAGCAAAAAAACTCAAGTTCAGCGCTCCTAAACTTAAAATGGTCTGCATGACAAAACTGCATCTGAATTTTAAAAGTTGACGATATAATCTTTAATTTGACACCAATATCGTCTTTTAGCTCTATGGCATGCAAGAAGCACTTTACCAAGCCAATCGTGTCAGGATGCAAACAGGAAGACCTGTGGTTTTCGTAACAATTCATAGTCATGTTTCACTTCCGATTTTAAATGTTCTTTAGCTCGATGAGTAAAGCATTTCTGCAGTGGCCAATCAATTTGAATCAACTCAACATACTGAGCTGACCCTTGTAACTAAGAATAACGGTTGTTAGTGAAGATTCCTATTTTAACGTGGTTGGGAAGTATGAGTAAACAAAGGTACCGATTTGAAATTATCTACTCCTTTTTATCAGCTACAGCAACACTTTTTATTAAGTTAATTCCACCACTTCCACCCCAACGCGCATGTGCTACAATAAATTTTATTCCTGCATTTAATTCCACACATCCATTTAATACAATAGGGTAGGTGCGAAGGGTGACAAAAAATATTAGAATATCCTCTCGTAGATTTCTTGTTTTCTCCCTTATTTTTTTTTTTTATTCCTGCATTTTGTATAATGTTCGTCCTTTTTTTTCGTTCAGACTGCCACGTTACTTAGACAAAAAAAAAAAAAACAAGAAACCCAGAATTTGTTTTGATGGAATTTACTTCCGATTCTCGACCAAAAACCAGCAACGTCATCTTGTCTTTCTCTTGTCATTATCATCAGCCTTTAAACATTGTCCTTCCATTTTGCTACCTTAGTACCATCTCAACATCGTGGGTTGTTATATACTATTCGTATTCCGCTTATGCTCGCTTTACTTGTTTCTCTCAATCGGATGTCCTTTGAAGGGTATACCCAGCTCTCAACTCCTAAAATGATACAACAAGCGCTTCGGCTTTTGCTAACTTGATCCTTTTTCCAACCCTCTACTGCCAGCGCTGCCGTTGTCATCATCGTTACCATTGCCACCTCTTCGCTTCACCACCGCTGCCGTTCGACAGAATGGAAGTGCTGCAATTACACACACAGATTATAGATAAAATACGTTCATCCTTTATCTCATATGTAGACGTCGAAACGGGTTGTGTTTTGCTCTTTCAGAAGAATATAACTCCCCTTTAATAGTATATGGATGGTATTTCGCTTTTGGTCGATCCAAAGATAAATTTCACAAGTTTTGTAAATGTTGAGCTATTTTTCTATTTTAATAAATTTGCTGATTTGCTTACTTTTTCGAATGAAATGTATTTAAACTTGAGCTCTTTTAATCACTCAAATTAAAAAGGCAAACAGGAAACCAGTTAAGCGATGGAAATGAAATCGGTAGCAAGGTTGAAGTTTAGCACCGGTTCAAGGTTCATATATCGTCATATATGAGTTAATGATGCAGTTTTACTAATTTGAGGGTGATCTTTCCGAATTTGAAAACCGTTTTTGTCAAAAAAATTTCATTCCGCAAATAATATAATTAAATGGGACATAGAACAATAAAAACAGGGAAGTAGCCTTTGGAAAATGAGTCCGAGTGTTCTTGATTGTTCTAAGTCCCATCATATTTTGTTCTATGTCCAATTTTGGGTTTATAGTTTTAAAAAATATTTAGAAAATAGTATGCATCTACTAATGAGGTATTTTTTATTCAAGAGAAAAGAACAAACTTTATAAAAAAAACATAACTTGAATGGCAAACGAGCAGAAAATTGGCGCTTTAAACCAATTTGAAACTTAAAAATCGTCCCCTGTAAAATTTGCTTTTTGTGACTTAGAACAATTTTGCTTTACGGCGACGATATGTTGAAATAGCCACATTCATGCTTGAACCGAAGTTGACCCGCAGCTAATCCGTCGAAATCGGTTGGTTAAATTCTTGAACCAAGGCTGATCCATGTTTGTACAACTGGCACTAAATGCGTGAATTTGTATCCCGTACGAACTGTGGGCTCTCACAGCAAATTTCGGTGTGAAAATATATTGGTCAAAAGAATTCCTAAAAAAAACATATCAAAATATTTTGTGCCGTTGTATTCTCCTATTATTCTACTTTGTAAAAGTAAAAACTTTCATTGCTACTTTTTGCTAAGGTGTCTCACGATAAGTCAACTGATGGGTCCAAGTGAGCTCCACCGGGACGAAACGACAATTTTTTTGTTTGGACTAAAGGCCATAAAAAGCTACATTCAATCTTTTTGCTAACCTTCAAATCTATAACTTTTTTTTGAACAAGGTCAAATTTTTAAAAATCTACAAATTTGTATATAAATTTATTCACACTCCAGGACTTTTCCGCACCATCCATAAGCCCTGAGTAGAGTTTACACTGCAAGAACGAATTTAGGGACAAATCCCATTCGTTTTAGTGTGTGGGCTTTATTTTTTGTGTGGTTTACCCAGGAGGCATAAACCACAAAAATACAATTAACAATTTTTCTATACTTATTTGGTGGGCATACAGCAGAAATTCCTTCTTTATCAACATGTATCGTGTCCATTAGAATGACCGCAAGAAATCGATTTTCGAAATTTAATCGGGGGAACCCCATAAAATGTTCCGCCTTTGCAGATTTTTAGATAGCCAAAATTTCAGCTCGATTGGATAACTCTAAATGGTGCCGACACTCGCTCAAAGTATCAAAAATCTCTGTTTTTTCACTGTTTTTCCAAGAAAATTAGCTCTAGCTCCCAAACAAATCGGGTTATTTTCACTTTTTATATATTAAATTAAAGGTAGTGTTGCTACACGTAATTCAGATGCTAAATTTGCTTAGTTTTACTAAAAAAGAAAAATTTTGTCATCAATTTAAATTTTCAGTACTTACCTCAAAAAGAGCTGAAGTGCAAACTCGATTTAAAATGAAACTTTTTTTTTAAACTGTTTTATTTAAAAAAACGAAACATTTAACAGAATTCTAAGGCTGTGTGTGAATTGCGTTAAATAGTACACCGTGTAAAATTTTTGACACTATTGAGGTGAACAAAAAAATTTCAGCTGTATGGCTTATTGTTTAATATTTTTCTCTGCCTCTTTTGTCTTTTCTGCTATGAAAATCCTTTTTAATAAAAAAAAAAAAACAAAACAAAACCATCTGCAAAAAAAATTTAACTCAAATTTAGCCAAGTCCCAGAGCCCAATAAAATTTTAACAGCTGAAAATTTTTTTATTCACCTCAATAGTGTCAAAAATTTTACACTATGTTAACTATTTTACGCATTTCACACACGTCCTAAAAAACAAAAAAAAATAACATCGTGTTACATTTTTTATACATAATTAATGAAGTAATTACTAAAAAAATTTAATCAAGAGATTTACAAAGTAGTTTTGGAAGCATCAGGATACAAATTTTCGGTACTCACTGACTACTTGAAGTACATATTGTTTTTGTTCCTCATCTTTAGTTAAAAGGTTATTAAAATCGGTTATTAATTTGACTCCTCTTTCTGTCATGTCATTTACGACTTTAAGTGATTGCACTTTTTTAAAGCCATCTTTAAAATGCGGGTTTTCGGGCCAAAGATTTGGAGGTTCTTTGAGAAAACTTGTGTCTATTTTCAATCGGCTTAATAAGTTCAATGTTTCTTTGTTCACAATATTTGTTAACCCTGCTGTGACAAATTGTTCATCTTCATGTGTCTGTAGCTTTGGATTTACTATTCTGTTGGTTTCCGTTTCACTGGTTTTCAAAATTATGTTGGCCGTTTCTAATTTTTCGCAATCTCGTAAAGTTAGGTCAAAGAACGCCAGACCTGCCAGCTCTGAACTCAAATACCATAAATGGTTTGAGAATTTAGCAAGAGCCTTCTCTGAAATATCTTTGTCTATCTTGCGGTATTCAATGTTATTACGCAAAAGATCAAGATCTTGTTTAGGAGCCAGATAAGCTCTTGGGGCATAAACCAAGCAAAAGTTTTTCTTGTCGAATGTAAGTTTGATTTTGAAACTACAACGTCAATTGGATTTTGCCCTAGTGCTTCTATTGTAGCTATAATTATGTGAAAAGCATTTCTATCAGATGCCTTACAGCGATCCAATAACATAGAAAGTTTCATTGTTAATAGCTCTTTCACCCCACGACTATACCTCATACTTTTGCTACCCGAGGGCCCAGAGATAGAGAAACATCCATTCTATCCCAATCCGCAGAATAAAACATTTAAAAAAAAGTTTAATTTTAAATCGAGTTTGCACTTCAGCTCTTTTTGAGGTAAGTACTGAAAATTTAAATTGATGACAATATTTTTCGTTTTTAGTAAAACTAAACAAATTTAGCATCTGAATTATGTGTAACAACACTACCTTTAATTTAATATATAAAAAGTGAAAATAACCCGATTTGTTTGGGAGCTAGAGCTAATTTTCTTGGAAAAACAGTGAAAAACAGAGATTTTTGATACTTTGAGCGAGTGTCGGCACCATTTAGAGTTATCCAATCGAGCTGAAATTTTGGCTATCTAAAAATCTGCAAAGGCGGAACATTTTATGGGGTTCCCCCGAAAAAAATTCGACAAAAATTTTTTTCTATGGGAGTTGCGGTCACTCTAGTGTCCATCTTCAGTTAAGACCATCTAAAAGGTCGTTTTGTATAGTGCTTTGCTTTACCACTGCATCGTTGTCAGTTTCAATTTCATTTTTATCCAAATAAAAAAAAAAGCCCTGTATGTTTTCACAACTTTCCCATTCACAAACCAGCTGAGCTGAAACCCAGCTTTGCTGCAACCACAAGTTCCTTCTCATCTCATTCTGCATGAACAGGAGGCTAGTTTCATTAAAGTTTGTGGTGCAGGGTCCTTGGTTGTAAGAATTTAAACCAAACTAAGCAAAGAATTTTTTTTCACCCCCATTCCTCCGCATCAAGCCTTTTATTTTGTTATAGTTGAATTTGGAGTTCAATTCAATTTTGGTTTATTGCTGTTTACAATTGACTTAAAATAAACTTATTTCTAATATATGTACATCGATTGTTACAAAATTTTGTTGGAACAAAGGGGGCCTAACATTAAACAATGGTATTAACAGTGGTGAATTTGGGTGTACGTTCAAAAAACATGTTTGGTATATCGTCCCGTTTCTGCTTGAACCTCGTAAGTACATTTTTTTAAAAGATTTAATTTTCTGTTAAACATTGCTCTAAAACTTACAGAAATAATAGTTATAAGGGTTTAAGTGTAGAAACAACTCAATCAATATGTCTTAAACATAACATGATTTCCTTTTGCTCAATTCATATTTCTAATTTCAAGAAAAATGTATATTTCTTTTAAGAACTGAACAAAATTTGCTTTGTAGATACGTGGTTCACGCAGACACGGGACGATATGCAGCCCTAGTTGTTGGAAGTGTGGCTAAATTGTGCCAAATGCCGTAATAAGTAGAAAACTCATAGACTAAGTAATTGTTCATTAGCCCTCCTGGGGAAGCTACCCAAACCGTCTTTAGTAAATATGACTGACTTGCCGCAATACTCGTTTTTGTTAAAATACCTTATTTAAAAAAAATGGACTGTAACTTCTAAAAAATACAAATCTTCGAAAAATCCAATTCAACTTATTTTGTAAGGAATTGGATTTGCTACCAGTTTGTCATATAACTTGATTTTCAAAAATACACGATTTATGTGCCGTTGTTGAAAATATGATTTTTGGTTTGTGTACTGACAATATCCCTTTTTATAATATTTTAATGAATAACCGGTTGTCGCAACTTTACAACAGTATAGATATTAATGTTTCTGCCATTTGAATCGCATTGTGTAAGGTGAAAGCAGGTTGTATACTCGCTTTGAGCTGCCTCATTAATTTGAGCTGTTTCTCAAAATTAATATCAAAAGTGCGTTGCATTTAAAAAAAATTGTGGACTCAGCTAGCCTACAACTAGCCTTTTAATCTCAGCTGTCTTTTATAAAAAAAATATACAAAACTTGTAAAATTCACCTCATTCAAAAAGTCTTAATTTACCATCTGTATAGTGTCGAATATGTTGTGTGTAATAAAAGCAATGAAATAAACAAAAAAAAAACCTCATTGACGAGATGATGATGATTATGGTGAACAATTAAATATTTTGATTGGGGAAGCACCCATCACCACCATCCCCACTATTGTCCTGGATCAATGCCTTCTTTAGGTGTCGGCTGCTTGGCGGTGTCGAAATTGAACAAATACAACGACAATCATACAAATAAAAGAATACTTAGCTTATATTGAAATGGGGCCTCAAATGTTTATATTCCAACCAAAAGACAGTATTGACGAAACTATTCACTCTAAGGAAACGCCTAATTATATCCTTTGAAAATTTTCTTTAGAAGATACCAAATACCTATACATATTCGATGGTTAAATGAAGTTCGTTCTCAAACTCGTCATAAGATTGTGATTTGATTAAATATGGAACTAATTAGAGTTGACTGAATTGGCTGGTAGTGGTGGTTTGTAGATGGGGGTTGAAAATGATAATGAGTTGAACGCATGTTATGCGTTTTAGTTAATTGATTGAATTATTAGGCGGAGGTAGTACGCACTGCCTCAAAACACAAACGATTAATTGAATAGAAACATGGCAGCAATTGCAAAACTTTAACAGGCTGCGGAAATAACCAAAAATTAACGTACATAAGAATGTAAGGACTTAGGATGTAAGGAGTTAGAAGTTGTTTGTTCATGACAAACAAGTAATAGATAAATTAAAGTAAATCATAATAGGGCTGAGATAATTTGTTTTTGATAACTTGTGTGTGAATAAGATTTAATTACGATTTCTATAAGATTATTATTCCACAGTTTCACAAACTTCTAGAGAAACTTTTAAATAATTATTTTTTTGTAGATAAGGGAAAGGTGAAAAATTAAAAACCTTATTCGGACTTTGCTTCCTATTTGGTAGGGCATATTAGGAAGCTTTCTCTGTTTCCTATTTGAAATTCGAACTGCAAACGAAAATAGTGCTAAGTCAGAATGGTTTCTGAAATGTAAAATTGACATTAACGCCAGAATATTTGAATTAGAGAAAGAGTTCATGCAAAACTATGTTACTTACTTTGGTTGACCAGTGCCTCAAAACGGTGCTACAATTTGCTATGGATTTGTGCTTTGGTCCCCTAGACAACTCAATCTTTAGCCAGCTGCTTCCAATTTCAGAACACGTTTTTTGATTGAGGTCTCTTCCACTTGCTTGCAACACCTTAGACGTTGTATACTTCTACTCCGCCGCCGTACCTTTGGGTTGGAGTCGAAAACTTTCCGGGCCGGAGTAATTTTGCCCATGCGCATGACACTTTACCAAGCCATCTCAATTACTGCATCTTTACCGTCAATCAACTTCAATGCAGACGGGATTATAATCGTTCGAAAAATTTTATTCTCAAAAGAAGAAATTTTATTCGCCTTGTTTGGATCAATTTCTCTGCACCATACAGCAAGACTGGGATGATATGAGTTTTGTCTTGAACAGGGCTATAAAGAGTCATGTTGCTTCTCAAAGTCACCAAAGCCTTTGATGTCGAGAAAAGATTACGACAAGGCGATGCGCTATCATACAACCTCTTAAATGACTTGCTTAAAGCAATTGTTCGCAACTCAGAAGTCAATATCTCTTTTTACCAATGAAAAACCCCTAAAGTAAAATTGTTTTTATTGATATTAAGATTCAAATCAGACCTATTCCACAAAAACAAATCTCCCGGCCCAAGAAATTGGGTATTAACTCTTTTGATTCTCTGTTCTCGCGATAGATACAACTTTCATGTCAAATTGCATAATCACATTTAACTTGTGTCTTCTTTTTTCCTTTCTCTGATTGTGTTCATACAGTAATACAAATATTATCTTTTTATTTAAATTTTCTCCTCAGGAAAGCTCAGCAACTAATTCATCAAGCACAGTAACGGGAACTACAAGCTCAGCTTCATCATCCAGCACCTCCGATTCATCTAGTTCTGATTCGGATAGTTCAGACTCAGAAAGTTCATCAACCGATGATGGCAAAAAGCGTGACAAAAATGCTCCTTATTCCGAACACGAGTTGGAAGCCATTTATCGTTCATGTGTTCGAAATTTGGAAGAATGTGTTACTAGATTCCCAGAACACTACAAATCTGTTTATCGTCTAGTTCATCATTATTTACATGCACCTGAAAAACTGAGAGATCTTGAAAAATGTCGCCAGCTCCTATTAGGCCAATACACTACAAATTTGGGCAATCAAATTAACGGTCTCTTCTCTGATCGTAAGAATAATAATATTTTCAATGGAATCTGGCGAATTCCTTCATCGGAAATCGATCGTCCCGGAAGTTTCTCATCGCATTTAGTCAAATGTGTTAGCATTCTTATTCAAGTTCTAAGAAAATCCAACAATCATAAACTTCTTATAGATGTCGCCCTGCAATTATATCGTACTCCGGATAATGATAAGTAAAAACAATTTTTTTTTCTATTATCTTAAAATTAGTTAAACATATTGCTGTTTTCTTTTTCAGACGCTACATCAAAGATTCAGAACGAATGGAACTATATCAGCAAGCAATGACATTCTGTGTTCAAATTATGCGAAATATCTTGAAGAATATAACAGAAACTCGAGACAATGTAGAAACTTTGAATCTTTTAATCGATATTTACAAAGCGCATAAGAAATGTATCAAACACATGAACCAAAAAGAGCCGCTCTTCATTCAGTTGCTGGTTGATGTTTATAAGTTTTACATTCAAGACAAAGTAGCTAAAATGCCGGAAAATTTGAATCTTGTTGATTTGGCAATAAAATTGTGTCTTCAAGAGATTTCTGTTCGCAAAAATCAAGAAAAACAAGCTATGGCTGTTGTTACAAGTGGACAACAACACCAACAACAACCATCTGCTAATACCACTGGATCGGGAGAAACATTGCCAATTGGTCCGAAGCCATCAGCTGCTACTGTAAATGTGCCAACAACCGTAAGTTTTATTAAATTAAATTGAATTTTTTAAAGTACATAGTTTTATTATATTGGAATTCCTTTTTTGTATCGTATGTAGGGGAGAGTGGGGCAGTTTTTAACACTTTTTGCTTTCGCAACTGCTAGAAAAATATTTATTCGATTTATTGATCTGTTAAGTTTACTTATATGAAGCAGTGATATTGAACTTCGATTTTAAATTATATCTGGTTATTTTAGCGTATTATTTATATTTAATTTTAATTTTTAACCAATATTAGATCTTATGTTCAAAAGTGCCCCATGTATGGGGCAGTTTTGAACATGGAAGGGGCAGTTTTGAACATCAGTATTAATTTCGTTGTAATGAATAAATAATACTTAATTTTTTATTAGTTTTTTAATAAGAACATACAAAAACTCCAAATTGATTCAATTAACCAACAAATAATAAAAACTCAGAAAAAATAACATTAATATATAAACTATAGTTATCAGTTTTATCACATTTATAAGTTCAAAAGAAAAACAAAAACCAAGAAAAATTCATTTAAAATATATCTTAGAAAAATGGTATTCATACCATTTATGCTTCTCAGAGTAAAATAGATTTATTTTCAATATATATAGATATATTTCTAGACATTAAATCCAAATGTTAACAAAGCGGATGTTCTTCATGTACCGGGAGCATTAATTGGTGTAGGTAGCTTGACTTTAATTTCTATAACGCTTAAGCGGTATATAATCGAGTTCTCATCGAGAACAGTCTAGCAGAACTTGAAGAACTGAGGCATTTTTTTAAATCTTCAATTATGTTGTACAATATTCCCATTTTTTCTTTAATTTTGCCCACAAATGCTAGTTTCATTATTTTTTTTTATAAGAACATTACGATTTATTAAATAAAACACATTCAAGTGTCCTTAAAATGTCTGATACAAACTGCTCGGGCGGTTTTGAACATGTTCAAAAGTGCCCCACCATACTTGTTCAAAACTGCCCCCACTGTGTCAACGTCATAAAATGTTGAATAAATATTTAACATTAATATATTCATTCAAAAATTCACCGTCAATTAGTTTAAAATTCATTAACCATTAACAAAAATTGTATTGCGTTTTGAAATCACGTACCAATTTTTTTTAAACTCTTACAACTAAAAAACTGAAATTATGCAAAACCACTATAAAAATCACCTTCCACCTATAAATCTGAAAGTCAGCCGAGATAACGATGGAAAGTCGTTGACATTTATGGATATCGTGTTGACGGGTTCAAATATCGAAATACTTCTAAAAAAGATTGATATACTAAAATTTTATATGCAGTGTTCAAATGTGCCCCGTGTTCAAAACTGCCCCACTCTCCCCTATGAGATTTTCCATTGCGGAAAAATAGTTTCATATCTTTCTTCAGCAATCGTTACAAATGTACGATACGAATGGAATCCACTTTTTATAAACCCCGATTTCCTTCGCGGTTCGTAGTTTGTATTATCAGAGCGAAATGCGATAAACCTGAGTGGTGACATATTTGATATAGAAGAGCAGTACTTGCTTTAATTGCATTTATTCGGTCTATCATGATCATGAGATCAATTAAGAGTGTCGGAATGCGAGTTATTTTAAAAGGTTAAAAGGATTTTAGATGAAATATAGCTCTTGCGCAAAATCCATGCCAAAGTAGACAAGAACTATAAAAAAACAGTATTTTGGACATTTTTGAGCCAATAAAAAAAGCACGTATACGCCACAGTGTATGTAGACAACGTGCAAATAATGTGAATTACAACTGTGGCCTGGATGCTAACACATCCTAATCGAAATTAAATAAACACTACTTGTACTCAATAATTCTACAAAATGTTTACCTTCTTGTTGTCAATGCTAATGAATAATTAAAAAAAAAAAAACTAAATCCTTTCAAATAAGAATACAAAATTTAAGAATATATCTTCATCCTCCTTATGAACGTTTTCGATTTAAAAAAAATCGTTTTAAAATCGTTTGGAAATTCACAATACTGCGATTTTTTATTCTACAAAGTAAACAAAAATAAAAAAAAAGATAAACTGTATTTTTTTGAGAATCGAACTGTATTTTTTTGAGAATCGAACTCCGGACGGTGAGATTACGAGGCCTTATCACGTAGGCTAACTCGAATTTAGAAGTTACGAAAACTTTTATCCATATAAGCTATCTAAAATATTTTAATATTAAAATTTCATTTTCGAAAAATTGTAGCCTCGTTAGTCCTTTTTCAAAATTTTCGGAATTTAAGAGCAACGAGAATCGGAATATGGTGTATTTTTAAAATCGTCGAGGAAACTCTCGTCTCGACGACGAGACTCGTCTCGCAATATTGTGAATCAGACATTAATTCTGCCTATTTTAAAAATATTTTAAAAACAAAAAATAAATTAATGAAAACTAATACAAAAAATTAAATATAAATATTTAGCATTTTTACTATAGCTTTGGTTACTTTCTAACCAAAAAGTCCTTTTGAGAGATTTTTTGACTATCGAATAAACAATCCTTTACCGCTAATATATGGCGACTTAATCGCGACTATATCGCGACATTATTTAATGATAGATGAATATAAAATGAAAACCCTATCTTTCGATAGGGTGATGACATAAACGCCAGCTTACAAGTAAAGAACCTTTACTATATGACTAAGAAAATTACTGCAATTTTTTTGTTAATGAGACCGACGCCTTCTAACTGCGAAAACTTAAAGTAACACATTTGTAGATCTTCTAAAATGAGTGTTATTTGAACAATTTACACATGATTGGTAATGTATTGGTTTCTCGAGCTGAAATATTAAGAGACACTATACTCCTGAAGGAGAAGCATCGACTCCTAAATACAGTGGATGAAGAATAATTAAGATCTGGGGTTTCATTCTTCCTGACATAATTAAAAAAATAAAGATCAGAGATAGTGAAATCAGCCCAAAAACGCATGTAAACAACATTAAAACCCAGTGAATAAGCTGTTGAAGTCGTGTTTATTAAAAACACTCGCATGCATAACGACTAATTTCAGCAAAAAAAAAAAATGGAACCTGAAACAAGTCCGCTTTTATAATAAGTAGATATATCCAAAAAAGCATTTTATTGGGGTGTCTAATACTTTTGGCCAAGTCTGTATCTCGTTGCTCTTGTTCCCCAAAAGTCATTAAAAACTGACTTATGCCAAATAAAAATGTTGATCGCTTTAATTTTTTTTTTATAATTTTGGGAAATTTTTAGATATCAGCGTTTTGGTTATAAGCCATCTGTCATAACGTGGATCTTAATTACTTTTTGCTATACATATTTTTGTAAAGTTAGTTTAGGGCTCCTTTTTTCTATGATGTTTGAATTATTGATAGTTCATTTATAAAATTACTTTTTTAGGTTAATAAAAACGTTCAAATTCCTGGCATCACATCTCGAGCCCGTGGTCGCCCAGTAGGGAGCAAAAATGCCCCAGCACAAATCAGTACATCAACGATTCAGCAGCAACCTCCTGTTCCGTCAGCTTCTATTCAGGCAGGCTCTAATCTCATGAACCAGTCATCATTGGCCTCACTTATGTCCCTATACACAAGTCAATCGATGTCAAGTCAAGTGACAAAAGTAAGATTTATAAAATAGTTATTAAAAACAATTAAATTTTAATTTTTCAATATTTCAAACTAGGATCACGCTGCTTTCCAGAAACTAGTCGCTGAATATTATGCTCTGCTAGGAGGACCTGCAGCATCTGGAGCATCGTTGCTTCCCAACTTGGCTGCTCCATCAATGAATCCAATTCTAAATCCATTAGCGGCTTTACAACCCCTTAAAACCCCAGCAGCTCCTAATATTCCTGAAGTTTCTCCACAACAAACAACTGCGAAGGTTCCACAATTTGATATCAAAAACTTAATCGCGTCGGCAGCATCACAAGTTTCAAAAACTGCAACTTCGTCTCATTCCCAATCAACAACCATAAACATTGGGGGAGGTGAATTGACAATAACTCCCACTTCCTCTAAAATAACGCACCTTAAAGAACCTACGACTGGATCGTCTAAGCTCTCTGCATCGATGCCATCAAATTCGTCGTCGATTTCTGTTACAAAAGTCCCAGCTCATTCCCCAAATATTTATGTCAAACCATTGGCTGATATGACAACCAAAACACTTCTCCCTCCGAAACTTCCCGAACTGCCCAAATCTCTTTCAATTACGCCTTCCACCAGTTTATATCCCGTTGAAAAATCCCGGTCTCAAAAGATGCCCAACATGTCTTTGATACCTGAACTGAAAATGCCTGATAAACCCCAGGGAAAAGCCAAGAGCTCTTCTAAAAAGAAACCTGTTCCAGCAACTCCTTATACACGTCCTCCTTCCGTCCCGCCCCCGAATCCACCAGGAGTACTTGCCGGTTTATCAACTGCCGATTTAACTTCTCTAGCTGGCCTAAATCAGCAGTTTCCTTTGATGAACAACTTCAGTATGGAAAACTACAATCAACAAGCTGCCATGCTGACACAATATGCCGAGCTATTGAAAAACATGGGTTCTAGTAATTCAATGATGTCTCAAATAGCTCAAATGTCCCAGTTTCAACAATTCCAAATGCTGGGTCAGAAGCGTCCTTACGCCAAACGTAGTCGGCAAACAAAACCGAAAAAACCTGCGCAAGACATTCACGCCGCAGTAGAATCGGCTTTGAAATCTCTTTCGCCACAAATCACAATGATTCCTTCATCTTCAACGAAAACATCAAAGCAACAACCTCAGCAAACATTCAACATGAAAACATATAATTCTCCAGCTACTCTTACATCAGTAGGACCACCGCCGCCACCTATGTCAATGAGTGCACCACCACCAGGAGGTCGAAATACACCAAAACCCATCCCGACACCCCCACCTTCTTTAACACCGGGACTGCAGCAAACAAGCCCAGTTAAAACTCTTCAACAAAAATTAGCGGAACGTCAAAAAGCTAATCAGCAGATGAATGAAAATGCCCAAAAGCCAGGAGCTAGTGGAGGAGGTGGTAGTTCGTCATCGGGAGGAGGTAAACGTGGCAAGGTTGATGTTATTATCTTGGATTAACTTATTCTCTTTATTTATGCAGTCTTTTTCAAATCGAATTATTGAGTAAGTGTCATTGAAACTTATTGGATACTTTTGATTAAGATAATAACATAATATTCAAATAATAAAATAATCGTCCTTTCTATTCAAAACTTGTTTTTTTTTTAGTAAAAAAAAAAATGCCAAAATGCTGATAGGCTTCAAGAAAAGAAAACTAAAATTAAAAATTTACATTTATTCCCCGAATATTGAGGATGTTTTCAAAATGACTGTATCAAATACTATCGATTTGAATGATGACTTGTAGAAGTAAAAAAAATGGTGGCTTTATAATCAAGGAACTCTTTATTTCGTGTTTCAATTTCTAAAAAAAAAATGATTTTTTTGGAATGTCAGAAACACCTAGGCAATAAAAAACCATAACAGACGGAACTATGTCGGTAAAATTACATTAGGCCCTATCGTGAATCTCCAAGGGAATTTTATTTCCCTCGGAATCTATTTCGTAATCGTGGATCAGTAGGATCACCGGAATCTATTCCCAGTGAAAAAAATAATACGAAATGACAGTTAAATTCCCCTGGAAATTTATTTCCGGTCGTATGTTTTTGAACAAAGAAAATATTCCCAGAGACAGGTTTATTCAGAGTTCTAGAGCGTTCTCGGAAATTACGTTTTTACCAAAGTTGTTTTTACTTGTTCTATTTCAAAAATGATAAATTTTCATTTTCTTGGTACAGTAAAACCCACTTAAGTGCCTGCCCGCTTTTATCCCGATTAGAAAAAAATTTAAAATCAAAAAAGCACGTAGGCCTACAACAATTTGCAATTTCACTTACATATTTAATTTGTCTCGCAAAATATGTCTTCTAATTTTTGCTTTATAATTCTGCTTCTTTTTTTCCATACAAATTGCCTATTAAATGTTCAAAGTAGCAGTTATTTCACTTAAGAAACAAAATAAAAATGGAAGCAATTTCAAAGTTTTCGAAATCGATCGAAATAAACATGATATTCATTTTAGGTGAAATTGAAAACAGTGATGAGTATAGCTCAAAAACTAGACGTGATAGGAATAAATCTGTTAACAGTTTTGAATTCCGCACATGACAAAGCTCGAACGAAATAAAGTATATTTAAGGATGACTCAACACACCTTGCTGTTTGTGCAAAATGTTTGGGATACAAAAGCTTTGAAAAAAAAAACACTAATTTGAATGTGAAAGGAGGAGAAAGTAGTACGAAGCTGTCGAGAGCAGTAAAATGCTACTATACTACTTTCAGTACCGCAGCACAGCGCTTCACTCTCGATCAAAGAAAAATAAAAAAAAGAAAAAGTGTTCGTACATTAACCCTCTAAAAATTTTTTTAAAAAGTGTTGCAGACCCCTCCAAATTTTTTCTGGATACGCCACTGGTTTTTGGGTATACTGATCTCAAACCAAAATTCAGAAAAAATTGTATTTGTTTTTCGTTTTTGAAATATTACCGTTAGAAAATGCAAAAAAAGTTATTTTGAAGTTGTAGGGTGATTTTTTTCAACATAATTTGTAATGGTATCTATACGGGCTGTTTTTTTTTTTATTTTCTTTCAAAAACTTTAAATCTTTTAATGTTCGAGATTTAGTTTAAGATAATAAGCCAAAGACTAACTTAACTTAATCAAAAGTATAAGTTACTAGTCAACAAGATTTTTGCACCAAAAACCAAAATATACTCTCTTAAGGCTTTAAGGCTGCTGACCTCGAATCCGAAGTCAAAAATATTTTACTAGTCGTTTTTGAAATTTTACCGTTACATAATGCAAAAAAAAGTTTCTAACGGTAATATTTCCAAAACGGAGGCTAGTAGACTTCGGATTCCAGTTCAGCAGGAGGAGTAGAGGAATTAAAGACTATGACTGTTTTCTATAAGAGGGGGTCTATCTCCCTCCGTTTAGACGGGAGGGGAAATTTTCTTAAAAATTTCTTAAAATAAAAAAAAAAACAGCGCACTGCCTGTTGTCGCCACCTCATTCACTATTTTACACTTTAATAATTTTTTCGATTAAAATTTGCAATATTACAATGATTTGCTTCAAACGCAGTAACTTCGCTTTATAAACAAAATAAAAATGGATGATCCTTAAGTACTGACATTTCAAAGAGATTTCGAAGTTTTCGAAACCGATCGGAATGCAGAACATGCAATTTCATTTCACTCGAAATTGTAAAGTGATTTCAATTCACTTTCGATGGAATTGCGAAACATGGGCGTTAATCAAGGATTTACTGTAATTCAGTTTTTTTTTCATACTTAATTTATGCACGGCATGGTAAATCATCTACATTGGCGGAAGCTAAAATATACTTTTTTTTATTGTTAATACATCGCGTTGTTGTTGTTTTCCATTTCACATAAATAATTTTATTGACACCTGCGAATACAAGAAGTCACAATTTTATATATTAAAATTACATTTTATTCGTATTCGTATTATAATGATTTGATTTTTATCTCATTCTTAAAAAATAAATAAATGGAAATATCGGATTAAATTATAAGTGCTCTTATTTGAAGACAGCGCAACATTGCAGGGGTGTCGTCGGTGTATTTTTAAATTTATTTTGGTATATTTTTAACTCCACAAAGCCGGAATGCTTGAAACAAAAAATCAAAAGAATAAGTTTCCTACTCATTCATTTGGAGTAATGAATTAACAGTTGCATCTTTGTTTCCCCGATTGGCTTCGAATACAGACTTAACTACTTCCTTGTCAATATCAGGGAACATTTCATGGACCTTAAGAAAGAAATTTAAATTGGTAAAGTTATTTAAGAACTTTTGTTTATTCAATCAGTATACCTGTTTAAGATCTGCTTCGCTGATTTGTGGAACTGGAGGTGGCATCTGAGGTTGCTGAGGTGCAACAAATATTGGCATTGGTCGACCTGGTGGTACCATAACCATTGGAGCTGCTGAAATAGCCTGATACATGTATGGCGTCACTGGTTGGTTGCCAAAACTCAAAACCATATCGATACTGCCTTCGAGACCTTCACCCTGCTTGCCACTCAGTGGATACCATTCTTCGTGGGTTTCGCCGCGTAGTACGGATTCGGGGATTCGTATATCCGTCCAAGCAATAAGTTCGTCCATTTTAAAACTGCATTCATCGTAAACTTCAACTGAAATGGAATTAACTCCGACGGGAAGCTGACTTTGGATAACGCGATTCCAACGGGGATTTTTTCCACCATTTGGATCAGTTTGTGTTTCATAAACATAATGACCGACACGTACTCGAACATATGGATCCATTCTTGTGAGGCCGTAATTACGAACTAAACGTGCTTGGGCACAAGTAATACTAAGGCGTCCGACGTGATTTGGGGCCTGAAATTATAAATACAAATTATAAATAATTTTTATATCTAAGTGTTTTGTTAGTTTCATTTATCTCAAGAGCTTTTTATTTTCTGGTCCTTTTTCGCAAGAAAAACTATGAGCCTTAACTTTCTAAATTTGTATACGATTTTAAGCGAAAATGGATTGAATCCAATAAATTGTGGCTAGAAGGGACATTAACCATTCCCATGGCTTGTGCCGGGGCTACCCGACAAATCTTTTGAAGAATTATGAAACAGAATTAAAAAGAAGAAAAAAGGAAAAAAATAGGAGAATATCTCCAACTGAGGAATTTTCTTATGCAGCTCAAATGAGATTGGAAGAATCAGGAAAAAAATGGCATCAAAAGTTTTGACGGAAATATTGAAAACTCCCCAAATAATGATGAAAAATAAAATAGCTTATAGAGGTAAAAACCCGTAAGGCTTGGCGTAGTCTCAAACGATTTCTGCAGAAGTTGCTTTGATGAGGAAGAAGAAGAAACAATCCAACATCTTCTCTGCTCATGTCCTGCCCTTTTCAGTAGACGTACATAAATTATACCTGTAAAAATACTTCTTAGAAGATACTAGTGAACTAATTAATACTGACATATTCAACCTTTACCGGTTCATTAAAAGCTCCAACTGGTTTAAGTAGTGAGAAATTTCCATGCAAAATCATGGTATCACAAAAAGTGGTCTAAGCGTGTCAGTCGTTTCCCTGACAGCCATTTTAGCTCTGGAAAATTATTCAAAATATGGACATGAAACCGCATTTTGTGCGGGACAAAATTTTTTTCATGGAATGTGTTCGGGTTATCCTTGGGGGGGCACCCGCCATCTTGAAAAAGATGTTGAAAAGAACCTACTTTCAAGCCTTGTTTTCAATAATCCTAGATAAAGAAAAAAAAAACATATAGGATGGATGCACCTATTTCCGAACAGCTCGAGTAGCCGAACACTTTTCACTTAAATATGTAAAAACACTGTTTTGCCCCGTTATAAGTAGAAACCCGGTTAAACTAGAATCTGTATACTATATTCGATCACTCCTTGCGATATCTCGCTCATAAATCTATATATTTTCCTATTCAAATAGCTTTCAGTTTGTCGGAAGGATCAGATGCGTAAAATTATCGTATTTTTTTGTAAAAAAAATAGTGAGAGTGGTGGCATGATATAGTGTTTATTTGAATGAAAATATAGTTAAAGCTAAATTTGATAATTTTACGTATTAGTTTAGACAATAAGTAATTAATTTTTTTTTGAATTTTTTAAACATTGTTATTTTTTTTCGTTATTATTGCTTTTTTGTATTCCTATTTTAAACTGTTGGGTAATAGGAACCCAATTTTTATGAGTTTGGAACTAGGCAATAAATATATTATGTATATATAAAGGAAATGTATAGCAGACATTTCCTTTATATATACATATATTTTTAAAATATTTATACAAATTTATATATGTTTAACCAAAATAAATAATTATTCATATTACATAAAAAAATGCACTTCATTTTTCCCTCGAATACAACCCACATCAGCAGATATTGGAGCTTTTAAGGGGCTCAAGGGTCACTGCCGAGCTTTAATGTAGGAGTGGACCAGTTTAAAAGGCAACGAAGGTTGGAAAATACCTACAGAGAAGACAAAAACAAACTTCTGCGGACTGTTTTGCACGTTCTAGAAAATAAAGACCGTTTTTGTTTTATACAAAATGCATTGCGCAGATATGGAATTTATCCCTTCGACCCTAACGCGGTCGACCATACAAAATGCATCCATAATAACTTTCTCTAATGTGTCTACCAACCATTTATTAGAATGCACATCTATAGCCATAACTAAAAAAAAATCATTTTAAAACCGTTCTTAAAGTTGTATTGGAAGCAGTGAAAAAATTGAGCCCATCGAAGAGCCGGAACCATATGATATAATCCCGTTTCCTATTTGGTTACATACATATGTATGGAACACATAGCCGTATTTAAAATTTTTTTTCAGAAAATCAAAAGATACCTATATTATAAACATATACAAGTCTAATATGTGCAGCACTAAATGATTTGTTTTTGTATTTTAGTGATTTGATTACCTATAAGAAAATCTCTCTTAAAATCAATACCAATTTTGCATCGTTGCAGAAGCTGTCGATGAAGTTTGTATAAAGGAAAACAAAAATTGTTTGGTCCATTACAAAGAGTTTTTATCTCTTTGACCATTTCCTTAAGCACTATGTTAACACCTTAAAATGCTCTTTTAAGAACCCTTTAAATACCACAAGTACTTATGCAGGGTTTTTGGTGCCGAGACTAAACTAAGCTTTTTTAAAGGGTTTCGGTGGCCGAACTCGAATCCAAAGACGGACTTATTCGATCACATCTCGTTTTTGAAATATTACCCTTAAATCTATTTAAATCTTTCAGACATCTTTTCTACTGTCCGAGATATCTTCAGTTGCTTATTACCCACTTTTGTTCTATGTTAACCTTAAATCCAGTATGTAAGCGAAAATAAATGTATCGATTTATTCAGAGACTGTAGTACCTACCAACGCTAGGAAATAACCTCGAAAACTGGTAAAAAGCGGGATTTTCGATTTTCTAACGGGAATATCTGAAAAACGCGATGTGATAGAGTTTTTCTGAGTTTGGATTCGAGCTCAGCAGATAAAAAACCTTTAGAAAAGTATATCTTGGTTTCTGTAACAAAAACCTTGTTGGCCATACTCAAAATAAAAAAAATGCAATTATACTTTTGCAATGGAAGAAAAACTTGTTTTTATTTCTAAAAGTTATAAGAGAAAGTAACGGGACATTTTGTTCTTCTCAATATTCTTGTTTTTTGACTCCTTTAATAAAAAAATAGTTGGGTGTCGCTGCAATACTCGGTTATATATAAATAGCATTTTTATATGGTGCGATTATACTTTTGCAAAGCACTGTATTTACAACATTTCGTTATTCTTTTGTTTCAAATTATAAAATTAAACAATTTCAGTTTATTGTTAAATTTCAAAGTGAAGTATAACACTGGTCAACAAAATTAAACTTCTTTTTTGTTACAGAAACCAGGGTATACTCTTTTATAGGTTTTTTGTGTGCTGAGCTCGAATCCGAAGTCAGAAATTCTATCACATCACGTTTTAGAGGTATTCCCGTTAGAAAATCGAAAATGCCGCTTTTAACCAGTTTTCAGGGTTATTTTTTAGCGTTTACTTATTTTTTTTAAATTGAATTTGTAACAGTTTCTAAAAGAATTAATTTTTGTCTCTCTAAATCCGTTTTAATCTTTTAAATATCTATTTTCTTCCTCGAGAAATCATAACTTGAAATCAAAGTGTTTGGGGCATCTCATATTTATTTGCTTTTAATAGCAAATATCGAAAAGTTCTGTACCAATCGCTTTCAAATTTTGACACAATCCTTTTAGAAACTGTTACAAATTTAATTTAAAAAAAAAAAAATAAGTGAACGCTAAAAAATAACTTTGAAAACTGGTAAAAATCGGCATTTTCGATTTTCTAACGGGAATATCTCCAAAACGTGATGTGATAGAATTTTTCTGACTTCGGATTCGAGCTCAGCCTATAGAAAAGTATACCCTGGTTTCTGTAACAAAAACCTTGTTGACCAGTGTAATTAGCTCATGTCAAACAACTTGGATTATTTAAAATTTTGGTTTTTAAGTATTGCTAATTTCATTTAGAACTCAATAGATAGAATGTACCTGTCAATTTTCTGCTACAAAATTTCAGTGCAAGAAAAAGTCCATTTTTCAATGTTTTATTTATTAAATTGTACGAAATAATTTTTTTTATAAAGCCTGGTTAAAATTTGTTTCTTAAAAAATATTTTCTTGCTCGCTAACGCTCGCAATTTATACCAACCAACTTATCACTCTTTGTAGGGTAGAAGGGGGAGCATTTGCCAGTGGGGTACCTTTGCCAGTCCAGGTTTTTTTCCAAACCAACAGAATATTAAATACCGAAAAATCATTTTCTGTTGCACATTTATGATTGAAAACTTTGCACAAAGTTTGACAGCTTTTGGCTGGACACGAAATAAATTAGACGCTTGTGTTAGTTTTTTAATGTTGAGAACCAAAATATGAAGGTACATAACCGTCGTAAATTGTAGGTATTTGTCGTGTTAAATTACTTTTTGATACAAATATCTTTTCAAAATTATGTGTACTATGCTGTGTAGAAGCGATTTTTTTACTGTTTAACTTATAAAAAAGTTATAAGTAAATTTTTGAAAGATTAGCTTGTGGGGTGCATTTGCCATTCGTTTTTGGGTAGGTTTTGCTCTGGCAAATGTACCCCATGGGGTACATTTGCCAGAAGTAAGCTTCCTCAAAAGAGGATGGCAGAATCCTTTAAAATCAGTCCCTTCTTCGTATTTTCAGCTAAAAAGAAGTTTTGTTTATGATTTATTGGTTTTATTTGTATTAACTTTGATATTTAGGTAACTGGCAATCCCTCCCCACCCCCGTGGCAAAGCCTCCCACCTGGGGAGGATTTGCCACATCGCTTTTCATTTTTTTGAATAAATTATTAAAAATAGAAATAATTAATATGTCAAGATGAAAAAAATATTTAAGTGAAGATAATAAAGTCAATAATAATATCAGATATAAAAAAATTAAAAGAAACGTAAAAACTTTGCGTTAAGTCAATTTTCCTAAATTCTGGCAAATCCTCCCCCTTCTACCCTACCTACAAAACTAGAGATGCCGCTGAATATTCGGCCATTTTTAAATTTGTTTACCGTAAGCAGGGCTTTCTAAACTTTTAACTACGAATTCCTCTCCTAAAAAATACTTAAAAAGGATATTGGCAAATTTTTCTCTTCTACACAGTTCAAATGACTATTTGATTTAGCGGGATTTAGAATCGACTGCAGTTACATATAGTTGATACAAAGTATTGTGAATTCTAAATTGCATGGCTTCATACTTTTTCTATAAAATGCAATTGTTTCTAGGTACTCAACGACTTCTCAGCTTCAATTGTACATTTTTTAAGTTATACTCACCACATATTGCGGCATAGCCTGTTGCTGATACAATGCCATTGCAGCTTGGCAATCTACCGCTTCCTGAATTTCTCTCGGTGTTGAAATACGTAGAAAATCTGGAGGCAATGGACCAATTATTGCCTGCAAAAAAAAAAAGAGAACAAAAAAAGTAGAGTAGACGTAAGTAGTTACTTGTCTTGCAAATAAATCAAGTAAACAAGAATTATATCGATATTGCATGCAAATGGAAAATGATTAGTAATTGGTGCAGTGAAGCGTAAGAAATATTTTTTTAATCGTATCAAGTAATACAATTCAATATAATCTTTTATATGTATATATATTTGTTTCTGATTAAAATGTGTGCATTTTAACATACATATGACTAAGTCGATCATATTTGTTTAAATTATTTTGAAGAACCGAAAGAAGATGAAAAAAAAGATAAATAAAGAAAAAAATATACTTTTTGTTACCTTTCTCCATCGATTTTCTCTTGTCTCGACATTAACACCAGCCATTCTGAGGGAACTATTAAATAAGGCTTCCGTTTTAAGGCTTATGAATTTAATAATTTAAAATTGTGTTCTGTTTATAACTAAACAACCTTTTTTTCAAGAGAAATCAAAAGAGTTAAATAGAATTATTAGAAAATTGAAAACTTGCAATCAAATACGCCACAACTTATTGGGATTTTTTTTCTAGAAATGAGAAAAACAATTTGCTGAGTTATGACATTTATCAGCTGGCGGTGAAATGAGTGCATTCAGCTGTTGACCATTCAGATGATAATCTTTGGGCGGGTTCAAATTTGTATCCGACTTAAATTACATCTCGGAAGGCTCGAATTATTTTTGACATATTTGATTTTGTTGTGCCCTATTTTCATTCAATTTTTTGATATTTTGCTAACTTGACACGCAGAAAAATCTGTGGCCACACCCAATAACACACCCAATAACAGTTTCTGTAAACTGAAATCTCGCAGGTTCTACTTTTTATAGAGCTTGTATTGATCTTGCTTCAGAATTTAATTTCTTATAGAATTTAGAACTTGTTATAAGTTGTTTAAATACTGTTTAATAAACTACCGAACAGAGCTTGATTTTTCGGATAAGCATGGTTAATGAATTTATAGAAACTTTACAGAAATTACCAAGTTTTGTTATTTGATTGTTGTTTTTGATATTAGGTGTGTTTTTTTGTTTATCTATATAGATTTTGTGCAAAAAAACGACATCGAGATTTTTTAAATCCGTGTAATTATTTGGCAGCACTGAACATTAACTTTGACAGAGTCTGTCAAAAAGTTTGCTTTTGCTTTTTTTATTTTAAAAATTAAAATTTAATAAAACATAGAGAAAGAAACAAACAAAAAAATTCGTAGAATTGTTCCTGTTTTGTCGATTATCATGTTCCTCTAGCTGTGTTAGGTTCCATTCCAAACTACCACCAGGAATTCTACCACATGGTTTGCCCACTGTGAAGGAAGTTGCATCTGCCATAACACAACTTGAACACAAAAAAGAAGGGCTCTATCTGAGAATGTCGACGTCTACACAGACTTCATTGGAGGTGGTAATATTTACCACCCAAAACTTGTTGATTTTTTCCAGAACCAAGCCACTCGTTATTTAAGCCCACTTCATCCCACAACAGTTCCCTGCCCCTGTATAAACAAAAACATTTTCCAGTCATCAAGACGTTGATTTAAGATAAGATGGAGGTTTATGTCTATTAATACATCTACTTCTGCTTTGCTGCATTATGTTTAATTTGAAATTAAACATTGAAATCGACAATCTGGAGAATGAAAGTCAATCAAATTAGGTATCTAAGTCGCGAACTTTTTGTATTTTCGAATGGTTTAAAATGTGTTTTTTTCTTATTTAAACTTTCAGGAATGCTGTGAATAACAACCAAATAACATGCAAATCCTAATTTGCATAATGAAGAACTCTTGTCTAGAGAAGCTATACGCATGTGGCACAATGAGTTGAATGAGATAAAATTAATTTTGTTTTGTTTATATTGAACCAATATTGTTTTAACTTTTTGATTGTATATTTAATATATATGCAAAGTGAAACGAATTTGTTTAACAACAGTTGGAATATAAAGTAAAATTTGTTCAATTGTACTTAATCTATTAAATCATCCCTCATGTAGACTCAATTTACTTATATGTTTTAACAGTAATTTTTTTCAATCAAGCCCTACACCCAAACTTATAATCCTTAGAAAAAAAAAAAAAAACTTAAATTACTTAGTGATCACATGAAATGATTTTCTGTTTTAATTGTGGCGAATGATAAAAAAAATTAGCATTAGTATGAACTTCCGCAAGTTCTGGATCCGCTTCTAGTTTAACTTTTGCTTTCATAAACTGGACGGCGGGAGATGATTGGGCAGAATTTGGTAGCAGCAGTGGATGTGGTGGTTGATGTGACTGTGACTGGGATTGTGATGTGGTTACAATTTTATTCTGCTCCGTGTCGCTCTTCTTCATCTTTCTTGTTGATTTTTCCTCGGCATTAGCTTCATCTAATGGCGTAGAAGGCATATCATCAACTTTCTGCGTTAACCTCAGCAAAGCAGTTTTTTTCATCTCTAAAAATGAACCAAACATATGGAATGAACTAGCGAAACTAGAATTATATTTCAAACATATTAAACAGATATTGATTGAGTTATTTTTAACAAAACACTTTCGTATCTAGTTTTATTGAAAGTTTTCCAGCTCTCTTTAGAAGAACACAAAATATTAAATATACTTTAACCTATTGCAGAAATTCTTAAAATCTTGTATTCACTCGCCAGATTGAATATTTGAGTTCTGCTTCAACTTGGAGTTGGTTATGAGACTTTTCTTGTATAAGTACCTAGCAAGCAACAAAACAAACAAAAAAGAAACAGTTCTGAGATTATGCAGTGAGGCGCGCACACATTTGTTTATTTAACTTTCATATCGGATTGGAAACTGGTCAAATAAATCTTAATGAGAAAACAGATTACGTTTCGGGGAAGAAAAGATAAAACAAAATCTCCCGCCTTTGTAAGGACTCCCACAGCTGGATCAAGAATGATAGCTTGCAAATATGTTTTTTTGTTTATCCATGTGTATTGCAATTCAATTTTGGTTTATTGAACTTGCTATTTACAATTGACTTAAAATAACTTATTTCTAAGATACATTTATAGTTACAAAATTTTGTTGGCACAAAGGGGGCCTAACGTTAAATAATGAACAAAGTTATAAAATATAAACAAATATAATACATGGATAAACTTAATTTAAAAAGTCTGCTGTATACGTTGTCCTCGGGGGTTGGTTGAGTTGGCTTGGGAATCCATGTGTACTGCCTTAATTCCTTCCCCTGCATAGCTGTTAAGGAGGGGAAAGTAATTGCGAAGAAAATTCATGCAGATATCATTTTCTCGGGATCTCGGCTTTACAGCCATTTGTAGAAGACATTTCCTAAAGAAACAGGACGACATCAATGCAGGCAGATTATATCTGAAGAAGGAATAAGGAATATATCGAACCAATAAAGGAGAATAAATAAAAAAATTACCTGTAACCAATTGGGGACCTAAATGATGCTCTGATTTTAGGGAGCCGAAGGATTTGGGTATTGAATGAGCTGCAATGCAAGGTTGGGATTGTCTTGCTTGTTGCTGTCTGCTGTTTGGGATGAAAAGTATTTCCTGAAGGAATATTTTTCAGGAGGTATGATTGTACTTGCTTTTTTTGCAGCGCACAGACATGACGTGTATCTTTTTAAAAAGTTATGAGACTTTTTGTGGTGGGCATAATGAGGCGATTGATTAACAAGAGCTTTGTTGTCATTTAACCATGTTTATCGTCAAAGAATAGACGTTTTCGCAAACGAGTGGGCATTCCAAGTGCATTTTACATTACATTTGGCTGTGAGGTTTGAAGGTATCGACACGATTAAGACACAAGCGCACAGTACACAGAATTCTTCTTTTGTGAAATAATTCCTAGTAAAAAGATAAATATGCTATCTCATTGTATTAATAAATTGATTTACTTTCCATCTGCTTTTCAGGTTTTTTTTCTTTGGTTTTGTGGAAGATATCGCACTCTTGCAAATACGTGAATCCTAAAATAATTAAATTAAATTAAAAAAACAAAGTTTATGGTACAATTTTTATGTTTTTCCAAAAAATATACTTGTACTTAACATTGATTTGCGTTGTTTGTTATTCCTAATTTAATTCAATTTTAAATATTATATTTTTTTTGTCATATATCTGTCAACTGCAGCTGTCGTTTAATAGAATTTGACATTTAATAAGTGTAATGTACCTTGGCAGTACTGTTTTCTATCGAGAGAAAGTAAAATCTGGATAATTATCTGGATTTTTCAAAAATCTATATAGATAAAGTTTTTGTTGTATTTAACACGTAAATTGTTTTGATTTCAAAAATCTCGATGTCGTTTTTTTGCACAAAATCTATATAGATAAACAAAAAAACACACCTATTGATAATCTAGCTCGGACACTTTTTGATTTTGACATTGAATAATTTAGCTCGGACATTTTTTTGTTTTGACATTTCTGCTATTTGAACTGATTAAGTTTTTGATTTCATTAATGAATATATACTAGGATGACTGAGTGGTGGACTAACACCGCATGCAGATACGAAGTTCAATTACCGGATGTGGTAAAAAAATTATATAATTTTAAAATTATTTATTAGGTAATAAGTATACCAAAAACTAATGGAATTTCAGATTAAAAGATAAAATTCATGATTTAAAATCAAATCAAAACCAATTAAAAAAGAAAATTCTTTTTTTTTTGTGTAGTTGTTTTTTTTTTTTTTAATTTCGATAAGACATGTATTAAAGAGCTATTCAAGCTCTTTTAAGTTTTGATTAAGCTTCTTATAGATCTTATAAATACATTCTTATAAAGGGTCTAACTTGTATAACGTTCTCCTTTTTCCATGCCCAACAACCTTACTAAAGTTAAAATGAAGCTGAAATGTAGCTTCTGTAATACCTTTTTAAAGAAGCTGAAATGTTAGTTGAGCTTTATCTAATTTTCAAATTGTTTTTAGTAGTCTGTTTTAACTAGAGCCCAAATGAGATAATTTCGCAAGCGATCTCATTTCGAATGTCAAATCCTATAGGATTTTTTTAAATTTCAAATTCGAACTGACCTTATTATGCGAAATTTTCTTATTATGAAACAGCCCATTATTGCTTGTTTTCATTTTTTTCATTTTTTTTTTTGTTTCTCGTATTTTTAAAATGGCGAAAAATACATTTTTGAGTTCGTACTGTCTCCACACTGAAGTGGAACGATTGGTATTTGAAATTATGTGTAACGCATCTGGCCCACATTCAGTTTGTGAATTTCTACATTTTCCTACAAGAAGTTGAAAATACTTTCACCCACAGAACGATGAAAGTAGCAGACCGTCAATTTTCTACGCCGAATATATATTTTTTTTAATTTTCATTCCCCTCTCTCTCCTGCAAGTTACAATTTTCACCATCGCAAATCTCAGAAAATGTTCAACTTTCTTCATTTGAGAACAGGCACATATTCCCTAGTCAACCGGCTATATTTGAGTCTTGGTGTAAATCGAGACTTTGACTGGATGACTTTCAATCAAACGCTGAACGTATTCATTCAGCACTATTTTTTGTATTTGAAAACTGCAACTATCTTCACTCTTTAACCGCACAGTTTGAGAATCATCATCAGATCAGTAGAGTGATTTTGGAAATTTGTTTTGTCATCCATCCAGTTTAAACAAAGATTCTTCTTTTTTATTAATTTTTATACATAAAATGGTAAGTACGAGCACATTTCTTTAGTAAAAAATATATTAATTATCTAACAATAAGTTTAAGTTTTATTAACTTGTAATTTCTTTGGTACTTTTTCTCCTAACCTTGTTCCCCCAATTCCATCTTTTCTATTCTATGCGGCATTTCACAGTTCCGAAACCAATACGATAGCGATGTTACCGTCTGGAGTCCCCAGGGCCGACTCCATCAAGTCGAATACGCCATGGAAGCAGTCAAACTTGGCTCTGCAACTGTCGGTCTGAAAAATCATGACTACGCTGTTTTGGTAGGACTTCGTCGTGCCACTTCCGAATTATCGTCCAGTCAAAAGAAAATCATTCCAATCGATGATCATTTGGGTATTTCGATTGCTGGAATCACTGCCGACGCTCGTGTATTAAGTCGTTACTTGCGTACAGAATGTTTGAACTACAAATACTCGTACGATACAACCTATCCGGTGTCTCGTTTGATTATGAATCTAGGAAACAAGATGCAAGTGACAACTCAACGATACGATCGACGTCCTTATGGCGTTGGTCTTCTAGTTGCGGGCTATGACGATCAAGGTCCACACATCTATCAGGTGGTTCCGTCAGCCAATTATTTCAATTGCAAAGCAATGTCAATAGGTTCGCGTTCGCAAAGTGCTCGTACCTATTTGGAGCGTCATTTGAGTGAGTTTGCTGATTGTTCCAAAGATGAATTGATTTGTCATGGTATCCAGGCAATTCGAGGAACATTGCCCAATGATGAACTTTTGGCTAAGGATGAACAATCTCCACTTTTGGTAAGATTTTAGGCTAAAATTTCAATAAAACAATTTATACTGATTTGCTTTTCTTAGAACATTTCCATTGCCATTGTTGGCAAAGGTCAAGAATTCAAAATCTTCGATGATGAAGAAAACTTGCACTATGTTAATATGGCAAAGGCTAAGGCTGGATCTGCACCGGGACCATCGAGGGGTCAGGAAGACGAACCTGCAGCCGGTGCAGGGGATGATGGGGACGAGCCACGTCCACCCCCAAACGATCCCCAGGTTGCCGTAGAAACGATGGATCAGTAAATGCATTTAATGATATCCGATCTGCGGATGAATCCGAGTTAGAGAATGATATTTGATTGGGGATCCGTTTGAGTTGTCATCAAAAACACTTTGACGGATCCCCAACAAATTGTCTTAAGCTCGGACTTGAGTTTTGCTTGAGAATTCGTGCAAACATAAAATTTTTTGTCGGATAGTGGTTCTGTTTAATATTTGGAATAAATAAAACTTATTATATAAAAAAAATCATTTGCAGTTTGTATTTGTAAGCAGTGCTAATGTTTAAAGTTTAATATTTAAACCAAAAACAATAAATCCGGTAACGTTTCCGTTTTCAAATTCGAACGAAACCTTATGTCTTGATTCTTGAGTTTTTTTTTGTAGCATAGAATAGTTATAGTATATGTCTTCAGCCTTAAGGGAAATGACTGAGCATATTATATTCAGAATATGAATTTGTGTCAATTTAGCCTACTCGCATTAATTGGAAAACTCGAGATATTTAACTTCCCGAAAACCATATAAGGCTGCGATTAAGACCTGCGAGACTTTTGAATTCATTATTATAACGCATAAGGCTATAAAACTGCATACTTACATTTTGGCCATCACTCCACTCCCAAAATTTGCTGTTCACTTAAGAGCAATGAAGGCGCTTTCATAAATGCATGGTTGCGCAAGTCTGACGAATGCAAAGCTTTCATTAATGCAAATGACAAATGTCAGGTGTTCATAAATGTAAAACGCAAATATTTGGAGCGCAAATGTGCAAATTAAAAAATTCCCATGCGCAATGCATTTAAACTTGAAGAAAGAAGGAACATGGCGTAAAAAATGATACAGCTTTAGTTTATTTCTCAATTCTATCAAAATTTTGAATGGAAATTCAAAATTCAAGTCAAAATAACAAAAATAGCCGCATATAATAAATTTGTAAACATTTGGAGAAATGTTAAAAAAAAAGATTTTTTTCTTAAAGGATGAAATTGGTTTATTTTGAAGAAGAGGCTGAATTGAAACTTCAAACTTTTGACAAAACACACAAATCAGAGAAAGTGTTCATAAATTCAAAGTAAAATACATGCGCAAATAGTTTTTCTGACATTAGTCTGATCGCAAATGACCGCATGTAAACAAAGCAACCATGCAATTATGAAAGCACCCTTATTGGAAAATCATCGAAAATACTTATGAAGAAATAAATTAATACCGTTATTTTATTAATTACACATTACAGTTAACTTTTTATTTTTAGTCGCTGCTTGAAAAAGTGATTTTTTAGAAGCGTGAAAAATGATGATGAGGAGCGTTTTTTTCAAAACTCGCCAAACGAGATTGGTTTTAGTTATTCATTGGTACATACATTATGCATACAAGATTATAATGTAAGGAAGTAAAAAGTGTACTTTTGGATTTGTTTTATGTATTTTGAAAAAAATGCGATGATTTCATTTCCAAAACAAGTTAAAATCGTTCTAAATATGAAAATAAAAGTTGAGCCTATCGATTAGCTTTGTAGGAAAGAACAACTGGGCGTTTCTACTTTTGGAAAATTTGGTTTTGTATTTAAATTTGAGACAAAAAACCTTCCCCTGAAAAACTTTAAAAAAAAAACATTTTTTTGAGTTTTGAAAAAACGCTCCTCATTAGATTAAAACCAGGATGCATTAATTTTTCTAAAACTATTTTGCTTTAAAATTCAACTACATATTTTTTAAAGTTATAGCGTTTTCGTTTGGTCGTCCGGGACTTTCCGGAATTCTTCCGAACGATTCTGAAACTGTTCGTTTGGCACTCAATGACAGTTCTAATTCTGAAAAGAAGAGAAAATCGATTCTGAATTTTGAGGCAGAATCAAAACCAGAATCACGCACACATGTTCACACTTAAGACGTCAAAGTAATAAAATGTCATTCTTTGTTGTTCATTTCTCAATTTTTAAATTTTTAACTATGCACAAACTTTAAACTATATTAAAATAAAGTGAAGAAAACAAAAAAAGAATAGATAACTTAATAATAATAAAAAATATAAAAAAAAACAAAACTTTCATCAGACGTTCGCATTTGATGTTTCACAAATACAAAGAAACCCAAACTTCAGAATCAAAAAAAAGTATACAACTCTGATCGTTTGGCATTCCGGATCGGACAGTCCCGGACAGATTCCCAAACGAAAACGCTATTAAATTAAGTATTGTTCGCTGAATATAGGATGCATATGCATAGTGCTTTAGCACTGGATTTTCGTTAATATTTTTGAATTATTTAGGGTTGAACAAAAAAAGACGGTTTTTCAAAAAAACACAAGATGATGAAATTAAAAAAAAAAACAAAAAAAAAGCTAACAAAGCTAAACTGGTTGCGATAGAATCTTTTTCTATTGTTTTTTAAAACAACCATAAGTGTAGCTATTAGTCTTCAGACTGTTTAACTGATACCCTGTATAGATCTTAGCTTAGGGTTTCCGGTCCTCAAAATTAAGCACTTATGCCCAATTTATTCACTCTGCATTATACTTAAAGTTCCCATCAAAAATTAGAAAACTGTCAAGTCGCATTATAAATTTTAAAATGACAACTTTAAATTTAATGCAGTGTGAATAAATCGGGGCTTATTTGAGTAACTAAAGTTAAACAATGGCAATATTCGAGATCCCGGCCGTACAACTCCGATTTAATGATTTTTTTCATGTAGGTACATTACATAGGTATTAGAATACTCTATGGGTTAAAATTTAAAAATTGCCGCTGTTGCCGTGTGGTGATTCCATGAAAGGGTTTTGGGAGATTTTGTATGTTGACTTTCTAACGTCACACCCGTTTCATCTTACTTGAAGCTATCCTCAGACAGGACCAGACTGTAAAAACTTAAGTTA
The DNA here is from genome assembly GCF_945859705.1 of Episyrphus balteatus. Classification (NCBI taxonomy): domain Eukaryota; kingdom Metazoa; phylum Arthropoda; class Insecta; order Diptera; family Syrphidae; genus Episyrphus; species Episyrphus balteatus. Next base: position 52,736,780 of record NC_079134.1, on the reverse strand, counting down.
AAATCACTTTTGCAATGAGTTGCAGCTGTATCCATGCAAGAGAGCCCTCTAGGTGTAGGGGCTTCAAAGAAACGGAGACGTTTGTAAAAAAAATCACTAATTGTAAGATTTATTTTAAGTGTTCCAATTTTTGTTTAATTAAAAACATAGTTAAACTGTGTTTAGATTTTAGTTTAATATTCCGAAAAAATACATGAGATTTTAGTTGCTTAAATTAATCATAAGAATACTACGATTTAATAGGTAGGTACATTACATTTCTAAAGTGTACAATATTGCTTACGACACGACTTCATATACAACATAATGAGAATCATTTAGAATACCTTGTGATAAATAAAATGATATATCTTTTTTTGTTTTTAAAATTAAAATGTCATATAAAATCCCCAACAGCATCACTTCTTATAGATTATAATTCTTCTTCTTCTTTAAGTGCATACAATTAGATCATTTGTAGTAAAACTATGTCATGAGTTGCTTTGATTTGATCCAATCAGCTGGCTATTCTCTGAAATTCCATTTGAAGATGGTGTCTCAAATGGGGCCTTTGCATAAACTGTGGTCTCTATAAGTCGGTATGATTTTGGTGCTTCAGTTGTTTGGCTAGATTCGAGAAGAACATGGTACCAGTCGAGGGTATTAACGCTTGGTCCTTCGCCACCCAGATCTGGAGGTAATATATCCTTGGCAATGCATTCGTGTAGTGTTGCTAGATTAGTACCGTGCAACTTGAAACGTTCACGTGTTTTGTCCTTGAGGAATGGTTTGATCACGGCCAAAGCAATGTCTACATACCAAGGTTGAGCAATAAAGTGAATCGCCTTGAATTTAGCCGGAAAACAGTCCTGAAAAGAAAAATTGTTTTTTTTTGAGTTAAGTGAAGACATAAATGTTTGGTAAAGATAATCAGATTGATTCTCATAAGATAAAGCAAAAAGTTAGTTTGTATAGGTTGAACCGAGATAAAAAATTAAAAAGGCAAAATCGAACAAATAGAGTAGTTATACTGCTGCCCAACTAATTTGAACGTTTAGAATTTAATACACTTTTAACGAAACCGATTTTTTTTTCTCATGGATTATAAACTGGAAGTAACAGCTTTCAAATTAAAAAGAATCATCAAAAACGTTTCATCCGTTCGAAAGTTCTGAGGAATGAAACAGCTAGTGGAGTAATTAAAGCAAATCATTAAGTGACCCGGCCAAACGGCTTGGATTTTGATGATCTTTTTTTTTTCAAATTTCGATAGATAAACATTCCTTAAAATTTATAGGTTTCAAACTGCCGATGTTCCCGTATTGCTTTTTAAAACTAAAGTTATTTTTTTGTGAACAAAAACATTTTTTTGTTTAAATCTTATAAACTTAATGGTACCAAAAGCGTGTCTTGGTAATTTTTAGAAAAAAAAAACTATATAGGAGTGAGGGATAATTGTCCATCGTTTAAGCGATAGATGCAATTTTCTCAGAAATCGACTTCAAAAAAAAATATTTTGAACACAACGGCAACACCTTCAATATTAAAATACAATTATTCAATACAATTAATAAATACAATTCTCTAAGAGTTTGATACCCAAGGACTTTAAACTTTCTCTTAAACCTTAGCCTTAAATTCTGAGTTTGAGGACCAGTTTTTCAAAAATACTTCATTCAATTTACTTAACTTTACAAAAAGGAATACGCTTTTATTATATTGTAGATGTTGCCATTGGGTTCAAATATAATGTAAGCGCTTGATGACCTTATTAGCGCGGAGCTAATAACCGGATCGATCTTGACTAAGTCCTTTCAAACCATTTAATTTACTCTTATTAAAAAGGAATTTGATGAGTCTGTTAACTGTATAACAAAATTAATTGTGAAATAAATATACAAAGCCCATTTAACGATGTAAGGCACTATTTTTTTCCATATAAAATCGTTTCATATCATATAAGCTCTTAAGAACTATAAAACTGTATGTTTAACACAGAAACCTTTTTCGGAATTTTGAACAATCTTTTTCATTAACAAAACCCCATTATTCTTACCCCGCGATATTTCATTAAAAATATGGAAGAATTTCAAAACAAATTAAAAGCCATTAATAATGTAAATAAAATAATCTACACAATCCACTCAAAAAATTGTTCAATACTTATAGTGCCGTTGTAGGGGAAAAGGGGGTACATTTGACATTTAGTTTTCAAAGGTCTGTATTTTCGAAAACTGTTAATGTATTCCAATGTTTTGTTTTGTATTTGATTTATTGCCTATTCAAGATTATACTTACCTACAGTAAATTTTTTTGTTTTACAACATTTCAACATTTAAAATAATGTTTTCTAAAAAAACGTCATTTTGTCAAAAGTGCCCCGGGACCAGGACACATTTGACTTTGAAAGGGGTACATTTGACAATGGTGGATTAAACCCCACATCATGTGCATTTTATTTTTATAACTATCAGAAAAAATTTGTTTTTCGGTTTTAAACGAAAAAAATAAATAAATCCAAAAGTTAAAAAATTCATTTTCTAAAAAGAAGAAGAAAAAACAAGAAATTATAAAATATTTAAAAAAAATCCATCCATTTAAATCGTAATCAAAATTAAACGATGTCGATTTATTTTTTAATAATTTATTTAATATATAATTCCCCAAAATCTCCCCAAAATCAACGTAAAACTGTGCCCCCATGGCAAAAGTCAAAGGTGTCCCGAAGAAGCCGCAAAAGTGTTTTTCTTTTTTTTCAATAATTAATACTATTTTATTACAAAGCTGGTTTTAATTAACTAAACTTTACTAAACTTTAAGCATAGTGCTATCAAAATATTGATTCACCATTAAAAAAAATATTTTTATAAGGTTCAGAAATCGCTTACATACCGGTGGTCAAAAAACACGTGGTACTCCTCGAAAAGTTAATGAAAGACTGCGAAATTTCACAAAGTTTCTTTAAATCAAACTCAGCTTCTTTCTTCATCTAAACTATTCTTTATTAAGGGCACGATCATACCGTAAAACGCAGTCAAATGTGCCCCGGTGTCAAATGTACCCCCGCTTACCCTACCTATGTTAGTTTTTTTGAATTATTTAATTAATATTTTAAAGTACCTAATTAATTAAATTATTAAATTAATGATTAATAAATATTTTAGTTAAATAATATTTTAATCTAATCTTTCAATTAAATTAATAAGTAATAACTCACTTGCAATCCTTCTATCATTAGTTTCAAAATCTTTGGCTGCATGTGAGATGACTGTCGTAATGTGAAATTTGTCCAATCCACAATCACTACAAATCCTAGTGCTTGATTCTGCTTTTCTTCCAATAGTTTATCCAATGTTAGCAAAAAAGCTCTATAAACATCTTCAGCTGTGTATTTTGTTGGTTCCCAATTCACTGTGTTAAATAGAATAACTTTCCTTCCTCGACGATCACGTTCTTTTAATATACACGGATTTCCGTCTCTCAATGCCATCTGAATGGTCTCGTCAAAAATATTTAATTTTTGTAATAGAACTTTATTTCGTTGTTTATACGAATGATAGTTGATGATCAATTCGAAGGCTTCGTTGCACCGAAATTTTCTAGCATAAAGAAATCTATTCAGAAAGTCATCATCTGTGCAGCACGACTTGTCTTTTAAAGCAAAATTCATGCTAGCTCCAATCATATCCTTGAGAGCTATTAACGCCTTTCGCCGATCACGTGCCTCATTCTTATTAAATGGTTGTTGCTGTCGACTTAAATATGAAAGGGAACCTGTGTCTAAGTAACGTTTATTCATCTGGAATTCAAAATATTCCGACATTTTGTCTGAAATAAATAAAATTATATATATAATTTGATAAGTGATTACCATTTTGTCAGGAATAAATATAATGTTTTTATATAAAGGATTCAAAACGAATTAATTGTAATTTCAATGCGTTTTGTAGGAGAATAATTTTAATACTAGATAACCGCAACCAGTTTTAAAATCAAAAAATGATTCAAATTGATAACAAATACAACAACTGATAAGAATTAAGGTTCAATAAATTAATTCCTTATCAAACACACCCAATATCTACCTATATCTAATTCCGCAACAAGTATATAGAAAATTCAATAGTAAAAGTGAATGAACGAATAAGTGGGTTTAAACATAAAATATACATAAAATTATAGATTAATTTTTATTACATTAGAAAATTGGGTCATTTAGGAACGACCCAATTTGTTCGTTTTCAAAAAGAAATTGTTGCACTTAAGAGGCTCTTAAAAAAATTTTAGCAACACTGTACATCGCGGTACAGAATCAATGAATCAGTTAGTGATTAGCATGTGAGGGTTTAAATCAATAATGAAAGAAAAAAAAAAACCTCTTAAATAACTTGTCAAATGTTTATGGCAACGTTATCGTGTTTTATATTTTTTATGTAAAAATCAAAGTTATTTTACTTATTTTCCGAATGCAATGAATATTTTTTTAAGTACATACCTTTAACTATAAATTAATACCCAGTCTATAATAAAGTCTTTGATAAGATATTCAAGGCAGTGGTTATGGTTAGTTAAAGAAAGAGCTTCATAGTAAACAGAGGGGTCATTTTGCTTCAAACTGGTATAAAGCCTGCTAAGTTATATTTTAAATTGGCAGTCATTTAAATGTTTTGAAGTTCTTGTGCCAACATTTTCTTTCTTGTGTTATTCTTATTTAACAAACTACACTATTAGGAATTATCCCACTAGCGATTCTGGGTCTGGTTTTCAACGTGTTATTATTCAGAAAGCATTATTTTATTAAGCCCTGATTTTTCAATCGTCAGTTTGAATATCAGAAGAATAAATGTCAATATAAAAAAAATTTATTCCTAGGAATGAGCTCTATCTGAGGTTTATCTGACTATTGAAAAATTGGCCCTAAGTTTGTATGATGTATTTACATCTTTCAAAAGATTAATATCTTTCTTTTAAGATAAAAGATCATATTTTTTGTACGATATATGGAAGTCCTTTCATTTTAGTCGATGTTGGGGCTTTAACTCATATATTTTTGGACATTCTCAATTTTGACAATATTTTTGCCCTTGATAAATCTAAGCCATTTTGTTAAGGAATTCAATTTTTGTAATTTTTTTTTTCGGTTTAAATAAGAGGGTCACTATGGCGTATGTGGAACATTTTATAGATCAATCAAAGACAAAGAGGGTAATGCAAACTGTTCTATTGTGATATATAGTTAAATAATATTCTGTCATGCGAAGTTTTACATTTATTTTGAGGTTATCTTATTGAATTTTCATAAATATATGTATGTATGTATCTTCGCCAAAAAATTAAATTGTTATTTTTATGATATAATAGAAAATAATAATATTTGGCGGGTGGCAATAGTACATTGTGATTTAAGATTGATTGCTAAGCTAGAGGTGGAGTATTTATGTAACTATAGGTTCAACTGGGAACCACACTATAAGAAGCTATCAGCTTATTTTCAATTTACTCTACCTGTCGTAAAAGACCTAAAGTTTCTCTAATGTATGGTTAAAATTTATTTATTTAAATTATATTTGTTTATAATGAACTTTTATTTAGGGCTATCTTATAAAGGCAAACACTTAACCTCTTGAAATGTAGAGTGTTCTGGGAAAATAAAAACTAATGATGTATTGTAAAATTGGCAGTAGCAGTTTTGAGTCACAAATTATTTTATTCAACAAAGTAGGTACATTATTCCTAGAATAGAAAAACGAACAGTAAATATGATAACATACAGATAGAAAACCCCATATCAATGCTTATTAAATATTGTTAGTTTTCAAGTATACAAATTGTATCCTGTTTGTCCTCATAATAGAAAAAAATACAACTATTGAAAATAAATTCTTATGAGATAAGGCCATAATTGATCAAACTTTGTTACATCTGAAAATATTAAGAATTACTGTAATAAACTATTTGTTTTAATTCAAATTTTCTTTTTCTATAATATGTGTGAAAAATGATTTTGAATTACAAAAAAATATTAGAACAAAAACGTTTTTTGTAAGTTTTCCAAGTATTATGTTTATGGAACTTTAAAGATAAAGGACGCAAAATGTATTGTTTTCTTTTAAATTCATTTATCCAATTAAATTATTTGGGCGTACTTATATAAACTTTTTAAGCTGCTTTTAAAGAAAGTACTAGAGTATATCGTATTTGAAAAACAGTGGATAAATCCCCAGTTTAAATTCAACAACAATTATGAATATGCCCAGTTAAAAACAAACAACGCACGGTTAAAAATTCAGTCGTAGTTTTGAGAATAACCTTTGCGATTAGGTTTTTTTTTTATACAAACAAAATTAATTTTTAATATTGCGATATATTTAAAATTAATAAAAAAAATTATCATAAAACTGTGTAGAACAGTTTTAAAATATTTTTTTTTATTAATTAAAAATATTTTTGTACTTATTAAAAAACCTTACTTTAAATACAAAAAAAAAACAATAACATGAAATCAAAAGTAATACGATATAAGAAATTATATTAAAAAAAAAATATTCCTAGCCACCTTAATAAAAACTTTTTCTTTTTTTTTTTTTTTTTTTTTTTTTTTTTTTTTTTTTTTTTTCTTTATTCTCCAACTCCATTACATCATACAAAATTCAATTAATTACAAAGTAAATAAAATATTATAAATAATTATATCTATAAGATGAAATGAAAGGGAATAGTTTGAGGCATTAGTTAAATTAATTCAAAATAGAGCTTAATGCCACTTTATAAATTGATAGTTACGTACCTATATGTTTTTTAGTGTGGGGTGAGTATAAAAAAGAAAATTGCATTTCAAATTTGTTTTTAAATTAATTCAAAAGATACAAAAACAAAATAATAAATCAAATTTACAATTAAATTAAACTATATAGCGCATCAAATTTTCAACTTCAGTGTGATCAATGCTTAAAAGCCATAGCTTAACTTCCTTCAGAAAAATTAATAAAATTCTAACGATTCGAATATTTTCAGGGAGGGCATTAAACAATTTATGAGATACGATAGAAAAAAAGTTTCTAAATCTAGAAGTTCGAAAGCGAGGAATGGTTACAGTGGATCCAATATTACTTCGAAGATTATATAAGTCAGATATGGGGCTTTGTAAGTAGCCACCTCTTATGAAAAAAATTTTTAGGACTTTAAAATAATATAAGTGTCTGATTGGTAGAATTTTCAGCCTTTTGAACAGTTCCATAGTGTGTGCTAAACGAGACAATTTACAGATTTTTCTTATAACAAATTTTTGTAATATGGCCAATTGATGAATTTTATTAAAATATGCTCCCCCCCAGCAGCTAATACCGTACTGCAATTTTGAATGAAAAATGCCAAAATAAATATTTTTCAAAACTTTTGAAGAGCAGCATTTCGAAAGACGGTAAAAACAGCGCAAAGTTGATAAAAGATACTGTTTCAAGCACATAATATGGTCATTCCAAGACAGATTTTGGTCAATTAAGACACCTAGATATTTGTAGTTAGTTACTATATCAACTTTGAAACAATGTTCATTACAGTCAAAATCTTTATTGTGTAATAAATAACATTCACAAGACAGCAAGCTTGCTCTGTGACAATTAGCCGCATGAAAAATAATGTTGAACTCAGGGGATCCCGTCGTGTGAAAAGTGAAGCACATGAGTTTAGTTTTTTGGCTAACTACCAACTTGTGTTTAGCAAACCAAAGCCGGAGTAAATGTATATCACTATTTATATTAGCAACTAATTCAAAAAGGTTAGTTGAAACATAAGCAAACGCTAGGTCATCCGCAAAAGCCTTGACCTTGCCAACAAAAGGAAGTTCAAAAATCGAGTTCACATAAATTAGGAACAAAATCGGTCCAAGCACAGATCCTTGTGGAACACCGAGACTTACAGTCTTGGAGTTACTTAAACTGTTTCCAATTTTAACTTTTTGAACTCTGTTATTGAGGAACGAATAAAACCAGTCTAGAACGAAGCCACGAAAACCCACGCTATACAGTTTGTTCAACAGAATTTCATGATCAATCGTATCAAAGGCTTTGGTTATGTCCACGAAAAGTCCGGCACAACATTTTTTGTCATCAAGACCTTTGTAAATGTTTTCACAAAAATCGAGCAAAGCATCTTCAGTAGAACAGTTTTCTCTGAAACCAAATTGCTTTGTACTGAAATAATTAAGTTTAGTGAGATATTTCAAAATCCTGCTCTTCATAGCCTTTTCAAAAATTTTTGACAAGGTAGACAATAAAGAGATCGGTCGATAATTGGTTTTATCTTTACGATTTCCTTTCTTGAAAACAGGAATAACATGAGCCTTTTTAAGTGACTCAGGAAAAGAACCCTTCAAAACACTTAAATTGAAAAGATATGCAAGAACATCAACAACATACAGACAGTGGCGGATCTAGGGGGGGGGTCGTGGGGGTCATGACCCCCCCCAAAACCTCAGATGAAAAATAGAAAATTATAAGGCAAAAAGGTGGAAACGAGCTTTTAAACTATAAGAAGGGTTTCTTTACTGTTATGACTATGCTTTAGGAAATGATTCATGGGCATATTAGCAAGAAGTGGTTTTTAGTTGTAAATATAATGAGACCATGAAAAAAAAATTTTGATTACTTACACATTTTTTTAATGAAAACTTTTAAAACCTGAATAATCATATAATTTTCCATGATATAATAACTATTACATGATTACATGTATTCCGATCCACGAACGCTATATCATAACCAGGGCCCGGATTTTTATGCAAATGCATATTTTTTTTTGGACAGCCTTAAAAACAAATGAAACAGATAGTTTTTCGAATCAAGAGATTTGCTTTAAAGTGGCATTCAACTGCATATTTTTGCATATTTTGGTATAAATGTATATTCTGGCTTAGTGACCATATTTTCACAATAAATGCATATTTTTCGAGCATATTTTAAGAAAAATAAATTTTAAGGACCTTAAACTAATTTCTCCGATAAAACATTTCTATCTTCATCTGGAAATGAAAACTGTTGAGAACTTGGCAGTACTAAACACAATTCCAGCTGACTTTCATAAGTTTAAACTATGGGTTTCTCAGTGAGGCTATAGTAAAACTAGAGGGTTGGAACTCGCTAAGTAACGTCTGTGGATTTGGAGAGGTCATTTTCCATGTATAAAAGTTTATTAAAACCAAATCCCAACGGTTTAGTTTTGAAAACTTCAGGAAGCATTTCATGATTCATGCTAACAAAACCTTTTTACGAAACTAATGTACTAAGATATTATATAAATGATATATTTTTTATTAAACCTACCTGAATTTAATGTCAATTTTATTTACTATTTGCTGTGAAAACTTTCCATTAATAAAAGACTGAATTATTTTTTATTTTATTTAATTTTTTTTTTGTTTACTTTTGTATTGTACTGAGTATTTTTGCAGCATATTTTTGGATTTATTAAGGCATATTTTAGATTTTTGATGGCATATTATGTAATTTCAAGTGCATATTTCGTGTTTTTTAGGGCATAAAAATGCGGGCCCTAATCATAACTAATCGCAATAACTTAATTTGATATTTTGGTTTAAGAAGATATACACTTTTCTTTGTAACAAATCTGTGTGGAGGAAATTTATTTCATCCTCAAAATACCTATGTAGTTTTTAATTTGTACATTTTTTTCTTTTTAAAGCTAACTTTTTCTTTCAGAGATCACATTTCTTAAAATGCGTATTAAACATAATAATTATGTTATAATTATAATAATTATACTATTTTTACTCGGTACTTTTTCATAGAAAAAAAATATTTATGGTTTGATGTTTCCGCAAAAAAATAATGATGCTGAAAACATCGCTCTTTCAAACATCGATGTAATCGAAACTTCAGTTTTTTTTTAAGTGAAGCGCACCAGGCGAGTTCTACCTAAAACACGAATGTGGAAGAAAAACATTTCTGAATTTTTTCGTACTTTTAGTATAGTTGAACCATAAATTAAGGTACCTTTCACTTAAGAATTTTGTAAAAATATAGGTAATTTTCTCCAAACCGGTCCCTGCGATTTTGATAAAAACATTCAACTGCAATCGCAATGTAAAATGTGGTATGGTCAACATTGATTCAATTTTGAAAAAACAAAAAATCATTCCGAAAAACAGTTTAATCAAAGTGGTTTAACTAGGTTCAAGATACACACAGTGTAGAACGGTAATTAACTTCTAAATTTGTTTAAAATGACAACCTCATTAACTTCAACAGATTTTTTTAAACAAAAGCTTTGATTGAACTAATTAAAAATTAAATATAGAAAAATTAATTTTTTGGATTAAGAAAAATATAAACATATATTTTTTAAATATCAATTTTTCGAAAACGGGACATATATTTCAAGTCTTAGTTTTAGGTAGTGTGTAACATCTATGTCTGTTGAATAAAGAATTTTCTTAGCTTTATTTAGTTGTGAGAATTGGGATACATTTTTGAAGTGGCTAAATACTCTCTTAGTTGCAAAACAAAAGAATTAATGGTGTATGAAACATTTATAAATATTAACAATTTACAAACAAGCGTTGACCTATGAATTTCATTTTTGCGTTTACATTACCTTAAAATTTTTTTTCATCATCAATAAAAGCTGTGTTTTATTTTTCTTGTGATACAGATCAGATCATTATATTTATTTGCGAAACAATAACAAAACAAAATCCCGCTTTTATTGTAATCTATCGTGCGGCTTAAATTGACTCGTGAAAAGTCGGAATTACTTTCCCAATTTTCTTTCTTTATTTTCAGTTTTTGATTATTTTTATTAAAAAAATACATCAATCCTTCTTCAAACAAGTTTTACTCTGAAGATAAAAGTTTAACCGGGTCCCAGAGCAAGGTACCTAAATGTTTGACAGCTGAAAACTTTTTTTTAAAAAAAATGTAGGTATTGTCAAAAATTTAGCTTAATTTAAGCTGCGAAACAAAATCCTTTCGAAAATGAATTTGATATAAGATTTTGGAAAGAATTTTTTATGTTAGCTAATATTTAGCATATATTTTGAGCACTTGACCATTTTTTAAAAATTATTTTGGAAGTAAGTTTTTTTAATCCTGTGACCCCCCCCAAACCAATTTTCTAGATCCGCGCCTGCATACAGACCAATTTTTTTCAAAACGTTGTTTGAAATGCCATCGTCTCCAAAAGAATTCGAATTTTTGAGAGAATTTATTAATTTCAAAACTTCAAGTCCTGTAATATTTGTATAAAAGAAACTATTTCTATTATAATTAAGCTCAGGAAGAGTTACTGATTCCGAACAAATGTCACAAGACAACGAAAAATCACGAGGAAATGACATATGTGCAATAGATGTAAAATAGTTGTTAAAAATGTTTGCAACTGCAGTAGGATCTGTGACATTATCATTTTCATTTGTTAACGCAATTGTATCATTACGGTATTTAGACTTGCGATCAATAATTGTATTAACAACTTCCCATTCTTTTCTAAGGTTACCGTGAGAATTCTCAATTTTGTTAATAAAAAAGTTATCCTTGCATAACTTAATGTCTTTTTTTATTTTTTTGCATATTTGAGTGTAGCGAGTTTTTAGGGCATGATTATGTGGATGTTTGCAACATTTCTTACGAAGTCTGTGCTTAGATTTTATTCGATTTAGAAGAGATTTATTCATCCAAGGTTTTAACATTACTTCCGATCTTCTAAGAACTAAAGTTCTGCTCGAATCATTGATGTGATTTTTAAGGATTACAACAAAATGTTGGAATGCTCGCGACGCGTCTACCTCAAAGTATACATCGTTCCAATTCTCTCTAAGCAGTTTAGTTTTTAAAAGGTTATAGTCAATTTTTAATAAATTCGAAGAAAAATCTCTTTTAGACGTGTTTTCACTACTTAGACTGCTGAAAAGTAAACCAGTCATGCTATGGTCTGTAATCCGAAGATCAAAATTAAGAGCAATACATTGATTAATTCCAAGCGCTAAAAACCGACCAAAAACATGATCAAGACAAGTGCCAGATTCTCCACGAGTTGGTTCATTAATGAAAGATGTCATCCCTTGAGCAGCCATAAGAGATTCATATGTTTCTATTGTTTTACAAGATTTAAGTAAATCTAAATTTACATCGCCAAGAATAATGACATTTGCTCCCGTTTCTGACGTTAAAAAGACTGAAAATTCATCTAAGAAAATATTCGAAGCAACATTATGAATTCTATAAACACACACAAAAACAAAAGATACATTACATATAACGCAAGTGATTTTTAAAGCATCAGCACTCGAAAAATTTAAATTTACAACTTTACACTCATAAATGTCTTTGATGAATACACCTACACCCCCTGCCATATACGAATCGTTAGTATTAGCGTAAAACACATAATTTGGGATATTGAAATCTTCTTTTTCATAGGAATAAATCCAAATTTCAGTTACAAAAATCAAGTCTGGCAAATTTATAAAACTTTGAAGGTTGCATAAAAGAAAATCGAAATTTTGACGCAAACTTCTCACATTTTGATGCACTACATAAACAGGTTTTTTTTCATTTATATCAGAATAAAAGATAGTATCATGACAATCATGTATGGTTTCGTTGGTAGAGTCATATATTAAAGGATCATTATTATTAACCATTGCTATGTAATTAATTAATCAAGTTTCTTTAAATCATCAAATGATCTTATAATAACAACTCTACCATTATCAACCTTTCTCATAAAAATGTTAGACTTTCTAAACCATAAGTATTTATAATTATTTTCATTTTTTACTTTTCTTGCCTCCATAAATAAAGCCCTAGTGTACTTAGTAAAATAATCATTGATGAAAATACTATGTCTCTTATCCTCACCAAAAAGTGATGTGTTTAGAGACTTCTTAGCAGAACGCTTGCTTTTCATTATACGCAGTTTGACATCAGGTGACGAAAGATGAATGCATATGGTGTTCATATTGGTTTGTATTAAATGATGATTATTTTTCTTTGCTGCAGGCAAACGTTTGACAAAGCATTTTACTATCTCTTCCTCAGAAACAGAAACATTTAACGCTTCACCAAAGATTTTATTTACGGTGTCTAATGCATTTTGAGTGTTTGCCTCAGGCACACCAACAATTTCGATGACACTTTCCATTTCCTTCTGCTCCCTCCAATTCAATTTACTTTCCAAACTAGTAATTCTCGATCTCAGTGCAATATTTTCCTCACTCAATTGTTCTATTTTGTGTAGGAAATCAGTATTCATTTTTTTTATGGCAAGAATTTCATCATAGAGTAGCTTTAAGGTGATTGAACCGTCGGAGCCGTTATCCAATGCTTTTGGACTCGTAAATCCACTCTGTTGGTGCTGATCTAACAATGCAGATGCAAGAGGAGTTGTTGTTGTCGACGATTTAAGCACAGGTTGCCTAAATGATTCATCAGCTTTGGTCGAAGACGATGCAGTTAATGCGACCGAATTGCTACCAATTAGTTGTTGTTGTGATGATGAGCGTCTGAGAGCGAGACACTTTTCACATTTGAATTGTTGTTTGATGGAATACAAATAATCAATGTCAGCTTTCAACATATTTACACAAGGCCCATGAAAGAAATGTTGACAGACCATACAGGATAATTGAAGAGAATCATTACGCTCTATTTTTTCCTTACAGGTAAAACAAATCATTGCGGAAAAATAATTGATTCTATTATTTACTTATGTAATTTTAAACTTAAGAACTTCTGTGAAATGCAAAAAAGAGCGCACCCCACGACACTAATTAACATACGTCCGCTCTGGGAGAAAGCTTACACAAGACTTGGTAAGGATTGGAATTAAAATAGTACTCGTTTGTTTTTTAATACAAGAATATAAAATTTATGTTAAACTTTATTAAAAATGGAAATGACAAAGGAAGCCATTTTAAAATAGAAATAAAATTTCTTGTGTATGGTTTCTTCATTGCCGGTCATCTTTTTTTTTTCATCAGCGATGGTAAACTTTGGAACATCCGCTTCTATGTTATTTACACAGTTTAGACATTCAAGCAAATATATTTTTCAAAACTTTGATCACAAAAATATTTTCTTACGTTATGGGAAAGTAAAAATAATTTTTATTAGATGACAAAAACTAAAAGAAAATAAATTTTTACTTGCTCTATAGGGCAAGTGTGTGGATCAGAATCAAAACCCATTATATCCACTTTTCAAAAAAAATGACTTAGGTATGAGGTTTTGTTTCTATTATTCAAATACATACGTTGCGCCCAAGTTTGAGTCTCTAGTTACATTTGTTGGCATAGAAATCAGACCCCAAAGTTAGAGGTTAAGTTCAAAACCCATTTTATCCACTTGAGTTTTTGTTTCCAAACCCATTATATCCAAACAATTTTATTCGCATCAAAATCCATTATATCCATTCAAAATATTATTTCTAAAATAAATTTGAAATTCAAAAACCATTTTATCCATGGGATGAGATTAGATGGGAATATCCGAAAACTTATACGGATTTTTGAAAAAAAAATTTTCGGCATTTAGGATTGAATTTATTTGTTCAAGAAAGCAGGCGTAGTTAAAAAAATGGAAATAAAGTCTTCTCGTTTTTAATTGAATTTTTTTCATGCCATATTTTCTTATTTTGGTCTGAAATTCAGAGGTGATTTTCAAAATCCATTCTATCCATATTTGTTTTGGGTATAACTCTAAAACTAAAACCCTCAGATCACGATTTCTGGACTTAAACTGTAGGGAATCCTAATTGAATCCATCCTGCATTTAAAAAAGTACTAAAAAATGTTTCGTTTACGAGATACAAGTTTTTCTCGATTTACTCGAAATCAAAAAAAGTGGATAAAATGGGTTTTGATTCTAATCCACACAAGTATTGGTTTCGTGTCGTAAAAAAATTGAGGTTTTAATCAAAACCAACATTACGATGATAGAGAATTCCAAAAAGTGGGTCTCGCAATTCCGTCCGTGCGTCTGTGCGTCTGTACGTCCATCTGTACACATTTCCACAGCCTAAACGGGTGGACGGATTTTCTTCAAATGGTACAGATGATTTTTATGGAATTCTGAAAGTTGGTTTTTTTTTGTTTTTTTATATCTCGCTTAGAAAGTGTACCTCCCATACAAATTTTTCATTTCAAACCAAATAACTCAAAAACGGCTCTAACGATTTTGATTAAACTTTGCAGACGTAATATTTAAAACAATTGCAATAAAACTGCATTTTTAGTTTTTTCTCAAAAAAGTCGAAAAAGTGTACCTCCCATACAAATTTTTCAAAATTTTGCCCTAAATGTCGGCTCTTTCCCAACATCAACAAAATTTCTTTAAATTTATATGGAGGCAGCTATTAAAATCTTCAAGTAAACTAACATAAAAGTGTTTTAAACTGCAAGAGCAAGTACGTGCGACCCCAGTCGTGCATTTTATTTTTCCTGAATAAAAAAAATTTTAACTATGGAATTTCTAAATCTTTGTCACAACATTTGAATGAAACACCTATGTAACTTCATATATGTTTTCCAAATTAAAGTTTAAAAAGAAACATTTTTTATTTTTTCTGCAGATAAATCTTCTAAATTGGTTATGTCTACAACATAAAATATTGTTTGTTTGTTATTTTTTTTTATTTTTTGTGCATTTTTTTTAGTTGTTTTTTAACGACGGTCACGTTAATTATAAAATTATTCAAAAATAAAGGAAGGTACACTCACTTCATAAAAAAAAACAATATTGTTTGATGTTATTATAGATGAATTTATTAACACACTTGGTCTCATTATTAAAGTAGGTACTTTTATATAAACAAAATGCACTTTATAAGAATTGCATTGAAATAAAAACTCCAACAATTTCCGAACAATACCTGCACTTCAACGAACTAATTGAAACTAATAGTTTGCCCTATAATTAGTGAGAATAAGGTATACAAAACAATAATAAATCTTTTTTCTTTTAAATAACTGCATACGTACCTATCACCGTAAAATGTCGACGATAAATGCGTACCCATATAAATCTAAAAGGACGCGAACTTAGTCCTTGATGGGGGGAAAACCCTTATATTTATCTTTAAGGAGTATTAATGTCTGTTGTCAGGGTAACGTTGTTTTGTTTTGTTGTGGTGTATACACTACTACTAGGCACTTGTACATGTAGTCCTTGGCAGGTGCACGTTGCACACACTATTGATATTGATATGATATTTTCCACATTAACGATAGCTCACTTTCATTTAAAGTTAGTAGTGAAAATGTGTTCAATTTTATTGAAGGGCAACGCTACGCTAGTTGGGTATTCTTATGTTTCTGCAGGGAATCATATTCATAATACATATATGTTAGAGTTGTTATAGGTACATTATATTATATACAATATGTGAATATATAATTGGTCCTTAGTAACAATGTACATAGTAATACAATAAAATTGGGGTTTGAAAACACTGGTTCGATATTTTGTCGGCTGGGTCGCTTGAACTTGTTCTTGTAGCTCAAAATACACTGACACTATCAACAATTTTCGAGAATAATTTGGGGTTGTTAACTAGTTCTTTAAATTAAATAAGAACATTTGACCAAAAAATGTATAGGTACACTCCGAAACCCATAGTGAATTTATAGGAATTGAAATATTTACCCTCATATACTCCCAACATGACGAATGAAAAACTAAACTAAACTAAGCGAAGTCTTGTTGAATGTTTTTCTTTTTTCGAAAAAAATAATAAGAAATAAAAGTAGGTACATAAGAATCCATCTATTTTTACAAAAGCTTAGGTAAACAAAATTTTGTATGATTTGGTATTGTTTGATGATTGATGAATTACGAACAATTTCCTTTCTAAAATAGGGGCATTTCTCTTATCAACTTGTGTTTGCATTAAAAATGTTGATAAGAAAATTTCAGATCGAGTACTTAACATTAATAATTACCTATCAAAAAAGTTTTAATTTTCTTCAAGGTGTGCCGCCAAAATTGTAGTTCCGTACGACTCACCATAGAAGTCGTTATCTTTTGTGTGTTACTCTATAGATATTTTATTGCAATTAATCGATCTAATGGTGGAATGGAAAAACATTAAGAGGTACAGTCACCAAATGTACATAAAAATGATAAGGATTCATTGTTAAATTTAACATAATATGCATTTTAAAGCACCCTTTACAACAAAAAGAGTTCAATGCACTTACCTACCTGCCTCTTAATCCACGTGCGGGTCCGGAAACTAAAGTCTCTTTATCGTAAACAGCAAAAATATTTTGTAATCATGATTTGAATTGAAATAAATGTTTTTTGTTTATT
Organism: Episyrphus balteatus; assembly: GCF_945859705.1. NCBI lineage: Eukaryota > Metazoa > Arthropoda > Insecta > Diptera > Syrphidae > Episyrphus > Episyrphus balteatus. Next base: position 52,719,477 of record NC_079134.1, on the reverse strand, counting down.
GTGCTAAACCACAAAATAATGAATCAAGTTGCCTTTCGATGGGGTTAAATGAAATTTGATCTACAAATTGCGTTACAGCGGTTTGTATAATAAAATTATTCAAATAAACGTGGATACAAAAGCAAAACACAATATGAGTCGCACGTTCTTCTTGAAGGCTATAAATGGTAAGAAGAGATTAGTCTAAAGGCCTCGTCACACAGAGAACTTTCTTAAAATAAGTTTTGATTTTCTTATACTTTTCAGTAAGATTTATACAGGTTAATTCACCAGGAATGTGCCAAAAAGCTAGAGCGTGTAGGTTGGGTCGAGACAAGAAATAAAACTTTTTTTTCACGAGAGCTGAAAAAGAATAATTAACAAAATAGTATTATAGTAGCGCTTGGTACCCAAAAACTTAGTTCTACATAATTTTCACAGTATTTATTCCTATCAGGTAAAAAAATAAAAAGTTCCACCAACTGCCGCCATTTTGTTTTATGATTTGTTTTCTGCATGGTGGGTAAAAAATAAGTAAGTGGGTAAAAAATACTTTACCCATTTCCGCTTGCTATACTTAGATATTAGCTCCGAAATATCTCAGCAACCCATATGTTAAATTGTGATATTTATTGAATGGTTAAAAGAGATGAACTGGTGCTTTAGTTATTTTGTTTGCGTCCTAACTTCGGGTCACTGTGGCGTATGCGTAACTTTTTTCATATGGAATTATTTTTTTTTTATTTTAATCACCTTTTTGGGTCAAATACACCTATGTGCTGCGTGATAAAAAAGGGAATACAAATCGTGAAGTAAGCCCCTCTAGTGAAGGTAAAGTTGAGTTTTATTTTTTGTTATCATTTTGAAGAGGGTACCTAAATAATTATTTTAATTAAATTGCTTAAACAAAATATATGCAATAGGTAAATTAAATTTGCTAAATTTTTAATTGACAAATTTAAAGACATTATGGATATTAAGAAAGTTGCGTGCAAAAGATACATAGTTAAAAACTATTAATTTTTAAACACTTTTGAAAAAAAAAATAGCTACATCAAGAAGTTACATATATAACACTGGTTTACAAGGGTTTTGTTGCCGAAACAAAAAATATACTTTTCTGAAGGTTTTCGGTGTGCTGAACTCGAATCCGAAGTCAGAAACAACTAATCAGCTCCCGATATTACCGTTAGAAAATGCAAAAAAACGTTTTTTTGAGTTCTTCGGACCTTGTTCTTTTGTATAAGGAAAATTGTTAGAGCATATTTAGTAACGGTTTCTATAAGAACTGTTTTTCATCTTTACCTGTTTAAATCTTTTCAGTATCGTTTGCATTGCCCGAGATATCTTAAAATGAAGTAAGTAGGTTAGGCTTCATTTATCATAAAGGAGATAATGAATTTATAAAATATGCCAAACAACCAATGATATCTCGGGCAGTAAAAAAGATATCGGAAAGATTTAAAAATGTGAAAAATAGTTCTTATTAAAACCGTTACTAAATATGCTCAATCAATTTTCCTTATATAAAAGAAAAAGAAAAGTTATAGTAAATTTTGTGATTCTTCATCAAATCGTCATGTTTCATGTGATGAGGAGTTTGTACTTTTTTAAATGAAATATTTAAAAGTTTTAATTTTTTTCTTTTTTTTGTAATAAAAGTTGGGAACCGATGAAAATATACGGTTGTCATTATCGCAAATAGATTCCATATTTTAAGATAGAAACGGTTTTATTATCAATAAAAGTATTGATAGTAACTGATTTTTTTTTTTTTTTTTGTTTTTATTGAAAGTATTGATAGGGCGGTTTTTTTTTGTTAGATGTTTTTTCAAATTTTTTTTTTTTTTCATGATGAGATTTCCTACAAAAAACATTAAAATTAAAGAATAAACACTTTATTTCAATTTAAAGATATTTTTTATTGGTTTTTAAGACAATTAAACACTAAAAGGGCGGTCTTTCCCCCACTTCCCCTATGTAATTTTGAATGAAAATAATCCAAATGGTTCTCAATTTTCAGCAGGGTAAGTTAGTACTTTGAATAATTTGGTATTTAAATAAACAATAACAAAAATAACAAAATGGAAAAAGTGTCTAGTATTTCACAAAAGTGCAAGAACAAGAAGACTGAATTTGATTATTTTTTTTTCATTTTGACATTTCTTCTTGTCGTTTGTGATTCATCAAAAGAGTGTGTCTAGGAGCAAGAAATTTATAGTACCTATGAGATTTATTTTTATTATGTGTACATGATTTGGAGGTACGAGATTTAAAAATCAAATCTCTAGAAAAATCACGTAATCAAGGGAATTTCAAGCAAACATCAATAATTCTAAATGTAGATTAAATCATAATTAGGGCCTCAACATTGAGATTGAAAGATAAGTTGCAGAACTTAAGCTTGATACCGCAGGTCTTAATATAATTTATTTAGTTCCATCTTGGATTTCGAAGGCGTTATTAAAAATACATAATATACCAGATACAATTTTATTTATCTTTAGTGTTAGACAATTACCTGAAGAGGTAAGGGCAACCTAATAACTAATTATTAGGTAGCATAAACATAGATACATATAAACAGAGACTTCAACAGAACATTCATCTTATTTGCAAAATATCACTCTATATTGAGCACCTACATTTATCTATGCAATTACCGTTAAACAACAAACAAATTGCATCTTTTTTCCTGCATTTGATGATAGCTCATTTTTTACATGTTCTATAATCCAGTTCACCAGATTGCAATCAACCGAAGCAAAACCAATAATATTAGCAGGAGTTTTTATGATGAATTACCTAATGACGTATTTCTGTTAAAGCTATGTCATTTCAAATCTCTGATCTATGAAACGTGCATGTGGCAAGAAAATCCGCTGCATTCGTACATAAAAAGTCAATCTATCTGACGCGTCATGGCGTACCGCTAACTGCGCACATACAAACACAGATTTTGCGCCAACATTTGCGGTTTCCGAGGAAATTCAAACTCGAATTTTAATAAAGAGCTCAAATTGTGTGGCTTTGATGTACCTACATATGCGCAATACGGATTGCATACTGTCAACTTATGCCAACAAAAATGGCTTCAATAAAACCATCACAGAAAAAAGGCGCGCAAAAAAAAAAAAAAAGAACAACATTGAGCTACTTTAGAATCCCCATAGAAAATAAGTTTGACGAGATATCTTAAGCCACCGATTACATGTGTGTTGTTTTATTTTTTGCAGTTCCACATCAAGCTTGATTCGGACTTGAGATGTACTCACATGCTTGTTTTTTTCTTTTAAACATGTTCCATTGAACTTGATTGTCTGTCCGGTGTGCCTACATGTTTTTTTGTACGTACGATTGAGAACTTACTTTTTCTTTGGGTTTTGGATTTCTTACGTTTCGTTGCAAAACTTATTACTGCAACTGGTTACGGATAAGAATGTAGGCGTCTCTCAAAGTAATAAAATTTATCTTTTTCTTTAAAATAATAATAACAAGGAACGATGTGACTGCAATGTTATCCATAACACCCACTTTTACTGTTAAAAAAATTGATTGCTTTCCTTATTCGTTTCGGATACTTGTTTTTATTTTTTCTTCATCAGGTAATAACGGATAAAGATGGTTAATAAATATAAAATTGCCTGTTTAAATGACAGTGTCTAGAATGAAAGGCAATTATTAGCTTATGACACATGATTTAAGGTAGATCATGCTGGATCTAATAGTCTTAAAGCAAAATTTGGGTTTTGAGGTATAACTAAAAGCAATCTATACGTATAAATTTATGTAGGCCTATGTTGTTGGGGTGTCAAAAATATATTTTTTTCGATTTTTGTGTCGAATACCTCAGAAAATTGGGTCCCATTCGTTTAAACGCCGCGCGTCGTTTGAAAGAGATCGATCAAGGATGCATAATTATTTTAAGTGAGTAGATAGACCTTAAATAAATATAATATAACCTAATTTCGTAATGCAAGGACCAATTGCATAAAAAAATCCGTTTTATGCATGCCCGAAATAACTGTGTCATAAGTGATGTTTGTTGAGTTTTTTTGGTCATTCTTTTCCTTCCAGCTAATTAAAATTACCAAGCAAAATTATGTCGATAAGACTACCTATATTAGTCATGTTTTATTTTGCTTAGCAACAACAAAGCGAAATCTTCTTTTGTTGTAACACAAATAAATACAATGATCTGATCTGCATTTTGGTGAAAATAAAACACGGCTATTATTTATTGAGAACCTTAACGCGTTCCCGGAAATGACGTTTTTTTAATTTTTTATCTCAGTGTGTAAAACGAAATTTTTTTGAGATCGATGTTTGATTGTTTTGGCCTCGATCAGAATAACACCAAAAGAATAAAATTTTAATCTTTATATCTCAAAACAAAAATTATTCATTACTAGCCCTGTTTTTGCTAAAAATTAGTAGTAACTCATTTTTTGATTTTATTCGAAAAATAAAAAATTGTTTGTCTTTTATGAATAAAATATAAAATAAGTAGCTACTGAGTATAAGAAAAAATTTTTTTTTATTACATTTTTACCGATTTCTTATGTTCTTGTTCATACTCGAAATTTTTACTTAAAATTAGTTATAAGACTTTTTTTTCTGAGATTTAGTAGGAAGATACTTATGATTCAGTCTTGAATTTTAAACCAATTTCTCAACCTTAAACTTTTTTATTACAATTTCGTAAGTAATCATACCAACAATCAAACTTGAGAGTGTACAACCGATGAAGCTACCTATATTAATTCAATTATAAACCGTATCATTACCCTAAAGCTAAGAGAATAAAGTGGGCTTGGGTACCTACCTACACCTTTTTTTTACAGAGATCATTGCTTCGTTTTAATTTTCATCATGGTTTCAATAATTGAACTTCCTGTAGATTGCATAATATTTTTGGATTCTCTTGTTTTAGAAGATTAAGAAGCCAATGCAGCTCTACCACTGACATTTAAAATGTATAGGTATAACTACCTTTATCACGGTGGCGGTGTGTTGCCGGAAATCCCTCAACACTCTATTCTTCGGTATTATTCAATTCCAAAAATACATTTATGGATTAAGGTTTGAATTGATTTGATCGCATCGAATTTACTTTAAGACGGGAAGTTACCATTATATTTATTTACCACACTTTATGTGCGACTTAGGTATAATATTCTTAAAAGACAGGAACTTGAACATGAGTAGAAATAATAAATTATATTTAAAATGAACAAACAAAAGAAAGAATAATAATTTTGTCAGAAAGTACCTACATAAATTATCTTACCAGTCGGCCGACCGCCCGCCCGGTATTCGGTATGGTCAACGCAACGAACGGCCGGCGACAGTGTGCTAGACATTCAGAACCAGATTTGGCGTCAGGCAGGATGTATTCGTCACCCAAAATGGAAGTAAATTGCTTAGTTGCGATGACCAATGGCTTATAAGTTATAATGTCTCAAGAAGTCAACAAGCTAATTGCTGATAATGACTTTTGTCAAGAAAGAAAATTAATTGCAGAACCAAACAATTGTTTTATAACCTGTCAATGTTTTGCTTGGGAACATGAACACATCCAAAGATATAAGTTATAAGGTCCAAGGTGAACATCTTGGTTCGGGAATTAATGAAGTTATATAATCTTTTTATATAACCTTCATTTAAATAATGTACGAATACGGAATACCAGTAACTTATTAAACAAGGTGCAACTAAAGTTTGGATTATTTCGCAGCAATGTTAGAGTTGTAAGAGTTTCTTTTTAACAAATTGAACGATTTTTGAAAAAAAAAAACTCTCTATGGGAGAACAAAAACTTGTAATTGAAATAAGCTTTCAAAATTACAGCGCCCCATTCTGTGGCTAGTATTCCCAGGTATTTGCTCATCTGGTTGAAAAGTTCAAGCTTAAAGTGCTGTAAAAATGGCGTTTGAGGTCATGCTTAATCCTACAAAAATTGTTTATGCTGCAAAGTGAAGGTTGGCCACAGCTTGTGAACATACCCAAAATGGACATTCGTACTGTTACAAGAAACATAGTTTTTTGTCTATAATGGTAAAAACGATCAAATATCAAAATACTCAAGATATTGTGGCCGGTGTTGAAGTAGAATATATGTAAAAATTTTGATTCTTTTTTGTTAATTGAGAAGATTACGGCCAAAAAACTTCATTTTAAAGAATTAAATGAATCGTCAGTTTTAAGAACGGAATAAGTCCACTTTTTTTAATTCACTTTTTGATGCAAATGTTATCCTTAGACGTAAACAAATCTTCTAAAATGAAAAAAAAAAAATATTTTGGGTGTCGAAGTTACAAGACTTGAACAGTTTTATAAGTTTGAAGAACAAAATAAATCCAGGATTTCAGGCTACTGAATACTGATTACATATGTCTTAACTAAGGCGTTCACGGGTTTTAATTACATAAAACGTTGAATTGGTTATAAGATAAAAGCGCGGAGTGCTATTAAATGGGAGGGTTTTTTTCAATATATCTCGTAAGCAAAGCATAATTTTGATAAACTGATTTTAAAACTTGTTGTAGAGAATCAAATTTAATATCGGAAAATGTTTTTTTAAAAATTGAGAAAAAAATCCAACAGTCCAAAGAAAACATGAAAAAGTCAAGAAAAGCGATTTTTTTTAGTTTTTTTTTGTTTTTTTTTAACGGTATTTTTTTCGGGCTGAGATATGCATTGCTCTTAATATAAACAGAAGATTATATTTCCTTCAAAATGCTAGGCTCAAAAAGTGTTTTTTATTGTATCTTTATTTTCCCATTTTTTGTTTTACTCAACACTAAACCAAATCCTTACGTAAATACAACAAAAAAATTCGTTGAGCCAACGAAAATTTAATTAAATTTCAGCCGATGAAAAATTTAATTGGCTCAACGAAATGGCTTTCATACGTTAATGAAGAACTTCATCAATCAACGAAAACTGTAGTATTTTAATGAAATTTTTCATAAAAATTTTTGATCGAGAGTTAATGAATTTTTACATCACTTTACGAAATTTTTCATCGATTAACGTAAAATTTAATTAACCACGGTGATATTTTTCGTTAGTCAATGTATTTTTTGATTAATTTATGAAAGAACTTTCGTTAGCTAAGGTTTTTGCGTTTTCCAAACAATTTTGCAAAATGGACTTATTCCGTTCTTAAGACTGACTATTTAAGTGTTATAAGTTAATACGATGAGTCAGAAAGGTTAGGAATATTTAAAACCAATAAAAAATTAGTAAAAAGGAGAAGTTTAGCGTTTTAGGTAAATATCATAATGTATTTACTGGGGCGTAGACTTACTGTTTTTTTCTTTTTCAATGAATAAGTTTTTTTTTAGCTATAGTGCTATAGACCAATTTTCTTCGGATGAAATCCCAACAACATTTTAGTTCAAAGAAAATATCCATGGGGAAGGGGATCAGTGGACAAAATCACCAAGAAGAAAGTTTTTCTTCGAAAATCTTCACATACCCAAGAATAACTGGGTACCTTAGCCCTGAAACTAAAATCCCCAGAACCGAATCCGCAATTTATTATTATCAAGTATGTACCTGAATTTAGGCTGTGATTTAAATGCCTTTCCTAATCTAGTTAAATTATTATTTTTTTGATTGTTTTATTTCATTTATTATTATTTGTTATTCATTTTCATTTTGTGTCAGTGCCATCGGGATGATACAATACTGGGGTAGTAACTATAGTATGATGATTAAGTACAAGTATATAATAAAGAATAAAATCTGAATCCCTGGAGAAGTAAGAAATTCTTACGAATCGTTGGGTGAAAGAGTGGAATAAAGTATTTTATATATTCGAATTCCAAAACCAAAAAAGAGCCTAATTATAATATAATAAAATTAAAATATATTTTGATTGATTAATTGTTCTCTATTATAAGCTAATGTTTAAGTGAAAGAATTGTAAAAAAAATCAATTACGGGCGGAGAAAGCAAAGTACTGTTGCAAAGGAGATTTGGGATTGACAAAGTACCAAATTCTGAGAGGTTGGTCTTTCAGCATACTTCGTTTGAGCATTTATTTTTTTTTTGTTTCCATCTCTCCCCATACTCACACTCTGAAAAACTTACTCCATAATTGAAGCTGTGGTGGTGCACCGCCCAAATTGAAGTCTTGAACATCAGCATTTGGATTGCCCAGCCCAATAACCCACACCATTTTCTTCAATATTGTTCGAAAAGTTTTACCTACTGTGATCATCAATTTTCATCTTTTACCAATTTTCGTCCTGAAATGGAACAAAATGGTGCCTTTTTTTAAATTTTTATATGTGCTTTTACAAAAGATCGTGTTTATATGTATGAACACAATGACAAACTCTTGATGTCTGAGTAGAATCGAAAAGTCATCCAATGTAAAAACACCAAGCAAAAAAATTAAACTTAAAATTTCGAGAACCACTTGACGACCCTGTACAAAAAAGTAATGAAATCTCTTTGTTTACAAAAAGAGAACAAAGATCAATTCAATTAACAAAGAGGAAGCCATGAAACTTCGTATAATTATTTTTCCTTTGTGAATGCAGGTTTTGTTTATTTAAAATTTTCGTGTGATTTGGAGAAGACCAAAAATAAATTGTGACAAACAAGGCTTAAAATAATGATTTAAAATAATGAGTAATTTTGACCATAATTAATAAGCTTCTAAAATTCAGATATTTTCAAATTTTCACAAAAACAAAATCTCGATTGTTTTATAATAAATTTTTAATTTTAATTAGTTTTCTTTTTTAAGTCCTTCAATCAAGTATCAGCAATGATATTCTAAATAAATTCGCTGCAATGCAAAAATACTTTTTTTTGTGACTAATCAAATAGTGATGCAACCGCACATAAATATTCTATAGCAACTACAAAAGAAAAACAACTACGTTGATATTTTAAATTAAAAACTTTACACTTCGCTGATCGTAATTATCTGACCACGAACCAAGCAACATAAACATAGCATCGCACAGTACAGACAAAATAGTAGGAAATGAAATCACTTCAGAGCCGGTTCAATCGATGAAGCCAAGCATAAAGACTGGTTAAGTCTGGGATGAGGTTGGCATCTACAGACACATTTATACATTGTGTAGATCTACAATACCATTTCAATGTCGAAAATTGTAACAATATTAATAATCAAATAAAAAAAAGAAACATTCAGTACCCTACGAACCTATGCCATGATTTTTTATAAATGCGTTATGGGTAGTTAACTTTTGGACTCTCTTCGGTCTAGAAAGGCAGGGACCACATAAGACTTTCATGCAACTTCAACTGTGCATTATAGACATTAAAGCATAGGTAGGTACTTGTGATCGATGTAGACTTTTGCCTCACCTTAAGCTCTAAAAGAAAAGAATGACTTTAATAACGAAAGTAATTATTTCGAAAAAAGGGTTTGTTTATTGTATCGTGCTTGTCTTCCTTTTCATAAGTTAGGTTTTGTAAATTAAAACGAGAGATATTAATCTGACATTTAAATTTGGGAGATCGAGAACACAAAAAAAGTGCGTCCCTCCCAACTAACAATTTTACTTCCACAAGGGTCTAACGAAGCTGTTTCGATTTTAGAAATATTGCTTGTACACGACCATAGAGAAGCTCATCTGGCCCACCCGAGAAGCTTGATAGGCCTTGGAAGAGTCATATGCAAGTTGATTGGAGAGACTCATAACATGTCTTTAATGCCTTATAGAAAGAACCAACATTTGAAATTTGAAAATGTGTATTATTGTTGCAGGCTTTTATTTTTATTTAGAAGCTCTGAGCAGACTTGTCGAAGGATTGTGAAAGTCTAAACGAGCTATATCCCAAATAGAATAAAGAAAAAAAAATGTTTTTTTTCATTTTTATTTTTTTTTGTGTATACCTATTACATTTTATTTATTCATTTTCTTCTTTGTTTTCCATCCAGACAAGTTTTGCTTCTGAAATTAAATTTCCAAACACAATTATATTGTGAGAAAAAAACTTCTTACCACTTGACGCATTTTGCTGGATTTGAACCTCGTACATCCTGATTGATAGTCCGGTACCTTACCCATCGAGCTACTCAGGTATATAATGGAAGAGTTTCAAATTTGGACTACTTGAAACCAGAGCTTCCTAAGGGCTTCGACTTAACTTCCTGATGAGTTGCACTATCTTAAAGAATATGGTGACCATTTGTGTTTTTGTTTCAAAGTTATTATTTTTGGTTATTTTCTGTTTTTTTTTATCTTGTAAAAAATTATTTAATAAAGACTTAATAATATTATATTCTGATTCTCAAACCATATCATTATTAGAAGATGAAAGAGAATAACTTTTTACTCAAGAACAATTTTTCTGGAGCAGAAAAAAATATCTTAAAAATTCGGTTTTTATAGACTTTAGAGGTTTCACCCGGATGCCGGCAACCCGCATTTTTCCGAAGCAGAAAAAAAATCTTTAATAATTTTAGGCTTTTGGCTTTTTCTTAAAAATTAGAGAATTAACTTTGTTTTGAACTAAGATAAAAATCTAAAATGTCCATCACTATTTTATATTTAAATAAGTGGAGAAGATTAAAATCTTGTTTTCCTTTCTTCTCTACTTACTTGAATATTAACTCCAAATTGGTCAGTAAACCATTTTTAATATCACTATTTTAAACCAATTACCGATATGAAAAGATTCACTTTTTAATTTATTTCTTTATAACAATGAATAAAAAAAAACCAAAAATGGTCACCATAACGGCACTCATCCACATATTTCTTATTCTCATGAGTTTGCCTGACAGTTTAAAAAATTTAGCTTGTACTCACTTTCACAGGGCTTCTAGAAATAAAATTAGTTCGCTTAGGCAAACTTATAAAATTAAATGCTTTTTACAATGTTTTGCTTGTACTTAAAGGACCTCTACAAATATAAATAAATATCCCCTAACTTCGCTAAGGCAAACATACAAAACTAAAAGCTTTTTCGCGCATGCGCCTGAAATTTAACTTCTTTTTTTCTCATACAGAGATACAAAACGTACATTTATGTAAGTCGTTATATTTGAAAGAAATATAAAACATACTTTGTAATATTTTCAATCAAAAACAATGATTCAACAATTTTTTAATTCAAATATTAGAATGCAGTAACACATCTATTTTGTGGAATATTTGTTTAAAAAGGCAAAACCGTTTAATGCGGTTTATTTGAAATTCGACGTAATGTTTTTTTTTTTTAATGAATATCTCGACTCATATACTATTGATATAATTTCGGTAATATAGAATTATAATAATAAATGCATTTAAGGCAATTGTATAAGTTGTAGGTACTTCTACCATACTTAAATACCTACCTAAGTCATTTTTGAGTCTAATAATTTTCGAATTGGACAAAAAAAATACAAAGCATTCATAAAGATTTTGTAAGCAGTTCTAATACAATTTCTTTTGCAAAGCCATTTAAAAGAAGTCAGTTTTGGCTTATATTTCTTGTGCTTCTACAATGGAATTTCATGTGGCCATATTGAAATTTAAACGAAATGTTTACATTAATACTTGTAGAAATTTTTAGATTCCACTTGCACTAGGTTTCTAGGAAGCGGGTAACGAAAGTTATGCCTCGGAAGTTTGAATTTTCGATTCACAAACCAAATACAAGCCCTGTAGAGATAATAGCTGCAAGAAATTAAAGATCCTAACCTCGTGGAAGTAAAATTGTTAGTTGGGCTGTACTATTAAAAGTACCTACTGAACTTATTGAAATATGCTGGTTTTTGTATTGAATCTAGCAAGAGTAAGACTAAAACCTAGTTCATTTAGTGCATTCTGTTGTCATGTAAACACAACTTTTGTTACGACACTTGCTTTATAACAAAATTTCATTTCGTTTTGCAAAAAAAAAAAAAAATAATCCTTATCAAAACATAAAAGAAAGACTAAAATAAATAAAAATTAAATAATAAATAAATAATTTTTTTCTGGTCCCAAGTCCGGCATTTGTACAATGAGCAGTTTTGTTAGTTGATCACTATGGCGTATACGTAATTTTTTTTTTAAATTAATCTGTTTTTTTTTTTGTATTGCAGTTAAAGTGTTAAGAAAATGAAGGTTTTAAATGTCGCTGTTTTACCAAAGAAAAAGGACTACCTACTTTTATTAAAGATGCATTTCAGTGGTTGCATACACTAATCATTTTTCAAAATTAAACTAAGCACCTTTCAAGAACAATTTTCTTAACGAAATCTCAGAAACTCGTATTTAAACTACACTTAGGAGCAAAATACACTCAGGTCCCTAAACACAACAAACATAGTTACACTTCGATGGGTCCCAGGACATCGTGATATACAGGGGAATGAAAGGGCAGATGAACTGGCCAAAACAGGATCAACACTCGATCCGTGCCAAACCGTTTCATGGGTGCTTATGCCAATGGAGGAAAAAAGCAGACTAAAGCAAAGCTTCTTGAACTCTTCAAACGACAGATGGTCAGCTCTTGAAACCTGTCGAGTTTCAAGAAATCTGTGGCCGATCCTTTCTAAGAACAAAACTGAAACCATACTTAAGCTAAGCAGGCCTCAGTTGTCCCTATTGATTGGTATCCTAACATGTCACAACTCAATGGGAACCCACATGAGTAGAATGGGTATTGTCTCATCAGACTTATGTAGAGGGTGTCAAGACGAAGAGGCAGAGGAGGGCTCATACCACTTCCTTTGTGAATGCCCCAGTTTAGCAAAAATGAGGGAAAACAACTCTAGGAGATTACTTCTTCGATGAGTAAGATGACGTCTCGTCCTAGCCACTGAGAAACATAGTGAAATTTTTCCAAATTTCAGTATGGTTCAGGGAGGCACCTAACACAAATTCCAACACCTTCTTCTTCCTTTTTCTCGGCGCTGTTATGATCTCGATGTCGAGGGGATCATAACCTTCCCACGTTACTGCTTCACACTAGTGATCCGCCTGTGGGGTTCGCCGGGTTGACCTCAGAAATCGGCGGCAAGCCTCCCGGTTTTGTATAGTTCTGTTTCTGAGGCCAACTGAATGCTGGTGTTTTTGCATTTGCTTGGACCAGGAGTTTTTAGGCCTACCTATCACTAAATTGCACTTCATTTTTTTTTAATATTAAATTTTCCACATACTCGCTGTTTCAATTTCAGTCTATTTTTCCTTACGACAATGAATTGCAAATCGATTGATGGCAGACATGGTTTTTTTTATATATAAAAAAATCAAAAACCACTGTTCTTTGGAATTCCTTATTGCAAAAGTACACGTGGTATTATTATTTTAACATGTTACGTGTGTAATTATATGTGTTTGGCAGGGTTATTTTTTTCGAATTTGTAGAATCTTTTGGTTTTTCTACAAAGAATTTCATAGCCTTTAATGATAGGTGTGTACTGTGAAATGAATCTGTTCCTTTCAGAAAAAAAACAGAAAAGATACAAAAATTACAGGTTTGTGTGTTTCATGAGGGACATCCATCAGTTTTTTTTAAATCTGCTCCCACTTCCTATAAAAAAGTATATTTAAAAAAATATTATAATTAATAGATATGACCTTCGGGATATTAATTAATCTATTCAAAAAGCTAGCTTAAGTACCTATACTTCATTTTTTAGATAAAAGTCAAATCAAATCATTATTGTCAACAAATAATAAAAGAAAAAAACAACAAACAAATTAAATTACAATTACTTTAAGAATGCTTGAGTTTATCTAAGTCTTTAATATTTATATTCATAGCTACTACTATTAAGCCGATCATATAAAGTATTTGGTAAACTAAAACAAAATTAATATAATAAACAACCAGTCATAACTTTCTTTTTGAACTGCACTGTGCAACAAATATGGAAAAAGTTAAGTTGGGACGTCGACGGACGTGCTTCTAACCTTACTCAAAACCTATAGCAATTAAATTTTATAGTTTATTGTACTTTGAACTATGTATGTATGTATGTATATGTATAGTTATAATTATTGTTAGACATGAGTCAAGTTGAGAGTATGTATGTAGTTACTTGAAGTGTTCTAGATTAATTAGTAGAAAGTCACTCAGGGAAAATAGCTTTGAATAGAAAATATTACTAGTGCTTGATTGTACTAGCGAAAAAAATGTATTGCTTCATTTATTAAAAAAATACCGATGTTATTTGAACAAAACATATTTTCTTCACAAACAGTTTATTTAAAAAAAATCGAAAACGTATTAATTTAATGTCGTTTTCGATTGGTCGTCCAGAAGCGTCCGGAAGCATTCAGAAGCCTTCTGATACCGTTTTTGTTGGCATGAAAATGACAGCCAGAACGCTTCTCAGAAGAGAATCTCTTCTCGATTTCAAAACAAAATCAAATCAAGAAGCACTAATACATTTACATTTACATGTCAAAGAAACACTCAATCATTGTTTTTTTCTGTTTTAAATTCAATTTTTTTTTGTTTTCCGCAATTAATTTGTTAATTTATTTTCAAACAAATAAATTATGCTTTTAAAATATTTTCAAAAACGAATTCCCCTTAATTGGTTAAAAATTAGGTACAATTTTCTTTAAATATTAAAAATTTTTCAAGTTTGACATTTTAAATTTCAAAGAAAAACAAACACAAACAAAAAAAAAAACAGAATTAAGTGGAAGCGATTCAAACTGTTTTATTGGTTTTCAGAATGAGTGAATCCTTGAGTGATTCCAATCGAAAACGACATAAGTCGACACAAGTAGGAGACATTAGGGGCGGAATTCATAGTAGTCACTCAAGTTGAGAAATATCTTAAGCATTCGCTCAAGCGAATCCTTATTCATAGTCATCATTAGAGTCGAAATTTTTCTCAAGTGAACGTATGAGTAGACTTTTTTTTATTGAGGAAACGCTTTAGATTTTTTTTAATGTCGTTTTCGATTGGTTTCACTCAAAAATTCACTCATTCTGAAATCGAATGGAACAGGCCAAGTCGCTTCCACTCAATTCTGTTTTTTTATTTTGTGTTTGTGAAATTTCAAATGTCAAATATTGAAATTATTTTTTTTTTTCAAACGAAAAAAAAATTCGCGATGGCAAATTATTAAAAAAATGTTTTTTTGATGACAGTTAATTCAAATCAGTCAAATTTTCGAGTTTAAGAAAAAATTTTCCTCAAGACAAGATTTTTCTTTACTCAAGTGACAGCCCTATTTTTGATTCCTTTGAGCAATTGCTTGAAATATTTCTCAACTTACTGGAGTTTTGAAAAATCTTAATGCCTGATTCACAATATTGCGAGACGATGAGACGAATGCGTTGCGAGAGTAAAATAGATATCTAGTTTTCGATGTTTGTCCAAATAATTTATTTCATTTTACACATATTCTTCTATTTCCAGTCAAAAATAGACAATTTCCAAAAAAAATCTTAACATTACCAAATGGCTTACGATTTAAATGACCAAGAAAAAATCTCGTCTCTCTCTCGTCTCGTCGTCTCGCAATATTGTAAATCAGACATAACTCGGGTAACGACTATGAATTCCGCTCTAAAACGTCCAATATTGGTTTTTGTTTATTGGTTTGCTGTTAAAAGTGAATTCTGACATATTTGCGGTAAAATGTACTAGTTATGCAGCTCAAGTTGTCATATAGTTTAAAGAATGAATGATCCAAAGTGTGATCTGATAGCCCCGCAGTTCCATTCCAGGTTTTTATTTTAGGTTGTTTTCTTCATTTTTTATGGAAATCCCCCAATATTTTTAATAGTGAACTTAATTAGAATACAATTTTATCTTGGTTTTGACAAGAACGTTCTATTTTTTATACCTTCTACTATATACAAATATGTGTAGATACTGCTACTACATTTACAATGTGTGACATTCATAATTATGTCATTCGAAACTGATGTACAAGTTCATTTCAATGAGACATAGGTTTACGTTCTCAGAAAGCTATCATTTAATTCTACATACGCACGTATACATTTAAATTTTAAAGGTGGTGCTTTCTAGAAAAACTGATATTTAAAACCAAGATTAATGTCAAATTTTGTAAATGAGTATGTGAGATTGAAAAAAAAAATAACGTAAGTACCTACACATTCAAAGTTAAAATGGGAAAGTAATTTCATTTTTGTGTCATCTAATTTATATTTTAATATTTTTGATAAATTTGTTGTCATAATAATAATGAATCAGAGTGAATTACATTTTATAATGTATGTAAATAAAAAATAGAAAAGAACAATTTCGCAAAGATTAGAAAGGGAAGATTCTTAAGCAAAAGAAATTCGGGTTGAGATACTTGTGATAGGCAAAAAACAAACATCAAACTAATACTATGATCCATCGAAATGTTCTTTGTTTTGCTTAGAAAACCTATTAAATGATGTTGATGTTGTTTTCTTGAGACGTCTCATAATTTCAAATGTGAAGACACGATATCCACGACTTTTCATTCAAAAATCTACAATAAAGTTACCGAAGCAAACTGAATCGGTTTTCTAGGTTCACACCCGTTACAGCTATTCTTAAGAGTTAACGACGTTGAAAGACAGGTGAAGAATATTTCATTTTAAAAATATATGAACAACTAAATACATTAGGTGTTGCAGCTATTAAATACCTTAGAATAGTGGATACTCAAACTAGGAACAAAAAATGACGTAATTGTGTCACACCCGTTACAATGGAAATACCCTTAAGAATAACTTAACTATATGATTTTGCGTTATTTCTTATTTTAATAGTTACATGACTAACAAATATCTTAATGATTCTCAGCGTTATTGTAAAACTACTTGTATCTACCAAAAATTAGGTCTAAAAAATTGACTTCATAAAATTGCTTTTTATTAAAAAATGTATAATTAACCTGATGTTACCTTTAGCCTTGATGTCTGTATGTAAGCCCAGACATTGAGTAATTGCTTTCATTAAATTTTTGTTTTTTTTTTATATTAAAGATATTTAAGTCAAACCAAAACGCTTGTAGATATATTTTCTTTCAACATTATTGTTATTATTTTGTTATTTCTCTAACTGAACAAAATGTTATACATAGATTTAAGAAATTGTACATATTAGGTATGAAGCAATTTCAATTTGAAATTATTTTGTCAGATGGAATTGACTTCCTCAGGCAATTAACTAATCTACCGATACAATTTTAATTACATGGGCACTTAATAAATTACCAATTGTAGATATAGAAATACTTACTTGTATGTATGTTATGCAAGAAAAATGCTTGAGATGTGTTGTAAAAAAATTTAAATAGACACGCAAAATGAAAATTCATATCATGACGTACTCATATTATGTAAATAAATTCATCAAAATATTAAAATTTCTGAACAAAAGACTATATTCGTTTTTTATTTTTCAGAGCAAATATGATAAATTAAGATAATGAAGCATCAAGATAAAAAAAAATATTCCAAAATACAACAAAAAAAACGCAAACAATTTCTTGGGGTATAAGGTGATCCTAAAACACTTGTTCGAAGTAATTTTAAGATTTTCTCAATCTTGTTCTGAAACAGATAGTGAGGAATGTTTTGGTAAGGATGGCACAATCAATCCTACACTTCCCTACTACCTACTTGGTTATATGGACAACATCAACATTACTTGCCAATCTCAAAGACCTGTTTCAGATTCTTTGAAAGAAAAAATGCTGTCGATTTGAGCGGAACAACAAATGGGTTCATTACTATTTACTGAGAAAACACTCGTGAGTAAAGGACGCTCAAGTTTAACATGTTTGAAAATTAAAAGCGTATTCTTGACATTGCCAAGGATTTCGGTTGTTCCTAAAAAAAGGATTCATAACACTATTAAGCATGTGAAGCAGCAAAAGAAATTTGGAAACTCCATAAGAAAAACCAATAAAAGCTTTGGATAGAAGAAAATGGTAGTCGTGAATAAAAAAATAAATTCAAAACGTCTAGGGCCATTTAACAACACATCGAAGACGAATATAACGGTTGCATCAAGCATTCGCTTAGCAGAAGCAGTGCTCACTGGCTGCCGCTGCGTTACCAGAAAAAAGCCGCTTGTGTGTGGACAGTCCCGACATTAAGACCCTGTCCCGATTTATAAAATGTCCCGGTTTTGTCCCGACATTCCGTTTCTTAATGTTTTAAAGACATTTTGTTATGTGTTGAAATTAATAAGCACGACAACTCTTGTAAGAGTTCAGAAAATTTAAATCTGTAAATGCCAAAAACGTAGGTTTTCTAAAATTTCACTATTTAACATTTAAGGCTTAAAGTCAAACATAAAATAAAATGACTTAAAGCCTGCATTAAAATTAAATTGTTTTAGATACAAGAAAAAAACTTTTAGGTCGAATTCATTCATTCTCCAAAATTATAAAACTGAAAACATAAATTAGGGCAGTTTTTAAGCGGGTATCTATCTACGATAAATAATGTGAATTTATTTTATGGATGAAGATTTTATTATTTTCAAATGAAGATAAAAAAAAATGGAATTTTAACCAACTCATAGATCTCCACAAAGATTTAAAAGTAGACAAGTCGTGCATGAAAAGCTTAACTCCGTAATTCTTTTTTTTTTTAATTTTTTTATTTTCAATTTCATGTATTTTTTTGTTGTCCCGATTTGTTCCGACTTTTGAGACCTGTTGTCCCGAAATTAATCTGGCAGCCCTTGTGTCACCAAGAACTGAAGAAACGCATTAAGGATTTGCAAAAGAACATCTGAAAATATGTTACAATTCTGGTCAAATGTACTGTATAAAGAAGAATCTAAGTTCAACCGGCAAAGTCGACTTCGTCAAAAAAATTAAGACTTCTTGCCTATAAATATACAACACGGTGCCAGTAACATATATAGTTTGCGCAGGAAGAGTAGGTATTTGGCAGGATTGACCAACAAAAAACAGCATGGAAACTCATGCATTTGAAAATATGCTTTTAACTTGGCAATCTGTCGAAGATAATAATCTCAAACACACTGCCATTGCAGACTTGGTTGAGAGAGAGAGTCCGGACCCAATTTTATTGAGAAGCTGTGAAATGATGTTGACACCGCCATAAAACAAACAAAAATTGATAATTTGGACGACTTATAAATCGCAGTTCAGAAGACAATCCCCAAAATTCGCTGCCAAAATCTTGTGGACAGTTTGACAAGAAAACTTAAGGCAGTTTTGAAAAATAAAGGGTACCTTTAACAAGTAATGGGGTCGAATCACCGCATACGGTTATGATCATACGTTATCGTTTTGACTATTGATGTCTCTAATTAGACAGTAGACAAAAACTATAGACATATAGGTACGTATATGGGCAATACGTTAAGGTTACGATTGTTGTCGACCCTTGAATTCAAAAACAGTTTGGGTGTTGTTTTCCTTAATTTTTTCCCCATAAATAACTTATGGTGTTCAATTCATTTAGCAATCTTTGAATGTTTCTTTATTATTTTGTATTTTAGACCTAATTTGTTATTTGTTGTAAATTATAATATTCTTAAGTTTAAAATTTAAATGTATGCAAGAATAATTTAAACTCTTTTTCAAAAAAAAATTTAATAAAAGTACTATTTACTCTCCCACCACTCTACAAGCAAAGCATTCAGATTTCAGAAATAAATAAAAAACGAAACAGCTTTCGAAACTTCACAAAAATTTTTTGTTTACACAAATAAACCGAAGACATAGTTTTTAACTTCTGGATAATTGCAATGCTGGTTTAGAGTTTGAATTTTTTTTTCGAAAACACTACCTATCAATATGATTCCTCAATAGATAGAAACTTTCTAATATCTGCAAAATTTGATCTAAGTTCTTTCACTAATAGCCTAGTTTCGACTTTAACCAAGGAGATAATTTCTAATACAAATTTAAGATTTTGAAATAAGATAATCTCCACATCATTTGTAGGAAATGAGCTGAAAACCAAAATTTTATTGTGAATAGGTCACTTCATTTTTACCTCTATTCTTATTTCAACCAAATGAGCAAAATTCATTCTATTTCAAATTTTAAATTAGTATGAGAAATTATCTCATTTTTGCCCTAATCGAAACGGGCTATAATATAAGAGAGGCAAGACTGTTATTTTCTTTTTTTTTTTGTTAGTCATTATAAATAAACAACGATTTCCGAAATACGAGTAGGTAATGTGTTTAATCTGTTTCTGTTGGAGCTATCACAATAGTAACCAAACAACATAAACAATTATGTTATTTTGGGTTTTACGATGTGTTTTAAAATAATTCCTAAATTTAGTGAAAAGCAATCAAAACATAATATTCCAAACGATACTTTTATTCACATGCACATGGATTGTTTAAGAAAAAACACGTTTCAAAACGTTACCTTTATGTTAATATTATATTCTCGTGTTGATAGATGTTTTATAGAAGATCTCCCAAAAAACAATTTGAAAGCACACTTTTTTTTTCTAAACAATATCACTTTTTGTCAGAATTATTGTTAACTCTAGTACCATATGTTTGACTATTTCACAAATTCTCAAAACCTTTTGAAAACCGATTAGAATATTTACTATATGTTATCGATTTTTATTTGTTTAATATTCGATTTTTAATTCACGGACAAAATAGAAATTATTGTCTAGTCTAGCTTAATGTATGTTTTTCTTTCGATAAATCGTGTTTTTATTTTTTTGTTTAACCGCACAGAGCACAAAAGAGCTCATAGTCGTTGCCAGATATCGAGTCTGAGGATGACTAATAGCTAATGACGGTTTGAATCAGCGAAACAGAACTCAAAAACCAGTTGGGTTTTTGTTTGCCACACACATCAACCGAGCCGAACACTGTGCACCGCATAGCTTTGTTCCCCCAAAGTAAATTTTGTATCCGACGATATTAATGAACATAAAATAAGCTATAAGCTTCAGGCAGTAAAAGACTGCCAGGTAACAATAAGTACCTGTATATTATATACATTTATAACTTTTCAACCTTAAGAGAGAATATGTATGAAGAAGAATATCAAATTG
This sequence comes from Episyrphus balteatus, assembly GCF_945859705.1. Lineage (NCBI taxonomy): Eukaryota > Metazoa > Arthropoda > Insecta > Diptera > Syrphidae > Episyrphus > Episyrphus balteatus. The sequence goes on along the minus strand of NC_079134.1, from coordinate 52,698,540 downwards.
TGGTGTGGCCAAAAGATACTCTCTAGTCACTCACGCTCTTGGTTAAGTCATTCAAGTATTGAGATTGGCACTGGTTTAGTGCAGCTCAGCTTTGGTTTTAGAGATGCCAAAGCAGTTGTTTTGCAATTTTAATTCGGGTTTTAAAAAAAAAAAAACAAAAAGGTATTAAAATATTTGAGTAAAAAATCGGTGCTCTAAAATGTTTAGTAGTTGTATTTTCAAAAAAAATTTCTTTCTACTTTTGGCTATAAGAAATAGAAATGATCACATTCTAAACATCTCGATCTTGATTTTAAACTCTTAATTTTTCTCATTTTTTTCTTTTGTTACGGAACCTTGAATAACACTGCTTTTAAATGCATTCAAAAATTTTAGCTCAGCTGCATCAGTTTCAAAGCAAATATTACTTTTTTGCCCAACTAAGTACTAAACAATTTTACATGACTCAAATTCAATGAACCGCAGTGTAAAAAAAATGCACTTCGATGTTTCGGCAAGTTACCTTAAAAGAGAATTGAGCCGCTTTTCAAAATGGTATAACATTGTTGAGAATATTCCATAAATAACTGAGATAATTTTTCTTGAGAAATCCGACTTTTTTATTAGGTAATTTTTCCATATTATTTAAATTTTGTACCCTTTCAGAACCTTTCAGAATACAAAAACTATTTTTTCATAAACAATTTGTTTGGAAAAAAAGTTTTAAAATAAAGTTGGTATGCCATTTTGTAGAAATCACTGATGAACACTTTAAAAAAATTAAATGTCCCGTTTTCGAAAATTATTTTTTTCCAAATTTTATTTTTGGCTTATATTAAAATTATCATTTATATAATACAAAAAGTTTCGTTGAAATAGAATAGAGCAAATCGGATTAAAAAAAAAACGGTTCTATGGCAGGTACAGCTAATAATGATTTTCAAAATAAATTTTTTTTATTGAAAGATAGACCTTCTTTTAAAACTTACATTTGAATTTTTTTAACAAAATCGTTGGAGATATTTTAATTTTACTAAAATCGGTATATGACAAGTACCGCTATTTTTGGTCCAAAAAAATTAATTCCAAAAATCCCTCTGGGAGACAGACAGACGGACTTCCGGGACTCACTTTTGTGGTATTCTCTATCATCGTAATGTCATGGAAAATCGTATCTCAACTTTTTTTTTTGTACGAATACATAACTTGATATATAGTATCGCAGGTAAAAAAGAACACAACCGACACAGATATTCAAAACAGCTATACGGCAACTTTATTATCAGTTGACACTCTTTATCTCATGGCATTTGGCCCTGATTGCGGTTTCATTTTGTCTATTTATTTTATCTATGTATATAATCTAAGAGAGATATGAAAAAATAAGGGAAATTTTAGATATTCACAGCTGTTTACGACGACTAAAGTTAACAGAAGTAAACACTAAAAGTAAAGTAATTATTATTATATTTCTGATGATGACTTTAAACTGATCTCTAAGAGAGTTTTTCTATTTGAAGAGTTTTAAGTGGAGATTTAAAAAGCTTTTTGTTCCATGATCAATCTTGGATGTGTATAATGAGAGCAACATCGGAAGTCAAAGCACGTTTATCATCTAATAATAGCAAGCAAAGTAATGTAAGATTTATTTTTTTTTTCTGTTAAAATAAAATATTGCTATTCATCATCAAAATATTAATCATTTAATTAATTAATTGCATCAAACACAATGTCACTTGAAAAATTGACAGAATTGATTCAGACGCCACTCGGGCGTATGCGTAACATTTTTAATTTTTTTTTTTAGAATTATTTTTCTTTTTATGGACGGCATCATTTCATTGATAAATAATAATTCAATAAGTGAGGAGCGTTTTTTATTGAACGAAATAAAAATGCACAATGAGTACAACATCACAATGAGTCATGAGTATGAAAGAATTTGTACTAAAAAGGCAAAATTGAAATTAAAAGTAGTCCGGAAGATACCTTATCGGATCAGTAGAAAATTTTTACATTAGCTTATAATAAAATTAATGGAACATTAATAGAGAAAAAATCAAAGAGCAATGTTCTTCCCAAAGGTAAAGCAAATGAATGAAAAGACAAAAACTTAGGAAGATAATTCCAATGGTATCTAAGAAAAAATATTTATCTTGAAACCTTTTAAATCAGAAAATATGATTTTAGTTCTTTTGTATTATCAACTGCTTGCTTGAATATTTCGTATTAATTTTCATTTAAAAGAATTGCTATTTAATTGCTTTAAGGCCCTTACAAGTAGAAACCATAGGCTTCGAGCGCCCCCTTCATAGTAAAGGATTAATTCAGGGTCTATCCCATACTGTACCTATACTCATACGACTCTGAATTAAAAAAAATAATAATAGGGGAAAGGTTAATGTTTCATAATTCGTTCAGCCACATAAAAACAAAGGTTTTTCTTAGACAAAAAATAGTTTTGGTTAGCTTTTAGTTTGTCAAAAACGACAAAACATTTCGATATCTGGATTGCTGTTTTTGTCTAAAAATTAATGAGATCATTGAAATTTAAAAACAAAGTTAGTTTATCACCTAAACAAAATTAATTCGAAACTCGTTTTTGCAATTTTTTTATTTCAAAAATTTGAGTTTTAAAACAATTTTTTTTCAAAAAATGTACCTCAAAACAGCTTTATAAAAAAAATTCTAAAAATTTGTTATTGACTTTAAAGTCTATAGATTAAAATGTGCCGCTGTTGCCGTTTTGATTTTTTAAATTTAATTGAAGATTTTTGTGAACAAAAAAAAATGTTTAAATTTTTTAATGCCAAAAGATTGTCTAGGCAATTAAAGGAAAACAATTATGGGAACGTAGGACAATATTCCGTCGTTTAGGCGATCAATGTAAATTTCTCACAAATTGACTTCAAACACAAAAAAAAAAATATTTCAACACAACGGCAACACCTAGAATATTTTAATATACATTTTAAAAAGCTAAAAGCTTATTCATTTTTGTAAAATTATAATTAAGTAAATCGAGGAAAGGGTTTTTCAAAAAATGGTTATTAAACACAGATTTTTGAAAAAAAAAATTATTGAAACAATTCTAACATGATCTTTTAAAACTTTTTCGTAACATAAAATGCATTTATTTTTCAAATTTAGTATAGGCCACATTTATTATTATTTGAAATTATAAAAAAAATGTCAATATGTATTACAATTTATGAAAAAAATTAAAAAGTATTTCATTTTCGAAGAACTTTTTTAATAGAAGTTTTGAAAAAAAAAATTAACTAATTTTTTTTAAGTTCAACATTTAAATATAAAGTTATTTTTTTTCATTCAATAGCCCTTATTGTTGAAACTAAAATAGCAAAAGTTTAATATTCTTATTTGCCAAAGTCTTTGATTAAATCAATTATTTCAATGCAAAAATTCAGTTTTTATCGAAAAATCCAATGAAATTGGAGTAATTTTTAATTTTTTTTCAAAAGTATGATATATATTCCCTTTTCTTCTTCGAAATTTAACTTATCATTTCAATGTCCAATGTTCAATTTTTTAAAATAAATTCATATTTTATTCCGATAAAGTTTGAAAAAAGTCATTTAAATTTTTTTAATAACATTTTTTTTTTGATTCTGAGTTTAAGGACCATTTTTTCAAAAACTATTCATAAAATTTTGAGGATTTAAATTTTATAGATAGGAATGAGCTTTTGGCTTTTTTAAAATGTGTATTTTAATATTGTAGGTGTTGCCGTTGTGTTCAAAATATTTTTTTTGTGTTTGAAGTCAGTTTGTGAGAAAATTGCATTTATCGCTTAAACGATGGAAGATTGTCTTTAACTTCCTTAAATTACCTAGAGAATCTTTTGGTATAATTTATTTTATGAAATTTAGGCAAACAAAATGATTTTGTTAAAAAAAAATTTAATTTTAATTAAAAAAAAAAAAAAAACAATACGTAAACATCGGCAATTTTTAACCTATAGACTTTAAAGTATTTTTAATTACCGACGTTTGAAAAAAAGATCATCAAAATCAGAGCTGTTCGGCCGGGTTCGCTAATAATTTGCTTTAGTTGCTCCACTTATAGCACGTTATTGTAAGTGTAACGGTTGATTTTTAATAAGTTTTTTTTGTCAAGCTAATTCTAATTTTTAGAATATTGCTCCTTTCGGCTAAACAGAGGTGAATATATTATTATTTTATTAAAATGATTTCAAAAATTGGTTAGGCAACATAGAACGCTTTCGAATCTTTAAAATTCTTTTACATTTAGTAGTATAGAATCAAAAGAAAAAAGAATAACTTTATATTGTTGTATAAATGTGGAAAAAGTTGTGTTTTTCGATGTTAGCCGACGACATGTGAACCAATATATACATCTACAATTTTTTCTAATAGGTATAGGTATAGTTTTAGCAACCATTCGCATAAGCCCACGAGTGACCTAGTTTTAAATTTTAAACATGATTAACGTGTCATTAACAAACACATTTTACTACACCCACCGACTTTTTCCTCCATCAATGTTCCGTGTATTTATATCAACTTGCTTTATTTGTGTCATAGTTGTTTGGGCGCAGTTGCATCTTGCAAATAAGTTGGAATAGTTTTTTTTGCACTCCACATAGCGCTAACAGAGTGTTAATTTTTTCTTTATCTTGTAGTACCTATAGTATAGGATATAGCGGAAAGGTGTTCATGATCTCCAAGTATTCATAAAAAACGGCTTGAATAATTCAAAAATATTTTGCAGTCGCCTTTGAAAGTGAAGTATCGAAATAATTTGAATTTCTTTTTCCTGTACTAAAACTAAAGTTTTCAGATTAATAACTTTGAACTCATACATCGCATGACTTTCAAAAATATACCAAATTATTGGAAATTGAATGGTCTATAACTTTTACTGTTTCAAAAATTATGTACCTAGCTATAACCGGGAATAATATAAAAATAAAAAAAAAAAAAAAATTAAAACAACACAACCCCAAAACTAGTGCCCCCTCAGAAAAATAATGTATCACACTCAAAAAGATAACTAAATTTCCAAGAACTTTGGTTTGATAACCATTCCTCTAGCACCAATAGGTTTGGAGATATAGATCGATTCGTGTTTTCCAAAATGACAGATTTCGCCAGAGCGGTGGCGATGGCGGGCGTCCCGAAAACCAGGAATTAAGCTTTTCTAATACCGCGCTTTCAGACTTAAAAAAATCAGCCTTCCTGTATTTCGTTCCACAAAATGCCTGTTTTTTTACTAACTTCCCTGTAGATGCTACAAACATGAAAACAAAATTTTAAATATTTTTCAGCTTCGTTTTGTACTTATTTTTAAAATATAATAGTCTATTGAATAGACCCTTTTGGAAGGAACAAATTCGTTCAAGACTTTTTACTGGCGATTATGATTCCTTGGCATACAAGAATACTCCAGCCAAAAGTGCTACTAAATCCGTTGGTGCATTTCTGAGAAAACGGCAACACTGGTCGGTTTTCAGTTTTTTTGATTTAACTCGAAAACCAAGCCTGACTTTGAAATGGTTCAAAGACACTTTTCATAGCCAATTAAATTTTCTGTCAGGTTAAGATGGTAAAAAAATTTTAAAAATTATTTTTGACTAAAATTCTAACCTAAAATCAAAGAAAAAAAAGTTAAAAAATTGACAATTTTATTTTTTTTTACTAAATCAAGGGGCATTTTGTGTATGTAGCCGGGACGTCCAAACTTTGTACTAATGAAATAAAGTAGAGGTAAAATCCTTTGATAATATGCAATTTTTAATTTTTTTTTGTCAAGAAACAACTTTAATGTACCTATTCAAAAATTAGCACTTTTTCTCAATTTTTGACTTTTTTAGTTAAAAGCAAGTTTTTAAAACTCGATAAAATCGTATTAATTGGTAACTTTTAGACTTTTAAAGTAAACATACTTCGAGGGATTGATTTAATATAAACTAAATATGACAAACAAAAAAATTTATTTGCATCCTTATGGCCTTTTGTGCAATTTTGTGTATGTGCATTTTTATAAATTCGGGTCGAATGGATGGACGGAGAGCCATTAGCTTTGGTCTATTGCATAGAAGAACATTTATTACCAACTCTTTTACTGTTTTCAATGGCCTGAAAACCAATTCTTGTAAAATCCGCGACCAACGAAAAGTTTCTCTTGAAAAACGAAAAAAATACTCTAATGAGTTTGAAACAAAATAGCTCAGGCAAATTAGTAAATCAAATTGCACTTTTCGCGGGACAAATTTTTTTCATGGAACGTGTTTAGGTGAATGTCCTTATCGTAAAAGTGAATTTTTTGGGATGATAAGATATCGGGAACAGCCGCCATCTTGGAAAAGAGGTCGGTGCCGTTTTTATTTTATAACTCCATTTTTACTCATTTAAACCAAAAATGTCCGAGGATAAACTTATTATCAATTAAATTATCTAAAAAATGATATACAAATGAATTCCGTGAGTTAGTGAAATTCAATTTTATAGTCGGTCAAAGTCCGGGTTCTTCTCGCAAGGTTAAGACAATATGACATTTTTTCAAATATCTGAAGAACTTTTGATTTGTTTGGGATTTTCTTAAAGAATGAATTATAGCACTTTTAATTATCTATAAAATGAACCCTTTATTGTTTTTGTAACCATCACATTGTAGAAGCAACCAAACGTCGAAGTCATGATATACGATTTTTAAACTGAACACATTTGGGATTTCAATAGTTCAAATAAACAATCAAAAATTAAACACAATAGTCTCGAAAACATAACGGCTTACACACCTCATATCTTTAGTTATACTTATCGTAATGCTGAAATTGAGGTGTTCATGTTTAGGAAAAATGACAGGGCATCAGTTCATATATTTAGAATTTTAAATAGTGTCACTTTAGCTTATTCACATTAATTGGAAAATTCACTTCATTTAAAACCTCGAACACCATATAAAGGTTAACATTTAAGATTTCAAACTTTGAATTCAATATTTAGACGAATATAGTTAAAAAACTGTTTACTTATATTTTGGTTATACCTCCACTTCAAAAATTTGCTCGGTCTAATAGAAGAAAACTTGTTATTTTCTCACTTTTGGATAGTAGAATGTGAACTTCGACGTTAGATGGCTTATACATTATGTTGGTTACAGTAACGATAAAGGGCTCATTTCATAGATAATTAAAAGTGCTATAATTCATTCTTTAAGAAAATCCCAAACAAATCAAAAGTTCTTCAGATATTTGAAAAAATGTCATATTGTCTTAACCTTGCGAGAAGAACCCGGACTTTGACCGACTATAAAATTGAATTTCACTAACTCACGGAATTCATTTGTATATCATTTTTTAGATAATTTAATTGATAATAAGTTTATCCTCGGACATTTTTGGTTTAAATGAGTAAAAATGGAGTTATAAAATAAAAACGGCACCGACCTCTTTTCCAAGATGGCGGCTGTTCCCGATATCTTATCATCCCAAAAAATTCACTTTTACGATAAGGACATTCACCTAAACACGTTCCATGAAAAAAATTTGTCCCGCGAAAAGTGCAATTTGATTTACTAATTTGCCTGAGCTATTTTGTTTCAAACTCATTAGAGTATTTTTTTCGTTTTTCAAGAGAAACTTTTCGTTGGTCGCGGATTTTACAAGAATTGGTTTTCAGGCCATTGAAAACAGTAAAAGAGTTGGTAATAAATGTTCTTCTATGCAATAGACCAAAGCTAATGGCTCTCCGTCCATCCATTCGACCCGAATTTATAAAAATGCACATACACAAAATTGCACAAAAGGCCATAAGGATGCAAATAAATTTTTTTGTTTGTCATATTTAGTTTATATTAAATCAATCCCTCGAAGTATGTTTACTTTAAAAGTCTAAAAGTTACCAATTAATACGATTTTATCGAGTTTTAAAAACTTGCTTTTAACTAAAAAAGTCAAAAATTGAGAAAAAGTGCTAATTTTTGAATAGGTACATTAAAGTTGTTTCTTGACAAAAAAAAATTAAAAATTGCATATTATCAAAGGATTTTACCTCTACTTTATTTCATTAGTACAAAGTTTGGACGTCCCGGCTACATACACAAAATGCCCCTTGATTTAGTAAAAAAAAAATAAAATTGTCAATTTTTTAACTTTTTTTTCTTTGATTTTAGGTTAGAATTTTAGTCAAAAATAATTTTTAAAATTTTTTAACCGTCTTCACCTGACAGAAAATTTAATTGGCTATGAAAAGTGTCTTTGAACCATTTCAAAGTCAGGCTTGGTTTTCGAGTTAAATCAAAAAAACTGAAAACCGACCAGTGTTGCCGTTTTCTCAGAAATGCACCAACGGATTTAGTAGCACTTTTGGCTGGAGTATTCTTGTATGCCAAGGAATCATAATCGCCAATAAAAAGTCTTGAACGAATTTGTTCTATTTTTGCTCTGGAGCTCGGGTCTATTAAATAGACTATAACAAAAACAAAAGAAAATAAATATAAACCGAACAAAAAACAAATACCTAACGGTCGGAATAGGTATTTTGACAAAATGAACATTTTTCTATCTGATGAGAATAAATCTATAACGGTTAAGGATAAAATAAGGAAGTTGACGGTTTTTTAATATATTATGGCGAATCTCATGATGGTTAATGTCAGTCATATAGTTGGTATTATGCTTCGAGGCTGCAGTTTTTGTAAAACAAGTGCTGATTTCTGAGGGAAAAAAGTATTTTGACAAACGTTTTTTTTTTTTCAATGTTGGTAAGCTAAGGTAATGCGTTTTACGTGTTTCAAGCACATATAAAACTGACAGACTTGTTAATAAGGCTACGATTTGTAAAAAAGTGGGCAAAATGGTGGAACTTAACAATGAAATTAGTGCATCATCTATTGCAAGTCATAATTTCGGTGTGACTTAAAAAAAAATCTATGGTGAACTGAATTTATCGCCGGAAACTAAAATATTACAGGCATATGTTGTAGATAATTTCACGACAAACAATTTTTATAATGACCTCTGATTACCTCCGATCAATAGGTCGCGGGATATTTTCGAAAAACTTTTCGTGACCTTTTGATTTTTCACATTTTCATTAAAAAGCCGTAATGAAGGTGTATACCAAATTTCAGCCCAGTAGGAATTTTTCCGCAGATAAAACCTACTGGACTATAGAGATATATTCCAAACATAAAAATTTAAATCTAGAATTGCAAAAAAACAACCAAATATTAAAGTGTCGTAAAAACTAAATCAAGTTTTGTTCTTAGGACTAACTAACAGATTAAGTTTGGCTAATCTAACAGATTTTCAGTTTTATAAAAAAAGGCTTTAGAACAATGTCGTAATTATTTTCCGCCACTACCCACCCAACACACACAAACATCCACCAACCACTAATCGTTTTATTTGTTGTTTTAAAAAACATTTTTTATCTTTTAGGTATCTATGCTCAAGTTTCTGTGCATTTGCTATTGTAATTTCAAAATAAAAACAAATAAGAATGCATACATGATTGAATGAGTTATTACCTCAGCATGTTAACTTTTCACAAATTCCAATACCTAACATTAATTCAAAACAATAACAAAATAAAAACAATTCACCTTTTAAAATTGACCTTTATTCATGCAATATTGATACCGTACCTTCTTCAAGAGGCGTTTCCATTGTTAATCACAAATAATTTGAAGTTTTGTTTTATAACGGCTAAAATAGTTAAATTTTATTGTGAGATGCTTTTAAATTTATCACAAACTAAACAGTATCACTTTATTGCAATATAAAATTGCGTTTCCACCAAACAAAAATTGTTTTTTTGCTTTCACAACAACTAAAAGTGAAATAATTACGTAAAATGTACATAGAACCAGGAAGAAAGCCTACGAACGTCAGTGCAATGCAAAGCAAATGGATCGATATAGTCTCTTTGAATAAGGTTAAGTGGACAACCAACTTAGATATATGCCTCTAGCCTGCACAGGTGTTTGAAGCATTTAATTTCTCATAAATTAATTCCTTCTCAAAATATTATGTTGTTGATAGAAACTTTAATGCACCATGTGCAGTAAACATTTTCGTATTCACATACAAAAATCGAATTTTAAATTTTGTCTTATTTAAAACATAGAACAAAAACGAGTACCTACAAAAAAAGTTTGAACCATTTTTAAACAATTTAAACTGAATGCCTGTTGCATACTGTCAGGCTATAAAAATGGTCATGAATTTGTAATGCCTACCTATGTTGAAGTGACACCTACTGGCAAACACAGAATATTCGGTTTCCTAAGACACGAACCCACAGTTTCGTTAAATCCATTTAAATGTTTCTTAAGCTGATTGCACAAGAGTGAAACAGATTTTATTTTAAGAAAATGAATTTGTTTGTGTTTTTAAACTAGGCCGTGTGCGAATTGGGTTAAAATGTTGGTTAAATTTTTTACCAAGATTAAATTTTGACGTCTGGTTAAAAAAGTGATCAAATTTATTTGTTTGCTGTGCGAATTGGGTTAAAATGTGTTAAATGGGACGTTTTTTTGCACTATTTTGATAAAAATTCCTTCAAGATAAAACAAAATTTCCCTCAAAAAGTATGTAGTATGAAAATGTAAGAAATTATCAATTTCAGATACTTTTTTTTTATTTGTATCTATAATTTCCAAATTCATTGCGATCAAAAAGAAATGTTTAATTCAGTCTTCGAACACTAATTCATAGTTCACCAGCTGCCCAGCTGCCAACAAACAAGAAATATAAAAATAAAAAACAAACATACATACATTTTCAATTTTTCAAGATAAATAATAATTTGAGGAAGTACTTTGTATTAATAGTTTTACATTTCTTTAAATATCAACGCATCAAAACAAAAATAATTTCAAATCTATCTTGATCTTACTATCTTGAGAAACGTAAAATTTTAACCACTAGTGTCAAATTTTACCCTGCTCCGCAGCTGGGTAAATTTTAACCCATTATAACCAAACGTCAAATTTTAACCAACATTTTAACGCAATTCGCACACGGCCTTAACTTCTTTTGCGAAGTTGGGTTATGAAAATTTACATTTTGAAAAGAAATGTCAAAGATTAGCACCAACCAGTGCTCATAATTCTAAAACAGTATATGAACCTGCTAATTGAATTTATGTGAGTGAGAAGTGACTTTCCCAGAATGTTATAGATCATTGAGGTGATTTCATTAGCCCCGTTCCATTGAGGGTGGTACACTCAGAGAACCGAATAGTCAATATCGGGATAACTATTAAAATAGTTAAAAAAAAAAGTTATTTGTGACTCTTGGCCAGGAAATAAAAAAAGTTCAAATTCAAGAAAAAATGTTAAAAAATGATAAAAAGATTACTTGAGCTCTGAAAATACTTATGTCTCAGATACGATTTATATACCAAAATATTCTATTTGACGTCCTCTTCCAAGAACAATTTAAAAAAATTAATTTCCAAAGTGTATTTCGGATTTTCACTCTTGGCCAGGAAAAGAAAAAAGTTCAAATTCAAGAAAAAATGTTATAAAATGATAAAAAGATTGATCGAGCTCTGAAAATACGATTTCGAGTTGTTTCTGAGATGTATTAAAATACTGTCGGAGAGCTCGTGGTAACTTAATCTTAAGGCTTGGCCACACCAGAAGGGTATGCTGTACCGGTGTGGCCAAGCCTTTAGTCTAAATCAAAGTAAATTTAAAAAAAATCTATATTCACTTACCATATTTTCTGCAAAATCTTTATTGGCTAAATTGCGTTCGAAATCTTCCAAATCTTGAAGATTTTCTATTGGTTCAAAAACTTCATCGACTGGGTCACTTACGCCGCAAGTTCCATTGGCTTTTTTGAACATTCTCTCCTGCAGTGTTATGCAGTGCTCCAGTCTTATTTTTAGCTAAGAGACTTCGTTTACTAAGGAGGAAATCATTCCTTCCGAATGAAATTTAGGTATGGCGTCTGGCGTTTGGAACCTCTTCTACCGCCAAATCGCAACCCTTGCCCTCCCAGAGACATTGATTCTCATCATTTTCAAATGAATTTTGAAAATTTGATGGTTTGTTTATTTTACCGCTGCTGGTAACTGCTGTTGGTTGATACTGCCAATTAAAAAAATATATAATAAATATTTTTGCTTATAATTAAAGATTAATAATGGTTTGCTACTTACCTCATTAAAGTTGAACCTCTCGTCGTCAGGGTTTTTAGACTAAGGGCCAGGCTTTCGGACATGAGCGTTCTTAAGTGGAAAAAATGACCTATAGACAGACGAGCCTTCGCCGTCTGTAGTGTCGCTCATGTTCGACATGGCTCTAATTTCTTTTAGAGCCTCCCCATAAGTTGGTATGTACGATCTTTTTAATGTACATTTGTGTTGCGTCCAAGCCTCAGCAGCAGTCCCAGGAGGATCCCATGGATTTTTTATAGCTTTATCCTTTAATTTTCGTGGGGGCCACATTAAACACCCGTTTTCTTCCCATGAGCGGGGAACTGCCGACAAAAGGCATTTGCCATTTTCTCTTGTGGCCACAATTTTGAAAAAAATTGGGTTTTTGTTCCATTTTAAATTATTGTTTTTTTTTATCACAATTAAGTTTTATTACGTTTTATTTTCTTTAATTTTTTACCACGATATTTTTTTTAACAAATACACTTCATATATCAATCCTACCATTTTCTTAAATATTCATTATATGAAATAATAACAAAAGGAATTTTAGTTTAAGCTCCACGTCCACACACATAAATTAAAAATGCATTTACGTATTTTTTCAAAGTAACAAACATTTTAGGAATTTTACTAAGTAACTAAAATTAATTTGAACTGATTAATTTCTACAAATTTTTTTTTTATCATAAAATAGTATATATGTTAAGTAAAAAAAAATATTTTAAATTGAATGATTTACATATTAAAAAATTATAAATTTATGAAATTTATTCTCCATTCGTTTATTAAGTAACTAAAATTAATTTGAACTGATTAATTTCTACAAAAATATTTTTTTATTATATCAAAGTATATATGTACATATTTTGATTTGATTAATTTCTACAAAAATATTTTTTTTTATTATAAAATAGTATATATTTTAAGTAAAAAACATATTATTTTAAATTGAATTATTTACATATTAAAAATTTATAAATTAATCAAATTTATTCTCTATTCGTTTATTAAGTAACTAAAAATAATTTGAAATGATTACTTTCTTTCTACAAAAATATTTTTTTTATTATAAAATAGTATATATTTTAAGTAAAAAAAAATATTATTTTAAATTGTATTATTTGCATATTAAAAACTTATAAATTAATCAAATTTATTCTCCATTCGTTCCACTGAAGGCCACTAAAAAAATATTTAAAATTTTAAATTCAAAATATTTCGCAATAAGTGCTGTACTTACATTCAATATCTTTAAGCAAGGCATCAGTCACTGGACTTCGCTTTGACTTGTTGCCTTTCATTTTGAAAAAAAGCCCCATCGATAAACTCTCACATATGTTCAAGGCTTGCGAAAGATGGAAGAATTTGTATGTTATGTTTTCAAAGTTTATTATGAAGCAATTTGGGTCTTGGATTGGTCCAATGGCAGAAATGAAGGGTGCTATAGACTTTTCCGCCACCACCCTGCAATCATACATTACCTTATATTCTACTTCTATTTTACACATCATTATAAATGATCTCCTTGAATCGTTAACCAAATAATTTTTTTTTTGAGTGGGTGTAATTGTTGATATTGATAATCCTTTTTTGCTCATTCTGGCTTGTGGCAAGAGTGATTACACAGTAAATAACACCATCAAGTTCAAGTGCATTGTATCTAAAGTAAAGAAAAAGAATATAATGAAGAATTATGAAAAATTAATTGTATTCAAATATTTGTTTAGGGCCATTTGCCTAAACGAATATTAGTTAATTAAGTAGAACATTAAACTTATTCCCTACTTTTTCCTCAGCATAAACTGTCAAATAAGGTTTTATATAGAGATTAAATTATTAAATTTTGTTTGAACAAACAGCTTTAAGTCGATAATTACCTTCATTCAAATTGTGTTCTTCTTCACTCAGTTGATTGAAGTTGTCAATTTCTTTAGTGCTCTTTAATTTGCTTTGATGTTGCGGAAAAATTTTTTGTACTAAAACCTCGCAAACCGGTTTTTGCGAAAAAAAATACGAAAAACCGAAAAAAAACTGGCTGAAAAAAAACGTCGAACAAAAAAAAGACCAAACGAGACAAAAAACTGAAAACCCTCAAATCTTTCATTCCCTCTCTCAACTAACCATATTATTATAAATTTTCATTCATATTCAGCTTAAAAAATTCCTCAAAACTCCTACTAACGAAATCAAACTAAAAAAGCTTTGCTTAGAGATTTTCTTCGAAAAGGTTTTTTTTGTTGGTTTTTTGGCTATCAAATCAAGCAAAAAAACCGAAAACCGTTTTTTTTTTGCCCGGTTTAAAACCGGCCGGTTTAACCGAAAGGAAAAAAACCGTATAAACCGAAAACCGGTTTTTGTACTAACAACCGCCATCCCTACGAGCCCAATGTCCGGGTAATTACATCGTCCATTTTCGTACTGTAACTGTTTAATGTTTTCTTGGAAATGTTTTTTGGTACGAAACCCAATACTAAACATAGAGCAAGTAATAAAAATAAAATTAATAATTTTAACAAAAAATGTACTGTACAAACCATAATAAACGATTATTTTTGCAATCGTTGGTTGTTTTTATTAATTTATTTACATAAACAGTTACCAATGCAATACGGTTATAAGAGCTGCGTTCTTTTTTATCTACTTCTAAGTACTTAAAGCTGCTTTGAACTACTTTTACAATACAACAAAAGTAGTTCAAAGTAGTTTTAAGTACTTAAGCCTGGTACGCTGTTCGAGATAAATTTTAGCTCCCATACAAATTATCGAAAAATTTTAGCCGAGCTAAAATGGACCCCATACAAATTATCGATAACTTGGATGGGAATTTTATCTCGGCCTAAATTAAGCTCGATCTGCGTACCAGGCTTTAGCAGTAGATAAATGTTCCCAAAGGAAAATTTTAAAAAAATCAAAAGTCTCAGACCAAAAAAATTGTTTGCGTTTTTTGACAATTTTTGAAAGCGATTATTTTTGCCTCCAAGATTTTTCAAAATCGGCTCCTTTCCTCCAAATTATTCTGGCAACACTGGAACGCAGATCGAGCTAAATTTTATCCGAGCACCGAGCTAAAGCTCCCATGCAAGTTATCGATAATTTGTATGGGATAAGTTTTAACTATTGTTACAGGCTGCCTCCACTGGGCATGAACGATTCCCGGTTCATGAACATGACTTGGAAAAATCCAATGGATGCAGAAAAATCCATGTCCACACAGACATCTCGTCGAAGAATCTCGTTTTTTCAACATGACATGAGCGTTGGTCAAATCATGGGCATGATTCTGACGTTTCGTGTACGTGTAAGGTTTTTTCTTGAGTGTAGAATTCGGAATTTCGCTCATCTGTCAGTACCAAACGAACAAAAGAAATTAAAAAAAATATCTCTTAAACCGCTTTTTGCTTTTTTTGTTTTGTTGGTTTGTTGTTGCTGGTTTGTTTTGGTTTTCGCCGAGTTTAAAACGTCAAAATGGTAACTGTAAAAAGAAAGAGAAGACAAGGACAACTCCCGACAAACAATTTTGGTTCTATTAAGCTTTACAGATGCAATTGTTTCTTCTGTAAAGCATTATAGAAGCAAAATTGTTAGTAGGGCTTCCCTATTAAAACGAGTCATTTTACCTCTACATTCAAGGGAAAACCTTACACGTACACGAAAGATAAAATGAGACGACATGACAAAATTTGCCCAGCGAAAAAAATTGTTCTGTTTGTGGATTGGATTGCTTTAATAATAGTTAACTTTCATCGTCCTAAAGCCTGGTACGCTGTTCGCGCTAAATCTTAGCCGAGATTAAATTCCCATACAAGCTATCGATAATTTGTATGGGATCCATTTTAGCTTGGATAACATTTTTCGATAATTTGTATGGGAGCTAAAATTTAGCTCGAACTGCGTACTAGACTTTAAAGCCTGGTACGCTGCTCGCGCTAAATTTTAGCTCCCATACAAATTATCGAAAATTTTTAGCCGAGATAAAATGGATCCCATACAAGTTATCGATAACTTGTATGGGAATTTTATCTCGGCTAAAATTTAGCGCGAGCAGCGTACCAGGGGCCTATTTCATAGATAATACAGATATTGTCAGTTCTGATGTATTATTTGTGTTTCATAGAAAATTTGTATGAAGAACTGTCATACATCAGTGTATGAACGGAGAATCGACTGGAAGTATTCCAATGTTGTATGATACTGTTTCATAGAAATTTATCATACATTGTTTTAATACATTTTATGTGAATTTTTCATACATTTCATACAGCAAGTCATTTTGCTGTAAACAAAATTTATTTACTTAATAGAAGTATAAAAATGACAGTTTTGTGTTCATAATTTAATCATAAGGAATATGCACATAATATATTTTGTATTTTTGCAAAGAAAATAATAATTCATTGTCTTTTCTTGTTTTATTTTTAAATATCATGACACGCAAGTTTCTGTTACTTTTCGTTTTGGTTAGTCAGTAAAACAAATTTCCTAAACTCCAATGAAACCTAACCTCACAATTCATTCAAACGAAATGTCAAAATAAATACATCAACTACAACAGAATAAATTTTATACATTATTTCCAATGAAATCTATGAAACAAAAAATTGTATGTAATGTATGAAAAAAATTTTAATGTATGATGTATGTAATGTATGTGATGTATCATCTATGAAATAGGGCCCAGGCTTTAAGCCTGGTACGCTGCTCGCGCTAAATTTTAGCTCCCATACAAATTATCGAAAAATTTTATCTGAGCTAAAATAGGTCCCATACAAATTATCGATAACTTGTATGGGAATTTTATCTCAGCTAAAATTTAGCGCGAGCAGCGTACCAGACTTTAAGAATTAAAACGAAATGTACAAAAGTACTTAAAACCAAACAAACAAGTGTATACACTGAAACTACTTTAAAGTAGCAATACTAACGAATACACTACATTACCATCATATATCTATTTCTCTTTCCATTAAAATTTCCAATCAGAAAAAAATATACCCTTTTCTCTATTTCTCTCATTATTATTTTCCATATCATATTTCGCAACCTCCATCTTACTCTTTCTATCCTGTTATTATACATTTGACATTTTCTTTCATCAAAAAAAATCCCGTTCCATAAACAAAAAATACCAAGACTGGAAAATTTCGTACGTCTTTCCCCCCAAAACCCTTTTGTGTACAGTGTTGTCTGTGAATATATGTGAAAGCCACCACGTTGGTAAATGACGTTAACACGCACACATTTATAGATTCACGACATTCACCACACATCGGACACGAACACAACGATAGGTTCACGACATTCACCGCACCTCGCAGCTTGTAGACAAACGTCAGTTGACCGCCGAGTTTCCAGTCTTGGTATTTTTTGTTTATGTCCCGTTCATTACATCTTGCACACAAACACCAATCAAACCACAAAAATTTATTTAGTCGAGACGACAACTTTAAACGAGCAAGGTGTGTTCTAACGGAGAACATTTCGAAGAAAAAAAAAATACATACATATAAAATTTCAACGTTTTCTCTTCCAAAAAAAATTGATTACCAACCAAAAATTCCTAAGAGTGCGACTTTATAAAAAAATAACTTCCACATTGAATTCTCAATAAACAGCTACAGAAATTAAAAACAATGAAAAAGCTGAAAAATTGAAGCAGCAAACATACAAATCGAATATAGAGAAAAAAAAAGTTTACGTCGTAATTTTTTTTCTTTCGCAGCAAAGACCGTTTTTACGAGAAAATTACTAAACAACTATTCTCAATAATGAGACCTCCCCCAGTGTTGATTACAAAAAGAAGTGTTGGATGAAAATTATTTTAATAACAAAATTTTGTAAAAGAAAAAAATAAAAACACTCAAATTGGAAGCAAAAAAGTGTATCTCTATTATTTTCCTCTCCCAATATCCCCGGATATAATTTTTCCTTATTTTTAAGTTTGTTTTTTTTTTTTGTTCCTGTTCGTTGTTAAAAATTTTCCCAAAAAAAATTTTCCTCAAAATTTATCGATTCATCGAATCGTACGTAAAATTGCTTTTGCCTCCTCTCCTTACGGCGCATCGTTTTTTTTAACGAAGTGAGAGTAGTTGCCACTCTTTGAAAAAAAAAAACGGGAAAACTAGCTGAAAAAAAAAAACTAGCGAAAATGTCGATTAATTCAAGGCAAAACAACGGCAGCAGCAGCATTTCACTACCACCAACAACAACAAAAAGAACCGCATGCAGAAACGCACGTTGCAAACGTTTAAAACTGTATTTTGTAGCTGTGATATTTGCAAGTTTAATTGCTGAAAGTTTTCAGGTAAGAGAGTATACAAAATTCATTTGAAAACAGGTATTTCTAAAAGTCCCGTTATACAAAAATACTTTATAGGTAGTGGTAGGTATATCCTTTTGTGAAGAGTTTGATTGCAAAGTAGGGCGATGACTACGTCATACAAATACACACAATCGTCGTCATCTTCTGTCTCCTCAAACTCTTCTCTCAATTTAACTGGGGGACACTCCTAATAAGAAAAACAAGTGGTATCTCTCTGTATACATACAAATACATACATGGAAAAAATCCTTACTTTTTGTGATATTTGTTGTCCTATGATGATGTGATGGTACAACCGTGGAAAGTACATACAGTGACGAGCAAAAGTGGTCAAATGTTTTCAATGATTTGAAAAATTGTCTAAAACCAACAGTTAGAAACACGATTGCCACTGGTGAAAAAAAAATCCTATCAAAATTCCCCAAAAATCCTACCAAATTATACAAAAAACTACCAAATCTCTAAGTTTTGTTTTTAAGTGATAAATTGATTCAAAACTCGAAAACGGTAACTACATTTAAAGTACGTACATTACAACTACAAAGGCCACTTTTTGCTAAAAATGTTTTTTAGATAAGTTCTAGTTTTTGATAAAAAAAAAATTAACGAAGATTTTCTGATGGTCTTCCGAAAATTTCGTTGCTTTTATCATTTCAAAACTAAAAATAGGCATTTCAAAGATCTGAAGTTCTGAAGTTTGCTTTAATTTAAGCGCAGTGATTGAATGAAATTAAATAGTGACCTCTCCTCCAAAATGAGTTTTGTTTAAGTAGGTACCACAGTGGGTTCATCAGTTAGATGCAAAATTTTGGTCGATTTCTTACGTTATCTGGATGAAACTTTTTTTGAAGTAGAGAACACTAGAACTTTTAATTGAAGTTTTGAAGCTAAAAAATCATGTTTTCTTACTGATGCTTTGAACAACTTTTAGAAACAGATTTTTTAATATAAGAATAATAATTTTAACTATATGCCTGTAAGACCTAAGGTCTTTTAAATGCATACTGCACGGCACTAGTTAGAATTTAGTAACCTTTAAGAAAGAAATGAAATAAATGTAATTGACTGACTTGAGAATAAAGCGTTTAATAGTAATTGTGAAAACTATAAAATAGTTTTTTAATGTGACTTAAAAAAACCTACCAAATACAGTACCTTGCCATATTATTAGGCCCAAGCGAAAAAAATACAATTTTTCGGTTCAGTTTTTGCTCAGTTTTTAAAGTTTTTGTCGAAATATCTTGAATTTTTTTTGTCCCATTTACTTGCATATATCATGTAGATACGGATTGACTTAAAAAAAGTTTAAAAATTCATACTTTTTGATAAAAATAACGTACAAAAGGGGGTAAGCTCCAAAAAACGTACCCTATGGAATTCACGCCCGGATAATTACCAGACCGGTCCAATACTTAATTTCTTGTACCGAGGAATAACGTGACATTCCTAACTTTATGACAAGGATCGCAACTTGCATAAATATAGCAGCTTCGAGCCTCCAGCCTATTCCGAAATCGTAGAATCAAAACGTTCCCAAGCTCCTTTTTGTGTTGGTCTGGAGTTATGGCGTTTTCCACAATATAAAAAGAACCTCATCCTTTCCCTGAGATAGTACAACAGTACAATAATGACAAGATGATGTTTTTTTATTGGAATAATGTACTGTGCTGTGCTCGTCTGGTCTTATAAAAAAGAAAAAAACTACCCCAAATCTAAGAACATGTTTTACTTTCCAGACGATCAGGGCTTCTATATTTATGCAAGTTGCGATCCTTGTCATAAAGTTAAGAATGTCACGTTATTTCTCGGTACAAGAAATTAAGTATTGGACCGGTCTGGTAATTATCCGGGCGTGAATTCCATAAGGTACGTTTTTTGGAGCTTATCTCCTTTTGTACGTTATTTTTATCAAAAAGTATGAATGTTTAAACTTTTTTCAAGTCAATCCGTATCTACATGATATGTGCAAGTAAATGGGACAAAAAAAATTCAAGATATTTCGACAAAAACTTTAAAAACTGAGCAAAAACTGAACCGAAAAATTGTATTTTTTTCGCTTGGGCCTAATAATATGGCAAGGTACTGTAGAGTTTAAATCTACCAACCTAACAAAGCCGAAAAAAACCTACTAAACTTGGTAAGATTCTACCAAAAATTGCAACCGTGGTTAGAAATAAAGTGGAAAATTTTTTTTTATTATTATTTAGATTATTAATTTTACTTTTATTGTTCATAATATTTTTAACACAAAATTATACATGTATTTTACAAAACAAAAATTATTTCATTCATTTTTCCACTTTTCCAATTATGTACGTTTAAGAAAAATGTTTCTATTTTAGTATTTGGTTCATAATCCTTTATTTTTCATTGCTTGTAAGCAACGCTCAGGCATAGTTTCCACCAAATTATAAAGAAATTCTTCTCGAATATGACTCCATTCCAATTCCATTTGTTGCCAAAGCTCCTGAGTATTTGATGGGTGATTTTCGTACTGCCCCAACCGTGGTTTCACAATTGACCATACATTTTCAGTTGGATTGAGGTCGGGGTTTTGTGCTGGTCATGTCATCGTCGTAAACTGTTGATTTCTCAACCATTCGTATACAATCTTCGAGATATGTTTGGGATCTCCATCCTGCTGAAAAATTATTTCACGCTCATTGTAGTAAATTGATGCAGTATAAGATGGCAAATTTGTCTTCAAAATATCGAAATATTTCTCTTTGTTCATGTTGCTATCGATTTTTACAAGTGGCCTGATAGAGTTCCACGAGGAACAGCATCAAGCCATCACCGAGCCACCATGTTTCACAGTCTTCTGAACTTAATGTTGTTTAAGTCGTTCTCCAGGTCGTGACCAATAAAAAGCTCTACCATCCGTTCCAATTCGATTGACCTTCGTCTCGTTGA
The DNA here is from genome assembly GCF_945859705.1 of Episyrphus balteatus. Lineage (NCBI taxonomy): Eukaryota > Metazoa > Arthropoda > Insecta > Diptera > Syrphidae > Episyrphus > Episyrphus balteatus. The sequence continues at coordinate 52,677,171 of NC_079134.1, read as the reverse complement.
ACCAAATGACTTTTTTCCATTGGTCTATGTTTCATTGTTTGTGCTTTTTAGCAAAAGCTAAGCTAGCTTTAATGTTTTTCGCTGAAACGAGAGTCTTCTTTGGTTTCTCTTTAGCGGCTAATCCAATTCTTTTGAGTGCCCGGCGTGCAGTCCATTCACTAACTGACTTGTCTATATTTTTGACTGCCTGCTTAGGTGTTTTGGATCCACAACTTCTCAACTCCCTTTCCATTCTTCTAGCATTCAAGTCTGAAAGAAGTCGTTTCCGTCCTTTTTTCATTGGTGGGACATCGATTTTGTTTGCTTTTTCTAATATTGAGCACAGAAGTTTTTGATATTTTTAATAGTTTCGATATTTCACCACTTAAAAAAAAAAAAAAATAGCACGCTCCACGATATTTTTACTAATTTTTTTTTCATATTGATAATAATCCGCAACAAACGTCTTAAAAAAAATGTATTAGAAATAACAAAAATTGTTAATGGTATTCAAAACTCTAAGTTTAATAAAAGTTTTTTAAAAAGGCGAGAACATTTGACCACTTTTGCTCGTCACTGTGCAACCAACTGTTATTTGTTGGTTGTCCTTGTTCGCATAGTATAGTAGGTACAATATTTTTTAAGAGAACGTCAATTTCAGCTCAGTTGAATTTGTTCGCCGACTCCGACAACACTAGACTGTATGAGTATTTTCGTCCTTGCTAGGGGACGACGACGTTTTATTCTTCGGAAAATTAGGTTAATGTTCTCTGATGGATGTTCTTTTTTATCTTACTTACCTTTATTTATGTGTATACATAGGTAACTACTTTGTGTAAAAATTAATCGATTTCAATTATTTTTTTTTTGTAACAGTAAATAAATAGCCATGAAATAAAGAGGTTAGATGGGATTTGATTTTGTGATAATGTTGCTGTAAAGGGACAAGATTCCATGGACTCAAACGAATCGATGGAAGTGTTTGAAATTTGTACCTAGGTTGCACGCTACTTGTTCTTTAATATCTATAATTACCAGATAGTATTATGCCAATTGGAACTTATGAGACTTTTTTGTATTTTATTTGAAAGACCTTTATTTTATATGGCATCGTTTAAATATCAAATCTGGCTTCGATGCACACATCCAATTTTTCTATTGGTCTGGCGCATAGATTAGCCTAAATTTAAACAATGACCCAAACTATGTTGCCACAAAGGGTGTAATTGTAATTGATCTGCGACTCAAAGAAACTCCAAAAGAGGTGAGGAACCTAAATAATAACATTTGCCTTGCTTTAACCACAAGCGAAGAACGGTGTTCCGTTTGATCTAAAAGTATGTACCTAGCTACTCTGGAAAAAATTACCATCTTTTGGAAGTCAATTACTATTATGTATTTAGTTTTTTAACTGATTTTTGTATTTCTGCTTTTGTAACTCTCATCCAACAACCGACATTTTTTGATTTCTAATGTTTAATTTGCTGACTTAATGGTCTCGATAGCTCTGATTCATCTCTTTACCGGAGATTTTTATGATCCTTCATATCGTCTCCTTACCGATAAAACAGTGCAGTTGACGCTCCAGCAAGTGTTATTCAGCTTTTAAACTGTGAGGTTGTTTAAATAATTTGTTTCATCTTACCCAATTGAGCTTCTCGTCTCAGATTATAAGTATTGTTTAAGTTATAAAGACGAATATCAATCATTTCCAAAATTACATCAATGACACTGCAAAGTTTTTCAAAATTTCGTCGGAACAAAGCCAAAACAGCGAATCTGTATTTTTGGACATTTTTACTTTAATTCTTCGGCCCCAATTCCCCATCTTTTGCCTAGCGTCCGTCCGTTGCAGGAGTTTCCTATCCATTTTTCTCAAAACTACAATTTTGAAAGAATCGTGATTTTGGTTTTTGTTGAAAAAAAAAGAAAACAAATTCAAGTAAAAATTCGCAAAACCGTAAATGAGTGGATAACTTTTTCTTAGTTATAGACATAAGAAGGATAAAATCGAAAAAGATTTTAGATTTTCGGTGGTATCCACCCTGTAGAAACGTAAATAATATGAGATTTTTCGTCTTCGTATCAATTCTGGCCTCTTTTAATAAATCAACACATTTTTATCTCAAAATCAACTCTTTAACTCTATCTGAGTTTTAAAAAATATATTTAAATCAATGTGTGAAACTAAATATCTTTATCCCAAATGAGGTGTAGATACGTACTATAAAAGAAAAATTGATTCTAATAGTTAAGCCACGGTTTCTAAACCGTAAACTGTGTTATTTTGTTGCAGATTTTGATAATTTTTGCAATAAAATCGTCCTAATGCATAGTTGCAAAAAATAGTATTTACTTATTATTTGCAATTATGTTATGACTTCTAAACTAAAGTAAAGTTAAATAAAATTTGAAAAAAGCGCCTGTGTCTAATTAAAAGATTTTTGATTTATTTGGAGAACTATTCAACGACATTGCTTACGAACGAATACAATTATAAAGATGAAATATTCGATTCAAATGAAGCATTCGACTAAAAGGCATTGAAATGGCCATTTGGCACAATTGAAGCTCAAAATTGTAACTCATAGTCGAGTTGAATGTTGCACATTTGTTTCCAGTTTCATGCAGATTGATATTTTTGTTTCTTCTCATATGTTCTGACTAATCAACGCACGTTTGAATTTACCTCTTCTTCGTAGTTATCAGGTTGGGTTTTTTTCAGCCGAAGCTTCTTTTTAATTCAAAGAATGACTAATGCAAATACACATTTAGAAATTATCATAATACAAGAAATTTATAGGAATTTTAAAACAGGTATACAAATTAAATCATATTTACCTATAAAAATATATATACGATTACATACAAACAAATATAGCCATGTATAGACATGAAGTATTAAGTGTTTGTTGACTTTTAATCGACTGTTTAATAGGAATACACGCCAAAAGATTGGTGTTTTCCCTAATGACTTCTGCAGAAGCTGCATGAATTAACAGGAAGAGCATCCTCATTGTACTGCTCTCTCCAACTATAAAAATAATACTAATCTAGTGAAAACAAATGTGAAAAGACTATTCCTATTCATAAAAAGCTCCGAGTGGTTCGACTAGTGGGTTCCTAACTCACTAGTCCTTTGTATCACAATGAACCCATGAGGTCTTAGTGAGTCGGGTCTTCGCACGACATCCACTTTAACCTACCTAACCACTAACAGCTCGTTTTGGTTTCGCGATGACGTCAATGTCAACACTTTAAGAATTGAGTTCAACGCTGTTGTATTTTTTGATGGTTTGGCATGCATATTGAATAATAACATTTGTTCCTTGATAAAAGAAGTTTTGTCATCGAATGTGTTTTCCCTCGGAATAAAGGAGAAATATATTCGTATAGAATGACAAGATATAAAGAGATTCTGATATTTTTTTCCAATTTTGCTCCGATTCTTCTAACTCTTTACTTAACAGTTTTTTTTTTTAATTAAAGTATAATTGCAACTCATAAAAATACTGTAAAAATAAAAAGTTAAATATAAATTCACAGTGGCATCCCTAAATCATCATCTCCCAAGTTACACAAATTACACAGCAGATACCTTTGCAATAATAAAATTCCTCAATAACAAACAAATTATTACAAAACACAAACACATAAAACCAACTATAATGATGACCATGTGTGCAATGAATCCATACACTTCCGAAATTTTGTTTTCACAACAAACAATTCAAATACTAGGGAACAACTATTGCTAAAAAGAAAAACCTGTAGTATTTCCATCTACAGAACAAAATTAAACTATGAACCAATGCCTTCCTACGTCAGTAATTTTAATCGTTTAATTTACGAAATATTGTAAGCGTTAGTCTTTTACTCTGTCCTAAAAATAAAATTAAAAAAATATTAATTATGTAATTTTTAAGAAATTCAATGATAAATATCAGGTAATTCCTCATTCTGGGAGCGGTACGATTGATCGCAAACTTAAATCTCTTATAACGAAATCTCGCATTTTTTTAAATTTCACGCAAAACAAAATTTCGCATTTTTAAAATCTTACATAAGAAAATCTCGCATTTTCAAAATCCCGCAAACCAAAATTTCGCATTTTTAGAAAAAATCTCGCTTCTGCATAAAATTCTCGCTATAACAAAATCTCGCACCACAAAAATCTCGCATTGTAAAAGTCGACAAATTCGATTGAATTAAGTCCTTTTAATCCTAAATCCAGTTGATCTTGAACACTATGAACAACTGAAATAGAAGTCTAATATGCATATAACAAACTTTTACCTTTTCTATCTTTTTCTCATTGAAATAAAATATTTATTAATTCGCGCGCGCGAATTAATAAATATTTTATTTCAATGCGAGATTTTAAATTGCGAGATTTTAGTTTACGAGATTTCAAGGTTGCGAGCTTTCGTTAAGCGAGATTTTGTAATTGCGAGTTTTCGATATAAGAGATTTCATAATGCGAGATTTTAAGATGCGAGATTTTAAAAACGAGATTTTAAAATGCGAGCAATCGTACCCAACCCCCTCATTCTAAGGTATTCTATATTAAATAAATGAATGGGTTGATTGGGACGTGCTCGCAGAGAAAACTAAAATTCAAATGGATTAATGGAGGAAGCAAATTAGAGAAGGGCAGCAGCAACTTCCCAATTGTTTTTCAAATGTAGGAGCAAAATATTTTTGCTTTTGTAAAATATTAGTCATCTTTGTCGGGTTTATTTTATGTGATGATAACAATATATATCTAGCTAGTCACGTTTTTTATTTTCTTCTCATTTTGTCAACGGCTCGATGTGCACGTGGTGTAATTGATGCATACAAAATCATAGCGAGACAACGCGCATGTTAGGCATGTATGTGACAGGTGGTGTGGCTGTTTTTAATGAAGGTGAAGGCGAAGGCAATCGGCAGACATGAAGCGGCGAAATCATTTTATATATGTAGTTTCAACGAATAATTTTTTTTTTCTTTTAGTTTAGTTATAATTTTATTTTTATTTTTTTTTGTTATGAGGGTAGTTTTCAATGTTTGCTCTCTTGTACAATATTCATAGTTTGTGTTAGATAAGTTATCAATATTTTTTTTTATCTTTGTGTATTTATCCCTAAAACATTGTTTGTTGTAATATGGGAATTTTTTTGTAAAAACCTCTTAAAGGCTATTTTGAAATTCATTTGTAACAACAAAAAATATATTATATACACATGTATAAGAGGCACATCAAATTAAAATAAAAACTATTTTAATTTCCATTCAAAAGGCCATGCGTCAAGGTCAGTTGTGATATAATTTTGGTTAATTTGGATCTCATTGATATAAATTTTTTTGTGTGCTCTACAAATATAATTGAAGCTTTAAGGGATTTTGAGGTTGAATTGTATTGTGATTCTTGTAACTTTGAATTTAAGATTAAACTGTTATCAAAAAAGATGCTCCAAAAAAGAGACTTGTTAGAAAACAAGATTTGTATTTATTCTTTTTCCGACAATTTATTTTAATCTCGAAGATCGACTGCAACTACAATTCTCCCACTGTTACCAGTTGCAAAAACTTTAAACATCATCGCCTACTGGTAGGTACTGCTTTCTTTTAAAAATTGTACATTTTTAATCTTGCCAGTCTCTCATAAATACTACCAACTGGTAGATGGGATCGGGGCTAAATTTTTTTTTCTAAAACGCTGGTAGCAGTGGGGATTTGAAATCGACGTTGGTAATCACCTAGATGAGACCCATGCGTAAGGGTCTTCCCGTCTGAGGCCAACTAAATACATATCGTCGGTGAACCCCGGAAAAGTGTGCAACTCTATTTAAGCCAATTTTACAGTAGAGCAATAAAACCTCGTAGTTTTGAAGTCATTTGTATGATTTGCAATTTTCTAATTTGCTAGTAAAATAAAAACTATGAACTTTAAGGGGATTCCCAGTTTAAGGAACGGTAGATATCAGGTTTGGCTAACAGATGACATATAAATCGATATTTAACTACTACATATATTCTAAATCCAGCCTCTCCTTTCTAATTGTATTGAAATGTCATCTCAAAATACATACTTTGCTATTGATCAAATTCAAAACTTCTCAACTGTTCCAATAGTTTTGATCTAGACAACTTATGACACCATGAATGTGCAAATAACTAATTAATTTTTGAATGCTAGTGGGGAAGCTAAAATGGACTAAATTATAGGATAGACCGACTGTCATTTCGCCGAATGATTTTGGACTATTTATCAGACAATTCTCATCAAAACTGATTTTAAGCTAATCTTCAATGTTTCTTATGCATCTTCTTTTAAAATTAAAATGAAAGAACAGACAAGTGTTGAAACAAGTGACACATGAGTAACATGACCGTCCTTCCACCGAAATATCAATATTTGTGAAAAAAATCCGGACTGAATTCGCGGTTGGTTCGACCGGTCTGTCCGGTAGTTAGTAAATGTAAATTCCCCATTTGAACTTGAATTTTTTTCGTATAAATACGGTGTTTTTAGTTCAATTTGATGATTCTGTTCTTCTTGTATTAAATTAAAAGTTCTTGTGTGCAAACAAACTTAAGGCAAGGATTGTTTGTATATTTGATTTCTTTTGCTTAAGTTTGCTTATCAATATCAGTAGTTCTTTAGTTGGGCATTGCTACAAGCTAAAATCTCTGTTAAAGTTTTTTTTTAATTTGCTAGAATTATACCTTAGTATAATGTTTAGTGCAATATAACGAAAATTCGGAGGATCTGGGCCAAGGTACAACCTCTTGTGAGACTTTTGACAAAAAAAAAACAACTAATATTGCTGTCTTCAGCAATATTAGAATTAAAAAAGAAAAAATTTTGTTTATTGATGGGACTCATTGTTGATTTATAAGTTATTCCTTAAGCTCAAACTTAAAGATTTTTATTTGCATGAAAATAAAAAAAAAAAGTATCATGGCTGTTCTAATATTCGTTCGAGAACGGAAATGAAAATTAAATCCGTATGGATTGAAAACGGTTGCTCTGATTTCCATTCAACTTTTCTGTTGAAGAATATTGTTTTCCTGTAGCAAATTGCTACCCGAATTGAAAACGGCAAAAATTTGTCGGATTGTAGATCCGTTCTTTATTTCAAACCACATATGAAGGGTCAAGCGGAAAAACAACACAAGTCCATTCCAACTCATTTCGAGAAAAACGCATTTTAAAATGTTGCTCTCCATACAGCTTAGTACTAAAAGCACACAATTTATTTGTTTTTTTTTCAGCAAGGCTTAAATTTGTTTTATAAAAGTAAGGATACCATCAGATAGTGCTCAATAAATACTACCTCATCATTACTTTATTTTTTGACAAAAAGTGGGCATATGCCGTTTTTCCCCCTTCATTCGAACACGGAATTCGGAGCAGCTAAAATTCGAAAACATGGAAAGAAATTCGAATGGAAATCAGAACATCCGTGCATATCAATGTTCTATCTGACACTAGGGCTTTGTATATAATATCTATCATCACGACCAAAAGCGCCACCAAAAAAGTAATAAGAAAACGAATTAAAGAATCAGAATAAATTAATATAATCCTTTCTTTTCTTCTTATGGACTAAAGTGATTTCAGAGACCTCGCGACCACTCAGCAAACAAACAAACTTAAAAATCCCACTTCATAATAGTACTACAGATTCTGTATACAAAGCTTTAGGGTTAACTGCTTGGGCAGAAAAAGAGAGATGTTAAGGACAAGAAGTCTCGGATAAAGATCAACCAATCGATCATGTGAAGCCGACAACTAGCTGACCCTTAAATTGTTGTAAAACTTATAATACAAAATACACGCAAATCAAGAAAGACGATGAGAATCCCGTAAAACCTTTCAATAAAAGTATCTATTTACTGAATCCTTCATTAGGATTTTTGTGTTTAGTTCCGCCAATCAACTTTCAATTGTAATTATGTTACTTTTGAATGTAAATAATGTTGAAATATGATCGTTTTTTTTTTTTATTCCAAAATATCATAATCTAGCTATCCTATAATTTTTATAATAAACTACATAGGTACATAGATGTACCGAAATCCGCGTCATTTCTTCCAAATGACTTTGTTTTTTGTTAACCTTAGTCAGGCACGAACCCGAACAAAAAAAGTAACAGTTACCCATTAAATAGCCTTTACCTTCACATTACCCTCGCAATGGAGGTCCCGTATAATATCGTTGTTTTTATTTTAAGGGACACAGACACCATAGTCGTAATAGTAGTTAGTAACAATAGTTATTATATTCTTTTGATATAACTATACATCCTTGATGTAAAGTTAGATTAAAAAAAAAAAGAATTCCAAACAGCATGCACACCGAATAATTTATGATTTACTTTATTGTTGGTCTTTCTTTTTCAAATGAGACTTTAATAACAGTTTTTCAAATGGTTATACGATTTTGTATTTTCAATGTAGAGTTTTGACCTACGTTGAAAAACTATCACTTTCCTTCCTCAATATAAAATGTTTATTATTATGTTTTTTTTTTTGTTCGAATTAGCTAACATATTATTGCCTCTAACCTCCCCTAATATAGTTCAACCAATGTTATTGTCAAGGGATGATGAGTTATGGTGGTTGTATTGATTTTCTTTTGCCTTGTTCTATTGGGAAAAGCTTTTGTGTTGCTAAGTTCAGTTATGGTTCTGACCAGTCGTGACTTATTTATTGTTTTTTTTTTTTTTTATATAAATGGGCTTAAATGTAGTTGGGTTATATTCGTTTCGTTTGTATATACGCAGTTGTCAGTAACAGACACGAATAGCGACCACATTGAAGGTTTTAAATTATTTATGATTGCATCAGCAATTAAAGTTTTTATTTGATTGTTTTTTTATTTTTTAGAATTTTAAAAATTCCAAATGATTTGTACATTATACATACATACGTACATTTAACTCTAATAATTTAGTTGTAACTTGAATACAAGTTAAAAATGTTATGGTCAACATGAAATTAATTTTGTTTTGGAATTCTATTGGGAAAAAAATATTGTTGTATTTTTTTTAAATACTCGGAAATAAATATATTGTTTTGTATAATAAGTTTGATAGTTCATGATAACCTAAACAAATTATTAAACTTTGAACCTTGGCTTCATACTTTTGTTGGTGAGAAGGTTATTTCTACCACGGTTGTATGATTAGCCAGGGTCAGTATAAAATCGAATATCCTATTTGCCATTTTTGTTTATTATTTCCTCATCAAGTAGATCCTTCAGAACTAAATATGAAAAATTTGTTTGTCTAAGGCTGGTATTTTATTTTATATCAATGGATTAAGAAGGTTTTCCAAATTATGGAGACATCTTGTATCGTATTGGTTCTTTAGGACTATCGGAGGACTCGCAAAAATAATAAAACTCGAAATAACAATCAGACGTAACTATGATAAAGTGAGAGAGAACGTGAAAAATTGGACACCGTGATTCTACCACTCTAGCGATTTACTTCAAACTTATTCAGTTGAATGCTCTGTACAAAACCATGCTAATATTTTGTTTTCTCCTGAATTTTATAACAATTAACAAGGACCTTTAGGTGTTTAAATTCGTACTAACGAAGGTCACGAAAGTACTGATATTTAAATAAGTTAACAGTTTGGTGCCAAAAATAGAATTATCACGCACATGATGAAGAAGTCTCAATTTTCTTTCCTTTTTGATGACCATAGCAAGGATTTTGTACGTTAAAGATCATCAACAGAAGTTCTGAGAAACGCAAAAACTATAGGTTGCGTTTTCTCAAAAAAGATTTTTAACCAACAAAGGTGGGAAATGTGCAAAGGATTTGTATTTCTATTCATTTTTAAAGCGCTTGGCCCTGAATGGGTTTATTAAAATTAAGCAAAAGTTTTTAATAAAAAAAATTAAATGACATTTGGAGCTCAGAACTATTTCAAACGCATCAATAGTTATGAATATTCCCGTGAAAAGTGAGGAAAAGAAAAACAAAACGTGATCTACTTTTCTCTTATGTGCAGTCTAGCCATCTCACAAATTGTATTAAATTTTAAATTCCTTAATTCTTTAAGACAAAATTTATTTTGTAAATAACTAAACCATTTTACCTCTTAACTCTTCACGGAAGTGTATAACCTTAGTTTTATATTTCCGTTTTTGAAATATGTAATAATAATTATTTGATTATTAATATGCGAATGTTAAAACCTTCACAAAACTTAAAACATACAAACAAATTAATTTCCTTCACAACAAAAAAAAAGTAAACACAAAAAAATTTAAAACTTTTTATCTAGAAAGTGTTTGTCATCAAAACATAAATAAGCTCACTTTAGCGGCATTCCCCCAAGAGAACTTAAAAAGATTATCCCAATGTTCAAAGTTCAATCTTGTTAGTCATACTGTTGTGTCCACTGTGCGTCTGCTCGAAAATATATGACATCACCCAAAAACATTTCTACATCCTCATCCATTATATACAATCGAGATTTGTTACGGAACTAGTTCCTCTCTTTTCAATACAAATAAGAATAAAAGAAAAAAAAAACAATAATAAAAAATTCTTTTAAAAAAAAGAGCGACCAAAATTTTTAAAGAAACAAGAAGACTTCAATACTAATAAAGTGTCTATACAGTACACGTACAGTAGTGTACCGAGTAAGCTTTGGTAGATATGTTTATCTTGTGTGCCCCGGTGCTATAAATAGCTACCGTAGATTGTTTCTTTTGTTTACATTTTGCAGCACAACGTTCAACGTTCAGCCGCCAACAAGAGCATGCACTTGCTTTCAATGTCATCCTTAGAAACTATCGTTATACATGCAGCTGATATAAGTTGAAAGAAATTGAGAGGGATGCACTTTGGGTATACCTTCCCTAGACACCAACCCCCCAGAGATAGAGGTTATTTTGCATATACTAGTACAAACGAGTAAATAAACTTAAAGGGTGTAAATAGTTGTTCATGTTGAAAAAGAAACCCCTTCTCGATCCCATTTTCTTTTTTAACGATTGCTTGTGCTTGTGCAATCCAAAGGAAGGAGCCTCTATATGATTATTAGTCCCATTTAATTTTCTTTTGCTTTTGTTATTGTTGAGAGTATAAACTTGCACTATAGAGAAAAGGAAAACCCATAACAGTTTTCATATTCTCCCTCTCAATTTTCCATTTCATATGCCTTTTCAACAACACAAACACAAAACGGAAAGTCAAAAACACAATCCAAGAGCATTCATTACTCTCAATAATATTTTTTTATTATTTTTGTTTTTGTTTTCAGTGGATAACATTTGAAAAGCAAAGAACTTGAACTCTCTTTGGGGTTTTTCCTGTGGTGCGGCTCTTTATTTTGTTTTTAATGGCGCTGCTTTCGTTGTAGTATATAGTTGAGGTGGGCCGGTATTTTTGTGAAAAATCGATTTTTGTCTAGGCGCACAAGTGGGGTTTCGGTACCTATATGTACTTGGAAAATGCAATTAGAGTGCTAGAGATTATTTTTAGATCTGAACGGATGCATGCGATGTTGTGTTTTTTTTTGGACATGAGAGTGGTGGAAATATGGTTTTGACATGGATACCTATACCAAGTTGTTTAGTGATAGATGTTTAAATATTAATATGAATATTCATATTTTATTCAAAAATTTGATTATTTAATAAGAGCTCCGTGTTTTTTTTCTTTTAGTTTTTATTGAAACAAAATATAATCGATAGAGTAACAGATAATAGGAAAAAAAATAAGAAAACAATGTAATTTCTTGTTAACTTTGTAAATCAATAATTTGATTAAAGAATGGTAATAAAAATAAAATGCACGACTGAATCACAAGAACTTTCTCTTAAATTGATAAGATTATGTTTTGTATGTAATTTTTAAGGTTTTCGTGGTTGTTAACACATGACATTTTTATGGGTTTTGGGATTATTTGTTAACGCGGATTACCCGAAAACCTTAATAATGTCAAATATGTTTTGTATTCAAAATTTGTTAAAAGATTTTTGAAAAAATAGTAAAAAAAACATTATAGTTGATTTTAAAGCGACTAAATCAGTGGTTTTGAGCTCCAACTGAATCATATCATTACAATCTGACTTTTGAATCAGAGGCCCAATTCCGCAAGAGTGAGTTTTTCTGTGTGAGTTTTGCTCTGCCTTGTTCTTAAGGCAATTTACACGTTTTTTTTGTGTAGACAGAAGAATTCAATCTTGCGGAATTGGGCCCCAGGTCCTGGTTTTGAGTAAAGTGCAAAATTTCACAAAAAAAAAATAATTTATTGATTTTTTTTGCACTTCATGCGTTGAATCCGAATTCGCAGCCCTTTGATCCGAAAGGTCCAGGTTTTGAGTAAAGTGCAAAAAAAAAAAACACTCAAAAATTGCAATTTAGCAATTTTTTGTAACTTTTACTTTTTTACTAAATTCATAGACAACTTTTTTGCAAATGCGAACACGTGTTTCGAAGAAATGAATTACATAGTTGGACTCCTGTATGACTTAAATTCTTTCTTTTAAAATGCTATAAATGCAAAATTCTGTATGAATAAAATCCTGTGTATTATAATAAACTAATGCAATATTCTGTTTTTTTAAATTCTGTATCATGAAATACTGTGACAAAAACTGAAATATTTCGAAAAATCTTTAAAGAAATGCTTAAATACTCGTGAAAACTTTTAATTATCAAATAGTAGGTCTGTTCCAGACTTTTTGTGCACTAAATTAGGAAGTCTGTCAAATTAATGAGAGTTGGGAAAGAATTCTCTCAGAAGGAAATAAAATAACGAAAGACTGCCAAAAAGTCTGGAACAAGTTGATCACCATTATACAACACAATTTCATATTTTTTGCTCAATTTGATAAATATTAACACTTTTTTAATGCAAACAAATACGTAAACGCGATTCAATTTAAAAATCATTACAATTTGATTCGTTTTCTTCTTTATTTATTTGTTTGACATACGTCAACTTTTCATTTGACAGAACTCATATTTCTGCTGGAAAAAATTCTTTGGGCTAAATTTGTCAGGAATTTTTTACTCTCTCGTGAGCGCTCTCTTCTACACAATTTTTGAAGTTGGGAACAGACTCTGACCAAAAATAACCAAATATTACTAAATTACTATTACTGAGTGTAGAACGGACCTAGTTTGATGGAATTGGGGACTGATTAAAGTATTTTACGAAAAATGGATACAAAAGACAAGGAAAAAAAGAAGAAAAGTGTGCAACTGCAATTGCAAAGTTAATAAGAAAGTTTTGATGTTGTCGAAATGAAATTGATAAATTTACAGCATTTTAAAATACATAATTTTGAAATGCACTTTTAAAATGCAGTGTTTTGACCAGTAAGAATTTTGAAATACAGAATTTTGCAATGTAGTATGTATTTAGGTCGTACAGTATTTTGTACATACAGAGTTTTTAAATACAGTATTTTGACTTTGTATTGAAAAACTGTATTGACCCATACAGTATTTCGACCTCAATTCGTACAAAATATTTATAAGTAAAGTTAAAAGTACACACAGTTTGAGAATGTTTTTTGTATGTTTGTACACAAAATATTATTGGAACACATTAATAAATAGCCTTTGCTTGAAATCGGAACTTAATTAGTCATTGCCTATTAAACAGTTCCAACATCTGGTCTCCGATATAATGTACTTGACTGAATAAATCATTAAGTAGGTACGTGCTTTGTGGTATATTTAACTCAATTCCATTAATCTGTCGTATTTTTCGTAGTTTTCGCTCTTGAACAAAAATTAAATTTAAAAAAAAAAACAAAAAATAATTGTTTTCATTTTACTTGTGAGTTGTGACCTTCAAATGAAAATTTTAAAAAATTAACAACGTCAACACAAATAAAAATGAAAGGCTTGAAATAAAATTAACAAAAACAATAGCATTAACAACAAATCATTTTGCTCTAATTTAACTAAAGAAATTACCATAAATGTGTTAGAAATCGCGTTCTATGAAAATTTATGAAAATCATCATAATAAATTTTGGATACTGATGTGTCAGAAAAAAGATGCCAGAACTTGTTAGGTTTTATAAAAATATAAGTGATGTGGGGCTTAGGTTAGGGCATGCTCAGCAAAGAGGCTGTTACATACATGGGTACCTATTGGACCATGGTGACCTATTGGACCATTTTGGTGCTTACGCCATTTGAAAAAAAAACACGCATCTCTCAATTTCTCGAAACCGATTTGCCGCTAAATATATTTCTTACAGACTACAAGTCGGTCAGAAATAAAAACTATATCTTTTCAAAATTTATATTATAAACATTTACCCATTTAAATTTCTAACTAGCGGGTTGAGGTGATTGGCAGTGTTTATAATGATTTCTTTGCCAATTACCCATGTTACTGGTTCAAGTGTCGAAGTGCTAAGAATTTCAACTACTCGTTGAAGTTGTATCCTACTACTTTTGGCTACTATTACTCATTACAAGATTTTTACTGGTAGCTGCTGTTAGTTATGGGTCTTTTGAAGCACATATGTACCGGATCTATTGTTCAGATTCCAATTTGTTTATATTAGTTGATGTGATGTTGGCTTTGAATCTGACAATTAGTTGTTGATCGCTTGTCATTGAACTGCAAAGGAGTGGTGCAAGCTTTGATCCTTGAATGACCTTGACTTTGAAGGACTGAGACTTGAAGTTTTAATGCTGTTTCTGGAATAAAGAACGGACTAAGGATAAATGTAGATAACACCATCGAATGGTTTATCTACGCCCAGAAAGCATTCATCCTATACGCGTATACTATTAAGTGATGAGGTGATTTCAGTAACAGATGCACTTTTATAGGCCAAACTTCCCTAGGCCAAACTATATCTCAGCGATGATAATCTATAATAATAATTATAAAGAACTCGAGAATGACTCAATCCTAAATTTCACTAGAACATTCCCATGATTTTTTCTTTTTTACATCTGGCGAAGCAAGATGATAATGATCGCAAGAAGTTTAAAAAGAGCTGTAGAACCCGTTTAAGTAAAAACTCAAGATTCCATCTGTTGACTTCTTTTGCCAAAAATTGACCATATTCCACAATAGAGCGCTGTCCTTTGGATCAATTAATGTAATGATGCAAAATATGCTGTTCACGGTGAATGATTCTTTGTAGACGTTTCCTCATTATTTGCACGTCCGAATATCACATATTCAGGAAGCTCTTGGTATTCTGTCTTGATGTCTTTTGGACTTTCTGATTCACATTGCAGTGCTAATGGCTAGTTCCAAGTAGTCGATTGCATTTTAAATTTTTGTGTTCTGGAGATTCTTGCTTCCTGGAAAGCTTTCAAGTTTTCTAAGTTGGGTTGGATCTTGCGAACCAATTTTGCAACTACATCATAAGAACTTTATTATAATGTATGTATTGTTATTTTTGTTAAACGTTAACTGACTACATGTGTGATGTCTCTTAAAACAGCTGATTCATTTATTGTAATGTAATAATCCCGAGAAATATATAGACACGTTGACACGAAACTAAAAAAAAAAAATGCAAATTAAGATGCAACCACTTAAACCAAGTAATAAGAATTACGTATGCATAATTTGCAATGACTTCGCAATTTTCCATGTAGCCATACACCGTGCAAACTAGTATACTGTTTCGGAAATAGCAATCTTGGTGAATAAAATAATAACAAAAAGGCAAATAAATAAACAACAGCAAAAACTTAAACAAACATTAACATCAAATGAAACCGAAAATAAAATAAAGCTTTTGCGCCATTCAAGATTGCTGCGAATGTTGAATAAGAAAGTTCGTATCTACTATTTCTATTTTTCAACGCCAATCCAACTCCCCACTCTCTCGTTTCGCATTAGACTGATGTTAGAAATATTAATGTGTGTGCGCATTGCAGTTGCGTAGTGGCGCTAGAGGCCCGTTTCAACTAAGTGCAGATGAACCGGCTAATTGTTGATATGCACGTACAAATATAAATATAGTATGTTTTACTTTGATATCGTTTTATAATTATTTAGAAGTCATGCCAAGTTGACAATGAAATTTGCAAACCGAGTTGAGTTGTGTTTTTTTTTTGTTTGTTATTATCGCTTGAACGTATGAAGGTATTGTTTACAAATTGATTGTGCATTATACAATGTATGTATATGTACACTTTTGAAAAATAACCCAGAAGCTGGTAAATGAGATAAGCAGTATTTAAATTTTAAAGAAAATGATTCATTTTGTATATTATTGACGAATGACTGTTTCTCTCACTGACGTGAATTTGTTAATGTTTTTTATTTTTTTTTTTTAATACATTTTTGGTTTGTAGAGGTTTTATTTTTTAAGTGTTAGGTATTACAAATTTGCAATTTGAATGGTAAGTCGTAAAGTTCTAAAGACTGAATATATCAAGAAATTTGAAAAGAAATGACGGACAGCGTCAATAATGACAAAATTATCTATTTTTAAAATAATATGTACCTTCAAATACTTTTAAACTCTTTGCCAAGGTAAAATGTTCTTTGGCTTTGGATAAATTCCAAGTGAAGAGTTTCAAAAACAACTATTTTGCCCTAATTTTATGAGCGTAATATGATCGCTTCATAAGTTTTTCAAAGCCCTAAGTCGAAATTTAACTTTCAAACTGTTAAAGCAATCAAAATGAAATATATTAAAGACTTGCTTATCGTACAATACTATACTAAAATTGCTTTAAAACGTAAATTGACGAAAATGTAATAGAAAATGTAGTACTAATAGGTAATAGGAAATGGAATAGGAATTTATATAGTTTGCATGGTACATTTATGTACTTTGTTAGAAAACAAAAGCCAATTAGTTCTACAAGTTCTATAAAATGCGATGGGTCTCCGATCAAGTAGGAGTGTAACGCTGAGTCCGAAGAGCTAATTTTGGAGGCTTTGTCACCTCGCAAGAGGCAGTACCACTGAAAAAAACTTTTTATTTGGTTGAGGCTGGGAATCGAACCCAGGATGAACTATTGTTGAGCGAAATACAAATTCTTCTATGTAATAGATACACAAAAATGAAGAAGAAGAACTAACTAAAATACACATTTTTAAAATTTTTCTTTTTAATTTTTTTTTTAGTATTTTGAGTAAATTGCTCGTTCTACATAAACAGGAGGGAAAATACCACTTATTCCTATTACAATGTTTTTGTTTCGAAAACTTTATCTAAGTTGCCGAGTAGTTTATTTTTGAAACTACATGAAAATAGAACACATAATAACATTGATTGAAATGATTGATGTTTAAATAAATACATACTTACCTTAATTATGTATGTAGTTTCAGAATTATTAAAATTATTATTTGAATCTACATATATGAAATATATACAGAAACAATGGTTAGATTGCAAAATCAGAGCAATTACATATGTTCTTATGTAATTTATATAATTATAATCTTAAATATATTTTTGTTTATATCACTAAGTAGATTCAATTTAAATGGATTGTAATTATTCAAATGACAATACTATTGATAATAAACCAATTATTATTAATGATGTAAATCCATAGTCATCCATTTTAGATGTTTGTAATTAAAATTATAAACGTTTACGGGTGATTAAAAAAATATAATATGCGTTAAAATCATCATTATTTCTTATACTTAGTTTAAAAAATAATTACATAATAAAATTAAAAAAACAATAGGTACATTACGTGTAAATAACCCTTCACCATATATCTTTTATAAAATCATCATTTTGCAAACCAAATTCACTTAATTCAAATTTTCCATAGAAATTATCATCAAATAGAAAACAGATGAGTCACTAATTCTTAGGACTAAAATAAGCGATACTCCAAATGGACAAAAATCAATGTCCCAAAACTGAGTTGATTTTGCAATAAAAAAAATTCCTGTTAATGTAATACGAAAAAGTTTTACAAACGTAGAATGGGCAGATTTGAATGGAATGTGAACGTTCCGCGGCCAGAAATGAATTTGTTATTTTTTGGTGCAATTAAGTCTTACAAACATTATGCAGAAGTTTTGTCCTTCTGAAGTACTTCACAAACGGATAAAATGCATATTTGCATTTAACACTTTATGTATATTGTTTCAATGTTATAACTTTAACGTTTTTGAAGTGCAAAATATGATGCTATGTTATTTTCCCTGAGTATGAAGACCTTTATCTTGGATGTCCAACTAATAGAACCCAAAATATTGGCTTATTAATGCTGATGGGTTTTGAATTCTGTTTTTATTTTGTTTTTGACAATTTTGCATCATAATTGAAGTCAACAAGAATATTCATTAAGACCGTTTTTCGTTTTTAGAACTTAATCTGATCAAAAAGTACTGCTTTACATTGACATTGTTCATTGCTTTCATTGTTTCATTGTTCATTGCATTGTGTTTGTGAAAGTTTAAAGTTGTCAGGTCTTAATTAGATACTTATTAATTACCAAAAGATACTAAGATCGTACAAAAAAAACTAAATTTCTTTTCTGTACAAATTATTTCTACCTTTTCTTTGTATGTAAGGAATTACTAGATCATGCATTTAAACAACTAACCATTCCACAAAGTATTGATTGCAATTGAAGAATAACCCCTTTAAACAATTACGCATTGACCACTTTAAAACTTTTTCCAGATGTTTTACACGTGTGTGTCATATCTTATTCAAATCACCCTGTGATTTAAAAAGATTTTCCCGATAAATAAACATAACACACGACAAAAGAAATTCCATTCCAAAAGGTTTTTCCTCTTTTTTTTTATTATGTATTTCTTCTTTGGTTTTCTTAAAGCTTAAGATGACGCACGGAATAAAAGTGCACATTTTGTGATAGAACTGGTTTTTCTTTGACATTATTCGAATAGCTTCTTAGCTTAACCTACTCTTAAAGATCAGGTATAAAAACCACATTGCCCGACCGTTAACTTTCGTTTTTTTTTTCAATTTAATTTGCATTTATAAGTTGTAGGTATATGCTTTTTCATATTAAAGTTTATCTTTAGTCAACATTATATAGAAGTGTCACCCAAAAAAAAGACTGGTTTATAAGATTTTTAAACACGATGTCTGGATTTTTAGATTTTGAATTAATTAAATTGTTTGTCTTAAGAACTTTCTGTTGATATCTGACCGAAGTAATGAATCAATTGACCCTACTCATTATATTAATTAAACTTGACAAAGAAAAAATAAAAGCTTTCATTAGATAAATCAACTCTTTTATGAATACGATTGCAGCTTTGGCATTTTATTTTTTTTTTCTTCGCCGTCTCTCAAATTTAAAATATAAATCATAAAAAAAACACTATTTTTAAAACCCTGATTGTAAAGTTAAGTTAAATGTTATAGTTCAAATAAAATACTTTTATTCAAAGTTACTACTTTGTTGCACTTTGACGATGAGTATCAAAATAATAATAATTAAAATTGCATCGTAAAGATACAATTTTGTGTTTCTCTATTATAAAGTCGGTTTTGCAGTTTATATAATTTTTTATATTAGCATGTGACAAATTTTAAACTTTTTTGAAAGGTCAACTCATAAAACTGTGACAATTGGGTAACTGAAATAAATTTATAATTTTTACTTTCGTAAACGAATGCAAAAATGAAATTTTTTTCTCAAAGAGATTCATTTATATTAAATTGTTCATTGACATTTCATTGACCCTGTGGGGAAAATAAAGGTAAAGTCCATTGAAATGCTAAACAATTGTTGTGTAACCTGAGAGAGAAAGAAAGACTGCGAGAAAGAAACAAATAACAAAAATTATATCATATTGTGGATATTTTATTTGCTTCTTTATTTATATTGATGTTTGTTTATTGTAAGCCATTTATAACTACCATACAAGTGAAATTGAATATTCATATCAATTGATTGTTTTCTTTTCAAATATATAGGTATGTATATAATTTTAAATGGGTTGTTAAATGGGGGACGAGGGCAAGTTGTAGTTTCACACAAATGTACAAGTACATATATTTTGTTCTGTACAAAAGCCTTGGTACTGGTAAAAGTGATAATTAAAGATTTTGAACGTCATCAACAGTTGGTATAAGATAAAAAGCACGAACTTGTTTTTATGTATACATTGTACGTATATTTGATTTACAGAGTTACCGCTTCATAAATTATTCAACTGCAACAAGATGTTAAGGGCTAGAAAAACAATTAATATTAAATATTTAAAACGGTATAGCTTAATGATACCCACCATTTTTATAAATAAAATGTACGATAAGGGCGCACGTACTTGCTTTTATAATAACAGTTCCCAAGACTAAAGACTTTTTATGAACAACAAGCACTGTTTTTTAGAAGTATCAAAAAGTCCAAAGAAAAAAGAAAGTTTTGCAAAACTTTTAGCATTTAGCCACAAAAGTGGGTGTAAAAGTGGCGGATAGAGGGTCGGCAATATTTTTTTATGTTTTTGAATTCACGTTTTTAAGATATACCTAAATAGTCATTTAAAAAAGTGGGCGTGGGAGGGGGCGGAGACGGTCGACACTATTTTGTGTTTTTCAACATACCTAGATAATAAAAACTGATAAGTTTAATTGAAATGGTGCAATCCGATCATAATCAAAAGTAAAGAGCGTGGAAGGGGGGCGTACAAAATTTCGTTAAAAGAAAATGAGCATTTTGGACGTTAGGCGGCCATTGATGAAATTGGTATCAAATGAAAGAACTATAACGTAGGAAAAAGTTTTACTATGGCTGTTTTGTTGTATTGCATTTAGAATGAAAGATATTGCAATATTAGGGTTGTTAATGCATCGTGAAGTATGCGAAGGACAAATTAAATTATATTTTTATTTTAAGTATGAAGTATGTTGCTACGTCATTTTTTTAGTCTGAAAACCTCAATCTTGAATATGCGACCATTAGAAGTCAAAATAATAGCTTTTAAAGGCAACAATTTAGAGATTTTCTTTGAAATTTTTCAAACGATTCAAACTAACTAAAGAAAACACTATCAAAACAAGCTCGAAATTGTTGTTTCAATAAGATTAATGGACTAGAAGATGTGCAACATGTTTACTAAATTTCAAATGATAGAAATGAAGTTCTCATATTGAATATCACAACTGTGATATTCATTTTCTCTATTTTTTGTTTCTGTAATCTCTCAGCTGTTGTATAGTTTGTCTTATTTTTGAGATGGTATTTGAATCTAGTTTCAATAAATCTGTGTGATGTTTCAGACCCTTGCACCCTTTGATTTTTTTGCAATAGACATTTATTAATTATTTTGAAATTTGTTTTATTAAACTTTGTTTCTTTCTTTTCAGGTAAGACACTCATTGAATCGAAATTTGAATTGTTTTTCCTAAATATCATCAATTGGGTATGTATGTACATAATTATAGCGACGCATCGCTTATATGGATTTATTCGGTTGGAAAAAATAAGTCTTTTTTTTTGTAAAGCCTCTGTGAACTAAAGTTCTACTTTACCAATCATATTTGATGGGAATCTACAACTCCGTAAATTCATCAAGATGTTGTTTAAATCAAGACAACAAATCTCAAGACAAATCATTTCACTTTCCTATCGAAAGGTTTGTACTATTTTTATTTCAAGGGAGTCAACATTTTTTTAATTTGTCAACCTGCTAAGATAACCATTTTTTATGCTATTAGATTTTTCAACTAATTGACATTACAAAGTATAAGCTCATGTTTAAAGTAAATGAGCTGAGGGTTATTATTATAAACTTTCACATGATAGATATGGATCGCCATTATCCTAGATAGATTTCAAGCACTTTGTAATTTGTATTAGGTTTTGATTTAAGAACAAAACCTACTTTGGTTATTAAAATAAAAGCTGTTTAAGTCATCTAAGAAATGTATTTATTTATTAATTTTGTTAAATAAAACGATCAAATTAACCAAATATGAATACAAAATTATTGGCTTTTCAACTTAATGACTTTTAAATTCTCAGAATCTAAAGATTCTCAAACTCTGAAGTAGAAAACAAATTTGACTAGACGATAGTGATACAATTAAGTGAAGCAAAAAACTGATGATCACGTTTTAACGATTTATCGTTCCAACAACCCCCCAGACGGTACTTTGTGTAGTTCTCGTTTTGGTAAATATTTTATTTTGTCTATTCTTTCAGTTTTGCACTGGCAATTATTTTTCTACTTTCTTAAAGTGAACAACTTAAATACGTGTTGAGAAAATTTAAACTGTTCTTATGTATTCAAAAATTTCTAATAAAGCTTCTGCTTTGAAGATATTAGATTATTTTTTTTTTAGTGCACAGGAAAATTAAAAAGTGTTAATAATAGAAATTCTTTAATGCAACTTCTTAAGAATAAGTTATTTTTGTGGCCCTACAATACACAAAATTTTCTCTTGAAAATGACAAGTCGAATTAAAATGACTTAAAATGACGAATGGGTTTGGACTTTTATCTTTTTATAGCTACCAAAAAATAAATAAATATCGTTTCGAAAATTCGTTACGGCGGCGTTGGTGTTTTACTTACATAAAAAAATAATTGTAACAATGTCTAAAATACAATTTTTAAATGGAAATTCTTAGTATTCAAATATTTAATATACATTTGAATAAATAAGTCCTATATTATGTATATCTGAACTGTTGCGATGTTGTATAGCACAATGATTATGAGAAAATAAAAACTTATTCCTATTGAGTGTATATTTTATGACTAATATCTAATATTTATTTACTTATTATTGTTAACAAGCACGTAGGGATCATAGAGTAACTGAATCAATTTTGAAAGAAAAAAAAAATAATAATAAATTACATTGCTATCTTTCGATTGTCAACTTGTCACTTTTTCTAAAACTTGTTGTAATTTCTAAGAAAAGTGTTCAGTGTTTCAAATTAATTCTACTTACATTCATAATAAATGTTTGTGCAAAAAAAATTATACTCTAAAACTATAAAATTAGAAATAATGTTAGTATTGTATGTATGTACATAATACATTATCAATGTGATAATGTCTTCTTGTGAATTAACAAACTTTTAACTTGATTTGTACTTTGAACCTAAAAGCTATCAAAAGTTGTATCATCTTGTACTTTTTAAAATGAAATATCATTTTCTATAGTACCTACTTTAGACTTGCTCAAAGACCATTTATACCTTTTCGGAATATAAAAACAAATATAAGCCATCATATGAAAGTGGTGACTTCTTAATTTTTTATTAAAATTTTAAACAGATTAATTTGTTGGTAAAACTTCTCAAAGTTACGTTTAAATGTTAAAAAACATAACTTTAAAAAAATCCAAAGAAGAAATTTATTCTGACTTAATTTGCACCAAATTAATAGTTGCCAGAAATTGGTAAAAAAAAGCAGTCCAAAAATCTGAGTACTTCCTAAGTTATTTTTTTCAGCGAATTAACTTTAGAATTAAAACCTATCCACGAGCATTACATAGCTTTTAGCCTAAATCACATACATCTGAAAAGAAGCAAACGAGTTAGCAGTGGCATGCAAATAAGGACAAGAAGCTCTATTATATTTTGAATCCTATACATCAAAATAATCTAAAACCGTTGTAGCAATGGTTCAGTTATTGTAATACGGATCTCTTTTAAATCTACCGAAGTTTTTAGATTTGGTCGATATTAGATTTTCCTCTTCCAAAACCTCAATGATAGAGGCTTTAATATTAGGTCGTTAACAAAAAGTTCTAGGCTGTTCTCCAGTTGTTTTTATAAGTTTGTCAGGTTTTGGTTCTCTACAAGAGAACAAAAAAGATATTTTAAGTGGCTAACCCTTTGAGATTTGATAATTTAAATTGTTGTAAGAAATGAAGTTTTTTTCGATGAAATCACAACGTAGCTCTTTCAATTCATTTGATTGTATTATTTTGTTCAGAATTAATTGTCCCCATTCTCATACTTTTGACAAATCGTAGATATCCTAAGTTTTAAACCTTTAGAAGATGATTTTATTTATATATTTCAAGGAACCACACCTTGACAATTAATTTCAAATAATAACAATGCGACCATCCTTGGAAAATAATACCACAACAAAGTGCTCACCAAACCAATAGAAAATGAAGTGAGGCATTACTAATTTCCGGACATTGACATCGATTTATATTCCCTTCCTTTTTGCACATGGCGCATATGTCAAGATTACTCACAAGCACTGGGCAACGTGTAAGTAAACTCCCAGCCCTCACCTTGCATGCCACGAAAATGGTCAACAAACAACAAAGCATCAAATAGCCGGTGTTGCGTGTTCTATACAAAGCCATTGCCAAAAGAGGTTCAATAGGTTACTTGAAAAATTGAAAAGAATAATAAAATATGAAACATGAGCTGTGTATGAGGATTTGTGTGTGTGTGTGGGAAGAAGACTTCATTTCAAGATCGTTTATTGATTTCTGGCCACAAGCTCATAGACACGCAACATTTCTTTCTTTTTCTAGCAAAGCGTTTGGACTTTGTTTGAACTGACATTAATTAGTTTAAATTGTTTTAAAAAATTGATTTTTTTTTTCTTTGTTCACTATCAAGACTGGCCGACTCTTGGTGGTGAAAGACAAAAATGTTCTCAGGAAATTAACCTAAGGTGCATGTTGGCGATTTGGCAGTCACATGAAATTAAAAAACATAGAAAAGAAAATGCAACTTGATCGTATTTTATGCATGGCACGCAACATCACCCAATTGGCCTCTGCAGCAATCATGCTTGGCAATTCTTAATTCAATTGAACCTTTACGGCATCACAATTGGCGTTTAATTTGTCTCAATTACATTACACATCAGAACACTGTTACTGATGAGTGTTGCGTCATGGCATATGTTTCGTTTAAGATATTAGTTCAGAATCATGCCTCGTGGAAGCGGAGTTGATTCTGGAGTTCTGAGGTTCAGCCAGTTATATGTCTTTGTTGCTTAATTTATTCAATAAGGCAAGTCAACTGATTTGTGGCTGGGAGAGTGGATTTTTTTGTTTTCAATTTAAACGGGAAGTACATAACTCGGTGATTTATAACTAACACTGTTTAAAGTTGTTGAGGGAAATAGTTGAATATATGGTAGGACTTTAAGCTTTTTTTTAAATGAAAATGTTTATATTTAAAATAAAATCTGTAGAGTAGTTTTAATATTTCCTGTAAAATCACCTTGGCAATAAAAAAGTTGAATATGAAACATTGAATGCTGAAATTTTCGGAATTATAAATAATCAAATATTGATATAATGTAAAAATTACAAACTAAATTAAATTTCCTAAAAATTTAACTGAATATTTGCGTTATATTGAAGCTGTTTATGCGTCACAATTCTTTGTTTATCGCATGAACCTCTTGGGAATACCTTGCATTGAACATTTGCAAGAGTCAGATTGGAAATTGTTTTGCGACCTTTCTTTAACTTGTGGCAACTTGCACATATTTACATTTCTGCAAATTTAAAAGCACCGCTGGGAAAATATGAAAAAAATCATTTTTTAGCGATGACCGTATCTTTGTTAAAAATAGTTTTATTGAAGTCATAAAAAAGCAATTTGAAGCTGAAAGTCTCCAGGTTTAAGACCTTATAGTCTAATGCCGACTTTAGATGAGTCGATTTTTGCCGTGGGATGAAACGCTACAAAGGCGCCAATTCATGCCTGCCCCTTACGATAATTTAACGGGAAGGGTGCGATATTAAAGGTTCAAGGTCTTTCTTCGGTAAATTAACAAAAACTTTAACTTAACTCGTAAACTGTGCTCAGTACAAAGAGCAAATGTTCTAGTCCTTTCGTTGTCATCATGAATATCAAAAAATTCTTCACAGCATAAAATACGGGAAGTCTAACTTTCTACATTCCCTGTATCTCAAACTTTTTATTATGACCGACAGAAACAAGATATGCATTTTACAAAAGCTCAAAACTCAAGGAATTCCAAACAAGGAATTCCAAACTTCATTAGACTGAAAAATCGGGGTTAAAATCTTGGTACAATTCTTAATCTCAGAGATCCATAATTTGAACTGCAGGGTTTAGATTATATCAATGCACTGAACGATTTGGGTTTAAGTTTAAATTCCAATAACACCTTACTCGTATAACGAAGCAATTATCTTGTTGAAGTTATAACTTGTGAATTCAATTTAGAAATGTGTCCATAAAAAAAAAAAACAAATTTGATACTTTTTTACCTTGAACTTTCGCTTCGCCACCTTTTATCGTTAGCAAGAATGAACGTAGGTACTGTTTTTTTTTATCATAAGCAGTTCGACATACATACGTGATATCGATATCATTGAATCAATATATGGTACCTTTTGGCAATGCATCATGTGTTAAAGTATATTTGATGCTTTTTACAAATTAACGTCTGGGCCGAACTAAAAGACTTGGCAGACAAATCTTTTAACTGCAACTGACGAAATGATATTAAAGCATATAAATATGTTTGTACATACACAAAAACAATCTACCTAAAAGAAGGTATTCAATCAACTCCTAGTAGATTCTAAAGATTTGGAGATGAATTTTCCAAATCGTAATCTCTGAAAAAGCATTTTGAGATTATATTCAATGAAAATTTTCCGTCAACCTTGTTTTCTTTTTGTTTGTTCATCATAACCTTAAACCAGATCTAATATGCTCATTCATGTCTGTTAATTAGCTAATCTCGATTTTAAGCAAACAATTTTAATAGGGGTTAAGCTCTTGTTTTAGAATTTGAAATATCAATTGAAATATCAATAAAGCTTTAACTAGCATTCATTAGAACTACTAAGGTTCTCTCACTAAGTTTTGATATAGATTTATTGTAAGTTTGTATTCATGTATTTTTAAGTACATAATAAACTAAATTCCCTAAGACATAGACTAGATTCAAATTTATAAAATTTAATTTTTAAGTGAATATTAAAATCAACAATTTGTATTTTGAATCAACGAGACTAACACGTATTATAATTTTTTTTTCTGTTCACACAATAGACAATTGCTCATACAAAAACAAACATACATATATCACCATTATGTTTAAAATTGATGATTCAACTGAAAAATATTTTTTTAAACAATCAAAAAAATATGTTTAGTAAAACAATAGCTTAACAAGCAATCACCTGAGGGGACTTGCTTGACGTAGAAATTGATTATAATATTTTCAAAAGATATTTATAACAGGAATCTAACGTGCAGGTGATTTTTTACCCTGACCTCTACTTTAATTCACATGTGTCGTGCCTAGGAGGCATTAAGTTGAATATTATTAAATTCTTTGACGTGACCTATGAGAAAGAAAATTTTCATACCTTTTGCTTAGTTTTGTTATGGAAACAAATGGACGAAAACAAGTTGATCTTATATTTTACGGGAAGCAATACCTAATACATATTCCCAATATCTAGTGAATAAAAAAGATATGTTATAGTAAATTTATCATTTGGTATTATAATACTTTCTGTAATATATTGCTGATAAGTGAGTGTTACAATTTTTCGTGCCGTACCGTAGCATTTCGATAATTGACCCATGCCATGAGATAATGTGTTCACATTTGGCCATCTGAAAGCGTCATTGATACAATTTTGCTCTTTTTTAATGTGCTTTATGTATTTACATACTTGTAGTTGTCTGGTAGGCTACTGAACATACTCTTAGCCGAATTACAAAGCCTTGATTGACATTGACCCCGATATTGCATTTCCTGTCCTTTAGTAAGTAAGTCCTTTAAGGATATCAAAAAAAAAACACAGAAGCAAATAGTATGCACAAACACTCAAATATGAATTCCCGTAACATTGGATCTTAATTTTTTTTTGTCAGTTCTCTTGAGCACTGGTCCAATCAATGTTGGGTTGTTCTGTGATCACAGGGCAGTGATTAGGCCTTCTTTGAGCTCAGAAAAACACCAAAGGCAGGACCAAAACAAAAAGAAGCTAGAGAAAGTATTTTCAAGAGTTCGAAGTCGAGAGACTGCAAGAGGGGCTTTCTGCCATAACGCTAAGAGTGTCACGTCCTTCCTAAGTAAAACAAAAATTAAAGAATAAACAGGCTTGGTAATTTTCCGTTGGAAGATTCTTAGGCGAAAAGCTGCAAAAAAAATGTATACCCACTGGTGCAAAAGCTTAGTGCTGATTGCCTGCATCATTGCAAGCTCGAAAAAAAAGCTCATTCAAATAAAAAGAGAGTTATCGAAAGAATGAAGGAATTTTTGCATCAAAAGGAAACCACACAAAATGTTGAAAAAACCGTGGTGGAACTACAAAAAAGCAGCCAGTTTAAGTCACATTTTCGTTGTTTCGGAAAAAGCTTATACATATTATGATTAACATTTTTCTAGCCTATTTTGTAGCCCTTTTAATTACCTGCAAATCGTCCAACGAGTCCAGCATATATTATTCTCAGTTTCATTGTGGTGAAGGGCTTCGGCTTATTCTAGGTTGTATTTTTTTCAGCAAATATTTCGGAAAGTGTTTTCAGCTAATTCGTTCGATTTTTGTTATTGCAAGCAGATCCTCATGCTTTCTGATCATGCTTTATCATCAAGAAGTCCGGTTTAAGCCGGAATGCCTTTCAGGTTTTTTGGTCTAAACTCCTTTTAGCTTTGACTCCCTATTTTATTCTGTTTTTACAAAAATCAAGCCGACATTTACAATCAACAGTTCCTTTTTTTCTTAATTGTAAGTGTTTAAGTCTAAGATAAGAAAAATATACAATTTCAAATTTGGCTGGAATCAAATGAATACAATAAACAAATAAAAATGATTAAATATAAACCTTTTACAATTTTGCTAAATAGAAACAAATTAATACAAATCAATAATAAATAAACAAAGAGAGCTATTCTGACGTTATTTGAAATGATAACTCTCAATGTGATTTTTTTAGCATTCTTATCTAAGTTATTTTATAACTTTAACAACAAGACAATTAAAACCAAAAACTTTGCTCTTAGAAAAAAAAAATAAATAAGTCGATAATTATATCTACACAGTTCAATGACCATGATAACACTATAAGTTTCCCGCATGCATTTTTCAATCTTAATTTAATCGACATTTTTTTCTCAATGTCAATGCAATTTTATCGAGTTTTTCGTTGTCAGTGTCCAGCGGATGTAACATGGAGTTATCTTAACCTCTATAATCTATCACTTGTGAAAAAAAAATCATGTGACACATTTCAAACTGCTTCAATGAAACCGAACTTGAAATTCCAATAGCATTAGGGTTCTAAAGGTTTTTGTTTTTATATTATTTTTAATTTTTTAACCAGACCTTGCCCTTACCACGCGCAATATATTCAATTAATCTGATTTTTTTTCTTGTCTGTTAAGAAAAAATAAATAAAAGTGAGAATAAAATACAAATTCAAGCCTGCTACGCATATAAAAGTAAAATGAGGTTGTTATTTTCGAATTTCAAACTTGATTACTTTTTCTCATAATCAAGATGCGTTAAGATTCAGACACGAAAATGAAGATGGATGAATGTGTTCTGGTTATAAACAAGATTCTTTGTATTCTTGAATTGAAAATCAATTCCCTTTCTGCGTAAAGAAAACAAAACTTGTTCTCATGAGTTAATTTGAAGTTGATTGGTATGCAATCGAGCAATGTTGACTGTCCTCATTTTGAAGCATAGTAATTCTCTTAGGTAACAATAAAATAAGTTGAAAACAAATACAAAAGGATTGATGTGAGAGGCTAATAAAGTTAAATATTTTCGTAACAACATTGTGTACCTGTACAATGATGTCTTATTGAATTAAATAGAAACACAAAAAAAGCAATAAGAAAAAATTATCTAAAATCGAGACACCCTTTTTTCGCATTATTATTCGTTATGTCATGTCTTATTGTTATCTCGAGTTCGATTTTTGTATGAATCCTAAACTTTGGTAACGGGATATGACAAAGTTATTTTATTTTATGTTACTGATTTGTAATGTATTTAGTTTCTAACAAGCATATTTTTTAAATTAAATTTTGTCATATTACATGTCTTGTAACGTCACAATCTCAGTCTCCGGTGACTTTTTGGACTCATATTAGAGGTTT
Source organism: Episyrphus balteatus (assembly GCF_945859705.1). NCBI lineage: Eukaryota > Metazoa > Arthropoda > Insecta > Diptera > Syrphidae > Episyrphus > Episyrphus balteatus. The sequence goes on along the minus strand of NC_079134.1, from coordinate 52,647,184 downwards.
TGAATTAAAAGTCGTGGATTTAGTATTCACAACTTTACGTTTGAATAAAGCTTATATTTGAAGGAGATTTATAAAAAACTGTTTTTATAAAAATTCAAAAATGTAACGGGTGACAATTTTTTTTTAACTTGAACCTATGGTTTTATAAAATCACCTGTATTTCTATTAGAATGACGGTTTTTGTTTGTTTCTTTGGCCTAACCGATGGGTCTACGTATAAAGATGAGATTTGCATCAACTGGTATGGTGATTCAATTCTAAGGTTAAGGTTATTCAGTAAATATGGCCGGTTATCAAGCCCCTGGAATGCAAAATTATAAATTACCTTCCATTATAAATTTCAAGTTTTTACGGTATCGGTAAAGAGAAGCTCTGCATAGTTCTGATGAAAAGCTAATAACTGATAGATTGGGTCAGTCAGTTAGTTGCGAGTTTTCTGATTCCTTGATCCCTATATCTCAGAAACTACTCATGCGAATTAGCATACACAAATCTATGAATACACTTATTTGATTTTTGGTAAAAATTAATATATTGTAAAGTTTTATTCCGGGTTCCAATAAAACTTATTTAATTTCCACTTATATTTCCGTTCAAATAAGAACACACTTTATTTCAACTCAATTTACTTTTATTATTCGCTCAAACAAACACACTTTTAAATCACTTTATTTACTACTAACAATTCGCAACACTTTATTTCACTTTGTACTGTACTCTTTCACTTTCAAGATTAAACTGTCCCCGGTCGGTGTCTACGTTGCCCTTTTATACCGGAATCTCGAGACTCGAGAACGTCCTCGAAGGCTCTCGTCCCTGCCTCTCGAAACTTCCTTTCCAGGAAGGGGCACTTCATACTTCCAGTCTAGTGGGATATTTTTAGATGTGTTCAGTGAGATATTTTTAGATGTGTTGAGTGGGATATTTTTAGATGTGTTCAGTGAGATATTTTTCTTAATTACTAAAGGTCCGTTCACATTTCTACCTTTGCAGTAGTAGGTAGTGTGTTCAGACTTTTATCTTAAAAGTAGTTCAGTAATTCATCGTTACATTGCCCCCCTCTTAGGATTGTTCGTCCCGAACAACTCCATTGCTTCTATCACCATTATAACGATGTAAACGGTCACAATGAACTACCTTTAGTTTGCCTCTTACCCCTCTTTGTATACGGTAAACCACGTCGTTAATTCTGGTTATTACTGTGTAAGGGCCTTCCCAGTTTTGTTGTAGCTTCGGTGATAGTCCCTTTTGTCGGTGGGGATTGTAAAACCACACAAGTTCTCCTTCTTGAAACCCTGTTGCTGTCGCTCGTGCGTCATATCTTGTTTTCATCCTGTCACTAGACGCTTTTATATATGTCCTTGTCCGTTGGTGAATGTCAGCCAGTGTTCCTTTCAGGTTATCTACGTACTCATCCATTTCATGTGGCTCGTTTGGAACACTTCCAAATTTTATTTCACTTGGCAGGCGTATTGTTGAGCCAAATAGGACTTCCGATGGTGTATGTCCAGTAGAACTATGTGTTGCACTTCTATAGGCCATCAAGAATAATGGAATATGTCGGTCCCAGTCTCGTTGATTACACTGGTCAACAAAATTTAACTTTTTTTTTGCCACAAGAATTCAAATATACTTTTCTAGTAGTTTTTGGGGTGCTGAATCCGAATCTGAAGTCAGAAAAATTTGATTGGCCTTCGTTTTTGAAATATTACCGTTAGAAAATGTCAAAAAACGTAATTTTGGCTGTTTTCGAGGTTCTGTTTTTATGTGGGGTAATTCATTATAAACAAATTTGTAATGGTTATTATAAGAACAGATATTCTTCTTTCAAAAACTGTTTAAATTTTCCCGATATCTCTTTTATTGCTCGAGATATCTTTAGTTTCATTTAATAAGTCAAAGAGAAACTAAACTTAATCTAAAGTTTAAGTCACTGGCCACAGAATTTTTGCCACAAGAACCAAAACATACTTTTCTGAAGGTTTTTGAGTTGCTGAACTTAAATCCGCAATCGGAAAAATTCTATTAGCCTCCGTTCTTGAAATATAACCGTTATAAAAAAAAACCTTTTTTGCATTTTATAACGGTAATGTTTTAAGAACGAAGGGTAATAGAATTTTTCTGATTGTGGATTCGAGTTCAGCAACCCAAAAACCTTCAGAAAAGTATATTTTGATTCTTGTGGCAAAAAAAGTGTAATTTGGTTGGCCAGTGTTGTTTCTGATTCAAAGACCGCTACTTAAACTTTAAATAACTCGGGCAATAAAAGAGATATCGGAAAGATTTAAACATTTTTTGAATGAATAAAACTAGCTCTTATAGGCACCGTTACAAATTTATTCTCAATTAATTACTCCACATAAAAACATAACCTCGAAAACAGCCAAAATTACGTTTTTTGACATTTTCTAACGGTAATATTTCAAAAACGAAATCCAATCAAATTTTTCTGACTTCAGATTCGGATTCAGCACCCCAAAAACTACTAGAAAAGTATATTTTGGTTCTTGTGGCAAAAACCTTGTTGACCAGTGTTATCATTGACTACTTTTGACAGGTGTTCCTTAAGTGTCCTGTTAAATCGCTCAACCATCCCATCAGATTGTGGATGAAGCGGTGTTGTTCGCGTCTTCTTGATGCCAAGGAGTGAGCAAACCTCTTGAAAGATCTTAGATTCGAAGTTCCTTCCTTGGTCGGAATGAAGTTCCATGGGTACTCCGAACCTGCTCACCCAATGAAAGACAATCTTATCCACAACTGTTTTGGTTTCCTGGTTTGGAATGGCAAATGCCTCAGGCCATTTGCTGAAGTAGTCCATCACTACAAGGATGTATCGATTTCCGTTGTTGGTTTCGGGAAAAGGACCTGCTACGTCTATTGCAATTCTCTCAAAAGGTGCACCCACATTGTACTGCTGCATCTTGCTTTGTATTTTTCTAGCTGGTCCTTTGCTAGCGGCACAAGTATCACATTTCCGGCACCACTTTTCAACGTCTTCTCTCATACGTAACCAGTAGAATTGCTGTCGTAGCTTTTCCAGCGTCTTGTTGATGCCTAAATGGCCTCCAGAAATTCCACCGTGCATCTCTCGGAGAACATCATTTACCTTTGACTGAGGTACGACTAGCTGCATTACATAGGATTTACCATCTGCGGATTCCCACTTACGCCTGAGTAGCCCTTCTTGCACATGAAGTGAGTCCCATTGTGCCCAATATGCTTTTAGAGTGGGGCTTCGGTCGGAGATGTCGGCCCATTCTGGTTTCTCTTGATGTTCCTTCCATGCAAGGATGGGTTCGATGTCCGAATCTTCTTGTTGGGCCATTCTGAGTTCTTCATTACTCCAGCCGCAAATGGGATCAGCTCTCGTTCTTCTAACAGCGACAACTTCCTTTTCTTCTAGTCGTGTGCAATGCTTGCAGTCTTGCTTGCACGGGCGCCGAGATAATGCGTCTGCATTTGAATGCAGCTTTCCTCTTCGATGTTGAATCTGACATTGATACGTCTGAAGTATCTCGATCCATCTTGCTACTTGACCCTCTGGATTTTTGAAGTTCAAAAGCCAATTAAGCGCACCATGATCTGTGCGAAGAAGGAACTTCTGTCCATAGATGTACTTATGGAAGTGCTTTGTTGCCAATACTAGAGCTAGAAGTTCCCTTCTGGTCACGCAATAATTTCTTTCTTGTTTCGAGAGTACCTTGCTGAAATAGGCAACGACCTTTTCTTCTCCGTCATGAACTTGCGATAAAACAGCACCAACTCCAACATTACTTGCATCTGCGTCAATGATGAATTGTTTGCCTGGAGTCGGATAGGCCAGCACAGGAGCTTCACATAACCGCAGCTTTAGTTCCTGAAAGCTTTTCTCACACTCACCTGACCATTTAAAGGGTTTACCCTTCTCCGTAAGTTGGTGCAAGCTTTTGGCGATTCTCGCAAAATCCTTCACAAATCGTCGATAGTACGTTGCCAGACCCAGGAAACTCCGAAGTTGATGCTTGTCCTGAGGGGTTGGCCAGTTCTTCACAGTGTCAACTTTTTCAGGATCAGTCTTCACTCCTTGGGATGAGATGATATGCCCCAAATATTTAACCTCGGTCTTGAAAAGTGCACATTTCTTTGGATTCAACTTAAGATGTGCTTCTCGTAGCCTCTGGAATACAGCCTTTAGGTTTTCACAATGGTCATCAAATGTTTTTCCGTAAACGATGACATCATCCAAATAGACTAGGCAAGATTTCCAGGTTAATCCATTCAAAACGCACTCCATCAAACGCTCAAAAGTAGCTGGGGCATTACATAGCCCAAACGGCATGACATTAAACTGCCACAGACCATTTCCTGTGGAGAAAGCCGTCTTTTCCCGATCTTCTGGATGGATTTCCACCTGCCAGTAGCCACTCTTCAAATCCAAAGTCGAAAACCATTGTGCTCCTTCCATTGCATCTAGAGTATCACTGATTCTTGGCAGTGGGTAGCTGTCTTTCTTCGTCACATCATTCAGCCTGCGATAGTCGACACAAAATCGAGTGCTTCCATCCTTCTTTTTGACAAGAACTACCGGTGATGCCCAAGGGCTTTTGGAATTTTCGATTAGCCCGTCTTTCTTCATTGTTGTTATCATTTCTTCAACTTCACCTTGTTTGGCTAAGGGGAGACGTCTTGCTGGTTGACGAATCGGCCTAGCATCTCCTGTATCGATTCGATGCTGCACCAGTTGTGTTCGGCCGTATTGCCCGCTGGGTGAAGAGAAGATATCAGCATATTCATGAAGAAGCCTTCCCGCAACATTAAGCTGATGTTGACTCAGGTTGTCTGAATTGAGAATTTGTTTCTTTAGTTTCTCCGAGTTCATAGTCATCTGTGTATCCACCTCGTTGATCTTAGTTATTGCGGCCACAGATTCACATTGCCCAACAACTTCTCCTTTCTTAAGCTTGATTGGGTACGGTTTGATGTTAAGTATCCGTACAGGTACCATGTTGTTCTTTGGTGCCACAAGAGTCTTCCCGATGATGATGTTTTCGGAACTTTGCTCAACTTCTGGTTCAACCATGAGGTATCGATGGCTTCCAAAGTTCCCCTTTAACTTGGTCCACACAAAAACTTCTGAAGAAGGAGGCAGGCACATGTCTTCTTTGATGACAGTTCTAATTGTTGTCGAGTTTTCAGTGCCATAGACCATTGGAATCTCTACATTTCTGTATTTCAGGACTTGATTACCTATATCCAAAATGATTCCATGCTCCTTCATGAAGTCGATTCCAATGATGCACTCGTCACATATATCTGCCACCAAAAACACATGTGAAAACTCTAGTTCAGCTACACGGATCGTAAGACGAACTTCTCCGTACACTCTTGCTGCTTCTCCTGTGGCGGTCTTCAGACGGTAGCTGTTGGTGTTATGTAGCCATGTCATCTTCACCAAGTCTCTTCGTACAATGGAGGCGGTGGCACCGGTGTCAATTGTAGCCACGTGTTGTTTGTTGTTTATGGTCGCCTCCACTGTCAGACTTTTGTTGTCTCGTTTAGTCTGTGAGACTTGAATTGTGGTTCTGGAGCCATTGATACCAGAAACCAGCTTCTGCCCCTCGAAGTTGGTTCTTACTCGTTTTCCCGAATGGGAATCAAGATGAGCATGAGTGTTAGTTGTATCGCTTACCTGTTGTTGGGCAATATTCCTGTTTCCACAGTGTTCGCAAGCAGTTCTTCTTGGTGGCAATCTGCACTGCCGCTGGAGATGTCCGGTCTTGTTACAGTTCCAGCATCGAGCAGCTCCGTCTCGCTGGTTTCTTTGGAATGCGAGTTTTTGACAAGAGCATTCCTCCACTGAAACTTCTCTTACCCGATGAACGCCTTGAGAAGCCTGTTCTGCTGCTTCCATAGTTAGTGCAAATGCTAATGCTTCAGGAAGGGAACGTTTTCCAGCTGTTCGTATCGCTCGCTGAAGATTTATGTCAGATACAGCACGAACAAAGGCTTCTGTCGCAAACTGATTGATAATGTCGTCTCCTGCTGTCGGATATGCCAGATGAGCTAACCTTTCAATATCAGCTTGGAGTTGTTGCAGAGTTTCTCCTCTTTTTTGGACTCTTGTATTGAGTTGGACGCGGAAGACCTCCTGCATATGCCCATCTCCAAAACGTTTTTCAATGACCTGGACAAGAGCTTTAAAGTTACCATTCTTTTCTGGTGGTAAAGTTTGCAACAACTCAGCAGCAGGACCTCTAAGAGCAAGAGTCAGCGCTATACATTTGTCTTCTTCATCCCAGCCATTAGTTGTGGCAGCTGCTTCAAACTGTTTCTTGTAGATTGACCAAGAACTTTGTCCATCAAAGGTTGGTGGATGCATTTCCTTTTTCTTTGGATACTCACCAGAACTTTCTCGGATCTTAATTTTCCGAACCTTGTCAAGTTCTTCAGTAATACTTTGCATTTTAACTTCCATTTTTTCAAATTTGTCATCCACTTTCTCGAACTTTCCTTCTACTTTTTCGAGTTTTTCTTCAACTTTCTCGAACTTTTCTTGAGATTGCTTTTCAACGCATTTGATGGAAGCATCAAGAGCAACGAACTTGTTCTCAATCGCGTCAAGCTTACCTTGGATGATGTTTTTCTGTTCATCTAATTTTTCGAGAAGATTTTTCTGTTCATCCTTCTGTTCATTACGTTGTTCTTCCAATTTGGCAAGGAGAACAGCCATCATGGACGACATATCGGAAGTATTACTTACTTGTTCTTCTGTCATTTCAATTTCGAATTGAAATGTATCCAAATTTTCGTTCTTCTGGGTTAAATAATCCTGCAGGCGAATAATGAGGTCATTTTTCGATCCAGCAGTAGGAAGACCTCGCTTAGTTAATTCCGCCTTCAACTCAGTCAAACTTAACTGATTTAGTGTTTTACCCATTTTAACTTTTTAAAACGCGAGCACTTTTACTTATTTCAAAATGTTTTACACTTTGTTTATTGTTAAAACACACGCGCACTTTTTATTTTATTCGCGAAATTATCTGATTCGCACAAATAAATAAGTTTTATTCCACTTTTCTGACACCAATGTAAAGTTTTATTCCGGGTTCCAATAAAACTTATTTAATTTCCACTTATATTTCCGTTCAAATAAGAACACACTTTATTTCAACTCAATTTACTTTTATTATTCGCTCAAACAAACACACTTTTAAATCACTTTATTTACTACTAACAATTCGCAACACTTTATTTCACTTTGTACTGTACTCTTTCACTTTCAAGATTAAACTGTCCCCGGTCGGTGTCTACGTTGCCCTTTTATACCGGAATCTCGAGACTCGAGAACGTCCTCGAAGGCTCTCGTCCCTGCCTCTCGAAACTTCCTTTCCAGGAAGGGGCACTTCATACTTCCAGTCTAGTGGGATATTTTTAGATGTGTTCAGTGAGATATTTTTCTTAATTACTAAAGGTCCGTTCACATTTCTACCTTTGCAGTAGTAGGTAGTGTGTTCAGACTTTTATCTTAAAAGTAGTTCAGTAATTCATCGTTACAATATTGATTTGTCAGAACCTAGACTCTGTCTTTCTCGGACTATATGAATAACTAAATACATATTGTGTTTCTTTAAGAAATTTACAATAAAAGTATTTTTTTTTTTTTTTTTTGAAACATTTAGAGCCAGCTAAGCAAATGTTTTCACGGAATCAATAAAAAAAAGTGTTGTATTGATATTCATTTAAATTTGTATTTTTGTTTTCTTTTTTTGCGTATAAACGTACTTGTACATAACTTTTACGCATAAAAAAAAAAAAACTGACGCCAGTTTTTTTTTTTTAACGTAACCAGTTAAAGGGAACTGATGTTATCAGTGGTAAATCAAAACGCTCCCAACTATACTTCATTTGTCAAATTGCGGCTAGTAGTTTAAAAGCTTTAATGTTGAACATACATACAAATAAACCCGTCAAATACATAACCCCTTTTTAGACTTGATATAGTCTTTGCAACTTAATTAATCTTTTAGCAATGTTAACCGTTTTAGCTACACAAAAATGTCTCCTCTAATTGGACTTTAGCTCATCCGATTTTGAAGCATTTAATCAGAATTATGATATTCATTATTTCCGCCTTCTCTATCATTGCGTTGTAAGGTTCGAAAGTTATCTCCAAATCGATTTTTCTACGTATCTTAACCTACATAGTATCATAAATAGAAAAAAAAAAACAACGTGATAACTTCTGAATGAGTTGCTACCACGCGTAAATTCCGTTTAATTGATGACAACAAAACACTTGAAATTAATGTGAATGGTAACTAACACAAGCCAACTTTTTTCAAAGAAACTTTCATCAGGTGATGAATTAAAATCATTATTAATTTTTTTGAATCATTATTCTCACCTTAGAATGAATTAAGTATCCACCAACAAGGTTTAAGTATGAACGAAAAAAAAACTCTTATCAACTACAAAAAAATTAAACTACATAAATAATCATAGGTAGTTCGTCATTTTTTCAACAAAGTTGTTATAATTTATTGCCATTTCTTCGAATCGCATAAAATTTCAATGAGTTGTTCATTTCGGCATACCTATTATGTTCGAATATAGTTTATCAATCATTCTTTCCTATCGCCTTTTTGTCAATTTCGGTACTTTTTTTGTATTTGATGTCACTGCGAAAATAATTTGGAATTATTAGCGCAGGTGTTCGCAATGACTTTAAATCGATAAAAGTTTCAAACTGAGTCAAAAAAATTAATGTGAATCACTGGTGACATATTGGTAAGCAAACCTAGGTACAGTCACACTATAAGTCTTATCATTTGAGAATAAAGATAACATACCTGGGAAGTGACGAGTTATAGAAATCGATCGTTAAGGTGTTTCTAGAACTGTTATTTTAACTATGAATACTACATTTGTTGTTTTTGTAAATGATTGATATCTGTTAGCCTATCTGTTTGTCAGTTGATTTTATGAAATCGTCGGCACAACGCAAATCCGAATGTTTGCTTTCAGGATCTTATCACCCACAATATCCACAATTTTTCAGGCTGGTAAACAGTAATATACACATGTTTACGTACAAATGTATTTTGTGTATTGATATTATAGAATTCTTTTAACAAGAGCAGTTCAAAGGAGGAAACAAAAATATATAATTTTCCGGAACTTAGATGACCATTTTATCAAAATGTTGACCACAAGATGGAATTTTTTGAACACAATTATCGAAAACAACTGCGTCCATATTTTTTTTTAACAAGGTCAAGACGTAACTCTTCTCATTGTTACATTTGTATATTATTTACATTTGTACATTGTATATTATGTACTTTTTACAGGAAAAAAAAAATAAATAAACTCAACGAGTTGTGGTTGCTTGAATATAATCGTTATAAATTGAATTAAGAATTCAATCCCTTGCCCTTTTTCACATAGTGTGTGTGTTTTTTTTTTTTTTTTACTTTACAATTCTTTGCTGACTCGTTATCTCTAAATAACAACAAGTTTTTTTTCAGATAAAAACACTCAAAATTTTGCTAGCTAAGGTCTTACATTACGAGTATATGTGATAGAAAATAAAACAATTTTGTAATACCTACGCTTTAGGTTTTTATATTATTTTGAAATATGAGATATACACTCTGATCGTATTTGCTTCTTTATACCTTCAATAGTGCAAAGAGAATAATCCTGCACCCCAATATATCCCTTTTAACTTCCAAAGTGAAGTTAATTGATGTTCCAACTTATACTGTTGTCTTTTGCATTTCAATGACGTATTTAACAGCTACTTATTGTTGACTTCCATTAAATTATATGAGATTTTACAACTTATTTGTTTATCTCCGTAATGCATGGGTTAACACTTTCCCATGAAAGTTCACCAACTTTCGTTGTGTGGCTCTTGGATCACGACATTTTATAATTTTTTTCCTTCTTGTCACCATTTTCAAAAGAGCAAAAAAAAAATCAATCGTTAATTCAAAGTTATAGCATTTTTAGACTCTGAAACCCTAACAGCGATCCGATGCCACAATTAAAATTTCGTTTATTTCCACAGTGCGGTCAGGCTGCTGTCTTCTGACATTACGTCAGAGGGTCTCAATAAAGATAAGCAACCCGGCCCAGATGTCATTCCACCAATCATATTGAAAACTATGTGAGGGCTCTTTTAGAACCATGAACTCTATTTTTTAATGCTTCCCTTGAAAAACATCTTTTCTGTTATGGAATACATTGAAAATGTTTTCGAATTGTACCTACTTTACGTCTTAACTAGAACATTCAAACGCCTTAGACGAGATGCCAACTTCGGCTTGCAACCTTTTCTCAGAGTGTTATATTAATCGTAAAGTATTTCGATCATATATTTAGATAAGATAGAAATTTCATTTCAAAACTCAAAGAGCGAAATGATGACATGCACAAAGTATTATCAAAAAAAAAAAATTGTAGCTAAAAAAAAACAAGCTGATTCAACAGTTTCCAAAATCAATGAATACGAACAAAATATCCCTTTCTCTAGTATCACATAAATGATTTTATTTTTCTAAGTTAATAACAAGCCATCGAACCTAGAGTATTTTTTTTTTGTTTTTGTTCTACTTAAATGAATAACGAAAGTATTCAAAGTTAACTTGTACACTTTGGTGTATTTGTATGTACTAATTGTAGGATCTTACTATATAAAAACACGTACATACATTTTAAGTTGTGTTTTATTCATTACCCTCAGATTACTCATTTTATTTCAATTTTAAATGAAAAACAAACAAATTAAATACTAATGAGTGTCATTTGTTTTTGTTTTTATTTAAACCGAAAAATTAATTTGATATGCGTAGAATGAAATTAAAAAAAAACAATAAATTAATTTCTCAACTGATTAAAATAATATTTTCTTTCTTTTTTCTTACAGGCGGATGGTCAGTGTGTTTGGTATGGAGTTTGTAACACAAAAGCGGGTTCGCTTAATCAATATTGTGAATATAACGGACCTCCCAAAACTATTACCCCAGATGGCATAGAGGCGTTGAGGAAAAGATGTCCCCATCTCCTGGAAAATGGCCAAAAAGACTTTTGCTGTGATGCCGAACAGGTAAGTTTATATAACAATTGGTTCATCTATATACCAAATGTAAATCATATTCAATTTAAGACCCTTTTAACAATATCTTATCAATCGTTTTATTAACTACAATATACTTCAAACTAGAGCTTCTGTTATGTAACCAGTAAACGTGGAAACTCTTGTAATACAGTGTGTGCATTTAATTGCAAATTATTGTTTTATCTGATCTAATAGACATTTAGTACACTGCATGTCACCTGAATAGAAACGTTCGCTAAAATAAAGAAATCAATTTTTTCTATAATATATCTGTGGGGTCTGGGAGAAACCCAAAAGCTAATCCAGTATGAGAGCTCAGAGGTGAATGTAATTATTTAGCTTGAAAAAGCTGTTTCACAATGTTTTAAAAAACATTTGAGTTTCTTGAATAAAAAATATTAATTTTTGGATCATGCTTCTCCCAAAAAAACACGGATGTGCACCTTTTATTCGAACAATATTATGTATTTCACAGCATTTTTTTTTTTAATAAATTTAATTCTGCTTATGATGCCCCAGCCTACATATTTTTTTTTAACAGACTTTCGATACTAAATCCATTAGAATCAGAAATACAACTTATGGCAATAAGGAATCAGCTTAACATCCCAAAAACCTGAAAGAGCAAGTATTTATGATGGCACTTAAAATCTCGACTAGGTTAGGTAGAACTGACACACTTAGACCACTTTTTGATCCGTTGTGATACCATGGAAATTCCTCACTAATTATACCAGTTGGAGCTTCTAATGAAGCGGTGAAGATTGAAGATGTCAGTATTAATTAGTTCACTAGTATCTTCTAAGAAATATTTTTCCAAGTATTTTTACGTCTACTGGAAAGGACAGGACATGAGCAGAGAAGATGTTGGACTATTTCTTATTCTTCCCCATCAAGGCAACTTCTACAGAAGTCGTTAGAGGCTACGCCAAGTCTAATGGCGTGTCTACCTATGAGACAGTGTCCTGTTAGTACACCTATTATAGAGCTGATATGCAATCTGTTTAGAGACAATAAATTTTTGAACGTTGTGGATCCTGCCTAGACCAGATCTGCTTAATCCATCATATGTTTGTTGCCTCTTTAGCTTCTTGCTTAAGCATGAGTTTGCACGTTGCGATAGGTATACCAATATTTTCTTTGTTGGGTAAAATTGGTATTAGAGTTCCATTAAAATCTCTAATATAACTCAAACAAATAGATGGAGTAATATTCTTGAGTAGATTGTTTGTAACCCCTTTGATAGAATTTGTTGATGTTATTCCTAAGTAAGAGTCCTTTGTTAAATATTTTCAACACTCTGCAAAATACAAGCTCTATCGAACATCACTCGAAGAACCTTTTCCTCAAAACAATCCGCTGGATAGATGGACATGGACTTGTTAAATATCCATGGCTGTGCTCCAACCGGACTAAATCTTTGAGAGACTGGTAAAATGGCTTCTAAAGAAAATGTGTTTCTTATTTTTCCCTTGTCTTGCTTATGCTTTCTTTAGAGCAGATTCCAAGGCAGAAAAATCTCTGAAATCTTTGAAATTACCTACTTTTTAATATTTTTTCATAAACCAACCCATTATCATTTTTGCCTTGGCTTCAATAGCATAGGTGTCAATATCTCGAGATCGACTTGTCGCAAAGAAATTTTGCAAGGAACATTTTTTATAGGAGTAAAATTTTACGAGTTACAGTACCGCAAATGGTGTGTTTTTTATGATTTTAATTACCGCTAAGGTTATGTGGGAAAGAACTGAAAATGGGATACTTTGCGGTGATCTAACTCTGAAGATATAACTTTTATAAGAAAATAATGTATGGGAGAAATTGGGATACATAGTTATATTTCTGATAAGAAAGATCATTGAACATTTTCTAGGCGACAAGTCGTTCTCGATATATTGAGACATACGCTTTTTTGAAAATGGCGAACAAAACCACAAAACCAATCAATACGCAAAGTGAGATTTATAATGAGAACGATGCTGCATCCAAATCCAAACTTAACTGACGTCACAACTTTTTTCATATCCCCTTCGCTTAGTCAATATTTGACTTCTCACTGACTGAACTTATGAAAACTTTACAGTAGGTGGCCACATGATTATGACCGATGAAAATTTTCACAAATTTTTTACGCTAAAAACTAATTTTATTTAATTTTTTCTGTACAGTAATTATTATTACGGCTTTCTACTATATCGCTAGAGTGTCACGTACTTCCCAAGTAAGAAAAATTAAAGAATAAACAGTCTTGGTAATTTTCCAGGGATGAATTCCACAAATAACGCTCTTTGTGGTTGTACGGTTGTATAAAACATTATGCCAATACTAATTTTTTGTTTAAAGAAGCAAAGTCAAAAAAATTGATGACGATAGAGGAGACCACCATTTTTTCAATATTTCGTGTGTTTTCCTTTTGTTGCAAAACTGCCTGTATTCTTTCGGGAACTCCATTTTTACCTGAATGAGTTGTTGTTCCGTGCTTGTAATGATTCAGCCAATCACCTCTAAGCTTTTCCACCAGTTGGTATGAGGTTTTCTGCAGCATTTCGCTAAGAACCTCCAAAGAGCGTTATTTGTGGAATTCATCCCTGGAAAATTACCAAGCCTTTTTATTCTTTAATTTTTCTTACTTGGGAAATACGTGATACTCTAGCGTTATAGTAGAAAGCCGTAATAATAATTACTGTACATAAAAAAATTAAATAAAATTAGTTTTTAGCGTAAAAAATTTGTGAAAATTTTCATCGGTCATAATCATGTGGCCACCTACTGTATAATGAATGTATCTTTAATCCCAAAAAATAATCAAGGAAGAATCTATAATTATTTTGGTCAAGGCATGAAAATGCTTTCGTTTTCATTTAATAAATAGTTTTTTTGTCAAAAGTAAATCAAACATACACAAATCGATAGCAATCATCGCATCACATAAAAAAAAAACGTGTGACTTCATTTAACTGAAAACCAATCCAATTACGACACCAAGTACTTGATAAAATTTAAATTTCATCAAAATGCATTTATAAAATCTTTCAATTAAGATTCATTTGCGAAACATTGAAAATCATTGTTTCACTCTTGTACAACCATTCTGAATTATTCAAAACCCTCTAAATCCTTAAATACCAACGGTTTTATTTATTTATGTATTCTATTTTTTAACTCTCGCTTAAATGAATTTTTCATTGTTTTTTTTGTTTTATTTTCAGGTACAAATTCTAAACAGCAACATTGCGAAAGCTGGAGCCTTTCTTGATCGATGTCCGTCCTGTATGGGTAATTTAGTGCGTCATATATGTGACTTTACATGTTCGCCCAATCAATCGAATTTCCTTTATGTAAATGATACACAAACATCAAAAAGTGGTAATTTATATTCAAAAACAATTTTTTTTTTGTTTTTGTATGAGAGAATTTCAAAATAATGTTGATTTTTATTTGCAGGTAAAGTGTATGTCAGTGCTGTGGATTTGCATATAACCAGTGAATACCTTAATTCTACTTACAAATCCTGCTCTCAGGTAAGACTTGCAAAATATGATGTCTTGAATATAATTTACGAATCAATTTTTTTTCAGGTTTCTGTTCCGTCAACGGGACAATTAGCATTTGATCTTATGTGCGGTGAATATCCAGCCTCAAGATGCAGTCCAACAAAGTGGTTTCACTTTCTGGGCGATACCGAAAGCAATGGCTATGTACCATTTCAAATAAACTATATACAGCATGCTGATAAGTCACAAATAATTAACGGTTATGCGCCAGTTGATCCATTAACAGTTCCTTGCAGCAGTCCATTAAATGTATGACAAGTCATCCGTCCACAAAACTTGAGTAAAACGTTTGACTATGTTTTTTTTTGATTTTCAGAATAAAACACTTCCATGTTCCTGTTCAGATTGTGAAGCATCGTGTCCGATACCACCACCACAGCCGCCACTTCCACAACCATTTACTATTGCCGGTTTCGATGCATATTTTGTGATAATGTTGGTAGTATTCTTAGTTGGTTCTTTGCTCTTTTTGATGGGTGTCTGTCTGTTTCCATCAAAGAATGCTGAAGGTATGTTTTATACAGCTTATTTCATGGATTGGTGAACTTTATAATTTGACCATTTAAAAAAAAAGTGCATGGTTTTGAAATTACAAGAACACGCTAAGTTGCATGTTAAGAAGAGAGAAAAGAAGACTGAAGAGTGTCATGCGATTCAAGATTGAGAATAAGTATTGCAAATTATGTTTGCATTCGAATAGGGGAAATGTTTTTACACATTAACATGAGTATAATAATCGAAATCATTTCGTGGAACCAAAATTGCAAATATTGTCTGATAACAAACTGTTGCAGAAGAAGATTTAATTGCCATGTGAATTTTATTTATGATATTCTGTGCTCCTTCGGAGGGAAACATAATAACTCAAAACTTTTTTTTTCAGTAAAAGCATTAATATTATTTAATTTATTGTTGGTTTTGAGAGACATAAGATTTACATTATCTTTTTGTAAAATACTAAAGATTTTATTCCATTTCATTTTCTGAACTGAAGTAATTCTGACTTAATTAACAAAAATTAATAAACAAACATACATGAGTTAGAAAAATCACCAATTAGAGTGACGTTATTAAAAAACTCCGAGAAATAAATTGTTGATCAACACCAAGAGCAAAATCAAGCTGATGGAAAGAACTGATAATGTTTATAAGATTAACTACGTAGGAGGGAATGGGACAGCTTGTAATGCAGTATATGTATATATATGTATATTCACATCTAAAAAATTTAGTAGCACCGCAGAACTAGAAAGAAAAAGAAACGGTCTTCCATTTTGAAGAAAGAAAGATTTTTTAAAAAAGAAGTCTATAATTTCTGCCAAAAGTAGTGAAGAAAAAAATGATTGGATATACTTAATTATTTAATTTAATTATTTTTTAAAACGCTTGAAAAAATCTCAATAAATAAAAACTATTGTTTTTCACAAAAAATTAGAGGCAGAATAATCAGTTTTTATTAAGAAATAGAACTTTTAAACACGTTTTTGACAGGTGACATGCATGATTTATTTTCTAAATATCGTGCTTTAAATTAAAATTTTAGCAATGATTTTAATTAAATATGATTCACAATCATACAAAATGGCATCAACTTTAAAAATATCTGCAGAATATTTAAAAAAGTAACCCCTTTTTGTGTGATGCAAACTTGAAACATAAGTGTGTTTGTATTACCTTCGATGTTTTTCAAGTAAATAATGCTCAAAATTTCTTCGTGACCCTATTTTTGACCTTTTGCACTTGCTTGCTTGCATTATTCATCAATGATAATGCCCCATTAGTTAAAAATTTCAGTGGTTCCAGAGGATCAGAACTTAATCTTTTATACATTTTGATCCTTCTCTCAAAGAAAATTTCGATAAATCCTTTACGGTTTTATCCGAATATGCTTTTCCAATTTTGCGGGCAGCGATTTCACTGGTTTTTACTATCTCCTAATGGATAGTTGCACTTAGGAGATTTTTAACCATCTGTTTGTTATATTTTTCCCGTTTTTTTTAATTTTTTAAAATTCTTTTCTACTTTTGTTTCACTATCTACTGTTTTCGTTTATTAAGTCACCACATAATTTTGTTCAAGCAAGATAATTTTATGTAGAAAGAGCGGTGCAATATGTCTTCCACCTTTTTGTCTTTTTTTTCGCACAAAACTTTTATATTTTTAAATTTTTTTTTATCGTCAAAAATGTTCCAAAGATTAAAAGATGAAAAAAACTGTCTTTTCGATCTTATTTGGCAGTTTTGACACATTTTTCGAAAATTTGTTTTTTTTGAAAATTTTGACTTCATTTTGAAAAGTGAAAAAAGTTGAATGGCGGTCGAGAAAACGGGAAATATGTTAATAGCTAATCTCAGTAAGGACACTCCAAAAAATAATAATTAAGAAGTTTTAGGCCGGAAAAAAGCGGAAAAATTAACTTTAACTTTATTTGAAAAACTACAATATTTTTTTTAATTTTCAAACCTTCTAATAGAATTTATTTTTTTTTTAATAGTTGCAATGGTGATAATTCAAAATTGAGGTTCTTAACCTTCAAATATAGAGTAACAATAATTTAAAAAAATTTCGACATCAAAAGCTACGTAGCGTTTTTAATCGTCAACCGAACTCATACGAAAATTAAAATACGACTTCATATTTCTATCAACTGTTGAAAAGAACCAATTTTCAAGAATAATTTTCACAAATCCGAGGTAAAGACCCAAAAACAACGCATGTTTTACTGTTACCCATTATATTGAGAAGCTAAACTCATAATTTCAAATCAAAGGGCTAAACTTTTTTTTAAATTTTGTCCAGTTAGATTGGCGATTTACCACACTGTGCCTCGCTAAGAATAGAGCACTCTCTCTGGGCAGATTTCATAAGTTTTGGTATCAAAATGGAGCATTCGGCGCTATCTTTACCTCCTTCCTATGTGACTTTTTGCACCATCTTGTTAAAACTACATTTAATTTACAGGGCTTTTTCTTTATATAAAACGTTTATTAAATTGAATTTTCAGTAAGTGGCAATGTCTTTTTCAAACGCTTATGCATAAGTCAATTTTCTGAATTTCTCTTTATTTAACAATGTAAACACTTAATGTTTACATTGTTAATACCGATCTAATCCAATCATCCAATTTTTCGTAAAAATTAATACCTAATGTGAGTTCCCTACCTTTGAAAATATACACTACGAATGAATCTCATTTCCATGAAAAAAGAATTTGAATCGCATGATACTTCAGATTTTTGTTCGTTTGAGTTTTAACTAACAACATGCTGTTCTCAATAAGCGCACTAATTGCAAATCGTTTTCATGCATGGTAATTGGTATCAAAAAGCTACTTAAATTTATTTATTTATCAAAGAGCTGTTTCAAGCTTTCAACATTTATATCTAAAAGAATACTACAAATGCTGTAATATAAGGCAAACGAAAGCAATTAGAAAACAAAAAAATAAGTAGCAAAGTATGTAAATCGTTTTAAAGTTAAGACTGAAAAGTTTATTGTGAATTAAAAATTTGTGTTATTATATAAACCTTTCAATCTTTTCTACTAAATTATTTAACATATCAAAATGATCTAAATAAAAACTGTTTTTTCTGTTTATTTAAACTTGGTAATGGTACTTACACAAATAATACTTTATCAATACTTTTTCGTCATCGTCACTTTCACATTTAGGTTTGATGGGTGATGTATTGGATAGCCGGCTTTATAATTCAACTGTTGGTCGGCGATTGGCAGGACATACCAATAACGACGTGACAGCCGATCAGGAAGACTCTCCTCTACAATCAAAACGCTCCAGTAGGTTTTAAAAACAAAAATACAAAAAAAAAACTCATGTCTTGTCATATGAATATGAATCTGTCCCTCCACTATCGCCGTATTTGATATAAATTCTATTGGTTTATTATATTATTTGTTATTCATATTGTTTTGTTTGATATGCAAAATTACTAATTCAAAAAAAAAAAAGGTGGCAGGGATTGTGTACTATTTTTATCAATGATTTCTTACTGCTTTTTTTAAAATACAATAATTTATTTCGTTGAGACATGATTTATCATTATCATTTTTGTTGTTTGTGCTGTGTTTTGGTGTTTATGTTCGTTCTTTTTTCTTACTTTTATGAACTCCTTGTTAAAACAACAGGCATTTCAGGTGATGGAGTTGAGACTGAAGTCGATGGTGTGCAAACAGATACAATTGATGTCATTGATGATGAACCATCAGGTATCTTTGACCAATTGGGTGCAAAAACTGAAAAATATTTGGAAGCATTCTTTACTGCTTGGGGAACATTTTTTGCAACATATCCATGGCTGACGCTTTTAGGAGGTAAGTTGATTATTTTAAGTAAAATTTATAAAATTCGTCAATAAAACAAAATATACTTTCTATCTCGGAATGCAACAGGCGTATAAAAAAAGCATTTTAATCCACTCCTGTTGGATCTTTTTCTTATGCATCGGTTTTCGAGTCAAACATTTCTTATGTGAAATTGAGCAGGCTTTTTTAAGAACTTTGTTTGAATAGAATTCAAATGTGAAAGCAATGTTTCCGTTCGTTATCCTTCAAAAATATCTAGGCTAGAGGCAAATTAACAGCATAATCCCCGTTTGAAGGAGTCTCACCAAGACGGTGTTTTTTTTGTTTGTGTATTAGGGATCTAGTTCTCGAAATGGAGTATATCATTATCCATTTATCTCAAATACATTGAATTTGGCAGATTATTTTCCTGTAAACGTCTTCGTATGGTTTGTGAAGATGTTATTACTCCCGCTCCATTTGGAATCAAAAAAAATTTCCCTTGGTGATTTGTACCTCCACCTTCAGCAGGATTGTGGGTTTACTCGGTTTTATTCGTGGGAAACTCACAACGGTCGTAATATTTTTTTTTGAGAATATTCTAAAGCTAATTTCAAAACTTTTAGGTGGTTTTGAAAGCATTCTTAGATGATTTTTCTGAATTTTCGATTTTTCATAAAAAAAATGAGTTGTTTCTTCTGACTTTTGGTAATTTACAAATATAACAACAAACAGAAAATATTTAATTGTTTTCCCATAAATTTAATTTTCTACAAAGAGGCTTACTTATAGTTTAAGAGCCCATACCCATAGCAGATTTTGATAGTTGAGGTATAACCGTAGGTAGTAGGGCGTTCGTTATTTAGGTTTTTTTTTGAGAATATAGTTCCTAAGTGGAAAAACTGTTTCTAAATAATAAAAAAAAAATCCTCTAATTTTTTCAGATTTTTATTTTGACACAAGATGGCGCCCCAAGAGGGTTAAAGTTTTTTAACATTTGAAATAGGTTTGGTATAGGTTTTTTTTTAGATATAGACTGCAATCAAAATTTTTTGATGAGGTCCTTGTCTACGTTAAACAACGTTTTCAAAAAGGTATAGATCATTTTTCTAGGGCCAGGGGTTTAGTCAGGGCATGCATGGCTTTGTTGGATTTTATTTTATTTTTCATGCTACTAATATGCTTGTTTAAATAAAACATAAAACATACAAAAAAGCCATGCATGCCCTGACTAAACCCCTGGTCCTAGAAAAATTATTTATACCTTTTTGAAAACGTTGTTTAACGTAGACAAGGACCTCATCAAAAAATTTTGATTGAAGTCTATATCTAAAAAAAGACCTATACCATACCTATTTCAAATGTTAAAAAACTTTAACCCTCTTGGGGCGCCATCTAGTGTCAAAATAAAAATCTGAAAAAATTAGAGGATTTTTTTTTATTATTTAGAAACAGTTTTTCCACTTAGGAACTTGAATCAAAAATAACGAACGCCCTAGTAGGTAGATATGCTCGATAATACATCAAATCGATAATTCTGGCAGATTTTCTTCAGATAGGGCTGTAGGTTGCCGTTTGTAATTTTTAATGTTTGTGTGTCGAATGTATAACAACTGCAATTTATTCATATGTAAACTATTGATTAGATTAGATAGATTTCGAATGGATAGTTAACAGACGTCTTAGTTTCAGCTTTCCCCTCGTCAGACTTCCCCCCAAAAGTAGCGAAAAATCCACTTTTGTTGTCAGGGGTATAACCAGATGAGTGATACATCAAAGCATCAGAATAATTTTCCTGATTAATATGTGCCAAACTTTTAGTTGTCATCTTTCAACCTGCCCCAAAGTATGCCAAAACTTATCTTTTTTTTCGTAAATGTGGGGTAGAGTTGCCTATTTGCGGCCGTCTCCAGTTTCCGACCACCTTTCGGAAAATCGTTATAACTAGTGATTTCGTAGGCTTAGGAAAATCGTTATAACTAGTGATTTCGTAGGCTTTATTCCAAAAGCTCTTATGCTGTTCTTACATATAAATGAACAGTATAAGAGCAAAATTTTGGAATAAAGCCTACGAAATCACTAGTTATAACGATTTTCCGAAAGGAGACGGCCGCAAATAGGCAACTCTACCCTATAACCAATCGAATGATATTTAAAAAAATCATAATAATTCTCCTGATTACAAAAATATATGTATGTAACACGTTTTGCCTTCAGTCGCCAGTTTTTTTTCTTTTCTACTATAACCACAAGCTAGTAACACTGCAGAAAGCCGTTTGTAATAAAACGATAAGAAAACGACTGCTCTAGGAAAGTTAGTTTGTGTTAAATTAAAAGTTTTACTTCGCAGTTCCATCCGCTCTTTGAAATTCCTTTATTTTTTTCTGATTACAAAAATGTATGTATCAGACGTCTGGACTACAGCAACCCTCCTAGCAGACATCCTTAAAATATCCAAAAATGCATTTTTTGCTGAAAATTTAAAAAAGCTTTTTTCTTTTCGACTATAACCATAAGCTGGTCACTCCGATGAGTATTTCTATCGTACATGCAGAACAGAACAATATTGACGATAACTCGTTAGAGAATTTTTTAAAGATTATATTATGATGAAAATCTACAGTTTAACAATCTCTATCGTTAAAAAAAGCATCCAACTAGTTTAATTGGAAAAGAATTTCCACGCAATTGTATGCACAATGTGCATATTACTGGCCTAAGTGTTTCAGTTGCTTTCCTAACAGTCACCTTAACCTGCCAAACTTCTATTTATCAAAAAACATTCTACTTATTTATATGATCTTTTTTTTCTATTCACTTTTCTAGGTGTATTTTTTGTTGCCTTCCTTGGAATGGGCATTAAATTCCTGCACATCACCACCGATCCTGTCCAATTGTGGGCTTCCCCACAATCCAGATCTCGCATTGAACGCGAATACTTCGACTCAACATTCCAGCCATTCTACAGAATCGAACAAGTAAGTAACAAATCCCAAACAATTTTCATTTACTCCTCTAATGTGACTTGAAATCCTTTTTAGATAATCATAAAAGCAGTTGATATGCCTCAAATCGTGCACAATACCTCAAACGGTCCAATTACTTTTGGACCTGTCTTCGATAAGCAATTTCTCTTAGATGTTTATTATTTACAAGAAGCAATTAAAGCCATCGGTCAGGAAGAAGGCAAGGGTTTGGAAAAGATTTGCTATGCTCCACTCTCAGCACCCTACACAGGACCTGTAGAGACAAAGGATTGTGTTGTGCAATCGTTGTGGGGCTATTTCCAAGATGATTTAGAAACATTTAATGATACCTCCAACGAAAACGGTTACGAAGTAAACTATTTGGATACAATATATCAATGCATGGGCAATCCATATCTTTGTTTGGCTCAATATGGTGGTCCAATTGATCCAGCTATTGCATTAGGAGGTTTTCTCAAGGAAGGCGAACAGTTTTCTGAATCCACAAAATACGAAACGGCCGATGCTATGATTCTAACATTCCTTGTTAATAATCACCACAACAAAGACAAGATTCAACCGGCTCTAGAATGGGAAGAAAAATACGTGAAACTTATGCAAAACTATACCAAATATAATATGAGCAAACATATGGATATCGCATTTACATCGGAGCGATCTATTGAAGATGAACTCAATCGAGAGTCACAGTCAGATGTGCCAACAATTTTGGTGTCATATTTGATAATGTTCCTCTATATTGCTATTTCTTTGGGGCATGTTCAAGAAACAAGTCGTGCATTGATCGATGTTAAAATCACGCTAGGTATTGGAGGAGTCGTAATTGTCCTGGCTTCGGTTGTTTGTTCTGTTGGTGCTTTCGGATTTATTGGATTGCCAGCCACGCTGATTATCGTCGAGGTAATTCCCTTCCTAGTGTTAGCTGTTGGAGTAGATAACATCTTTATTTTGGTTCAAACATATCAACGAGATCCCCGAAAACCCACAGAAACTCATGAGGAACATATTGGCCGTATTCTCGGCCGTGTTGGTCCATCGATGCTTCTCACTTCGGTAAGTGAGAGTTGCTGTTTTTTCCTCGGTGGCTTATCCGATATGCCAGCTGTAAAGGCGTTTGCACTTTATGCCGGTATGGCATTGTTTATCGACTTCTTACTTCAAATTACTTGTTTCGTGAGTTTGCTTACGCTAGACACCAAGCGACAAGCTGAAAATCGTCTGGATGTTTGTTGTTGCATACGTGGCAAAAAGACAGATGCTGCACCAATCACTGAAGGTTTGCTCTATAAGTTCTTCAAAAGTGTATATGTTCCTTTCTTAATGAAGAAGAATATCCGCATTTTGGTAATGATTGTCTTCTTCGGTTGGCTGTGTTCGAGTGTTGCGATTGCTCCGCGAATCGATATCGGATTGGATCAAGAACTTTCAATGCCAGAAGACAGCTTTGTGCTGCATTATTTCCAGTCGTTGAAAAAATTCTTAGGCATTGGACCGCCGGTATATTTTGTACTCAAATCTGGTTTAAATTTCACTCTAACTAAAGAACAGAACCTGGTGTGTGCGGGACAATTTTGCAATGACGACAGTGTATTGACACAAATCTACATGGCTAGCAAACGTTCGAATAGAACATACATTGCGCGACCAGCATCAAGCTGGCTTGATGATTTCTTTGATTGGGTCACAAATCCAAGTTCGTGTTGTCGTGTCGATCCAGATACAAAAGGATTTTGTCCACATTTTGGTAAGTTTTCAATTAAAAAAAAAAAGTTTCAATTAATAAAACCTTCTTCATGTTACAGATACTTCATGCGATGTATGTCCCATGCAAAATATCAGCAATATGAAACGGCCAACTGTACATGATTTCAACAAATATCTACCCTACTTCTTAATGGACAATCCTGATGATTCTTGTGCCAAAGGTGGCCATCCAGCATACGGTGATGCTGTCAAATACAAAGTTACATCAAACGAATCTATAGAAGTTGGCTCAACATACTTTATGGCTTACCATTCGATTCTAAAAACTTCAGCTGATTACTATCTATCACTTCGATCGGCTCGAACAATATCAGCCAACATAACCAACATGATTAGAGGCAGACTGATGTCCCAGGGTGTGCCCTTGAGTGAAGCCCTCAAAGTAGAAGTATTCCCATATTCAGTATTTTATGTCTTCTACGAACAGTACCTGACCATGTGGCCGGATACTCTAAAAAGCATGAGTATCTCTGTAACGGCTATATTTATTGTGACTTACCTTCTGATGGGTTTCGATATTCACTCATCGCTCGTGGTAGTAATCACAATAACAATGATTGTGATAAATCTTGGTGGCGTAATGTACCATTGGAATATTTCTCTAAATGCTGTATCGTTGGTAAATCTTGTTATGGCCGTTGGTATCTCAGTTGAATTCTGTTCACATTTGGTGCATAGTTTTGCTATATCTGTGCAAAGTACTCGCGAAAAACGTGCTGCTGATTGTCTCACAAAAATGGGCAGTTCAATTTTCTCAGGCATAACACTAACTAAATTTGGAGGAATTTTAGTTCTTGCCTTTGCCAAGAGTCAGATATTCCAAGTATTCTACTTTAGAATGTACCTGGGAATTGTGTTGATTGGTGCTGCCCATGGACTCATTTTCCTGCCTGTGCTGCTAAGCTATATTGGTAAGAATTTTGTGTTTATAATTTTTGTTTGGTATTAAATAACGATTAAAACTAATTAAATTCCCCTTACGCAAGGCTCGATTAACAATGGATTTCCATTCCAAATAAATAAAAAAAAAATCGTTATTGGTCACGATAATGCATACAAAATAATGTCGACCCTTTAACGACTTCCCACTCTATTGCATTTTGCCTAGTTTTTATAACGCATGAGTAAGAACTCTCATTGAAGAGTGCTAAATACTTATTTCTTATTAAGCGTTATTATTCAAAAGTAACTGTATTGTAAGATATATAACATGCATGTATCAAAAATAAGAAATTTTTAACATAAATAGATGAAGAATAAAAATTCTAAATAGGCAATTTAGAAAATAAATGATTGTAAGAAACCCACATCTGTGATTTAGAAAAAAGGCAGTTCATCCGTTGTCAACCACATCATTAATTGCTATGTGGTTAATATTTCCGTCCTATGTTGTAATCTCATTTATCAATTAAATCGCAAAGGGAAAGTTTTTAAATAAAGTGATTCCTAAAACAGATTACACACTTTGTGCGACATTTTAAGCCTATAAAATTTGTACACTTTTATAGCGTTTTCGTTTACTCGTCCGGGACTGTCCGGAATTATTCCCAACGATTCTGAAACTGTTCGTTTGGCACTAAATGACAGTTCTGATTCTGAACAACAGAGGAATCGAAAATAGAAACACGCAAACACTCACATAATTTAAATTTCAAATAGTAACGATCTCTTTAAATATTTTTTGTTTGTTTTTGAAGTAAATTCGTTTTTTTTCTTGCTGAAGTAAAGTACAAAAATTAATAGTAACCTATTTAAAAAAGTGTAATTAGGGTCAAATACATTTTTTCTTCATTCATATGTCGTTTTTCTATTACAAATACACTGACACAGAAACTTTAGAATCAAAAAAAGAATTAAAATTTATTCGTTTGGCATTCCGAATCGGGTAGTTTCGGACAGTTCTTTGAATTACCAAACGAAAACGCAATTAGACTTAATTACTCTAAAAACAAAATCAAACAAAAATAGTTTAAATTGTTTGTATATTCATTTCAATAAAGCTTTAAAGGCTTATTAGCAATTTCTTAGTCATAAAATGGCTTAAACCCGTAAAGCATAGTTTAGAATAATTGAAAATATAATAATTTTAAATGAAATAATATCGTCGATCATCATTTTAATGAAATATGATATCTTTCAAGACTACATTAATTGCATTTTATAATTTAGTTTAGATTTTTTGATAGCACACTTTCATTTAAGAAAAAAAGTGTTTTAATTTCTCTGTCTTCTTACATATTCATTCGAAACATACCATTTTCTCTTTTGTGATTAATATTTTTAGGTGCGCCCATGAATAAAGTGAAACTGGAAAATTTTAGACGTCAGCATTATAAAGTGCAAGAAACATCACTTTCGACTGTAAGATTTTAAATCAAACGAAAATCCAATTTAAACAAAACAAATAATTAAACACGAAAATGCAATAAATACAAAAACAAAAAAAATAAATAAAAAAAAAACAAATAAACTTGGAATGACTGCCTAATCTACCTGTATGCCTACATTGTCTTGGTTTGCTGTCATAAATATTGTGTACTTAATTTTATTATTTTTTTTTCTTAATTTTTCTAATTTATTTGTTGGTGTGTTTGAATGTTTTATTAGATTAGGAATGGAATGCCCTTCTTCTTTTTATTAGTTTTTTTTTTACACAAAATTATAATATTATCAAAGTTTTTCTTCTCGAACACATTTTAATTTACCAAATTTATTTCATTTCTGGTATTGTCATATATACTGCCTGGTAAAATTAAGTGCTAAACATTACTTGGAACTAGATAATTTATTTATTATGATGTTTTAAGTTTTAGTTTTTCTTGAATAATATTTGTTGTAAGATAATAATTTCGAGCCTGTGTATTGTACTCAATGTGAACACTCAGTGATAGAACATTATTGTAGAAACAACAACATATATAAATTATCAATTTTATCATTACTTTTATCAATACAAAAAGAGAACTTATTCTGAATTCAAAATCGAGTCGTTTTTTAGATTACTTAACTAAAGTATTCTTAATCGATTTCAGTTCGTTTGTTCACCCAAGTACCAAGCTATTATAAGCCGTGTTTTTTTTTCACTCACGGTAAACAACAACAAATTATTGCTAAGGATAAACAAAAGTTTTTTATTTGATGGTTTAAAGAGAAATTTTTTTTCTAAACTTGTAAATTTTTTATTAATTATTAAAAATAAAAAAATGTAATCGTTTGTTACTGTTTACAGTAATAAATGTTAACTCAGTAAAATACTGAGTACCAGTACCAAACCTGGCTATTAATACTATTATTGTCATGTCAAGTTGTTGGCTCCTACAAATCTGCTAGTACCATATTGTTATATCAATAATTGCTATTGCTTGTAGTTTAAGGCGAGTTCGTTATAGTCTCATTTACTCAGGTACAATTAATTGAATAACTCTAAACCAGACATGTCATACTCAATGGTTACTAGGGGCCAAAACAGCGAGATCTAAATATTTATGAACCGCAAAAAGAAGTAAAACTGGAATTTTTTATAAAACAGATTTATAAAACCAAAAGAATGGTTATATTAATGTTTTCTTCCTGATACCTGGAATCTCTTCTCTACTACTATTTTTTTCACAAGGCTCGCATCGATAGGTTGTGTGAAATTTGCAAACGATTTTATATGGCAGTTTTCAACTGTCCCAAAGCTGACTGCAAAATACTTATAAAATTTGGCCATATCATCACAGAAATTTGGAACTATCCCTGGAGCCACACCAGAAATCGTATGCCTACATTTTCATATCATTCGGCATTTATTCTATGTTTTTTTATTTTACAAATTAATGCAAGCAAACGCATTTTTAATCTACCTTAATCTTTTAATAAGCAGCTGATTAAAATTTTTTGGTTGTCTTTATTAATTTTTTTTCGCTAGCCAAAGAGTATTTTTTGTTCATTTTTGAGTAGTCAAAAGAGAAGATTAAGAATGAAAATAAG
The DNA here is from genome assembly GCF_945859705.1 of Episyrphus balteatus. Taxonomy (NCBI): domain Eukaryota; kingdom Metazoa; phylum Arthropoda; class Insecta; order Diptera; family Syrphidae; genus Episyrphus; species Episyrphus balteatus. The sequence continues at coordinate 52,619,504 of NC_079134.1, read as the reverse complement.
AGAATGTTCAAGTAGAAGTACCATTTAAATACGTCTTCTTGCTCACTTCAAAAACTGAATTTAATAAAAACAACTTTGAGTACTCAAACTACTAAATCCCATAGAAAATCTGACGTTTTCAAGTAAGGAATCATTTATCTACTTAGAAGGTTAAAGTTAAGTGAATAGTTCCAATTTTTCAAAAATCTGTCAAAAACCTATGAAATAAATTTGGTAATTTTAAAATGTATCTCACTTTTATTTTCAATTGAAAGCATTTTCAGTTATAAATTTGATAGATGTTCCTTTTAGTTGCTTAAAATTTGCACTTTTGAATATTTTACTGCACAGTTATCACACATTTGCACACTGACTCTTACACACAAAAAAAAAATAGATGCAGGATTCCTGTGTTATTCACACAAACAACTATACAATATTATTATTTTTTCTTTCACGGAATCGATAGTTTCTCATGTTTTCTTATCTATTATTTTATTTATTGGTAAAGGCTTCTTAGAAATGTTATAACTTGTTAACATATTTTCTAAAAAAAAATAATAATTTAAAATAAATTAACTTAATGTGATTTTTAATTTTAAATCAAATAGGCGTGATGCCCCGAAGAAATCGAAGAAGAATTCAACACAGGCCAAACAGCAATAACAACCCAAGAACGAGTTACCATCCAGACGACACAATCAATCCATCTTCTACCCATTATTCTCCGGTTTATCCGTCTTCGTCGCAATCGTCCTACGGAAGTATAAACTCTGAAACGATACTTCATCCAACCCAAAGGTATACCCCCATCACTCAAGAATAAATATAATATTAAATTAACAAAAAAGGGCGTGTGTATAAATTACAATTATTATAAAATAATGCAAATTAAACTAAAAACTAAATCAATCAGGAAAATAATAAGAATGAAGTATTTTAAAGTATGTAATATAAAGAAAAGTATTTATATTAGTAAAAATATGATAAACAAAAAAAAACTATTTAGAACAATTAAGCAAACTAACATTAATTATATTGAACATAAAAACGAAAAGACAGTTAAAAAAAATAAAACAAATCTGTATTTACAAAAAAATATATATCCTCGAAGTAGAACTTTGAGGATGTAAACCAACCAACTACTAAAACAAGAACACAGAATGTCTGAAAGTAACTTTGTAATTTTGCATTAAAATAATATTGAATTAACGTTTATAGTATTAAACAATAATAGTAAGTTAAACAAAAACGATACCTATTTAATAAGTATACAAAAAAACATGAAACATTCTCTCTTTTATTATTTTTTTTAATATATTTTTGTTGTATTTTGTTTTTCATATCCATTACCATTACTTTTGTTTCTGTCCGGAATAATTTGTTTCTCAATTTCTGCGATAATTTCATTCAATCATTTTTTTTATAGCTTAAGAAATAAAAATATTTAAACTTATTGTAAATTTAGCAAACATGATTAATTTTTTTTGTTTTAAACAGAATTAATTTTTATTTTTTCGTTTTCATTTTTCAAGATTGTTATCAATTTCATTATTTATTATCATGTAAAGGCATCCAGATTTCATTAAATTCCTACGATTTATCTGGTGCTTTCGAGACATCGTAGTATGAAATGGCATGTGGCTTAGAATTGTCGAATCGGAATACACGAACGTTGAACCGTTGAGTGTAATTTTCGATAATTTGTAAATCGATTCCTGACATACTTCTTTTTCTTTGTATCTACCGGCCCAAAACTAATTTATCGTTTTTTTAAACTCATTTCGAATACAAAACCGGTAAATTGTCAATATTTTTCAAAAAAAAACCTTAAACTTTTAGACAATTGGGATTAACTTTTTTTTTGTGCTTTTGCCAAAAATCCGAAAGAACAAGTGCATGTCAATAGTTCTTTCATTGTTTGATGCCAAAGACAAATCATATTTTTAGTTTGAAACAAAAACTAAAATTTGAATTTTACCTAGAGGAATGTCTGTCGAACTGAACCTGGAAAAGACTGACACAAAATGTATTTTAAGTTAAAAGTGTCAAATAATGTATACATATATGCTGGCATATATTTACATAAAGTTGTTCTTCTTGCAACACTTTAAAAATTTGGGTTTTATTTCAGACTTTTCTGAACCAACAACACGCTTGGGGAAAGTTAGTTATTAATAATAATTAAAAAAAATAATAAATCAATTTATTATTAGGAATGTTAACATTTACCTACAAAACAACTATGGCTGTGTCGTGGTTTGGTTTTCATTAATAAATTATATTTCTTGGGATATATGTATGAAGAGAAAATTCCTTGTTACAAAACAAAGAAATATACTGTCACAAATGCTTTGAGTAAACATTAAAAAATAATAACTTAATAAAAAATGTAAGTTTTATTATAACAATAGCTTTTAAATTATAGCTATTGTATGGTTCGAATGTTTCTTAAGTAATTTGGAGAAATGGTGCTATGACCTAACTCCCCATCCTAATCCAAACGGTTTACTACTATATAAAATGAGTTGGTTTTATATTTCGATTAATGACCACCTTTACTAGAAACTGAAGAATCAAAATTCAGCATCCCATTAGTTTATTCATTATTTATCATTTTTTTAACAAAAAGATACGTTTTTGCAATTAGCACAGAGGCTTTTAATTTTTAACCTAATTTCTTTTAAGTTCTTTTTTATTAGAACAAAATTATAGTTACACATCGTACGTTGAGAAAGATAGTGTCACAACTCAAAAAACACGATTTTTTTTGGAGAAGTAAAATAAGAAATTCGGGAGCGGTACGATTGATCGCAAACTTAAATCTCTTATAACGAAATCTCGCATTTTTTTAAATTTCACGCAAAACAAAATTTCGCATTTTTAAAATCTTACATAAGAAAATCTCGCATTTTCAAAATCCCGCAAACCAAAATTTCGCATTTTTAGAAAAAATCTCGCTTCTGCATAAAATTCTCGCTATAACAAAATCTCGCACCACAAAAATCTCGCATTGTAAAAGTCGACAAATTCGATTGAATTAAGTCCTTTTAATCCTAAATCCAGTTGATCTTGAACACTATGAACAACTGAAATAGAAGTCTAATATGCATATAACAAACTTTTACCTTTTCTATCTTTTTCTCATTGAAATAAAATATTTATTAATTCGCGCGCGCGAATTAATAAATATTTTATTTCAATGCGAGATTTTAAATTGCGAGATTTTAGTTTACGAGATTTCAAGGTTGCGAGCTTTCGTTAAGCGAGATTTTGTAATTGCGAGTTTTCGATATAAGAGATTTCATAATGCGAGATTTTAAGATGCGAGATTTTAAAAACGAGATTTTAAAATGCGAGCAATCGTACCCAACCCAAGAAATTCATAAAACAAAATTTACATATAAAACAGATGAATTTGATAACGACACTTCTGTTCTTTAGCGGTTAGTTTTGCAGATAAAGTCACGCCATTTGGTACAAATGTAGAACTTGTGAACCTTGTGAACTCGAATATCGAGTTAATTCAAAATGGACACTTTTAGTTTTGACACTATTTTTCTCAACATGTGATATGTATTATTAAATTATTTTACCCTTGGTATACCCCGTGGCGCAATGGGTCGTGCAATGGCCTATGACGTCAGAGTTTTGGGTTTGTATCCCAGCCTCGACCGACTAAAAACATTTTTTCAGGGTTTCTGCCTCTAGCGAGGTATTCACAAGGAATGTTAACCCTTTCTGAATAATGTAAAGGGCCCAACCCATAGAATCCGTTGCGTCCGTTGCGTCGAAGTTTTTGACTGACAGCTCGATAAAATACACATGTTCTTATGGGAAGTCCGTCTCCGTCCGATCCGTCGCTTATGGGTCGCTTCCCATAAGAACGTGTGTATTTTATTTTAAAACTTCGACGCAACGGACGCAACGGATTCTATGGGTTTGCTGATCTTTCAAATCATCTTTTATCTTAACAAATATCATAATTTCAGCTCAAAGTTTGGTCCAAAAAATATTTGTATTTGATTGTTTTTGTGTATGTTTTGTTTTAAATCGAAAACGTTACGAGTAAATTGTACAATGCTGTTGTTTGCAATTTAAAAACAAAAATTAAATAAAAATCAAAGGATTGGTTCAATTTTAAGGACATGCTTAAATAAAATTACCAATAATTACAATTCCTTCATCTGCGCTAATACGATTAGAAATGCAATAAGATATTCATTCCTATTTTTATGAAATAACAAGAAAACTAGTTTTATTTCCTCAAATTATTTATTCAATGATTTTTCAAACATTTATTATAATTTGTTTTGTATGATTCATTTTAAGTTTACTCCACACCCGCCAAGACTGTAAAAGAAAAACAAAAATTGAAACCGTAAATGAAATGTCTCTGACAAAAAAAAGTAAACTATTGCTTATAATATTTTATACAAACATTAAAATGTGAAGAGAAATAAAAATAAGCTTACTAAAGATTTTTTTTTACTAAAACAAAATATGATTTTTAGTTAAAATGCAGAAAAACAAAACAATTATGAACTTTTGCGAATAAAACTTGTAACAGTTTTTACCGAAATGAATCAAAGAAAAATAAAATTATTTAACAAAATAAAAAGTAGGTTAAAGAAGTGTTTAAATGTTTAAATAAATGAATGTGCGTTTATGATGATAACGAATTTCAAAATAAACATGAAAGTGGCCTTCATAAAAAAAAAATTAGTTAAAATTAAATATTAATTGATGTAAAGCATATAACAAAATAATAAAATAAAACGTTTTTTACAATAATTGCGTAAGGATAAAAAATGAATAATTAATTAAATAATAATATATTAAAGTGAAAATATTCTTAAGGGCAAATTATCTGTTTAAAGTCTATTTTTTATTATTTTATTTTTTTTGTTTTTCTATATGGAACAGTGATTTGAATCTACAAGATTCAGAATTTACAGTCAGAACTTGTCAAAAATATTATATTTAGTATTTGACCTTTTTTTTAAATTATTAAAGTCAAAACATATCGTTTTATAAAAAAATTGTTGATAATGTAATAATAAAAACCTCCGATTTTCCATAGACATATTAATCTTGTGCATGAATTCAATATCAATTTCCTTTTTTCGCATTCTATTAATCAAAATGGTAGTTTATTTTCATTGTTAAAACCTTTGCATAGCTCAGCTTCTAAACAATAATTCCACTGTAGATGTTGTAGTACATCGAAATCTAATGAATTTAGTTCCTCAAAGATAATTTGCCTGGTAGTTTGTTTCCTTTTAAAGTACAATCATAAAAAAAAACGAATCCCAACATACCAAAACATCATTTTGACAACAAATCACACATAAACCTACTACTAAGCTACTAAATATATAGCCAAAAGCAACAAAGTTACTCATTTGTCCACTTTAACAAATAAAAAAAAAAACATACATATATCAGCAAAAGATTGATAATAATAAATTAAAATATAAAAAAGTGGACAAACAATACATTTAACATATTTTTTTTACGTAAATTAAACAGAAGCAACAATTCAGTAACATAAACAAAGTGTACCTAAGAAAAAAATTGTGAAAATAACAAAATTATAACTACAAATGTGTATTTTTTTAAGTCTACAACTCATTCCGAATGTTTGATAAAAATAAATAAAAAAAAAAACAAACAAACAAAATAAATAAAATATAAAAATAATATAATTAAATATATCTGTATATCTTATTAGTCTAAACTAAAACAAAATTATATAATACATTATGTTAAATACAACAAAAAAAAAAACATTAAGTATGTGTGTAGATAGATAGATATTATATAAATGTCTAAATAACATGGCTTAGAAAAATTCATTTAATTAATATGTATTTTGTTTATTTTTAGGCATCATTTTAATTGTTTACACTATTTTCTAATAATATGCTAAATGCATATTGTCACAGTAATTTAAAATAAAAATATTATCTATCTATTTTTTCTACACAATTTTGTGTGATATAGAAATATATATATATTTATTAGATAAAACAAAAAAACAACCCCTTCTGCTCATCAAAATACAAAAAAGTTTCTTTTTTTTGGTTTTTGACCTATTCTATAAATAATATTCACAAAAAAAATTAAAGTGGGTAAAAGGGTTTTTTCTCTGTGGTTGATATATTAATTAGTTAAATTTCTTTTGTTAATGTTATTACAAACCTATAAAATGATTTATTGTAAATTGAAAAAAAAAAACAAAAAATTAAATAAATTGAAATGTTATTAAAACAATATTTAAAATGAAGGAAAATAATGGGAAGTTGTGAAAAACTATACTTTAAGTGTGTGACTGTGGCTATTTAGGTAATAAAATTTATTTTTTCTTCTTTTGGTAAACGTTATTTAAAATATGATTGTTTTATTTATTTGGAAATATAATGCAAGTTTTTACATCAAACTTTTATTGGAAACCTACAGCCTATTTCGAACAGAGTTCAAATGAATTTAATCAGGCTCCAAAAGACAAGAGGGTCAAGAGAATCGTCTAAGTTGATAGTTGATTGTCGTTTTTGATTATCATATATCAACTATTTGCTCTGAGTAAATCGATCACCAAAAATTGTTTGGTTCTTGGAATCACTAACGATTCAATTTATAAGCATTCGACTCACACGCTGGGAACCTATAGGTTCGATTTCTGTCGGTAATTTTTTTACATAAATAAATGATTATAACTTTTTAATGAATATCTATAGGAAGTCTCATAGCTAAATACAATGGGTTCGGAACGGAAATTTGTCCGATTTCATGCAAATCGAAGAGTTTTTAAGTGTGCTTCCTCGAAGCAAGATTCATATGAAATTGGAGAATTTTTTGCTCTGACGGATACGCTAGGGCCGATAATTTCTTGTTGATTCTGAGCAATTGCACTTTTTTGTCCTTCTGGCATTGAAAATTTGCATTGAAGTATACATTCTGTTTTTTATTTTTATACATTTTTGTTTTTAATTTATTCTATTTATAGTGGAGTTTATTCTGACACAACTTACCTTTCTCAAAATAAAAAGAAAAAAATAACAAAATGAATGAAAGTGACACCTAAATAGATGGTCAATTTGAAAATCACCTTACGTGGAGCAAAACCATATTTTGATGATCAACAATCAACCACCGCCTTAGCCGATTCCACCCCTGGCAATCACAATCAAATCTGATACAGAAGTTGATTTTGTTACACTTTTCTGGTAAGTCAATAATAGTTTCATATCATTCCTGAAATCTTAACAAACAAAAACGATGAACACCAAATTTTTGAGATTTAATTTTGTAACCGAATTGGCTTTTTATTATAAATATTTAAGTATTACCTACAAAAAAAAAGAAATTAATAAGAAAAAAGTACATGACCCACTACAACACGACCGCCGACGACACCTTTAAAATTATGTGTTTTTTATCTGCAAATAAGTAAACAAATTCATAAGCAACAAATTTATTTCATCTCATTCCCACCTACAGGGGTTAAAAAAATAAAAGGGTATAGGGTGTTCCTTTTTACTAAGAGGTGACAGCCTTGTTGAGGGATTGTTAGCGCTTTTGCTATAAGTTAAGTAATTCTCAGCGCTATAAAATGTTAAATTTCTTGGAGAAGTGCACCCCTTTGATGAAACTTAGTTGTTAGATTCATGTTTCATGAGTAAAAAAGCACCTGGCTGGTGACATATCATTGTTTTATGATGACCTAGCTATACTCTGTTCGATAAAAATTGGCAGTACAGGGAAGATAGGCCATTTGCATCTCACTCTGCTTCACGCATGTCGCCATGTCGCTTTGTCGCCGTGTCGCCTGCCTTGTCGCCTTGTCACAATGTCGCCATGTCGGCTTGTCGCCATGTCGGCTTGTCGCCATATCGCCTTGTCGCCATGTCGCCTTTTCACCTTGTCGCCTTGCTTGATTTGACAGTAATAAAAAATTAACCCAATTTGTCAACCAAAAAAAAAGTTCTTCGAAGAAAATCCCTAAGCAAAGCTTTTATTAGTTTGATTTTTGTTATATGAGTTCTTAAAGGCCCCAGCCCATAGAATCCGTTGCGTCCGTTCCGTCAATACATCCGTTGAAGTTGAAGTTTGGGACAGAAAGGGGTGACCCATAGAATACGTCGTACGGCGGATTGCTTTTTGACAGCTCACTTCAAATTCCGAGGTGTGTTCGATATTTTATCGCTGAATGTGCACTAAGGAAGTTCTGATGCAAGAAATTTTTAACTATTATTGTTGTTCTTTTTTTTAATAAAATAAAATGCGCGACTAGATTTCATGTAGTTACTTGCTCTTCAGTTAAAAACAATTTTTAATAACAGATTATCATTTGTAGATATGACTTTGGCATAGTAAAATTGAACTCTACAACAGAATTTGAGTATTTAATTGATATAATTTATAAGATACATCATTAAATGTTACTTTTATTACAATTAATTCACTAATGAATACTGAAATTTCACAACTCATAAAATCGGAGAAGAAAAGAACGCAGTTCATTTAGTTCTGAAATTCCTCGGTGTGCACTCTCAAACAGAAAAATGAACAGATCTATTGTTGACAACCAATGTCAAACCATACGACGGATGAAAAAGTAGAAAGTTGGGCAACTTCTTCCGTCGAAACCGTCCGTCTCCGTCCGATCCGTCGCTTATGGGTCGCTTCCCATAAGAACGTGTGTATTTTATCGAGCTGTCAGTCAAAAACTTCGACGGAACGGACGCAACGGATTCTATGGGCTGGGGCCTTAACTCACTCTTTGTAGGAGTTTTGAAGAATTTTTAAAGCTGAATATGAATGAAAGGCCTTGTCGCCTTGTGGCCATTTCGCTTTGTCGCCATGTCGCCTTGTCACCATGTCGCCTTGCTTGATTTGACAGTAAAAAAAAAATTTAACCTAATTTGTCAACCAAAAAAAAAGCTCTTCTAAGAAAATCCCTAAGCAAAGCTTTTATTAGTTTGATTTTTGTTATAAGAGTTCTTAACTCACTCTTAGCAGGAGTTTTGAAGAATTTTTGAAAATTTGAAAATTTATATTTATTTATATCGTTAGTTAAGAGAGTGAATGAAAGTTTTGACGGTTTTCAGTTATTTGTCTCGTCTGGTCTTTTTTTGTTCGACGTTTTTTTTTCTTTCGGTTTCTTTTCGGTTTTCGGTTTTTTTTTTTGTAAAAACCGGTTTAACCTGTAAGGACATAAAAACCGAAAAAAACCGGTTGACCGAAGCAAAAAAACCGAAACCGATTTAAACCGGCCGGTTTTTCCCATCCCTAATTCTGCCACTGATCGTGTGGCAGATCGGTCATAGGGGGATGTACATACATCGCTTGATAAAGAAATAACAACAACAATTCCACACCGCGTCTGTGGTTTTCTTCTGTGTTTCAGGGGCATATTTTTCGTGAATTGCGTTTGGGCAACTGTTAGGTCCCACTGATTTAAAAAAACCTCTCCCATTAGACCTGTGCTGCCAATTTTTATAGGACAGAGTATAGCTTTTGTATGACAATGTGACTTTTCCATACAAAAAATTGAAAACAAACTACAAACATGGCGGTGTGGCTTTTTTGTGTTTTTAATTTAAATTATTTTGTTTTAGTGGTTAAGTACTTAAAAGAACTTTGTTGATTGAGGGAATAGGGTGGTTCGGGATTAGGGGCTACCACACAATTCTGGAGGTCGTGGTAGCCATGGTGGTATCATAAAGATACATGGGTGGGAAAATCCTCCGAGGGCCAACAACATCTGGACCCTCGCTCGGCCCTACTGGAGTCACCCCGCCCCTTAAATATTAAACATCGGGTTCCCATCATTTCTCTTTTCCAGCATAGACAGGCATGATGATATTCGTAACAACTGTCCAATGCTTCGGCTCCAAGAACTCACCCCCATCCGACGAGCAACGGCCGGTTGCCAGCATGCCGAACGGGGGCCGGAGTACTGGACACCCCTCTTCCTCCTCCTGCCCGGACCAACCTCATGTGCCTGTACATACGAGGTTGTAAGGGTGGTAGACGAGGAGTGGAGAGGGGCACAGTCTATTTCGTTACAGGTGGCGCCCAACGTGGGGCCCGAATGTACTTAAATAGTTATACTAGTTTTTCATCTTAGGAGAGTAGATCCAGAACACAGGAGCGGAGTTTCTTTCCTGGATTTGTTTAGTTTAAATAACATCTTCGTACATTATTTTGACACTACAATCGTCCGGTAAATGAGAAATTGTCTCGGTTTACGTCAGTTGAATATTGGTAGAATTTTTCAAAATTAAGTTTCATTTTCCATCTTCGTACATTATTTTGATATTACAATCGTCCGTTAAATGAGAGTTTTTCAAAATAATAATTTTTTTTTTGGCGAAGCCTTAGATGAGGTGAACTCGACTTTAGTTGTTCGACCATAATTGAAATTCGTTATTTGACTATTTTATTCTATATTTTTGTGAGCTCTGAAGCTGGACTGACAGTCGGTATAGGTGCCACTGTGCACTGCCATCTTCATCTCCTTAAGCGAGTTCAGGATCGAAGCTTTACATTGTGTTCGCAGTGGTCTACTGGTACTTCAGTAGGGGACAACCGCCTTGTTTCTTCCGCAACTACACAACCATCTCCTCTGCTTCGACTGTATTATGTTTATGAAATTGATGTATAAATAATTTTTTTTAACAGCCAATCAAATAATTGAAATTTTCAATATATTTTTAAGCATTCATTATTTCTGAATTTATTATTTTAATATTTTTTTTTTTTTTTTTTTTTTTTTTTTTGGGTGAGAATACACATTTTTACTGAATTCAAAAATCTGTATTTTTTTTATTCTTTGCCGTTGGATTATTTTGTGTTTCAAATCACCTTAAAGTTGAAAAACCCTAGTTCTCTTTAAATTGAACAATTTATTGGAGTTCTCCTTTAATTTTAACTTAATTGAATTTTTGTGTTTCAAATCACGGCAAAATTGAATTTTAATCGTATCATCTCAAATTCTTAAATCTTCTGCGTACCGCTTTTCAAGATGTCTGGTCGTCGACGTGGTCAAAAGAAGGCCAACACCAGTCTTCGATGTAGGGTCCTAAAATTGCACCTACGCTCAGACTCCTGGGCTGACATCCGAGATGAAAAAAAAAAAAAAAAAACCTGAGACTTCAAATGGTAGCCATCCGATAGAGGATGAAGGAGATGCCTCATTACGGGCAGTTTCCTTAGCCGTTGTCTATGGTGGTAGAGGTTCTGGATATATATGGGCAGATGTTGGTATTTATCTATGGAAGTTCTTCGTTGTTTCTGATTTTCTAGAGCAGTACTGACAGCATTCTCCAAGTCGTCAATTGCAGCATCGATCTGATTGTTTTGAAGATTGCTATTCTCTGCAAGTAGAATGATTGCTCTGTCGATGACTTTCTGAAGACTTGGAACATACAGCTTAGAATAGTTGATGAATCCTTCTTCTGGCTGGTTTGCGGTGAGGATCTGGTGTTGTAGATTTATTGAGAGCATAACTGCTTCGTGGTCTGAGTCACTAGTGAGGGTTGTGCAGATATAGTTTCTCAATTCTGGTAGACTGAATACTAGGTTTGAAGTTGCAAGAAAGAAGTCTAGCGTTGATGGTGTTCTCGAGAATGTGGGCTTAGGTTGAGAGATGATGACTAGGGAATGTTGATCACTGTTATCGGCCAGCCAGTTGACAATAGTATTTCCATCATTGTTGTTTTCGGTATCCATCCATCGCTGATGTCTCGCATTGAAGTCGCCACCAATGAGTCCATATGTACTTCTGCTGACAGTTTGGTTAAGGATTTGAAGATCCTGTCTTATTTCATTCAATCTTGTAGGTGCTGATAACGGTTGAAGATTCATCCATTTCGAGCTTGATTGTGATGGCGGTGGCTTCGAAGCATTTTAGGCCGGGAATTGTCACTTTTCGGGCAAAACAGTAGGCAAATTTATTGTGAAGTTACAGAGCAGTTCCTCTCTTTCCCTCGCTCTTCCGTTCTGAAAGTCTTGTAGTTGACGAAATCAATGTTGTTCCTCTGCATTACATTTGTTTTGCTGATCAAGGCAATGTCCGGGTTGTTCTTTTTTAGGAAAAGGTTTTGTAGGCGCATTAAGCGCTGTATAAGTCAAAGATAAAGATGGCCAGGGCCACAGACTTCTGTTTTTCGCTTAGATAGTTGTAATTTGGTGGCACAGCGCTACGGGCTTTATCCATAACCGTAATGAGATCGGATCCAAACAGACGTTTAACCTCCTTCTTTAAGTTTTGGCCTGAGTTCTTTGCTCCATTAGAAGGTGATGGTGTTGCTACTGATGTCTTCTTTGGGGTCCTCACTGCTGCTGAATCTGGGAAGTAGGTTTCATAAATGGATTTATTGTCGATTGCGGCACTGGGTTTTTTCTTGAAATAGCTGCAAAACTGATGGCTGGTTTGGTAAAGGTGCAAGCTGACTTCGTGACGAACTCTTGTTGGGCTTTCTTTTGGGTCAGAGCTTTTTTTTCTCTTCTTGTTTCTTCTAAAGTTTCGGGCATTCTCTGTAATTGGCTGGGTGTCCCTCGGTTTTGCAGTTGGCGCACAAAACATCATGGGTAGAGTTGTCCCTGCATGGGCATTCTCCTGGCAGATGGCTGTCCTTGCACCTAACGCAGACGTAATTCATTCCGCAGTTCACTGCTACATGCCCAAAGCGCTGGCAGTTCCTACACTGGACTACATCATTGGCCATGAAGGGCTCCCAGTTCCCAGCTAAGTTAAAAGAATTCAACAAAGCTGTTGAATTCTTTGTTGGAGGTCTTTCTTGATCTGTAGGGGGAAACTTTAATGATGAGCAATCCTTCGATTTTAAGTTCCTCTTCAACTTCCATGGCACTGGTGGTGAAGTGGATGCTTTTCAGCAGCATCATGGTTTTCCTGTCTTCTTTTGGAGTAAACGATAGGTTTTGGATTTTCATCATCTTCAGATCATTTGCCACTTGGCTCATTCGTTGGATCCAATCTGGTTTTGTAAAAGATGTGGTAAGTACCGTTTTTCGTCAATATTCGTAATGCCGTAAAGCAATTTTACGTAATACTACTTCTATTACTAAATCATAAAAAAATATTGAAAATTTATTATAGGCCTGTGATTCAACTAAGGCGCTTCTCATTGCTTGCTGTTTGGTATTCGCAGGCCATAAGAATATGGACATACGGAGTCCAATGCATGGCCAACATCGTACCTAGGTGTAAATATATTTTATTTTATTTTATTTTATTTTATTTTATTTTATTTTATTTTATTTTATTTTATTTTATTTTATTTTATTTTATTTTATTTTATTTTATGTTATTTTATTTTATTTATATTTTATTTTTCAGTAGAAAGAACATTCGGCCGCAACTTCTCCGATAGACTTAAGTTTCGTATTCGTGCATTTTGTCGAGCAGGCTTATCTACAAAAAAAAACTTCACAAAACAAATCACGAAACTGAACATTGAACGTGTGATTTCAAACTAGACCTGTTTGTTTTTTCCCTAGAAACACCATTGTGTCGCAACTTCTTCGGTACAAATTTCTGGCATTTTGTCGAGCAGGCTTGTACGTCCGATCACTGTATAATGGTTTATTTTGTTGTATATTGTTGCTGTTTGCACAGTCAGGTTTTTGTGCGCATGAAATACTCCAATAACAAACACTTTCTTATCTTCAATAATATTTCCAAGAATTGGCCACAGTTGGCTATTGGAACTGTAAACAACTGGTACACCATCTATTCCAACATCCATTGTTATTAATGGGCGATATGGTTGAAAGTGCTCTATGTATTTAACCACATTTTTTTTCCATTCCTAAATGGCAATACTCTCCACTATCGATTTGGACAACTTTCTTTTGATTTTTAACACCCTTAAGTGACCTTATATCGACAGGAAGGTTTGGATGGTACCTACATTATTTTATTTTAAGTTTTTTAAGGGAAGTGGAAGCTTCATTTGTTATATTGGGCTCCACTGACCACTTTCCTATTTCCCATTATCAAAGATACATCTTTGCAAACAGGTTCGTTTAGATTATTTCCACTATTTTCAACGTCAGCAAAAGAAACATCTTCTGGTTCAAGACCAAAGCAAGAAGTTGAGTCATCACTTGAAGAGACTTTAACCTCTGTTTCTCTTCTTTCAAATTTGGAATGAAAAGAAAATTCGTGCTAAACTTCGTAGTATCCACTTGAATCCATGTTTATTTACCTTTGGCCCTTTAAAAGAATAAATTGAGAACAAAAACATACCCAATATAAGGGCTTGAGCTGGTGCATCACAAATAAAAGAGCGTATTTTCAGATCGTACGTCCGATCATTTTGTAATAATTTATTTTGTTGTATGTTGTTGTTGTTTGCACAGTCAGTTTTTTTGTGCGCATGAAATACTCCAATAACAAACACTTTCTTATCTTCAATATTATTTCCAAGAATGTGCCACAGTTGGCTATTGGAACTGTTAGCAATTGGTACACCATCTATTCCAACATCCATTGTTATTAATTGGTATTCTAGTTAAAAGTGTTCTATGTATTTAACCACGTTTTTTTTTCACTCTCCACTATCCATTTGGACGACTTTATTTTGATTTTTAACACCCTTAACTGACCTTATATCAACAGGAAGGTTTGGATGGTATTTTTAATTTAAGTTTTATAGTCTTATGTATGTCTCATACATACAAAAAACGCACAAACACCGGATAAACCACGCACACAAGTAGGAATAGGTGTACTTGAGACCAACCGACCGTTAAACGTTTGAATACATGCTAACTAACTTATTTGAGCTGATGTTACAGATAACGTAAAATCATCCGTGCTTAGGCCATCAGAATCCACTACCTCACTCATGAGCAAAACTTTTCCAAGAAAACGTTATTCCCACCTTGTCGGATTCATTCAGACATTTCACAGCAAATCGTACCATATCTTCAATCGCCTTTCTTATCGATGAAGTTGGATCTTCATGACTTGGAATAGGGTTGATTTTAAAAGAAATTTTCCGCCCATTTAAATTGAACCGCTTAATTTTGGTACAAAAATCAGTCAAAATTTGAATTCGCTGAAATCAAAAATAAAATCACAGGAAAAAATTAATTTTTTAAAATTTTCATTTTATTTAAAAAACTTTTTTTGCAAATTAAGTAATTCGTTTTGTGAATTTAAGAAGAGTGTAAGCAAAATATGTTCCACCTCTTCAATAATAACATCATTCTTTTGTTTCTTCCCTCTTTGGAGTTTCTGTTGGTGCTGGTGTTGTTGCTGCTGATGATTTTGCAACTGTCCTGGGTGCTCTTTATCGTGGAAATCAATCACGAAGGAGTGATCTACAGGCTCCACGACCTCCAGGGAGAGCGTGTGTAGCTCCGCGATGTCCTCCTCATCCATTTGGCTATTACACCCTTTTGGCAGAAATACCTAAAAATAAAAAGTTTATTATAATTTTTTAAATGAAAATTCGAAATATAGTAAAAAATTAAGACCACATAGTCGTCAAGCTCTACTAAAATTTTCTGGCCGTATTTGGCAGGTATCCTTTTTGCTGAAGCTATTGGAAACTTCCTCTTCTGGACCATCTTTGATAAGCTCAGGAGTGGTTTCCGGGTTGAAACTGACGGCTCCTCCCTGCGTACACTCACTGCAGACTTCATTTTTTTTAAAGAAATTTGACATGTTGTAGGTTGTAGGTATTCACTGAAGAACTAAAACTGAATTCACTTCTTTCAAATTCGCAAAGAGAAAAAAGTTCGCGCTATTGTGACAACATCCCAGTGTTATTTTTTTCTAAAATAACATCCCTGGTTATTGTCTTCCTCCTTTTAAAAGTTCTGTCCGTGCGTAAGTCAAACAGTCTTTGTGCAGCTGATATACGCTTTGTCCTTTTAAAAGAAAAAATTGATACAAAAAATAGCCTATATTAAGGCTCGAGCTGGTGCACTACACATAAAAGAGCGTATTTTCAGCTTGTACGTCCGATCATTGTGTTGTGTTGAAATACTCCAATTACAAACACTTTCTTTTCATCAATAATATTTCCAAGAATTGGCCACAGTTGGCTATTGGATCTGTTAGTAACTGGTACACCATCTATTCAAACATCCATTGTTATTAATGGGCGATATGGTTGAAAGTGCTCTATGTATTTAACCTCATTTCTTTTCCATTCCTTCATGGCAACACTCTCCACTATCCATTTGGACGACTTTCTTTTGATTTTTAACACCCTTAACTGACCTTATATCAACAGGAAGGTTTGGATGGTATTTTTAATTTAAGTTTTATAAGGCTATTGGAAGCTTTATTTGATATATTAGGCTCCTCTGGCCACTTTCCTATTTCACTTCCAAGTATCGAAAATACATCTTTGCAAACAAAAACATTTTTTGAACAACTATGTAGGTTCACATACTACAGGTTCGTTTGGGTTATTTCCACTATTGTCAACGTCAACAAAAGAAATATCTTTTGGTTCAAGACCAAAGCAAGAAGTTGAGTCATCACTTGAAGAGACCTCAACCTCTGTTTCACTTCTTTCAAATTCGGAAAGAGAAGAGAATTCGCGCTATTGTGACAACATCTCAGTGTTAATTTTTTCTAAAATAACATCCCTGGTAATTTTCTTCCCTCCTTTTAAAAGTTCTGTCCGTGCGTGGGTCAAACAGTCATTGTGCACCTGATATACGCCTTTTATAAAGCATTTAGTGGAACTATTGTCACCAGAAAGAGATTCACTCCTGCATTGTATTAAAATAAAAAATTTTATTATTAACTATTCCAGATTGAAAAACAAAATGGCAGATTGCATGAAATCATATCTTGCATTAAGAAATTTTACATTTTTAACGTTTGTCCTTTTAAAAAAATAAATTGATACAAAAAATAGCCTATATTAAGACTCGAGCTGAGCGTATTTTCTCAAGAAAAGAGCGTATTTTCAGCTGGTACGTCCGATCATTTTGATGTGTTGTGTTGTTTGCACAGCCAGGTTTTGTGCGCATGAAATACTCCAATAACAAACACTTTCTTATCATCAATATTATTTCCAAGAATTGGCCACAGTTGGCTATTGGGACTTTTAGATACTAGTACACCATCGAATCCAACATCCATTGTTATTAATGGGTAATCAGGTTGAATGTCCATTCCTTCAAGGCAATACTCTCCACTATCGATTTGGACAACTATCTTTTTATTTTAACACCCTTAACTGACCTTATATCGACAGGAAGGTTTAGATGGTACTTACATTATTTTATTTTTATAAGGGTATTGGAAGCTTCATTTGTTATATTGGGCTCCACTGACCACTTTCCTATTTCACTTCCCATTATCAAAGATACACTCAGTCACAAAAGTAAGTATATACCCCTAACTTTGTTTAACCAAGACCTCAAAAAAAAGAATCTAACACATTTTCGAAAAAAATTTAAATGTGGTTTTATTTCATTAATCATTGCCTACATATTTACCGAAAAAAATTTGTCAAATAATCAATACTAAATGAAAAAGTGACAAAAAATTAAACACAGTACAAAATTTCGCATTACAAAAGTAAGTATAGATACAGAGAAGAAAAAACTATGAAAATCGATGTTAAAAGTATAAATATCTAAATTTTTTTGGGAATTAATATATTTTAGGCTACCCCCTAGACTTGACGAGGTCAAACTCACTTGAAGGCATTGATTTTAGTAGATTTTTTGCAACTTTTGAGCCGAATCTTTTTCACTCTTCCTAAAAGACTAGTTTCAGCTAATCCTTTGAATGCTTCCTTACTTGTCTCACCAAATGGTCTAACAGATGCTAAATAGTATCAAATCGAGTGACTGGGGGACGTTTGGATCTGGTTTTGAAAGTTTTTGATCAAAAATTCACTCAAAAATACCGAGTTTTGCTTAGGGCCGTTACCTTTATTAAAGATAATCAATCCATCTTAGCCTAATTATTCGACACTCTGATGCAGGTTTGTCTATAAAATATCAAAAAAATAATACCCATCCATTGTTTCCTCAAGGAGACCAAATAACCCACACCAAAAGCTATAAGCAAAAACCCCCATACCATAAACGAATCACTGCCGTTTTTACCAGTACCAGCTTTTTGATGGGATTTTGTTACTTTTGTATCTTTCTCCAAATTTTACCAGGTCCATCTGAGCAATACACTTCGTCTTACGTGTATATGAGTTATGGATGTGGCAATATTTCTAGAAAACCGATAAAAGAAGTAGATCCGAAAAGAAAGGAAGGTACTGGTAAAAACGGCAGTGATTCGTTTATGGTATGGGGGTTTTTGCTTATAGCTTTTGGTGTGGGTTATTTGGTCTCCTTGAGGAAACAATGGATGGGTATTATTTTTTTGATATTTTATAGACAAACCTGCATCAGAGTGTCGAATAATTAGGCTAAGATGGATTGATTATCTTTAATAAAGGTAACGGCCCTAAGCAAAACTCGGTATTTTTGAGTGAATTTTTTATCAAAAACTTTCAAAACCAGATCCAAACGTCCCCCAGTCACTCGATTTGATACTATTTAGCATCTGTTAGACCATTTGGTGAGACAAGTAAGGAAGCATTCAAAGGATTAGCTGAAACGAGTCTTTTAGGAAGAGTGAAAAAGATTCGGCTCAAAAGTTGCAAAAAATCTAGTAAAATCAATGCCTTCAAGTGAGTTTGACCTCGTCAAGTCTAGGGGGTAGCCTAAAATATATTAATTCCCAAAAAAATTTAGATATTTATACTTTTAACATCGATTTTCATAGTTTTTTCTTCTCTGTATACTTACTTTTGTAATGCGAAATTTTGTACTGTGTTTAATTTTTTGTCACTTTTTCATTTAGTATTGATTATTTGACAAATTTTTTTCTGTAAATATGTAGGCAATGATTAATGAAATAAAACCACATTTAAATTTTTTTCGAAAATGTGTTAGATTCTTTTTTTTGAGGTCTTGGTTAAACAAAGTTAGGGGTATATACTTACTTTTGTGACTGAGTGTACATCTTTGCAAACAGGTTCGTTGAGGTTATTTCCACTATTTTCAACGTCAACAAAAGAAACATCTTCTGGTTCAAGACCAAAGCAAGAAGTTGATTCATCACTTGAAGAGACTTCAAACTCTGTTTCTCTTTTTTCAAATTCGGAATGAGAAGAAAATTCGTGCTTGACTTCGTAGTATCCTCTTGAATCCATGTTTATTTACCTTTGCCCTTTTAAAAGAATAAATTGAGAACAAAAACATACCCAATATAAGGTCTCGAGTTGGTGCATTTTGTTGTAAGTTGTTGTTGTTTGCACAGTCAGTTTTTGTGTGCGCATGAAATACAAATACTTTTTTCACCAATAATATTCCCAAGAATTTGCCACAGTTGGCTATTGGAACTGTTAGCAACTGGTACTACATCTATTCCAACATCTATTGTTATTAGTTGGTAATCTAGTTGAAAGTGCTCTATGCATTTGACCACGTTTTTTCCACTCTCCACTATCCATTTGGACGACTTTACATTGATTTTTAACACCCTTATCTGACCTTATATCAACAGGATGGTTTGGATGGTACTTTTAATTCAAGTCTTATAGTCTTATGTATGTCTCATAATACAAAAAACGCTAAAAACCGGATAAACCACGCACACAAGTAGGAATAGGTGTACTTGAGACCAACCGACTGTTAAACGTTTGAATACATATTTGAATATTTAAAATTTGAAAAATGTTACAAATAAAGGATTTAATTAGTAAGTCTCAAAACCTAATGTACGATGTTGTTTATGACTCTGCTCTATGGACCAACCGAACGTTTAACGGTTTGAAAATTTGAACATTTGAAATTACAAAAAAAAGGTCAATGTAAGAGGTGCTATCGTGTGCTGTATAAATAAATGATTTTATTAGTTTTTTTCATTTAAAGTTCTATTAAATCTTTCAACAATAGAAGCCTTTAATGAACTAAAAGTAGTTAATTTTATATTTTCTCATTAAGCTATTGAACGTTTTGTTGAAAAATTCCTTTCCATCGTCCGTTTGCAAATGTTTGGTGGTTCTAGAAGAATCCATAAATATTTGTTCCATTCCTTTTGCAATAGTAATTCGTATTTGGTTTTTCATTGGGATAGCCCATGCGAATTTCGAAAAAGTATCGATGACTGTCATTAAATAATTAAACCCCTTTTTTTGAGAGCTATAGGGAATCATTTCAACAAGATCAGCCTGCCATAAATCATCATAACCTTTAATGATAACATGACGTCGTTTCAAATTTCTACGCGCATGCTTATGCAACTCTTCCACAACCTGTCGTTTACTCATATTTGTAAGGAGTTAATTCACAGCACATGTATCCGGTCCTAGTTGACATTGGTTTGATTATCAAAAGCGATTGGAGAAATGGTGACCATAATTGAGTCAACGTAAAATCCGTTTTCGAATCTTTTAAGAAAAGATATACCTAGAACATATAAACTCTTCATGAACACATTAAATATTTATCCATGATTTTTTAAGAAATCACAAATATCTTTTATTATTTTGTCTGAGTCCATTTTAAGTTCCTTGTTGTTAAAGTTTTGAATGCTTACTAACTTATTTGAACTGATGTTATAGATAACGTAAAATCATCCGCTCATGAGCAAAACTTTTTTCAGAAAACGTTATTCCCACCTTGTCGGATTCATTCAGACCTTTCACAGCAAATCGTACCATATCTTCAATCGCCTTTCTTATCCATGAAGTTGGTTCTTCATGACTTGGAATTGGAATAGTGTTGATTTTAAAAGAAATTTTACGCCCATTTAAATTGAACCGCTTAATTTTGGTACTAAAATCAGTCAAAATTTGAATTCGCTGAAATCAAAAATAAAAACACCGCAAAAAATTATTTTTTTTTAATTTTTATTTTATTTAAAAAAGTTTATTTGCGAATTAAGTAATTCGTTTTGTGAATTTAAGAAGAGTGTAGGCAAAATATGTTCTACCGATAATAACATCATTCTTTTGTTTCCTCCCTCTTCGGAGTTTCTGGTGGTGTTGTTGCTGTTCTTGTTGATGCTGCTGTTGTTCTTGTAGTTCTTGTTGATGTTGTTGTTCCTGCTGTTGGTGTTGCTCCTGCTGTTGGTGTTGCTGTTGTTGTTGTTGATGTAACTGATGTTGTTGTTGTTGATAAGCTTGTTGCTGATGATGATTTTGCAACTGTCCTGGTTGCTCTTTATCGTGGAAATCAATCACGAAGGAGCGATCTAAAGGCTCCACGACCTCCAGGCAGAGCGTGTGTAGCTCCGCGATGTCCTCCTCATCCATTTGGCTATTACACCTTTTTGGTAGAAATACCTAAGAATAAAAAGTTTATTATAATTTTTTAAATGCAAATGCGAAATAAAGTAAAAAAATTTAGACATACCACATAGTCGTCAAGCTCTACTAAAATTTGCTGGCCGTATTTGGTAGGTATTCTTTTCGCTGAAGTTATTGGAAACTTCCTCTTCTGGACCATCTTTGATAAGCTCAGGAGTGGTTTCCGGGTTGAAACTGACGGCTCCTCCCTGCGTAAACTCACAGCAGACTTCATTTTCTTTAAAAAATTTGACATGTTGTAGGTTGTAGGTATTCACTGAAGAACTAAAACTGAATCAAAAACTCAGGCAACTATTGCTTTTATAGTATGGACTGACGAATATTTTGGTCATTTCCCCTAATATGAATTTAAAAAAAATCGAAGAATTACCACTCCTGACACTTAGTGCATTATTTGACCTGTCTTTCCCCTTACCAGTTTTATATTCAGAATTCCCTGTTGACTTATACATCAGTAAGAATATTCTTATTTCAGTACATCAATGCAATACCTATCAAACGACGACACCATGTGTCGCATCGATCATTTACAAACAACCATAAACAACATCGTACGTTGGGTTTTGTGACTTACTAATAAAATAATTTATTTATACAACACATGATCGCACCTCTTACATTGACCTTTTTTTAAATTTCAAATATTCAAATATGTATTCAACCGTTTAACGGTCGGTTGGTCTCAAGTACACCTATTCCTACTGATGATGCAAGGCTGGCTGATAACATAAAAAAACATATTTTTTTGTAGTGAGCATAATTGAGTCCAAGAACTCCTGATCAGCTAGCTGAAAGGATGTAAATATGCCAGCGTGGACCAAAAGGTAACAGCCCTTTACAAACCGGATCAGTAAGAAGCTAAAGAAAATACCTATAAGAAGCTAGAGAGTTATAGAAGAAAGGAACGAAACTGCAAACGAGTAAATAATACTTATACTAATTTCGATTTTAAAGATTATTAACAATCTTAAATATGTGAGTAAAATACAAAGTTCAAATTGTTTCAATGCTAATATTAATATATATTTTAAATTGCCAGTGAAATCAAGAATTATCTGAATTATAGGCCAGATCTAAGACCGAATCATCAAGCACTCAGCGAATGTTTGAATTTAAGGTAGAGTGTAAAGTTATCTAAAAATGTTTTTTTTTTCACTGTGTAGTTGTTTGTTGGTCTGAACAAAGAATCGCCGATTTAACGGATTAAATTAAGTACCAAAAGTTCCATATTTCTACAAGAAATAATTAAAAATCATCAATATCTTTAATTCGAAAGCTGGTCTCTAAGAGCAAAAGAGAGAGACCAAACAATACAAAAAAAAAAACATGGCGGGATGCAAGACTTTCCGGCCACTTGCTCTAAGTAAGCTGACAAGCCTACGCAAGCAGGTGAATCGACAACCTTGTCAACGTCTACTAGGACGGAGTCAAATCCTAATGCGTCGCCGAGCGAAGAAGATCATCGAACTCGATGCTGAAAAAGCTACGGGGGAGAGAAGTCGTACGGAACACAGCAAGCTCAAGTGGGCGCGTAAGGTAATGGAGAGGACCAGCGAAGACTCCACGTCGAAGCGTGAAAGGTCCTTTGAGGATGAAAATTCTCAACCAAAAAAAAGCAACGGTGTTGGATGGCGAACCACCGGCACTTCGAATTGGGTCAACCATTAGCGATGTGGTCAGGGAAAAGGTTACTGTAGCGGTCATCGACAGGAGCAATTTAGAAGGCAACATCTCATCTGATCATTTGGCGGACGTCACACAGTGGGACGAATGTATGGAAAAATCGGCATTTCTAATATCTTGTGTTTTAGTGACTTAAACTACGCAAAGTTTCATTAAGACATCTATTTACACCTAAATCTATGAATTAAACATGAAAACCAGATAAATGGAAACGTTTTAGCCAGGAAATTCATTTTTATTTAATTAAAAGAGTTGAGCAGCGAACTTTTTTTTAGGATTTTCTTTTTATTATTTTTTTGTCTTTTCTTTTAAATAATTTTAATTTATGTAAAATAGAACTAATAATAGTATAGATAATAAAACACTATAATTTGGATATTCAAACATATAAGAAAATAACAAAATAAAGAAACAAACCTTTTTATTCATTGTAGATTTCGGAAGTATAACTTAAGTCGTACGGGTTAAATTCTAGGGGAAAACTAAGATCTATATAATTTTTTGATGAATATTGGTATATATCTCGATCATAATTTGATATATGTGAACTTTTTGACCGGAAATTTGACAACTGCTAAGAATTTTTGCATTTTTATAGAATTTGATCCCATCATTTTCGATTAAAATGGTAAAATGTTATAAATAATATTGGTTTAAAGAGCATTTTTTTGTTTTAAATTGATGTTATCACTTACGCAATCATGTATAGCTTTAGTTATATTCAGTTAGAATTCAGCCATTATTCGTTAGCGCTCATGAACCGATTGAGTCTTCTAGAAGACTGCTCCATCTTCTACTTTACTTTGAGGCAATAAAATTTAGTTACTTCCTGTATTTGAGCTTCTACATCTCTTGTTGACTCCTCTAAGCCAAGAAGTTGTTGAATTTTCAAACAGAACCCATCAAATGGTCTGTTTTCGCACTATCCAGCCAAGTTTTTAAATTTTGGCCATTTTTGATATAGGGGGTCGAACCTAAAAAACGCGATTATAAGTACTTGGGGCAAATTGGGGCAAGATTTTTTTCTTGATTCCTTTAGAGGACACTTTCCTGAGTATAAAACAATAAAAACCGCAGAGAGCCTTTTAGGTGTAAAAAAGAAAATCTTACTCAAAGTCAAAATTTTTTTTTTCTACCAACACTTGGAAAATCACTAATAAAAACAAAATTCAACAAAACAAAAAAATTTTTATAGTTAAATATTAATTTATATAGTTTGATGAGTGTTATTATCCATTATTAAATTCATTTTTTACCGCACAAAAAATTTTGGGACTAAGACCAATTACAACCTGATTTTTCACCACCAAAAAAAAATTAAACTAGACAATGCTTAGCACTCTATAACTTTTGCACTAATTGGACAACGCAAATAATTTGATGCAGTTAGAACCTAAATATATTTGGGATGACATACCAATCACTCAAAAGTACCGCAATAATATTCGATTTTTTTATTTATTGCTATGGGTCGTCCCACTGTGCGTCAGGGCTCACCTCGGGTTCAGATTTATCGATCGTTGCATCTCTATAAGCTTGATGTGGATGGTTTGGGTAAGATCTGGCCAGGTGCTAAGCTGGAGGTTGTGGCAATCGGGGGAGTCATCCAGTATGGTTTTGACAGCCTTGTGCTCAAAATCAGGGTTCCCAGGTTTTCAAAATAAAAATCCCCTTTTTTAACACCAAAACGTTTTTGTTTCCCCTTTTTCGTAAAAAAAATCACCTTTTTTTGTGAAGAAAAAAATGCAAGCATTTAAAAACTTTTTTAAAAAAATACTAATTTTGTACCTATGAATTTATTCATAAAAAAAACTTTTTAATGTAGGTACATATAAATCTTATTTTGAGGAAAAATTCTACCGTAAATCCGAGATTTAGCTAAGTAGATTTAAAATAAATCTCGAGATTTGTTCTAAATCTACTTAGCTAAATCTCGGATTTACGGTAGGTGGAAACATACAGTATAAGGCAGGTTTCTTCAACCACGATGTGTCGTAACAATTTATTAGTCTTTTTTGGGGCTGCCGTCGCGCAGCAGGCTCAAATCTGTTTGATATACTCAAAAAAAAATTAAATGTAATTAATGTAATATGTATTAAGTATTTTGAGGAGTGAATACAAAATTAAAGCACCCTATTCTTTAACAGAGCTGAGGAATTCAAAATCCACTTAGCGTGGAATATACGATAAGTTATTTTGAAATTGAGTTTTATTTAAAAAAATTCCATTGTTCAAAGATTGTGTTTAATGTTTTTGTAAGCTTAGATTTTTCCCCTTTTAGATATTTTTTCCCCTTTTTTATCCCCGTCCCCTATTTTATCCCTTTCGTTTAAAAAAATCGGAAAAATGGAGATTTTCCCCTCAACCTGGGAACCCTGCTCAAAATATACATATAAGAAAGATAAGGAGATGGCAAAGCTTGCAGGTCACATGACTGAGTTTGAGATGGATGAATTGGGCATATGGAAAGCACTTTCAGCAATCAATAGAAGTAGATGCTTGTGCAGCTCTTCTATTCCATACCAGACGTCATCTTTTATAGATCCAACAAACAAACCCCAGTGTCCGAAGAGGACGCGAACAAGAACATATTGTTCGAAAAGGACGCGAACAAAAATACAGTGTCCGTAAAGGACGCAAAAGCAATTATCTTATTTTGAAAATCAAGATTCTTTAAAAGTTTCTTTTGTGAATACAGAAAGTTACTATGTTGCACTTTACGAAATATGGAATGTCATTTTGATGGGTCTGTCAGCATGACAATGAGCCAAAACATACAAAAAGGCCAGTCAAAGCGTGATCGAAAAATCATGAACAGTTTGAACAATGAAAACAACCACTTCCAATTTCTACGTCCTATAGGTACCCGGAACAAAGTATTACCTTAATACTTAACAATAATATATTTTCTATTTGTGACAAAAGAAACTGCCGAAGTAAAGTATGGGGGATTTTGGCGAAATAAAAAATCAAAACGGTGATACTATACCAAACTTTGTGGCATGCAGATCGTGCAAAAAAATGATGAAAAATTTTAAAACAACGACGAACCTTTTGAGGCACAGATGTTTTAAATAAACCTTGCCAAATATAAACAAAGAAGTGATTGTGTCGATGGCCGATAAGAAAGCAGTTTTTGATGTGTCCGTGAAGCTGTGTATTGAAGATATTAGACCGTTTTCTACTGTAGAAGGCTCTGGAATGCAGGCATTTGTTAAAGAGTGTATACAAATCGGTGCTAAATACGGAGAACATGTTAACGTGAAAGCCATGCTTCCCACTGGAACAACCATAAGCAACAATGTAAAAAATATTAAAGACAAATTAGTGGAAATAGTTAAAACAGAACTCGGTTTTATTAAAAATACTGACAGCTTTAAAATGAGGTCCTACCTGGCGCTTACTATTCATTACATAACACGGTGTAACACTCAGAATATACGCGGGCGGAGACCTATCAGGTTTTGTAGAGCTAGTTGCACTGAATACGAAACGGTATTTGAAAATCCCTTAACACCCCAGAAATCTGGAGTTACGGGCAAAAAACGGTTTTTTGGACCTTCACCCATTGAAAAAATTCTAGCTTCGACAATTTTTTACCCATTTTCAATTTTTTTCCAGTTTCCGATAGAAGATAAATATACCTTTTTAACAATGTATAAAACATATAACTCGGTTAAACCACTTAGAATTTATAAGATGTCAAAGTTCAAAAATTCAATTTTTTTTGTCATTTGCCTAAATTCGGCATCAATTTAAAGTATATGTTTTCAAAACAATATGCTATTTAAAAAATATATTCTAAAACTATATCTATTTCCCAATTGATCGAGGTATTTTTTATGAAAATCACTTCAAAATTGGCTTAGAAAAAAAAATTTTTCGATTTCAACCCAGATACAGAAATTCGCACTTTTAGGTATAAAACAAAAATGTTGTTTCGGCACGTAGTAGGATAAGTTGGGCGCCAGGATTTGATGAAGGGTTTTTGTAGAGGAGCTCAATACAAACATTTTTTTTCTTTGGGAGGGGGGTCTATATCCCCCCTTTTAGGTGGGAGGGGCATTTTTCTAAAAAAAAATTATCAAAATAAAAAAAATTATTAAAAAACAACGGCAACACTTACAGTAATAAATGATACCATTTCCAAAAGGCAAAATTGTGCATTTGATTTTAATTTTTAAATCAATATAATATTACTAATAGTTTTTGAAATAATCAAAAAAATTTTTAAAACTCATTTTATACTATTTTTGTCCAGACTGTGAATTTTAGTAAATAAATTACTTAGACAGAAAACTGCCTCAATTAATTCCTTATCGAACAATGAAAACTATATGTTTCTATGTCTTCTAGTTTTTGGGAAAATTGAAAAATTATTTTATCAGATTTTTCTTTTTTCAAAATATTTTTTGTTTTTATTTGTTTTTATTTTTCAATTTTCTCAAAAACTAGAAGACATAGAAACATATAGTTTTCATTGTTCGATAAGGAATTAATTGAGGCAGTTTTCTGTCTAAGTAATTTATTTACTAAAATTCACAGTCTGGACAAAAATAGTATAAAATGAGTTTTAAAAAATTTTTGTTCCCCTATTTTTAACTTTGAAATCGATTATTTCAAAAACTATTAGTAATATTATATTGATTTAAAAATTAAAATCAAATGCACAATTTTGCCTTTTGGAAATGGTATCATTTATTACTGTAAGTGTTGCCGTTGTTTTTTAATAATTTTTTTTTAGAAAAATGCCCCTCCCACCTAAACGGGGGGATATAGACCCCCCTCCCAAAGAAAAAAAATGTTTGTATTGAGCTCCTCTACAAAAACCCTTCATCAAATCCTGGCGCCCAACTTATCCTACTACGTGCCGAAACAACATTTTTGTTTTATACCTAAAAGTGCGAATTTCTGTTTTTGGGTTGAAATCGAAAAATTTTTTTTTCTAAGCCAATTTTGAAGTGATTTTCATAAAAAATACCTCGATCAATTGGGAAATAGATATAGTTTTAGAATATATTTTTTAAATAGCATATTGTTTTGAAAACATATACTTTAAATTGATGCCGAATTTAGGCAAATGACAAAAAAAATTGAATTTTTGAACTTTGACATCTTATAAATTCTAAGTGGTTTAAGCGAGTTATATGTTTTATACATTGTTAAAAAGGTATATTTATCTTCTATCGGAAACTGTAAAAAAATCGAAAATGGGTAAAAAATTGTCGAAGCTAGAATTTTTTCAATGGGTGAAGGTCCAAAAAACCGTTTTTTGCCCGTAACTCCAGATTTTGGGGGTGTTAGGGGATTTTCAAATACCGTTTTGTATTCAGTGCGACTAGCTCTACAAAACCTGATAGGTCTCCGCCCGCGTATATTTTAAAACCTCATTTTTGTAACACCGTGTAATTAATGAAAGTTTATTTGAAGCACCATTGTCAGGGGAAAATATTTTTGACAAAATAAAAACTATTTTTTTGGAATATGGAATCACAGAGAACATAAACTATGTTCGTTTTATTACTGACAGAGGATCCAATGTCATCAAAGCTTTGGAAAATAATCTTCGTTTCAATTGCTTCGGTCATCTGTTAAACAATGTTTTGGAGAAAGCGAGTGCTGAAACACCTCAGATGAAACATTTTTTTGAAGTAAAATATATGAAAAAGTCTGGTGCGTGCAATTTACTTAATAAAACATTAAAAAGTGAGTGTAAAACAAGGTGGATATCAAAATTTGAAATGTGCAAATCTCTTCAAGAAAACATGCAGGACATTGTACTGTTCACGCACTCCAAGAAAAACAACAGATCCATTGGATTCTAGATATTAACACAAATTTGTTGAAGGAGATACTTGTGTTCTTACGTCATCATACTCGTTAACAGGAAAGCTCGAACATATTTGAGTTGTGTTGATTAAGTTTGTTCGAGATCGTTTTTTTTCGAGTAAGTACGCGATGTTCGTAAACAATACTCGACTCGTTTGGTTCTCTGGTCTAAACATCAAACATTCAAGTTTGAGACTTGGGAGGTCAGCAGTATAGTATGGAAGTTG